>NC_084850.1:17151061-18393022 GCF_033115175.1 Lepus europaeus | reverse complement strand
GGAATCCCCAGACAGACTTCCATAGTGGCTTAACCAGTTTGCATTCCCACCAACAGTGGGTTAGTGTCCCTTTTTCCCCACATCCTCTCCAGCATCTGTTGTTGGTAGATTTCTGAATGTGAGCCATTCTCACCGGGGTGAAATGGAACCTCATTGTGGTTTTGATTTGCATTTCTCTGATTGCTAGTGATCTTGAACATTTTTTCATGTGTCTGTTGGCCATTTGGATTTCCTCTTTCGAAAAATGTCTATTGAAATCCAAGATGGCGGAATAGGAAGGGAGCACATTGATATTCTTCGGCAAGACACAGGTTAATAAAAGTGGAGATACTGCAGGGTCAAGGAAGAGTAGGGGAAGAAACAGCAGAGGAAACTCTTCCGGAACTAGTGATTCACAGTGGACCTGCGTGGAGAGCGTGGGAGCCCAAGTTCGGGACACCAGCAGCAGACTCAACGCACCAGCGCTGGAACGCGAGGTGAGCCGAACCTCCATAGACACCAGCGTGCAAGCGGAAAGGGGAGGCTAGAGGGAACGAGGCTTGAAACTCCGTGGGGAAAAGTTCACCAGGCTAACTAGAAGAGAGAGAGGGAAAAAAAAAAGTGACCGAAACGGACACGAGTTTCTCTCTCTCCGCTCATCCCTCAAGGGCGAGCAAGACAAAGAGCAGGCGCCATTTTGGACATACGTCATAAGCAGGGCGACCTCAGGTCTGCACCGGCCCTGAGCCTAGCAGAAAAACCTGACTCTGGGGGGAGGGGTGAAATAACTGGAGATTAGCATCTAACTTGGCAACCCAGTGGGAGACTGCAGGAGAATTGGAGCCCACACTGAGGGCAGCAGAGATTCCCTGTGTGGTCCTTGGGAAAGAGCTTCCAATCTCTGGCTCCTGTGGGTATATCATTTGCCTGCTAACTACCTCCAATTACATTCAGCTGTGCGGAATTACTTCCCTTTTGAATCAACAAAAGAAAGAGACATTTACCACACCTAACCTGGGAGTGTCATCTTGACACACCCTCAACCCTGAGGAACCAAACACAGCTCTCAGTCCACACCCATCTCAAGCCTCTAAGGCTCCACCAAAAGCAGACAGTCCACTTAATCTAGAGTCATAGTATAACAAGAAAAAAAAAACACCACAGTGAAAAAACCAAATATCTCCAACATGCCATACAACAAACGCAAAAACCGAGGTAACAAGAACAAGGAAGACACTATGACGCCCCCAAATGAAAAAGACACCCCAACTCAAGATTATGAAGATGATGAGAACGAAGAAATGCAAGAAGCGGATCTCAAAAAATTGATAAGAACATTAAGAAGTTCTCAAAAACAAATTCTTGAACTACAGAAATCCTTAAAGGACAAGATAGAAAATCTCTCTCGTGAAAGTGAAATATTAAGGAGGAATCAAAATGAAATGAAACAACTAGTGGAACAAGAAATGGTGATTGTGACGAGAAATCATAATGAAATGAAGAATTCAATAGATCAAATGACAAACACATTAGAGAGCCTTAAAAACAGAATGGGTGAAGCAGAAGAGAGAATATCAGACTTAGAAGACAGAGAACAGGAAAGGAAACAGGCAAACCAAAGAAAAGAAGAAGAAATTAGAAATCTAAAAAATATTGTCGGGAATCTACAGGATACTATTAAAAAATCTAACATTCGGGTTCTAGGAGTTCCTGAAGGCAAGGAGAGGGAGAAAGGATTAGAAGGCATTTTCAGTGAGATACTAGCAGAAAATTTCCCAGGTTTGGAGGACAGAGGCATCTTAGTACAGGAAGCTTATAGAACCCCTAATAAACATGACCAAAAGAGATCCTCACCACGACACGTCGTAATCAAACTCACCACAGTGAAACATAAAGAAAAGATTCTAAAAGGTGCAAGAGAGAATCATCAGATTACTCTCAGAGGATCTCCAATTAGACTCACAGCAGACTTCTCATCAGAAACCCTACAAGCTAGAAGGGAATGGCGAGACATAGCCCAGGTACTAAGAGAGAAAAACTGCCAGCCCAGAATATTATATCCTGCAAAGCTCTCATTTGTGAATGAAGGTGAAATTAAGACTTTTCATAGCAAACAGAAACTGAAAGAATTTGTTGCCACTCATCCTGCCCTGCAAAAGATGCTTAAAGATGTGTTACACACAGAAACACAGAAACATGGTCACCAATATGAAAGAAGGTAAAGGAAGGAAACCTCACAGCAAAAGATCACAGGAAGCTCAATTTCTCTTTGACATAGAATTAAACTCTGATGCACTGTTAGAGCAATGTGTAAAAGTAATCTATTATGTTCTCTTGATGTCTGTTAAATTCTAATTGTTCAAAAACAGCTGAATTTTTATTAAGAGCTATGGGTTATTTAACTATGTGCTTATTTTCAAAGACTTGAATAATCACCTTGTAACAATGATCAAATTTGGTCTATGTTATGTCATGATTTTAAGGAATCTTAGTTCAACCAGATATTTTGGATTTTGATATTGGTCTATTATGCTATGTTATATGTGCGTACATATTGTATGTCCACATGGGGAAATTTTATTAAGAGTTTTATTTTAAATGGCTTTTAGATAAGATTGTCCATAAATTTAAGCTGCTAAAATCAATCAAAGATACATTTTAATTTGTGTGACCTGAATCTGTGTATCATATGTTTTAAACTTGTTGGTAGAAACTAAAAACATTTTGGGGGGCGGAGCCAAGATGGCGGATAGTGAGGACGTGTGCCTTAGTTTGGGAAAATAAACTTTCATAAAAGCGGAATTACTGTAGCATCAGGAAAAAACTCAAGAAAAAAACTGCAGAGGAATCGCTTCCGGATCTTATGGAGGAAACACAGAGGACTTACAGGGAACCCACCGCGTGGAAAACCAACCGAGACAAGCCGAGAGGCAGCGGCGGGAGAGGAGGCAGAGCCACAGAATCTCGCCAGCGCGGGAACGGAGGAGGGTAAGAAAGACAAAAGACCTGAGAAGTCCGAGACATTGGGGGGAGGGGGAACAGTGGCCTCTCCCTTCACTCACCAAGCAAAACAAAGAGCACCGCGATTTTACATATGTAAAGCTCAGCCAAACTCAGTATCTTTAGCGAAACTGGAGAACACATTGAGGGCTGCATAAACTCTTTGTGTGGTCCCAGGGGTAAATCAAACGAATACTCACAGAGGCTAGATTTCAACTACCCTCAACTCCACTCCCAACTGAATCAAAAAAAAAAAAAAAAAGAGAGAGAGAGAGAGAGAGAGAGCGTCCCAGCAAGGAGCAAATAATCTGGGAGAGTCGCTCTTTACACAGCCTTAAACCTCAAGAAACAAGCATAGCTCTCTGGCCATACCCATCACAGCCCCTAAGGCTCCAACAAAACAGACAGCTCACTTAGAGGCATAGTATAACGAGAGAAAAAAAAAACAAAAACAAAAACAAAAACACCACAAATTATCTCTAACTTGCCAAGCAGGAACGGAGGAGGGTAAGAAAGACAAAAGACCTGAGAAGTCCGAGACATAGGGGGGAGGGGGAACAGAGGCCTCTCCCTTCACTCACCAAGCAAAACAAAGAGCACCGCGATTTTACATATGTAAAGCTCAGCCAAACTCAGTATCTTTAGCGAAACTGGAGAACACATTGAGGGCTGCATAAACGCTGTGTATGGTCCCAGGGGTAGATCAAACGAATACCCACAGAGGCTAGATTTCAACTACCCTCAACCCCACTCCCAACTAAGTCAAAACAAAAAAAAAAAAGAGAGAGAGAGAGAGCGTCCCAGCAAGGAGCAAATAATCTGGGAGAGTCGCTCTTTACACAGCCTTAAACCTCAAAAAACAAGCATAGCCCTCTGACCACACCCATCACAGCCCCTAAGGCTCCAACAAAACAGACAGCTCACTTAGAGGCATAGTATAACGAGAGAAAAAAAAACAAAAACAAAAACACCACAAATTATCTCTAACATGCCAAGCAAGAAACATAGAAGTGGAGCTACCAAGAACAAGGAAGGCACTATGACGCCCCCAAGTGAACAAGACATGACAATGCAAGATTATGAAGATGAAGAGATAGAGCAAATGCAAGAAGCAGATTTCAAAAAATTCACAAGAACATTAAGAAGTTCTCAAAAACAAATTCTTGAACTACAGAAATCCTTAATGGACAAGATAGAAAATCTCTCCCGTGAAAATGAAATATTAAGGAGGAATCAAAATGAAATGAAACAACTAGTGGAACAGGAAATTGCGATAGTGAAAAAAAACCTCAATGAAATGAAGAACTCAATAGATCAAATGGCAAACACATTAGAGAGCCTTAAAAACAGAATGGATGAAGCAGAGGAGAGAATATCGGAATTAGAAGACAGAGAACAGGAAAGGAAACAGTCAAATCAAAGAAAAGAAGAAGAAATCAGAAATCTAAAAAATACTGTCAGGCATCTACAGGATACTATTAAAAAACCCAACATTCGGGTTCTAGGAGTTCCTGAAGGCATGGAAAGGGAGAAAGGATTAGAAGGCCTTTTTAGTGAGATACTAGCAGAAAATTTCCCAAGTTTGGAGAAGGACAGAGACATCCTAGTACAGGAAGCTCAGAGAACCCCTAATAAACATGATCAAAAGAGATCCTCACCACGACACGTCGTAATCAAACTCACCACAGTGAAACACAAAGAAAAGATCCTAAAATGTGCAAGAGAGAAACGACAGATTACTCTCAGAGGATCTCCAATTAGACTTACAGCTGATTTCTCATCAGAAACCCTACAAGCCAGGAGAGAATGGCGAGATATAGCCCAGGTACTAAGAGAGAAAAACTGCCAGCCCAGAATATTATATCCTGCAAAGCTCTCATTTGTGAATGAAGGTGAAATTAAGACCTTTCACAGCAAACAGAAATTGAAAGAATTTGTCGCCACTCGTCCAGCCCTGCAAAAGATGCTTAAAGACGTGTTACATACAGAAACACAGAAACACGGTCACCAATATGAAAGAAGGTAAAGGAAGGAAACCGCAGAGCAAAAGATCACAGGAATCTCAAACCAGATATTAGAAAATATCTTTGGCAAATGGCAGGGCAAAGTTACTCCTTCTCAATAGTCACATTGAATGTTAACGGCTTGAATTGTCCAGTTAAAAGACACCGATTGGCTGATTGGATTAAGGAACAAAACCCATCTTTTGCTGCTTACAAGAAACCCATCTATCCAACAATGATCCATACAAGCTGAGAGTGAAAGGCTGGAAAAAGATATACCACGCCAACAGAAATGAAAAGAGAGCGGGCGTAGCCATCTTAATATCGGACAACATAAACTTCACCACAAAAACTGTTAGGAGAGACAAAGAGGGGCACTATATAATGATTAAGGGATCCATTCAACAGGAAGATATAACGATTATCAACGTATATGCACCTAATTACAGGGCACCAGCTTATTTAAAAGACTTGTTAAGGGACTTAAAGGGAGACTTAGACCCCAATACAATAGTACTGGGGGACTTCAATACTCCACTCTCAGAGATAGACAGATCAACAGGACAGAAGATCAATAAGGAGACAGTAGATTTAAATGACACTATAGCCCAAATGGATCTAACAGACATCTACAGAACATTTCATCCTACATCTAAGGACTTTACATTCTTCTCAGCAGTACATGGAACCCTCTCTAGGATTGACCACATACTAGGCCATAAAGCAAGTCTCAGCAAATTCAAAAGAATTAGAATCATACCATGCAGCTTCTCAGACCACAAAGGAATGAAATTGGAAATTGGCAACTCAGGAATCCCTAGAGCACGTGTAAACACATGGAGATTGAACAATATGCTCCTGAATGAACAACGGGTCATAGAAGAAATTAAAAGAGAAATCAAAAATTTTCTGGAAGTAAATGAGGATAACAGCACAACATACCAAAACCTATGGGATACAACAAAAGCAGTGTTAAGAGGAAAGTTTATATCAATAGGTGCCTACATCAAGAAATTGGAAAGGCACCAAATAGATGAGCTTTCAAGTCATCTCAAGGATCTAGAAAATCTGCAGCAAACCAAACCCAAACCCAGTAGGAGAAGAGAAATAATTAAAATCAGAGAAGAAATCAACAGGATTGAATCCAAAAAAACATTACAAAAAATCAGCCAAACGAGGAGCTGGTTTTTTGAAAAAATTAACAAAATTGACACCCCATTGGCCCAACTAACTAAAAAAAGAAGAGAAAAGACCCAAATCAATAGGATCAGAGATGAAATGGGAAACGTAACAACAGACGCCACAGAAATAAAAAGAATCATCAGAAATTACTGCAAGGACTTGTATGCCAGCAAACAGGGAAATCTATCAGAAATGGACAGATTCTTGGACACATACAACCTCCCTAAATTGAGCCAGGAAGACATAGAAAACCTAAACAGACCCATAACTGACACAGAAATTGAAACAGTAATAAAGGCCCTCCCAACAAAGAAAAGCCCAGGGCCAGATGGATTCACTGCTGAGTTCTACCAGACATTTAGAGAAGAACTAACTCCAATTCTTCTCAAACTATTCAGAGCAATCGAAAAAGAGGGAATCCTCCCAAATTCCTTCTATGAAGCCACCATCACCTTAATTCCTAAGCCAGAAAGAGACGCAACATTGAAAGAGAATTACAGACCAATATCCCTGATGAACATAGATGCAAAAATACTCAATAAAATTCTGGCCAATAGAATGCAACAACACATCAGAAAGATCATCCACCCAGACCAAGTGGGATTCATCCCCGGTATGCAGGGATGGTTCAACATTCGCAAAACAATCAACGTAATACACTACATTAACAGGCTGCAGAAGAAAAACCATATGATTCTCTCAATAGACGCAGAGAAAGCATTTGATAAAATACAACACCCTTTCATGATGAAAACTCTAAGCAAACTGGGTATGGAAGGAACATTCCTTAATACAATCAAAGCAATATATGAAAAACCCACGGCCAACATCCTATTGAATGGGGAAAAGTTGGAAGCATTTCCACTGAAATCTGGTACCAGACAGGGATGCCCTCTCTCACCACTGCTATTCAATATAGTTCTGGAAGTTTTGGCCAGAGCTATTAGGCAAGAAAAAGAAATTAAAGGGATACAAATCGGGAAGGACGAACTCAAACTATCCCTCTTTGCAGATGATATGATTCTTTATTTAGGGGACCCAAAGAACTCTACTAAGAGACTGCTGGAACTCATCGAAGAGTTTGGCAAAGTAGCAGGATATAAAATCAATCCACAAAAATCAACAGCCTTTGTATACACAGGCAATGCCACGGCTGAGGAAGAACTTCTAAAATCAATCCCATTCACAATAGCTACAAAAACAATCAAATACCTTGGAATAAACTTAACCAAAGACGTTAAAGATCTCTACGATGAAAACTACAAAACCTTAAAGAAAGAAATAGAAGAGGATACCAAAAAATGGAGAAATCTTCCATGCTCATGGATTGGAAGAATCAATATCATCAAAATGTCTATCCTCCCAAAAGCAATTTATACATTCAATGCAATACCCATCAAGATCCCGAAGACCTTCTTCTCAGATATAGAAAAAATGATGCTGAAATTCATATGGAGACACAGAAGACCTCGAATAGCCAAAGCAATCCTGTACAACAAAAACAAAGCCGGAGGAATCACAATACCTGATTTTAGGACATACTACAGGGCAGTTGTTATCAAAACAGCATGGTACTGGTACAGAAACAGATGGATAGACCAATGGAACAGAATAGAAACACCAGAAATCAATCCAAACATCTACAGCCAACTTATATTTGACCAAAGATCCAAATCTAATCCCTGGAATAAGGACAGTCTATTCAATAAATGGTGCTGGGAAAATTGGATTTCCACATGCAGAAGCTTGAAGCAAGACCCATACCTATCACCTTACACAAAAATTCACTCAACATGGATTAAAGACTTAAATCTACGACCCGAAACCATCAAATTATTAGAGAGCATTGGAGAAACCCTGCAAGATATAGGCACAGGCAAAGACTTCCTGGAAAATACTCCAACAGCAAAGGCAGTCAAAACCAAAATTAACATTTGGGATTGCATCAAATTGAGAAGTTTCTGTACTTCAAAAGAAACAGTCAGGAAAGTGAAGAGGCAACCAACAGAATGGGAAAAAATATTCGCAAACTATACTACAGATAAAGGATTGATAACCAGAATCTACAAAGAAATCAAGAAAATCCACAACAACAAAACAAACAACCCACTTAAGAAATGGGCCAAGGACCTCAATAGACATTTTTCGAAAGAGGAAACCCAAATGGCCAACAGACACATGAAAAAATGTTCAAGATCACTAGCAATCAGAGAAATGCAAATCAAAACCACAATGAGGTTCCATCTCACCCCGGTGAGAATAGCTCACATTCAGAAATCTACCAACAACAGATGCTGGAGAGGATGTGGGGAAAAAGGGACACTAACCCACTGTTGGTGGGAATGCAAACTGGTTAAGCCACTATGGAAGTCTGTCTGGAGATTCCTCAGAAACCTGAACATAACCCTACCATACAACCCAGCCATCCCACTCCTTGGAATTTACCCAAAGGAAATTAATTTGGCAAATAAAAAAGCCATCTGCACCTTAATGTTTATTGCAGCTCAATTCACAATAGCTAAGACCTGGAACCAACCCAAATGCCCATCAACAGTAGACTGGATAAAGAAATTATGGGACATGTACTCCATAGAATACTATACAGCAGTAAGAAACAACGAAACCCAGTCATTTGCAACAAGATGGAGCAATCTGGAAAACATCATGCTGAGTGAATTAAGCCAGTCCCAAAGAGAAAAATATCATTTGTTTTCCCTGATCGATGACAACTGAGCGCCAAAGAGGAAACCTGTTAAGTGAAATGGACACTATAAGCAACAATGAACTGATCAGCTCCTGTTCTGACTTTAGATGTACAATGTAATACTTTATCCTTTTTAGTATTTGTTGTTGTTGTTGTTGTTCTAGTACTATTGGTTGAACTCAGTAATTAACACACAATTATTCTCAGGTGTTTAAATTTTAACTGAAAAGTGATCCCTGTTAAATCTAAGAGTGGAAAAAGAGAGGGAGGAGATGAACAATTTGGAACATGCTCAATCGGACTGGCCGCAAATGGTGGAGTTAGAAATGTGCAGGGGATTCCAACACAATTCCATCAAGATGGCATGTACCAATGCCATCGCACTAGTCCAAGTGATCAATTTCAGCTCACAATTGATAGCTCTGATAGGTCTAAGAGTCAAAGAGATCACACAAACAAGACAAGTATCTGCTAATACTAACTGATAGAATCAAAAAGGGAGAGAAAGATCCAACATGGGAAGTGGGATACACAGCAGACTCATAGGATGGCAGATGTCCTAAACAACACTCCGGCCTCAGAATCAGCCCTCAAGGCATTCAGATCTGGCGGAAGAGCCCATGAGAGTATAGCAGGCATGGAAAGCCAAGATATCATGGGAAAAAAAAAAAAAGACCTAAATGAATGATCTCTGTGAGTGAGATCCCAGTGGAAAGAACGGGGCCATCAAAGAAGGAGATACCCTTCTCCGAAGGGAGGAGAGAACCTCCACTTTGACTATGACCCTATCTGAATAAGACCAAAGTCAGCGAACTCTAAAGGCTTCCATAGCCCTGGCAACTCATGACTAGAGCCTAGGGAGATTACTGACGCCATGAACAGGAGTGTCAAATTGTTAAGTCAGCAACAGGAGTCACTGTGTACTTACACCCCATGCGGGATCTGTCCCTAATGTGTCGTCTAAAGCCAAGTGATGCTATGACTGGTACTGAAACAGTATTTTTATACTTTGCGTTTCTGTGTGGGCGCAGACTGATGAGGTCTTTGCTAATTATATACTGAAGTGATCTTCTGTATATAAAGAGAATTGGAAATGAAAAAAAAAAAAAACAACCTGGTGTTAAAATGGAAATGGCATAGAAAATTAATTATTTTGAAAAAAAAAATTATGTAGGATCTCTGTCTTTAATGTGCTGTACATTGCTATTTAATGCTATAATTAGTAATCCAATGGTAGTTTTTTCACTCGATGTTGCTATATGGGCAAAATGTTGAAACCTTTACCTAATATATACTAAATTGATCTTCTGTATACAAAGAGAATTGAAAATGAATCTTTACATGAATGGAAGGGGAAAGGGAGCGGGAGGGGGGAGGGTTGCGGGCGGGAGGGAAGTTATGGGAGGGGGGAAGCCATTGTAACCCACAAGCTATACTTTGGAAATTTATATTCATTAAATAAAAGTTAAAAAAAAAAAAAAGAAACTAAAAACATTTTATATGGTTGTGCTTAAGTTTACTGGTTAAACAAACTACACCATCTTAGATATTTAAGAGGTGTTTTCAAATACATGATTCTTAAAATTTATAGAAGGCATTGGACCTTCTGGTAAATGTTTTCTTAAGTTCTTATCTAAGGGTTGAAACGGTTTGCTAAGTATTCATGTAATATTGCTATTGTCAGCAAGCGATCTAGGACTTGCTCCTTCATTTCTCTATTCTAAGCCCAACTTGTTCTTTCATTTCTCTATTCTCTTCAAGGTAGGGAACTAATTCTATTATGAAGGAATCTGTAGGACGCACAATTTAATCTTTAGACCTTATAAGAGATGGCTAACATTTTTCTGTAATAGCATAGCCAAAATAAGAGCTTAAATAATAATCTCATAGCTAGATTCACATCGCCATCAGCGAAGTATACAGTAAGTAGGAAAAAAAAACCCTCCCTTTCAGACCAAAGGGAAAGAAAGTTTTAAAGTGAGAATATAATTTTCCTCATGGGCATTGTCTACCTTAGAAAAACTACTACAGAACATGCCTGTGACTATAAACTTGTAGTTCAGGCCACCGAAGATTAGAGATGGGACATGGGCACTCCCTTGACTTGCATCCTCTGGTCTGCTTTAACACAAACCAGGAGGAAAAGAAAGTTAGGCATCAGAAGCAATGGGTGGCAGGCCTATTAATGGCTGATCTGTACGGTGATCTGCCCTCAATGAGACCCAACAGGCCAGTCCACTGCAGTGGCTTTCAATGTGGTAAGTCTGGGCTTCAGCAGAAGTCAGCTTGTGAAGAGCCCTGGCAGCTCTGCCAAGAGTTGGGTCACTGGAAATGGACCTGCCCTGGAGTCGAAGGATGCCCAGGTCAGAGCCACAGATCTTATTGGCTCTAAGCTGAAAAGCCCTTCACCCAGCCCAACTTCCAAAGTGACCACTGCAGCTGAGGGGATGGTCAAGTAGGGTCAGCAACATTGCAGGCAGAACTGTAAATTTCTTGTTAGAGATGCCACCTGCCTTTACCTGGCCAGCTCTCCTCCCAGCCCAGCCAAGTAATGAAAGTCAACAGAGTGCCTTCCCCTAGGAGGTTCACACCTCCCTTAGGATATACCCCATGTGAAGAGATAGATAGGTCTGGGCCTCTTAACTTACAAGGCCTAAAGCCCACCAGATTATTATCAAGCCCCTTCTATCAGGTTCTATTTGCCTCTCAATCAGAAAACTTAATTGTAGCTTAGACAGCACCTTTCTTAGCTCCTCTAATAATGACTCTGTCCTTTGTTCTAGACCCTGTCTAGTGCACTTGGGCCTCATTCCTTTGTAATCATAACCTCTACTCTACCACCAATGGCTCTACTCCCAACCTGTGTGTACTGATGGTCCTCTTCCCCACTTAATGCTGTATAATTGTTCAGACCTGGTAAATGCCACTCTTAGGATCATTGGTTACTATCCTCACCCTGTCTTTTATGACCTTGTCTAAATATGATGAGAGTCGGGGAACTTGGAAGGCTTCCATAGCCTTGGCAACTCATGACGACAGCCTAGGGTGGTTACTGGTGCCATAAACTAGAGTGTCAATTTGTTGGGTCAACAACAGGAGCCACTGTGCGCTTGCTCCTGATGTGGGATCTCTGTCCTTAATGTACTGTACATTTTGATTTAATGCTATAACTAGTACTCAAACAGTATGTTTCACTTTGTGTTTCTATGTGGGTGCAAACTGTTGAAATCTTTACTTAATGTATACTAAATTGATCTTCTGTATATAAAGAGAATTGAAAATGAATCTTAATGTGAATGGAAGGGTAGAGGGAGCTGGAGAGGGGAGGGTTGCGGGTGGGAGGGAAATTATGGGAAGGGGAAGCCATTGTAATCCATAAGCTGTATACTGAAAATTTATATTCATTAAATAAAAGTTAAAAAAAATAAAAAAAAAAAAAGAAAAATGTCTATTGAGGTCCTTGGCCCATCTCTTAAGTGGGTTGTTTGTTTTGTTGTTGTGGATTTTCTTGATTTCTTTGTAGATTCTGGTTATCAATCCTTTATCTGTAGTATAGTTTGGAAAATTTTTTCCCATTCTGTTGGTTGCCTCTTCACTTTCCTGACTGTTTCTTTTGAAGTACAGAAACTTCTCAATTTGATGCAATCCCAAATGTTAATTTTGGTTTTGACTGCCTGTGCTGTTGGAGTATTTTCCAGGAAGTCTTTGCCTGTGCCTATATCTTGCAGGGTTTCTCCAATGCTCTCTAATAATTTGATGGTTTCGGGTCGTAGATTTAAGTCTTTAATCCATGTTGAGTGAATTTTTGTGTAAGGTGATAGGTATGGGTCTTGCTTCAAGCTTCTGCACGTGGAAATCCAATTTTCCCAGCACCATTTATTGAATAGACTGTCCTTATTCCAGGGATTAGATTTGGATCTTTGGTCAAATATAAGTTGGCTGTAGATGTTTGGATTGATTTCTGGTGTTTCTATTCTGTTCCATTGGTCTATCCATCTGTTTCTGTACCAGTACCATGCTGTTTTGATAACAACTGCCCTGTAGTATGTCCTGAAATCAGGTATTGTGATGCCTCTGGCTATGTTTCTGTGGTACAAGATTGCTTTAGCTATTCGAGGCCTCCTGTGTCTCCATATGAATTTCAGCATAAAATTTTTTCCAGATCTGTGAAGAATGTCTTTGGTATTTTGATTGGTATCACATTGACTGTATAAATTGCTTTTGGGAGAATGAACACTTTGATAATATTGATTCTTCCAATCCATGAGCATGGAAGATTTTTCCACTTTTTGGTATCCTCTTCTATTTCTTTCTTTAAGACTTTGTAATTCTCTTATTTTCATTGGCCTATTTTGAAGCCAATACCACACTGAATTAATTATTGAAACTTTATAATAATTCTGCAAATCCTAGAGTTTCATTATAGTTGAAAGATTATTATTGACTCTTGTAGATTTTTTATCCTTCTATATTAAACTAATAACATGATTATCAATTTTAACAAAAATCTGTAGGAATTTTAAGTGGGATTGAGTTGAGTCTGTGGATCATGTTGAGGAAATTACATTCCAGTAGTATTGTCTTATGACAGACAAGATAAATATCTCCATTTTTTAGTTTTTCTTTTATTTTTCTCAGTAATGTTTTATATCTTTCATTGTATTCATAAATATTTTATCCTTTAGACACTAATGAAAATGTAATTGTTAATTTAATTTTCAATTGTTCACTTGCATGTATATAGATACATAATTGACTTTTGTATATTGCTATTATATCCTGAACATTAAGATCTTCCATATACAAGGTATATCATCCATGAATAGAGATGGTTTTACTTCTTTCTTTCCAAAATGGATGCTTTTTTTTCTTTTCTTACCTTATTTCATGGCTACAACCTCCAGTACAGTGCTGAATATAAGTTCTGGGAGTATAATTCCTTCTTTTTTGTGAACTTTGAGAGAGACATTCAGTCTTTAATCAAGTATGATGTTAGCTGTGAAATTTTTGTACATGGCTTTTTTTAACTTTTATTCAATGAATATGAATTTCCAAAATACAGCTTATGGATTACAATGGCTTTTCCCCCCTTATAACTTCCCTCCCATCCGCAACCCTCCCATCTCCCGCTCCCTCTCCCCTTCCATTCACATCAGGATTCATTTTCAATTCTCTTTATATACAGAAGATCAATTTAGCATATATTAAGTAAAGATTTCAACAGTTTGCACCCACACAGAAACACAAAGTGAAACATACTGTTTGACTACTAGTTATAGCATTAATTCACAATGTACAGCACATATAGGACAGAGATCCTACATGAGGAGTAAGTCCACAGTGTCTCCTATTGTTGACTTAACAAATTGACACTCTTGTTTATGGCGTCAGTAATCACCCTAGGCTCTTGTCATGAGTTGCCAAGGCTATGGAGATCTTTTGAGTTTACCGACTCTGATCAAATTTAGACAAGGTCATACCACTGGTTGAACTCTGTAATCAATGCACAATCATTCTTAGGTGTTTAAAATTAACAGAAAAGTGATCACTGTTAAACATAGGAGTCGGAATAATGGAGGGAGGAGATATATAGGTTGGAATAATCGGACTTACCTCCAATGGTGGAACTAGAAATGTGCCAGGGGATTTCAACTCAATCTTACCAAGGAGGCAGGTACCAATGCCAGCGCACTTGGTAAAGTGATAAGTATAAATACACAACCGATCAAAAAGATAGGGTATGTGTCAAAGAGATTTCACAAATAAGACCAGTGCAAGCAAATAATGAAGGATAGAATTAAAAGGGAGAGAATGATCCTGTGGGGGAAGCAGGACACACAGGAGACTCATAGAATGGCAAACGCCCCAAACAGCACTTCTGCCTCAGAATCAACCCTTGGGACATTCGGATCTGGCTAAAAGGTCCCTGAGAGTCTCACAGGCATGGAAAGTCATGACACGATGGCAAAAAACAATCTAAATGAAAGATCCTGGTGAACAAGACCCCAGCAGAAGGAACAGGCCATCAAGGAGAGAGGCGCCTTTCTCTGAAGGGAGGAAGGAACCTCCACTGTGACATGGCCTTGACTAAACAAGTTCAGAGTCGGTGAACTCAAGGGGCTTTCATAGCCTAGACAGCTCGTAGCAAGAGTCTCGGGTGATTGCTGACGTCATAAATAAGAGTGCCAATTGTTAAATCAACAACGGGAGTCACTGGGTACATGCTCCCCACGTAGGATCTCTGTCCTTAATGTGTTTTACTATGAAACTTAAAAACAATACTAGTCGAACAATACCCTATACTTTGTGTGGTTGTGTGAGTGCAGCCTGTTGAAATCCTTGCTTAGTATATACTAAGTTGATCTTCAGTATATGAAGGTAATTAAAAATGAAACTCGATGAAGGGCGGGATGGGAGAGGGAGTGGGAGAGGGAAGAGCCACGGGAGGGAGGGAGGTTGGGGGGGGAAGCCACAATAATACAAAAGTTGCACTTTGAAAATTCACATTTATTAAATTAAAAAAAACTATATAACAAACAAAAAAAGAAAAAAAAGAACTTAATACTTTACCCTTTTAGTATTTTTTATGTTCTACTTAAAACTATTGGTTGAACTCTGTAATTAACACACAATTATTTTTAGGTGTTTAATTAATGCTATAACTAGTACTCAAATAGTATTTTACACTTTGTGTTTCTGAGTGGGTGCAAACTGTTGAAATCTTTACTTAATATATGCTAAGTTGATCTTCTGTATATAAAGAGAATTGAAAATTAATCTTGATGTGAATGGAAGAAGAGAGGGGGTGGGAGAGGGGAGTGTTGTGGGTGGGAGGGAAGTTATGGGGGGGAAGCTATTCTAATCCATAAGCTGTACTTTGGAAATTTATGTTCATTAAATAAAATTTTAAAAAAAAGTAGACAAGGTCATAGTCAAAGTGGAAGTTCTCTCCTCCCTTCAGAGAAAGGTACCTCCTTCTTTGATGGCCCATTCTTTCTACTGGGATCTCACCCACAGAGATCTTTCATTTAGATGGCTTTTATTAAGTTGAGTAAGTTACCTTCTAGTTCTAGTTTGTTGAAAGATTTTATCAGGAATGGTTGGTGCATTTTCTTTTAAGTGTTTTTTATTTCTGTGTCTATTGACATTACCATTATTCTTCTATTTTGTGAATATGGTGAATTACATTACTTTTCTAAATTTAAATTAAATTTCTGTTCCTGTGATAAACCCCACTTGATCATATAGTATTATTCTTTTTGTTTGTTGTTGGATTCAATTCCTAAGTGATTTTTACAATTTTTGTACCTATATTCCTAGAGGTTATTAATATGTACTCATAGTTTTTTTTGGTCTTTTTTTCTTGTAATATCTTTATTTGGTTTTAGTATCAGGGTAATCCTGGCCTCGTAGAATGATTTCTATATTATTATATTATATTATTCTATATTATATTATATTTTTATAAAAATTCATATATATATTTAATTTAGAGGCACAGAGACACAGAAAGGAGAGGGAAAGAGGGAGGGGGGGGAGAGAGAGAGAAAGAGAGAATAAGAGAAATGAATCCCTAGCTTCTGGTTCACTCCCCCCAAGTACTTACAATGGCCTGGACTGTGCTATGCTGATTCCAGGAGTCTGGAACTCAATCCAGGTCTCCACATGGATGGTAGAGACCCAATAATATGAAGCACCATCACTACTTCCCAGGGTCTGCATTAGCAAGAAGCTAGTGTATGGAGCCAGAACATGTATCAAACCCAGATATTTTGATACAGGGCACATGTTCAATAAGCATGTGTTGCTTCCTCTTTATACTTTGAAGGAGTTTATTTGCTCAAAGGGGGGCCAACTGCTATGTTATGAGCAGCCCATGGAAAGCCCATGGGTCAAGGAACTCTGTAAAGGACCATATTTGACATTTCTTATAGTGCATTTGTGGTGCATGTCTTAAACTATTGCATGACTTAAGAAGTCCCTATTTTGCCTCCTTTTAAAAACTATTTTTTCATTGTTTATACAATTCTAGGTCATTATTTTTCTTTTAATACTTTAAAGTTGTTGCTCCACTATTGTTTACTTGTAATCTATTTGATGAGAAAATTTCTGGAAGCTTTATTTTTGTTGAGTAATTTGATTATAGTAATCCTTGATTTTTTTATGTTTGGGGTTCGTTGAGCATCTGAAGTCTATGGGCTCATAATCTGCATTAGATTCTGTAATTTTCAACCACTATTCTTTCAATTATTCTTCCTGTCCCTCCTCTCCATTGGGGACTCTACACATATATTAGGTAACTTGAAGTTATCCCATACCTTACTGATGCTATTTTCACTAATTTTTTCTCAGAGTGATTCATTATTGTTAGTTCCTACTGTTACATCTTCAATTCATTAATCCTTCCTTTCTTTTTCAATGTCTTATCTGCTATTAATGCAATACACACACATGCATACATGTGTGTGTGCGCATTCAGATAGTGTAGTTTTCTTTTCTAGAAATTCTATTTGGCTCTCTTTTGTTCCTTGTATGTATGTCTCCTTAAAAAAAAAGATGGGGCCAGTACTGTGGAGTAGTGGTCTAAGCCTCTGCCTACAGTGCCGGCATCCCATATGGGCACCAGTTGTAGTCCCAGATGTTCCACTTCTGATCCAGATCTCTGCTATGGCCAGGGAAAGCAGTAGAAGATGGCCCAAGTGCTTGAGTCCCTGCACCCACATGGGAGACCCGAAAGAAGCTCCTGACTGCTGAGTTCAGATTGGCATAGCTCCAGCCTTTGCAGCCATTTGGGGAGTGAAGCATTAGATGGAAGACCTTTCTTTCTCTCCCTCTATCTGTATGTAACTTAACCTCTTAAATACATAAGTTATTTTTTAAAAAAATAGCAAACACTGAAGGTGACAAGGGAATCCCTAAAGCTCCACTGCTCCTCAGAGAAGAAAATACAGTTTTTTTTGGGAAAAAAAATCTGTATTTATTGATTTTGAAAGTCAGAGAGAAGGCAAGACCTGGAGAGAGAGAGAGAGAGAGAGAGAGAGAGAGAGAGAGAGAGAGCTCTTACATCTGCTAGTTTACTCTCCAGATGGCCACAAAGGCCAGGGCTGGACCAGAATGAAGCCAGAAGCCAGGAGCTTCATCCAGGTCTCCCATGTGTGTTATAGAAGTCCGAGCACTTCTGCTGCTTTTCCCAGGCCATTGACAGGGTAGAATAGTAGTGTAACAGTTGGGACATGAATCATTGCGTATATGGGATGTTGGAGTGGCAGCCTTTGGTGCTACCTGCTACACCACCATGCTGGCCTCTCTAACTTTTTCTGAGAGTTTGTATTATGGATGGGGATGCAAGGTGCTCTCACTACCACTGCATGATAATGTCTTAGCTCCTCATTGGGATTTTTTTTTTTGCCACCCCTGTTGGAGAGTTGGGAAACCTGGTGAGAATGGAAGTCTAGACTCCCCATTTAGTCTTTGCTCATGTGGGGATTCACAGTTTTTTCTGTAATGTTTAGTTGGAGTGGAGGATTATTATCTAAAAGGTTTTCATCTTTCTAAGTTTCCATTTTTCTTACCCTTTGGCCAGAAGGAAAGGCTTCTCTTGGGACTTACATTGCTTGCATTTATTAGCATTTCTGGGTTGCCAGCTTCTGTAATAACCAGTCCTGGATATGCAAGTCAAATCTGGGGACCACACTATGTATTGTTCCTTGGAGCCTGAAGTTGGTAGTTGATCTGCCTTATTTTATTCACCTTTCAGAATGTTTTTACACATTGTGCAAGATTTTTAGGGGTACTTGGCAGTAAGAATAGGGAAACAGAATCAAAAACTCAAGAGCTCCACCTATGATCAAGAAGCAATGGACATGTAGGAGTACAGCTGCAGAAATTATGCTCAAGAGGAGCTTGTTAAGGAGGTGTCACCATGGGAAACTTGCAAAGACCCTCCTTTGCTTTTCTTACATCACATGCTTGATGCCCGTAAGAGACTTGTATTAGTCTGCTTGGGCCACCATAATAAAATATCCCAGATTAGACAGTTTAAACAACAGAAATTTATTTTCTCATGGTTCTAGATACTGTATGTCTAATATCAGGTGCCAACAAGGTCCATTTCTGGTGAGGATTCCCTTTCTAGTTTGAAGATGGCCATTTTCTCTTTGTGTGATTTCATGACTGTTCCTCTGCATGTGCATGAAGAGAGAAAGCTCTCTGGTGTCTCTTCATCCTCCTATAAGTATACCTGTCTTATTGTATTAGGACCATACCTTAATAATCTCATTCAACCTTAATTCCTCCTTAAAGACCTTACCTCCATTATGTTCACATTTGATATTAGGGCTTTAATTTTGCCTGGATAGGAACATTCACTCCATAATAGGATAATTTCTAGAAATACTATTGAAAAAGTTGTGAAACAGGTAATGAATTAATGGTCAATGAATTAAATTCATGATAAATGATTATAACCTCTGTTAAAATGGATCAGTGTTATGTACAAATCTTTTTAGTTAGAGAGAGGCATACTAAACAAAAACAATCCATGTAGAAATTTAGAAAGTAGCTCAGTGCACTATTAACTTTCAGGCCCTAAAAAGTAAACGAAATAGAATCCATTGGTTGTCTTTCTTGCTTAAATTTTGGGTTTTGGAGATAAATGAATTGTAATTTATCAGAAGTATAGTCATTGATGTGTTCATGACTGCAGAAATTATCTGAATTATTTTAAAAATGAAATCTTCCACTGATGTGGCTAATGCTGCAGGGATCAAATTCATTGGAAGTGGCCATTATCTTTTAATTGACCTCCTTGATGTGCTAAATAGCTTTTACTTTACATTGAGACATCCTGAGGTCTGACTTGAGCTATTATTCTATAATATAAGCTTCAGTGAGAATTAGTGCACAGTTGAGGCTAATACCACACTGTGGGTAGCTGATGAATTCTTGGAAAAGAAGACTGATGTGTGTAAAGTTCATATATATGGCTCTCAGCCTTTCATTCATCTCAGCCTTCTCACTTTCAATTCCTCTAACACTTTACTTGGGTCATTTTCCTGACTTTATCCCTGAATCTTTCATGTTCTGTGCCACTAAGGTGCACAAAAATGTTCCCCTTGGGTACTTCTGAGATTACAGAGCCAACTTACACCAGCTTCTCTTGAGGACCCTGAGCCCATGTCTTCCAGGTCTTTCCTATTGGTTCTGCTCTTTCTTCTTAACTTCTTGCCACAAAAAAAAAAACTGAACTTAGGCCTTACTCCCACATCAGTGCCAATGACAATATCAGCTGCTGACTTCTCTACTTGAAGACCAAGATTTGGGAATAGAACTGCAGGCTCCAAGTCAGGTGACTGCTTTCTTTTTTTAAATAGAAAGCTTTTATTTAATAAATATAAATTTCATACAACTTTTGTATTTCAGCAGTTCTTCCCCTCATACCCGCCCTCCCACCCCCAAACCATCCCACATCCTACTCCCCCTTCACATCCCATTCTTCATTAAGATTCGCTTTCAATTATTTTTATATACAGAAGATCAACTTAGTATATATTAAGTAAAGATTTCAGCACACTGCACCCACAAAGACACACAAAGTATAAAGCACTGTTTGAATACTAGTTTTACCGTTACTTCACATAGTACAGCACATTAAGCACAGAGGTCCTACATGGGGATCAGGTGCACAGTGACTCTTGTTGTTGATTTAACAATTGACACTCTTATTTATGGCATCAGTAGGCTTTTTTTTTATAGGCAGAGTGGAAAGTGAGAGAGAGAGACAGAGAGAAAGGTCTTCCTTTGCCGTTGGTTCACCCTCCAATGGCTGCCGCGGCCGGCGCACTGCGCCGATCCAAAGGCAGGAGCCAAGTGCTTATCCTGGTCTCCCATGGGGTGCAGGACCCAAGCACTTGGGCCATCCTCCACTGCACTCCCGGCCATAGCAGAGAGTTGGCCTGGTAGAGGGGCAACCGGGACAGAATCTGGCACCCCGACCGGGACTAGAACCCCATGTGCCGGCGCCACTAGGTGGAGGATTAGCCTATTGAGCTGTGGCACCAGCCTCTCCCTAGTCTCTTGTCATGAGTTGCCAAGGCTATGGAAGCTTCTTGAGTTCGCCAACTGCGATCTTATTTAGACAAGGCCATAGTCAAAGTAGAAGTTCTCTCCTCCCTTCAAAGAAAGGTACCTCCTTCTTTGATGGCCCATTCTTTCCCCTGGGATCTCACTCAGAGAGATCTTTCATTAGGTCATTTTTTTTTTTTGCCACAGTGTCTTGGCTTCCCATGCCTGAAATACTCTCATGGTTTTTTTTTAGCCAGATCCAAATGCCTTAAGGGCAGATTCTGAGGCCAGAGTGCTGTTTAGGGTATATGTCATTCTATGATTCTGCTGTGTGTCCTGCTTCCCATGTTGGATCGTTCTCTCCTTTTTAATTCTATCAATTATTATGAGCAGACACTGGTCTTATTTATGTGATCCCTTTGACACCTAATCCTATCTTTATGATCTGTTATGAACTTAAACTGATCATTTTAACTAGTAAGATGACATTGGTACTTGCCAACTTAATCGGATTTGTAGTCCCATGGCAAGTTTTTAGCTTTACCCTTAGGGGTAAGGATAACTGCTTTCTGAATTACATTTTTTAAGATTTATTTATTTATTTTAAAGTCAGAGTTACACAGAGAGAGAACAGGCAGAGAAAGAGAGAGAGAGAGAGAGAGAGAGAGAGAGAGAGAGAAAGCTCTTCCATCTGATGGTTCACTCCCCAGTTGGCCGCAACGGTTGGAGCTCTGCAGTTCCAAAACCAGGAGCCAGGAGCCAGGAGCTCCTTCCAGGTCTCCCACGTGGGTTCAGGGGCCCAAGGACTTGGGCCATCTCTCAATGTTTTCCCAGGCCATGGCAGAGAGCTGGATGGGAAGTGGAGCAGCCAGGTCTCGAACAGGCACCCATATAAGATGCTGGCGCTTAGGCCAGGGCGTTAACCCATTGTGCCACAGTGCTGCCTCCTGAATTACTTTTTACAGGTCCTCTCCGAGGCCTTAAGAAGGAGGAAGCCTGGAACAAAAGGTGAGCAAAAAGACAAGTTAGCTACTACCACTGAGAGAATGGAAGCACGATTAGAAGTATCCTCAGTAAATAAATGTACAATGACCATGGAGAGTTGTTTATTTAATGCTTTTATCTCATCTGGCAGACTTCCTAAGACTGTCCCAGACCCTATAAAAGGTGTTTGAGGAAATGTTGAGATCTAATATCAGGGGCTTAAATCTTGAATGTTTTGGCTGTGTCTCTGCCTTTGATTTGCTGAATGATCTTTGGCTTCATCATGTGACTTCTTTCCCCCTCAACTCCTTGCCCCAGTGTGTGTCATAACTGCATAGTGCTCTGGGAGTGGTATGTCATGATCATTGGAGCATCTATCCCAGGACTAGAATACCACCTGTACATTTGGCTCACTCTCAAAGTAAGTTCTATACAGAGGTCTCTGACCCTATATATATATATATATATATATATATATATATATATATATAATATACATATATCACAAAAAGATCTTTTGGGGCAGAGAGTTTTCTGTTCACATAGGATGTATAGGAAAAGTTATGTGTGCATTACAGATGCTCTTAAAGTTGAGTGAGACATTCTCCATCATAACTTTTATTGTGTATTGTTTGGGGTAATTTTTTATTGTTTAAGGTAAATGAAGAAACTGGGAAATGTCCAGATTTTGAATTTCCTGAGCGCGTCTTCACTGTATGCAAGTCAGCTCATGTTATGCAATTAATAAATGAGAAAAATAAAAAATACTGCCTCCACATGAAGGAAGAAAGTAGAAAACTGGAGAGTCCCTGGGGACATTCAGTTACAAGAAGACAACAAGCATCTTTGTTAGTACTTATTATGTGCCTAGCATTGAACACGTGGTATTTCATTTTATCCTCTGATACATAGGGGCTTCTATTTCCCCCACTATACAATAAGGAAACTGAGGTGTGAATTAGGTTAAATACTCTGACCAGGATGACACTTCTAGTAAGTGACCAAACGAAGAAATGGAGTTCTAGAATACTTAAAGATTATTATACCATACATCCTCCAGAAAACCTGCTTTCCCTTTTCAACAGCCTGTTACATTCTTCTGTGGACATTCTTGCCACATGAGGAAGCCATTTGGAAGTTTGAACCCTGGTAATACTTCTAGTGTGTCTGAGCTGAAGCCATTATAAGCTTAGAGCACCTGAAGAAATCTGCCAGGCCTGGACCAGTGAAGTTCTCAAAGGTCAAGGTGACCACAGAGGGCCTGGGTTAGAAATTGTGAGTGCCTAAGGGTGACTAGGTCAGTTTGATAGGGAGAGGTAAAGATAAGCTGAACCAGAGTGGCTGAGAGAGCATGACTCCAAGCCCCGGGGGATCCAGTGATGGTGACTGATTCCACAGGGTGAATGACAGCTAAGACACGGGGGATCTAAGAACAGAAATGGCCAGCCAAGCGAGATAAACATGACCATCTGTAAAGCTCTCTAGTGTTCAGTGTGAATGTGTGGGCTGACAGAAAAAGGAAGACCAAGATGAAGGAAAATGAGGGAGACAGAGAGAGGCAAAGGCAATGAGAGCTAGCTAGAACACATCCAGCTCTCTACTTTGAGAGCAACCAGGACATCATAAGCATCACAGAATCCACCAACACCCCTAGAAATGCCGTAGTCCCCACTGTAAGGATTGCTTCCCCATGGCAAACAATAACACTAGAGAGTTTCCAAATTGCTCTAATCACCAAGGTAGATGCTTCTGACTTCCCTTCTACCATCCGTAGCCAGACAGCCTGAAGAGCTGTGGCAATGAGCTTCCAAATTACAGATGCTGAGATAAAACATGAAATTTTGTCTCACCACAAAAACTTCCTAGCTGAGCTCATGTTTACCCAATTATCTAATTTTGCCATCTTCCAAAATAGCATCATACAACACCTGGTGTGGAAGCGTCTGTACCGTGTGTGTATGTGTGTGTGTGCGTGTGTGTGATAGGATAAAAGGCGAGAAGAAGGGGAAGAAAGTGGAAAGATGCCCATTTATATCATTGAAACTCCCCCCTCATGATCTCCCTACATTGTCTGCACAGAGCCCTGGCAGCTGGGGTAAGAGCACAGGAACATGCAATTTACTCCACATTGTTTTTTCTTCTCTGCATCTCAGCAAGTCAGCAGGTATTCCTGGAGATGACAGTAGCAGGAGACAGGATGTTGCCAAAGAAGGAAACAGGCACTGCCAAGGGGAAAAGGCAGCTTGTGCCAGTTTAGGGCAGACCCACAGCTGGATCCCCATTCCTCAAAGAGCTGACAAGACAAAGCCTACCCCTCACCCAAAACAGCCCTCCACCTGTTTTTTTCTGGATTCTTTGGCACCATTGAAATAAAGACATGCCACACAAGCTCTTTCATGGCATGCGGTTTTTCAGATCATATGGGAGAACTTCAGAAAGTTCACAGAAAAACGGAATTAAAAGACAAGTTCATTTCAATGCAAAAAATGAGAACCATGCATAGTTTGTACACAATATGCATTTCCCATGAAATGGGAAATTCCCTCTTGTACTTCATGCTCTATTGTTTTAAAACATGTCTCTAGCCATCAGCTGACAACTACATTTGAAGTGGATGATTTTGGTTTCCTAGGTTGGTTCACAGAGTCTTAAACTCCCCCTCTACCTGGGCCTCCAGGCAGTTGAAAGTTACTCACTAGTCACCATGCTTCCAGCTCTTCTCCCTCCAAAGATAGAGGCTCTTAAAGCAGGTGTGGGCTTCCCTGCAGTGGAACTAGTATTTCTTTATAAGCAATGTTGAGAAAACTTCTTTCACCCCCTTGGAGTCAGGAATTCTACTTTGCCAACTCATAAAGGAACACAACCTACTCTGCTCCCCAATTTCAAAAGAGCAGAACTCAGCAAGGTTCCTTCCTTGTCAGAATGTCCTCTCTTGTTTTCTAAAGGTGTGAGGGGCTCACTGGGCACTTTTGGACTTTGCTCTCCACCTGTAATTATCTTTAATAATAATCATACTTGAATGGAAACATAATGGGTTAGCTTGGAACATTGGAGTGGGTGGTTAATTGGCCCTGCCATTCACAAAATCTGAGATAAAAATAGGACTGCTTAAGAAGGCTCCCTCTAGCTGGGCACTGGGAGAGAAGGAAGTGTGCCTCCAGCTCCCAGGCAGCACTATGTGCCTGCATGCCAATCTTGAAATTTGGCCATTTTGCACCTGGTGATCAGGCTGCTTCACTTCTCAAACTGATCTAGTTCATGGAAGCTATTCTTTTAGGCCAAGTGTATTTTTGTATTGGTCTGGCAGCTCTGGAATATCTTTCTTTCTGAGAAGATCCAGAACTTTGGCATGGGTGTGGTCCTAACAGAATGTTCTCCAGTGCCAAGAAGATTTTAGAACAGATTCTGAAAGTATTGGTTCTCAAAATGGAATAGGAGGTACTGTGAGCCTCACTGAGCTGCCTTCCTCCTTTTCACAACTCCATGTCTGTATGTGACTGGTTGCCTTCATAGGCTGCTTCCCAAACAGTAGAGTTGCAGGCTGAATTTGCAAGCAGATGTAGGAAATCAGCTGTTTTCTGTTAAGCCAGACATTAAAGGAACTTGCAAAATGTGAGCCAGTGACATTCTTCTCACTGAGCTCTTGTTTTGGAAAACACGGTAACTTTTTTATAAAAAAGTATTTTGCAGGTCCTATGTATTGCTATGTGTGGTATTTGTAAATGAATTAATACATATATAATGACTGCTTCAATTTCTAATATGGTATATAGCAATAGATAGAAGCCATAAAAACAGCTCCCAGGGCCAACACTGTGGCATAATGAATAAAGCTGCCACCTGTTAAGCTGGCATCCCATATGGGTGCCAGTTTGTGTCCCAGCTGCTCCACTTCCAATCCAGCTGCTTACTAATGTGCCTGAGAAAAGCAGAGGGAGATGACCTAAGTGCTTGGCCCCCTGCCCTCAACGTGGGAGATCTGGATGAGGCTCCTTCCTGGCTCCTGGCTTCGGCCTGGCCTGGCTCTGCCTATTGCAACCATTTGGAGAATGAGCTAGTGCAAAGAAGACCTCACTCTCTTTGTCTTTCCCTCTTGCTCTGTGTAACTCTGACTTTCAAATAAATAAATAAATGTTTATAAAAAGAGACTAACACTCTGGAGATTCTCAGTAATTTTTAAGAGTACAAAAGGTTTCTGAGACCAAACCACAGCAGAACCATAACTCTCACATGTTGTGGACCTGACAGGACTTCAAAAATGACTCTGAAGTGACACTCACCGAGATTTAGTGATACTGAAGTGTGGCCTATAAGCAGGGAGATAGGAGTCCCTCTGTCCTTCCTTGGCCCCTGTCTCCAGCTTTCTGGGAATTCCATTTGTCTCCCTCTTGCTGCAAGTGCTTAGAGCACAGGGACATCACAAAGAAGCCACCAAAAGACAATGAAAACCCAACTAGAAGTAAGAAGAGCATTTTCCAGTGCAGTGTCTACAATCAAACAGACTTTGTTTAAATTTATATCTTGGCTCTGTGTTAGCTAAGTGATTTTGAACAGTTATTTCTCATCAGTATGCCTATTTCAAAGGATTTTTACAGTACATATGCAAAATGCCTGGCCCATAGGGAATGCTTAGCAAATTGTAACTATGACCATTGTGATTCCATATGGCACCTTAGGAGGGGAGTTAAGTCTGTGGAGATGTATAAATACCCTTATGGCCATCCAGTCACCCTTGCTCCCAGAGCCCTTTCTCCAAGATCTTACCAATGACCACCCCCAACATGTGTGTACAGTTGTGTATTTACACACATATGTATACACATTCATAAATTAACTAGACAAATATTTATTGTGCACTGGGAGTGTGAATAAAGCAGTGAATGTGATGGACATGCTTCCTCACTCACCTCTGGATTACCAGAGGAGTAAACAGGCAGTTGTAACATTATGCTAGAATAGATGTAAAACAGACAACTGTGAATAATCAGGGAAGGGAACCTAACACATCTTGGAATAGTTCTCAAAGCCAGATTTGTCAGTCATGTTAAGGGAATCCAGTTGACTGAGAATGCATAAGGTCATCAAGATCTCCCCCTCCTCAAAGAGTAGAGGACCTTCCAATTTCTCTATTGCATTACGGGCTACCAGGGGTAGAAGGGCTTCATTATGGATATCACTTCAGGAAAAGAAATGTCCTCTAACCAAAGAAGTCAGTACAGTCCATTCCAGGCAGTCTTATCTATGGTTATCATTTGAGGAGAATTATCTCCAAGCTTCCCATGCCCTTTCCTTAAAGACTATATGTCAAAAGTAGGCCAGCTAACTAAAAAATGAGCTAAGAATTTGAATAGACATGTCTCAAAATAAGATTTTTAAATGGCCCATAAGCACATAAAAAAGTACTCAACATAATAATTAATTATTAGGCAAACGTCTTCTTGGAAAAGACCCCAGAGGCACAGGCAGTCAAAGCCAAAAATTAACAATTGGGATTACATCAAATTCAGAAGTTTCTGTACTGCAAAAGAGACAGTCAAAAAAGTTAAGAGGCAACAGACAGAATTTGCTCCTCTTCCAATCCAGCTCTCTGCTATGGCCTGGGAAAGCAGAAGATGGCCCAAGTGCTTGGGCCCCTGCACCCACATAGGAGACCTGGAAGAAGCTCCAGGCTCCTGGCTTCGCATCGGCTCAGCTCTGGCTATTGCAGCCATTTGGGAAGTGAACCAGCAGATGGAAGACCTTTTTTTCTCTCTGCCTCTGCCTCTCTGTAACTATGCCTTTCAAATAAATAAATAAATCTTTAAAAAATAACCACTAGGATGCTATATTTAAATACAGAGAAAATGTCAAGTATTAATGAGAATGTGGAGAAATTGGAACCCTTGTACATTACTAGTGAAACTGAAACGATACAGTTATTGTGTAAGACAGTTTGATGGTTTCTCAAAAAGTAAAATGTAGAACTGCCATGTGACCTAGAAATTGCACTCCTAAGAATATATCCAGAAGCAAAGATGCCAGCAGATATCTGTATACTAATATCCATAGCAACCATTATTCATAATAGCCAAAAAGTAGAAACAATGCAAGCATCTAACAACAAATGAATAGGTAAGTAAATGTGGTATATCTATACAGTGAAATATTATTCAGCCAATAAAAAGAATGACATTTAATAGGTACTATAGCATTAATGGACCATGAAAACAATATGCTAAGTAAAATAAGCCAAACATGGAACAACAAGTACTATCTGATTGTACTTATAGGAATTACCTACAAGAAGTAAGATAGAGGCTTCCAGGTACTTGTTATGATTTGGATAATACTTTGTCCTGAAGAGGCCTATGTGTTAAGAATCTGATCCTTAAAGTCTGATGTTCATTGATTAATGTTAATAATTAACTGATCAAGGGCAGAGATGACCTCATAATGGCATCTGGGAAGTGGATATAGTGGGAGGTCTTTAGGTCACTGGAGCATCCACTTGGGAAATACTTCTTACATTAGAGTTGGTTACAGAATCCTGATTCTGGTTAATCCATTCTCTCCCTCCTTCCTGGCTCTCCATGTGATCCTCTGTTCACACACTCTCTACCACCCTCATCAGACACCAGACTCATGGGGCCACCAATCTTGGACTGTAAACCTCCAAAATTATAAGCTGAATAAATCTTCTTCCTTCTTAGGTAGCTTCCCTTAGGTACTTTAATTACAATAGTGAAAAGTTTACTAATACAGTATTCAGGAGGGGGAAATGGGGAGTCATTGTTTAATAGGTAAAGACATTTTGTTGGGAGTGATAAAAATACTTTGGGTAGAGAGAGCGATGATGGCTATACAATACAAGAAATATACTTAAGCTGAATTGTAGATGTTTCAACAGTTAAAATGATAAATACTATGTATATTTAACTATAATTAAAAACAAAATGTAGACATAAAGCATAAACTGTTAGAAACACAGACTTTGGAAGCACTAGGACATGTATTCAAATCTCAGCTCTGCTATTTAACCAGCTGTGTGACCCTTTGAAGTAAAATGGAGACAACAATCGCAGCTTACCTCATAGGGGTGCTGTGAGTACTAAAGTGGATAATCCAAGATCAGTGCTTTAAAATTGTTTGATTAACAGGCAATATTTTTACATTTTATGGGATATTATGCAATATTTACATATATATATATATATACACAACATAAAGAAATCAAACCAGGCAATCAGACTTTCTTAAAAAATATTTATTTATTTATTTATTTATTTATTTTTGAAAGTCAAATTTACAGATAGAAAGGGAGAGAACAATCTTCCATTCACTGGTTCACTCCCCAAATGAAACTCTCCCATGTGGGTTCCGAGGCCCAAGCAATTAGGTCATATTCTACTGCTTTTCCTAGGCCATCAGCAGAAAACTGGATCAGAAGTGGAGCAGCTGAGATATGAACTAGTGCCAATATGGAATGCCGGCCTCATAGACGGCAGCATTACCCACTACATGGCTGGTCATAACCAGCCTCTCTATTTTCTTATTTCTTTGTGCTTGGAGCCTGGCAGCTCCTCTCTTCCAGTACTTTGCACAGCATATAGCAGGTTATTCGAAACTGCGGTCATCCCACTGTGCTGTGGAACTGACAGGTGCTTTGCATTGTGCCTTGCCCAGAGCAAAGTGCAATCTGCCCCATCCCTGACCTCTGTCAAACAGCATACTTCTTTCTGCTTTGCTTGCCACATGAGAAAGGGAAAGGTGAAGAGTCCTATAGACCACCAAAATCAGGCTGAAAGAATATTATTCTAAAACAACTAGTATAAACAAAATAAAAATGTGATTATGGCTGAGTGTGAATACATGTGACTTACATTTTCTACATTTTTCTGAGTTGGCTCTTCACTCATTGGTTTCAAGCTGCTCGCTGCTCCTTCCTATATCTGTTAAAACCAGATGCCAAACCCCATCTTATTGCCTGCTTTTAGATTCTGCACACATTTCAGTTCTGCTTGTAGTCTCAGAAGATATGTAAACAACAATTCCCTGAGCTCCCACTGCAGGCCAGGCCCTGTGCCAGGCTTATGAACACTGGAAATGAGAGAGCAAGGGCTTTCCCTGGAGCAAAAATGACTTATCCGCTACACTCAGACAAAGTTGAATTCGTTCTGATGCAACGTGTCCAGCTGCTGATGCCTCATTGCTGAATGAACATTATACACACAAGACCAAGGCATTTTTTTGTGTGTGTAGAAGGTTCATTCAGCAATAAGGCATCAGCAGCTGGACATGTTATATCAGAGCAAACTCAACTTTGGTCTGCTTTTCCTCTCATCTGCTCATCCACTATCTTTTTTCCTTTTTTTATAAAACTTTTATTTAATAACTATAAATTTCAAAAGTACAACTTTTGGATTATAATAGTTTTCCCCCCATAACCACCCTCCCACTGGCAAACCATCCCATCTCCTACTCCCTGTCCCATCCCATTCTTCATTAAGATTAATTTTTAATTATCTTTATATACAGAAGATCAACTTAGTATATACTAAGTAAAGATTTCAAGTTTGCACCTACACAGACACACAAAGTATAAGGTACTGTTTGAAGATTAGTTTTACCGTTAATTCTCATAGTACAACACATTAAGAACAGAAGTCCTACATGGGGAGTAAGTACACAGTGACTCCCATTGTCGATTTAACAATTGACACTCTTATTTATGGCGTCAGTTATCACCCGAGGCTCTTGTCATGAGCTGCCAAGGCTGTGGAAGCCTCTTGAGTTTGCCAACTCCAACCTTTTTTAGACAAGGCCATAATCAAAGTGGAAGTTCTCTCCTCCCTTCAGAGAAAGGTACCTCCTTCTTTGATGGCCCGTTCTTTCTACTGGGATCTCTTCTGTGGTGGGGTTTCTTGCTTACTGGCTGGCAAGCTGGCTTTTTCTTTCTTTTTTCTTTGTCTCATTTATTTTTAGTTCCAAAGAAGCAAAGGCAACCAAAAGGAATGATTTTTCATTGGCTTTCCATATCTGGGCTAGTCCCAGTATCATTATTCCCCACTGCTGAAGAACTGAAAGCCCTAAATGAACTTGAACCCTTATATTGTGCTACTCACTTTCCATGAAGTGTTATGAATAAAAATAAGCTGCTATTGTTGAGATGAACCAACTTTCAGCATACCATGGGTACTCATTAACTGTTAAATAATAATAATATGTTTAGTGATGTGGTAAGCTTGATTTATACTCATTATTATTATTTTTGCTTTCTTCCTAATCCGTGGAGTCAGATCATGTGGGTTGGGCCACCCCATTGTTAGGGGAAATTAGTGAGGGAAATTAGTGACGGGCTGCACACATTTCTCTCCACCTAGCACACCACAATGACAATTTACCTGTCAGCCTTCCTGACACTAATCTTTGCCTGTGGCTCTTTCTGGGCTGACTTTCTAAATCCCCTTGTAGTTATTTAAATCTTTGAAGGCTGCTTCTTTAGGGAGATTGAGAAATGATGGTCATGGGCAATATATTATTTCTGGGGTGGAAAAAAACAGCCTTTTCAGAGCTTTCTCTCACTTCCACCAGAGTTTGAACTATATTGTGCTTCTCCCAGGTATCAGCGAATATGTGGGTGGTTGCATGGCCGCTCCTTTACAGAGTGTGGGTAATTGCTTGGTCATGCCTATCAATCAGCAAGGGCTGCACTTGAATTTCTCTGATTAGCCACAGACATTTTGGGGGAGCCTTTGACTTGGGACCAAGTTTCAAAGATGAGTATTTTCTCTTGAAGCTTATCTCCATATCTTAAAAACATCACAATTAGCATTGGACTTATTGGATGGCTTTCATATGCTTAAATTGTCTATTTTTAGAGACTAAAAGGAGAACACAAAATCCCCACATCTTAAAAAAAATTTCAGCAAATCAGTTGGATTTGGTGCCTTCCAGTGAGTGACTCTGCTCTCTCACTGGACCTCTGAACCACAGTGCTTCCAAGTCAGACTACTTTCTCTCCACCCTGTCTCTGTAGACTGCTACATGCAGCTGTGTAGCAGTGTTGATAACAGCTTCTTTGGTCAATCCATTGGACTTTCATCAACTCCAAGTAAGGCAGAAGAGGAGCTCTTCAAGGTCAAAAATTGGACCCTGTTTTATCTCTTCCTTGTTTCCACACCAAACCACAGGCCGATTTCTCAGATCATAAAGGGAAGATCTTGGGACTAGTAGACTGGATTTTTCAGATCCTAAAATAGGACACAACAATATGTGGGGCATTAGGAGATGAGCAACAACAGTGTGGTAGATGGTCTAAAATGGGGAAGAGTGGGGAAAATTCTAAGCCCTAGGCTTTATAATATGCTCATGCCAGTGACTTCCTACTACTAGAAATGCTGTTATCTTGGGAGGTGGTAAGAATCTGTCAAAGCAGCATTTTTAAATTTAAGTTGTTTATTTTTAAAACTTTTTAGTTGGCACATGGTCACTGTATGTATTTATGATTTTCAGTGTCACCATTTCTATACAAGGTGTAATGATCAGATCAGGGTCATTGGCATGTCCATAAACTTAGAAAATTATCATTTCTTTGTGTTGGGAACATTCAAAATCCGTCCTCTCTAATAGCTATTTTGAGCTGGTCAACTAATTGTTGCTAACCATCGTTATCCTCCTACCCAACTGCACCCCTGTACCCATTAAACATGGTCCTTCCATTCTCCTCCCCACAGCCTTTCCAGGCTCTGATCACCACTGTTTTCTACTCTCTGCTTCCATGAGATCAACTTTTTTAGCTTCCACATATCAGTGAGAACATGCAGTATTTGTCTTTCTGTGCCTCACTTATTTCATTTAACACCAGTCAAAGTCACTTTTATATATAAACTCTTGGAGTCTTTGGGTCAGCTTGACACAGATTCACATCCTGGAACATCCCCTTATTAAATGGGTGACCCCAGACAGTTAACAACCTTGGAACCTCTTAGTTATAAAAGAGGATCACAACCTTCTTTAGAGTTATTGTGAGGATCAAATAGGATGACATGTGTAATTGTATAGAATAGTGCTTGGCACATAGAAAAGTAAATATAAGCTATTATGTACAGTACTCAATCTTATTATCTTTCAAAAAAATGAAACAATCCGTATACACTCAAGTGCCTTTGATGAGAGAGTTAGAGAAAAGAGCAGAGCAAGCATTGCCTAATCAAAAGCTGGCAAACTCCCAGAAGTCAAGGTATCAGATAAACGCACAAAAGAGATGTTGTATCTTTTATTTTGAGACTGCAAAAGTATGGGTATCTGTGTTGAGTCTCATCCACTCTGAAGTTGATCCAGATAGTTCCTTCCCAGCCAAGACGTGAGCTATTCTGAGTTTGGTCTTGAATGTTGCAAAGTTGAGAAGTGTTGCCCACATGGACTACTAAATCACTCTTCTTGACAGCATTCAGGGAAATTAATTTTGAATCTGGTGGCCTAATGTACTAAAAAGGCCTGCATGTGATTTTCAGAGTCGTGAGATTTTCAGAGTCGTGGTTGATATTAGTTTAGCCCCAGGACAAATTTGTGATTAAATGATAATTCATTTGAAAATTTAAAGGAGAAGTGGCGGCAAGATGGCAGAATAGGAAGAGAGCACACTGATAGTCCAGGAAGAGACACTTTAATAAAAGTGGAGATACTGCAGGTTCAAGGAAGAGTAGGGGAAGAAACAGCAGAGGAAACTCTTCCGGAACTAGTGATTCACAGTGGACCTGCGTGGAGAGCGTGGGAGCCCAAGTTCGGGACACCAGCGGCAGACTCAACACACCAGCGCTGGAACGCGAGGTGAGCCGAACCTCCATAGCCCGAGACACCAGTGGGCAAGCGGAAAGAGGAGACTAGAGGGAACGAGGCTTGAAACTCCGTGGGGAAAAGTTCACCAGGCTAACTAGAAGAGAGAGAGGAAAAAAAAAGTGACCGATACGGACACGAGGTTCTCACTCTCCGCTCACCCCTCAAATGCGAGCAAGACAAAGAGCAGGCACCATTTTGGACATACATCATAAGCAGGGCAAACTCAGGTCTGTACCAGCCCTGAGCCTAGCAGAAAAACCTGACTCTGGAGGGAGGGGTGAAATAACAGGAAATTAGGATCTAACTTGGCAACCCAGTGGGAGACTGCAGGAGAATTGGAGCCCACACTGAGGGCAGCAGAGATTCCCTCTGTGGTCCTTCGGAAAGAGCTTTCAATCTCTGGCTCCTGTGGGTATATCATTCACCTGCTAACTACCTCCAATTCCACTCAGCTATGCAGAATTACTTCCCTTTTGAATCAAAAAGAAAAAAAAAAGAATGAAAGAAAGAGAGATTTACCACGCCTAACCTGGGAGTGTCACCTTTGGCACACCCTCAACCCTGCGGAACCAAACAGAGCTCTCAGGCCACACTTATCTCAAGCCTCTAAGGCTCCATCAAAAGCAGACAGTCCACTTAATCTAGAGCCATAGTATAACAAGAAAAAACACTAGGGTGAAGAAACCAAATATCTACAACATGCCAAACAACAAACGCAAAAACCGAGGTAACAAGAACAAGGAAGACACTATGATGCCCCCAAATGAAAAAGACACCCCAATTCAAGGTTATGAAGATGATGAGATAGAAGAAATGCAAGAAGCAGATCTCAAAAAATTGATAAGAACATTAAGAAGTTCTCAAAAACAAATTCTTGAACTACAGAAATCCTTAATGGACAAGATAGAAAATCTCTCTCGTGAAAATGAAATATTAAGGAAGAATCAAAATGAAATGAAACAACTAGTAGAACAAGAAACTGTGATAGGGACGAGAAATCATAATGGAATGAAGAACTCAATAGATCAAATGACAAACACATTAGAGAGCCTTAAAGACAGAATGGGTGAAGCAGAGGAGAGAATATCAGACTTAGAAGACAGAGAACAGGAAAGGAAACAAGCAAACCAAAAAAGTAGAGGAAATTAGAAATCTAAAAAATATTGTCGGGAATCTACAGGATACTATTAAAAAACCGAACATTCGGGTTCTAGGAGTTCCTGAAGGCATGGAGAGGGAGAAAGGTTTAGAAGACCTTTTTATTGAGATACTAGAAGAAAATTTCCCAGGTTTGGAGAAGGACAGAGGCATCTTAGTACAGGAAGCTCATAGAACCGCTAATAAACATGATCAAAAGAGATCCTCACCACGACATGTTGTAATCAAACTCACCACAGTGAAACATAAAGAAAAGATTCTAAAAGGTGCAAGAGAGAGATGTCAGATTACTCTCAGAGGATCTCCAATTAAACTCACAGCAGACTTCTCATCAGAAACCCTACAAGCTAGAAGGGAATGGCGAGACATAGCCCAGGTACTAAGAGAGAAAAACTGCCAGCCCAGAATATTATATGCTGCAAAGCTCTCATTTGCGAATGAAGGTGAAATACTTTTCATAGCAAACAGAAATTGAAAGAATTTGTCGCCACTCGTCCTGCCCTGCAAAAGATGCTTAAAGATGTGTTACACACAGAAACACAGAAACATGGTCACCAATATGAAAGAAGGTAAAGGAAAGAAACCTCACAGCAAAAGATCACAGGAAGCTCAATTTCTCTTTGACATAGAATTAAACTCTGATGCTCTGTTAAAGCAATGTGTTAAAGTAATCTATTATGTTCTCTTGATGTCTGTTAAATTCTTAATTGTTCAAAAACAGCTGAATTTTTATTAAGAGCTATGGGTTATTTAAATATGTGTTTATTTTCAAAGATTGGAATAATCACCTTGTAACAATGATCAAATTTGGTCTATGTTATGTCATGATTTTAAGGAATCTTATTTCAACCAGATATTTTGGATTTTGAGCCTTCTTGGCATTCTTGACAGGCATTCGAAAAATCAAAGTTTCAAACAATCTGGACTCTAAAATTTCCAGTAAATCTTGGACTTTGGTTTTTCCAACTGAAAAAATTGAAGGACCTAGGTCTCTCATCTTATAGAGACACCAACTAATCAGGCTATTTGGATTATATTAGAAGTACTGTCAAGATTTGACGTGGTACTAAATTTTAAGTTTCTATAATGGAAAATGCTCTTAATACAAATGTTTGAGAATTAAAAAGTCTAATGATCTTGTGTTACTAGACATGATAGTTATCTTAATGAGAAAGCCCCAGAGGCCTAAAGGGTTAAATACTTGTAAAATCCTACAGGTGCTTTCAAAAATACTGTGAAGTAAGCAAGTGCCTCTTGTTGGTTGATGAGTTTATAATTTTAAACATGGCAACATAAAGTCTTTTGTCATCCACAGTTATATATGATGTGCTGCTCATAAAACTAAAGCGTTGTTGGTTCTGTGCTTAGCTGTCCTCCTATAAGTTCCTAGGGACTTTTTCCAGCCACTTCTATTGTATTCAGTACTTTGGGATGGCTCTGTAAACAGATGAAGCCAATAATGTATTAACAGTACCAACTGAGAGAAAGTTTTTATGGTTAACTGAGGTTACTAAAAACAAGAAGCAATTCAAATCGATTGCCAATCTACAAAAAGAGTTAAAGATTTTAAAAGCTATTATTAAAAATTGCTATATGGGTCTATTATGTTATGTTCTATGTGTGTACATATTGATTTTCCACATGGGAAATTTTATTAAGAGTTTTATTTTAATTGGCTTATAGATAAGATTGTCCATAAATTTAAGCTGCTAAAATCAATCAAAGATACATTTTAATTCGTGTAACCTGAATCTCTGTATCATATGTTTTATACTTGTTGGTAGAAAGAAACTAAAAGCATTTTATATGGTTGTGCTTAAGTTTACTGGTTAAACAAACTACACCATGTTAGATATTTAAGAGGTGTTTTCAAATACATGATTCTTAAAATTTATAGAAGGCATTGGACCTTCTGGTAAATGTTTTCTTAAGTTGTTATCTAATGGTTGAAACTATTTGCTAAGTAGTCATGTAATATTGCTATTGTCAGCAAGCGATCTAGGACTTGCTCCCTCATTTCTCTATCTAAGCTCAACTTCTTCTTTCATTTCTCTATTCGCCTCAAGGTAGGAAACTAATTCTATTATAAAGGAATCTGTAGGACGCACAATTTAATCTTTAGACCTTATAAAAGAGATGGCTAACATTTTTCTGTAATAGCATAGCCAAAATAAGAACTTAAATAATAATCTCATAGCTAGATTCACTTCGCCATCAGCGAAGTATACAGTAAGTAAAATAAACCTCCCTTTCAGACCAAAGGGAAAGAAAGTTTTAAAGTGAGAATATAATTTTCCTCATGGGCATTGTCTACCTTAGAAAACCTACTACCGAACATGCCTTTGACTATAGACTTGTAGTTCAGGCCACTGAAGTTTAGAGATGGGACTTGGTCACTCCCTTGACTTGCATCTTCTGGTCTGCTTTAACACAAACCAGGAGGAAAAGAAAGCTAGGCATCAGAAGCAATGGGTGGCAAGCCTATTAATGGCTGATCTGTACAGTGATCTGCCCTCAAGGAGACCCAACAGGCCAGTCCACTGCAGTGGCTTGCAATGTGGTAAGCCTGGGCTTCAGCAGAAGTCAGCTTGTGAAGAGCCCTGGCAGCTCTGCCAAGAGTTGGATCACTGGAAATGGACCTGCCCTGGAGTCGAAGGATGCCCAGGTCAGAGCCACAGATCTTATTGGCTCTAAGCTGAAAAGCCCTTCACTCAGCCCAACTTCCAAAGTGACCACTGCAGCTGAGGGGATGGTCAAGTAGGGTCAGCAACATTGCAGGCAGAACTGTAAATTTCTTGTTAGAGATGCCACCTGCCTTTACCTGGCCAGCTCTCCTCCCAGGCCAGCTAAGTAATGAAAGTCAACAGGCTGCCTTCCCCCAGGAAGTTCAGACCTCCCTTAGGATATACCCCATGTGAAGAGATAGATAGGTCTGGGCTTCTTCACTTATAAGGCCTAAAGCCCAACAGATTATTATCAAGCCCCTTCTGTCAGGTTCTATTTGCCTCTCAATCAGAAAACTTAATTGTAGCTTAGACAGCACCTTTCTTAGCTCCTCTAATAATGACTCTGTCCTTTGTTCTAGACCCTGTCTAGCACACTTGGGCCTCATTCCTTTGTAATCATAACCTCTACTCTACCACCAATGGCTCTACTCCCAACCTGTGTGTACTGATGGTCCTCTTCCCCACTTAATGCTGTATAATTGTTCTGACCTGGTTAATGCCACTCTTAGGTTAATTGGTTACTATCCTCACTCTGTCTTTTATGACCTTGTCTAAATATGATCAGAGTCGGCGAACTCGGAAGGCTTCCATAGCCTTGGCAACTCATGACGAGAGCCTAGAGTGGTTACTGTTGCCATAAACTAGAGCGTAAATTTGTTGGGTCAACAACAGGAGTCACTGTGCTCTTGCTCCTCATGTGGGATCTCTGTCCTTAATGTGCTGTACATTTTGATTTAATGCTATAACTAGTACTCAAACAGTATGTTTCACTTTGTTTTTCTGTGTTGTGCGAACTGTTGAAATCTTTACTTAATATATACTAAATAGATCTTCGGTATATAAAGAGAATTGAAAATGAATCCTTATGTGAATGGTAGGGGAGAGGGAGCGGGAGAGGGGAGGGTTGCGGGTGGGAGGGAAGTTATGGGAGGGGGAAGCCATTGTAATCCATAAGCTGTACACTGGAAATTTATATTCATTAAATAAAAGGTTAAAAAAATTTAAAAAAAATTAAATCTAAGAAAAGAAAATTCAAAGGAGAATGTTTTTATCAATGGTTAATTTAATATTATCATTATATTTCAATGAATATGTGACACATCTTTGTAAATATCATCTTGGGACTATTATATAAAGTACAGGAAATGAAAAAGCAGTTACTTAAAAGAATGCCCATCCAAGGCAGTTTTAGACTATTAAACCAGATTATTAATCTATTAATGTCTTAAGTCCAAATATATAAATATCCTAATCTTAAACCTAAAATTGGGCTCAGTTTCTAGGCTGAGAACTTTCAATTCTATGTTCCCTGTGCTTTCTGATACATCATTTCACCTTTATCCTACCCTAATTTTAGTTTTACCCCTTCATGTCCAGTCTCCAGATTTCTCAAAGTCAGTGTTTACCCTTTCTGCATTTAGGTGACCTCTAGCCTGAAATGAGGGTCACTTGGCAGGGAAGGACCTTAGAACCCTTAGTGCTGGCATTCAGATGTAAAACTTGTAAAGATTCACTCAGGACTACATTTGTTTGACTTGGCCTCCAGTGGCAAAGGGGGAAAAGGGAAGAATCAAGATCCAAACATTCCAGGTTGATAGATGCTAAAGATAACCTTAAGAGAAAGAGAAAGAAGAGAAGTAAAAACAGCTTTAGAGCCATCATCTTCAATGTTTGAAATGCCACTGCAGTTGTGTTTGAGTATGTTAACACTTAAAAATGAACCCCTAACCTTTTAGGGTTTTGTCATGAGAACATTTAATCCAAATTCAGTTGCATAACAACAGCCCATTTCTCAGACATTCTTGGCCCAAGTCAAACACAGCAGTATTTGAGAGTTTAGGTTTGCCAGATGGATGAATCTAAGGAGATCTTCATTAAAGTCAATGGAGAAGAATATTTAGTCATTTAAATTGCTATTTCTGGAGTTGTGGAACTTGGAGGTGTCCAAACAAGAAATATTCTATTATTTATTATGGTGACTCAATTCCTGGCCATTAAAGTGCTCAGCTAATGCTCTTCCATCTTTCCCATATAGATTGTACTGCAGGCAGGGCTGAGAAAGGGTAAGGTAGTACATAAAATAAATACAAGAGGACTTCAGAAAGTTCATGGAAAATTGAATGAAATGATAATTTTATTTTGGTGCAAAATAATATGGATCTCCTGAATATTTTTTAAAGATTTAAGAATTATTTATTTATTTATTTGAAACCCAGAGAAAGAAAAAGAGAGAGGAATGGATGGAGGAAGGGAAGAAACAGAGAGAGAGAGAGATCTTCCATGTGTTGGTTCACTCTCCAAATGGCCACATCAGCTATGTCTGGACAATGCTGAAGCTAGGAGCCGGGAACTCCATCCTGGTCTCCCATACAGGTGGCAAAGACCTAAATATTTGGGCGATCTTCCACTGCTTTCCCAGGCAAATTGGCAGGTAGCTTAATAGGAAATAGAGAAGGTGGGACTTGAATTGGCATTCTGATAATGGATGTCAGTGTTGTTAGTGGTGACTTAACCCACTGTGCCACAGCACTGGCCTCTTGCATAGCTTTTTTTCATAGCACACGTTTTCCACAAACTTATTGAAGACCCCTCATATGCATGGATCTCAAGCCTTTTGGCTGCAGAATAAACATCTTCTGCTTGCATCTTCCACGAAGTTTTTGAAGTACCTTTGTTACCGGAGAAATTGCAGGGTTCTTGTTGTCTCGGTGGGACCTCCAAATGAAGGACCCAAAGCTGGCGGGGTCCTGGGTAGCACCCTGGGAACCCAGAAATTCAGACTCCGGACACTGGCGATGCAAACACAAGAGGCGGTTTATTTACGTTTTGCACAAAACGGACCCCTCCCTCCTGAGAGAGTGAGGTGCCGGACGAGGGTTACAGGCAGTATTTAAAGGCAAAAACCACAAAATTATCTTAAGCAAGTGAATACAAAGGGGAAGGGGGTTTTTGTTTACAGCAGTTTCACTTATCTTAGTATACAGCAGTTTTACTTATCTTAGTACACATCAGTTTTACTTATCTTAACCATTGCACAAGGGGGGTTTCCAAACTGGTATTCCCTGTTATCTGCTAAGTTGCAGTTTCCCAGAAACTGACCCTTCTTGAAACTTTCTAACTGACCTTTCTTGAAACTTCCTTGTTTTTCAGCAGGTTAGGCTCTGGTAAATTTTCACAAGTCCTTCATTGTCTTGGCACAAGAAAGAATCCAGGCATGAGACATAGTAGTCGAAAGTAAAAGTAGCAAAGTTTATTAGGGAAGGGACATCCGTAAGAACAAATGGGCACCTCTCCAGACAGGACCTGAGAGAGAGTGCCCAGACGCTCGGACTTGGGGGGGTGGGGGAAGATTACATGGTTGAGTAGAGAGAGTACACCTGGGCAGGCCAGGCGGGCAGCTCAGCTGAGAGGCAGAGGGCTGAGCGCGCAGTCCAGTTGAGGCTGGGGGTTTTTAAGGAGATGCGTCTTGCTTCCCCACCTCTGCTCCTCCTGGAACAAAGGGCTTTTTGGATGTAAATAGGAAAACTTCTATCCAAGTTTCCTCTTGAAGGTCTGAAACAAAGGACTTTATGGATGCAAATGTTATCAGACAGGAGGAAGGGTGGGCAGGACCCCCTAGAGAATTGGGATCCAGAGCAGGGTATTTGAAATGCAGATACCAGGCTGCACCTGGGAGATTGTGGAAGATTTGGCAACCCCCACCTGGCAGGTTATCAGGTAGAAGGGGGCAGGGCAGGGCAGGATGCAAATGCCGGGCTGCCCCTGAAACACCATCAGGATGACTTTGAGATGCAGATGCATATGCTGGACATAGATGTCTTCTCTTTAGGCCTTTATGTCACACACACATAAGCTCATAACTGACTTCCTACCTAACACCTTCAGAGTAGCTCTGAGACCCAATACTAATTCTTCTTACTGTGAAGTACAGAGATATGTAAAGAGGTAAATAACAACAGATCATGAGCTGAAATTCTAAATCAATCTCTTGTCCAACAGGGAGAGCTCTTTTCTGGTATTTGACCCTTTCTTTAGTCTTCTGCATTAAAGTAGCCTGTTGGAACCTGGAAGTATTTATGAGTGCAGTCTGGCTGATTTAGTGGAAACTGGTAGTTTTTTGGTAAGGAAATGATTGCTTAGGTTGGCAGTGTTCAAGAACTGGTAAGAATGTTTTAACTTCTTCCCATTTTACTCAATATTGATCAATTATATCTCAAGAAACTGATGAAAAAACTACTTAGATAAACACTAGACAATCATTTTATTACCTTTTGAGATTTGAAACTCCCAGCTCATATTTGTGACACCACTTCTAGTCTAGCCTACATCTTAGATAGCACAGGTTCTTAACCTGTGTTTATGGGGCTCCATAAATCCTTTGAAATTGCATGAAATTTTTTGTGGGTAGGTGTACATCTGATTCTTTTCTGGGACAGCACGTATGGGGAGACTTTAAAAAGTTCATGGAGATGCTTCATAGGAAAAAACTGTGGATGGATTTCAATTTGTGGCATCAAAACAAACTTATTTTTCAATTCCCTTATTTTCTATGAATTTTTGAAGTCCCCTCATACCTTTCATCAAATTTCCAAAATTGTTTGTAGTCCCAAAGGACCTAACAGCAACTTCCTTGTCTACCTGTTGTGTTTCCACTGCATTGCATTAATCCAGAAATGAATGGTACCCAAACCATTTCTCCAGTTCTCATAGCCTTCTTGCTTCTGAGAGCATCTCTCTTTCTATCTCCCTGTTTGTATTCTGATGGAAGCCTTGATCAGTCAAGTGCTGTTGCTTTGCTGCTCTGCATTCTTGTTTGCATATTCTTTCCTCATGCTTTCCAGCTGTTTTGGTGCTGCTGCAGTTGCAAATCCAAGCCCAACACTAGCAAGTAGAAATGACATGTAGAGATCCAGCCAGCTTCCTTGTGATCCACGCTGATTAAAAGAGAAGACTCTAGCCTTCTGCATTTATCATATGGCCTTGTTTCCTCTCTAGTTACCTGTCCCTATACAGTGCACCTGCTGCCCAGAGCAACTGTATGATGACTACTACAGCCACTCTGTTTCCAGATAGTCACCTTGTAGCTTTTTAAAACTATTACAAGTGGTAGCTAGCATATATTGAGTGCTTACTCTCTGCCTGGCATTGTATTGAGAGCTTTACACAAATCATCTCATGGAATCCTCATGAGCTTTGTGAGGTGTGAACTTTTTTGTAGCCAGAACAGCTCCTATTCACAGTTAACAGATACAAGAGCTGAGATTTGATCTCACACTCCAAAACTGGTGCTTATATTCTCTGCTGTTCTCATCCTGTCCTTTGATGGAATCAAACTCTGAATGTTCTTCCTGAAGTAACCTGGTCACTGATCCATATTTAACTAAATCAATATCTAAGGCTCCTCTGCTAATGGATCTGCTGCCACCAGCCTCCACTGTGTGAGCTTATGCTGAACTCTCATCTGTGGTTACTTTGTTCATGTCCATATAAATTCTTTTTCCAGAGTCAATACTGATAGTCACAGAGGTTTCCTCACCTACTAGATCTCAAGTGAGTGACTCATCCAAACACAATGATTATGCCATTCTATTTGCCTATCAGAATTAGCTATCCATTTTAAGCCTCCAAAATGCCTGTTTCAGTGGTTAATAGCAATAGAAAAATAAATTAAGGCATATATGCCAGTGTGTATGTGTGGTCATTACCACCCTATTATGTGCATCAGCTCTATTGTCCACCTCAGAGCTGTAATCACATATGAGCTTCCCCTTCTCTGCAGCACACTCCAGCAGCCTCCTGCCCCTGCTGTTCAGTCAGTGTGTGCTTAGTGAATGCAAATTAATATTAATATCAATCAGCCTATGCCAAATCAGCCTCTTCTAAGTAGTGAAGTGAATCTGCATAAAATCAAATGAGATAATGTATGTGAAAGTACTCTGAAAATTATAAAGCACTATACAAATCAAGGTATTTTTATAATAAAATCATAATGTATTACAAAACCAAATATGAATTATTTTTAAATTGCTATTTTAGACTAGTTGTGCTATTAGCAAGTGTTCAATAAATAGTTGTTCAATTGTATTGTTGAATTGAGATAATCAAGAGTTGACTGTACATGAAAACAAAGAATTCCATAAAAGATGTTATGCAAGTACAATAGGATAGGAAGCATATAAAAGTGGAAGTTTAAAAGAAGATAAGATAACTTCAGATATAGAAGAAAATAATTTATGCTTTCATTTGAGGATAGAAAACTTTATAGAACTACCTTCCTCTTCAAGACCAGATGTTTTATTAATTTTTGTTTATTTTTTAACATTTTATTTATTTATTTATTTGATGGGGAGAGTTACAGACAGAGAGAGGGAGAGATGGAGAGAAAGGTCTTCCATCTGCTGGTTCACTCCCCAAATGGCTGTAGTGACCACAGCTCAGACTATCTGAAGCCAGGAGCCAGGAGGTTCTTCCAGGTCTCTCACATGGGTGCAATGACCCAAACACTTGAGCCACCTTCCACTGATTTCCTAGGCCATAGCAGAAAGCTGGATTGGAAGAGGAGAAGCTGGGACTTGAACTGGTGCCCATATGGAATGCTGGCACTGCAGCCAGAGGCTTAGCCCACCAGGCCACAGCACCAGCCCCCAGTTGTTTTATTGTTAAAATTCATTTATTTATCTGAAAGGCAGATGCAGAGAGAGTGAGAGAGAGAGAGAGAGAGAGAGAGAGAGAGTCTTCCACATGCTGGTTCACTCCCCAAATAGATGCAATGTCCGGACCTGGGCCAATCCAAAGCCAGGATCCAGGAGCTTCTTCCTGGTCTCCCACATGGGTGCAGGGGCACAAGGACTTGGGCCATCTTCCACTGCTTTTCCAGGGGATAACAGAGAGCTGGATCAGAGGTGGAGCAGCCAAGACTTGAATCGGTGCCCATATGGAATGCCAGCACTGCAGGCAGCAACTGAACTTGCCATGTCACAGCACCAGCCCCAAAGACCAGGTGATTTTTACCTCATAAAATTATTTCACAAGTGAGTGTACAAAAAAAATCTTGATTGCACTTAAAGTTGAACAAACTGCAATCCTAATTAAACAATTTTTAATAATATCAGAAATGGCGGGAAAAAGATGCCAGGTCATGTCAAAATAATTTCATGGCAAAAGTCTAGTTTGTGATGAAGCATTTTTGATGTCTCATCAATTTTTTTCATCCTCCCATATTTACTAATTTATAACTAATTTTGAAATATGGTGGAGGAGAATTATGGTTTCTCTCAACCATAGTGTTTGGAACCATGTTAGTTTCAATTTGTTTAAATGCAACCAATCATAGTATTTTCACAGCTAAAATAGCATATGTGAGAAATAAAATGCAACTACACTAATGATTAAGGCACCAACTTTCTGAGTTTTATGGTATGATTTACCCACCTTTTAGAATAGAAATTGAGGATACCTGTGTAACTGACTGAAGTTTATTCATGGATAAACAGAACCTTGTGCCTGGCATTTAGAGAAGTTGGATAGCTTGGCAACTTGGATAGTATTAAGAATTTGATTCCAGGGGCCAGTGCTGTGGCACAGTAGGTTAATCCTCTGCATGCAGCGCCGGCATCCCATATGGGCCCTGGTTCTAGTCCTCTTCCAATCCAGGCCTCTGCTATGGCATGGGAAAGAAGTGGAAGATAGCCCAGGTGCTTGGGCCCTTACACCCACGTGGGAGACCCGGAAGAACCTTCTGACTCCTAGCTTCAGATTGGCTCAACTCCAGCGATTGCGGCCATTTGGAGAGTGAACCATCAGATGGAAGACCTTTCTCTCTGTCCCTCCCTCTCACTGTCTGTAACTCTGCCTCTCAAAATAAATAAATAAAATCTTTTTTTAAAAAAAAAAGGGTTTGATTCCATATATGAATTCTGAAGTATTTGTAGATCCTATCACTTGAAAGAAGTAAACGAAGTCTACCAATATTTGAAATGTTTACGTTATGCTTAAGTTAAGAATCAAACCAGGTGACATAGTGGAAAATGGTGACAACAGAAATAGATGAAAATTGCAAAACTCTTCCTGTAACTTTATTTACTTGGTGGATAAACCAGTAGCTTACTAAACTTCTGAACAAAGGAAATCCCAAGTATAATTTCATGAACTTCTAGAAATTCATTTTCTAAGGACATATTTAAGAAGAATCTTGAAAAATAATGACCCTGGGAAATTAACATTATAATTTTTAGATTAGGAATGTATTTTTATATATTTTTATAATATCACTGTACAATTGATTCCAAACAGAAAATGTGATCCTGAGTTAAGATAAGAACCCCATTTTTTCCCAACACAGCTAGGTATTCATATCAGTACTAGTATATGAGTATAACCAAAGGCTTTTAAATAACTTTGTATTTCCAGTGTTACCTTGTTTTAGACCATTTTGTTTTATGATGAAATACTGAAAGAACCAAAGTAACCCAGCCATAAATTTTAGACATGGAAACCATATTGTGATGCAAGAACTAGATTGTTATTTACTTAGCTAAATCTGCAACTGGTTTGGTAGCTGCAACAAAGCATAGAACATTGGATTGCTGACAATTTGGAATGGATTACTAGAATACTACCATGTTCTTTTCTTAATCTTATATTGTTCACCTTTCTTTTTCAAGATTTATGTGAAAATAGTCATGCTGATCAAATTTTTCAATAAAAAAAAAGACAGGAGTAAACATAATGATTGTCAGAACTAAGTTTCAAAATGTAGACTTGTAATAAAGATAAGACAAAATCAAGAAGATGGACTTTGACAAGGAAGAAGTGAAAGAACTAAAGTTATTAAAATGTCAGTTGCCAAAGTACATTATAAAGAATATTTGTCAGGGTTGGTGCTGTGGCTTAGCAGGTAAACCCTCCACTTCAGTGCTGGCATACCATATGGGCACTGGTTCGAGACCCAGCTGTTCCAGTTCTGATCCAGCTCTCTGCTATGGCCTGGGGAAAGCACTGGAAGATGGCCCAAGTCCTTGGGCCCCTGCACCTGCATGGGAAGACCCAGAGGAAGCTCCTTGCTCCTGGCTTCAGATCTGTGCAGCTCTGGCCATTACGGCCAATTGGGGAGTGTACCAGCAGATGGAAGACCTCTCTCTCTCTCTCTCTCTCTCTCTCTCTCTCTGCCTCTCTTTCTCTCTCTGTGTAGCTCTGACTTACAAGTAAATTAATAAATTTTTAAAAATAAATACATAGATAAATAAAGAAAGAAATTTGTCCTGATGGCACTCTAAGTGAAAAATATCTGAAGTCCAATATGAGTCAATAGGATTGTGATAAGAGCAAAAACAAACGAGCCAAAGAATGACTAATAATGCAATCATCGCCCACCTTAATAGAGGTGTACAAGGAAAGAGCTCTAATTTAATAAGTGGTAAAAGCATGCATGTTATGGTCAGAAAGTTCTGTTTTTACCTCATTAAGTTCAAAGATGCCTATTCGACCTCTAACTGGAGATGTGTGGTAGGTATTTGGCCACAAGAAATAAGTAGACTAAATTTATAAATTTAGGACTTGTCAGAAAATACTATTCAACAAATGGTATTTAGAGCCAAGGGACTAGATGAAATGAGAGAAAGTGAATATAGACACTGAAGTCATACAATAGGCTGGCATGACTCTGTTAGAGCTGGGGAAAGCACTGGAAGATGGCCTAAGTGCTTGGGCCCCTGCACCTGCATGGGAAGACCCAGAGGAAGCTCCTTGCTCCTGGCTTCAGATCTGCGCAGCTCCGGCCATTACGGCAGATTGGGGAGTGACCAGCTCTGTTAGATCCCACAGATCAAGTGTCTTAAACAGCTAGGCTTTTCTCATGGTTCTAGAGGCTGGAAGTCTAAGATCAAGGTGTTGGTAGGGTTAGTTTCTGGTGACACCTCTCTCCTTATTTTGTAGATAGACGCCTCTCACAGTCTTCTCAGGGTGATCTTTGTTCTTGTGCACATGACACAAATTTGTGTGTGTATCCATCTTTATTTTCTCTAAATGATTCAATCATTTATTTGAAAGTCAGAAGTACACACACACACACACAGAGAGAGAGAGAGAGAGAGAGAGAGAGAGAGAGAGAGAGTTCTTCTATCTACTGGTTCACTCCTCAAATGGTCACAACAGTCAGGGCTAGGCCAGGCTGACACCAGGAGTCAGGAGCCTCCTCCAGGTCTCCCACATGGATGCAGGGGCCCAATTACTTGGGTCATCCTCCACTGCCTTCCCAGGTACACTAGCAGGGAGCTAGATCAGAAGTGGAGCAGCCGGGACTTGAAACAGCACCCACACGGGATGCCGGCATCACAAGCAGTGGCTTTTACCTGCTATGCCACAGCACTGGCCCCCACATTTCTTCTTACAAGGGTGCCAGTCAGATAGGATTAGGCCCCTCCCTGAAGGTCTCTTTTAACTAAAATCACCCTTTTACAGCCTTATTTCCAAATACAGTTACATTCTTATGTACTCAGGAGCAGGGCTTCAATGGGGCGTTGTGCCATGGCGCCAGCCCCTCCAGCTGTGTTTCATGCCTCATACTCTTCCCCAACCAAATCCTCTCTATCCACCCAGGCTCAGCAGCATTCATTTTGAAATAGTAATACATCTATAACCAGAAAACCTGTATTCAAGACTCAGATCCACTAATTATAAACTATATTACCTTAAACACATCACTAGCCTTCTCTGAACCCATTTCTTCACCCATACATTTGGAACAAAAATATGTCTATATACCATATATTACGTGTACATTCTCAAAATGCAAAGATGGAAATGAAACGTGCTGGTAAAGTTTGCTTCCTCTAAGAAGCTTCTGTGACCATTTTAGTATTTTTGGAAGTGTTTTCCTCTGTCCTACTCATGTGATGTGTGATGGCTATTTAATTGTTCTCAATTGTATTCTTGTTGATTTGGTTACTAGAATGTATGCTTCTGAAGTACAAGAAATGAGTTTTCTGTGTCTTTTTTTTTTGGAGGGGGCAATGATTGGGAAGAAGGCAACATTAATTTTTGAGGATCTGCTAATTGCCAAGGGATTTAGGTATTATCTCGAACCTGGAGAAACAGACATTATTTTACAGTTGAAGAACTGAGGCCCAGAGAAATCAAGTGGCTTCCCCAAAGTCACACAGCTAATAAGTGGTGGAGCCATAAATTGTATTCCAACCTCTAAACTCTAACCATATGTTCTTCCTACTAGTCCATCTCACACCCTCTTTTACCAGGCTAGCTTTTGGAATTCTTGTCGGGGCTTTAATTACTTAGAGTTTATGACATTTTGATTAGCCCATGTTTTTGTAGTTAGAATGCCATACAAACAGCTTCTGTTTTTCTCGCAGAAATTTATGGTAGTATTGGTTTATAGCCAACACAATGGAAATTGGTTATCTTACTATAAATGAAATTAGTTTTATTTCATTTGCTTTTCCTGTACCATCTTCATAAGGAAATCAGAAATTATGAGGAAATGGCCCAGAGAGGGCAACTGACCTGCTGAAGATCACACAGTGAAAAATGGTAAAGTCATTGCTGTTTTCTTCAGTTACATTTTATGAACCGACTCTTTGTCCTTAAAGAAGCAGCTCTGAGGCCCCAGATATTTTTCTTTTTTTGAGTTCCTGCATGGAGCTTGAGGTGCAAAGCCTCAAAGCACACCTCACTGGTTAATGTCTGAAGGAACTGGGAGAAAAGGAGCACCAGGACAGAGAAGCAAGTCCAAGATTTTGACATTTACTAGTATGTTTTCTAAGCATTATTTTTTTTCTTCTTAGACATCAAATTCAAGGTCTTCATGTATGACCTCCGTGAAAGCGAAGTTATGTTTGCTGGTTTTAAGTTTTCATCAATAAACTTTTCTTCTTGAAGCAGCCCTGAGAAATGGGTACTCACAGGTAGATTTTAAGGTTATTTTAAAATGAGTTCTCTTCTTTGGAACAGGTGAACAAGTCCTCTGATCAACTGCCTCCAGTTGAAGTTTATAAATGATGCTCAGGAAATGTCTTCATGGAAGACTGAACCAAGGGGACATCTAGATGAGGAATGAATCGTGCCATAAGGCTCAGTAACTGTTACCATCTGTCTGAGGAGAAGAGCTTCCCCCTGAGCGCTTGCTACCCTTGAGTGAAGACAGATTAGCTTTGGCTGGAAGAGCCTTCCCTCCTTAATTAGGGCTTCCTATTGACTTCATAGGCAATGTGTGGGGCTTGTGTACTTCTGTGGGTATCACTGTGAACTGGCACGGTGCACACCACAGTTTCTCCAGCACCATATTGCGACATAGGGTTAATTATCTCATACATTGTGGTTCACGTGGAAGGATTTTGTGTCTGGAGCCAAGAATGCCATACTATGCACAGATCTACTTGGAACCACACATTTTCAATATCTGGAGGGGGAAAACAGCTCTAGCAAAACCAGCAAATAAAAAAAAAATACTTGCAAACATCTGCTAAATTCAAAAAGCCTCAAAATAGAGAATATAGTTCTATTTTATGTTTCCTAAGTCCTTCTAATAGGCCAAGTCCAATGCTTCAAACCTTGGTCATCTGAGCCAAATCTACATATCAGTCATACACCAATCATTGAGCACCTATTGTATACTATGATCTGTGCTTGGCACTGAGAGTCTACCAGGGACCAGGGGATAAACAAAAGGCAAACCTGAGACAATGTGTAACCATTAAATATTCTATCTGAAGCCTGGTTTATTGGTTTTCATTTGTGACCTGCACCAACCTTAACTGAACCCTGCTTCTGAATGCTGCCCACAGACTTGATCTGAAACTTATATTCAGATCAGTCCAAAGAACCTCACTCTGCCTTACTTCAATATCAACGAGTATCCAACCATCAAGAACAGCAGCTAAAACACATTTTCCTACTGTTAAAAAATATTTCTTTGAGTTTATTAAGAACCATTTTGAAAATGCATATAGTTTGTCCCTGAGAATGGATATACCACATAACTATTGCCTAAAGCAGCCAGGGAACTCAAAGCTACTGAATCCTATTCTATGGAAATACAGTGGTTCTGTGCCCCACTATTGATCCACTTCCATTTGCCTGAGTGTGCCCTAATGGGTAGCGGCATACCCAAAAAGGGCTATTTTAAGGGACAGAAGATTTTCTTTTTTACTTTTTATTTTTAGTGCAAAATTCTTTGCAAGACAAAGCCAAGATGACTTTCTGCATGTCCTTTTGTTTTAGGTCTTGAATAAAGAACATTGATTACACTCTCTGTAACATATTCCATTTCCTTAAAGAGGTAAGAGGCTTGGGGCCGTAGCCGTGGCTGACTTGGTTAATCCTCCACCTGCAGCACCAACATCCCAGATAGGCGCTGGATTCTAGTCCTGGTTGCTCCTCTTCCAGTCCAGCTTTCTGCTGTGGCCCGGGAGGGCAGTGGAGGATGGCCCAACTGCTTGGGTCCCTGCACCTGCATGGGAGACCAGAAGGAAGCACCTGGCTCCTGGCTTTGGATCGGTGTAGCTCCGGCCGTAGCGGTCATTTGGGGGGTGAACCAACAGAAGGAAGACCTTTCTCTCTGTCTCTCTCTCACTGTCTATAGCTCTAACTTTCAAATAAAAAAAAAAGAGCTTAGACGCTGGAAGATAAAAGGGGGAGGCACTGGATTAGGAATCAGAAAGATATGTGTATAGTGAATTGAAAATAGATCTTGGGGGAGCGGCAAGATGGCGGAATAGGAAGGGAGCACATTGATAGTTCAGCAAGACACACAGGTTAATAACAGTGGAGATACTGCAGGGTCAAGGAAGAGTAGGGGAAGAAACAGCAGAGGAAACTCTTCCGGAACTAGTGATTCACAGTGGACCTGCGTGGAGAGCGTGGAAGCCCAAGTTCGGTACACCAGCAGCAGACTCAACGCACCAGCGCTGGAACGCGAGGTGAGCCGAACCTCAATAACCTGAGACACCAGCGGGCAAGCGGAAAGAGGAGACTAGAGGGAACGAGGCTTGAAACTCCTTGGGGAAAAGCTCACCAGGCTAACTAGAAGAGAGAGAGGAAAAAAAAAAAAAGTGACCGATACGGACACGAGTTTCTCTCTCTCCGCTCACCCCTCAAAGGCGAGCAAGACAAAGAGCAGGCGCCATTTTGGACATACGTCATAAGCAGGGCGACCTCAGGTCTGCACGGGCCCTGAGCCTAGCAGAAAAACCTGACTCTGGGGGGAGGGGTGAAATAACAGGAAATTAGGATCTAACTTGGCAACCCAGTGGGAGACTGCAGGAGAATTGAAGCCCACACTGAGGGCAGCAGAGATTCCCTGTGTGGTCCTTGGGAAAGAGCTTCCGATCTCTGGCTCCTGTGGGTATATCATTCGCCTGCTAACTACCTCCAATTACATTCAGCTGTGCGGAATTACTTCCCTTTTGAATCAAAAAAGAAAAAAAAAAAGGAAGAGAGATTTACCACGCCTAACCTGGGAGTGTCATCTTTGACACACCCTCAACCCTGAGGAACCAAACACAGCTCTCAGGCCACACTCATCTCAAGCCTCTAAGGCTCCACCGAAAGCAGACAGTCCACTTAATATAGAGCCATAGTGTAACAAGAAAAAACACCACAGTGAAGAAACCAAATATCTCCAACATGCCATAAAACAAACGCAAAAACCGAGGTAACAAGAACAAGGAAGACACCATGATGCCCCCAAATGAAAAAGACACCCCAATTCAAGATTATGAAGATGATGAGATAGAAGCAATGCAAGAAGCAGACCTAAAAAATTGATAAGAACATTAAGAAGTTCTCAAAAACAAATTCTTGAACTACAGAAATCCTTAATGGACAAGATAGAAAATCTCTCTTGTGAAAATGAAATATTAAGGAGGAATCAAAATGAAATGAAACAACTAGTGGAACAAGAAACTGTGATACTGACTAGAAATCATAATGAAATGAAGAATTCAATAGATCAAATGACAAACACATTAGAGAGCCTTAAAAACAGAATGGGTGAAGCAGAAGAGAGAATATCAGACTTAGAAGACAGAGAACAGGAAAGGAAACAGGCAAACCAAAGAAAAGAAGAAGAAATTAGAAATCTAAAAAATATTGTCGGGAATCTACAGGATACTATTAAAAAACCTAATATTCGGGTTCTAGGAGTTCCTGAAGGCATGGAGAGTAAGGAAGGATTAGAAAGCATTTTCAGTGAGATACTAGCAGAAAATTTCCCAGGTTTGGAGAAGGACAGAGGCATCTTAGTACAGGAAGCTTATAGAACCCCTAATAAACATGACCAAAAGAGATCCTCACCACGACATGTTGTAATCAAACTCACCACAGTGAAACATAAAGAAAAGATTCTAAAAGGTGCAAGAGAGAAACGTCAGATTACTCTCAGAGGATCTCCAATTAGACTCACAGCAGACTTCTCATCAGAAACCCTACAAGCTAGAAGGGAATGGCGAGATATAGCCCAGGTACTAAGAGAGAAAAACTGCCAGCCCAGAATATTATATCCTGCAAAGCTCTCATTTGTGAATGAAGGTGAAATTAAGACTTTTCATAGCAAACAGAAACTGAAAGAATTTGTTGCCACTCATCCTGCCCTGCAAAAGATGCTTAAAGATGTGTTACACACAGAAACACAGAAACGTGGTTACCAATATGAAAGAAGGTAAAGGAAGGAAACCTCACAGCAAAAGATCACAGGAAGCTCAATTTCTCTTTGACATAGAATTACACTCTGATGCTCTGTTAAAGCAATGTGTTAAAGTAATCTAAAAACAAAAAGCAATTCAAATCAATTGGCTATCTACAAAAAGAGTTAAAGATTTTAAAAGCTATTATTAAAATTGCTATATTGGTCTATTATGCTATGTTATATGTGTGTACATATTGTATGTCCACATAGGAAATTTTATTAAGAGTTTTATTTTAAATGGCTTATAGATAAGATTGTCCATAAATTTAAGCTGCTAAAATCAATCAAAGATACATTTTAATTTGTGTGACCTGAATCTGTGTATCATATGTTTTAAACTTGTTGGTAGAAAGAAACTAAAAACATTTTCCATGGTTGTGCTTAAGTTTACTGGTTAAACAAACTACACCATGTTAGATATTTAAGAGGTGTTTTCAAATACATGATTCTTAAAATTTATAGAAGGCATTGGACCTTCTGGTAAATGTTTTCTTAAGTTGTTATCTAATGGTTGAAACGGTTTGCTAAGTATTCATGTAATATTGCTATTGTCAGCAAGCGATCTGGGACTTGCTCCCTCATTTCTCTATTCTAAGCACAACTTGTTCTTTCATTTCTCTATTCTCTTCAAGGTAGGAAATGAATTCTATTATAAAGGAATCTGTAGGACGCACCATTTAATCTTTAGACCTTATAAAAGAGATGGCTAACATTTTTCTGTAATAGCATAGCCAAAATAAGAACTTAAATAATAATCTCATAGCTAGATTCACTTCGCCATCAGCGAAGTATACAGTAAGTAGAAAAAACCTCCCTTTCAGACCAAAGGGAAAGAAAGTTTTAAAGTGAGAATATAATTTTCCTCATGGGCATTGTCTACCTTAGAAAAACTACTAGAGAACATGCCTGTGACTATAGACTTATAGTTCAGGCCACCGAAGATTAGAGATGGGATACGGGCACTCCCTTGACTTGCATCTTCTGGTCTGCTTGAACACAAACCAGGAGGAAAAGAAAGCTTGGCATCAGAAGCAATGGGTGGCAAGCCTATTAATGGCTGATCTGTACAGTGATCTGCCCTCAAGGAGACCCAACAGGCCAGTCCACTGCAGTGGCTTTCAATGTGGTAAGCCTGGGCTTCAGCAGAAGTCAGCTTGTGAAGAGCCCTGGCAGCTCTGCCAAGAGTTGGATCACTGGAAATGGACCTGCCCTGGAGTCGAAGGATGCCCAGGTCAGAGCCACAGATCTTATTGGCTCTAAGCTGAAAAGCCCTTCACTCAGCCCAACTTCCAAAGTGACCACTGCAGCTGAGGGGATGGTCAAGTAGGGTCAGCAACATTGCAGGCAGAACTGTAAATTTCTTGTTAGAGATGCCACCTGCCTTTACCTGGCCAGCTCTCCTCCCAGGCCAGCTAAGTAATGAAAGTCAACAGAGTGCCTTCCCCTAGGAGGTTCACACCTCCCTTAGGATATACCCCATGTGAAGAGATAGATAGGTCTGGGCCTCTTTACTTACAAGGCCTAAAGCCCAACAGATTATTACCAGGCCCCTTCTATCAGGTTCTATTTGCCTCTCAATCAGAAAACTTAATTGTAGCTTAGACAGCACCTTTCTTAGCACATCTAATGACTCTGTCCTTTGTTCTAGACCCTGTCTAGCACACTTGGGCCTCATTCCTTTGTAATCATAACCTCTACTCTACCACCAATGGCTCTACTCCCAACCTGTGTGTACTGATGGTCCTCTTCCCCACTTAATGCTGTATAATTGTTCAAACCTGGTAAATGCCACTCTTAGGATCATTGGTTACTATCCTCACTCTGTCTTTTATGACCTTGTCTAAATATGATCAGAGTCGGCAAACTTGGAAGGCTTCCATAGCCTTGGCAATTCATGACGACAGCCTAGGGTGGTTACTGGCGCCATAAACTAGAGTGTCAATTTGTTGGGTCAACAACAGGAGCCACTGTGCACTTGCTCCTCATGTGGGATCTCTGTCCTTAATGTGCTGTACATTGTGATTTAATGCTATAACTAGTACTCAAACAGTATGTTTCACTTTGTGTTTCTATGTGGGTGCAAACTGTTGAAATCTTTATACTAAATTGATCTTCTGTATATAAAGAGAATTGAAAATGAATCTTGATGTGAACGGAAGGGGAAAGGGAGCGGGAGAGGGGAGGGTTGTGGGTGGGAGGGAAGTTATGGGAGGGGGAAGCCATTGTAATCCATAAGCTGTACACTGGAAATTTATATTCATTAAATAAAAGTTAAAAATAAAATAAAATTTAAAAAAAAAGAAAATAGATCTTAGTAAAAAATAAGAATGATAATAAGAAAGGGAGGAGGAATCAGAGTGGGCATGTGGGTGGGAGGGAGGGTAGAGTGGGAAGAATCACCATGTACCCACATGTATTTATGAAATGCATGATGTTTGTATACCTTAAATAAAAGTTTCTGGTTAAAAATAAAATAAAATAAAATTAAATTAAATTAAAATAAAAGAAATATAGGAGAGTCAGAGCCCTGACACTGCCACTAAGCAGTTGCACAATTTGAAATAAATAACACATTGTCTCTGGTCCTCAGTCACCCCTTCTCCAGCATTAAGGAGACAGGGCAGAACACAAGTGAATGGACAGCTCTACTACTTACCAGGTGTGTGGGTTTTCAAACATGACTTAAACTCTCTAGGCCTCAATTTCCTCAGCTGAAAAATGGATGTAGTAGCAGCGTCTACCTCACAGTGTTTTATAAAGATTAAATAATACATGTTGGGGTTGGCGCTGTGGCACTGCAATGCTGGCATCCCCTTTGGACACCAGTTTGAGTCCTGGCTGCTCCACTTCTAATCCAGCTCTCTGCTAACGTCCTGGGAAAAGCAGCAGCAGATGGCTCAAGTGCTTGGGCCCCCACACCCATGTGGAAGACCCAAAGGAAACTCTTGGCTCCTGGCTTCAGATTGGTCCAGGCCCAGCTCTTGTAGCCATTTGGGGAATGAACCAGAAGATGAAAGTTCTCTCTCTCTCTCACTCTCTCTCTCTCTCTCTCTCCCTGTAACTCCACCTTTCAAGTGAATACATAAGTAAATATTTAAAAAAGAAAACACATGTGAATGGGGTGTGCAGAGACCAGTACACGGTGATTAGGGGATACAAACAATTCTTGAGATTGTGTCTCTACATTTCTGTGAGCCAGTAGGATCAGTAAATATTTTAGTATTATTTTAAGTCAAAATATTGCTTTTCTTTTTTTTATTATTAAACTTTTATTTAATGAATATAAATTTCCAAAGTACAGCTTATGGGTTACAATGGCTTCCCCCCTCCCATAACTTCCCTCCCACCCGCAACCCTCCCCTTTCCCGCTCCCTCTCCCCTTCCTATCACATCAGGATTCATTTTCAATAATCTTTATATGCAGAAAATCAGTTTAGTATATATTAGGTAATGATTTCAACAGTTTGCCCCCATAGAGCAACACAAAGTGAAAAAAATACTGTTGGAGTACTAGTTATAGCATTAAATAACAGTGTACAGCACATTAAAGACAGAGATCCTACATAATATTTTTTTTAAAATTATTTAGTTTTCTATGCCATTTCCAATTTAACACCAGGTTTTTTTTTTCATTTCCAATTATCTTTATATACAGATCAATTCAGTATATAATTAGTAAAGATCTCATCAGTTTGTACCCACGCAGAAACACAAAGTGTAAAAATACTGTTTCAGTACTAGTTATAGCATCACTGCACATTAGACAACACATTAAGGACAGATCCCACATGGGATGTAAGTACACAGTGACTTCTGTTGCTGACTTAACAATTTGACACTCCTGTTCATGGCGTCAGTAATCTCCCTAGGCTCTAGTCATGAGTTGCCAGGGCTATGGAAGCCTTTAGAGTTCGCTGACTTTGATCTTATTCTGATAGGGTCATAGTTAAAGTGGAAGTTCTCTCTTCCCTTCAGAGAAAGTTACCTCCTTCTTTGATGGCCCCATTCTTTCCACTGGGATCTCACTCACAGAGATCTTTCATTTAGGTCTTCTTTTTTTTTTTTTCTTTTCCATGGTATCTTGGCTTTCCATGCCTACAATACTCTCATGGGCTCTTCAGCCAGATCCGAATGCCTTAAGGGCTGATTCTGAGGCCAGAGTGTTGTTTAGGACATCTGTCATTCTATGAATCTGCTGTGTATCCCGCTTCCCATGTTGGATCTTTCTCTCCCTTTTTGTTTCTATTAGTTAATATTAGTAGACACTAGTCTTGTTTGTGTGATCCCTATGACTCTTAGACCTATCAGAGTGATCAATTGTGAACTGAAATTGATCACTTGGACTAGTGAGATGCCATTGGTACATGCCACCTTGATAGGATTTTATTGGAATCCCCTGGCACATTTCTAACTCCACCATTGGGGGCAAGTCCGATTGAGCATGTCCCAAATTGTACATCTCCTCCCTCTCTTTTTCCACTCTTAAATTTAACAGGGATCACTTTTCTTAAATATTAGAACATTTATTAACTATCCATGGCATTGTAAATAATTGCTGCAAGTTAAATAATAAGAAAGTTCTTCAATTTTTTATCTCAGAAAAAAATTCTTCTCCCTGAAACTGAAAGAATAAGCAAGCAAATATTTGATGCTTTATGTCTACAGAATAAATAACAGAAGACAGAAACCAGTGATTCTCACATCAGTTTGTGCTTTTACCCATATGAAAGAAAAGGGTAAAGGATTTACTGCATTTATCAAGAATCCGAAGACTTTTCTCTGTAAGCTTTGTAAATATAAGACTGAAGAAATTTACTTTGAACTATGGCTATGTTTTATCAGAACTCAGTCAGTGATGTGTGGTTTGGGAGGCATTCATCTTATATGTTAGTAGAAGAAATAGACTGAGGCAAGCAGTAGAGACTTCCAAGAATAAAAATCATCAAAATCCTCATCATAAACCCAGTACTGTATCTTAAAATGCTAAGCCCTTGTTTGTGTGTGCATATGCATACTCCACGTGGGCTAACACTTCCTGTATAGACTTTAAAACTCAGAGTGCATTGAATCTAAAACAGAGCTTAGCAATTTTTTTAATACCAATAAGTAATTAAAAGTGCTTTATGGTTATACAAGACAGTAGTCCCCATTGTCCTCTGCATAAAATTTTTATGTCTTCTCCTTGTCAGCAAAATTGAAACCTAAATGGCCACGTGAAATTGTGCAAGAACTTGACATGAAAAGAGAGGATCTGGGGCTGGTGCCAGGAGATTGCATTTGGCCCACCTAGGTGGGTGTTATTGAAACTGTATCTCCTGAAAAGCAAGCTGTGTGATAATTGCCTTTTTTGTCGGTTGATGAGGAGCCTCTTGCTCATGCTAATGTTTCCTGGGACAGGAGGGCCAGATCCAGTTTCAATGCAGCAGTTTCTTGGCTTTCATCTGACCTTAGTAGCACTGTCGCATCATTTGTCAGTACATGCTGGCAAAACTGAATGCAGCAAACATTTTCTATGTCCACGCGTGGAGGTGCGAGATGGGGTTGTCTCTTTAGACTGAATATGCACATAACAACATTGCTAAAAGCTTTGCTCTTCATCCATCTACATCTTCTATTACATATACTGAGCTAGTGACAGCACAGGAGGTAATTGCCAGCCTGCCTGGGAGATCTAATGTGTGCATTAAGGTAATGCAGTCCTGATCTCGAAGCCCTTGTGTGTTCATTGTTTCCTTCATATAACATTTTTGCTTGCCAGCCCATAAACCCATACTAACCACAATGAACTTATCGTAGAGACGTATCACCTTCTAAATATGAAAGGAAAAAAAGTTGAAAGTCCTTTCGAGGGCAGAAGGGATTCCAGAAAATGTGTTAGTGGTAGAAGTGATGGAAAATATGATCAGGTGTGACCGAGCTAGCAGTATTCATACTCAGCTAATTAATATCCTTTTTGGATATGGATTAGAATACACCATTCCCAAATATAGATATTATATTTTTGGAGTGAGGATGGGCAAATATACAAGAAGGTGGGGATGAGCATTTGGTATAGTGGTTAAGGTGCTGCTTGGAATGCCCACACCCCATATTGGAGTGCCTGGGTTCTAGTTCCAGCTCAGGATCTCTGTTTGTCTTTCTCTTTTTGTTTCTCTACCTTTAAAATAAATAAAAATAAACAAATAAACAAGAAGGTGACCAAAAAGAATAGAGATCCAGAAACCATGAGATACAAGAAATGGTGAAAATACTTTATGTTTAGCTTGAGGAGAAGACTGAGCTAATCCGTGGTGACTCTTTTGAGAATTGAAATGGAATCCAGGAGTATAGTTGTTTTGTACTACTCCAGAAGAAAATCCTAGAATAAATAAATGAAAATTATAAGAAAGCACATTTCAGAAAAACAGGACAAATAAATAAATTCTTATAAATATGAAAGAAAATGAATAATTAATTCAACTATTCAGGAAGTAGAAGCCTCTACCTGTGGATGTTCAAGCTGTCTGAGCCTCTGGTAGAGCTGCTGTGGAGAGAATGACTGCATCCCCTTATTGGGTAACACCAAAATTATCACTTCAATGCTCAAAATTCCTTTTTGCCTATGGTGTTAGTCAAGAACAAGGAAAGTAAAATCATGTGCCTCGATTAATGTGTCAAAAGAAGATGTATGCACTAGAAAAAGAAAGGTTCACAGAGATATTATGGGGAAGTGCAATCCTGGAAGACTTGGTAGATGAGAAAGTCATGCCTGAGTAGAATCCTCAGGGATAAATTGAAGTTTTCCAGAAAGACAAGATAGGGAAAGTGGGAAGATGATAGTAAATAAGGGGATATAACACTATCCAAGTCCTCAAAATTTTAAGTGACTTGCCATTGCCAGAACAGGAAGTTTATCAGGAGAGTCAGTAAGGATATGGAATAAGGTAGGAAGTATGGAAGAGGGCAGAGTAATCAGGGATTATTTCAAGGAGCATGAACCTTTATGGAAGCCAAGAAGCTGGGCACTAATGTAGTTTCCTTCTATGCTTGCCCTTGAATTTCCCTGTATAACTCTTGCATCTAAGTTGGAAGGTAGTCACAGCAAAACAGAATTAAAATAGAATTCAGTCATTGTCTGCTGACGTGGTATCAGCTTAATCACAGTTCCAGACTTCTCTGTATCTGTTATCATTTTGAGCCTCTTGTAACAAAAAATATCAAACAGAATTTTTTTTCATTTGCTGCAAATTGAGCAATATTATATAGATTTCTAGGTTATTTCAAATGTTTATAGAAATATTATCTATAGCTTTCCTTCGTAGGAGGCCTGTCTCCCAGCTGACGTGACACATTTGTAAGTTAAAAACAGGTGGAATAATGTTAGAGAAAACAAAATTAAGTCCCTCAATATTTTAGCATTTTTACATTTTTAAAGAAAGGCTCTTATCTCTGTAGAATAATGCAATTCAAATGGGCTTTAATTTTTGTAAAACCCTCATAATTGTCCCTGTTAATTAGATGGTCAGTCAGATTTGGGAGGGAACAGGCTTATGAAACTTTTTTTTTTTTAATGTAACCTGCCATGTTATTACTTTCAAGTGTTGTACTTGAGAATCCTGTAAGTGCTTTAAGAAATCACACATTTTTATTTGAATGTAAATGATGCTGTGACAACATTTCTTGCAAACAAATGGTTTGAATTGGGTTTTTAGTATTCATCCTTATTAATTTTATTGTTGTTCTAGATAGATCAGAGTGAGATTTTTGTTATTCATTTCAAAAGGAAATAATGAGCTCAGTTACCCACTCCCTGATTCTTATCCCTGGAGTGACACAGTGAGAGCCAGGTCAAATCTCCTACGTATACAAAACCTTGAAAACAGGTCAGGAACAGAGAAAAGTGGGTTTTCTCAGTATATAAGACATAGAGGCACCTGCCTCTCCCTTCCCTCTGAAAAGGAAGAAGTAAAATCTTTGCTCTTTGGAGACAAGATTTTAAGGATCCTAGGTTCTTAAAACATTTTTAAAATGTAAATGCATCTTTCCAGGGACCAGGTAAGTCTACAACTTTTATAACCTAGAAATGTCTCCAAAGTCCCTGGCCTCATTTGTCCCTGAAATGTAAACATATACCTCCAGAGTCTGATAAAGCTCTCTGGAATTCTATTACTATCTGTGCACTTGTAAATTACCTTACCAAGGCCTACTGTTAGCCCAAGATCCCAAGTTAACAGCAAAATTTACTTAGCAAAACCTAAGCTCTGCAGATACACAAAAGTATTTTCTTTATATCCCAGTGTCAGGTAACACTATCAATGAAGAGTATGCTATTTTTCTTCAAGGAGACATGCTTAATTAGCAAATCTTTTACCCTGTGAACAACACAATTAAACTTCAGCCTGGTATATTCTCATCATAATAAATGTAAGTATAATTAATAAATTCAACAAATACTGGTTGAGTGCTTACTATGTGCTGGCCCCGGTGCTAATGATATATTTCACTGTAGGGTAAACTTCTCCCAGGGTTGGCAGGTTACTGTTGCCTATATACCTTTCTCTTCACTTGCAATGACTGTTGTCTCCAATTAAATCAATTCTTGTTCTACTTACTACTCAAAAAGTCCTAAATGACCACGGTACAAAATAAAAGCAATCTGAAAATTTAAGTAAGTAACATTGTTCTCTGGAGACTATTAAATTCAATCATTTTTTTCCTTGTACGTTGCCACCCTTCCTTATTACTTACGATCCTAACTACTAATCTTTAAGACATTTATGTCTTCCTTCACTAAATTCAAGCACATTAATTGGCATGCTAGACTAACACAAATGACTTTCCAGCTGTAAGCCAACGGAAGTTTTCTTCAAAATATTTCCAACTATTTAACAGTTTTGTTTGCCAAATTTTAAAGACCACTTTTGTGACTAAATCCATGATAGCTTAAAATTATGAGTTTTTAATAACTGGATTCACCTTTAATAAGACAAAAGCAGAGTTCATAGTATCATAGGTAATAAAAAGAAAGTGACTGTTCTGGGGCTGGTGCTGTGGATAGCAGGTAAAGCTACTGCCTGCAGTGCCAGCATCCCATATGGATGCGATTCTGGTCCCAGTTGCTCCACTTCCAATCTCTAGCTCTCTGCTATTGCCTGGGAAAGCAATAGAGTCCTTGGGCCCCTGCACCTACGTGGGAGACCCAGAAGAAGCTTCTGGCTTCTGGCTTTGGATCAGCTCAACTCTGGCCATTGTGGCCATTTGGGGGAGTGAACCAGCAGATGGAAGACCTCTCTCTCTGTCTGCCTCTCCTCTCTATATATAACTCTGACTTTCAAATATAATAAATAATTCTTAAAAAAATAAAGTGACCCTTCTTTAATTTATATTTCTGTATCATTTCATATGGTAATTTTAGAAAAAAAATCTTAAGTACTTATTGAAAATACCCATCAAAAATATAGCCTGGTGGAATTAAAGGGATAAAATTCTAATTCTGAGCACAGGAAACCATATAATGAATTCTTTCTTCTAAAGCGCTGGATTTAGGTTGGAACAATTAGAAATCAGTTAATTTTTTTTACTTCCAATTAAAACATAAATGATTTTTTAAATGTTTTCAATCAATACTTCATGAATCTAACTATATACCTTTCCATGATGATTCAGAACAAGTTAACAAGCTATGCCAAAAATTATCAATAATAGCATGTGTATTATTATTTTTCAACTGTCAAAGAATGGAGTGACTATGAGTTTTAGCCAAGTCTGAGCCAGGTTATCTCTATGCAGCTAAGTGTTGAAGACATGCCTCAACACACAGGGCCCTTTGACAAGACTAAGAGACTAATTTATTCTCAATCTAATAATTAGCATGCTACTACACTAGTCATGAAATAACTTTGGTGTGCTTCACGTACAATAAAGAATATAGACTTTCTGGAATTCATTCAGAAATGTCATTATAAAAATAAAGAGTCAAAACAACAGTAACAAGAAACCCTGAGGGAAAATCTGATTTCCAGTCTTACCATATTATATATGCAAAAGGTCAAGTTTTTTACTAAGACATGCAAAACACAAGAAAGTATAATCTATACCCAATAAGGGAAAAAGCATTCAACAAAAACTCTCTGAGGAAGCCAAGGCATTGGGCTTACTAGACAAAAACTAAATCAGCTAATTTAAACATGTTGAAATAACTAAATAAAAGTATAAAAAATTAAAGAAAGCATGAGAATGAGCTCATCAAATAGAAAGTATCAATAATGAAGTAGACATAATGAAACGAAACCATATAGAAATTCCAGAGTTGAAAAGAATAACTGAAATGAAAAACCCATGAAAGGAGGCCTCCAGGCGAGTTGAGCAGGCAGAAGAAAGAATCAATGGACTTGAAGGTAAGAAATTAAGATTAACCACTCTGAGGCACAGAAAGAAAAAATGAAGAAAATGAATAAAGCCTCTCAGATCTGTGGGACACCATCAAGGAAACAGAAAAGGGCACAAAGAATATTTGAAGAAATAATGCCTGAAAACTTTCCAAATTTTCAGAAGAAAAGAGTAACTTACATATCCAAGAAACTTGATAAGTTCAAAGATATTCACACTAGACACATGATAACCAAAATGTCAAAAGATAAAGACAGCAGCAGGCTTTTAAGACAGAAGTTAAAACAGTGCTTGGGAGGCCAGCATTCCATATTGGAGTGCCTGGGTTCAAGTCTGAGTTCATTTCTAATTGCAGCTTCATGTTAATGCAAACCTTGGGGGACAGCAGTTGATGCTGAAGCAGTTGGGTCCCTGTCACCTGAGTTGAGTCCCTGACTACTGGCTTTGCCCTAGCCCAACCATGGCTGTTTAATCATTTGGGGAGTGAAACAGCAGATGAGATATTTTTGTCTGCCTGCCACTCTGCCTTTCAAATGAAATGAAAACAATAAGATATTAAAAAGAAGAAAGATAAAGACAGAATGTTTTTTTAAAATATATATATTATTTATTTGAGAGGCAGAGTTGCAGAGAGAGAAGGAGAGACAAAGAGAGCGGTCTTCCACCCATTGGTTCACTCCCCAAATGTCCACAACAGCCAGTGTTGGGCCAGACTGAAGCCAGGAGTCAGAAGCCTTATCTGGGTCTCCCACATGGGTGCAGGGGCCCAAGCACTTGGACGATCCTCTGCTACTTTAGCAGGGAGCTAGAAAAGGAAGTAAAGCAGCTGGGATTTGCCTATATGGGATGCCAGAGTTGAGGGTGGCTTAAGCTGCTATGCCACAATTCCAGCCCTCTTGAGAAAAGCAAGAGAGATGACTTAGGGGGAGGGCGGCAAGATGGCGGAATAGGCAGGAAGCACACTATTAGGCTGGAGAGAGAGACAGGTTAATATAAGTGGAGATACTGCAGTGTCAAGGAAGAGTAGGGGATAAAACAGCATAGGAAACTCTTCCGGAACTAGAGATTCACAGTATACCTGCGTGGAGAGCGTGGGAGCCCAAGTTCGGGACACCAGCAGCAGACTCAACGCACCAGCGCTGGAACGCGAGGTGAGCCGAACCTCAATAGCCCGAGACACCAGCGGGCAAGCGGAAAGAGGAGGCTAGAGGGAACGAGGCTTGAAACTTCGTGGGGAAAAGTTCACCAGGCTAACTTGAAGAGAGAGAGGAAAAAAAATTTAAAAAAGCGACCGATACGGACACAAGTTTCTCTCTCTCCACTCACCTCTCAAAGGCGAGCAAGACAGAGCAGGCGCCATTTTGGACATACGTCATAAGCAGGGCAACCTCAGGTCTGCGCCAGCCCTGAGCCTAGCAGAAAAACCTGACTCTGGGGGGAGGGGTGAAATAACAGGAGATTAGCATCTAACTTGGCAACCCAGTGGGAGATTGCAGGAGAATTGGTGCCCACACTGAGGGCAGCAGAGATTCCCTGTGTGGTCCGTGGGAAAGAGCTTCCGATCTCTGGCTCCTGTGGGTATATCATTTGCCTGCTAACTACCTCCAATTACATTCAGCTGTGCGGAATTACTTCCCTTTTGAATCAAAAAAGAGAGAGATTTACCACACCTAAACTGGGAGTCTCATCTTTGACACACCCTCAGCCCTGAGGAACCAAACACAGCTCTCAGTCCACACTCATCTCAAGCCTCTAAGGCACCACTGAAAGCAGAAAGTCCACTTAATATAGAGCCATAGTGTAACAAGAAAAAACACCACAGTGAAGAAACCAAATATCTCCAACATGCCAAACAACAAACGCAAAAACCGAGCTAACAAGAACAAGGAAGACACTATGACACCCCCAAATGAAAAAGACACCCCAATTCAAGATTATGAAGATGGGGAGATTGAAGAAATGCAAGAAGCAGATCTCAAAAAATTGATAATAACATTAAGAAGTTCTCAAAAACAAATTCTTGAACTACAGAAATCCTTCATGGACAAGATAGAAAATCTCTCTCGTGAAAATGAAATATTAAGGAGGAATCAAAATGAATTGAAACAACTAGTGGAACAAGAAATGGTGATAGTGATGAGAAATCATAATGAAATGAAGAATTCAATAGATCAAATGACAAACACATTAGAGAGTCTTAAAAACAGAATGGACGAAGCAGAAGAGAGAATATCAGACTTAGAAGACAGAGAACAGGAAAGGAAACAATCAAATCAAAGAAAAGAAGAAGAAATCAGAAATCTAAAAAATACTGTCAGGAATCTACAGGATACTCTTAAAAAACCCAACATTCGGGTTCTAGGAGTACCTGAAGGCATGGAGAGAGAGAAAGAATTAGAAGGCCTTTTTAGTGAGATACTAGCAGAAAATTTCCCAGGTTTGGAGAAAGACAGAGACATCCTAATACAGGAAGCTCATAGAACCCCTAATAAACATGACCAAAAGAGATCCTCACCACGACACATCGTAATCAAACTCACCACAGTGAAACACAAAGAAAAGATCCTAAAATGTGCAAGAGAGAAACGCCAGATTACTCTCAGAGGATCTCCAATCAGACTCACAGCTGACTTCTCTTCAGAAACCCTGAAAGCTAGGAGAGAATGGCGAGACATAGCCCAGGTGCTAAGAGAGAAAAACTGCCAGCCCAGAATATTATATCCTGCAAAGCTCTCATTTATGAATGAAGGTGAAATAAAGACCTTTCACAGCAAACAGACATTGAAAGAATTTGTCGCCACTCGTCCAGCCCTGCAAAAGATGCTTAAAGATGTGTTACATACAGAAACACAGAAACACGGTCACCAATATGAAAGAAGGTAAAGGTAGGAAACCTCACACCAAAAGATCACAGGAATCTCAAACCATATATTAGAAAGTATCTTTGGCTAATGGCAGGGCAAAGTTACTCCTTCTCAATAGTCACATTGAATGTTAATGGCTTGAACTGTCCAGTTAAAAGACACCGCTTGGCTGATTGGGTTAAGGAACAAAACCCATCCTTTTGCTGCTTACAAGAAACCCATCTATCCAACAATGATCCATACAAGCTGAGAGTGAAAGGCTGGAAAAAGATATACCACGCCAACAGAAATGAAAAGAGAGCGGGCGTAGCCATCTTAATATCGGACAACATAAACTTCACCACAAAAACTGTTAGGAGAGACAAAGAGGGGCACTATATAATGATTAAGGGATCCATTCAACAGGAAGATATAACGATTATCAACGTATATGCACCTAATTACAGGGCACCAGCTTATTTAAAAGACTTGTTAAGGGACTTAAAGGGAGACTTAGACCCCAATACAATAATACTGGGGGACTTCAATACTCCACTCTCAGAGATAGACAGATCAACAGGACAGAAGATCAACAAGGAGACAGTAGATTTAAATGACACTATAGCCCAAATGGATCTAACAGATATCTACAGAACATTTCATCCTACATCTAAGGACTTTACATTCTTCTCAGCAGTACATGGAACCCTCTCTAGGATTGACCACATACTAGGCCATAAAGCAAGTCTCAGCAAATTCAAAAGAATTAGAATCATACCATGCAGCTTCTCAGACCACAAAGGAATGAAATTGGAAATTGGCAACTCAGGAATCCCTAGAGCACTTGCAAACACATGGAGATTGAACAACATGCTCCTGAATGAACAATGGGTCATAGAAGAAATTAAAAGAGAAATCAAAAATTTTCTGGAAGTAAATGAGGATAACAGCACAACATACCAAAACCTATGGGATACAACAAAAGCAGTGTTAAGAGGAAAGTTTATATCAATAGGTGCCTACATCAAGAAATTGGAAAGGCACCAAATAGATGAGCTTTCAAGTCATCTCAAGGATCTAGAAAATCAGCAGCAAACCAAACCCAAACCCAGTAGGAGAAGAGAAATAATTAAAATCAGAGAAGAAATCAACAGGATTGAATCCAAAAAAACATTACAAAAAATCAGCCAAACGAGGAGCTGGTTTTTTGAAAAAATAAACAAAATTGACACCCCATTGGCCCAACTAACTAAAAAAAGAAGAGAAAAGACCCAAATCAATAGGATCAGAGATGAAATGGGAAACGTAACAACAGACGCCACAGAAATAAAAAGAATCATCAGAAATTACTACAAGGACTTGTATGCCAGCAAACAGGGAAATCTATCAGAAATGGACAGATTCTTGGACACATACAACCTCCCTAAATTGAGCCAGGAAGACATAGAAAACCTAAACAGACCCATAACTGACACAGAAATTGAAACAGTAATAAAGGCCCTCCCAACAAAGAAAAGCCAAGGGCCAGATGGATTCACTGCTGAGTTCTACCAGACATTTAGAGAAGAACTAACTCCAATTCTTCTCAAACTATTCAGAGCAATCGAAAAAGAGGGAATCCTCCCAAATTCTTTCTATGAAGCCACCATCACCTTAATTCCTAAGCCAAAAAGAGACGCAACATTGAAAGAGAATTACAGACCAATATCCCTGATGAACATAGATGCAAAAATCCTCAATAAAATTCTGGCCAATAGATTGCAACAACACATCAGAAAGATCATCCACCCAGACCAAGTGGGATTCATCCCCGGTATGCAGGGATGGTTCAACATTCGCAAAACAATCAACGTAATACACTACATTAACAGACTGCAGAAGAAAAACCATATGATTCTCTCAATAGACGCAGAGAAAGCATTTGATAAAATACAACACCCTTTCATGATGAAAACTCTAAGCAAACTGGGTATGGAAGGAACATTCCTTAACACAATCAAAGCAATATATGAAAAACCCACGGCCAACATCCTATTGAATGGGGAAAGGTTGGAAGCATTTCCACTGAAATCTGGTACCAGACAGGGATGCCCTCTCTCACCACTGCTATTCAATATAGTTCTGGAAGTTTTGGCCAGAGCTATTAGGCAAGAAAAAGAAATTAAAGGGATACAAATTGGGAAGGACGAACTCAAACTATCCCTCTTTGCAGATGATATGATTCTTTATTTAGGGGACCCAAAGAACTCTACTAAGAGACTGCTGGAACTCATCGAAGAGTTTGGCAAAGTAGCAGGATATAAAATCAATGCACAAAAATCAACAGCCTTTGTATACACAGGCAATGCCACGGCTGAGGAAGAACTTCTAAAATCAATCCCATTCACAATAGCTACAAAAACAATCAAATACCTTGGAATAAACTTAACCAAAGACGTTAAAGATCTCTACGATGAAAACTACAAAACCTTACAGAAAGAAATAGAAGAGGATACCAAAAAATGGAGAAATCTTCCATGCTCATGGATTGGAAGAATCAATATCATCAAAATGTCTATTCTCCCAAAAGCAATTTATACATTCAATGCAATACCCATCAAGATCCCGAAGACCTTCTTCTCAGATCTGGAAAAAATGATGCTGAAATTCATATGGAGACACAGAAGACCTCGAATAGCCAAAGCAATCCTGTACAACAAAAACAAAGCCGGAGGCATCACAATACCTGATTTTAGGACATACTACAGGGCAGTTGTTATCAAAACAGCATGGTACTGGTACAGAAACAGAAGGATAGACCAATGGAACAGAATAGAAACACCAGAAATCAATCCAAACATCTACAACCAACTTATATTTGACCAAAGATCCAAATCTAATCCCTGGAATAAGGACAGTCTATTCAATAAATGGTGCTGGGAAAATTGGATTTCCACATGCAGAAGCTTGAAGCAAGACCCATACCTATCACCTTACACAAAAATTCACTCAACATGGATTAAAGACTTAAATCTACGACCCGAAACCATCAAATTATTAGAGAGCATTGGAGAAACCCTGCAAGATATAGGCACAGGCAAAGACTTCCTGGAAAATACTCCAACAGCACAGGCAGTCAAAACCAAAATTAACATTTGGGATTGCATCAAATTGAGAAGTTTCTGTACTTCAAAAGAAACAGTCAGGAAAGTGAAGAGGCAACCAACAGAATGGGAAAAAATTTTCGCAAACTATACTACAGATAAAGGATTGATAACCAGAATCTACAAAGAAATCAAGAAAATCCACAACAACAAAACAAACAACCCACTTAAGAGATGGGCCAAGGACCTCAATAGACATTTTTCGAAAGAGGAAATCCAAATGGCCAACAGACACATGAAAAAATGTTCAAGATCACTAGCAATCAGAGAAATGCAAATCAAAACCACAATGAGGTTCCATTTCACCCCGGTGAGAATGGCTCACATTCAGAAATCTACCAACAACAGATGCTGGAGAGGATGTGGGGAAAAAGGGACACTAACCCACTGTTGGTGGGAATGCAAACTGGTTAAGCCACTATGGAAGTCTGTCTGGAGATTCCTCAGAAACCTGAACATAACCCTACCATACAACCCAGCCATCCCACTCCTTGGAATTTACCCAAAGGAAATTAATTTGGCAAATAAAAAAGCCATCTGCACCTTAATGTTTATTGCAGCTCAATTCACAATAGCTAAGACCTGGAACCAACCCAAATGCCCATCAACAGTAGACTGGATAAAGAAATTATGGGACATGTACTCCATAGAATACTATACAGCAGTAAGAAACAACGAAACCCAGTCATTTGCAACAAGATGGAGCAATCTGGAAAACATCATGCTGAGTGAATTAAGCCAGTCCCAAAGAGAAAAATATCATTTGTTTTCCCTGATCGGTGACAACTGAGCGCCAAAAGGGAAACCTGTTAAGTGAAATGGACACTATAAGCAACAATGAACTGATCAGCTCCTGTCCTGACTTTAGATGTACAATGTAATACTTTATCCTTTTTAGTATTTGTTGTTGTTGTTGTTGTTCTAGTACTATTGGTTGAACTCAGTAATTAACACACAATTATTCTTAGGTGTTTAAATTTTAACTGAAAAGTGATCCCTGTTAAATCTAAGAGTGGAAAAAGAGAGGGAGGAGATGAACAATTTGGAACATGCTCAATCGGACTGGCCGCAAATGGTGGAGTTAGAAATGTGCCAGGGGATTCCAACACAATCCCATCAAGATGGCATGTACCAATGCCATCGCACTAGTCCCAGTGATCAATTTCAGCTCACAATTGATAGCTCTGATAGGTCTAAGAGTCAAAGAGATCACACAAACAAGACAAGTATCTACTAATACTAACTGATAGAATCAAAAAGGGAGAGAAAGATCCAACATGGGAAGTGGGATACACAGCAGATTCATAGAATGACAGATGTCCTAAACAACACTCTGGCCTCAGAATCAGCCCTCAAGGCATTCAGATCTGGCTGAAGAGCCCATGAGAGTATAGCAGGCATGGAAAGCCAAGATATCATGGAAAAAAAAAAGACCTAAATGAATGATCTCTGTGAGTGAGATCCCAGTGGAAAGAACGGGGCCATCAAAGAAGGAGGTACCCTTCTCCGAAGGGAGGAGAGAACTTCCACTTTGACTATGACCCTATCGGAATAAGTTCAAAGTCAACGAACTCTAAAGGCTTCCATAGCCCTGGCAACTCATGACTAGAGCCTAGGGAGATTACTGACGCCATGAACAGGAGTGTCAAATTGTTAAATCAGCAACAGGAGTCACTGTGTACTTACACCCCATGTGGGATCTGTCCCTAATGTGTCGTCTAAAGCCAAGTGATGCTATAACTAGTACTGAAACAGTATTTTTATACTTTGCGTTTCTGTGTGGGCACAAACTGATGAGGTCTCTACTAATTATATACTGAAGTGATCTTCTGTATATAAAGAGAATTGGAAATGAAAAAAAAAAAACAACCTGGTGTTCAAATGGAAATGGCATAGAAAATTAATTAATTTGAAAAAAAAATTATGTAGGATCTCTGTCTTTAATGTGCTGTACATTGCTATTTAATGCTATAATTAGTAATCCAATGGTAGTTTTTTCACTTTATGTTGCTATATGGGCAAAATGTTGAAATCTTTACCTAATATATACTAAACTGATCTTCTGTATACAAAGAGAATTGAAAATGAATCTTTACATGAATGGAAGGGGAAAGGGAGCGGGAAAGGGGAGGGTTGTGGGCGGGAGGGAAGTTATGGGAGGGGGGAAGCCATTGTAACCCATAAGCTATACTTTGGAAATTTATATTCATTAAATAAAAGTTTAATAAAAAAAAAAAAACAAAAAAAAAGAGAGATGACTTAGCTTGTGTAAAGGATCCACAGTAGTATTAAAACGTATATGAGTGAAATTGACATTTTCAGATTTGATTGTTGTTTATAGCCCTTGTCTATGCTCTGGAGGAGGTGGTTTTTCTACTTACTTGCTGAATTCTTTATTTAGTGGAGAGTTAAGCCTGTGATTATAAAGTAAATTGAATGTATGCCATTATAAAAATTAAAAGAAAAATAAGAAAGGAAAGAGAAGGGAGGATGGGAACATGGGAGGGAAGGACGGTGGGGTGGGAAGTATCATTACATTCTGAAAACTGCACATATGAAATACATAAAATTTGTTCCCTTTATTGGAATTTTTTTTAAAAAAGGTAGATTTCTCATTAGAAATCATGGAGGCCAAGAGGCAGACCTAGTCAGCATCATAAAAGTGCTAAAAAATCCACATCAAGAAAACCTATTTCCAAAAGTGAAAGAGAAGTTAAAACCTCTTTGTATAAACAAAAATTTTCAGAATTTGATTACTATCAAATCTGCCCTACAAGAAATACTAAAGGGATATCTTCAGGCTGAAATAAAAGGACAGTGACTTGAATCTACATAAAAAAAATACAGAGTAATTGTAAAAGTAACTACACAGGCAAATATAAAAGCATAAACACGTTTTTGTCTGACTCTTTTTTTCTCCTATTTGATTTTAAAAAAACAACTGAATAAAACAATTATACATCTGTGTTGATGCACACAATATATAAATACATAAACTATATGACAATAACAGTAGAAAGGTATGGGGAAAGAGTGGAGTTACATCTTGGCAAATATTTGAATACTGTTAAAATGAGGAAATTAGGTTGGTGTCAATCTGGACTAGATTGTTGTAAGTTAAGGTGTTAATTGCAATTCCCTAGTATACCACTAGAAATTTAATTCAAAGACATCTAGTGACAACAAGTGAATTAAAAGACATCCAGATTGAAAGGATGAATGAAAGTATTTCTATATGCAGATGGCATGATCTACTATATAGAAAATCCTGAAGAATTCACTAAAAATCTTTGAGTTCTAAACAAGTTGAATACGGTTGCAGAATACACAATCAATATGCAAAAGCAGTGTAGTTTATACACATGCAATGAATGATCTGAAAATGAAGTTAAGAAAATAATCCTAAAATTCATGTGAAAATTCAAGGACATGAAAAGATCAAAACAACTTTGAAAAAGAGCAAAGTTGGAGGACTCACATTTCACTATTTCAAAACTTCCTACAAAGCACTAGTAATGAGATAGTGGGGTACTGTTATTAGATTAGACATGGACCAATGGAATAGAATTGAGAGTCTGGAAATAAACTCATGTATCCACAATAAATTTATTTTTATTTTTAAAGGTGTAAATACCCTTTGGTAGAGAAAGAATGTTCTTTTCAACTAATAGTGCTGGGACAGATGGATTGCTACATGCCAAAAAATGAAGTTATACTTTTACCTTCACACTACATACAAAAATCCAAAGACCATAGACCATAATCTTTTTTTACAGATTTATTTTATTTATTTGAAGCATAGAGTTACAGAGAGAGAGAGGGGTCTTCCTTCCACTGCTTAAGTCCCCAAATGGCTACAACAACCAGAGATGGGCAAGGCTGAAGCCAGGAGCCAAGATCTTTATGCAGATCTCCCACATGGGTTAAGGGGACCAAGGACTAGGGCAATCCTCTGCTGCTTTCCCAGGCAGATTTTCAGGGAGCTGAATCAGAAGTGGAGCAGCCAGGGCTTAAACTGGTGCCCATAGGGGATGCCAGCATTGCAAGCCAGAGTTTAAACCTGCTGCGCTACAGCATGGGCCACAACCTAAGTAATCTTAACCTATATAAAACTCATCAGAAAAAAAAAGGCAAATCTGTATGATCTTAAATGTGACAATGAATTCTTAGAAATTACACCAAAAACATAAACAACAAAAGAAAAATAGATAAATTTGATTTCATCAAAATTAAAAACTTTCTTTGCATCAAAGAATGCTACTGCTAAAGTAAAAAAACTAATCCAAAGTTGGGTAGACAACATTTGGAAATTATATATCTACTAAGGTAGTTGTATCTACAACATAAAGTACTCTTATAATTCAGTAAGAGATGAAGGGGCCAAGATGGCGGATAGTGAGGGCACGCACCAATAGTCCGGGAAAAGATAGTTTAATAAAAGTGGAGTTACTGTAGCCTCAGGAAAAGACTCAAGAAAAAAATGCAGAGGAAACGCTTCCAGATCCAGTGGATGTGACACAGAGGACCTATGGGGAGCCCAGCCATGGGAGCAAAGCCACAGAATCTCACCAGCGTGGGAAGGGGAGGTAAGACAAAAACCTCAGAAACCCCAGACATTGGTGAGGAAAGGCAGAATGAGGCCTGAGGCCCCACTGGGGAAAGTTCACCAGGCAGACTGGAGGAGAGAAAGAAAAACGAATAAATAAGGGGAACCGAAGGACTAGCCTCTCTCTCCACTCACCTTACAAAGCCAAGCAAGACAAAGAGCAGGCGGCATTTTACGTATGTAAAGCGGCAACTACGAGTAGCCAAGCAGAAAAACTTGACTCTGGTCAGGAGAAATAACAGGAGGTTAGAATCTAGTGAAAGTAGGTGGAGCTAACAATCTGAGACTGTGAAAACCCGAGGAGGGGCGAGAGAACTCAAACTCGGTAACCTTGGCAACCCAGTGAGAGACTGTAGAGAAATTTGAGAACACACTGAGGGCCACATAAACTCTTTGTGTGGTCCCAGGGGTAGATCAAATGAATACCCACAGAGGCTAGATTTCTTTCTTTTTTCTTTTTTCTTTTTTTTTTTTTTTTAGTTTTACTTTCTTTTTTTTAAAATTTTTTATTTGGTAAAAATAAATTTCCAAAGTACAGTTTACGGAAAACAATGGCTTCCCCCCCATAATTTCCGTCCCCCTCACACCCCTCCCATTTCCCGCTCCCTCTCCCATTCCATTCACATCAAGATTCATTTTCAATTCTCTTTATATACAGAAGATTGATTTAGTATATCTTAAGTAAAGATTTCATCAGTTTGCACCCACACAGAAACACAAAGTGAAAAATACTGTTGGAGTACTAGTTATAGCATTAAATAAAAGTGTGTACATTACATTAAGGACAGAGATCCTAGATGATATTTTTTAAAAATTGATTAATTTTCTATGCAATTTCCAATTTAGGTCGTAGATTTAGATCTTTAATCCATGTTGAGTGGATTTTTGTGTAAGGTGAAAGGTATGGGTCTTGCCTCATGATTCTGCACGTGGAAATCCAATTTTCCCAGCACCATTTATTGAATAGCCTGTCCTTATTCCAGAGATTGGTTTTGGATCCTTGGTCAAATATTAGATGGCTGTAGATGTTTGGATTGATTTCTGGTGTTTCTATTCTGTTCCATTGGTCTATCCATCTGTTTCTGTACCAGTACCATGCTGTTTTGATAACAACTGCCCTGTAGTATGTCCTGAAACCTGGTATTGTGATGCCTCCTGCCTTGTTTTTATTGTACAAGATTGCTTTAGCAATTCGAGGTCTCCTGTGCCTCCATATGAATTTCAGCATCATTTTTTCCAGATCTGAGAAGAATGTCTTCGGTATTTTGATTGGTATTGCATTGAATCTGTAAATTGCTTTTGGAGAATGGACATTTTGATGATATTGATTCTTCCAATCCATGAGCATGGAAGATTTCTCCATTTTTTGGTATCCTCTTCTATTTCTTTCTGTAAGGTTTTGTAGTTTTCATCGTAGAGATCTTTGACGTCCTTGGTTAAGTTTATTCCAAGGTATTTGATTGTTTTTGTAGCTATTGTGAATGGGGTTGGACTTAGAAGTTCTTCCTCAGCGGTGGCATTGCCTGTGTATACAAAGGCTGTTGATTTTTGTGCATTGATTTTATATCCTGCTACTTTGCCAAACTCTTCAATGAGTTCCAGTACTCTCTTAGGAGAGTTCTTTGGATTCCCTAAATAAAGAATCATATCATCTGCGAACAGGGGTAGTTTGAGTTCCTCCTTCCCAATTTGTATGCCTTTAATTTCTTTTTCTTGCCTAATAGCTCTTGCTAAAACTTCCAGAACTATATTGAATAGCAGTAGTGAAAGAGGGCATCCCTGTCTCGTACCAAATCTCAGTGGAAATGCTTCAAACTTTTCCCCATTGAATAGGAAGCTGGCCATGTGTTTTTCATTAATTGCTTTGATTGTATTGAGGAATGTTCCTTCTATACACAGTTTGCTTAGAGTTTTCATCATGAAAGGGTGTTGTATTTTATCAAATGCTTTCTCTGCGTCTATTGAGAGAATCATATGGTTTTTCTTCTGCAGTCTGTTAATGTGGTGTATCACATTGATTGGTTTGCGAACATTGAACCATCCCTGCATACCAGGGATAAATCCCACTTGGTCTGGGTGGATGATCTTTCTGATGTGTTGTTGCATTCTATTGGCCAGAATTCTATGAGGATTTTTTGCATCTATGTTCATCAGGGATATTGGTCTGTAATTCTCTTTCAATGCTGCATCTTTCTCTGGCTTAGGGATTAAGGTGATGCTGGCTTCATAGAAGGAATTTGGGAGGATTCCCTCTTTTTTGATTGTTCTGAATAGTTTGAGGAGAATTGGAGTTAATTCTTCTTTAAATATCTGGTAGAATTCAGCAGTGAATCCATCTGGCCCTGGGCTTTTCTTTGTTGGGAGGGCCTTTATTACTGTTTCAATTTCTGTTTCAGTTATGGGCCTATTTAGGTTTTCTTTGTCTTCCTGGTTCAATTTAGGTAGATTGCATGTGTCCAGCAGTCTGTCCATTTCTGATAGATTTCCCTGTTTGTTGGCATACAACTCTTCGTAATAATTTCTGATGATTCTTTTTATTTCTGTGGTGTCTGTTGTTATGTTTCCTTTTTCATCTCTGATTTTATTGATTTGGGTCTTTTCTCTTCTTTTTTTAGTTAGTTGAGCCAATGGTTTGTCAATTTTATTTATTTTTTCAAAAAAACAGCTCTTCGCTTGGCTGATTTTTTGCAATGTTTTTTTTTGGATTCAATCCTGTTGATTTCTTCTCTGATTTTAATAATTTCTCTTCTCCTACCAGCTTTGGGTCTGGTTTGCTGCAATTTTTCTAGATCCTTGAGATGCATTGATAGCTAGTTTTTTTGGTGCCTTTCCAATTTCTTGATGTAGGCACCTATTGATATAAACTTTCCTCTTAACACTGCTTTTGCTGCATCCCATAAGTTATGATATGTTGTGTTTTTATCCTCATTTACTTCCAGAATTTTTTTGATTTCTCTTTTAATTTCTTCTACGACCCATTGTTAATTTAGGAGCATGTTGTTCAGTCTCCATGTGTTTGCATACTTTCTAGGGATTCCTGAGTTGCTAATTTCCACCTTCATTCCTTTATGGTCTGAGAAGCTGCATGGTATGATTCTAATTCTTTTGAATTTGCTGAGACTTGCTTTATGGCCTAGAATGTGGTCAATCCTAGAGAAGCTTCCATGCACTGATGAGAAGAATGCAAAATCTTTAGATGTAGGATTGAAAGTTCTGTAGAAATCTGTCAGATCCATTTGGGCAATAGTATCGATTAAATCTGCTGTTTCTTTGTTGTTCTTCTGTCCGTATGATCTGTCTATTTCTGAGACTGGAGTATTGAAGTCTCCCAGTACTATTGTATTGGGGTCTAAGTCTCCCTTTAAGTCCCTTAACATATCTTTTAAATAAACCGGTGCCCTGTAATTAGGCACGTATACATTTATAATAGTTACATCTTCCTTTTGAATTGAACCCTGAATCATCATATAGTGCCCCTCTTTGTCTCTCTTAGCAGATTTTGTGTTAAAGTTTATTTTGTCTGATGTTAATATGGCTACACCTGCTTTTCTTTGGTGTATGTTGATGTGGAATATCATTTTCTAACCTTTCACTTTCAGTCTCTATGCTTCTATGTTGGAAAGATGTGTTTCTTTTAGGCAGCAAATAGGTGGGATTTGTTCCTTATTTCACTCAGCCACTCTTTGCCTTTTAACTTTAGATTTCAATCCATTAACGTTCAATGTGACTATGGATAGGTAGTAACTTTGCCCTGCCATTTTCCCAAAGATATTTTCTAGTATATGCTTTGAGTTTTCTATGATCTTTTACTGGTAGGTTTTCTTCCTTTACCTTCTTTCATATTGATGACCATGTTTCTGTGTTTCTGAGTGTAACACATCTTTAAGCATCTTTTGCAGGGCAGGATGAGTGGCAACAAATTCTTTCAGTTTCTGTTTGCTGTGAAAGGTCTTTATTTCACCTTCATTCACAAATGAGAGCTTTGTAGGATATAATATTCTGGGCTGGCAGTTTTTCTCTCTTAGCACCTGGGCTATGTCTCGCCATTCCCTCCTAGCTTGTAGGGTTTCTGATGAGAAGTCTGCTGTGAGTCTAATTGGAGATCCTCTGAGAGTAATCTGGCATTTCTCTCTTGCACATTTTAGAATATTTTCTTTATATTTCACTGTGGTGAGTTTAATTACAACGTATCGTGGTGAGGGACTCTTTTGGTCATGTTTACGAGGGGTTCTGTGAGCTTCCTGTACTTGGATGTCTCTGTTCTTCTCCAAACCCGGAAAGTTCTCTGCTAGTATCTCCCTAAAAAGGCCTTCTAATCATTTCTCCCTCTCCATGCCTTCAGGAATTCCTAGAACTCGTATGTTGGGTTTTTTTAATAGAATCCTGTAGATTCCCAGCAATATTTTTAGATTTCTAATTTCCTCTCCTTTTCTTTGGTTTGACTGTATGCTTTCCTGTGCTCTGTCTTCTAAGTTGGATATTCTCTCTTCTGTTTCACTGACTCTGTTTTTAAGGCTCTCTAATGTGCTTGTCATTTGGTCTATAGAGTTCTTCATTTCATTTTGATTTCTCTTCACTATCACACTTTCCTGTTCTACTAGTTTCTGCATTTCATTTTGGTTCCTCCTTACGATTTCATTTTCACGAGAGAGATTTTCTATCCTGTCCAGTAAGGATTTCTGTAGTTCAAGAATTTGCTTTTGAAACCTTCTAAATGTTTTTATCATAAATTTTCTGAAATCCGTATCTTGCATTTCTTCTATCTCATCATCTTCATAACCTTGGCCTGGGGTGTTTTGTTCATTTGGTGGCATCATAATTTATTTGTTGATCTTGTTCCCATGGTTTCTGTGTTTATTGCTTGGCATTTTGGAGGAATTCTTTGAATTTTTTCCTTAGAGTGTTTTTTTTTTCTTTTTCTTGTTATACTATGACTGTGTTAAGTGGGCTGTCTGCTATTGGGGGAGCCTTGGTGGCCTGAGATGTGTGTGGGCAGAGAGCTCTGCTTAGTTCTTCAGGGTTAGGTGTGGTAGATATCTCTCTCTCTCTTTATTTATTTATTTATTTATTTATTTATTTATTTTCAGGAGGGAAATAATACCACACAGATGAGCAGAATTGATGGTAGTTAGCTTCCAATCTCTGGCTTCTGTGGGTATAGGAATCGTCTCCTTTTTTTCTTTCAAAGATCACCCAAAGCATCTGTGCTGCGCTCAGTGTGGGTTCAGTTTCTCCTTCAGGTTCCCACCGTGTTGCTAAGGTTACCGTATTGTAGCGTCTCTGGAGAGTACTCACGTGACCTGTGCGAGTTCTCTCACCCACCTTCTCTTTTTTTTCCCCCACCTCAGTTCATTAGCACCACCCTTTTATTAAATCCTAACCTCCTGGTATTTCACCTACCCCTCCCCTTCAGGGTCAGGATTTTCTGTATGACTTAGTTCAAGCTCAGCTCTGAGTTCACGCATGGCCCTGTTGCACATAGCTCTGACGTCACACACAGCCCTGAGGGTGCGCACCTTTTATGTATATCGAGAATGGTGCCTGCTCTTTGTCTCCTGCATGCCTTTGCAAGGTGGGCGAAGAGAGAAAGTCGTCCATACTGGTCCCCCCCACCCCTATTTCTTTTTCTTCTCTCCTGAAGTTAGTTTGGTGAGCTCTCCCGGTGCAGCTTCCAGCCCAGTTCCCTCTCTGTCTGCCACTTCTCCAGCCAACGTCTCAGATTATTGAGCTCACCTCTACCTCCAGCGCGGATGTGAAGACTCGGAGCCAGAACCTTGAACATCCTTGCTCTCGCTGCAGGTCGTCTTTGTCTCCTCCACTAGATCCACAGGAGTTTCCTCTGCATTTTTTTCCCTGGGCCTTTCCCTGTATTTACTGTAATTCCTCTTTTATCAACCTATCTTTTCCCGGACTATCAATGTGCGTCCTCACTATTCGCCATCTTGGCTCCTCCCCAGAGGCTAGATTTCAACTACCCTCAATTCCACTCAGCTGTGCGGAATTACTTCCCAACTGAATCAAAAAAAAAAAAAAGAAGAAGAAGAAAAATAAAAAAAGAGAGCGAGCGAGGGAGAGAATAATCTGGGTGAGTCACCTTTGGCACACCCTTAAAACTGAAGAACCAAACAGAGCTCTCTGGCCACACCCATCACAGCCTCTAAGGATCCATCAGAGCACACAGCCCATTTAATCTAGAGGCATAGTATAACGAGAAAAAAACACCACAGCAAAAAAACCAAAGATTATCTCCAACATGCCAAACAACCAATGAAGAAATCGAGGTAACAAGAGCAAGGAAGACACTATGATGTCCCCAAATGAACAAGACACCCCAATTCAAGATTATGAAGATGAAGAGATAGAGGAAATGCAAGAAGCAGATCTCAGAAAGTTGATAAGAACATTAAGAAGATCTCAAAAACAAATTCTTGAACAAGAGAAGGGCAAGGACCTCAATAGACATTTTTCAAAAGAGGAAATCCAAATGGCCAACAGACACATGAAAAAATGTTCAAGATCACTAGCCATCAGGGAAATGCAAATCAAAACCACAATGAGGTTTCACCTCACCCTGGTGAGAATTGCTCACATTCAGAAATCTACCAACAATAGATGCTGGAGAGGATGTGGGGGAAAAGGGACACTAACCCACTGTTGGTGAGAATGCAAACTGGTTAAGCCACTATGGAAGTCAGTCTGGAGGTTCCTCAGAAACCTGAATATAACCCTATCATACAACCCAGCCATCCCACTCCTTGGAATTTACCCAAAGGAAATTAAATTGGCAAACAAAAAAGCCATCTGCATCTTAATGTTTATTTCAGCTCAATTCACAATAGCTAAGACCTGGAACCAACCCAAATGCCCATCAAAAGTAGACTGGATAAAGAAATTATGGAACATGTACTCCATAGAATACTATACAGCAGTCAAAAACAATGAAACCCGGTCATTTGCAACAAGATGGAGGAATCTGGAAAACATCATGTTGAGTGAATTAAGCCAGTCCCAAAGAGACAAATATCATTTGTTTTTCCTGATCGGTGACAACTAACTGAGCACCAAAGGGGAAACCTGTTGAAGTCAAATGGACACTATGAGAAACAGTGACTTGTTCAGCTCTTGTCCTGACTCTAGATGTACAATGTAATACTTTATCCTTTTTAGTATTTTTGTTGTTGTTGTTGTTCTAGTACTAGTGGTTGAACTCTGTAATTAACACACAAGTATTCTTAGGTGTTTAAATTTTAACTGAAAAGTGATCCCTGTTAAATATAAGAGTGGTAAAAAGAGAGGGAGGAGATGTACAATTTGGGACACGCTCAATCAGACTTGCCCCAAATGGTGGAGTTAGAAATGTGCCAGGGGATTCCAAGACATTCCAATCCCATCAAGGTGGCATGTGCCAATGCCATCTCACTAGTCCAAGAGATCAATTTCAGTTCACAATTGATCACTCTTATAGGTCTAAGAGTCAAAGGGATCACACAAACAAGACTAGTGTCTGCTAATACTAATTGATAGAATCAAAAAGGGAAAAAACGATCGAATATGGGAAGCGGGATACACAGCAGACTCTTAGAATGGCAGATGTCCTAAATAGCACTTTGGCCTCAGAGTCAGCCCTTAAGGCATTCGGATCTGGCTGAAGAGCCCATGAGAGTATTTTAGGCATGGAAAGCCAAGACACTCTGCCAAAAAAAAACCTAAATGAAGGATGTCAGCGTGTGTGATCCCAGTGGAAAGAATGGGGCCATCAAAGAAGGAGGTACCTTTCTCTGAAGGGAGGAGAGAACTTCCACTTTGACTATGACCCTATCGGAATAAGATTAAATTCGGCAAAACCTAAAGGCTTCCATAGCCTTGGCAACTCATGACTAGAGCCTAGGGAGATTACTGACGCTATAAACAAGAGTGTCAAATTGTTAAATTAACAACAGGAGTCACTCTGTACTTATGTCTCCTGTGGGATCTGTCCTTAATGTGTTGTCCAATGTGAAGTGATGCTATAACTAGTACTAAAACAGTATTTTTTCACTTTGTGTTTCTGTGTGGGTGCAAACTGATGAAATCTTTACTTAGTATATACTGAAGCGATCTTCTGTATATAAAGATAATTGAAAATGAAAAAAAACCTGGTGTTAAATTGGAAATGGCATAGAAAATTAATTAATTTTTTAAAAAAATATTATGTAGGATCTCTGTCTTTAATGTGCTGTACACTGTTATTTAATGCTATAACCAGTACTCAAACAGTATTTTTTCACTTTGTGTTGCTATGTGGGTGCCAACTGTTGAAATCTGTACTCAATATATACTAAACTGATCTTCTGTATATAAAGAGAATTGAAAATGAATCTTGATGTGAATGGAAGGGGAGAGGGGGCAGGGAAGGGGAGGGTTGTGGGTGGGAGGGAAGTTATGGGGGGGAAGCCATTGTAATCCATAAGCTGTACTTTGGAAATTTATATTCTTTAAATAGAAGTTAAAAAAAAGAAAATAAAACTCAATTCTAGCTGAAAATATAAATTTAAAAAATAATTCAGTAAGAGAAAGAAAAAAACACAATTAAAACATAGGCAAAGAATCTGATTAGACATATCTGCAAAGATATGCAATATTTTCATTAAAAGTTGCTAAACATCATTAACTCTGAAGGAAATCCAAATCAAACCACAAGGAGATACCATTTCATGATCACCAGTATAGTTATAGTAAAAAAGTTAGATAACAACCTGTGTTGTAGAAGTTGGAACTCTAATGCCCTGCTGGGTAGAAACATAAAATCGCATAGCCACTTTGGGAAACCAGTTTACAGTTCCTGAGAAAGTTAAACAGAGATAAATGAAAATATAATGCTTATCCAAAAACTGTAAAACAAAAAGTCCATATCAGCATTAGTCATAATAGTGAAAAAGTGTAAGCAACACAAATGTTCTTCAAGTGAATAATTAAACAGAATATAGTATGTTCACGTAATGGAATGTTATTTTGGCTAGACAAGTGAATGAATTACTAATGCATACTACAACGTGGATGAACCTTTAAACCAAAATGCTAAGTGAAATAAATTAGATACAAAAGACCACATATTGTACGATTCAACTTAATGAATTACTCAGATTAGGCGAATCCATAATGTCAAAAATACTTGTGGTTTTCAGGGTCTGGAGTATGGGAGTAGAGGAATTGGACTATTTAAGATTACAGGGTTTTCTTTTTGGAGTTATCAAAATATTCAGAAATGACATAGTAGTGATGATTACACAACCTTATGAATACACTAAAAAGCACTTAGTTCTGTACTTTAAGAATGCAAATCTTGTGCCTGTTTTGTGGTACAGCAGGTTGAGATTCTGCTTGTGATGCCGGTATCCCATATGGGTGCCATTTGAATCCCAGCTGCTCCACTTCCAATCCAGCTCTCTGCTAATGCACCTGGAAAACCAGTGGAAGATGGACTATGTGCTCAGGCCTCTGTACCCCAAAGTGAGATCTGGAAGAAACTCATGGCTCTTGACTTCTGTCTGATCCAATTCTGGCCATTGCAGCCATTTGGGAAGGGAACCAGCAGATGGAAGATATCACTTGTTTCTCTCTCTCTCTCTCTCTCTCTCTCTCTTCTCCTTCTGTAACTCTGCCTTTCAAATAAATAAAATAAATCTTTAAAAATGCAAATTTTATGACATGCATGATACAATATGAATGAGATTGGTTGTGTTCTCATTTTTTGGAGTTATAGTTTTCACAAAAAGTTAAACCATTAGCCTACTTCAAGAAAATATAAACTCTAGTAACATCACAGCATGACTTCTGTTTTTAGAAGGAACAATGTGTTCCGAGTGGGTGACACAAGCAACAATGTGGCATGAAATGGGGTATATCAAATTTGAGTTTAACCACTACCTAGATCTAAGGTAAGATATGTAGCTTTGTATCAGAGGTGCATGTAGAAGCTGAGAGGTTCTAAGAAATCTTTCTAGACAAGAAAATTGTGTGGCAAGTAGAAAGACCAACTGTGCTAGTTTTTCCAGGACCGAATAGTTTCCTGGTATATAGAACTTTCAATATTAACCCTGGAAATATCATGTGCAAACCAAGATAATAGGTAATCCTAGACAACAGAATGTAAGTATTTGGACCCAATGCCATGAATCTAGACTACTCGTGGGCTGATGAATGCTTGAATCTGCCCAAAAAGCCACTCAGTATCTTCAAAGCATCAGAAACGATAAGAGGACAATCACTGGGTTACAGGAGTCAATAACTCTCTTATGTCACCCTACACACAAAAAGAATGACAAAGTGGGAAGCCCTATATGTGTTCACAGGGTAGACTATTAAGCTAGATGATACTCTGTCTCCTTGGAATCATTTTCATGCCTTCTGATAAAAATGGCTAATGCTAAAAGGAAACAAAATTTAATTCAAAATGAAACTTTAAATATATAATAGCATACTTCTCATATGCGAAGTTCTGTTTTTAGCACTGCAAATACAAATTCACTGTATCCTCTTATGACTCTACCAAGTAGGTAGCATTGTATCCACATTTTTCACATCTCCCTTTTATATATGAGGACAGTCAGGTCAAGCAGATTTCCAAAAAGATAACACAGCTAATAGTTACTGAAGTTAGGAATTGTAACCCATGACATTCTGGCCCTAGAGTCCAAAGTCTTAACCACCATGGTAAGCTGCATCAAATGCAACATACTGAGAATGGACAAAGAAGCAGAGACTTATAGGCAAATAAAGAAGTAATCATATCTGAAAACAGAAATCCTAATAAATCAGGAAAATTGTATTATTTGTCCTTGAATGTTAATCAATTCATAACCCATAATCATAACCTACCTGGGGCAGAGCTTAGAATACATTTGTAAGGATAATCTTCTTTCACCATTTCTAAATCCAGACACCTATACTTTTGATCTGTATTGAAAAGTGGAGTTCTTGAGTCTATATGTTCAGCGTTTTTTAGAAACCTTAATATCTTAAAATCATTCATTGTAGCAGTTAAACTGCTACCTGGGATGCCTGCATTCCCATATTGGAGTGCCTGAGTTCAAGTTCTTGGATCCACTCCTAATTCAACTTCCTACTAATGCAAACTCTGGGGGTAGCAGGGGATAGCTCAAATAAATGGGTCCCTGCCACCCACATGCAAGAGCCGAGCATAGAAAGACAAGTATTTCATAACGTCATGTGGAGAGTCTCAAAAAGCTAGGGCCTATGCTGTGATGCAGCTGGTAAAGGTGCTGCCTGCAGTGCCAGCATCCCATATGGATGCTGGTTCAAGTCCCAGCTGCTCCACTACTGATCCGGTTCTCTGCTGTGGCCTGGGAAAGCAGTGGAGGATGGCCCAGGTCCTTGGGCCCCTGCACCCCCATGGGAGATACAGAGGAAGCTCTTGGCTCCTGGCTTTGGATTGGCAGAGCTTGGGCCATTGCGGCCACCTGGAGAGTGAACCAACGGATGGAAGACCTCTCATTCTCTCTCTTTTTGCCTCTGCCTCTCTATAACTCTGTCTTTCTAAATAAATCTTTTTAAAAAAGAGTCTAAAAAATCTGACCTCATATAAGTAATGAGTGATGGTCTTTAAAAGAGATTGTGGAAAAGAGGGGGCAAGATTATTTAATGTGTACTAAGCTGCAATTTTTAGAGTAAAGCCTCTGGTGTTCTATTGCACAGTAGGATGACTATAGATACAGATAATGTATGATATATTTGTCTAAAAATAAAAAAATCTATTTTAAAATGGTTTATCATAAAAATATTAATTGAGGAGCTAGATATGTTTACCCTGATTGGACATTACACAATGTGTACATACATCTGAACATCACGTTATACTCCATAGACAGTGACAATTTTTATATTAGTTCAAGATAAAATGCCATAATAAAAGGGAAAAGATGACTTTTTCACACTATCACTATGATCACTTACTACTTTTACGGCAGCATGGACTATGTTATAAAAATTACTATTTTGATTAAAAATAATTACTATAAAAAATGACAGACAGGAGTGACTGTGGTGGTGTTCAATTAGTGCCATGTGGTGGAGATCAGCTAGTAAGCATATTAAAGGAAAACCTACAGGTTATTTCCAGTGCAAATTCTCAGAAACGCTATAGGAAATTAATGCAAGTGGCTGACATAATCTCACCTAATAAAACCAGGAGCAGGTGTCTGCTGGTCCTACAGTCAAAAACAACTTAACAAGATTAGTCTGTAGTGCACAGAGGGCTTAGGAATTGCATAGCTTAGGGTAAGTAGGATTCAGTTTTCATAATGGAGATAAATAAGAAACTTTCTGGTACAACTGAAAATCTTTCATTCAATAAGCATTTTCTTTGACTACCTACTATGTGCCAGGACCTGTACTAAATGTTAGGGATTCAAAAATGAAAGATATAGACACCATCTCTACCCTCATGATCTCACAGTGTATTGCATAAAATAGTATTTTTAAATATCATACGTAAATTTATAATTACAAATTCTGATAATCACTTGAAGTAAAAGTATAGTACTTTATGAAAAATATAACTACAGAGGCCAGCTTAGATAGGAACCTTGGAGTCAGCACCTCTGAGTCAGTGAATCTCAAACTAAAAACTGAAGGAAGAATAGGAATTGGACAAAGATTTGGAGATGTGGTCAGGAGTGGACACTCAGGCAGATAGTCTGGAGTTGTGAGAGAGTAGAAATTGAGAAAGCCCGTGTGACTACAGAGTAAAAAGCAATGTGTAGAGAGGATCAAGATAAGAATGAACAGGTGGGGGCCAGCATTATGGTCCAGCAGGTTAAGTTTCTGCCTGTGATGACAGCATCCCATATGGTCACGGGTTTGAGTCCCAGGTTTTCCACTTATGATTCAACTCCCTGTTAATATGTGTGGGAAAGTAGCAGAAGGCCCAAGTGCTTGGGCCACTGCACCCACTTAGGAGAATTGGAGAGGGTTGTAGGCTCCTGGCTTCAGCCTAGCCCAGCCCTGGCTGTTGCAGCCGTTTTGGGAGGTGAATGATCAAATGGAAGAGCTCTGTTTTTCCCCCTCTCTGTAATTCTGCCTTTCAAATAAATAAATAAACTTAAAAAAAAAGAATGAAGAGGTAGAATTGGTTTGAAAGGATTCCTTCGTTTTCAAATTGTTTGGAATAGTTTGAAAAGTATTGGTGTTATTTTCTTCCTTAAAAGCTTGGTAGGTTAGGCCAGCGCCGTGGCTTAACAGGCTAATCCTCCACCTTGCGGCACAGGCACATCGGGTTCTAGTCCCGGTCGGGGCGCGGGATTCTATCCCGGTTGCCCCTCTTCCAGGCCAGCTCTCTGCTATGGCCCAGGAGTGCAGTGGAGGATGGCCCAAGTCCTTGGGCCCTGCACCCGCATGGGAGACCAGGAGAAGCAACTGGCTCCTGGCTTCGGATCAGCGCGATGCGCCGGCCGCAGCGGCCATTGGATGGTGAACCAACGGCAAAAAGGAAGACCTTTCTCTCTGTCTCTCTCTCTCTCACTATCCACTCTGCCTGTAAAAAAAAAAAAAAAAAAAAAAAAGCTTGGTAGGTTAAAACAGTAAAGCCATTCAGTTCTGGGATTTTGTTTATTAGGGAACTGTTGATTACTGATTCAATATAATGACTTGTTATTAGCCTGTTCAGGTATTCTATGTCTTTGTGGTTTGATTTTGCTAAGTTATATGTATCCAAAAATCTATCCATTTATTCTGCATTTTCCAATTTGTTGGTATATGCCACGCATAATAGTCCTTAGTGGTCTTTTTTATTTCTGTGGTATCAGATTTTTTTAAGATTTATTTTGATATCAGGTAGGATCTCTGTCTTTAATGTGCTGTACACTGTTATTTAATGCTATAACTAGTACTCAAACAGTATTTTTTCACTTTGTGTTGCTATGTGGGGGCAAACTGTTGAAATCTGTACTCAATATATAAACTGATCTTCTGTATATAAAGAGAATTGAAAATGAATCTTGATGTGAATGGAAGGGGAGAGGGAGCAGGAAAGGGGAGGGTTGCGGGTGGGAGGGAAGTTATGGGGGGGAAGACATTGTAATGCATAAGCTGTACTTTGGAAATTTATATTCATTAAATAAAAGTTAAAAAAAAGATTTATTTTGAAAGGCAGAGTTACAGGGAGGAGGAGATTTGGAGAGAGAGAGAGAGAAAAAGAGATTCACTCCCCAAATATCCACAATGGTTGGGGATGGACCAGGCTAAAACCAGGAGCTTGGAATTCCATCTGGGTCTCCTATGATAGTGACAGGATCCCAAATACCTGGGTCATCTTCCGCTGCTTTCCAACCTCATTAGCAGGGAGCGGTATCTGAAGTGGAGCAGCCAAGACTCAAACAGGAGCTCATGTGGGATGCCAGCATTGCAGTCAGCGGTCTAGCCTGCTGTACCACAATGCCACCCCTCTGTGGTATCACTTTTAATATCTCTTTCTTCACTGATTTTATTGATTTGAATGTTCTTTCTAGCTAAAGTTCTATCAACTTTGTTTATATTTTCAAAAAACAAACTCTTCATTTCATTGATCTTTATATTATTTATTCCACTTCTATTTCATTAATCTCTGCTCTGATAGTTATTATTTCTTTTCTTCTAACTTTGGGTTTATTTTCTTTTGTTTTTCTAGGCCCTTGAGATGCATTGTTAGGTTGTTTATTTGATATGTTTCCCTTTCTGATGTAGGCACTTATTGCAATATACTTCCTCTTAGTGGTGCTCTTGCTGTGTCCCATAAGTTTTGATGTGTCACGTTTCCATTTTTATTACTTTCAAAAATTTCAAAATTTCCCAATTGATTTCTTCAATACTATGGTCCATTGTTCATTCAGGAGCATGTTGTTTACTCTCCATGTATTTGCACTATTTTTAAAGTTTCCTTTATTGTTGATTTCCAGTTTTATTCCATTTTGATCAAAACAAAATATGTAATATGATTTCAGTTTTTTTTAACTTGTTGAGATTGTTTTATGGCTTTATATGTGGTTCATCCTAGGGAAAATTCTGTGTTGAAGAAAAGATGTGTATTCTGTAGCTGTTGGATGGAATATTGTGTAGATGTATTTTAGGTCCATTTGTTCTATACTGTAGTTTAACTCTGTTGTTCTTTTTTCTTCGGATGATATGTCCATGGATGAAAGTGTAATGTTGAACTGCTGACTATTATTGTATTAGAGTGCATTCCTCCTGTAACATTCAATAATTTTTTTTTATAAAATTGGGATGGGATTGGTGCTGTGGCACAGCGGGTAAAGCTGCCACCTGGCATCCCATATGGGCACAGGTTCTGGTCCCAGCTGCTCCACTTCCAATCCAGATCTCTGCTAATGCACCTTGGAAAGCAGCAGAAGATGGCCCAAGTGCTTAGCCCCCTGCCACTCACATGGGAGAATGAGAAGAAGCTCCTGGCTTCTAATCAGCCCAGCTCCTGCTGTTCTGATCATTTGGGGAGGGAACCAGCAGATGGAAGTTATCTTTTGCTTTCTCTTTCTCTCTCCCTCTCTCTCTCTCCTTGTCTGTTTTCCAAATAAATATTTTTTAAAAAAAATGGGCATACTAAGTGCATAAACTTTTGCAATTGTCATATCTTCCTGTTGAATTGATCCCTGGGTCATTATATAATGACCTTCTTTGTCTCTTTTTGCCATTTTTTCTAAAAGTCTATTTTGTCTGATATAAGTATACCTATTCCTGCTTGCTTTTGGTTCTCATTTGAATGGAATATCTTTCTCCATCCTTCCATTATCAATCTGTGTGTTTTTAGTAGTGAAGTGAGTTTTTTACAGGCAGTATATCATTTTAAAAATGTTTTAAGTCCATTAAGCCAGTCTGTGTTTTTTACTTGGGAATTCAGTCTATCTACATTCAAGGTCATTATTGAAAGTAATGACTTAAGTCATGTCATTAAAAAGTTCTTCTGATTATTTTGAATATCCTTTATTCTGGATTTTATATATTCATATGTTTCCATTGTGGGTGTTATCTTTATTTTGCTTTTGTGTATAGAACTCCCTTAAGCTTTTTTTGTAAGGCTGATCTGATAGTGATGAATTCCATTGGCCATTGTGCAGCTTGAAAAGTATTTCTCCTTTGTATATAAAAATGACTTGGAGAAGTATTCTTTTTTATTTTTTATTTCATAAATGTGAATTTACAAAGTGCAACTTTTGTATTGTTGTGGCTTCCCCCCCAACCTCCCTCCCTCCCGTGGCTCTCCCCTCTCCCTCTCCCATTCTGCCCTTTATCGAGTTTCATTTTTAATTACCTTCATATACTGAAGATCAACTTAGTATATACTAAGCAAGGATTTCAACAGGCTGCATTCACACAACCGCACAAGGTATAGGGTATTGTTCGACTAGTAGTGTTTTTAAGTTTCATAGTAAAACACATTAAGGACAGAGATCCTACGTGGGGAGCATGTACCCAATGACTCCCGTTGTTGATTTAACAATTGGCACTCTTATTTATGACGTCAGCAGTCACCCGAGACTCTTGCTATGAGCTGTCTAGGCTATGGAAGTCCCTTGAGTTCACCGACTCTGAACTTGTTTAGTCAAGGCCATGTCACAGTGGAGGTTCCTTCCTCCCTTCAGAGAAAGGCGCCTCTCTCCTTGATGGCCTGTTCCTTCTGCTGGGGTCTTGTTCACCAGGATCTTTCATTTAGATTGTTTTTTGCCATCGTGTCATGGCTTTCCATGCCTGTGAGACTCTCATGGACCTTTTAGCCAGATCCGAATGTCCCAAGGGTTGATTCTGAGGCAGGAGTGCTGTTTGGGGCGTTTGCCATTCTATGAGTCTCCTGTGTGTCCTGCTTCCCCCGCAGGATCATTCTCTCCCTTTTAATTCTATCCTTCATCATTTGCTTACACTGGTCTTATTTGTGAAATCTCTTCAACACATACCCTATCTTTTTGATCGGTTGTGTATTTATACTTATCACTTTACCAAGTGCGCTGGCATTGGTACCTGCCTCCTTGGTAAGATTGAGTTGAAATCCCCTGGCACATTTCTAGTTCCACCATTGGAGGTAAGTGCGAGTGAGCATGTGCCAACCTATATATCTCCTCCATCTCTTATTCCCACTCCTATGTTTAACAGAGATCACTTTTCTGTTAATTTTAAACACCTAAGAATGATTATGCATTGATTACAGAGTTCAACCAGTGGTCTTATGTAGAACAAACAGAGCAACAACAACAACAACACCAACAACAAAAATACTAAAAGGAATAAAATAGTAAGTTGTTCCTCAACAGTCTAGACAAGGGCTGATCCTGTCATTGTCTCTCACAGTGTCCATTTCACTTAGCAACAACAACAGCAACAACAACAACAAAAATACTAAAAGGAATAAAATAGTAAGTTGTTCCTCAACAGTCAAGACAAGGGCTGATTATGTCATTGTCTCTCATAGTGTCCATTTCACTTCAGTGGGTATCATTTTAGATGCTTGTTTAGTTGCCATCGATCAGGGAGAGCATATGATATTTGTCCCTTTTGCACTGGCTTATTTCACTCTGCATGATGTTGTCCAGCTTCCTCCATTTTGTTGTAAATGCCTGGATTTCATTGTTTTTTACTGCTGTATAGTGTTCCATAGAGTACATATCCCATAGTTTCTTTATCCAGGCATCCGTTGATGGACATTTAGGTTGATTCCATGTCTTAGCTATTGTGAATTGAGCTGCAACAAATATCGAGGTGCAAATGGCTCTTTTTTTTCTCCCCTTTAATTCCATTTGGGTAAATTCCAAGGAGTGGGATGGCTGGGTCCTGTGGTAGTGCTGTATTCAGGTTGGAGAAGTATTCTTGGTTGGTAGAATTTTCTTTCAGAACTTTGAATATATCATTCCTTTCCCTTCTGGCCTAAAAGGTTTCTGCCAAAAAAATATGTTAATTTATTGGAGTTCCCTTAAAAGTGACCTAGCACTTTCTCTTCCAAATTTTAGAATTCTCTTTGTGCTGTACTTTTGAGGGTTTGAATATAATGTGTCATAGTGAGGATCTTTTGTGACTGTGTCTATTTGGGATCCTACAGACCTCCTCTACTTAGATGTCCATATTTTTCTCCAGATTGGGGAAGTTTTCAGCTATTATATAATTGAAAATATTTTCCAAGCTTCTATTACCCTCTTTTGCCTCAGGAATCCCACAATTTTAATATTTTTTCATTTAATGGTGTCTCAAATATATTGGAAACTCCCCTTCCTCCTCTGTCTTCTTTAGTCCTTTTTGGTCTAAGATATTTCAAAATACCTATCTTCAAGTTCAGATATTTGGTTCTTTTTAAAGATTTTATTTATTTTATTTGAGAGTTAGAGTTACAGACAGTGAGAGGGAGAGACAGAGAGAAAGGTCTTCCTTCTGTTGGTTCACTCCCCAAATGGCTGCAACAGCAGGTGCTGTGCTCATCTGAAGCCAGGAGACAGGAGCTTCTTCCTGGTCTCCCATGTGAGTGCAGGAGCCCAAGGACTTCGGCCATCTTCTACTGCTTTCCCAGGCCATAGCAGAGAGCTGGACTGGAAGTGGAGCAACCCGGACCATAACCGGCATTCATGTGGGATGCCGGCACTGCAGGCAGAGGATTAACCTACTGCACCACAGCACCAGCACCAAGTTCAGATATTTGGTCTTCTGTTTGATCTAATTGTTGTTGAGACATTCAACTGTAATTTTATTTGATTTATTGAGCTCTTCATTTACAAGTTTTATGCTTGGTTCTTTTTCTAAATTTCTATCTCTGGTGAATTTATCGTTCATATAATACATAGTTTTCCTGATTTTATTAGTCTATATTCTCTTGTATCTCTTTGAGTACCCTTACAATCATTGTTTTGAATTATACATCAAGCATTTTGTCAATTTGTTCTCTGGAGTTTGTTGCTAAACTATTATTGTATTCCTTAGGGATATCATATTTCCTTGCTTTTTCATACTTCCTGTGTATCTACATTGGTTACTTTTTATGCCTCTGATAGATTAGCTGTTTCTATTGCTTTTAATAAGTTATTTTGTGGTAGAAGGCTTTTTTCCTGAAGATATGTCTTCAGATATTTGTTTGGTAGGCTATTTTAGCTTAGTTCCAGTTAAATGTTGTAGTATAGTTTCCATATATCTTCTTCCACAGCAGTTGATGGCAGTATTGGGAGCATGCCTGTCCACAGCTCAGGGAAGGATAGTGAAAGCAGTCACTTGGCTGCCCAGACTGACAGTAGGCTTGGTTACATGTAAGCCTTATAACTATCAGGCCCTACACTGTCTTACAGATGAATGCCAAGCCTATAAGAACTGGGGGTGGTATAGACTGAAACAGTGCCAGTAAACATTCCCACCATGGTTGATTTCAGCTGCACCATAAGTACCCCCAGTGTTCTGTTTCTTGACAACGATGGTGGTTACATGGTTGTTTGATTTGCATATGAATTTCAAGCCTTGCTACCAGAAGCATTGGCATCACCTAGAAGTTAGTTAGACATGTCACGTGCTAGATTTTACTCCAGACTCATCTTCAAAGGATCCTCTGGTATATTAATTTAAGAAGTATTGTTGTGAACTTTTCACACTTGTTACACAATATGTCTAAAAGTGAAATAGATCTCATAATTTAAAAAATACAATCTTTGAGGCCGGAGCTATGGCGTAGCGGGTAAAGCCACCACCTGCAGTGCTGGCATCCCACGTGGGCGCCTGTTGTAGTCCTCACTACTCCTCTTCTGATCTAGCTCTCTGATATGAACTGGGAAAGCAGTAGAAGATGGCCCAAGTCCTTGGGCCCCTGCCCCCATGTGGGAGACCCGGGGGAAGCTCCTGGCTCCTGGCTTTGGATCGGCAAAGCTCTGGGCATTGCAGCCAATTGGGGAGTGAACTAGCAGATGGAAGACCTCTCTCTCTCTCTCTCTCTCTCTCTCTCTCTCCTCTCTCTCTCTCTCTCTCTCTGCCTCTCCATCTCTGTGTAACACTTTCAAATAAATAAACAAATCTTTTAAAAAAATACAGTCCTAATATTTTTCAGGTTCTATCAGGCTATTAACCAGTTATCTATTTCTGCTAGATGCATATACCAGGGTATTTCAAACAGTTGTTGGAAAACTAGAATAAAGACATATTTATTTTGGTGCAGAAAATGTTTTAAGTCCATTTATAGCTTTTTTATAATATGCATCTTCATGTATCTTTCGAAGACCCCCTCATATACATAATAATGATAATGCTAATAATGAACATCTAAATGTCAGAGATACCATTTCACTGAACTGTAAAACCATGTTGAAGTAGGTTCCGTGATTGCCCTCTTTTTACAAATAAGGAACTGTGATTCATAGAGATCACGTAGCATATCTGGGGTCTTACAAGCTTCTGCTAATATGCAAAATCACATCCCAAAGTCCCTAAGAAGACTACAGAATCACAAGATTGGAAGAGCAGGAAGGAAGCAAGTAGGAGGCAGCCCTGTCCCCTAAGGGTGCAGGCCCTAAAGCCTCGGTGGTGCTGGAGTGAGTGGCCCATGGACCTGCCATCACCACTCAGATCTTCAAGGTTGTGCCACCTCTGGGGAACCTTGCTCTGCAGTCCCAGACTACAGCCCTTCTTTGGCCAGGAGCATTGTTTTGCCATTATGGCTGCCCACAAGCTCCTACAGTCCCCCGACACATCCCCGCAGCCACCGACTTCTGCCCCCAGCCTAGGTTGGAAGGATGTATGCCTGCAAAGGCGATAGAAGCTTTAGGCTTTTCTGCACCTGTGTCATTTCAAGACCTGAGCCCTTTACAGCCTCTGTGGACCTGGCAAATCGCACCGGGTCAAACAGGACGCTGTCATCCGCCCAACTCTCCCTATTTGCCACCATCATTTCTGGAATTTACTTGTCTCTGCTGCTCTTTGTCAGAGAATTTTGTGCCTTATCCCTTCCCCCACCCAATAAATAAACGATATCTACTCCCTCCCACCCATTTTCCCCCCAAACTCTCTCAACGTGACTCACAATATAATGAAATGTATTTGACATTTAAAGATCCTTTGAAAATTACCTTGAGGATTCCACTTAGTGTTCTTGGTTAGCTGACAATGTATAGCATTATTCGCAAACTGTAAAATTATTTGTGGTAAAATGGGAGCGAGAAGACATAGTTTTCAAAGAAAGACTTGAATGTAAAATGCTTTTAAAAACAAGTATCACGGATGATAACTTACAGCATGAAGCGGTATCATTTATCCAGTGATTCATTATTCATTACAGTTACAATGAAAGATGCATGATATTGGGATTTAAAGTAGAATGAAATGTTCTTTATTCAAGCTTTGCAAATCCAGCTGTTTGTTTTTCATATTTGTGTATACCTATTATTTTTAATTAGACTAATAATTTCCCTGGGTTTTTAAATTTACATTAGCTTTTAAAATATAGAGAAAACATTCCTCACATAATTTAATCATTTGTGCAAATGGCAGACAAGGAAGTTACTGGTTTGTATTGTAATTATTGTAGTTCATGTTTTGAGCTCATTTGCACAATTGCTAAATTAATAATTATCATTTACGTAAGCAGATTAGGTCATCTGCACTCATTTACAATTATAATTCAGAAATGATTAGATGTTCTTCAAATTTCCCAATTTCTTTAATGCCCTTATTAAAATTGTACATTAAGGAATTTTCCAATTAAGTCTATTATCATAAGTAAATGTGGCTTAGCACATATAATTACTCCCATGCTATTGCATATAAATTTTCAATTAATCCTACTCTTTTCCAAAGTATATGGCAAAACAAGTTGATTGTCATAATGTTGTTTGCAGTATTTGCCTAAAAGCCAGGCTTTCTAAAATTCACAAAGCCAAACCATTATGAGTAGTATAAAATGGTATATGAAATTACTCTATAGAACAGATATCACACCAGGGATAGCTTGAATGTTCCTTGCTTTTAACTGTGTTGTACAGATTGTGAGAAGAGAACTTTTGACTTACTGTTAAGAGTCCTCAACACCCTTGAGTGCCACGGCACATTTAAAGTATTTAAAATCCATGCATAATTGAGAAGACATTGAACTTCCTTTCGTATTATAAATGTAATACATATTTATTGTATGACATTTGGAAAATACAGAAGTGCGTGAAGAATAAAAAAATATATAATGATTTTTGTTAACATTTTGATTTTTTCATGTGGAGTCTCTTAAGTGAGTAATTTATATTATCTATACATCATCTATCCATAAATGTGATATTCACTAACAAAGCTAGAGTTGTACATACTATTCAAAATCTTATTTTTTTATAGCTCCAGTGAAAACAACCTTTTCTTCCATTTTGTCTTTGCCACTGAATTGACTGACTTTTGTATTTATTATAAAAGTTCTACATGTTGAAGAATAAAGTATGTTTTAACAAAGGTATTTGAATCCCAAGTGTTACAGCTGGGTCAACTTGGACAAGACACTTATTCACTCTATACCTCAGTTTCTTAATTAGTAACATAGGGGTCATGATGCTATGCCTACTTCAGAGTTGTAGTGAGAATCAAATGTGTTAATTTTATGTAAAGATCATAAAATAGTGCCGAATACATTGTAAGCCTCGTATGTTTTCTGTATTAATGATTTTCCTAGTTTTCTTGGGTTGAATAATTAGCTTGTTGTTAAGCTGTTCAAATAGTGAAGGTTTTGTTTCAGGCTAGTGATATTATTACTGTGTGAGAGTTGATCTTTTTTTAAAGTATTTTATATCAGATTGTTCCATCTTATTGCAAATGACTGGGTTTCATTGTTTTTGACTGCTGTATAGTATTCTATAGAGTACATGTCCCATAGTTTCTTTATCCAGTCTACTGTTGATGAGCATTTGGGTTGGTTCCAGGTCTTAGCTATTGTGAATTGAGCTGCAATAAACATTAATGTGCAGATGGCTTTTCTGTTTGCCAATTTAATTACTTTTGGGTAAATTCCAAGGAGTGGGATGGCTGGGTTGAATGGTAGGGTTATATTCAGTTTTCTTAGGACTCTCCAGACTGACTTCCATAGTGGCTTAACCAGTTTGCATTCCCACCAACAGTGGGTTAGTGTCCCTTTTTCCCCACATCCTCGCCAGCATCTATTGTTGGTAGATTTCTGAATGTGAGCCATTCTTACCAGGGTGAGGTGAAACCTCATTGTGGTTTTGATTTGCATTTCTCTGATTGCTAGTGATCTGGAAAACATCATGCTGAGTGAATTAAGCCAGTCCCAAAGAGACAAATATCATTTGTTTTCCCTGATCGGTGACAACTAACCAAAGGGAAACCTGTGGAAGTGAAATGGACACTATGAGAAATAGTGACTTGATCAGCTCTTGTGCTGACTGTTGATGTACAATGTAATACTTTATCCTTTTTAGTATTTTTTGTGAACTCTGTAATTAACACACAACTATTCTTAGGTGTCTAAATATTAACTGAAAAGTAATCCCGGTTAAATATAAGAATGAGAAAAAGAGAGGGAGGAGATGTACAATTGGGGACATGCAAAATCGGACTTGCCCCAAATGGTGGAGTTAGAAACGTGCCAGGGGATTCCAATACAATCCCATCAAGGTGGCATGTACCAATGCCATCTCACTAGTCCAAGTGATCAACTTCAGTTCACAATTGATCACTCTGATAGATATAAGAGTCAAAGGGATCACACAAACAAGACTAATGTCTGCTAATACTAACTGATAAAACCAAAAAAGGGAGAGAAGGATCCAACATGGGAAGGGGGAGACACAGCAGACTCATAGAATGACAGATGTCCTAAATAGCACTCTGGCCTCAGAATCAGCCCTTAAGGCATTCGGATCTGGCTGAAGAGCCCATGAGAGTATTTTAGGCATGGAAAGCCAAGACACTCTGGAAAAAAAAAGAAGAAGAAGAAGAAGAAGAAGAAGAAGAAGAAGAAGAAGAAGAAGAACAACAACAACAACAACAACAACTAAATGAAGGATCTCAGCGAGTGTGATCCCAGTGGAAAGAACGGGGCCATCAAAGAAGGAGGTACCTTTCTCTGAAGGGAGGAGAGAACTTCCACTTTGACTATGACCCTGTGGAATAAGATCGAAGTTGGCGAACCCTAAAGGCTTCCATAGCCTCGGCAACTCATGGCTAGAGCCTAGGGAGATTACTGACGCCATAAACAAGAGTGTTAAATTGTTAAATCAACATCAAGAGTCACTGTGTACTTATGTCCCATGTGGGATCTGTCCTTAATGCGTTGTCCAAGGTGAAGTAATGATATAGCTAGTACTGAAACAGTATTTTTACACTTTGTGGTTATGTGTGGGTGCAAACTGAGGAAATCTACTTAGTATATACTGAAGCGATCTTCTGTATATAAAGATAATTGAAAATGAAAAAAAAAACCCTTGGTGTTAAATTGGAAATTACATAGAAAAGTAATCAATCTTTTTTAAAAAATATCATGCAGAATCTCTGTCATTAATGTGATGTACACTGTTATTTAATGCTATAACTAGTACTCCAACAGTATTTTTTCACTTTGTGTTACTATGTGAGTGCAAACTGTTGAAATCTTTATATATACTAAACTGATTTTCTGTATATAAAGAGAATTGAAAATGAATCTTGATGTGAATGGAAGGGGAGAGTGAGTGGGAAAGGGGACGGTTGCGGGTGGGGGGGAAGTAATGGGGGGGGAGCCATTGTAATGCATAAGCTGTACTTTGGAAATTTATATTCATTAAATTAAAAAAATAAAAAAATAAAAAATAAAGTTTTTTATATCAGAATAGTTTTAAATTTACAAAAGAAAAATGATGCTGTTGTAACACAAGGAGTTCCTATATACTGCTCACCCCCTTCCCCTCTTACTAACACATCATATTAGTATATTTGTCACAAATAATGAACCACACCCACATCTTTCCATCCCTTCCAGCCTCTTGTTACCAACATTCTATGTTCAGACTGAGGATTTTTGGTTGTTGTTTTATTTTGTTTTTTGCAATTTTAGTACCCACATGTGAAGGAGAACATACAGTATTTGTGTGTCTGGCTTATTTGAGAGATGATCTTTTAAGGTAGTACATCATGATTATTATGTGTACGTTATATAAAACACAGAAAGATCAGTCCTGGGTACAAGGAAAAGGTGGTAGGGAAGGAGAGACAAACAGAATACCAATTCAGAGCGAATATAGAAATAATACGGATTAAAGGATACTTAAAATATTTATTTTTGTTTATTTGAAAGGCAAAGGAACACAGAGAAAGATGCAGACAAATGAAGAGAGATGATTCACCTGCTGATTCACTCCAAAATGCCCACAACAGCCAAGACTGGGCTAGGCTTAAGCTGGAAACCCAGAACTTAATCTGGGTCTCTCACGAGGATAGAAAGGACTTGAGAACTTGAACCACCACCTGTTGCCTCCCAGGGTGCACATTAGCAGAAATCTGGAATCAGGAGCAGAGGTAGAACTCAAACCCAGGCACTTTGATGCAGAATGCTGTTGTCCTAAGCAGCATCTTAACTGCTACACCAACAATCTGCCCCATGGAAATATTTCTTTTAATAGAACATTTTATTAACAATGGGCTCTCTTAAGGTGCTAGAACTACCACTCTCATTTAATGTTTTATTAGTGCTCTAAAAGTAAGAGTACATATTTAAATTTCTGCTTTTGCAAATAACACTAAGTTCTCCCAGTAGAGAAAAGTCAAACTAGTGGACATAAATTTGAGGGAGAGCTTACTATTTAGTACATCAAAGTTAAAAAATAGTTTTTTTAAAAAAATAACTTTATTTAACTATAATTTATTTACAAAAAACTGCACTCATTTGAAATGATATTTTTTTAACTTTTATTTAATAAATATAAATTTCCAAAGCACAGCTTTTGGATTACAGTGGCTTCCCCCCCCCATAACTTCCCTCCCACCTGCAACCCTCCCATTTCCCTCTCCCTCTCACATCCCATTCACATCAAGATTCATTTTCAAGTCTCTTTATATGCAGAAGATCAATTTGCTATATATTAAGTAAAGATTTCAACAGTTTGCACTCACACAGAAACACAAAGTGTAAAGTAAAGTACTGTTTGAGTACTAGTTGCAGCATTAGTTCACATTGTACAACACATTAAGCACAGAGATCCTACATGGGGACAAAGTGCACAGTGACTCCTGCTGTTGTTCACTTAACAATTGACACTCTTTTTTTAACTTTTATTTAATGAATATAAATTTCCAGTGTACAGCTTATGGATTACAATGGCTTCCCCTTCCCATAACTTCCCTCCCACCCGCAACCCTCCCCTCTCCCGCTCCCTCTCCCCTTCCATTTGCATCAAGATTCATTTTCAATTCTCTTTATATACAGAAGATCAATTAAGTATAAAGATTTCAACAGTTTGCACCCACATAGAAACACAAAGTGAAACATACTGTTGGAGTACTAGTTATAGCATTAAATCACAATGTACAGCACATTAAGGACAGAGATCCCACATGAGGAGCAAGTGCACAGTGGCTCCTGTTGTTGACCCAACAAATTGACACTCTAGTTTATGGCGCCAGTAACCACCCTAGGCTGTCGTCATGAGTTGCCAAGGCTATGGAAGCCTTCCAAGTTTGCCGACTCTGATCATATTTAGAGAAGGTCATAAAAGACAGAGTGAGGATAGTAACCAATGATCCTAAGAGTGGCCTTAACCAGGTTTGAACAATTATACAGCATTAAGTGGGGAAGAGGACCATCAGTACACACAGGTTGGGAGTAGAGCCATTGGTGGTAGAGTAGAGGTTATGATTACAAAGGAATGAGACCCAAGTGCACTAGACAGGGCCTAGAACAAAGGACAGAGTCATTATTAGAGGAGCTAAGAAAGGTGCTGTCTAAGCTACAAGTAATTTTTCTGATTGAGAAGCAAATAGAACCTGATAGAAGGGGCTTGATAATAATCTGGTGGGCTTTAGGCCTTGTAAATTCAGAGGCCCAGGCCTATCTATCTCTTCACATGGGGTATATCCTAAGGGAGAATTGACACTCTTAATGTGATACACCACATTAACAGACTGCAGACAAAAAAAAACATGTGATACACCACATTAACAGAATGCAGACAAAAAAAATCATGATTCCCTCAATAGACGCAGAGAAAGCATTTGATAAAATACAACACCCTTTCATGATGAAAACTCTAAGCAAACTGGGTATGGAAGAAACATTCCTCAATACAATCAAAGCAATTTACGAAAAACCCACCGCTAACATCCTATTGAATGGGGAAAAGTTGGAAGCATTTCCTCTAAGATCTGGTACCAGACAGGGATGCCCACTCTCACCACTGCTATTCAATATAGTTCTGGAAGTTTTGACCAGAGCTACTAGGCAATAAAAAGAAATTAAAGGGATACAAATTGGGAAGGAAGAACTCAAACTATCCCTCCTTGCAGATGATAGGAGTCTTTATTTAGGTGATCCAAATGACTCTGCTAAGAGACTGTTGGAACTCATCGAAGAGTTTGGCAAAGTAGCAGGATATAAAATCAATGCACAAAAATCAACAGCCTTTGTATACACAGGCAATGCCACGGCTGAGGAAGAACTTCTAAGATCAGTCCCATTCACAATAGCCACATAAACAATAAAATGCCTTGGATTAAACTTTACCAAGGATGTCAAGGATCTCTACAATGAGAATTACAAAATCTTAAAGAAAGAAATAGAAGAGGATACCAAAAAATGGAGAAATCTTGCATGCTCATGGATTGGAAGAATCAATATCATCAAAGTGTCCATTCTCCTAAAAGCAATTTATAGATTCAGTGTGATACAAATCAAAATGCCAAAGACATTCTTCTCAAATCTGGAAAAAATGATGCTGAAATTCATATGGAGACACAGGAGACCTCGAATAGCCAAAGCAATCTTGTACAACAAAAACAAAGCCGGAGGCATCACAATAGCACATTTCAGGACATACTACAGGGCAGTTGTTATCAAAACAGCATGGTACTAGTACAGAAACAGATGGATAGACCAATGGAACAGAATAGAAACACCGGAAATCAATCCAGACATCTACAGCCAACTCATATTTGATCAAGGATCTAAAACCAATTCCTGGAGTAAGGACAGTCTAGTCAATAAATGGTGCTGGGAAAACTGGATTTCCACATGCAGAAGCATGAAGCAAGACCCCTACCTTACACCTTACACAAAAATCCACTCAACATGGATTAAAGATCTAAATCAACGACCCAATATCATCAAATTATTAGAGAACATTGGAGAAACCCTGCAAGATATAGGCACAGGCAAAGACTTCTTGGAAAAGTCCCCGGAGGCACAGGCAGTCAAAGCCAAAATTAACATTTGGGATTGCATCAAATTGAGAAGTTTCTGTACTTCAAAAGAAACAGTCAGGAAAGTGAAGAAGCAACCGACAGAATGGGAAAAAATATTTGCAAACTATGCAACAGATAAAGGATTAATAACCAGAATCTACAGAGAGATCAAGAAACAAACAATCCAAAGAGATAAAAGGATATAATTTGATGAGTTTATATAAACACAAGTATTTTCACCTGAGTAACCACCATCAAAATCAGACTCACCTTCACCTCACTCAAAGACTCAGAGAACCATTGATCTCCTTGTTGTCAGTTAGTTTTAGTGTACTTTGTCTAGAATTTCATATACAATTGCTCTTCAATGTGGTACGGGGTTACATTCTGAAAAACCCATCATAAGTTGAAAATATTTTAAATCAAGTATGTATTTAATACACCTAACCCACCAAACATCATAGCTTAGCAATACAGTACACTGTAGAGTGTTGGTTGTTTACTCCCATGATCACATTTGACTGGGATCTGTATCATTGAGTAAGTGGATCATACCTCATAGTGCCCACCTAGGAAAAGATTTTAAAATGTTAATGTATAAAAAGGAAATTATTATTATTATATTAGGTAATATACATTTGTTTCATGCCATTGTACATTTTTTAAAAATCTGAAAATTGTGTCAAACCATTGTACATTGAGGATAACCTTTAAATGGAATCATACAATACGATACTCTTTTGTGTCTAGCTTCTTTTATTCAGCATAATGTCTTTGAGATTAATTCGTGTGGTAGCATACATTCATGGATTATTCTTTTTCATTATTGAATGATATTCTATTGCACTGACTATACTACAAATGTTTATCCACTTGCTTGTTGATGATCATTTGAAATATTCCCAGTTTTCAGTGATATATTAATGATGTACATAACCTGCATTGTTGCAGGAGCTGATTATGCATTTTTCTTCTCAACTCCATGTTCAATGATGGCACTGTGGCCAATTGGGGAGTGAACCAGGAGATGAAACAATCTATCTATCTATCTCTATCTCTATCTCTGCCTTTCAAATCAATAAAACAATCTTAAAAAAGTAAAAAACAAAACAAAACAAACAAAAAAAAAACAGAGCATTGCCAGCATGCCCCCAAGACTCCCATCAGTTCATTCCGTGCTACTTTTAGAACCAAGGACTCTACTGACAATCTGTGGTAAACCCTGCCTTACTTTTCTTCATATTTTTGAACCTTTGCATGTGTCCTTAGACAATGTAGCATAAATTTACTTATGTTTGAAATTTACATAACTGAAATTATATATGTTGTAACTTGCTATATATGTTGTAACTTGAGAAACTATTGTTTCTCAATAATATGCTTGTAAGATTCATAATGATAAGAATACCTGTTGCTCATTTATTTTCACTGTTGTATGTATTATATTTAGTTAATTATACTAGTTTTTAAAATTTGATTGCATATGTAATTTGCCATTCAAACAATTTTAAAAGTTTTAAATTGACAAAATAATTGTACATATTCATGGGGTACATAATTTTTTTTATTATTAAACTTTTATTTAATGAATATAAATTTCCAAAGTACAGCTTATGGGTTACAATGGCTTCCCCCCTCCCAAAACTTCCCTCCCACACGCAACCCTCCCCTTTCCCGCTCCCTCTCCCCTTCCAATCACATCAAGTTTCATTTTCAATTCTCTTTATATACAGAAGATCAGTTTAGTATATATTAGGTACACAATATTTTTTAATATATATTTTTGAAAGATTTATTTATTTGAAAGGCAGAGTTACAAAGAGAGGCAAAGAGAGAGAGAGAGAGAGAGATCTTCCATCTGCTATTTCATTCCCTAAATGGTTGCAATGGCAGGAGCTGGGGTGATCTGAAGCCAGGAGCAGGAGCTTCTTCCAGGTCTCCCACGTGGATGCAGGGGCCCAAGGACTTGGGCCATCTTCTATTGCTTTCCCAGGCCATAGCAGAGAGCTGGATCAGAAGCGGAGCAGCCAGGTCTCAAACCGGCACCCATATTGGATGCTGGCACTGTAGGCGGCGGCTTTACCTGCTACACCACAGCACTGGCCCCCACAATGATATTTTTGACACATGTATATGATGTACAATGATTGAATTTGAGTAGTTAACATATCTCTGACCTCAAACACTTATCAGTTGTGTTAGGGACATTCAAAATCCTATCTTATAGCTATTTTGGAATATTTCAATAAATTGTTGTTTAATTATATTAACCCTACTGTGTTATAGAACACTAGAACTTAATCCCCCTAACTGTATTTTTGTATCTGATAACCAATCCTTCTCTATGCCTCTGTTCCACCTACTCTTTCTGCCTCTAGTAACCACTATTCTACCCTCTACTTCTATTTTTTTTTCTTTTTAAATCTTTTTTTTAAGATTTATTTGTTTGTTTCATGAGCAGAGTTACAGAGAGAGGAAAAGACAGAAAGACAGGTCTTCCATCTGCTGTTTCACTCCTCAAAAGCCAGGAGCCAGGAACTTCTTCCAGGTCTCTCACGTGGGTGTAGGGGCTGAAGCACTTGGGCCATCTTCCACTGCCTTTCCCAGGCCATTAGCAGGGAGTTGGATCAGAAGTGGAGTGACCAGGACTCAAACTGGTTCCAACATAGGATGGGATTGCAGGAGAAAACTTAACTGGCTGCACCACAATGCTGGCCCACTCAAGCACCACATTTTTAAAATGTTTCTTTAGCTTTGAAATAAGTTTTGGAATCAGGAAGTGTCATACTTCTAACTTCGCTCTTTTTCAAGATTGCTTTGGCTATTTGGGGTCTTTGGAAACTATATATGGATTTGAAGATCATCTTTTCCATTTCTGAAGAAAATTGTTAGAATTTTGACAAAGATTGTGCTGAATTTACAGACTGTATTGATTTGTATTAACATCTGAATGATTAATATTTGGATCCATGAATATTGGGTGTCTTTCAATTTATCTGGCCTTTAATTTCTTCCAGTAATGTTTTATAATTTTCATTGTAGAAATGTTTCACCTCCTTTGTTAAATGTACTTATAAGTATTTCATTATTTTATATGTGGTAGTAAATGAAATTGCTTTCTTAATTTCCTTTTCACATTGTTCCTTGCAAGGATATAGAAGCAAATATGATTCGTGTACTGATATGCTACCCTGTTCTTTTGCTGTGTTTGCTTATTAACCCTAGTGGCTTTCTTGTGAATTTTTTGGAATTTTAGATATATGAGCTCATGTCATATGTAAATAAAGATAGCTTTACCTCTTTTTTTCCAGTTTGGATGCCTTTTATTATTTCTTTTTCTTGTCTAATCACTTTGGTTAAAATTTCCAGAACAGTGTTGAATAGCAGCAGTAACGATAAGCATTCTTGTCATCATGTTCCTGGTCTGAAGGAGAAACTTGCAGTCTTGAGTATGATGTTACCTTATGGTTGGTTTTTTAATGTGCTTATAATCACACATAGGAAGTTCCCTTCCATGCATAGTTTTATATGTATGCTTTATCATGAAAGGGTTGGGATTTTGTCAAATGCCTTCTCTACATTAATTAAGATAATCTGGTGGGTTATATTTCTCTTTATTATATAGTGTATTATATTGATTGATTTTTTTATTTAAAGTCAGAGTTAGAGAGAGGAGAGGCAGAGAGAGAGAGAGAGAGAGAGGCCTTCCGTCTGCTGGTTCATTCCCCAGATGGCCGCAACGGCCGGAGCTGCACCGATCCGAAGCCAGGAACTAGGAGCCTCCTCCGGGTCTCCCACATGGGTGCAGGGACCCAAGGACTTGGGCCATCTTCTACTGCTTTCCCACGCCATAGCAGAGAGCTGGATTGGAAGAGGAGCAGCTGGGACTAGAACCGGCGCCCATATGGGATATCAGCGCTTCAAGCCAGGGCTTTAATCTGCTGTGCCACAGCGCCGGCCCCAATATTGATTGATTTTATTATGTTGAATTACCCTTGCATTCTTGGAATAAATCCCACTTTGTCATGATGTTGTTTTTAATGTGCTGTTGGATAATCTTGCTAGCATTTTGTTTTATTTTTTATCTCTATAAGTAAGGGATATTCTTCTGTCATTTTCTTTTGTGAGGATATTTTTTAAAATTTTATTTAAGGTAGACAAATTTGATGTACTTCATGTGTACAGATTTAGAGACATAATGATACTTCCCACCTCAGCCTCCCTCCGACCCATGCTCCCATCCTTCCTCCTCCTTCCTCTCCTATTCCTTCTCTTAATTTTTGCAATGACCTACTTTCAGTGTACTTTACGCTCATCTTTATCTGATTTTGATATCATGATAATTCTGGCCTCGTGGAATGAATTAGGAAGCATTTCCTCTTCTATTTTTTAAAAGAATTTGATAAGGATGTAATAATTACTTGTTAAATTCTTGGTAGAATTGTTGGGAGTTTTTTTATTATTATTACTGATTAAGTCTCTGTACTTGCATGATCTGGTAAGGTGCTTCTATTTTTTCTTAGTTAAGACAATTGGTGTTTCTAAGAACTTGTAAATTTCTCTTTTGTAAAAAGATTTATTTTTTGATACTTGAAAGGCAAAGTTACAAAGAGGGAGAGACAAGACAGAGATAGGGAGACAGAGATCAATCTTCCATCCACTGATTCACTCCCGAAATGGCTGCAATGGCCGAACAGGGTCAGGCTGAAGCCAGGAGCCAGTTTTTCTGGGTCTCCCACGTGGATGCAGGGGCCCAAGAACTTGGGCCATTTTCCACTGCTTTCCCAGGCCACAGCAGAGCAGCTGGGACATGAACCAGTGTCCATATGGGATGCCAGCATCACAAGAGGGAGCTTAACCCACTGCACCACAACACAGGTCCCAGGAATTGGTAAATTTCTTCTAGATTCTCTAATTTGTTGGGATACAAATGTTTATGTTAGTTTTATTAAGTTTTATTTCTAAGAGGTCAGCAATTACATCCTACTTTGATTTTTTATTTTAGTTATTTGTGTAGTCTTTTTGTCTTTATCCGTGTGTATCTAAAGGTTTGTGAATTGTGTTGACCTCACAGAACCAATCTTTCATTTCCTTGATTCTATTACTTTCCTCTTCCCTATTTTATTTCTCTCCTGTCTGATCTTTATTATTCTTGTCCTTCTTCCAGTGTTGGGCTTACTTTACTCTTATTTTCCTAATTGCTCATGCTGTAAAAATTAGGGTTATGAATTTGAGATCTTTCTTTTTTTAAATGTAGAATTTGTGTTTCTATAAATTTTCCACTAAGCACCGCCTTCACTGTGTCCCATCAGTTTCATTATGCAATATTTTCATTTTCATTTGTCTCTAAGTATTTTCTAACTTCTTTTATGGTTTCCTTTTTTAACCATTTGGGATTTTAAAGAGTGTGTTGTTAATAGACACATACTTGTGAATGTTCTAGTTTTCATTTTGTTATTTATGTATAGCCTATTTCTAATGTGGTTGGAAAAATAGTTTGTATCATTTCAATCTTTTGAAATTTATTGAGACTTGTTTTGTGGCTTAACATATGGTCTACCCTGGACAGTGTTCAATGTGCACTTGAGAAGAATGTATCCTGCTATTCAGTGGGTTGTTTTGTATAAATCTATTAGGTCTAGATAGCGGAATAGGAAGGGAACACACTGATAGTCCGGGAAGAGACAGTTTAATAAAACTGGAGATACTGCAGGTTCAAGGAATAGTAGGGGAAGAAACAGCAAAGGAAACTCTTCCAGAACTAGTGATTCACAGTGGAACTGCATGGAGAGCGTGGGAGCCCAAGTTCGGGACACCAGAGGCAGATTCAACACACCAGCGCAGGAACGCGAGGTGAGCCGAACCTCAATAGCCCGAGATACCAGAGGGAAAGTGAAAAAATATTGTTGGGACTCTACAGGATACTATTAAAAAAAAACAACATTCGGGTTCTAGGAGTTTCTGAAGGCATGGAGAGAGAGAAAGGATTAGAAGGCCTTTTTAGTGAGATACTTGCAGAGAAGTTCCCGGGTCTGGAGAAGGACAGAGACATCCTAGTACAGGAAGCTCATAGAACGCCTAATAAACATGACCAAAAGAAATCCTCACCATGACATGTTGTAATCAAACTCACCACAGTGAAACATAAAGAAAAGATTCTAACATGTTATGTCATGATTTTAAGGAATCTTATTTCAACCAGATATTTTGGATTTTGAGCCTTCTTGGCATTCTTGACAGGCACTCAAAAAATCAAAGTTTCAAACGCTCTGGACTCTAAAATTTCCAGTAAATCTTGGACTTTGGTTTTTCCAGTTTGGGCCCAACTGAAAAAATCGAAGGACCTATGTCTGTCATCTTATAGAGACACCAACTCATCAGGCTATTTGGATTATATTAGAAGTACTATCAAGATGTGATGTGGTACTAAATTTTAAGTTTCTATAATAGAAAATGCTATTAATACAAGGGTTTGAGAATTAAAAAGTCTAAGGATCTTGTGTTACTAGACATGATAGTTATCTTAATGAGAAAGCCCCAGAGGCCTAAAGGGTTAAATACTTGTAAAATCCTACAGGTGCTTTCAAAAATACTGTAAAGTAAGCAAGTGCCTTTTGTTGGTTGATGAGTTTATAATTTTAAACATGGCGACTTAAAGTCTTTTGTCATCCATAGTTATATATGATGTGCTGCTCATAAAACTAAAGCGTTGTTGGTTCTGTGTTTAGCTGTCCTCCTATAGGTTCCTATGGACTTTTTCCAGCCACTTCTATTGTATTCAGTACTTTGGGATGGCTCTGTAAACAGATGAAACCAATAATGTATTAACAGTACCAACTGAGAGAAAGTATGTTTAACTGAAGTTACTAAAAACAAAAAGCAATTCAAATCAATTGGCAATCTACAAAAAGAGTTAAAGATTTTAAAAGCTATTATGAAAATTGCTATAATGGTCTATTATGTTGTGTTATATATGTGTACGTATTATTATGTCCACATGGGAAAATTTTATTAAGAATTTTATTTTAATCGGCTTATAGATAAGATCGTCCATAAACTTAAGCTGCTTAATTTAATCAAAGATACATTTTAATTTGTGTGACCTGAATCTCTGTATCACATGTTTTATACTTGTTGGTAGAAAGAAACTAAAAACATTTTATATGTTTGTGCTTAAGTTTACTGGTTAAACAAACTACACCATGTTAGATATTTAAGAGGTGTTTCCAAATACATGATTTTTTTATTAAACTTTTATTTAATGAATATAAATTTCCAAGGTACAGCTTATGGGTTACAATGGCTTCTCCCTCCCAAAACTTCCCTCCCACCCACAACACTCCCCTTTCCCGCTCCCTCTCCCCTTCCAATCACATCACGATTCATTTTCAATTCTCTTTATATACAGAAGATCAGTTTAGTATATATTAGGTAACGATTTCAACAGTTTGCCCCCATAGAGCAACACAAAGTGAAAAAAAACACTGTTGGAGTACTAGTTATAGCATTAAATAAGAGTGTACAGCACATTAAAGACAGAGATCCTACATAATATTTTTTAATTAATTAATTTTCTATGCCATTTCCAATTTAACACCAGGTTTTTTTTCATTTCCAGTTATCTTTATATACAGAAGATCAATTCAGTATATAATTAGTAAAGATCTCATCAGTTTGTACCCACGCAGAAACACAAAGTGTAAAAATACTGTTTCAGTACTAGTTATAGCATCGCTGCACATTAGACAACACATTAAGGACAGATCTCACATGGGATGTAAGTACACAGTGACTTCTGTTGCTGACTTAACAATTTGACACTCCTGTTCATGGCGTCAGTAATCTCCCTAGGCTCTAGTCATGAGTTGCCAGGGCTATGGAAGCCTTTAGAGTTCGCTGACTTTGATCTTATTCTGATAGGGTCATAGTCAAAGTGGAAGTTCTCTCCTCCCTTCAGAGAAAGTTACCTCCTTCTTTGATGGCCCCATTCTTTCCACTGGGATCTCACTCACAGAGATCTTTCATTTAGGTCTTCTTCTTTTTTTTTTTCTTTTCCATGGTATCTCGGCTTTCCATGCCTAAAATACTCTCATGGGCTCTTCAGCCAGATCCTAATGCCTTGAGGGCTGATTCTGAGGCCAGAGTGTTGTTTCGGACGTCTGCCATTCTATGAATCTGCTGTGTATCCCGCTTCCCATGTTGGATCTTTCTCTCCCTTTTTGTTTCTATTAGTTAATATTAGTAGACACTTGTCTTGTTTGTGTGATCCCTTTGACTCTTAGACCTATCAGAGCCATCAATTGTGAACTGAAATTGATCACTTGGACTAGTGAGATGGCATTGGTACATGCCACCTTGATGGGATTGTATTGGAGTTCCCTGGCACATTTCTAACTCCATCATTTGGGGCAAGTCTGATTGAGCGTGTCCCAAATTGTACATCTCCTCCCTCTCTTTTTCCACTCTTATATTTAACAGGGATCACTTTTCAGTTGAAATTTAATCACCTAAGAATACTTGTGTGTTAATTACAGAGTTCAACCACTAGTACTAGAACAACAACAACAACAACAACAACAGCAAATACTAAAAAGGATAAAGTGTTACGTTGTATATCTAGAGTCAGGACAAGAGCTGATCAGGTCACTGTTTCTCATAGTGTCCATTTCACTTCAACAGGTTTCCCCTTTGGTGCTCAGTTGTCACCAATCAGGGCAAACAAATGATATTTGTCTCTTTGGGACTGGCTTAATTCACTCAGCATGATGTTTTCCAGATTCCTCCATCTTGTTGCAAATGACCGGGTTTCATTGTTTCTTACTGCTGTATAGTATTCTATGGAGTACATGTTCCGTAATTTCTTTATCCAGTCTACTGTTGATGGGCATTTGGTTGGTTCCAGGTCAAATACATGATTCTTAAAATTTATAGAAGGCATTGGACCTTCTGGTAAATGTTTTCTTAAGTTGTTATCTAATGGTTGAAACTGTTTGCTGGCCGGCGCCGTGGTTTAACAGGCTAATCCTCTGCCTTGTGGCGCCGGCACACCGGGTTCTAGTCCTGGTTGGGGCGCCGGATTGTACCCCAGTTGCCCCTCTTCCAGGCCAGCTCTCTGCTATGGCCCGGGAAGGCAGTGGAGGATGGCCCAAGTCCTTGGGCCCTGCACCCACATGGGAGACCAGGAGAAGCACCTGGCTCCTGGCTTCGGATCAGCGAGACGCGCCAGCCGCGGCAGCCATTGGATGGTGAAACAACGGCAAAAAGGAAGACCTTTCTCTCTGTCTCTCTCTCTCACTATCCACTCTGCCTGTCAAAAAAAGAAAAAAAAAAGAAACTGTTTGCTAAGTATTCATACGATATTGCTATTGTCAGCAAGTGATCTAGGACTTGCTCCCTCATTTCTCTATCTAAGCTCAACTTATTCATTCGTTTCTCTATTCCTCTCAAGGTAGGAAACTAATTCTATTATGAAGGAATCTGTAGGATGCACAATTTAATCTTTAGACCTTATAAAAGAGATGGCTAACATTTTTCTATAATTCATAGCAAAAATAAGAGCTTAAATAATAATCTCATAGCTAGATTTACTTCGCCATCATTGAAGTAAACAGTAAGTAAAAAAAAAACCTCCTTTCAGACCAAAGGGAAAGAAAATTTTTAAGGGAGAATATAATTTTCCTCATGGGCATTGTCTAAATTAGAAAAATTACTACAGAACATGCCTGTGACTATAGACTTGTAGTTCAGGTCACCGAAGATTAGAGATGGGACATGGGCATTCCCTTGACTTGCATCCTCTGGTCTGCTTGAACACAAACCAGGAGAAAAAGAAAGCTAAGCATCAGAAAAGTAGAGATAGGTGGCAGGCCTATTAAATATAGCTCTGCACAGTGATCTGCCCTCAAGGAGACCCAACAGGCCAGTCCACTGCAGTGGCTTGCAATGTGGTAAGCCTGGGCTTCAGCAGAAGTCAACTTGTGAAGAGCCCTGGCAGCTCTGCCAAGAGTTGGATCACTGGAAATGGACCTGCCCTGGAGTCGAAGGATGCCCAGGTCAGAGCCACAGATCTTATTGGCTCTAAGCTGAAAAGCCCTTCACTCAGCCCAACTCCCAAAGTGACCACTGCAGCTGAGGGGACGGCCAAGTAGGATCAGCAACTTTGCAGGCAGAACTGTAAATTTCTTGTTAGAGATGCCACCTGCCTTTACCTGGCCAACTCTCCTCCCAGGCCAGCTAAGTAATGAAAGTCCACAGAGTGCCTTCCCCTAGGAGGTTCACACCTCCCTTAGGATGTATCCCATGCGAAGAGATAGATAGGTCTGGGCCTCTTCACTTACAAGGCCTAAAGCCCAACAGATTATTATCAAGCCCCTTCTGTCAGGTTCTATTTGCCTCTCAATCAGAAAACTTAATTGTAGCTTATACAGAGACATCCTAGTACAGGAAGCTCATAGAACCCCTAGTGAACATGACCAAAAGAGATCCTCACCATGACGTGTTGTAATCAAACTCACCACAATGAAACATAAAGAAAAGATTCTAAAAGGTGCAAGAGAGAAACGTCAGATTACTCTTAGAGGATCTCCAATTAAACTCACAGCTGACTTCTCATCAGAAGCCTTACAGGCTAGGAGGGAATGGGAGATATAGCCCAAGTACTAAGAGAAAAAGCTGCCAGCCCAGAATATTATATCCTGCAAAGCTCTCATTTGTGAATGAAGGTGAAATAAAGACCTTTCATAGAAAACAGAAATTGAAAGAATTTGTCGCCACTCATCCAGCCCTGCAAAAGGTACTTAAAGATGTGCTACACACAGAAACACAGAAACACAGAAACACAGCTATCAAAACGAAAGAAGGTAAAGGAAGAAAATCTCTCAGTAAAAGATTACAGGAAGTTCAAAGCATATATCAGAAAATACCTTTGGCAAATGGCAGGGCAAAGTTAATACTTATCAATAGTCACATTGAATGCAAATGGCCTCAACGCTTCAGTTAAAAGACACAGACTGGCTGAACGGATTAAAAAACAAAAGTCATCTATTTGCTGCTTAAAAGAAACACATCTTTCCAACAAAGATGCATGCAGACTGAAAAGGAAAGGTTGGAAAAAGATATTCCATGCCAACAGAAACCAAAAAAGAGCTGGCGTAGCCATCTTAATATCAGACAAAATAGCTTTCCCCTGGCTGGCAGTGCAGAGGCCGCATGATGCCCAGAGTCACCGTAAAGGATGTAAACCAGCAGGAGTTCGTCCGAGCTCTGGCAGCCTTCCTCAAAAAGTCCAGGAAGCTGAAGGTCCCCGAGTGGGTGGACACCGTCAAGCTAGCCAAGCACAAGGAACTAGCGCCCTACGATGAGAACTGGTTCTACACGTGAGTGGCTTCCACAGTGCGGCACCTGTATCTGCGGGGCGGTGCTGGCGTCGGCTCCATGACCAAGATCTACGGGGGCTGGCAGAGGAACGGTGTCATGCCCAGCCACTTCAGCCGCAGCTCTAAGAGCGTGGCCTGCGGCGTCAGGCAGGCCCTGGAGGGGCTGAAGATGGTGGGAAAGGACCAGGACGGGGGCCGCAAACTGACACCTCAGGGACAAAGAGATCAGGACAGAATTGCCGGACAGGTGGCAGCTGCCAAAAAGAAATATTTAATCTTTAGACCTTGTAAGAGATGGCTAACATTTTTCTGTAATAGCATAGCCAAAATAAGAACTTGACTAATAATCTCATAGCTGGATTCACATCGCCATCAGCGAAGTATACAGTAAGTAAAAAAAAAAACCTCCCTTTCAGACCAAAGGGAAAGAAAGTTTTAAAGTGGGAATGTAATTTTCCTCATGGGCATTGTCTACCTTGGAAAAACTACTACAGAACATGCCTGTGACTGTGGACTTGTAGTTCAGGCCACCAAAGATTAGAGATGGGACACGGGCACTCCCTTGACTTGCATCGTCTGGTCTGCTTTAGCACAAACCAGGAAGAAAGGAAAGCTGGGCATCAGAAGCAATGGTGGCAGGCCTATTGATGGCTGATCTGTACAGTGATCTGCCCTCAGGGAGACCCAACAGGCCAGTCCACTGCAGTGGCTTTCAATGTGGTAAGCCTGGGCTTCAGCAGAAGTCAGCTTGTGAAGAGCCCTGGCAGCTCTGCCAAGAGTTGGGTCACTGGAAATGGACCTGCCCTGGAATCGAAGGATGCCCAGGTCAGAGCCACAGATCTTATTGGCTCCAAGCTGAAAAGCCCTTCACTCAGCCCAACTTCCAAAGTGACCACTGCAGTTGAGGGGACAGCCAAGTAGGGTCAGCGACATTGCAGGCAGAACTGTAAATTTCTTGTTAGAGATGCCCCCTGCCTTTACCTGGCCAGCTCTCCTCCCAGGCCAGCCAAGTAATGAAAGTCAACAGAGTACCTTCCCCTAAGAGGTTTACACCTCCCTTAGGATATACCCCATGTGAAGAGATAGATAGGTCTGGGCCTCTTAACTTACAAGGCCTAAAGCCCACCAGATTATTATCAAGCCCCTTCTATCAGGTTCTATTTGCTTCTCAATCAGAAAACTTAATTGTAGCTTAGACAGCACCTTTCTTAGCTCCTCTAATAATGACTCTGTCCTTTGTTCTAGACCCTGTCTAGTCCACTTGGGCCTCATTCCTTTGTAATCATAACCTCTACTCTACCACCAATGGCTCTACTCCCAACCTGTGTGTACTGATGGTCCTCTTCCCCACTTAATGCTGTATAATTGTTCAGACCTGGTTAAGGCCACTCTTAGGATCATTGGTTACTATCCTCAACCTGTCTTTTATGACCTTGTCTAAATATGATCAGAGTCGGCAAACTTGGAAGGCTTCCCTAGCCTTGGCAACTCATGACGACAGCCTAGGGTGGTTACTGGTGCCATAAACTAGAGTGTCAATTTGTTGGTTCAACAACAGGAGCCACTGTGCGCTTGCTCCTGATGTGGGATCTCTGTCCTTAATGTACTGTACATTTTGATTTAATGCTATAACTAGTACTCAAACAGTATGTTTCACTTTGTGTTTCTATGTGGGTGCAAACTGTTGAAGTATTTATACTAAATTGATCTTCTGTATATAAAGAGAATTGAAAATGAATCTTGATGCAAATGGAAGGGGAGAGGGAGCGGGAGAGGGGAGGGTTGCGGGTGGGAGGCAAGTTATGTGAGGGGGAAGCCATTGTAATCTATAAGCTGTATACTGGAAATTTATATTCATTAAATAAAAGTTAAAAAAATGAAAAAAAAATATTAGAACAAGTGTTGCTGGCTCAATAAATTGCCTCATTCGTAAAAAAAAAAAATCAGACAAAATAAACTTTAACCCAAAATCTGTTAAGAGAGACAAAGAGAGTCACTATATAATGAATAGGGGCTCAATTCAACAGGAAGATGTGACTATAATAAACATATATGCACCTAATTACAGGGCACCAGTTTATTTAAAAGATATGTTAAGGAACTTAAAGGGAGACTTAGACTCCAATACAGTAGTATTGGGGGACTTCTGTACTCCACTTTCAACAACAGACAGATCAACCAGACAGAAGATCAACAAGGAAATAGCAGTTGTAATTGACACTATAGACCAAATAGATCCAACAGACATCTACAGAACTTTTCATCCTACACTTGAAGAATACACATTCTTCTCAGCAGTACATGGAACGTACTCTAGGATTGACCAGTACTACACCACAAAGCAAGTCTCAGAAAATTCAAAAGAATTAGAATCATAATGATACAGCTTCTCAGACCATAGGAGAATGTAGCTGGAAATGAGCAATTCAGGAATCCCTAGAGCATATGCAAACACATGGAGACTGAACAACATGCTCCTGAATAAACAGTGGGTCATAAAAGAAATCAAGGGAGAAATCAAAAAAATTCTGGAAGTAAATGAGGATAAAAACACAACATATCATAACTTATGGGATGCAGCAAAAGCAGTGTTAAGAGGAAAGTTTATATCAATAGGTGCCTATATCAAGAAATTGGAAAGGCACCAAAAAAATTAGCTATCAATGCATCTCAAGGATCTAGAAAAACTGCAACAAACCAGACTCAAAACTAGTAGGAGAAGAAAAATAATTAAAATTAGAGAAGAAGAAATCAACCGAATAGGATCCAAAAAGCTGTAGAAAAGATCAGCAAAAAGAGGAGCTGTTTTAAAAAAAAAATGGACACCCCATTGGCCCAAATAGAAGTTCTCAAAAACAAATTCTTGAACTACAGAAATCCTTAATGGACAAGATAGAAAATCTCTCTCATGCAAATGAAATATTAAGGAGGAATCAAAATGAAATGAAACTAGCTATATCATTACTTCACATTGGACAACGCATTAAGGACAGATCCCACATGGGACATAAGTACACAGTGACTCTTGATGTTGATTTAACAATTTAACACTCTTGTTTATGGCGTCAGTAATCTCCCTAGGCTCTAGTCATGAGTTGCCAGGGCTATGGAAGCCTTTAGGGTTCGCCGACTTCGATCTTATTCAGACAGAGTCATAGTCAAAGTGGAAGTTCTCTCCTCCCTTCAGAGAAAGGTACCTCCTACCTTGATGGCCCCGTTCTTTCCACTGGGATCACACTCGCTGAGATCCTTCATTTAGGTCTTCTTCTTCTTCTTTTTTTTTTCCAGAGTGTCTTGGCTTTCCATGCCTAAAATACTCTCATAGGCTCTTCAGCCAGATCCGAATGCCTAAAGGGCTGATTTTGAGGCCAGAGTGCTATTTAGGACATCTGCCATTCTATGAGTCTGCTGTGTAACCCGCTTCACATGTTGGATCGTTCTCTCCCATTTTTATTCTATCAGTTAGTATTAGCAGACACTAGTCTTGTTTATGTGATCCCTTTGACTCTTAGACCTATCAGTGTGATCAACTGTGAACTGAAATTGATCACTTGGACTAGTGAGATGGCATTGGTACATGCCACCTTGATGGGATTGTATTGGAATCCTCTGGCACATTTCTAACTCCACCATTTGGGGCAAGTCTGATTGAGTATGTCCCAAATTGTACATCAAAGTGTCCATTTTCCTAAAAGCAATTTATAGATTCAGTGTGATACAAATCAAAATGCCAAAGATATTCTTCTCAAATCTGGAAAAAATGATGCTGAAATTCATATGGAGACACAGGAGACCTCGAATAGCCAAAGCAATCTTGTACAACAAAAACAAAGCTGGAGGCATCACAATAGCACATTTCAGGACATACTACAGGGCAGTTGTTATCAAAACAGCATGGTACTGGTACAGAAACAGATGGATAGACCAATGGAACAGAATAGAAACACCGGGGCCGGCGCCGTGGCTCAACAGGCTAATCCTCCGCCTTGCGGCGCCGGCACACCGGGTTCTAGTCCCGGTCGGGGCACCGATCCTGTCCCGGTTGCCCCTCTTCCAGGCCAGCTCTCTGCTGTGGCCAGGGAGTGCAGTGGAGGATGGCCCAAGTCCTTGGGCCCTGCACCCCATGGGAGACCAGGAGAAGCACCTGGCTCCTGCCATCGGAGCAGCGCGGTGCGCCGGCCGCAGCGCGCTACCGCGGCGGCCATTGGAGGGTGAACCAACGGCAAAAGGAAGACCTTTCTCTCTGTCTCTCTCTCTCTCACTGTCCACTCTGCCTGTCAAAAAAAAAAAAAAAGAATAGAAACACCGGAAATCAATCCAGACATCTACAGCCAACTCATATTTGATCAAGGATCTAAAACCAATTCCTGGAGTAAGGACAATCTAGTCAATAAATGGTGCTGGGAAAACTGGATTTCCACATGCAGAAGCATGAACCAAGATCCCTACCTTACACCTTGCACAAAAATCCACTCAACATGGATTAAAGATCTAAATCTATGACCCAATATCATCAAGTTATTAGAAAACTTGGAGAAACCCTGCAAGATATAGGCACCAGCAACGATTTCTTGGAAAAGATCCCAGAGGCACAGGCAGTCAAAGCCAAAATTAACATTTGGGATTGCATCAAATTGAGAAGTTGCTGCACCTCAAAAGAAACAGGCAGGAAAGTGAAGAGGCAACCAACAGAATGGGAAAAAATATTTGCAAATTATGCCACTGACAAAGGATTAATAACCAGAATCTACAAAGAGATCAAGAAACTCCACAACATCAAAACAAACAACCCACTCAAGAGATGGGTCAAGGACCTCAATAGCCATTTTTCAAAAGAGGAAATCCAAATGGCCAACAGACACATGAAAAAATGTTCAGAATCACTAGCAATCAGGGAAATGCAAATCAAAACCACAATGAGGTTTCACCTCACCCCTGTTAGAATGGCTCACATACAGAAATCTACCAACAACTGATGCTGGAGAGGATGTGGCGGAAAAGAGATGTTAACCCACAGTTGGTGGGAGTGCAAACTGGTAAAGCCACTCTGGACGTCTGGAGATTCCTCAGAAACCTGAATATAACCCTATCATACTACTCAGCCATCCCACTCCTTGCAATTTACCCAAAGGAAATTAAATTGGCAAATAAAAGAGCTGTCTGCACCTCAATGTTTATTACAGAAACAATGTCTTGATCAGCCCTTGTCCTGACTGTCGAGGAACAACTTACTATTTTATTCCTTTTAGTATTTTTTTTTTGTTCTACTTAATACCATTGGTTGAACTCTTTAATTACCACTCAATTATTCTTGGGCATTCAAAATGAACTGAAAAGTGATCCCTGTTAAATATAAGAGTGGGAATAAGAGAGGGAGGAGATGTACAGTTTGGCACATGCTCACTTGGGCTTGTCCCTAATGGTAGAGCTAGATATGTGCCAGAGGGTTCAAAATCAATCCCATCAAGTTGCATGTACCAATGTCATCTTACTAGTTAAAATGATCAGTTTAAGTTCATAACAGATCATAAAGATAGGATTAAGAGTCAAAGGGATTACATAAACAAGACTAGTGTCTGCAAATAATTGATAAAGTTAAAAAGGAGGGAATGATCCTACATGGGAAGCAGGATACACAGCAAACTCATAGAACGGCAAAAGCCCTAAACAGCACTCTTGCCTCAGAATCAGCCCTTAAGGCATTCAGATCTGGCTAAAAAGCCTACAAGAGTTTAGCAGGCATGGAAAGCCAAGACATTGTGGAAAAAAATGACCTAAATGAAAGATCTCTGTGAGTGAGATCCCACCTCAAAAAACAGGCCATCAAAGAAGGCAGTACCTTTCCCTGGAGGGAAGAGAGAACTTCTACTTTGAATATGGCCTTGTCTAAATAAAATCGGATTTGGTGAACTAAAGAGGCTTCCATAGCCTTGGCAGCTCATGACAAGAGCCTCGGGTGATTACTGATGTCATAAATAATAGCGTCAATTGTTAAATCAACAACAGGAGTCACTGTGCACCTGCTCTCCATGTAGGACCTCTGCCCTTAATGTGTTGTACTATGAGAATTAATGGTAAAACTACTACTCAAATAGTACTTTATACTTTGTGTGTCTTTGTGGGTGCAATATGTTGAAATCTTTACTTAGTATATACTAAGTTGATCTTCTGTATATAAAGATAATTGAAAATGAATCATGATGAAGAATGGGATGGGAGAGGGTTGGGAGATGGGATGGTTGCAGGTGGGAGGGAGGTTATCGCGGGAAGAGCTGCTATAATTCAAAAGTTGTGCTTTGGAAATTTATATATATTAAATAAAACTTGAAAAGAGAAAAATCAACAACAAAAAGAAAGTTTTTATAGTTTTATGCTTTATTTTGAAGTCTATAACCCATGCCAAGTTGATTTTCAGATATAAAAATTCTTTTTGCCCATTGATGTACAATTATTTCAGTATTATTTGTTGAAAAAGCTATCATTCCTTCCCTCAATTCCTTTCAGATATTTCCAAAATTAATTGCACACATGTATGTTAGTCTCTTTCTAGTTATGTATTCTGTTTCTTTAACCTATATGCCTATATCTCTACCAACACTACCCAATCTTGATTCCTGTAGTTAATAACATCCTTACCATCAAGCCAAGTGATTTCCCCCCACTCATTATTTTTTGAAAATTGTTTAATTTTTTAAAAGAATTATTTGTTTGTTTACTTAAAAGGAAGGGTGACAGAGAGGGAGGGAGGTAGGGAAGGAGAGAGAGAGAGAGAGAGAGAGAGAGAGAGAGAGAGAGAGATCTTCCATCCACTATTTTACTCCCTGAATGGCTCCAATGGCTGGTGCTAGGCCAGGCCAAAACCTAGAGTCCGGAGCTCCACCCTGATCTGCCATGTGAGTTTCAGGTGCCCAACTGTTTGGGCCATCTTCCACTGCCTTTCAGGTGGATTAGGAGGAAGCTGGATCAGAAGGGCAGCAGCCGAGATTTGAACTAATACTCTGATATGAGATGCAGGCATTGGAAGTAGCAGCTTAACCTGATGCACTAGAACACCAGCCCTCAAAATTGGTTTAGCTGTTCTAGTTTCTTTGCCTTTATATATAGATTTTATAATGTTATTGTGTATTCTGGATAGAATTCTGATAAGAACTGCATTCAACCTGTAGGTCAGGTAAAAAAAATTGATATCTTTACCCTGATGAATCCTCTCATCCGTGAAAATAATGTCTCTTTATTCATTTAGATCCTCTTTGTTTTTTCAGCAGAATTTTGTAGCTCTCATAATATGAGCTCTACATGTTAGATATATACCTGAACAATTTTTGCTGATTGTAAATTTTATTATATTCTTAATTTTCATGTCTGTGTGTTCATTGCTGGCATATAAAAATTCAGTCACTTTTTCTATGTCAACCTTGTATCCTGCAACATTGTTGAACTTCCTTATTAGTTTTGGTAGTTTTTTGTGGGTTTCTAGAGTTTTCTACATGGACAATCATATCATCTGTAAATAGGTACAGTTTTATTTCTTCCTTTCTTATTGCCATGCCTTTTATTTCCTTTGTTGACCTTATTGACTGAAACTTCAAGTACTCTTAGAATAAACATGGTGAAAGCAATGAATCATATTTGCCTTTTTCCTGATCTTAGGAGGCAGCATTCTTGTTCTCACCATTAAATATGATGTTAGCTGTAGCTTTTGTCTAAGTTCTTTATCAAGTTGAGGAATATCTCCTCCATTCTTACTTTCTGAGAGTTTTGATCATGAATCACCAAACACCCTTATAATGCTTAAAATATCCCCTGCACAGCTTATAATTTACTCTTTAGTTAACTTATTTAATCCTCACAGTTAGCTTTAGAGGGAGATTCTATCAATATCATCATCTGCATTTTATTTTATTTTTTAAAGATTTTATTTATTTTATTTGAGAGTTAGAGTTACAGACAGAGAGAGGTAGAGACAGAGAAAGGTCTTCCTTCCATTGGTTCATTCCCCAAATGGCTGCAATGGCCAGAGCTGTGTTGATCCGAAGCTAGGAGACAGGAGGTTTTCCTAGTCTACCACATGGGTGCAGGGACCCAAGGACTTGAGCCATCTTCTACTGCTTTCCCAGACCATAGCAGAGAGCTAGACTGGAAGTGGAGCAGCCGGGACTCGAACCAGCACTCATATAAGATGCCAGGGCTGCAGGCGGAGAATTTGCCTACTGCACCACAGTGCCATCCCCAGCATCATCTGCATTTTAAAGATGAGAAAATTAACACAGGAAGGACAAACAGATTGATAAATGTAAAACTATTAGTAAGTACCAAAGCCAAGTATTCTAATTTTAGAATCCATGCACCCAATCACCACCATATACTAACACTGAGCAATTTATTCTACCTTTTGGAGACTCCATTCCTTATTTTAAAAAATAATTTATGTATTTATTTGAAAATTAGAATGACGGAGAGTAAGAGATGGAGAGAGGAGAGAGAAGGATGGGGGGTGGCGGAGAGAGAAAGAAATCTTTCATCTGCTGGCTCCTTCCTCAAGTACCCATAACATGGCTGAGCCAGGCCAAAGACAGGTTCTAGAAACTCCATTTCGGTCTGCCACATGGATGACAGGAACCGAAGCTCCTGGGCCATCACCCACTGCCTCCCAGGTGCATTAATAGGAAGTTGGATCAGAAGTGTAGTGTAGTGAGGACTCAAACCAGGCACTGATATGGAATGCAGGTGTCCCAAGCAGTGACTTAACCTGCTGCACTGTAGCAGCCACCCATATTGCTTCATTTGTGAAATAGAGATGATGAATTCTAACATATTAAGAAAGAACAGATGTGCCTGGCATGTGTTAAAAGTGTTCAATGGGTGTCAGCCATGGCAATTACCATAGTTGTGCATTTTTTTAAGGGAAAGGGTTCATTGGGGAACACCCTACAGACCGGAGTGAAGGGGCGGTGAAGGAAAAAGAGAAGGAGACTGTAAGAGAGAGAGACAGAGAGGAGGGAGAAGAGAGGAGAGGAGGAGAGAAGCCAAGAGAGGCCAAGAGAGCATGTGTTCAGGAACAGGCCCTTTTAAAACTTTGCCTGAGAGCGGGCAGGGGAGCAGGAGCAGCAAATCCCATTAGGATGGGGGTGGAGCCTGGCTCAGGTAGCTGGGCCATGCGGCCACCTGGCTAAGACTGCGCCAGTTTCCTAACATCCCCCCCCTTTTGTTTTTTATAAAGCAGGATTTGTATAGGATTATATTAGTCCCAGGAGGGGTAGAGGGAAGATGATCTATCTTTAGAGCTACTTCCTGCTGACACAGGGCAAGGAGGTACTCTTTGCTGGCATGGGGTGGGGAGCCGAGTAAATCCTTGTAGCAGCATTTGGTGGACTGCCTGGTTGTTGAAGGCCTTTGTTCGTTCCATTATCACCTGCTGTAAACACTTGAACAGACACTGTAGTATAAGAGACAGGGTTGAGAAGAGTAACCAATGATCCTAAGAGTAGCATTAACCATTTCATAGAGGAGAGAAAATGGGGGGTCTCTGGACCCTTGTGGGGACAGTTTGATGGATGTGGCTTAAAGCTGGTCCCAGCCAAGACTGGGAGAAAAGGCCACTTAGCTTTTGCAGGTAGCTGGGCTTGTTTGTAGAGAAATTCTGAACAATCATACAACATTAAGTGGGGAAGAGGACCATCAGTACACATGGGTTGGGAGTAGAGCCATTGGTGGTAGAGTAGAGGCAATGGTTACAAAGGAATGAGGCCCAAGTGGGCTAGACAGGGTCTAGAACAAAGGACAGAGTCATTATTAGAGGAGCCAAGAAAGGTGCTAAGCTACAGATAAGTTCTTTGATCGAGAGGCAGATAGAACCTGACAGAAGGAGCTTGATAATAATCAGGTGGGCTTTAAAGCCTTGTAAATTATGAGGCTCAGACTCATCTATCTCTTCATATAACCTACATCCTAAGGGAGGTGTGAACCACCTGAGGGAAGGCACTCTGTTGACTTTCATTACTTAGCTGGCCTGGGAGGAGAGCTGGCCAGGAAAAGGCAGGTGGCATCTCTAACAAGAAATTTGCAGTTCTTCCTTCAATGTTGCTGACCCTACTTGACCATACCCTCAGCTGCAGTGGTCACTTTGGAAGTTGGACTGAGTGAAGGGCTTTTCAGCTTAGAGCCAATAAGATCTGTGGCTCTGACCTGGGCATCCTTCGACTCCAGGGCAGGTCCATTTCCAGTGATCCAACTCTTGGCAGAGCTGCCAGGGCTCTTCACAAGTTGACTTCTGCTGAAGCCCAGGCTTACCACATTGCAAGCCACTGCAGTGGACTGGCCTGTTGGGTCTCCTTGAGGGCAGATCACTGTGCAGAGCTATATTTAATAGGCCTGCCACCTATCTCTACTTTTCTGATGCCTAGCTTTCTTTTTCTCCTGATTTTTGTTAAAGCAGACCAGAGGATGCAAGTCAAGGGGTGCTCAAGTCCCATCTCTAATCTTTGGTGGCCTAAACTAGAAGTCTATAGTTCTGTAGTAGTTTATGTTGAGGCAGACAATGCCCATGAGGAAAACTATATTTTCACTTTAAAACTTTCTTTCCCTTTGTTTTGAAAGGGAGGTCTTTTCTGTTTACTGTTTACCTCGCTGATGGCAAAGTAAATTTAGATAAGAAATTATAATTTAAGCTCTTATTTTAGCTATGCTATTACACAAAATGTTAGCCATCTCTTTTTTATAGGATCTAAAATTAAATTTTGAATCTTGGAGATTCCTTCATAGTAGAATTAGTTTTCTACCTCGAAAAGAATAGAGAAAGAACAAGTTGGGCTCAGAATAGAGAAATGAGGGAGCAAGTCCCAGATCGCTTACTGACAATAGCAATATCACATGAAAACTTAGAAAGCAATTTTACCCATTAGATAACAACTTAAGAAAACATTTACCAGAAGGTTCAATGTCGTCCATAAATATTAAAAATACATATTTGGAAACATCTCTTAAATATCTAACATGATGTAGCTTGTTTAACCAGCAAATTTAAGCACAAACATATAAAATGTTTTTAGTTTCTTTTTAACAACAAGTTTAAAACATATGATACAGAGATTTAGGTCACATGAATTAAAATATATCTTTGAATAATTTTAGCTGTTTAAATTTATGGACAATCTTTTATCTATAAGCCAATTAAAAATAAAACTCTTAATAAATTTTTCCATGTAGACATACAATATGTATACACATATAACATACCATAATAGACCAATATAGCAGTTTTAATAGCTTTTTTAAGAGAATTTAACTCCTGTTTGTAAATTACCAATTGATTTGAATTACTTTTTGTTTTAGTAACCTCAGCTAACCATACTTTTTTACAGTTGGTACCTTTAATATATTATTGGCTTCATCTGTTTAGAGTCATCCCAAAGTACTGAATACAATACATGTGGCTAGAAAAATTCCATCAGAACCTACAGGAGGACAGCTAAACAGAAGCAACAATGATTTAGTTTTATGAGCAGCAATTTTGATATAAAACTGTGGATGACAAAACTTTAAGTTGCCATGTTTAAAATTATAAACTCATTAACCAACAAGAGGCATTTGCTTACTGCACACAGTATTTTTGAAAGCACCTGTAGGATTTTACAAAGCATTTTCCATCTTTAGGCCTCTGGGGCTTTCTCATTATAACCATCATGTCTAGTAATACAAGATTATTAGACTTTTTAATTTTCAGACATTTGTATTAACAGCATTTTATATTATAGAAACTTAAAATTTAGTACCACTTCACATCATGACAGTATTTCTAATATAATCCAAATAATCGGATTAGTTGGTGTCTCTACAAGATGAGAGACATAAGTCCTTCGATTTTTTCAGTTGGGCCCGAACTAGAAAAGCCGAAGTCCAAAATTTACTGGAAATTTGAGTCCAAATTCTTTGAAATTTTGATTTTTGATTTTTTGAATGTCTGTCAAGAATGTCAAGAAGGCTCAAAATTCAAAATATCTGGTTGATATCATAGTTGTGCACTGTTACTATAGCTTTGCTATCTATCAACTTTCAAGGCTGGAGAGATCAGTGCAGCTTGCGGCATAAGAATCGGGTCTACAGACAATTGAAAACCAAGTGAGCCTTTTTGGCTAAACCACATGTGAAAAGGGTCACTTTATTCTATCTACTTCACCATCGTGGATCATAAATGGTTAGAGAAGAAGGGAAATTAGAGCCCCCATCAATTCCCACAGCGAGGCTTTATGTAATATTTATACCCAATATAGAATCTTCAGGCCTAAAAGTCATCTGAAAGATCCCAGGCTATACACAGAAAAGATGTATAATGTACTTAACAAAAAGTGTAATATCATAGATATTTACTAAGCTCTTTTTTGTGCAGGACAGAGTTCATAAGAAAAAATATTCAGATATTTCCTCTCCCAATCTTCACACAAATATTTGTTATTTTGGTACAGATTGAAAGAAGCACTGAACAAGCTGGGTTTGTCTAGTTACAGGTTTTTTTCCCCCAATTTGTTGTCAGGTATGGATCAATAGCTGCCTTTTTAAACCCAGGAAGCAAGGTGACTGAGGAAAACAACTTACAAGGCTTTTCTCAAATCCCAGGAGTGTGTTCAATATTGCTGCAGGGAATTAACAGGCCTGTTGAGTGAGCAGAGTGTTTCAGTGAAAATACACAACTGAGCACTCAGAGTACAGCAGCAAAAAGGGGAAAGCATAATGTGAATAGAAATCCTTTTTATTTTCAATGGTGGTGGCAACTCAGACAGCAGCTCATATATCTAGGTTCCCGCAATGTTTCCATCACAGCTGTGGGCAGCTTTCTGGACCTTTTGGCTGCCATCCTTTTTCAGCCAAGAAGCTTCTCTTCAGTTTTATGCTACCACCACCTGCTGTCCTGTTCCTACCACACAGAAACTCCTCTCCGCTTTTCCAGAAAGAAGTAATCTGACTATAATTCTATGATAGCAATATCTTTTTTTTGTTTGTTTTTTGTTTTTTTGTTTTTTGTTTTTTGTTTTTTTTTAACTTTTATTTAATGAATATAAATTTCCAGTGCACAGCTTATGGATTACAATGGCTTCCCCACCCCCCATAACTTCCCTCCCACCCGCAACCCTCCCCTCTCCCGCTCCCTCTCCCCTTCCATTCGCATCGATTCATTTTTCAATTCTCTTTATATACAGAAGATCAATTTAGTATAAATACTTCAACAGTTTGCACCCACATAGAAACACAAAGTGAAACATACTGTTTGAGTACTAGTTATAGCATTAAATCACAATGTACAGCACATTAAGGACAGAGATCCCACATGAGGAGCAACTGCACAGTGGCTCCTGTTGTTGACCCAACAAATTGACACTCTAGTTTATGGCGCCAGTAACCATCCTAGGCTGTCGTCATGAGTTGCCAAGGCTATGGAAGCCTTCCAAGTTTGCCGACTCTGATCATATTTAGACAAGGTCATAAAAGACAGAGTGAGGATAGTAACCAATGATCCTAAGAGTGGCCTTAACCAGGTTTGAACAATTATACAGCATTAAGTGGGGAAGAGGACCATCAGTACACACATGTTGGGAGTAGAGCCATTGGTGGTAGAGTAGAGGTTATGATTACAAAGGAATGAGGCCCAAGTGTGCTAGACAGGGCCTAGAACAAAGGACAGAGTCATTGTTAGAGGAGCTAAGAAAGGTGCTGTCTAAGCTACAATTAAGTTTTCTGATTGAGAGGCAAATAGAACCTGATAGAAGGGGCTTGATAATAATCTGGTGGGCTTTAGGCCTTGTAAATTCAGAGGCCCAGACCTATCTATCTCTTCACATGGGGTATATCTTTAAAGGAGTTTAAGCAATGACAAAACCTTTGAGTGTTTAATTTTAAAATCACAGACTTTTAAAAATGAAAATAGCTTATCTTTAAATGCCTATAAATAAAGTATATTTTTTCTAGCCATGTGATAATGAAGCACTGAGTACATGATTTCCACCGCAGCAAGAAGAAACCATTATATGGGCAAACTTTGATTTTTATTTAACAAACACTGACATGACATTTATTATGTGCTAGGTGCTATTTTAAATGCTCTGCCAGTACTAACTTTAATCCCCATAACAACTCTCTGAGGTAGTTTTTATTATTATCCCCATTTTAGAGAGGTCAAATAGCATGCTCAAGAACATTGTAGTAGATTATAGTATTGCTTAAAATATCATCTGTTTCTCTCAGTGGGAAGACTATACACCCCTGACCTGTTGCCATCAGCTTTGACTACATGATTTGTAGTGTCCAACTCTATGGGAAGAGTCTTCTTTTCCTCAGCATTTACAGATGGCCAAGCCATATCATTTACTTTGTTTTATGATATATGAATAGAAGTAAAATGTTCTGAATCAACGTTTTAAGAGTCAGCTTGGGGTTCATTGTATTCTTTTCTCCTTTATGAGACCTAATGATCAAGAGAGGAACCGTTCCTTCATATTGGATCCTAGAGTGAAGACAAATGAAGCAGAACTGAAGTTGATCCAGATGGTGCATAAACCTTTGTGGCCGTAAACCACCAAAATGCTTTGTTCCTGTGTTTGTCATCTTTGGCAGTGTAATGACCACCAGATCTCAGTGGCATGCAGTAATAAACATTTATTTATTGCTTTCAAGTAGGCAGTTCAATGGGGCAGCTCTGCTCCATGTGTCTCATTTTAGGGCCCACTATGGAAGGCCAATACCTATTAGTGACATAGTCTTCTCATATAATGGTGAAAGTACAAGAGGGCAAACCCAACTGCTCAAGTATGTTTCCAACATCCACTGATAACACATTCTCTAACATCACATTGGGTTAAATCAAGTTACATGTCCAACTCCAAAGGTAAGATGTAGGAAAGTATAATCTGCATCACCATAAAGCAATGACAAGGATCAGAATATATAATAAAACTATTGATAAAATGAATAATTGAGACCAATTATTGAATCTTCTATAGTTATTAATTCATAACCAGGCCAAGGTGACTGATGGTGTCAACAGCCAAAAATTTAAGTCCAGGCAATAATTTACCCATTTTTATATAAAAATTTTGATGTATAATTGACATAACATAAAATTCACCCAAAACGTACAATTATTTTCAGTATATTCATAGAGCTGTGCAATCATCACTACTATCTAATTTCAAAACAATTTAATCACTCCCCAAATGAACACCAAAGTTACTAACAATCACTCTCCACTATCTCCTATTTCCAGGCCCTTGCAACCATTAATATACTTTCCGGGTGAACTGTTTTACATTTTCTGGATAGTTCATATAAATAAAAACAGGCAATATGTGGCCTTTTTTGTCTAGCTTCTCTTACTTAGCATTATGTTTTCAAAGTTTACCCATGTTATAGTGTGTATCAGTACCTAATTCATTTTTATAGGTAAACAATATCCTATTTTATGTAGATACCACATTCTCTGTGTGCATTCATGAGTTAGATGGACCTTTATGGTTTTCTTAAAATGATTTTATTTATTTATTTATTTATTTATTTGAGAGGTAAATTACAGACAGAGGAGAGACAGAAAGAAACCATCTGCTGGTTCACTCCCAAATGGCCACAACAGCCAGAGTTTGGCCAGGCTAAAGGTAGGAGCCAGGAGCTTCTTCCAGGTCTCCCACATGGGTACAGGGGCTTAAGCACTTGGGACATCTTTCACTGCTTTCCCAGGCCACAAGCAGAGAGCTGGATGGGAAGAGGAGCAGGCGGGACATGAACCATTATCCATATGGGATGCTGGTGCTGCAGGGGGAAACTTAGCTTACTATGCCACAGGTTCCAGGTTATTTTGACTTTCATTTCAGTTCTCTCAGGTATACACTTAAGCATGGAATTACTTTGTCATATGTTAGGCTACCTAATGTGTTGGCACATATACTCATATTATTTCCATATAATCCTTTTTTATTTTGTAAGATTAATGGTAATGTATAATCTCTTGTTCCTGATTTTAAGAATTTTGACGTGATTTCTTTCTTGGTCAATACAGCTAAAGGTTTGTCAGTTGATCTTTTCAAAAGAACCAACATTCAGTAGCATTGATTTCTCTATTGTTTTTCTATTCTTTATTTCATACATTTTCACTCTACTCTTTATTATTGCCTTCCTTTTAACTTCTTTGAGTTAGTTTGATCTTTTCTTCTAGTTTATTGAAGTGGAAGTTTAGGTATTGATTTGAGAATTTTATTGATTAGATTTTTTTATTTTAAGTTCTTTTATAAGATTTATTTTATTTATTTGAAAGGCAGATTTACAGGGAGGCAGAGGCAGAGAGAAAGAGAGGTCTTCCATCTGCTGATTCATTGCCCAAATGACCGCAATGGCAGGAGCTGAGCCGATCCGAAGCCAGGAGCCAGCAGCTTCTACTGGGTCTCCCACGTGGGTGTAGGGGCCCAAGGACTTGGGCCATCTTCTACTGCTTTCCCAGGCCATAGCAGAGAACTGGACTGGAAGTGGAGCAGCTGGGACTAGAACCAGTACCCATATGGGATGCCAGCCCTGCAGGCCAGAGCTTTAACCCACTGTGCCACAGTACCAGCCCTTATTTTAGGCATTTAGTTTCCTTCTCAGCACTGCCATCACTTCATAAATTTTGGTATGTTGTGTTCTATGTTCACTTATCTGAAAGCATTTTTCTAACTTCCATTGTTTATTTTTGATCCATTTATTACTTATTTTTTCATTTCCACATATTTATTAATTTCCCTCTATTACTTATTTTTAATTTTATTCAATTGTACCAGAATATATACATACATATTGTTCCAATCATTTAAAAAGTTTTGTTTTATGAGCTAATGTATGGTCTATCCTAAAGAATTTTCCACATACGCTTGAGAAGAATATGTGTTCTGCCATTGTTGCAAAGAATGTTCTATGTAGGGGTGGGGGATGGCGCTGAGGTGCAGTAGGTTAAACCTGCACCTGAGGCACCAGCATCCCATGTGGGTGCTGATTCGAGTCTCTATTGCTCCTCTTCCAATTCAGCTCTCTGCTATGGCCTGGGAAACTAGCAGAAGATGGCCCAAGTGCAGGGGCCCAAGGACTTGGGTCATCCTCCACTGCTTTCCCAGGCCACAGCAAAGAGCTAGATAGAAAGAGGAGCAGCTGGGACTAGAACCAGTGCCCATATGGGATGCCAGCGCTTCAGGCCAGGGTGTTAACCCACTGCACCACAGCACCAGTCTCCCATCTTGTTATTTAAAGGATAATCTTATAAAGCAATAATTATGAATGTATTTTGATGGACACACAATGGATTAAATTGTAACTTATATGTAATACTTTATCCTATTTAGTATTTGTTGTTGTTGTTGTTGTTCTAGTACTATTGGTTGAACTCAGTAATTAACACACAATTATTCTCAGGTGTTTAAATTTTAACTGAAAAGTGATCCCTGTTAAATCTAAGAGTGGAAAAAGAGAGGGAGGAGATGAACAATTTGGAACATGCTCAATTGGACTGGCCGCAAATGGTGGAGTTAGAAATGTGCCAGGGGATTCCAACACAATCCCATCAAGATGGCATGTACCAATGCCATCGCACTAGTCCAAGTGATCAATTTCAGCTCACAATTGATAGCTCTGATAGTTCTAAGAGTCAAAGAGATCACACAAACAAGACAAGTATCTGCTAATACTAACTGATAGAATCAAAAAGGGAGAGAAAGATCCAACATGGGAAGCGGGATACACAGCAGACTCATAGAATGGCAGATGTCCTAAACAACACTCTGGCCTCAGAATCAGCCCTCAAGGCATTCGGATCTGGCTGAAGAGCCCATGAGAGTATAGCAGGCATGGAAAGCCAAGATATCATGGAAAAAAAAAAGACCTAAATGAATGATCTCTGTGAGTGAGATCCCAGTGGAAAGAACGGGGCCATCAAAGAAGGAGGTACCCTTCTCCGAAGGGAGGAAAGAACTTCCACTTTGACTATGACCCTGTCGGAATAAGATCAAAGTCAGCGAACTCTAAAGGCTTCCATAGCCCTGGCAACTCATGACTAGAGCCTAGGGAGATTACTGACGCCATGAACAGGAGTGTCAAATTGTTAAGTCAGCAACAGGAGTCACTGTGTACTTACACCCCATGTGGGATCTGTCCCTAATGTGTCGTCTAAAGCCAAGTGATGCTATAACTAGTACTGAAACAGTATTTTTATACTTTGCGTTTCTGTGTGGGCACAAACTGATGAGGTCTTTACTAATTATATACTGAAGTGATCTTCTGTATATAAAGAGAATTGGAAATGAAAAAAAAACAACCTGGTGTTAAAATGGAAATGGCATAGAAAATTAATTAATTTGAAAAAAAATTATGTAGGATCTCTGTCTTTAATGTGCTGTACATTGCTATTTAATGCTATAATTAGTAATCCAATGGTAGTTTTTTCACTTTATGTTGCTATATGGGCAAAATGTTGAAATCTTTACCTAATATATACTAAACTGATCTTCTGTATACAAAGAGAATTGAAAATGAATCTTTACATGAATGGAAGGGGAAAGGGAGCGGGAAAGGGGAGGGTTGTGGGCGGGAGGGAAGTTATGGGAGGGGGGAAGCCATTGTAACCCATAAGCTATACTTTGGAAATTTATATTCATTAAATAAAAGTTTAATAAAAAAATAAATAAAATAAAATAAAACTTAATGTGACTATTCAAAAAAAATTGTAACTTATATGACAGTAACACCATAAAGGATGAGGGAACGAAAAGAGATAGTTTAGAGTAACCTTTCTAAAAAGAATTATTTTATTTATTTAAAAGACAGGGTTACATAGAAATAGAGAAAGAGACAGAGAGACAGTGAGAAAGTTCTTCCATCCACTTGTTCACTCCCCAAATGGCTGCAATGGCCAGAGCTTAGCCAATCCAAAGCCAGGAGTCAGAATCTTCTTCCGGGTCTCCCATGTGGGTCACAGGGCCCCACGGACTTGGACCATCTCCCACTGCTTTCCCAGGAGCATTAGCAGGGAGGTGGATTGGAAGTGGAGCAGTTGGAACTCGAACCAGTGCTGATATAGGATGCTGGCAATGCAGGCTGGGAATTTAACCTGCTTCGCCACAGCTCTGGCCTCCTAGAGTAATTTTTTCTTAAGGATTGAAATGTAGTTGGTATTAACCTGAACAAAATTGCTATAGCAAGGCATTGATTGCATTTCTCAGGACAACCTCTAAGAAAAGTAAAAGAGAGAGAGAGAGAGAGAGAGAGAGAGAGAGAGAGAGAGAGAGAGAGAGAAAAGTTAAGAAAAGGAAAAAAAAATGTCTTAAAGGAAATTGCTTTCATATTAAAATGGTGCATAAGGAAATATCAATTTAATGTTCTTAGAATACTAACAGAGGAATTGAAGGCAAAAAAGAGGCACAAAACATAGAAAACAAATAGCAAACTGGCAGATGTATATTCTATCTTCTTGTCTAACTACACTAACTGTAACTCAAACACTCCAATTAAAAGACATATTGGCAGAATCAATTAAAAATACATGATAGGAACCAGTGCTGTGGCGTAGTGGGCTAAGCCTCTGCCTGTGGTGCTGGCATCCCATACGGGACTGGTTCAAGTCCTGGCTGCTCCACTTTGAACCAACACCCTACTATGGCCTTGGAAAGCAGTGGAAGATGGCCCAAGTCCTTGGGCCCCTGAACCCATGTGGGAGACCTGGAAAAAGCTCCTGGCTCCTGGCTTCAGGTGGGCTAAGCTCCAGCCATTGCAGCCATTTGGGAAGTGAGTCAGTGGATGGAAGACCTCTCTCTTTCTCTCTCTCTCTCTCTCTCTCTCTCTCTCTCTGCCTTTGTGTAACTTTCAAATAAATAAATATATCTTTTAAAAATGTATGATATGCTATTTATAAGAGACACATTTTGGATACAAAAATAGGTGAAAAGCAAAAGGATGCAAAAAGATGTAAAATGAAAACAGTTACAAAAGAAATCTGGAAAAGTTACACTAATATCAGAAGCAACAGACTTTAAAAAATTCATGACATGGTGGTTAAGAAGGTGGGCTTGGGGCCGGTGCTGTGACACAGCGGGTTAAAGCCCTGGCCTGAAGTGCCAGCATCCCATATGGGCACTGGTTCTAGTCCTGGCTGCTCTGCTTCTGATTCAGCTCTCTGCTGTGGCCTGGGAAAGCAGTAGAAGATGGCCCAAGTCCTTGGGCCTCTTCCCTCGTGTGGGAGACCCGGAAGAAGCTCCTGGCTGTTGGCTTTGGATTGGCACAACTCCGGCCGCTGCAGCCATCTAGGGAGTGAACCAGTGGATGGAAGACCTCTCTCTGTGTGTCTCTACCTCTCTCTTTAACTCTGCATTTCAAATAAATAAAATAAATCTTTTAAAAGAAGAAGAAGAAGAAGAAGAAGAAGAAGAAGAAGAAGAAGAAGAAGAAGAAGAAGAAGAAGAAGAAGAAAAAGAAGGTGGGCTTAAAAACTAGCCTACCTGGGTTTAAAGCCTTACTCTGCCACTTGTTTCATTTCTTTGTACCTCAGTTTTCTTATCTCAAAAATGGGTCTAATAATAGTCTCTACCTAATAGAGTGCATAAATAATGGTATCATAAATGTAAAGTCTGAGGCAGTGACTGTGGAGTAGCGGGTAAGGCTGCCACCTGCAGTGCCAGCATTCTATATGGGCACCGGTTCAAGACCCAGCTGCTGCACTTCCAATCCAGCTCTCTGCTATGGCCTGGGAAAGCAATAGAAGATGACCCAATTGCTTGGGCCCCTGCACTTACGTGGGAGATCCAGAAGCTCCTGTCTCCTGGCTTCTTATCGGCCCATCTACAACTGTTGTGTCCATTTGGGGAGTGAACCAGCAGATAGAAGATTCTGTGTGTGTGTGTGTGTATCTCTCTCTCTCTCTCTCTCTCTTTCTCTGGCTCTACCTCTCTAACTCTACCTTTCAAATAAATAAATTCATTTTTAAAATAAAATAAGAGTATGGTCCATAAAATAGTGCCTTGTGCAATACAAAGAGCATAAAAAACAAACATTAGATACTATTACTATAAGACCTATTGATATTGTTAACTTTCCTCCACAGAGCCTTTGCTCTTGATGTACTCTCTGATTTCCCTTTTCTTTCCCTAGGATTTCTCATAACTGGCTCTTCTTGTCATGCGTGCTTCTATTCAAATTTTACCTCCTCCCTGTGACTCTTGTGCTCTACTGAAACGTTCGTCCAACATTTGCCATTGGATTTTCCTGTTCTCTTTTCTTCACAGCATGTGTCACTCTTTGAAATTGTCCTATTTATTTTTGTTTACTTCTTCATTGTGTGACTGTTCACTGCACCTGCAAATACAATGCTCCAGGAAGACATAGACCATGTTTGCTTTTATTACTCATCAGTGGGTCATCCGGGCCTAGAATAGTGCCTGATACATAATAGGGATTCAACATGTATTTGATGAATAGATTTCCTTTGCACAATAAAAGTTACAGAAAAGCAAATTATAGATCTAAATCAGGCGTGGGATACCTTTTTTCTGTCAAGGGCCATTTGGATATTTATAACATTCTTTACAGGGCATACAAAACTATCAACTTAAAAATTACCCTGCTATAGATTTATTGAATTTTGAGCCTTGCCTGCAGTTGCTTTAGCAGTACCAGGCCAAATGATTCTGTGGACCTTATATGGCCTGTAGGCTGGACGTTCTCCACCCAATATACATTAATGGACCAACACACTATATTCATCACAAGAAGATATGGGCATCATAAAAATAAGAATTCCTGGGGCTGGTGTTGTGGCATAGCAGATAAATCTGCCACCTGCAATGTCAGCATCCGATATGGGCGCTGGTTCAAGTCCTGGCTACTCCACTTCCAGTCGAGCTCCCTGCTAATGGCCTGGGGAAAGCAGTGGAAGATGAACCAAGCACTTGGGCCCCTGTAGCCATGTGGGAGACCTGGAAGAAGCTCCTGGCTCCTGGATTCAGCCTGGCCCTGCCCTGGTCATTGCAGCAATTTACAGCATGGTGGATGGAAAGAAGATCTCTCTCTCTCTCTCCTTCCTCTCTCTCTGTAACTCTTTTAAATAAATAAATAATTTAAAAAAATAATATTTCCCTCTTACAAGAAATCAGTGATTTAAATGAATTTCAAATGTGAATTTTTCATAGAACTGAAAAAGCTAGTCTAGCATCCATATGGAAGAATAAAGGACCAAGAATAGTCAAGATGATTTTGTAAAATGGTGTGGAAGACAAAGTTGGAGAAGGATAAAACATCAAGGAGAGAGAGAAAAATCAACAGTTATGGTTAGAGATATCAATAACCCTCTCTCAACAATAATTGTAACAAGTAAACAGAAAATCAATAAAAGGTATAGTAGACTGAAAGAATAATGTCAACTAGTTTGACTGAGTTGACATTTATATTTTATTCCACCCAACAAAAGCAGAATACACAGACTTTTCGTATACTTATGGAACATTTACTATTTCACATTACAGCTCATAAAACAAGTGTCAGTATATTTAAAAGGACTCAAATAACATGTAGTCCGTTCTATGACTCAATGGACTCCAAAATTAGGGAAATTAGAATAAATACTTCTATATAGCCTATGAGTCAAAAGCAAAATAAAAAGAGGAGTTAGAAAGTATTTTACACTGAATGAAAATGAAAACACAATACAGCAATGGAATGTCATTTAAAGCCTTACTTTCAGGAAAATGTGTGTGTGCTAAAAATCTATTAGAAAGAAAGCTTGAAATCAGTGACTTCAGTTTGCACCTTAAGAAACTAGAAAAAGAAGAGCAAAAAAAAAAAAACCAACATCAAATAGAAGGAAAAATAAACATTAAAGCAGAAACAAAGATAATAGAAAATAGAAAAAGGATATAGAAAATAAGTGAGACAACTGGCTAGTTAATGAAAAAGATCAATACAATTAACAAACCTCTATATAGACTGGCCAGGACCTAAAGGAAAGAAGACACACATTATTCACAACAGGAATGAAGGAGGAGGAAGTATATGAAGGTAGGGAAAAGTGAAAAATATGCTGAATGTTGTTGATAAGTCTAGAAACATAATGTTTCAAAAAGCCCATTGATACAATTCACTTGTGACCTTGAAAAGAACAATAGTCATAGAATAGGGGGACAAAATCCACAGTGAATCAGGTTCAAAACAGAGAACATGAGTGTAGACAACTCTTTTGAGGGATTTCACCACAGAAAGGAGCAGAAAAGTGAGGCAGTATCTAAAAGAAATACGATAAAGAGCGAGCATTTTTTCAGATGGAAGAAATAGCAACATGATTATATGCTGAGGATGATCTATCACAGAGAGAAACTCTGATAGTTCCAAAGGAGGAAGAGAGAATTATTAGGGCCATGTTTTGAGTGTGCAAGAACTATAGACTCCACTGTATATGAGGAGACATTGTCTTTAGCCAGAAGCTCGGATGGCTCATCCGTAGAAACCAGAGAGACAGCCTAGTTGAATGGTACAGAAGCTGAATGTGTGTATATAGGGTACTAGGAACTGTGGACTATCTCAGCGTATTGCTTCCTTTCCTCAAGGAAATAGAAAACAAAGTCATGAAGTTAGAGTAAGGATGGGAGAGGAGATATTGGAGGCTTGAGGAGAGAAAGGAAGATATCTTAAGTCCTTTCAGTTTTGACATTCTGTGATCTTCAAACACAGGATAATGTACAGAGAAGCACTCAGTTTTCCTTAGTGGAAGGAACATCAAGTACTTTAGGCCGAAAAACCTTAGTAAAGCATTGCATAGGATTTAATGTGATATCAAAAATATTTAGAAATACCCTAAATAGGGATGGGCATTTAGGGCAGCAGTTAAGTCACTACTCATATTAGAATCGAGGTGTCTGCTCTGAGTCCTAGCTGCTCCACCTCCAATTAACTTCCTGCTAATGCACATCTTGGGAGGCAGCAGGTGATGGCTCAAGTACGTGTGTTCTAACCACCCATGTGGGAGACCCAGATAGAGTTCTGGATTCTTGGCTTTGGACTGGCTCAGCCTTGGCTGCACTGGGACATTTAGGGAGTGAATCAGAGGATGGATGATTCTCTCTCTCTCTCTCTCTCTCTCATTCTCTCTCTATCTCTCCCCTTCAAAAATAATTGAAAACTATTTTTTAAAAAGAATAAAACAACAAAAATCTATCAACTTGGCAGAAAATCTAAATAATTAACTCATCCATATTATGGAACAGTATGTAGCAGATGAATAACATAAAGTAGATATATGGTGTATAAGGAGGTAGAGTAGGTAGCCTTTTACACTTTTCTCTCCGCTTCCTCCCTTTAAAAATCTATCAGTAGTGGGGCTAGCACTGTAGTGCAGCAGGTTAACGCTCTGGCCTGAAGCATTGGCATCCCATATGTTCACCAGTTCTAATCCCAGCTGCTCCACTTCCGATCCAGCTCTCTGCTATGACCTGGGAGAGCAGTAGAAGATGGCCCAAGTCCTTGGGCCCCTGCACCCACGTGGGAAACCCAGAAGAAGCTCCTGGCTCCTGGCCTCGGATAGGCGTAGCTCCGGCTGTTGCGGCCAATTTGGGAGTGAACCATCGGATCGAAGAACTCTCTCTCTGGGAGGAGATGTACAGTTTGCCACATGCTCAATCAGACTTGCCCCAAATGGTCGAGTTAGAAATGTGCCAGGGGATCCCAATTCAATCCCATCAAGGTGGCATGTACCAATGCCATCTCACTACTCCAAGTGATTAATTTCATTTCACAACAGATCATAATTATAGGTCTAAGAGTCAAAGGGATCACATAAACAAGACTAGTGTCTGCTAATACCAACTGAGAGAATTAAAAAGGAGAGAAAAATCCAACATGGGAGGCGGGATACACAGCAGACTCATAGAATGGCAGATGTCCTAAACAGCACTCTGGCCTCAGAATCAGCCCTTAAGGCATTTGGATCCGGCTACAAAGCCCATGAAAGTATTTCAGGAATGGAAAGCCAAGACACTCTGGCAAAAAAAAAATGTCCTAAATGAAAGATCTCTGTGAGTGAGATCCCAGCAGAAAGAACGGGCCATCAAAGAAGGAGGTAACTTTCTCTGAAAGGAGGAGAGAAATTCTACTTTGACTATGACCTTATCTAAATAATTTTGGAGTTGGAGAACTCAAGAGGCTTCCACAGCCTTGGCAACTCATGACAAGAGCCTCGGGTGACTACTGACGTCATAAACATGAGTGTCAATTGTTAAATCAACAACAGGAGTCACTGTGCACTTATTCCCCATGTAGGATCTCTGTCCTTAATGAGTTGTACTATGTGAATTAATGGTATAACTAGTACTCAAACAGTACTTTACACTTTGTGTTTCTGTGTGGGTGCAAACTGTTGAAATCTTTACTTAGTATATACTAAACTGATCTTCTGTATATAAAGATAATTGAAAATGAATCTTGATGTGAATGGGATGGGAGAGGGAGTAGGAGATGGGATGGTTGCAGGTGGGAGGGAGGTTATGGGGGGGAAAAGCTGCTATAATCCAAAAGCTGTACTTTGGAAATTTATATTTATTAAATAAAAGTTTAAAAAAAGAAGTCTCTCTTTCTCTCTCTCTCTCTCTCTCTCTCTCCTCTCTCTCTCTCTCTCTCTCTCTCTCTCTCTCTCTCTCTCTCTCTTTCTCTCTGCCTCTCCTCTCTCTGTATAACTCTGACTCTCAAGTAAAAAATAAATAAATAAATCTTTAAAAAAAATCTATCAGTAGGGGCTAGCATTGTTGCATAGCAGGTTGAGCCACCACCTGCCGTGCTGGCAACCCATATAGGTGCTGGTTTGTGTCCTGGTTGCTCTGCTTTGATCCAATTCCCTGCTGATGTGCCTGGGAAAGCAGTGGAAAATTGCCCCAGTGTTTCGGTCCCTGCACACACGTAGGAGACCCGGAAGAAGCTCTTGGCTCCTGGCTCCTGGCTCCTGGCTCCTGGCTCCTGGCTGTAGATCAGCTCAGCTCGGGCCATTGCAGCCATTTGGGGAGTGAACCAGCAAATGGAAGACCAACCTCTTTCTCTGTCTCTACCCCTCTCTGTAACTCTATCTTTCAAATAAATAGAATAAAATATTTTTAAAAAATAGTATTCTACAGTAATTGTTGCCTATTTGCAAAAGTCATACCTCTCAAAATATGTTCTTGAAGATTTTATTATGCTTTCAAATTTGAGAGAAAGAGCACTCCCATCCACTGATTCATTCTCCAGATGCCTGGAATGACCAAAGCCAGGAGACATGAACTCAATTCACATCTCCCACATGGGTGGCAAGAAGCCGAATATTTGAGCCATCACCACTTCCTCCTGCAATCTGCATTGCATTAACAGGAAGCTGAATCATGAGCCAGAACTGGAATTGGACCCAGGTACTACAATGTGGGATGGGGTGTCTTAATTAGCATCTTAACTGCTAGTTTAAATGTCCCTTCGAGGATTTTAAAATGCACTGTACTTATAAAACAGTGAAGGTGGTACCACAGGAGAGTAAGTGATGGAGGCCATAAAAGCAATACTCTTCACACAGGAATTTCTCTATGATGGGTTTTAAAAATATATCTTTATGTATTATTGGATCAATTTACCTGAAGTTATCAAACACTGTTTAGTGAATAAAGCATTAACACTGTGAAGTTAATATTCTGTACATTGTTTTCTTATAAAATTTTCTGATGTTCCTAGGACAGTTGTAGTTGGTGCCTCTGCTCTTCTGCCATTTAAAAGTATAAAAGCAATGTGCTACAATAAGAATCAAGAAGTGTTTGCAAGCATTTTTTAAAATATTTATTTATTTATTTGAAAGTCAGAGTTACACAGAGAGAGAAGGAGAGAGAGAGAGAGAGAGAGAGAGAGAGAGAGAGAGAGAGAGAGATCCTCCATCCGCTGGTTCACTCCCCAATTGACCACAACGGCCAGAGCTGTGCCTATCTGAAGCCAGGACCCAGGAACTTCTTCTAGGTCTCCCTCGCTGGTGCAGGGGCCCAAGGATTTGGGCCATCTTCCACTGCTTTCCCAGACCATAGCAGAGAGCTGGATTGAAAGTGGAGCAGCCGGGACTCGAACCGGCGCCCATATAGGATGCCGGTACTACAGGCAGTTGCTTTACCCACTACACCACAGCGTTGGCCCCTGCAAGCATTTTAAATGTATGAATGAAAATGTGATGCTGTGAACAATGAAAAAAAGACAAGGGACAAGGAATAGGTAGAGAAAGAGAAGGAAAAGAGGACAAAAGGCAAAGGCATGAATTGTTTCTGCTATAGAGAATTCAAGTGGAAAATTAACAGTAGTCCTATTGCAGAATGGGCTTCTGGGGTACATTTGCCTGCTTTCTTTTAAAGCTTGTAGTTTCTGTTAACATTGTCAAAGCTTTTGAAAGAATATGATACCACTTCTCGCTTGTAAATTCCTTGATGGTACAGGCTGTGTCTTACAGATCTTTGTATCTCACATAACATCTAGACAATTACTAGCCATTGTGGAGATAATCAATAAATATCTGTGGAACAGCTGCACAGGTAGAAGGATACTAAATAGAATGGCAGGTGTCCTGAACAGCACTCTGGCCTCAGAATCAGCCCTTAAGGCATTCGGATCTGGCTGAAGAGCCCATGAGAGTATTTCAGGCATGGAAAGCCAAGACACTCTGGCAAAAAAAAATGACCTAAATGAAAGATCTCCGTGTGGGAGATTCCAGTGGAAAGAAGAGGTCATCAAAGAAGGAGGTACCTTTCTCTGAAGGGAGGAGAAAACTTCCACTTTGACTATGACCTTGTCTAAATATGATCAGAGTCGGTGAACTCAAAAGGCTTCCATAGCCTTGGCAACTCATGACAAGAGCCTCGGGTGATTACTGAAGCCATAAACAAGAGTGTCAATTTGTTAAGTCAACAACAGGACTCACTGTGCACTTACTCCTCATGTAGGATCTCTGTCTTTAATGTGCTGTACATTGTGATTTAATGCTATAACTAGTACTCAAACAGTATTTTTCACTTTGTGTTTCTGTGTGGGTGCAAACTCTTGAAATATTTACTTAATATATACTAAATTGATCTTCTGTATATAAAGAGAATTGAAAATGAATCTTTTTTTTTGACAGGCAGAGTGGACAGTGAGAGAGAGAGACAGAGAGAAAGGTCTTCCTTTGCCATTGGTTCACCCTCCAATGGCCGCCTCGGCCTGCACGCTGACAGGTGCTTATCCTGGTCTCCCATGGGGTGCAGGGCCCAAGCCCTTGAGCCATCCTCCACTGCACTCCTGGGCCACAGCAGAGAGCTGGCCTGGAAGAGGGGCAACTGGGACAGAATCTGGCGCCCCAACCAGGACTAGAACCCAGTGTGCCGGCGCCGCAAGGAGGAGGATTAGCCTATTGAGCCGCGGCACTGGCCGAAAATGAATCTTGATATGAATGGAATGGGAGAGAGAGCAGGTGGTGGGAGGGAAGTTATGTGTAGGGGAAGCCATTATAATCCGTAAGCTGTACTTTGGAGATTATATTCATTAAGTTAAAGTTAAAAAAAAAAGATTTATTAGGATCTGAGACCTCCAGCCAGAGTGGCATGGAGGGGGCTTTCCAAGACAGGAAAAAACCTAAAGTGGCTGGTGGCAGTGGGGTTTTTAAGCACAATTTTGGGGAAGAATAAAACTTGACAACCAGATTGACAATTCACTTACAAGGTGGGAACAAAACCCATCAAATGACCTGATTTGTAATTAGATAACTTGTTTACAGTAAACTGCTCACATACCATTTCAAGGTGCCTGGACTCAAGATCCAACTTCCAATCCCTGTTATTGTATACCCAGGAACCCTATAAAACATGGTGGACCTGGATTGAATTCCTGCCTCCTGCTTTGGCCCAGCACAGCCTTAGCTATTGTGGACATTTAGGGAGTAAACCAGAAGGTAGATGATCTCTCTCTCTCTTTCTCTCTCTCTCTCTCACACACACACACACACACACACAGCATTGAGTTCTATCTTCATCAGATATCTACAATAAGTAATACAAAAGTAAGACCTACTTCTTCCTCAAAAAGGCCTTTCAAAAGAGGCTGGGGCTGGAAGAGGTGTAAGACAAGGTGATAGCAGGAGTATGGAATGAATTTGTCCCATGCAGCATCCAAGCTGTAAAACATCATTTAGTGTATGCCAACTCATTTGTAGCAGTGTGGAAGAATCTCTAGGTAATAAGCAGTCACGGAGAATGGATAAAGGAAATAGGGTACATACGTGTAGTAGAATAGGATTCAACCTTAACAAAAAAGGGAAGGCAACCATTGTGGCAACCCAGATGGACCTGGAAAACATAAGATTCAGTGAAATAAGTCAGTCACATAAGGACAAATACTACAGGATTCCTCTTTTAGAAATCATGTAGAATAGAGGAAGGCATTTGGCCAAGCAGTTAAGATGTTACTTGGGATGCCCATATTCCATATTGGAGTGCCTACATTCAAGGCTTGGCTCCACTCCCAACTCCAGCTTCCCACTAGTGCACACTCTGGAAGGAAGCACATGATAGCTTAAATATTTGGGTGCCTACAATCCCCTGGGAGAGCAGGGAGGAGTTCTAGCCTCCTGGCTTCAGCCTGGCCCAGCCTCAGCTATCTCAGGCATTTGGGTAGTGAACTAAAGGAGGCAAATCAATTTCTCGCTCTCTTCTCTCTCTCTCTCTGTCTCTCTCTGTCTCTCCTTCCCCTCTCATTCCTTTCTTTCTTTCAAATAAAATATAAATAAACATTTTTAAAATAAAACAATTTTTCTCAAAATAAAACATAACGCTGTAACACTGTGGTTCTCAATCAGGGGTTACTCCGGCCCAGAAGAGACATTTGGCAATTTCCAGAGACATTTTTTCATTATCATCACTAGACAGGGAGCTGCTACAGGTATCTAGTGAGTGGATAGAAACAAGGGATGCTGGATGGGGGCCAGCACTGTGGCATAGAAGGTAAAGCTGCTGCCTGCAGTGCCTACATCCCATATGGGCGCTGGTTTAAGTCCAGGCTGCTCCATTTCCAATCCGGCTCTCTGCTATGATCTGGGAAAGCAGTACATGATGGCTCAAGTCCTTGAACCCCGGCACCTGCAGGGGAAGACCCAGAGGAAGCTCCTGGCTCCTGGCATCAGATCGGCCTAGCTCTGGCCATTGCAGCCACTTGGGGAGTGAACCAGAGGGTGGAAGACCTCTGTCTCTCTCTCTGCCTCTCTTTCTCTCTGTGTAACTCCAAATTTCAAATAAATAAATAAATATTTACAAAAAAAAAGAAACAAGGAATTCTGGCAAACATCCTACAATGTACAGAACAGTTTCCTACAATGAAGAACTATGTAATCCAAAATGTCAATAGTGACAAGGTCAAAAAACCTTTCTGGACAAAGACTGTGTAAGGCAAAGAAGGAAATACGTTCCATTAGAACAATGTATCATAAGGATCGGAACAGTTTTGGGTACCACTTTTTGTTATCACCTTATGATGGTCTAGCTCAAAAATTAAATGTAAAATGTCTTCTGTAGTCTATCAATGAGGGTCAAAAATAGCTAGCTCCTCTGCAAGTTATTCTGCAAATAGAAGAGAGTAAAATGTTAACTGACCACCCAGGATTTGCCCCCCAATACATTCTTTGCTCCTTTAATTCCTCATTAATCCAGGGTGGCAGATAGGGTTCAAAAATCTGTCTAAGCTCACGACTCTGGTCCAACTCTGATCTCTTGCTGTCATCTTACAGAAATAGCTTCTCCTGTGTCCTTAGACACTGTGATCCTACCCACATGAATGGTGGCTTCGATTTTGATTAAGATTCTTAAGCCACAGTCATATTTCCTTTGCCTTTGTGGTGAGCCTGCGTGAAATAAATGAATGCATCAGCACACACAAGAGTAAAGAGATGGGACTCTCATTTCTAAGCTATTTACAAAGTTTTTTCCATAATTATGAATTCAGGGCACAGTTTGATAGCAGAAACAAATGATTTGCAACAACTCATCCTAGCACCCTTTTTCTCAAAAAAAAAAAAGTTTGACTGTAACTATTGCTTTGTTAAACTTTATGAATTACAATTCAAAAGACAAAATACCGCTTTAATCCACTTTCTATTGTTGACAGCAAGATTAACAGTTGCCTTAAATTTATGTCCCTCCCACAACGACTAGCAAAGTATTTGTAACTGTTGCCCAGGGAGCCACTAGCTCATCAGAAAAAAATAAAATGTTGCAAATACCAATCAGGGAAACCTATTGGCATCTAAAGTAAATACAAGTAAGCAGATTATGTCATTTATCACCCTCTCTCTTTGCATCTATAACTAGATGTTTGGCATAGAATGTGATCAAATATATATTAAGGAAATAGAAGCATACAGAAATTGCAGTTCAGGAAAATACTTGTTTTAGGACATAAAAGCACCACTAAATTTTTTTCCAGACTGGGAAGAGGAGGGAATGGGGGTGATGACTTACTGTGCATGTACAACATTTTATTCTAGCTTAATAAATATAGATATTGGTGAAGGTTGTACAACATTGTGAATGGACTAAATCCCCCTGAATTGTTCAGTTTAAAATGGTTAATTTTATGTTATATCAGAAGTCCATTATTTTTTCAAAAGACATCTATGAATGGGGCTATTGAGATATGTAGTTAAGTAGTTTATGGTGTTCATAGAACTAAGGTGCATCTCCATCATCACAAAATGCCTGATGGATGTTTGCATACTTAAGCTATTTATACATATTTATTTATATGTATTAAATTTTCTCCCCTTCTTTATAAAACAGAATTTAAGCCAATACAAGTAACTAAATTACCAAGAAGCATCAAAGAATATTAAAAATACATCATTGAATTTTCAATTATTGGTGAACATAACTACTGCAAATTCAAGATGCATCCTGAATTTTTAAGTCAATTCTGGTCTTTCCACCCTGTAATGAACAGCAGTATATCTTCACTTGCTGAGACCAATATGACTTTTTTCCTGCTTTGCAGCTCTGTTTCAGTTGGAAGAAACAGAGAAAACAAACTATGCAATAGGTGATCTTTCTATTTATTGTAGATCACTTCCACATTGCTTCAGACAACTGGGTTTTTGTCCAGGCATCTTGTTTTCTCTCTCCCTGTGTCCCAGACAGAACCCATTCTGAAATACCCCTCCATAAGACCAAGTAGGAAATTCATACCTTACTACCACATGCCTCCAAAGCCCTTTTGGAAAAGACTTTCACAGAAAGAGACAAATCCCTCCCCACTTCCAAGCCTGACATAACTCAAGACAGGAGTTAATACTAAAATTTCACTTGTTATGGGGTCACTGAATCCCCCTTCCCTTCCACTCCAAGGCCAGTATATCTCCTGGGTTGTTTCATGTTTCCAGAAATGCCCCTAAGTTGAGAAATAGAAATCCATTGTTTTATAACACAAACCACGCAGAGAGAAGTAGAAAGTGTTACCTCATTGGGTCAGCGCTAAAATCTTGGCAAAGGAGACACAGTTGCTGTGTACACACACACACACACACAATCTATAAAGCTTGGTGCCTTCCCTCAGACAGGTTTTTTTTTTTTTTTCTGGTCCCCTTTTCTGCCTGGGTGCAAGTGTTGGGGGCGGGGACCAGAAGCAAAGTTGGCAATGCTTTCTTTCTTCCCCCAACAACCCCTGCAAAGAGCTTCCAGCATTCCTGCCCCTCCTCCTCCCCCTCTTCCCAGGAATGGCCCCAAGCATCTTTTTCCCCCAGCAAAATCCTCCTTCCTCACCCAAATCTGTTTGATACCACTATGGAGGTAGTTCCTTGAAAATCATTTTGCTACCAAGCACCTGAGCCAGTCCACACGAGGTGGGAGGGGGCCGGTAAGAACACCTCAGCCCAAACAAAAAACGCAAAATATTCGATGTTACATATTTTTAATGAGTCGGCAAGGGAACTGAGGCCATTTTCTTTTCCAATGGACCTGTTTCCTTTCTGTGGGCACCTTTCACCCACGTGGATCATCCCCACTTCTTCCAAGCTTTGCAGTCCTAAGGCAAGCAAGGAGTCCCTAGATAACTATTTAGTATAAACAAACCATGCAGCTTTAATGGAATTACCTCAGCCTGCTAGTAAATAATTTATAGTAGGCAGTAAATAAAATATGGTTCTACATCTTTAAAAGAGTTGTCAAGTAGAAAACACCCACCAGAGGGACGTAAACCCTGAAGATTGCCATGCTTAAAGACGCCAGTTGGGATAGAGAGCCAGGTGAAAAGACAACATGTTTTTATACCCCCAGAGGAAGGCGTGGGTGCTGCCAGAACCAGAGTGGGCAGCTCTGCGGGAAGGTTTGGGCAGAGAAAAATGAAGAGACAGGATGTGTTTTTCACTTAGCCCAGGAACAAGTGATTAAAATGTGAAGGTAGAGGGGTGTATGTTCATAATAATACCTTCTATTTGAAAGCCAAGATGCTTTTAAATTCATTATCGCACTTAATGCTTGACACCACTCTTCCAGAAAGACCAGACCATGATGATTCCCATTTTGCAGATGGGTAAAATAAGGTTGTGAGGCTAAGATACTGCACCCACGTATGCCTGCTGGGGACTGAGTAGAACTCCAGAGTTGGTTTTTTTTTTTTTTAACTCCAGCCGGCCAGTTCATTTCCATCAATCCACCACTTCTCCCCTGCATGTCCACACAATCACACCACCCAGCCCCCGAACACTTGCTCAGTTTACAACACTTTGCAGTATCTTCTTTTTTGTGTGTGAACTGAAAGCCCTCTAAATAAATTTTCTGCCTTCCCTTCCTCAAATCAGACCCCTGGAAGGCTCATCCCAGTTTGGAGAGGAGGGCAGATTTATGAGCATCTCCCCAAGGTTATCCCCAAGACAACCTTGACCATGAAACCAGAATCTTGAACACTTGACCTAAATTGCCAAGGGCATCTGTTTCCGTCTGTAATTGTCACCAGGCTTCATTTGAAATTCGATCTTGTGTCACTAATGGTATTAACAGGAGCTGAGGTGCAACCATCCAACCAGAGATTGTTGCATATGATTTCACATGCAAACGAAAGTAAATCGGCACAACAATAAAAGTGTTGTCGCAATTAATAAAGCTCTGGTTTGGGACAATGAAAATTCGATAACTGTTCTCTCTGCTTTTTGTCCATCCACCCACCCCACCCCACCCCACCCCACCCGCGACTTCTGGAGCGGGAGCGCGCGCGCGCACACACACACACACACAGCCACTATTCAAAGAACGGGGAGTCTTGTTAACCATTTCTGAAGTTCCTCGCCATCCCAGACGTCTTTCAGACACGCACCTCTCAGTCATCTGAGAAAACCAGACGTTTAATTACTGTAACTTTTGTTCGATCATTACTGATAATAAAGGCAACCTTTTCGCTAGATACAATTATAACGCAAGCTGCTCCAACACCTGCACGGATCGAATTTGTCTCCAGCGTGGTTTTTCACTCCTCCTCTAAACTGCCTTTGAATTTCTCCTTATCTTCTGACCAGAAGATTTAATATGTTGCAAGAGATAGATTTCACGAAAACACGTTGTCCCTTCTGTAGCTACATCTGCTCCGAGCTATTAAGAAAAGTAAGACATTTTGATACTAATTGCAAATAAATTGTGATGTGTTCACCAAGTAATTGATTTAATGAAGTTCATATGAAACTCCTGAGATTGGCCAAGTGAAAAGCCCCCTGGTGTGTCTATTGTGGAGGGGAAAGAAGGTTGGTTTTTCGTTTTCTTTCTTGAGGGAAAAAAAAATAGAGGTGGTGTGGAGCGAGGGGCGAGGAGGAGAGGTGGACACACATGTTACCTCCGCAGCCACCGAGGCGGCGGGAAGGAGCCTCCCGCATAGCGCCTCTCTCCCGCCGACCAGACCAAATGAGGCGAGAGTGACCGCGCCGCAAGCGGGGCCCGGCAGCCCGTTGCGCTGAGTTCGGCGGCAGATGTGGGTAGAAGCGAGGGCTAGAGCGCTGGCCGCCTTTGGCATACGGCACTGCCCCGGGTCGTGTTCCTCCCATTCCCGAAGTGCTGGACAACGGCCTCTAAAACCCTTTTTTCTGGCCTTAAGTTCAGAGGCCTGGAGGCTGCGAGGAAAGGAGGGGCCCCAGATAGCTCTCCTCCTGAGTCCAGGTGGGCCCTCTGGCTGCAGTAGCTAGTTGCCACCCCCCATGCGGGTCACGGGTTCTGGGGTGCGGGGCCCCAGTTTGCCCCACAAGCAAGAAATAGGACCATGAAACTGTCTTCAGCGGTCCCATGGGTTTTCCTTTCTAAATTTCCTCACCAGCCAATTCACCGACTTAAGGGACAGAGAGTGCGGGGTGCTGAGAGGGAATATGACGTTTCTGAACACCTACTGTGTTCTAGAGTCTACCCTTCAGAAAAACTAGCTTCAATCAACGTCTGGGAGGTATTGTTGCTCTTCTTCAACAGAAGGAGAAACTGAGGCCAGAAGGACCCTTGGCAGCAACGTGCCAGGGATGATCTGACAACCGGGGGACATTCACCAAATTCATCTGTTCCAGAAGGAGGGAAGAAGATTCCCACAAAACCGTACCCACTTGGCCCGAAAGCCTTGCAAATATTCTCACGGATAACTTAGTCTAGGAGGTGCAGGGGTCAGGGGACAACCGCGCGCGGGGTCCAGCCCGCATCTCCGAGTTGGCAGCTCACAGCCTGCGGCTCGGGTTTGGACTTTTTGTTTCGTTTCGTTTTAAAGAAAGAGGGGGGTGGGGGCATTTGAATGATCAGAGCCTGGGCTGAAGTAGCGACTGCCTCCGAATTCCTCGGAGTGGCCCTGCTGATGAACCTTCTCCGAGTTGCCTCCTCAGGGATGCCGGCGGCAGCTAATTTGAGAGCCAAATCCTCCAAAGACACAGAGGGGCAGGGGCGGTGGTTCTGAATGTGCCCGCTGTCGGACATCGCCGCGACCCAAGGGCCAAGATCGTGCGGTGGGGACAAGTGAGAGCCCTCCCTCCTTCCCCACCAACCGCCACCCACAAGGAAGAGACTGCCCGCAGCGTTCAGGCGGGTTTTCACCCTTGGGTACAGCGCAGAGCTTTAGAACCCAATTGAATGCAAATGTCAACACTCTGGTCCGACCGCGGCCAGTTTCGATCCCGGAGAGGCAAGACCCGTAGCGAAGGATGGCGAAGGTGTCAGCGCCCAGCCAGAAGGGCCTCGGAAAAGAGAGGGGCCCCCGTGAGCTGGGGCACCGGGAATCCCACCTTGTCCCCTGTCGGACCTGGACACAGAACGTCCAGTCTGCTCCTTAGGGGAAAGCTCGGCTCACCACGCTTCTGTCGAGACCCTTCCAGCTCAGGCTCGCCGCGGCCGCCTCGCACGGTCGGCCACATTCGTTGTTCGGGCCGAAGTCCCTCTCCTTTTGCTTTCATGGGACCCGGTTTCTCCAGACGCAGAAGGACGGGGGATGGGGGCAGGACTGACCCACTGGGCCCCCGCACTAGAAAACCCGGCTAGCCGCCCTGGCCCCAAGCTGAGCTTTTCTAGCACTTACGGACGTCTGGAGCTCCCTCCCCTACCCCGGGGCTTCGGAGTAGGTGATCTGGAAGCAACTTTCTCCCGCCCCAGGTCACAAGTACATTTTCTGGGGCTGCGAATCCCAGCCTGCCTTCCGCTTCGGCACAAACAGCGGCCGCGAGGGCCTGAGGCATCAAGGAAGGGGTGGGCTACAGCGCGGCAGGGCAGAGGTCGGCTGGGGGCTGGGCCGGTAAGGTCTTTGGGATTGTCAAGGGAGAGGCTGGTTGGGAGTGAAAAGTTGGGATTTTTGTGGCTTGGCGGGCCGGGATTGTCATGCGATATGACCTTTTCTCCCCAATAACTGGGCACCAGCTGCTGATAAACGCGCCTGAGGGGCACACAGCCTTTGTGACACATAGTTAGGCCAGGGGAAGATTGACAGGGGCCTTGGAGGGGAAGGGGGTTGTAGTATCCCGCCTAGTTTGAAGTTGCAATGCGCGCGTCCCGGGACTGGGCGGCCGGCTCCCCCCTGGCCGCAGCGCCCCCTGCGGTCGCGAAGTGGGCCCTGGCAGGGCTCGGACTGGCGCGGGGAGCTGCTTGCACTTCGCCTGGGAAGCGGTCACCCGCCGGGGCTTGGCTTCTGAAAGTGCGATTTGGGTAGCTGGGAGTGGAGATTTACGATCCTGGAGGACAGAGCGTGAAAGGGGTATCATCATCAGTTTTGACTGAAAGAAAGAAAACATATCTTTAACAAAAAGAAGGGCCCTTGCCATTCACCCGCGTTGTTAGGACAACGTGAACTATCCTTGAAATGATTAGTTCCACTTCAAAGGAATTTACATTCAACAGTGAAAACTCAGCCTCTTATTCGAAAGGACTTTTCACTACGGAGAGTCCTATGTTCCGTCCTTCTATTTATTTTTCAGCGTTCACGGTGCACTTGTATTAAATCAACAGAGAGAGCCGCACAACGCTCTCATTATGCAGGCCAGCCCGGGGTTCCAGGGACCCTGAGTTACAGGTAGACAAGGAAGGGAGACCGGGATTGGGATTGAGGTGCGGGACCCCTCAGGCACTCGACAGGCCCGGACGATGGGTGGTAAGGGAGGGGAGCCAGTTGAGGGGGAGGGGCAGAGCAAGCAACTGAAAAAATCTATCCCAAAGCCCAACCCAAGCGCTGTAAGCAGAGACTGTGAGCGCCTCGCGATTCTTGCAGAGCCTGGAACACTTTACCTTTCTCCTGAAGAAAGTGGACCTCCAGGTCCCCAGCGACCCCTCCGGAACGTCTGTTAAAAACTGATCGGGTTTGCACATCTTCGCCAGGCGTAATTCAAGTCTGGCTCCACAACTGAGAAGACAAACCTGATCTCTTAGTGGCTTGGGATGTTGCTTGCACACCCTCCCATGGCCCACAAGTCTGCGCCCCTCCCCCGCCCCCCGGGGTCGCCTCTGGTCGCAAAAGGAACAACAGTATTGTGTTTATGAGTGCAGTGGAGTGGCTGGAGGGCTGCTGACCCCTGTAACTGTCCTGGACTGCCTCTGGGTGGTGGCAAGGATGAAGTTCCACCCCCACCACACCCCCAGAAACTGAGGAACAGCCCCCAAGTCTCACCTTCACCCCCACACACCCACTCACCCAAGCCCACCCACAATCAACACTCCAAACTGCCTTTCAGCCCAAGGCTGGTTTCTTCTCCAAGAACAATGATGCTCAACTTTTTCTTTTTCTTTTTTTCTTAAAGATTTATTTATTTATCTGAAAGGCAGAGTTAGAGAGAGGTAAAGCAGAGGCAGAAGCAGAAAGAGAGAGGGAATCTTCCATGCACTCGTTCTCTTCCCAAATTGCAGCAACAGCAGGAGATGAGCCATTCTAAAGCCAAGAGCCCAGAGGTTCTTTCAGGTTTCCCACGTGGGTGCAGGTGCCCAAGGTCTTGATCCATCTGCCACTGCTCTCCCAGGCCATAGCAGAGAGCTGGATCAGAAGTGGAGCAACCATGACGCAAAATGGCACCCACATGGGATGCTGGCACTGCAGGCAGTGGCTTTACCTGGTATGCCACAGTGCCAGCCCTTCAACTTTTTCTTAACCTTCCTTTCCAGCTTCTAATTAGAAAAGTGAACCTGTGCTAGACACTGCCTTCAAGATTTTATCTGGGAGCCAGCATTGTGGCATAGTGCTTAAAGCTGCCACCTGCAGTGCCGGCATCCCATATGGGTGCTGGTTCGAGTTCTGGCTGCTCCACTTCCGATCCAGCTCTCTGCTATGGCCTGGGAAAGCAGTAGAAGATGGCCCAAGTCCTTGGGCCCCTGCACCTATGTGGGAGACCCAGAGGAAGCTCCTGGCCTCGGATTGGGGCAGCTCTAGCTGTTGCAGCCAATTGGGGAGTGAATCAGTGGATGGTAGATCTCTCTATCCTCTCTCCACTTCTCCTTCTCTCTCCGTGTAACTCTGAGTTTCAAATAAATAAATAAATAAATCTTTTTTAAAAAGAGTTTATCTGAATTTTCCTAACCTATTTTGATTCAGTGCCACTCCCCAAACTGGGCCCATGCCTTGAATTATTTTCAACAGGAATTCTAATGCTACCCCTTAAAACCAGATTTAGAGACCTCTCTCAGTAGGTTCAAAAGCAATGAGCACAGGTTGCTTGGCTAGAAGTTAAAGATGGTGACCAACTGATACCTGGTAGCAAAGATGTGAGTTGGAGCAATGACTGGCAAAGGCTCCAGTTTTCCTGTGTTTGGGGGGTGAATGAGAGCTCAGGTTCCATTTGCTGTTCTGGCCCTTCTCTCTTGCTCTTCCTTCTGCCTGGGTCCTGGATTTATTTCACTTTCTTGCAGGGATGGTTTCCTTTGTTTTTTGTCTCCCCCCCCCCCCCCACCGCTGTGGCTTATCCTGAGGCATCCTCAGTCCCCTCCCTCTCCCTCTCTAAAGCTCTCTGGGACAACTTTCCAGTCCTCTCATCTGATACTTGATGAGAACAGAACTGCGGATGAGTCAGAACCTTGAGGCCAACTGTGGGTTTGCCAGCACCCCCAGACGGTTTAAGAGAAATGAATGCACAGGCAATTATAAAAGTCCAACTCCCAGCCCAGCCCACTGCCGACTAGATCTATGCTTTAGTCCTAATGTTGAACTCCTGGTGGCTTCCAAAGGGGTTGGCATTTCTTCTTTAGGGATATGGAGTATGGATACTTCTCTGCAGGTGGCAAGCACATTTCAGTGGCAGAGCCAAGGTTTGTTCCTATGGGGTTGTATGTAGCCTTGGAGTTGCCTCTCTTGATGTCAGGCAGTGAAGAAAGAAAGAAAGAAAAAAAAAGGGAGTGAGAAAGCAGAGGCCCTGGTGGAAAGCAATGCTGGGAGAGTGCGGGGAGGCCTCCAGCTGAAAAGGCTTGAGAATGAGAGGCTCTGGCTCCCAAGGCTGCTCTGATGGGGGAGGGCAGAAGGAGGCGTGTGAGAAAAGTGACACATCCTAAAGCACACCCCAGGAGAGCTGAGGATCTAGGAAGGACTCTAAATGTATTTCTAATTACTTTTCATGCTCCCAGAAAGGAGGCTCCTTTTAAGTTCTATCTTAAAGGCTTGTTATTGTACTGAGTTATAGTCCGCATTTGAAAGCACTGTTTATACGTTTTAACTTTTTGTGTAGGGTAGGGAGATGGTAAATACGAGATATGTACATTTCTGGCAAAGCCTATAGGAAATCAGAAATTGGAAACTTCTTTATCAATGGTTTTATCATTGTAAGAATTCCTAAGAGTAGCAAAGACATTGATTTGCCCTAAAATGTATAGATTCTTTACAAGAGAAAAACCTTGTGTTGGTGCTTTTTTTCTGTAACATTACTCTCTCAGGTAGCTGAGACGCTAAATGTACACGTGCAGTTGAGGACATGACTGCAGAGCAGACATCCAGTCAGCAGAGGGCATACTCATCACTGTCAAACTCTGCTTCCAGATTTGGAGGTGAGAATGGTAGGGAAGGGAAGGAACGGTGTCTCAGCTGCCTTGGAATGAAGTTCCAAAGGAGATCTAGGAAATGACAACATTATTTCTTGAAAGCAGACACAAAGAGAACAAGACAGGACACACTGGTATGTTTACACACATGGAGTTCCCAAAGAGTGACAGTATCTCAAGTCTGAAAAGTAGGCCTTTTAAAATCTCAATTTGACTGATAGGAGATTGGGATCAAAGTGTTCACAGAATGAAAAACTGATGTTTACCATCAGTGCATGATACTTGGAAACCATTAGATCTTCTCAAAACCAAGAGGAAACTAGTAATGCTGTGAATGAGTGCATGATATTGAAAAGCCTTGGTTTTGGCCGGCGCCGTGGCTCACTAGGCTAATCCTCTGCCTGCGGCGCCGGCACCCCGGGTTCTAGTCCCGATCAGGGCACCGGATTCTGTCCCGGTTGCTCCTCTTCCAGTCCAGCTCTCTGCTGTGGCCCAGGAATGCAGTGGAGAATAGCCCAAGTGCTTGGGCCCTGCACCCGCATGGGAGACCAGGAGGAAGCACCTGGCTCCTGGCTTCGGATCAGTGCAGCGAGCTGGCCATAGCAGCCATTTGAGGGGGGGGTGGTGAGCCAATGGAAGGAAGACCTTTCTCTCTGTCTCTCTCACTGTCTAACTCTGCCTGTCAAAAAAAATTTAAAAAAAAAAGGCCTTCGTTCTAATAACTTCCAGTCTTAGACAAATCACTTCTCTCTGAGTTTAATGAATGGAGAAAGAAGTGTGTTATCTCTAAGGTCCCTGCAAACAGGAAATGATTCTGGAAACAAAAAGGTGAGCCTAACTTAGAATTTATAGGAGTGGAAATGAAATTGATTATGTCTAAAGTAATTTCTAACGGTATATAATTCTGAGAACAAGATGCAATCTCAGTCCACTTAGAATTTTGTAGACTTTCAAATCATTTTTTTCTAAAAAGAGTAGCATGCAGGCAAGGATGAAAACAGGAAACAATGCTGCCCACTCTATGATGCTAACATTTTGCATTATCCGGCCTGAGACCTCTTCTGTGAACAACACTTGATCCTGCGTGGTGGAAATGATAGAAGCTGAGATATTCTCAGGCTGCATGCTGGCAGCAAACAAGTCTTAAATAGCAATGCTTGTGGTGAAAAAAGCCAGAGACCAAGGCACTGGTTCAACTAGGGAGGCTGAGGTCCTGAATACTGAAGTAAGTAGATTCTCAACATTCTCTTGGGCTAAGGCTGGAAACCTTCAGGAACTCTCAGATTCAAGAATACAGCTGTCATTTTTATTGACACATTTATGTTCCCCAGGCTTCTCAACCTACATTAAGGGTTTGGTTTTCCTCAGAGTGCAATTCTACACACTGAATTGAACACCTGAAGCAATTGCTTAAATAGGGTTTTCTAGTTACTGTCCAAGGTCTATAGATTTGTTTATCACAAAGGGTAGAGCTGCCACTCTCTAATCACCATGAAACTTCTAACAGTGGTCAAGACAAAGCCGTATGCAACTGTGGATGCTGCACTTGCTCATTGGCTAATGAATAGATGAAAACATGAAATCCTGGAAGCCCTCCAGTCTACTGTATTCTGGAACCTGCTTCCTTCTGTCCCTTCCACCTAACTTCCCAGCTGCTATGGCCCCAATATGTCTCCTAAAATTCATGTCCTGTAAATTTAATCCTCAATGCAACAACATTGTGAGTTGGGGCCTTTGGAGAGGAGTTTAGGTCATAAGGGCTCTGACCTGGTGAATGAATTATGCCACCATAAAAGGGCTTACAAGAGTGAGTTCACCCTCTTCTGTTCTTCTGCTCTGTGATGACCTGACCTTCAAAGGAAACAGAGTTCAAGGTGCCATCTTGGAAGCAAAGAAACTGGGCTGTTAACCTGCTGATACCTTTGTCTTGGATTTCCCAGCCTCCAGAGCTATGAAAGAATAAATTCCTATTCTTAACAAATCACTCAGTCTCAGGTATTTTGTAATGGCAGCACAAAATGGGCCAGAACATAGCTTTATATGGCCAAGCTGTGGGCTCACAGGTCATGAAGTTACACATAGGCTATCTTAGCATTTGGTGAAGTTAGGTGTTTGGGAGCCAGTGCAGTCTGTCATTCACCTAGGGTCTGCCCTGTCCAGTTCCATGGTCTCCAGCCACATGTAGCTATTGAGCACTTGAATTGTGGCCAAAGAAAGAGAGGGGAAGGAAGGATGGGAAATTGGGGGCTGAGAGGGAGAGGGAGGGAAGAGTGGTTGTCTTCTTGGGATTATACCTATGGAATACATGAAATCTGTTCTGTTTATATTAATAATAATAAAAAAGAAATGTGGTCAGTCTAAATTGAAGTGCGCTGTAATTGTAACATGCACATGGGATTTTGAAGACATTGAACATAAAGAATGCTAACTATTTCATTAATAATTTTATATTGATTATAAGAGAAAATGACAGTGTTTCAGATATATTGAAATATGTTATTAACATGAACCTTATTTATTTTTACCTTTTTAAGTGAGACTACCAGAAATATAAGACTTGTAGATGTATACACATTTTTGTCTCAGATTATGCTCTCACTGGGTGGCACAGCCCTAGACAGTTGATACGGAGTTCCTAAACATGTACTCAGTATTCAGCATCAGGATAAACCATGTTTTCTCACTCACTGTTTACTTTTCCAGCGGAGAGCACAGTGCCTGGCAGATAGTAGGTATTTACTCTTGTATGAGTGAATGTTTGACTGTCCCATCTAGCACTCCAATCCTAGGAGATAAGACTTTGTATGAGATAGCCAGGATGAAATGTTCCCTGTTCAGCAGCTCCACCATGTTGCTGCATGGTTTTGAGTGAAAAGAGCTTGGAAAATTGCAGGAGACCTTAGTTCAAGATTTAGTTCAAAATTAATCCAAACATCTACAGCCAACTTATATTTGATCAAGGATCTAAAATCGATTCCTGGATTAATGACAGTCTATTCAATAAATGCTGCTGGGAAAACTGGATTTCCACATGCAGAAGTATGAAGCAAGAACCCTACCTTACACCTTACACAAAAATCCACTCAACATGGATTAAAGATCTAAATCTAAACCCAACACCATCAAATTATTAGAGAACATTGGACAAACCCTGCAAGATATAGGCACCTGCAGTCAAAGCCAAAATTAACTATTGGGATTGCATCAAATTGAGAAGTTTCTGTACTTCAAAAGAAACAGTCAGGAGAGTGAAGAGGCAACCAACAGAATGGGAAAAAATATTTGCAAACTATGCAACAGATAAAGGGTTGATAACAAGAATCTACAAAGAAATCAAGAAACTCCACAACAGCAAAACAAACAAACTTAAGAGATAGGCCAAGGACCTCAATAGACATTTTTCAAAAGAGGAAATCCAAAGGGCCAACAGACACATGAAAAAATGTTCAAGATAACTAGCAATCAGGGAAATGCAAATCAAAACCAAAATGAGGTTTCACCTCACTCCGGTGAGAATGGCTCACATTCAGAAATCTACCAACAGCAGATGCTGGAGAGGATGTGGGAGAAAAGGGAAACTAACCCACTGTTGGTGGGAATGCAAACTGGTTAAGCAACTATGGAAGTCAGTCTGGAGGTTCCTCAGAAACCTGAATATAACCCTACCATACAACCCAGCCATCCCACTCCTTGGAATTTACCCAAAGGAAATTAAATTGGCAAACAAAAAAGCCATCTGCATCTTAATGTTTATTTCAGCTCAATTCACAATTGCTAAGACCTGGAATCAACCTAAATGCCCATCAATGGAAGACTGGATAAAGAAATTATGGGACATGTACTCTATAGAATACTATATAGCAGTCAAAAACAATGAAATAATGTCATTTGCAACAAAATAGAGGAATCCGGAAAACATCATGCTGAGTGAAATAAGCCAGTCCCAAAGGGACAAATATCATATGTTCTCCCTGATAGGTGACAACTAACCGAGCACCAAAAAGGAAACCTGTTGAAGTGAAATGGACACTATGAGAAACAATGACCTGATCAGCTCTTGTCCTGACTCTAGATGTACAATTTAATACTTTATCCCTTTTAGTATTTTTTGTCCTACTTAATACTATTGGTTGAACTCTGTAATTAACACACAATTATTCCTAGGTGTTTAAATTTAACTGAAAACTGATCTCTGGTAAATATGAGTGGGAATAAGAGAGGGAGGAGGTGTACAACTTGGGACATACTCAATCTGACTTGCCCCAAATGGTGGAGTTAGAAATGTGCCAGGGGATTCCAGTTCAATCCCACCAAGGTGGCATGTACCAATGCCATCTCACTAGTCCAAGTGATCAATTTCTGTTCACAATTGATCATAATGATACAACTAAGAGTCAAAGAGATCACACAAACAAACAAGACTAGTGTCTGCTAATACCAACTGAGAGAATTAAAAAGGAGAGAACAATCCAACAGGCTTCTTCCAGTGTTGATATTTTGAGTCTATGATCAGGGAGGAGGAGCAGGGAACCTGTGTGGGAAGCAGGATACACAGGAGACTCATAGAATGTCAGATGTCCTAAACAGCACTCTGGCCTCAGAATCAGCCCTTAAGGCATTTGATTCTGGCTGAAGAGCTCATGAGAGTATTTTAGGCATGGAAACCCAAGACACTCTGGAAAAAAAAAAAAAAAAAACCTAAATGAAAGATCTCTGTGAGTGAGATCCCAGTAGAAAGAATGGGCCATCAAAGAAGGAGGTATCTTTCTCTGAAGGGAGGAGAGAACTTCCACTTTGACTATGACCTTGTCTAAATAAGATTGGAGTTGGTGAACTCAAAAGGCTTCCATAGACTTGGCAACTCATGACAAGAGCCTCGGGTGATTACTGATGCCACAAACAAGAGTGTCATTTTTTTAAGTCAACAACAGGAGTCATTGTGCACTTACTCCTCATGTAGGATCTCTGTCCTTAATGTGTTGTTCAATGTGAATTAATTCTATAACTAGTACTCAAACAGTATTTTACACTTTGTGTTTCTGTGTGGGTGCAAACTGTTGAAATCTTTACTTAGTATATACTAAATTAATCTTCTGTATATAAAGAGAATTAAAAATGAATCTTGATGTGAATGGAATGGGAGAGGGAGCGGGAGATGGGATGGTTGCAGGTGGGAGGGAAGTTATGGGGGGAGGAAGCCACTGTAATCCATAAGCTGTACTTTGGAAATTTATATTTATTAAATAAAAGTTATAAAAAAAGATTTAGTTCAGCAAATCACTCACTTGCTGTATGAATTTGATTAATTCACTTCTCTTCTGACTTCTACTTACTGTATACTTTGCTGATGGCGAAGTGAATCTAGCTATGAGATTATTATTTAAGTTCTTATTTTGGCTATGCTATTACAGAAAAATGTTAGCCATCTCTTTTATAAGGTCTAAAGATTAAATGGTGCGTCCTACAGATTCCTTCATAATAGAATTAGTTTCCTACCTTGAAGAGAATAGAGAAATGAAAGAACAAGTTGGGCTTAGGATAGAGAAATGAGGGAGCAAGGCCTAGATCGCTTGCTGACAATAGCAATATCACATGAATACTTAGCAAACAGTTTCAACCATTAGATAACAACTTAAGAAAACATTTACCAGAAGGTCCAATGCCTTCTATAAATTTTAAGAATCATGTATTTGAAAACACCTCTTAAATATCTAACATGGTGTAGTTTGTTTAACCAGTAAACTTAAGCACAACCATATAAAATGTTTTTAGTTTCTTTCTACCAACAAGTTTAAAACATATGATATACAGATTCAGGTCACACAAATTAAAATGTATCTTTGATTGATTTTAGCAGCTTAAATTTATGGACAATCTTATCTATAAGCCATTTAAAATAAAACTCTTAATAAAATTTCCCCATGTGGACATACAATATGTACACACATATAACATAGCATAGTAGACCAATATAGCAATTTTAATAATAGCTTTTAAAGTCTTTAACTCTTTTTGTAGATTGCCAATTGATTTGAATTGCTTTTTGTTTTTAGTAACCTCAGTGAACCATACTTTCAGTTGGTACTGTTAATACATTATGTTCTCTTGATGTCTATGAAATTCTAATTGTTCCAAAACAGCTGAATTTTTATTAAGAGCTATGGGTTATTTAAATATGTGCTTATTTTCAAAGATTTGAATAATCACCTGTAACAATGATCAAATTTGGTCTATATTATGTCATGATTTTAAGGAATCTTATTTCAACCAGATTTTGGATTTTGAGCCTTCTTGGCATTCTTGACAGGCATTCAAAATATTAGAAGTACTGTCAAGATGTGATGTGGTACCAAACTTTAAGTTTCTATAATGGAAAATGCTATTAATACAAATGTTTGAGAATTAAAAAGTCTAATGATCTTGTGTTACTAGACATGATAGTTATATTAATGAGAAAGCCCCCAGAGGCCTAACGGGTTAAATAATTGTAAAATCCTACAGGTGCTTTCAAAAATACTGTGAAGTAAGCAAGTGCCTCTTGTTGGTTGATGAGTTTCTAATTTTAAACATGACGACTTAAAGTCTTTTGTCATCCACAGTTATATATGATTTGCTGCTCATAAAACTAAAGCGTTCTTGGTTCTGTGTTTAGCTGTCCTCCTATAGGTTCCTATGGACTTTTTCCAGCCACTTCTATTGTATTTAGTACTTTGGGACGGCTCGGTAAACAGATGAAGCCAATAATGTATTAACAGTACCAACTGAGAGAAAGTATGGTTCACTGAGGTTACTTTTCCTTTTTCTGTAGAGTAAGGGAGTCAGACCAGATAGTTACCCTAGGCTTCTTCCACTGTTGATATTTTGAGTCTATGATCAGGGAGGAGGAGCAGGGGAACCTGTGAGAAGGGCTAAAGTTATTGAGAGTCACCATCCTATCTCTTTTAAGGTCTCTTTTGATTCTCTCCAGGCTGTTCTGCTTTTCTTCTACACCTTTGTCCATTATGCATTATGCTCTGTGCTTTTTTTTTTTATTTTTTTTTTTATTCGACAGGGTTATAGACAGTGAGAGAGAGAGAGAGAGAGAGAGAGAGAGAGAGAGAGAGAGAGAGAGAGAAAGGTCTTCCTTCCGTTGGTTCATCCCCCAAATGGCCGCTACAGCAGGTGCTGCGCCCATCTGAAGCCAAGAGCCAGGTGCTTCCTCCTGGTCTCCTATGCGGGTGCAGGGGCCCAAGCACTTGGGCCATCCTCCACTGCCCTCCCGGGCCACAGCAGAGAGCTGGACTGGAAGAGGAACAACCGAGACTAGAACCTGGCGCCCGTATGCGATGCCGGTGCCGCAGCGGAGGATTAACCAAGTGAGCTGTGGCACTGGCCCCTGCTCTGTGCTCTTGATTGTCTCTTTTCCCTGTCCCCTAAGCAATGCCAGCACTGTTCTCCTGGTTTTGTATTACTCTGTTTCTGCAGTTGAAGGGGACAGAAAATGAGAAAGGAAAAAAAAATTTCTTCATCTTTGAAGTGAACATATGAAGGATCTTAATTGTGGGAAATTGGCATTAAAAGATAGCTTGGGGCAGGTGTTTGGCATAGTTTGTAAGAGGCTGCTTGGGATGCTCACATCCCATATCGGGTGCTTGCGTTTAAGTTCCAGTTCTGATCGCTATTCTAACATCCAGCTAATCCACACCCAGGGAGGCAGCAGGTTGATAGCCCAAGTGGTTGGGCCCCTGCCACCCATGTGGGAGATCTGGATTAAGTTCCTGGATCATGGCTTCAGCCTCTCCCAGCCCTGGCTGTTGTGGGCATTTGGGAATTGCTGCTGACAGGATTCTATGGAACATGGATTTCAGGATTTGTATTCTAAGCCTTGTATGTGTTTTCTTTTCTTTTTAAGGATTTATTTATTTACTTGAATGTCAGAGTTTCAGAGAGAAGGAGTGGCAGAGAGAGAGGGAGGGGGAGAGAGAGAGAGAGAGGTCTTCCAACCGCTGGTTCACTCCACAGTTGGCTGCAACGGCTGGAGCTATGCCAATCCAAAGCAAGGAGCAGGAGCCTTCTTCGGGTCTCGCACATGGGTGCAGGGGCCCAACCACTTGGACCATATTCTGCTCTCCCAGACCACAGCAGATAGCAGGATCGGAAGTGGAGCAGCCGGGACTCGAACCGGTGCCCATATAGGATGTCTGCACTGCAGGCGGTGGCTTTACCTGGTACACCACAGCGCTGGCCCCCTTGTTTGTGCTTTAAAAGCCCCTGACACAGACACGCTGTGCTGGACAAGGTCAGATACAGAAGGTATTTCAAGGAATTAGGGAGCTTTTGACAAAACCTCCAACATTAGGAATTCCTGAGGAAGCCATTCATAGAAAGATCCTCTTTAGATCAGCTACAGCTTAAATGAAAATGACCTCACTATGTGCTATTGAACACGACTACCTCAGTAAAATTAGGATTAAACTTCTACCCCTTAAGTCTTCACAGGTGAACTCAAAAAGACATGCCTGATTATTCTTGTAAGCCAATCAGAGACCTAAAGTACCTCTTCAAAGCAAAAAGGATAAGTAAAGCTTTTACTTTCTTTACTTTCCTCACATTAAGACTGCTGTACCTTAAGGCAGACTGCTAATACCTGCCTCTTTTGATTCTCTCTGGGAACTGTTATTGACAATAAAACTCCTAATAGGTTCTTCTATTCTAATTCTCTATGCTCAAGCTAAATGGGACTTATAATATACATAAGGGTAGCCAATCACTACCCACTATCTGGGAATCTGTAAGATACATTCTTTCCGGCCGGCGCTGTGGCTCACTAGGCTAATCCTCTGCCTGCGGCACCGGCACCCCGGGTTCTAGTCCCGGTTGGGATTCTGTCCTGGTTGCTCCTCTTCCAGGCCAGCTCTCTGCTGTGGCCCAGGAGGGCAGTGGAGGATGGCCCAAGTCCTTGGGCCCTGCACCCGCATGGGAGACCAGGATAAGCACCTGGCTCCTGGTTTCAGATCGGTGCAGCACGCTGGCCGTAGCGGCCATTTAGCGGCCATTTGGGAGGTGAACCAATGGAAAAAGGAAGACCTGTCTCTCTCTCACTGTCTAACTCTGCCTGTCAAAAATAAAAAAAGAAGAAAAAAAGAAAATATCTAAAAAAATACATTCTTTCCAACTTAAGGGGCACTTAATTTAAAATTAGTCTTGTTCCAGTTTTCACTTATGCTAATTAATAAACATATGCTTCAGAACTGTACTTCTGGCAATAATTGACCATGCAGGGGACATAGACATTGGTGGTGACCAGCTCACAAAGTGAATTCATTAGATGAGATAGGTAGAGACTTCCAGACCCAGGACAGGCAGAGCCTGCACTACGCCCCTCATAAGCAGGAAGTAGCTATAGAAGATATGATTCTACATCCTTTAACATCTCTTAGGGTTAAGGGAACGGAATCTCTGAGGGGGGAATGTTGTAGGCAGGAATATAGGATAAAATTTATCAGATTTGTGTAATGGAAGATCATGCCTTCACCATGCCCCTGTGTGACCTCATGCCCCTACCTGACCACACCTGCCAATCAAGCTAATTAACCATACCCCTTTGGAAGTGGATTAAAGGCCTGAAATACAGTGGGCCCAGCCCTTTTTTCCTTTTGTCCTGGACCTGCTTGCTGCCCTGAACCTTTAGGGCACATGGCCTTCAGGCCACCTGCTCCATGCTTCCTGGCCTGATGCTCCTCCACGTGGCTGGCTCCCAGTGATCGGTATGAATCCAGATTTCTCTTAGATAGAGCCCTAACTCTCCTATGCCTTTCTCTCACTAAATAAAAAAGCTTAAAACTTAAAAAAAAAGTGAACCAGCAGACGGAAGATCTGTCTCTCTATGTTCATTTCCCTCCCCTATCCACCCCATCTCTCTCCCATATGCACATGTGCTTTTCAAATAAATAATTTAAAACAAATTTATTTTGATTAAAAACCTTTTGAAATCCATGCATAGTTTTTCCATAATAAACATTTTCTGCATGTCCCTTGTAGTATGGGTTTTAGATGGAGTGGAACTCCTTATGCACCTCTACTTTGAGCACTGTGGCAGTAGTAAGGAATAGAGTTGTCAAGTGTGAGGCTCAATATTTGAATCAGTGGGGAACTAGGGGAGGATTCCAGCCCAGACATTTCAAGATAGCCATCACAATTTCAGCTTCCTTTGTTAATATTTGCTAACCTGCACTTTACAATTTCCTATAAAGTTAGGGTTTCTCTATTGCCAATTTGAAGTATTTGCTCATTCAGCTGTTAAATGGGAATGAAAAGTCACTAGATCAGAAGTTGTAAATCCAAATGCCTACAAGGGGTCAGGCAGAGAACAGGGACCATGAGTAAAGTAGGTAAGTAAAAGACAATAAGGAATTATGGCAACTGTGTTAAACTAGAGAGGATTTGTTCGGCTAAAAGCATTCAAATTGTTATTCACTTTTGTATTTTTTGATTTGCTAATGTAACCAAACAAAGCACTTCTCTAGGTTGAATTTAAATCATATCCCAAGTAATCATATCTAAAACAGACCTCAAAGTTGGCTATTCTGCCTACCTATGATCTAGGTTCTTGCTACATTTTTTTCTGTATTCTAGATTTCGTGCATGATGCTGGATACCAGACTAACATTAATCACTTTAGTACTAGTGGTCTACATTGAAACTCTAAGTTCCAACAAACATATCTTCCCTTCTTCCTCCTACTCTCTATTCCTAGAAACACCCTCATTGTCACCCTGGGGGCTTCCATTCCTTTCATAGGTTGCTTGAGCATTAGTTATGTTTAAACTTCAGACCACAGCAAAGAGTCGTCATGATATTTGCATGCTTTGAAATATGCTTATACATTTTGGGTAGATTTTTCCACAAAATTGAAACACTAGTGCTTATAAACTCATAAACTAAGACTTGTGTTAACTTGGCATTTCCTCTAATGGGCAGGATTACTCTGAATGCATCCAGGCTGTCATGGACCTGGAAGGGTCTCTGAGGACATTTTGCCAGGCCATATCTGCCTCTCTAATGCATCCCTCTACCTGTTCAGTGGGAAAGGTGCCTTTTACAACTAAGTGACTTAGTCCCCACTCCTCTGTCATTCTGCTCCGTCACCCCAAGGAGACAATGAGTGCCCAAAAGACAGAGCTTGTCTTAGCCTTCCCTGTGCAGTACTGGTGTGGCAAATGGTTGACACTCCAAGTATGTTAGTTGTGAAACTAAACTAGCTCCTTTTCCCCTGAACAGTTATGTTGTCTAATTCAAATTTATTGAGTACATACTGTTTGCCAGGCACTCTGCTAGGTACTAAGGACACATGAGTGTGATGAAAGATAGTCCCTTGCTCTCATAGAGCTTCCAATCAAAAGTAGCAAAGGCTGGACTTTGGAGTAGCTCAGACATCACCCCTCGAAAGAAGACCTCCATTGCTTCCCATCCTGATCACTAGCCCTTCTTGTGATACTTGCACATCCTTGACCACAGCCTTGGTTGCTTGCCTGTTTGAAGGTCTCCCAATATGGATCCTGAGCTACTCCTAAGCAGAGACCCAGGCTTCCTCATTGTTGTACCCCTATGGCACAACACACTCACTGCCATAGACATAGCACACAACAAAAGTAGGCTGAATCAGTGGAAGAAGAATTGACAATTCTATAAACACATTGAAAATTACTGACAAGACTCAAAGATATTGAGGTCAAAATAATTTTTACTTTCATTAGTTTAAAGCAGAATACAAAAAAAATGGGAGAACAAAGGACAGAACATTTTGACTCTAGAGTAACACAGAATTTGTGCTTGAATGGACTCTATACGTAGTTGAGCATGCCAAGACACTGTGGCAAAAGAAAAAAGACCTAAATGAAAGATCTCTGTGAGTGAGATCCCAGTGGAAAGAACAGGTCATCAAAGAAGGAGGTACCTTTCTCTGAAGGGAGGAGAAAACTTCCACTTTGACTATGACCTTGTCTAAATATGATCAGAGTCGGTGAACTCAAAAGGCCTTCATAGCCTTGGCAACTCATGACAAAAAAAAAAAAAAAAGCCTAGGGTGATTACTGATGCCATAAACAAGAGTGTTAATTTGTTAAGTCAACAACAGGAGTCACTGTGCACTTACTCCGCATGTAGGATCTCTTTCCTAAATGTGCTGTACATTGTGATTTAATGCTATAACTGGTACTCAAACAGTATTTTACACTTTGTGTTTCTGTGTGGGTGCAAACTGTTGAAAGCTTTACTTAATATATGCTAAATTAATCTTCTGTTTATAAAGATAATTGAAAGTGAATCTTGATGTAAATGGAATGGGAGAGGGAGCAGGAGATGGGAGGGTTGCGGGTGGGAGGGAGATTATGGCAGGGGGGAAGCCATTGTAATCCAAAATCTATACTTTGGAAATTTATATTTATTAAATAAAAGTTAAAAAAAAGAAACATAATAATATTGTAGATTTTTGGCTAGATTTTTGAAGAAGTGTTGATTTAAAGCAGAAATTTAAGAATATCTTTACAGTATGTACCTCTCACCTTTCTGTTTACATATATAGAAGTAGAATCTAAGTCTGTGTTTATATCCATATCCATCTTTCTACCTTCAGATTGTTTTCGCTCTTCATATTGAAAAATATTTTTGAACCTAAATAAACACAACGTAGGGAAACTAAATTGTGTGAGGTTAGAGCATGAAAATGGTTGCCTGAAAAATATGTACTTTTTTTCCTGAATATGAATCTTTGTAGGAATAAGGTTGGAATTTTTAAAAACAGTGTGCAGCTTTTTTAAGGTAATTGTTAAGGAATTGGGCATCTTTTTTTTTTTTCACTTGTACAGTTAATGAACTATCAAGTCTATTTAAATTCCTATGGACTCTAATTAATTTTTTTCTCTCTCTTTTTTTTCTACAACTTCTTTTTCTATATCTTTTGTGGTTTCTCTCCCATATTTTTCTCTGCCTATTGCACACAGGTATTTTCTAGAATAGCACCCTCCTAATTTCAGATACAAAACACTTACCATTAGAGACATTTTGCAGAGCATCTTATGCTTAGAAAATGTTTGAAGCATGTCTTTTTGTCCCCTACCATTCTGGGGGAATTGTTTTAAATTAAATTCACCTTAATCTTACAGCATTTCATGTTTTAGTTTTTTTCCTTGTTATCACTCATTTATGAAGCTTCCAAAGATTGAGGACTGCTCCTGGGCAATGCAAAATGATTCCTATTTTCTTTCCTGTATGTCCTTTTAATTCTGTGTTTCTCCAGAGGCCTTAACTTTGGCTTTAGGTAAATTGAATTCATCAACTTCACCTCCTAAAAATGTCCCAGTTTCTGCATGTGCAGCTCTAGTGCAGGTAGTCAGGAGACCCATGGACTCCACCTATCTCCCTGCATGTCTCTTGCATGCAAGCATAGAGCCCCCACTGACTTCCAGGCAGAGCACTGTTGGACAAAGGGAGCCCTTTGACTTGAGATTGGGAGCCTTGGAGGGGAAGCACCCTGGTCAGTGATCATAGTTTGCCTCATTAACATTCTTTTCTCCAGAGTGGTCTGTCATATTGAAGGGCTGCTGAGAATGGTAGAGCTTCCCTCTGCAACTGCCCCATAATTACCCTAGACATCTCAACCCAGCCATGTGTTCTTGCCCAGTTCACCAAGTTCCTGTCATCTGAAGAAAAAGTTTAGAGAAGTTCAAGTGGGAAGTTTACTAATTGGCTTGCCCCCAGCTGACAGGAGTGCCCCTGTTATGAGCATTTGAGACTGCTTCTGGCTGTTTATCTATGAAGGATCTGGGAAGTTCACAGAGGGACCCATGTTGTGATATTGCAGGTTAAGGTACCACTTATATGGGCACTTCCACATTTTTTGGCCTTTGTAAATAATGCTTCCATGAATATCGGTGTAGAAATATCTCTTTGAGTCTCTACTTTTGATTCTTTGGGACATATACCCAGAATTGGAGTTGTGGCTCCTGTAGTAATTGAATTTTTAGTTTTTTTAAAACTTGGCATACTGTCTTCCACATTGGCTGCACTATTTTATGTTCTCACCAGTAGCACACAAAAGTTCCACAGAAAATATTTTTAATGATCCAGCAGTTGACAGCAAATAAAATTAGGCCCTTCCTCATTTTATTGAAAGCAACAAATTGGACATCACCTAGTTGCAAAGAGATTTGTTACACAGTATTGATTACAGTCATCCACATTTTTGACACCAGCACAGTATTTCAAATTGCTTATGTTTGTTTAGCCAGAGGTGTTTTCTTTCTCGAGGCAATGCACCATAGGGAGATTTCATACAGGGGAGAGTTAGCCTGTGTTTAGCAAAATGTGAGAAGGTTGGATGTAAAAGAAGTCGAAAAAGAAAACTGGCTTGTGCCTCCACCAAGGATATTTTCTTGAGCAGATAAAATTTGAGGAAAATTCCATACCGAAGTTGAGAATCTGGAATTTGATTCTCTGAAAACTTCTTAGAATGCCTTTATGTAGTTGCAGGAAAACACAAATCCTAGTTTGAAGACCAATGGGATCTCTTTAAAGAAGGGGCAAGTCTAACTAGATGTGCTTGGAAAGAATGAGTAATGCCCTAAATGGGTGTTTCTCAAATGATAATGTGCTTCAAAATCATCTGTGAAAGATTGTTAAGACAGAGATTGATTGGCCTCACCAACTTGCACAAAAATTGGCATTATTCCTAAGTGCCCTGTATATGAACATTAGTATTACAACCACCACAATCCAGATAAAAAACAAGTCCATTGCCTCCAAAATTTTCCCTGTACCCACTATTTTTGTGGTAAGAAAGCTTACCTTGAGGTATTATCCTCTTAAAAAACTGTGTATGTTGGCCGTCGCCTTGGCTCACTTGGCTAATCCTCCACCTGCGGCACCAGCACCCAGGGTTCTAGTCCCAGTTGGGTTGCCGGATTCTGTCCTGGTTGCCCCTCTTCCAGTCCAGCTCTCTGCTGTGGCCCAGGAGGGCAGTGGAGGACGGCCCAAGTGCTTGGGTCCCTGCACCCGCATGGGAGACCAGGAGGAAGCACCTGGCTCCTGGCTTAAGATTGGCACAGCGTGCTGACCGTAGCAGCCATTTGGGTGGTGAACCAACAGAAGGAAGACCTCTCTCTCTCTCTCTCTCTCTCTCACTGTCTAACTCTTCCTGTCCAAAAAAAAATTGTACATGCACTCTTGTTGGGAAAGTAAACTAGTAGAGCCATTGTGGAAGACAGTATGGAGATTCCTCAGAAAGCTGAAAATAGATCTACCATATGACCCAGACATCCCACTCCTGGGAATTTACCCGAAGGAAATGAAATCAGGATATGAAAGAGTTATCTGTACCCCCATGCTTATTGTAGCTCAATTCACAATAGCTAAGATATGGAATCAAACTAGATGTCCATCAACTGATGTACATGCACAATTGTGTTGTTATTAACTATAGGCATTATGTTGTGCATCAGATCTCTGGAACTTACTCCTCTTGGATAAATGACTTTATGTCCATTGAAAAATTATTCTCCATATATCCATAACCACCATTGTACTATTTTAACTATTTACTTATTTGAGAGCCGGTGAGGAGTGGGGCGGGGAGGAGGGAAATTTTCCATCTGTTGGCTCATTACCCAAATACCTGCTGTGTCAGGCCAAAACCAGGAGCAAGGAACTCAATCTTGGTATCCCACGTGAGTTGCAGGAACTCACTCACTTTGACTATAACTTGCTGACTCCCAAGGTACACATTAGCCAGAAGCTGGAATCAGGAGTGAAGCCATGACTTGAACCAACTCATTCTGATATGGGATGTGGGCATCCCAAACAACTTCTTAACTACTATGCCAAATACCTGTTCCAAAGCAATTGCACTGTTAACTGAAATTGCCCTCTTTTTATGTGCCCATGAGGCAAATGGGCATATGTATTTCATTGGAGTATTATAAAAAGATTTTAGGGGCTGACTTTGTGCCTTAGCAAGCAGAGCTGTCTCCTGCAACACTGGCATCCCACATGAGAGCCAGTTTCTGTGCTGGTTGCTTCACTTTTGATCCAACTCCCTGCTAACACACCTGAGAAAGCAAAATAAGATGGCCCAAGTGCTTGGGGCCCTGCACCCACATGGGAGGCCTGGACGAAGCTCTTGGCTCTCAGCTTTGGCCTAGCCCAGCCCTGGCTATTGGAGCCATTTGGGGAATGAGCCAGCAGATAGAAGACACCTCTCTCTCTCCCTCTCCCTCCTCCCTCCCCATCTGTAATCCTGCCTTTCAAGTAAAAATAAATATCTTTTTAAAAAAAGACTTTAAGCGCATTGATGATATGGATGTAAAAGACAAAAAAAAAAACCCTCTCATACACATACTGTGCTATCAACAAGCTCCTAGCCTAGTATGAAAGTGATATCATTGACAAAAATACCTAGGAATAATACCAAAAGGTAGAGAAGTAAAGGACTCTAGGAGTTTGCTGTAGGAATATTACCTTCAAGTCATATTTTAAGGAAGGTGAAACATTTATTTGAAAGGCAGAGTGACAGAGAGAGAATGAGAAAGATAGAGTCAGAAAGAGAGAGATCTTCTACTTGCTGATTCACTCCCCAAATAACTTCAAAAGCTAGGGCTGGGTCAGGATGAAACTAGGACACTTGAACTCCATCAAGGTCTCCCACATTGATGGCAGGAACCCAAGTACTTGGGCCAGCATTTGCTGCCTCCCAGGGTGCACATTAGCAGGAAGCTGGATCAGAACCAGAGTAGCCAGGACTTGAACTAAACACCCAGTATGGAATGTGGGTGTCCCAGCAGCAGCATAACACGCTGCTCGAAAGTGAGGATAGGTTTAAGTTGATGGATATGAAGGATAGGTAGGAGTTGACTATTTTGAACTGATGTGAAGAGTGGAGACCAGAATTGCAAGTTGAAGGAAAATAAGACTAAGAACAAAGCAACCCAGACATAAAATCATGAGAGCTCTATGAGGAGTAGATAGATAGATAGGTAGGTAGGTAGGTAGGTAGGTAAGTAGCTAGCTAGCTAGATCGATAGATAGCCAGACAGATAGATACAGATAAAGAGCTCCCCAGACTGGAGCACACAGAGCATGACATGTGTAGGGATCAAGGACGCTGGATTGTGGAAGTTCTTGAATGAGAAGCTAAGAAATTTCATGTATATTCTGTAATCATTGGGCAACTGTTTGTTGATGTTTGAGCAAGAAGTGAAATGATGTGTTTCAGGGAAATTCATTTGAAAGGCACTTGTGGATATATGAGAGAGGAAAGAGATTAGAGGCAGGGAAACCAATTCTGAGGCCATTATAGTAGTCAGTGAGAACAGAGAGGAGAGAACAGATGATAAAGGGCTTGAATAAACAACATTCAGAAACTAACTGGATGGGGGAAAAAAGCAATCAAATATAATGTTGGAGTTTTAGGTCTAGCTGACTGAGCTGATAGTAATATCAGAAGTCGTGAATAGGGAAGGATCAGAGTTTGATGAAGGTAGGAGAAACATACGCTGAGTTTGAGTTAGCACATCATCCTTTTAGATGTCTCAAAGATAGAAATGGGGCACAAGAGAAACCCTAAATTTCCAGATAAAGACTTCAAACTTAATTCTGTGGTTATGATAACTGAAGGGACATTAGATGGGGGAAATAGGATGGGACTGCCATAGCAAAAGCAGTAGAGAGGAGAGAAGCACAAAAGCCAAGCACTGACCCTTGGTATTCGTTCAGACAAGCCATACACAAATTGTTTGTGTGCCTGCGTTGAGTTAGGCCACAGATCTAGCGGGAAGATGGAGGAAGAAGAACAGAGATGGAGACAAGAAAGGAGTGATAGAGAAGAGGGAAATTAAAATGCTGTGTAGTCACAGTGAAAAGAATTTTCTTTTTAAGATGTATCTTATTTATTTGAAAGGCAGAGTTACAGAGACAGGGAGAAACAGAGAGAGGTCTTCCAACTTCTGGTTCACTCCCCAAATGGGCACAACAGCCAGGGCTGGGCCAGGCTGAAGCTAGAAGCCAGGAGCTTCTTCCGAGTCTCCAATGTGGGTGTAGGTGCCCAAGTACTTGGGCCATCTTCTGCTGCTTTCCCAGGCATGTTAGCAGGAAGTTGGGTTGGAAGTGGAGCATCCAGGACTGTGTCCATATGGGATGCTGGCATCCTAACCCATTACACCACAATGCCAGCCCCAAGAGTATTACAAACTGAGGATATTGTGTGGATGAGAGGTTTCAGGAAGGTCAGAAATGATGATATATACGGAAAATTCCTGGGATTTAACAATGAAGTCCCTAGTCACGTACATGTGGTAGGCAGACTTGTAATATGGCCCCAGATGATCCCTGCCTCCCAACATTCATGCCCTTGTGCAACCCTTCCCCTAGATCTTCTAACTTCTAACAAACAGAATGCCTTATAGTGAATAGAACACAACAAAATGATGGAGCATTATTCCTAAAATTTAGTTTAAAAAGCAAGAGACTTGCATCTTATTTATATTCTCCTTCTTGCATTCTTGATTGCTTATCCTGATAAATCCAGCTACCTCGTTAAAAGCTGCCCTGTGGAGAGGCCTGTGTGACACAGAACTTGGAATGGCCACTGGCCAACAACTAGCAAGAAACTGAGGTGTTCAGTCCAACCACTTATGAATAATTGAATCATGGGGCTGGTGCTGTGGCATAGCAGGTAAAGCCACCGCCTGCAGTGCTGACATCCCATATGGACACTGGTTCAAGTCCAGGCTGCTCCATTTCCAATCCAGCTCTCTGCTATGGCCTGGGAAAACAGTAGAAGATGGCCCAAGTGCTTGGGCCTCTGCACCTGCATGGGAGATCTGGAAGAAGCTCCTGGCTCACGGCTTCAGATCAGCGCAGCTCCAGCTATTGTGGCCAATTGGGTAGTGAACCAGCAGATGGAAGCACTCTTTCTGCCTTTCCTTCTCTCTGTGTGTAACTTTGACTTTCAATAAATAAATAGATCTTTAAAAAAAAAACCAATTGAAATGTGCTAACAACTACATGATTCAGCTTGAAACTGAATTCTTCCCTAGTTAAGTTTTTAAAAGACTGCAACCCCAGCTGACCTTTTAATTACAGTCTGAGACCCTGAGCCAGAAGATCCACATATGTCATGCTCAGTTTCCTGACATGCAGAAACCGTGACATAATATTTGTATTTTGTCTTAAGTCATTAAGTTTTTAAAATAATTTGTTATGCAGCAGATCACTAACACGATGGACTTTAAGTAGAATGATGAGGGCAGGAACAACATTACAAGGGGTTAAGAAGTAATTATAGTAATTACAGTAGACTGGATAAAGAAATTATGGGACATGTACTCTATAGAATACTATGTAGCAGTCAAAAAAATGAAATAAAGTCATTTGCAACAAAATAGAGGAATCCGGAAAACATCATGCTGAGTGAAATAAGCCAGTCCCAAAGGGACAAATATCATAATGTTCTCCCTGATCCGTGACAATTAACCAAGCACCAAAAAGGAAACCTGTTGAAGTGAAAGGGACACTATGAGAAACAGCGACTTGATCAGCCCTTGTCCTGACTGTTGATGTACAATTTAATACTTTATCCCTTTTAGTATTTTTTTTCAATTTAATACTATTGGTTGAACTCTGTAATTAACACACAATTATTCTTAGGTATTTAAATTTAATTGAAAAGTGATCCCTGTCAAATTTAAGAGTGGGAATAAGAGAGGGAGGAGATGTACAATTTGGGTCATGCTGAATCGGACATGCCCCAAATGGTGGAGTTTGAAATGTGCCAGGGCATTCCAATACAATCCCACCAAGGTGGCATGTACCAATGTCATCTCACTAGTCCAAGTGATCAATTTCAGTTCACAATTGATCACTCTGATAGGTCTAAGAGACAAAGGGATCACATAAACAAGACTGGTGTCTGCTAATACCAACTGAGAGAATAAAAAAGGGAGAGAATGATCCAACATGGGAAGCAGGATACACAGCAGACTCACAGAATGGCAGATGTCCTAAATTGCACTCTGGCCTCAGAATCAGCCCTTAAGGCATTTGGATCTGGCTGAAGAGCCCATGAGAGTATTTTAGGCATGGAAAGCCAAGACACTCTGGCAGAAAAAAAAAAAGAAGACCTAAATGAAAGATCTCTGTGAGTGAGATCCCAGTAGAAAGAACGGGCCATCAAAGAAGGAGGTACCTTTCCCTGAAAGGAGGAGAGAACTTCTACTTTGACTATGACCTTGTCTAAATAAGATCGAAATCGGCGAACTCAAGAGGCTTCCATAGCCTTGGCAACTTATGACTAGAGCCTAGGGAGACTACTGATGCCATAAACAAGAGTGTCAATTTGTTAAGTCAACAACAGGAGTCACTGTGTACTTACTCCTCATGTGGGATCTCTGTCCTTAATGTGTTGTCCAATGTGAATTAATGCTATAACTAGTACTCAAACAGTATTTTACACTTTATGTTCTGTGTGGGTGCGAACTGATGAAATCTTAATATATACTAAATCAATCTTCTGTGTATAAAGATAATTGAAAATGAATCTTGATGTGAATGGAATGGGAGAGGGAGCGGGAGATGGGAGGGTTGTGGGTGGGAGGGATGTTATGGGGGGAAAGCCATTGTAATCCATAAACTGTACTTTGGAAATTTATATTTACTAAATAAATTTTTAAAAAAAGGAAGCTGGCGCTGTGGCATAAGCCGCCGCCTGTGGTTCTGGCATCCTATATGGGAGCCGGTTGCAGTCCCAGCTTCTCCATTTCCAATCCAGCTCTCTGCTATGACCTGGGAAAGCAGAAGAAGATGGCCCAAGTCCTTGGGCCCCTGAACCCATTTAGGCGACCTGGAAGAAACTCCTGGCTCCTGGCTTCAGATTGGCGCAGCTCCGGCCATTGCAGCCATCTGGGGAGTGAACCAGCAGATGAAATTCCTCTCTCTTTCTCTCTCTCTCTCTCTGCCTCTCCTCTCTCTGTGTAACTGTGACTTTCAAGTAAAATAAATAAATGTTTTTTTTTTTTAAAAAAAAGAAGTAATTATAAAGAAATGCAAGCAGGGGACAGATATTTGACTTAACAGTTCAGGCTCCAATCTGGATGCCCATATCCCAAATCAGAGCGCCAGGATTGGAATCCTGGCTCCTTTCCTTATTTCCAATTTCTTGTTAATGCACACCCTGGGAAGCAGCAGGTGATGGCTGAAGTAGCTGGAGTGCTTACCACTCATGCAGGAGACTCAGATTGAGTTCCTTTCTCTTGGCTTTGGTCTTGCCCAGCCCTTAACATTGCAGGTATTTGGAGAGTGAACCAGTAGATGATGGGAAAAAATTCTCTCTCTCTCTCTCTCTCTCTCTCTCTCTCTCTCTCTCTCTCTCTCTTTCTCCTTCTCTTTCTCTTTCTCTCTTCCTCCTCCTCCTTCAATAAATTAATTTAAAAAGAAATACAGGGAGAAATATAGAAAACTTTTCCAAGCAGTAGAATAGCAAAGGGAATAAAAGATGGCTATATTTACTACTTCAAGGTGATTTTCAGATGCCTATAATACCTAAAGATTTTTAAGACTATACATAGATAACTGTAGCCTGGGGTCTATTTGAAGTGACATTTATCAAACATTCAGAGACTTGAGTCTTTGTTAGACTGGTTCTTGCTGACAACCTACTAAGTAATAGTAATCATAACCCTTGATATCAATATATACTGGCAATAACCTCTTCGTGTGTTATGCTGTGGAATGCTGACATTGTATGAACTAGCATGGCAGGCACTAAAGAATCAAGATCAACTGGCACAGCCATCTATGTAATTTAGTGAACTTGGTTTCTGACAATAACTAGATAGAGTCATGTTGGAGTACCAGGCTGCTTCCACAAACCTCGCATCATAGAAGGATGTGGATTGTGCATGGAGGGGCAAACTTGTTGCCAGGGAGTATGTGTCCCAGTGCAGCACAAATATATACTTATAAGAACTACATGTTGTCATACTCGTGAGAGTTGAGCTCTACTTGATTTTACAATTCACCTCCCTCTGCCAGCACAGTCACCAGCTGCTGTTCTTAACAAAAGCTCAATATTAACTGATACATTATCATTTTTATGGGCAGAACACTTGATTTTTTTTTAGGTGGAGGACAGGATCTTTATTAGTGTTCACGAGAGACATATTTATTTTTTTATCATAAACACTTTTATTTAGTAAATATAATTTTTGAAAGTACAGTTTATGGATTACAACGGCTTTTTCTCCCCATAACTTCCCTCCCACCCGTACCCCAATAACTTCCCTCCCCATCGTACCCCTCCCATCTCTCACTCCCTCTCCCATTCCGTTCACATCAAGATTCATTTTCAATTATCTTTATATACAGAAGATCAATTTAGCATATATTAAGTAAAGATTTCATCAGTTTGAACCGACACAGAACATAAAGTGTAAAATACAGTTTAAGTACTAGTTATAGCATTAATTCACTTTGGACAACACATTAAGGACAGAGATCCCACATGAGGAGTAAGTACACAGTGACTCCTGTTGTTGACTTAACAATTGACGCTCTTGTTTATGACGTCAGAAATCTCCCTAGGCTCTAGTCATGAGTTGCCAAGGCTATGGAAGCCTCTTGAGTTCGCCGATTTCGATCTTATTTAGACAAGGTCATAGTCAAAGTGGAAGTTCTCTCCTCCCTTCAGAGAAGGGTACCTCCTTCCTTGATGGCCTGTTCTTTCTACTGGGATCTCACTCACAGAGATCTTTCATTTAGGTCTTCTTTTTTTTCTGCCAGAGTGTCTTGGCTTTCCTTGCCTAAAATACTCTCATGGGCTCTTCAGCCAAATCCGAATGTCTTAAGGGCTGATTCTGAGGCCAGAGTGCAATTTAGGACATCTGCCATTCTGTGAGTCTGCTGTGTATCCTGCTTCCCATGTTGGATCATTCTCTCCCTTTTTGATTCTATCAGTTAGTATTAGCAGACACTAGTCTTGTTTGTGTGATCCCTGTGACTCTAAGACCTATAAGAGTGATCAATTGTGAACTGAAATTGATCACTTGGACTAGTGAGATGGCATTGGTACATGCCACCTTGATGGGATTGTATTGGAATGCCCTGGCACATTTCTAATTCCACCATTTGGGCCAAGTCCGATTGAGCATGTTCCAAATTGTACACCTCCTCCTTCTCTTAATCCCACTCTGATAACTAAAAAGTTATCCCTGTTAAATTCTTAATTTTCTGCTTTTTTTAAACTTTTATTTTTTAACTTTTATTTAATGAATATAAATTTCCAAAGTACAGCTTATGGATTACAATGGCTTCCCCCTCCCATAACTTCCCTCCCACCTGCAACCCTCCCCTTTCCCGCTCCCTCTCCCCTTCCATTCACATCAAGATTCATTTTCAATTCTCTTCATATTCAGAAGATCAATTTAGTATATATTAAGTAAAGATTTCAACAGTTTGCACCCACATAGAAACACAAAGTGAAACATACTCTTTGAGTACTAGTTATAGCATTAAATCAAAATGTACAGCACATTAAGGACAGAGATCCCACATGAGGAGCACGTGCACAGTGGCTCCTGTTGTTGACCCAACAAATTGACACTCTAGTTTGTGGCACCAGTAACCACCCTAGGCTGTCGTCAGGAGTTGCCAAGGCTATGGAAGCCTTCCAAGTTTGCTGACTCTGCTCATATTTAGACAAGGTAATAAAAGACAGGGTGAGGATAGTAACCAATGATCCTAAGAGTGGCATTAACCAGGTCAGAACAATTATACAGCATTAAGTGGGGGAGAGGACCATCAGTACACACAGGTTGGGAGTAGAGCCATTGGTGGTAGAGTAGAGGTTATGATTACGAAGGAATGAGGCCCAAGTGCGCTAGACAAGGTCTAGAACAAAGGACACAGTCATTGTTAGAGGAGCTAAGAAAGGTGCTGTCAAAGCTACAATTAAGTTTTCTGATTGAGAGGCAAATAGAACCTGACAGAAGGGGCTTGATAATAATCTGGTGGGCTTTAGGCCTTGTAAGTGAAGAGGCCCAGACCTATCTATCTCTTCACATGGGGTATATCCGAAGGGAGGTGTGAACCTCCTAGGGAAGGCACTCTGTTGACTTTCATTACTTGGCTGGCCTGGGAGGAGAGCTGGCCAGGTAAAGGCAGGGGGCATCTCTAACAAGAAATTTACAGTTCTGCCTGCAATGTTGCTGACCCTACTTGGCCGTCCCCTCAGCTGCAGTGGTCACTTTGGAAGTTGGGCTGGGTGAAGGGCTTTTCAGCTTAGAGCCAATAAGATCTGTGGCTCTGACCTGGGCATCCTTCGACTCCAGGGCAGGTCCATTTCCAGTGATCCAACTCTTGGCAGAGCTGCCAGGGCCCTTCACAAGTTGACTTCTGCTGAAGCCCAGGCTTACCACATTGAAAGCCACTGCAGTAGACTGGCCTGTTGGGTCTCCTTGAGGGCAGATCACTGTACAGATCAGCCATTAATAGGCCTGCCACCCATTGCTTCTGATGCCTAGCTTTCTTTTCCTCCTGGTTGTTCTTAAAGCAGATCAGAGGATGCAAGTCAAGGGAATGCCCGTGTCCCATCTCTAATCTTCGGTGACCTGAACTACAAGTCTATAGTCACAGGCATGTTCTGTAGTAGTTTTTCTAAGGTAGACAATGCCCATGAGGAAAATTATATTCTCACTTAAAAACTTTCTTTCCCTTTGGTCTGAAAGGGAGGTTTTTTCTACTTACTGTATACTTCACTGATGGCGAAGTGAATCTAGCTATGAGATTATTATTTAAGTTCTTATTTTGGCTATGCTATTACAGAAAAATGTTAACCATCTCTTTTATAAGGTCTAAAGATTAAATTGAGCGTCCTACAGATTCCTTCATAACAGAATTAGTTTCCTACCTTGAAGAGAACAGAGAAATGAAAGAACAAGTTGGGCTTAGAATAGAGAAATGAGGGAGCAAGTCCTAGATCACTTGCTGACAATAGCAATATCACGTGAATACTTAGCAAACCGTTTCAACCATTAGATAACAACTTAAGAAAACATTTACCAGAAGGCCCAATGCCTTCTATAAATTTTAAGAATCATGTATTTGAAAACACCTCTTAAATATCTAACATGGTGTAGTTTGTTTAACCAGTAAACTTAAGCACAACCATATAAAATGCTTTTAGTTTCTTTCTAGCAACACGTTTAAAACATATGATACACAGATTCAGGTCACACAAATTAAAATGTATCTTTGATTGATTTTAGCAGCTTAAATTTATGGACAATCTTATCTATAAGCCATTTAAAATAAAACTCTTAATAAAATTTCCCCATGTGGACATACAATATGTACACACATATAACATAGCATAGTAGACCAATATAGCAATTTCAATAACAGCTTTTAAAATCTTTACCTCTTTTTGTAGATTGCCAATTGATTTGAATTGCTTTTTGTTTTTAGTAACCTCAGTAAACCATACTTTCTCTTAGTTGGTACTGTTAATACATTATTGGCTTCATCTGTTTACAGAGCCATCCCAAAGTACTGAATACAATAGAAGTGGCTGGAAAAAGTCCATAGGAACCTATAGGAGGGCAGCTAAACACAGAACCAACAATGCTTTAGTTTTATGAGCAGCACATCATATATAACTGTGGATGACAAAAGACTTTAATTCGCCATGTTTAAAATTATTAACTCATCAACCAACAAGAGGCACTTGCTTACTTCACAGTATTTTTGAAAGCACCTGTAGGATTTTACAAGTATTTAACCCTTTAGGCCTCTGGGGCTTTCTCATTAAGATAACTATCATGTCTAGTAACACAAAATCATTATACTTTTTAATTCTCAGACATTTGTATTAATAGCATTTTCTATTATAGAAACTTAAAGTCTGGTACCACATCGCATCTTGATAGTACTTCTAATATAATCCAAATAGCCTGATGAGTTGGTGTCTCTATAAGATGAGAGACATAGCTCCTTCAATTTTTTCAGTTGGGCTCAAACTGGAAAACCAAAGTCCAGGATTTACTGGAAATTTTAGAGTCCAGATTGTTTGAAACTTTGATTTTTTGAATGCCTGTCAAGAATGCCAAGAAGGCTCAAAATCCAAAATATCTGGTTGAAATAAGATTCCTTAAAATCATGACATAACATAGACCAAATTTGATCACTGTTACAAGGTGATTATTCAAATCTTTGAAAATAAGCACATATTTAAATAACCCTTAGCTCTTAATAAAAATTCAGCTGTTTTTGAACAATTAGAATTTCATAGACATCAAGAGAACATAATAGATTACTTTAACACATTGCTTTAACAGATCATCAGAGTTTAATTCTATGTCAAAGAGAAATTGAGCTTCCTGTGATCTTTTGCTGTGAGGTTTCCTTCCTTTACCTTCTTTCATATTGATGACCATGTTTCTGTGTTTCTGTGTGTAACATATCTTTAAGCATCTTTTGCAGGGCAGGATGAGTGGCAACAAATTCTTTCAGTTTCTGTTTGCTATGAAAAGTCTTAATTTCACCTTCATTCAAAAATGAGAGCTTTGCAGGATATAGTATTCTGGGCTGGCAGTTTTTCTCTCTTAGTACCTGGGCTATGTCTCGCCATTCCCTTCTAGCTTGTAGGGTTTCTGATGAGAAGTCTGCTGTGAGTCTAATTGGAGATCCTCTAAGAGTAATCTGACATTTCTCTCTTGCACATTTTAGGATCTTTTCTTTATGTTTCACTGTGGTGAGTTTGATTACAACATGTCGTGGTGAGGATCTCTTTTGGTCATGTTTATTAGGGGTTCTATAAGCTTCCTGTACTAAGATGCCTCTGTCCTTCTCCAAACCTGGGAAATTTTCTGCTAGTATCTCACTGAAAATGCCTTCTAATCCTTTCTCCCTCTCCATGCCTTCAGGAACTCATAGAACCCGAATGTTAGGTTTTTTAATAGTATCCTGTAGATTCCCGACAATATTTTCTAGATTTCTAATTTCTTCTTCTTTTCTTTGGTTTGCCTGTTTCCTTTCCTGTTCTCTGTCTTCTAAGTCTGATCTTCTCTCTTCTGCTTCGCCCATTCTGTTTTTAAGGCTCTCTAATATGTTTGTCATTTGATCTATTGAGTTTTTTATTTCATTATGATTTCTCGTCACTAACACAGTTTCTTGTTCCACTAGTTGTTTCATTTCATTTTGATTCCTCCTTAATATTTCATTTTCACGAGGGAGATTTTCTATCTTGTCCATTAAGGATTTCTGTAGTTCAAGAATTTGTTTTGAGAAATTCTTAATGATCTTACCAATTTTTTGAGATCTGCTTCTTGCATTTCTTCTATCTCATCATCTTCATAATCTTGAATTGGGGTGTCTTTTTCATTTGGGGTCATGATAGTGTCTTCCTTGTTCTTGTTACCTCGGTTTTTGCGTTTGTTGTATGGCATGTTGGAGATATTTGGTTTCTTCACTGTGGTGTTTTTTCTTGTTACACTATGGTCTATATTAAGTGGACTGTCTGCTTTCAGTGGAGCCTTAGAGGCCTGAGATGAGTGTGGACTGAGAGCTGTGTTTGGTTCCTCAGGGTTGAGGGTGTGTCAAAGATGACACTCCCATGTTAGGTGTGGTAAATCTCTCTCTCTTTTTCTTTCTTTCTTTCTTTCTTTCTTTCTTTCTTTCTTTCTTTCTTTCTTTCTTTCTTTCTTTCTTTTGATTCAAAAGGGAAGTAATTACCCACAGCTGAACGTAATTGGAGGTAGTTAGCAGGTGAATGGTATACCCACAGGAGCCAGAGATCGGAAGCTCTTTCCCAAGGACCACACAGGGAATCTCTGCTGCCCTCAGTGTGGGCTCCAATTCTCCTGCAGTCTCCCACTGGGTTGCCAAGTTAGATCCTAATCTCCTGTTATTTCACCCCTCCCCCCAGAGTCAGGTGTTTTTGCTAGGCTCAGGGCCGGTGCAGACCTGAGGTCGCCCTGCTTATGACGTATGTCCAAAATGGCGCCTGCTCTTTGTCTTGTTCGCCTTTGAGGGGTGAGCAGTGAGAGAGAAACTCGTGTCCATATCGGTCACTTTTTTTTTCCTCTCTCTCTTTTAGTTAGCCTGGTGAACTTGTCCCCATGGAGTTTCAAGCCTCGTTCCCTCTAGTCTCCTCTTCCCGCTTGCCCGCTGGTGTCTCGGGCTATTGAGGTTCGGCTCACCTCGCGTTCCAGCGCTGGTGTGTTGAGTCTGCCGCTGGTGTCCCGAACTTGGGCTCTCACGCTCTCCACACAGGTCCACTGTGAATCACTAGTTCCGGAAGAGTTTCCTCTGCTGTTTCTTCCCCTACTCTTCCTTGACCCTACAGTATCTCCACTTTTATTAACCTGTATCTTGCCGAACTATCAATGTGCTCCCTTCCTATTCCGCCATCTTGCCCGGAAGACCCGCCCCTAAAGATTTTTTAAAGTGTAATTTTAAGCCACATAAATCAGCCAGCAAGAGTGTATGCCAGAGTACCTAATGAACAGAAATGATGACAGCATAATTCATTATTGGTAAATGTATTTCAGCCCTAGGAGCTGGAGACAGGTGACTTGTGAGGCCCTGACTTCTTGGTCCCTCTTTGAGAGGTGTTGCAATTCCTTCTTTTTTAATCTTGTGAATTTTTACTTATCCTTCAGTACCCAACTCAAATTTCTCTTCCTTTAAAATAGTCCCTGAAAAGTAAGGCAAGCAGGCCTGGATCTCTCCTAGCCCTGCTGCCTTACAGCATATGCACAGCTGGACAAATCTGTGGTAGGTGTGGCAGGGGGAAGCCTGGCCAAATACCCTGAAGGGATTTTTTTTAGATTTATTTGTTTGAAAAACAATTACAGAGAGAGGTAGAGACAGAGGCAGAGACAGAGAGAGAAGTCTTCCATCTGCTGGTTCACTCCCCAAATGGCTGCAATGGCTGGAGCTGGGCCAAACTGAAGCCAGGAGCCAGGAGATTCTTCCAGGTCTCCCACGTAGGTACAGGGTCCCAAGGACTTGGGCCATCTTCCACTGCTTTCCCAGTCCATAGTAGAGAGCTGGATTGGAAGTGGAGCAGCTGCAACTCAAATGGGTGCCCATATGGGATGCCAGCAATGCAGGTGGAGGCTTTACCCACTGCACCACAATGCTGGGTCTCCAAAGCTTTTATTTAACAAGCTCCCAGGCATCTGGGAATAATTGAAACATTTCTACAAATATATATATATATATATATATATATATATGTAACTGGATATATGCACACCATGTATATTTATATATATATATATGTGTGTGTGTGTGTGTGTGTATGTATTATATATGTGTGTGGTATCTGTATGGGGGGTAATTTTCAGCATTCATAGAAGAATGAATTTAAAATTCAGGAATGGGCATTAAGATCAGCAATTATGATGTCCATATACTACAATGGAGTACCTGGGCTCAATTCCTGGCTCCAACCCCTGACTCCAGCTTCCTGCTAATGCAGATCATGGGAGCCAACAGTGATGACTCCCACAATTGGGTTCTTGCCTTTCAAATAAATAAATAAATCTTAAAAAATAAGGAAGTAAAACTCCTGCCTTGGGGGTTTTAGCTCTGTATTACTCTATTTATTCTAACTACTGCTGTCTCTAGATGCACCAAAACTAAGCAATTTTATCAGCAAACAAAATAAACACATACACAAACAAGTGTACATAATTCACACACACACACACACACACATGTTGTTAACAAGATGCAGTCTGCTGCAAGTGGTGTGATGTTGGCCTTTGAATTCCAGTTCAGTCCTGACTGAGAACTTGGCAAGTCTTGTGAGCTCTTGGATGAGTTTCCTCACCTCTAAAATAATAGTATGGTGCCCTCCAGCTCCAGCATGCTCTTTTATTCCATGTAGCCTTATTTTTTACTCAGTTTCACAGTAGGGCTAATAATGTCCCAGGGCCTTTTCCTGCCTTTGTTCTCTCCTAACTCCTGGGCTGGATGAGAGCCTCGTAAAAAGCAGGTATGGGGATCTCAGTGTCTGTGTTTGGGCCCACGTTTCCTCTTTCCCAGGACCTCAATACATAGACTCAATAGCTATAACTCCACCTCCTCTGCAATTGTTTCTAAATGCAGCATATGTTTCTTTTTTTAGATTTATTTCTTTATTTGAAAGTCAGAATGACAGAGAGAGATGGAGAGACAGAGAGAGCTATCTTCCATCTGCTGGTTCACTCCCCAAATGGCTCCAATGGCTAAAGCTGGGCCGATCCAAAGCCAGGATCCAGGAGCTTCCTCCAGGTCTCCCATGTGGGTGCAGGGGCCCAAGGACCTGGGCCATTTCCTGCTGCTTTCCCAGGCACATTAGCATGGAGCTGGATGGAGCAGCCAGGACTTGAACTGGCGCCCATATGAGATGCCAGCACTGTAGACAAGCAGCTTAATACATTATACCACATCGCTGACCTCATAGCGTATGTTTCAATAGCATTATTTGAAGTACAAAATTATGTATTTCAAAAAATTCCAGGGGCTGGTGCTGTGGCGTAGCATGTAAACCTGTTGCCTAAAGTGCTGGCATCCCATATGGGCACTGGTTCAAGTTCTGGCTGCTCAACTTCCAATCCAGCTCTCCGCTATGGCCTGGGAAAGCAGTAGAAGATGGCCCACGTCCTTGGGCCCCTGCACCCATGTGGAAGACCTGGAAGAAACTCCTGGCTCCTGGCTTCGGATCGGTGCAGCTCCAGATGTTTTAGCCATCTGGGGAGTGAACCAGCAGATGGATGACCTCTCTCCCTCTCTCTCTGCCTCTGCCTCTCTGTAACTCTGCCTTTCAAATGGATAAATAAATCTTTTAAAAATCCAGTGTACTGCTACATCACTACCATGTAGTCCTCAAACACCATTCAAGTGTCTCCAAACACCCCACTATGTCCGTTACAGCAAAATGACCCAATCCAGGATCAGATAGCATTTTTGTTTTTGTTTTCTTGTCTCTTTTGTCTTCTTCAGTTTGGAATAATTCTTACATCTTTCCTTGTCTGATATGACCTTCACACTTTTGAAGAGTCCAGACCATTTTCATTTTCTTTTGTAGAATGTCTCTGAATTCAGATTTGTCTGATCTTTCCTTGTGATGAGGTTAAAGTTATGCATATTTTGCAAGAATAGCAGAGAAGTGATGCTGTGTTCTCATTGCATCCTATCAGGTGGCACATGATTTCAATTTGTCCCATTACTAATGATGTTCACTTTGATCACTTCATTAAGGTGGCAGTATCTGCCAGGCTTCTCCACTATAAAGTTATTCCCTTTGTAATTAATAAGCATTCTGTGTGGAAGTACCCTGAGACTATGTCAATATTCCATTTCTCATCAAACTTTCACCCACTAATTTTAGCATCCATTGATGTTTCTTGCCTGAATTAATTATTACTGTGATGCTCGCCAAATGGTGATTTTCTAATTCAATCATCCCTTCAACATTTATTAGTGGATTTTTAATGTAAGGAGAAACATTTCTTTCTCCCCATTTATTTATGTGAGTGGGAATTTATGGATTCCTATGTCTCTTTTAAAATTTACAGGCTTTTCTCCCATGTTATTCTCAAATCTCCTACATAATCAGATACTTCTCCCTTCAGCATAGTGTGGAGCAGACAGAGGTTAAAAAATTGAACCTATTTTCACAGATCTTTTCAGTCTCCCCAAGCCACAGAGAACGATTACACAAATTTTATCTCATTATAACATAAAGATTTTCATTAGAGCTTTAAGAATCACTAAATTTTAGGGTTGGTGTTGTGGAATAGAAGGTAAAGCCACTGCCTGCAATGCCAGCATCCCATATGGGCACTGGTTCAAATCCTGGATGCTCCACTTCCAATTCAGCTCCCTACCAATATGCCTGGGAAAGCAGCACAAAATTGCCCAAGTGCTTAGGCTCCAGCACCCACGTGGGAGACCCAGAAGAAGCTCTTGGCTCCAGCTTCGGTCTTGCCTACCCTTCGCTATTGTGGCCATTTGGGGAATGAACCAGCGGATGGAGGAACTTTCTCTCTGTATCTCCCTCTCTTTCTCTCTCTCTGTAACTCTGTTTTTCAAATAAATAAAACAAATCTTTTTTAAAAAAAGAATCACTAATTTTTTAAAGATTTATTTTCTTTATTTGAAAGGCAGAGTGATGGGGGGTAGGGATAGAGAGACAGAGACAGAAAGAGACACACACAGAGAGAGAATCTTCCATCTACAGGTTCACTCCCCAAATGACTGTAAGTCTGGGGCTGGGGCTTATCCAGGCCAAAGCCAGGAGCCTAGGACTCCATCCAGGTCTCCCATGTGAGTGTCAGGGTCCAAAGCCATCTTCTCTGCTTTCCCAGGTATATTAGCAGGGAGCTGGATCCGAAGTGGACTAGCACTCATATGAGAAGCCATTATCATAGGTGCACAGGTGGTGGCTTAACCCTATGCATCATAGCACTGGTCCAAGAATCACTAACTGTATTGAGCTTTGAGACTATGCTAAGTTGCTCTGTGTAATATTTGAATTCACCAATTACCTAACCCTGTGTGCTAGGTGTTACCATCATCTGCAGTTTACATATAAGGAAACCAAGATATGGAAAACTTTATTTATTTGCCCAAGGACATACAGTCCATGAGTGACAAAGTGAGGCTCTTGGTCTGTATGCCTCCTAAGCCATAGTCACTAACCACTCTGCATCCTGTCCCAAATTTACCTCCCTGTAAACACAAAAGTCCCTGGGACCTGACAGAGTGATCACTTTCTCTTTTTTTTAGAAAAGTTTTATTTAATCATGTAGGATCTCTGTCATTAATGTGCTGTGCACTGTTATTTAATGCTATAACTAGTACTCCAACAGTATTTTTTCACTTTGTGTTGCTATGTGAGGGCAAACTATTGAAATCTTTATATATACTATGTGGGGAGCCGGCCCCCACAACCTCTGTCTTCTGCCTGCCTGTAGACTGATGTGAAGTAATACAACCAAACGTTCCCACCGTTCCAATGTGCGCAAACAGAGAGGCTATAAAAAGGACAGTACATACCCTCTAGGAAACTCTAAAACAGGGGGCTGCAGTATGTGATATGCCGTGGAAGCCTCGGTCTCTCTCTTCCTAACTGCCTCATTGACCGCTTGCTCCTACACTGTTCTTAGGGTGGACCGGTAGTCAACGACGGGTAAGCACTCGCAGGCTTCTCTAGCAACCTAAGACAGAGGGCAGGACATGCTTCCTATATCCTTGATGACGGGTAAGCAGAGTAAGTGCTGCGGGGCACCTAAGACAGGCATGAGTCCACGCCATTCAGCGTTTAACGCGAGGGACTTGTGGGGGATGGATCCTCCCCTGCAGCCCTCTGGACAGTGTAGACACCGGTTACCATAAACACCAGGCCATTCTTGTACAAACAAGAAGGGGGAGATGTCGGGGCCAGTGGCCCTGGCCCGACATGAGATGCAGCAGGCTGAGGCTGTCCCTTATCTAATCCTGTTTCCAAGACTTTTCGTCCCATATTCCTGCAGGCAGGATGTGACTTCTGATGAAGGTTTATGATGTTCTTTGCTCTATCTGCAGAGCTTGTACCCTGATCATTGCTACTTTGTAAACTTGCTCTATTCCTGTGCTATGCATGATTGCACACAATGAATGTTATCTGTATGGGGTCTGGGGTATATATCCTTGTCTTTCTGTGTGCTCGGGGCTGGAGACTGAAGGGTTTCCTTAGGGAGACTGCCTCCAGTCCCTCATCGCCGGGCCCCCTACTTTGGCTTGGAACGCGACGAGGCAATAAACGTGGTGATGAATTGACTGAGTGCTGCGTGTCTCCGTGTGGTTTGTCGGGTGGCCTCCGACAATACTAAACTGATTTTCTGTATATAAAGAGAATTGAAAATGAATCTTGATGTGAATGGAAGGGGAGAGCGAGCGGGAAAGGGGAGGGTTGCGGGTGGGAGGGAAGTTATGGGGGGGAAGCCATTGTAATCCATAAGCTGTACTTTGGAAATGTATATTCATTAAATAAAAGATTAAAAAAGTTTTATTTAATAAATATAAATTTCCAAAGTACAACTTTTGGATTATAGTGGTTCTTCCCCCCATAACCACCCTCCCACCCGCAAACCATCCCATCTCCTATTCCCTCTCCCATCCCATTCTTCATTAAGATTCGTTTTTAATTATCTTTATATACAGAAGATAAACTTAGTATATACTAAGTAAAGATTTCAACAGATTGCACACACACAGACACACAAAGTATAAAGTACTGTTTGAATACTAGTTTTACCATTAATTCTCGTAGTATAACACATTAAGGACAGAGATCCTACATGGGGAGTAAGTGCACGGTGACTCCTGTTGTTGATTTAACAATTGATACTCTTATTTATGATGTCAGTGATTACCTGAGGCTCTTGTCATGAGCTGCCAAGGATCACTTTCCATTTTTTCTTTGCCGGGCCCAACTGCCACTCTCTTCCAAGATCAATCCTCAATATTTAGTTTTCTCAAATTGCTTATGGGGACCGAAGTTGAACTTATTTGTTGGATTAAAAAATCATAATAATAAATAAAAGCTTGTCAAACTCCAGATAAAAATTTTCAGCGTATTTCAGATGTCTTGAATTCAGTGAGAAAATCAAATCAGATAGAAGGAGAAAACCTCAGTCCCTCACCCACATTCCCAGTGTTAGCTAGTTAAGAACTAAGAGTTTTGGTCTTAGAGCTCAGTTTCCATTCAGAGCAGGGCATGTGCAGTGCAGCAGATTCTGCAATGCCTGCTGGCCTCCAGGAAAATCCCAGCTAATTTGGGAAACTCTAAACTGTTTCAAGTTGTCTGAGAAACAGTGCTCTGGGGTTACATAGTGTGCAGCTCATGCTGCAAGTCCAAGACATAAGTTCAACACATGACTTTGCTGAGTATGATACTGCAAAACCAGTGCCTGGGGACGTCCTCTTCCTCCCATTCATTCATTAGCTCATTGAATATTTATTATATACCAGGTGACACAGAATAAGACAAATAAGATTCTTGATCCAAGAATTCAGAATCCTCTATTGGAGCAGCTAGACAAGGAAATAGAATTTTTTAAAAGTGTGATCAGTGATAAGGAAATACAAATATAGCCGCTCTCATTCAACAGCTATTCTCAAAAGGTCTCTCTACTTTCAAAATGGTCCACAACGATTATGTACTCTTATACTCATCCATTCATGATTCATCCATTCATTCAATGGTTGAGACTATGATAGTTCCTGTTGGGAGAGATGCAGGCTGCAGGGAGCACAGAGTGGAAACCTCCTCCTAGGCAGGGAATGCAAAGAAGGGACTGAGGTCTTTCTAGAAGTGACCTTGAAGCTGTAAGGAAAAGGCAGTCAGATAAAAGGGTCATTGAGCTTTCCCAAGACCCAGGTGGTACAGAAAGTGAGACAGCAGGTATGACAATGGCCACTGGAGCTGTGGGAATCAGGGAGGATGTGGTCCCAGGGGTCAGGGGTATTGTCCACCAGTGGAGGCAGAGCTGAAACTTGAGCAAACTTGGAAAAGAATGCTAAGGACAGAGAACCCCAGGCTCTCATTGCCAATGTTGATCTAAGCTCTGTTTATCTCAGCCAGTTCATAATCTTCAAAGGATGCTGAAATACGCTTCAAGGAATCAACAGTTACTTCCAATTTTCACCAGATTCCCCTTCAGGTAAACAGGTAAAAAGTCGACAGCACCTGTTCCTTCCCAAAGGCATCTTAAAGTGGAGATTTGCAAAACACACACACACACACACACATACACTTCTTACGGAGCTTATTTTTCTCTGTTTGCATAGGCCCATGCAACTTGGCTGAGGCGTTTACTGGCCAGGCCTCAGGCTGGTGACCACAATCATCATGGCCTTGGCAGGCAGCTAAAAAGTCAAAACCACAAAATTCATGGCTTGGGGCAATTTACTAGAAATGCTGATTTATTTTGCTGCATTTAAAACATGCTAAGAAGCCTCCAAAGAAATTTCCTTTGGAGCCTGCTGTGGCTCTCCACATGCATCAGTCTGGATCTGCACCAAGCTTAAACTCTTTGGGGCCTCAAGCCAGTTGTGGATAGCTAGCAATGTGGAGGGGCTGTTCTTCCCAGAGATTGGACTGTGGGCCCCAGCAACCTGCTGCCCTATCACACTGAAGCTGCAAAGTAAGGCTCTAAAGAGGGAGATGAGATGACTTTTCATCACTACTGACCAGACTTTCACCCCAAGAGCCCAACACTAGAGCACTCAGGAAATTCTGCTTGCAGAATTCAAAAACATAGGCAGACCTGGTAGATCTGGGCTCTGCTGCCTTCAATCCACGTGACCTTGGGCATATCATACCACCTCTCTCTCTGCTTCCTCGTTGGTAAAATGAGAATAAGGCAACCTTGAAGGGTTGCTGGAATGGTTAAAGAAGATGATAGATGTAAAATTGCTCCATAAACAGAGAGATCATCATATAAATTATCTTGTTGTCATTCTTCCTTCCACCCAAAGGAGAGACATGGGAGTAGTCAGCTGCTTGCTACTCATGGCAGAGGTGGCAGCAGAAACAGCTGGAGGGATAAAATAGGCAAGGGCTCTTGGCAGAGAAGATGCTTGCTTGGCAGAACTAGGTAATTGGAACTTCAGAAACTACAATCTTCTGGCAGTGTTAAGTGGATATGCCCTTCAACTTTCCTTCCATTCTGATTTTTCCGAATTGCCTTCTAAGCCTGCCCAAGTGTCCATCAATGCTAGTGCCTAGACACATCTACTATGTGCTTAGTACTCAATGAAATGAGGAGACAGCTCTTTGAAAAGATAAACAAAATTGATAAACCCTTAGCTCAGCTAACCAAGGAAAAGAAAGTAAGTTTCAAATACATAGAATTAGAGATGAAAATGCAAACATAATCACCCATACCACAGAAATACAAAGGATTGTCTGATATTGCTACAAACAACTATATGGAAGCAAACTTGATAACCTAGAATAAATGGACAAAGTCTAAGACATATATGCCTTACCCAGATTGAATCAAGAGAAAATAGAATAACTAAACAGATCAATAACAAGTACTAAGATTGAATTAATAAATTAAAAAAATCCTGAGGCCAACATTGTGCTGTAGTGGGGTAAAGCTGCTGCCTGCAACACCAGCACCCATATGAGCACTGGCTCAAGTCCTGGCTGCCCTACTTCCAATCCAGCACCCTGCTAATGGCCTGGGAAAAGCAGTGAAAGATGGCCAAGTGCTTGGGCCCCTGCTACCAAGGTGGGAAACCCGGATGAAGTTTCTAGCTCTTGGATTCACTCTGACCCAACCCTGGCTGTTGCAGACATTTGGGGAGTGAACCAGCAAATGGAAGATCTCTCTGTGTGTAACTACAACTTTCAAATAAATAAACAAAGTCTTTAAAAAAAAACTCCCATCATGAAAAGCCCAAGTCTAAATGACTTCACTGCTGACCTCTACTAGCCATTTGAAAAAGAATTAACACTGATTCTTTCTGTATGTGAAAAACAGAAGAGAATGGGATTCTTCCAAATTCATTTTATGAAACCACTGTTATCTTGATATCAAAGCCAGATAAGGACACAATAACAAAAAACAAAGCTGCAGACCAATATGCTTGATATACATAGATGCAAAATTTCTCAACAAAATATTAACAAATCAAATACAACAGCACATTTAAAAGATCATTGAGCATGATCAAATGGGACTTATCCCAGAGATGCAAGGATGGTTCAACATACACAAATCAATAAACATGATGTGGGGCCAAGTCGTGGCGGAGCAGGTAAAGCCACCTCTTGCAGTGCCAGCATTCCATATGGGTGCTGGTTCGAGTCTCAGCTGCTCCACTTCTGATCCAGCTCTCTGCTATCACCTGGGAAACAGTAGAAGATGGCCCAAGTCCTAGGGCCCCTGCACCCACGTGGAGACCCAGAAGAAGCTGCTGGCTACTGGCTTCGGATCGGCACAGGTCTGGCCATTGCGGCCATCTGCAGAGTGAACTAGCATATGGAAGACCTTTCTCTCTCTGCCTCTGCCTCTCTGTAACTCTGCGTTTCAAATTAAAAAAAATCTTTAAAAAATAAATAAATAAATAAATGTGATGCACAATATCAACAGAATGAAAGACAAAAACCACATGATCATCTCAATAGATACAGAAAAAGGATTTGATACAATTCAACATCCCTTCATGATAAAAAAAAAAAAACTCTGACCAAATTACGTATAAAAGGAGCATACTTCAATATAATAAAGGTCATATATAAGAAGCCTACGGCAAAAGCTGGAGGCTTTCTCTCTAAGATCTGGAGCAAGACAAGGATGCCTATTTTCACCACTCTTATTTCAACATAGTACTGGAGGTCCTAGCTAGAGCAATTAGGCAAGAGAAAGAAATACAGGGCATCCAAATTGGAAAGGAGGAAGTCAGACTTCCTCCTTTTGCATCTATGTTTATCACTGCTTGCACATAATGTGATCTTATATATAGAAAATCCCAAAAGATGCCACCAAAAATCTGTTAGAGCTAATACACAAATTCAACAATGTTGCAGGATACAAAGTCAACGTACAAAAGTCAGTAGCATTGCCATGCACCAATAGTGATTCATCTGAAAAAGAAATCAAGAAAGCAACCTTATTCCCACTTACTATGAAAAATTAAAATACCTGGGAATAAATTTAACCAAAGTGGTAAAACTATAAATGATTCATAAAGAAACTGAAGATAACAGAAACAGATGGAACGACATCTATTTCCATGAACTAGAGTAATCAGTATTATTAAAATGTGCATACAACTGAAAGGAATTTACAAATACAACGTAACCCCTATAAAAATCCCAATGATTTTTCACAGAAGTAGAAAAAAAACACTACTAAAATTTGTGTGGAACCACAAAAGACCCCAAACGACCAAAGCAGTGTCTTTTTTGAAAGCTTTTATTTAATAAATATAAATTGCATAGGACAGCTTTTGCAATATAGTGGTTCTTCCCCCCATAACCACCCTCCCACTCCACTCCCATCCCACCCCCTACTCCCTCTCCCATCCCATTCTTCATTAAGATTCGTTTTCAATTATCTTTATATACAGAAGATCAACTCTATACTAAATAAAGATTTCAACAGTTTGCACACACACAGACACACAAAGTATAAAGTACTGTTTGAATACTAGTTTTACCGTTAATTCTCATAGTACAACTCATTAAAGACAGAGGTCCTACATGGGGAGCAAGTACACAGTGACTCCTGTTGTTGATTTAACAATTGACACTCTTATTTATGATGTCAGTGATTACCTGAGGCTCTTGTCATGAGCTGCCAAGGCTATAGAAGCTTTTTGAGTCCACAAACTCCGTCAGTATCTTGACAGGCCATAAGCAAAGTGGAAGTTCTCTTCTCCTGTCAGAGAAAAGTACATCCTTCTTTTATGGCCCTTCTTTCCACCTGGATCTCACTCACAGAGCTCTTTCATGTAGGTCATTTTTTGCCACAGTGTCTTGGATTCCCATGTCTGAAATGCTCTCATGGGCTTTTTAGTTAAATCCAAATGTCTTAAGGGCTGATTCAGAGGTCAGAGTGCTATTTAGGACATTTGTCCTTCTATGACTCTGGTGTGTGGCTTGAACCAAAGCAGTCTTAAGCAAAAATAACTTTATATTATATTGTATTGTATTATATTATATATTACATATAATAACATAATGTTATAAAATTATATTATATTATATTATATTAAATAGCATTATATTTCCTGACTTTAAATATATTACAAGAGGGGCCATGCTATGGCATAGTGGGTAAAGTCACCACCTGCAGTGCCGGCATCCCATATGGGCACCGGTTCCAGACCCAGCTGCTCCACTTCCAATCCAGCTCTCTGCTCAGGCCTGGGAAAGCTGTAGAAGATGGCCCAAATCCTTGCGCCCCTGCACCCACATGGGAGACCCAGAAGATGCTCCTGGTTCCTGGCTTCCAATAGTGCAGCTCCAGCCATTGCAGCCAATTGGGAAGTTAACCAGCAGATGGAAGACCCCTTTCCCTCCCCCTCCCCCTCCCCCTATCCCTGTCCCACTTTGTACATTGACTTTGTATGCTGTAACATTGTTGAATTTGTGTATTAGCTCTAACAGAATTTTGGTGGCATCTTTGGGATTTTCTATATATAAGATCACGTCATGTGCAAGCAGTGATAAACATAGATGCAAAAGGAGGAAGTTTGACTTCCTCCTTTCCAATTTGGATGCCCTGTATTTCTTTCTCTTGCCTACAAGAGGTCAGTGCTGTGGTGTTAGCAGGAAAAGCCAGCACCTGCAGTGCTAGCATCCCACATGAGCACCAATTAGAGTCCCAGATGCTCCACTTCCAATCCAGCTCTCTGCTATGGCCTGGAAGATCAGTGAAAGATAGCCCAAGTCCAAGGGCCCCTGCACCCGCATGGGAGACCCAGAGGAGGCTCCTGGCTCCTGGCTTTGGATGAGCTCAGCTGCAGCCATTGCAACCATTTGGGGAGTGAAACAGTGTATGGAAGATCTCTCTCTCTCTCTCTCTCTCTGCCTCTACTTCTCTGTAACTCTGCCTTCCAAATAAGTAAATACATATTTAAAAAATAAAATAAAATATATTACAAAACTATAGTAATTAAAACAGTATGATATTGACTTACATTGTAATTGGTTCTATTTCATTCAAAGAAATTATGAATGCTAATTGATGAAAAAAATGTATAAGGATGAAATGGTCATTTTTCCATTCAATCATTCTTTTTTTTAATTTTTTTTAACTTTTATTTAATGAATATAAATTTCCAGTGTACAGCTTATGGATTACAATGGCATTCCCCTCCCATAACTTCCCTCCCACCCGCAACCCTCCCCTCTCCCGCTCCTTCTCCCCTTCCATTTGCATCAAGATTCATTTTCAATTCTCTTTACATACAGAAGATCAATTTAGTATAAAGATTTCAACAGTTTGCACCCACATAGAAAAACAAAGTGAAACATACTCTTTGAGTACTAGTTATAGCATTAAATCACAATGTACAGCACATTAAGGACAGAGATCCCACAGTGGCTCCTGTTGTTGACCCAACAAATTGACACTCTAGTTTATGGTGCCAGTAACCATCCTAGGCTGTCGTCATGAGTTGCCAAGGCTATGGAAGCCTTCCAAGTTTGCCGAATCTGCTCATATTTAGACAAGGTCATAAAAGACAGAGTGAGGATAGTAACAATGATCCTAAGAGTGGCATTTACCAGGTCTGAACAATTATACAGCATTAAGTGGGGAAGAGGACCATCAGTACACACAGGTTGGGAGTAGAGCCATTGGTGGTAGAGTAGAGGTTATGATTACAAAGGAATGAGGTCCAAGTGCACTAGACAGGGCCTAGAACAAAGGACAGAGTCATTATTAGCGGACCCAAGAAAGGTGCTGTCTAAGCTACAAGTAATTTTTCTGATTGAGAGGCAAATAGAACCTGATAGAAGGGGCTTGATAATAATCTGGTGGGCTTTAGGCCTTGTAAGTGAAGAGGCCCAGACCTATCTATCTCTTCACATGGGGTATATCCTAAGGGAGGTGTGAACCTCTTAGGGGAAGGCACTCTGTTGACTTTCATTACTTGGCTGGCCTGGGAGGAGAGCTGGCCAGGTAAAGGCAGGGGGCATCTCTAACAAGAAATTTACAGTTCTGCCTGCAATGTTGCTGACCCTACTTGGCCGTCCCCTCAGCTGCAGTGGTCACTTTGGAAGTTGGGCTGGGTGAAGGGCTTTTCAGCTTAGAGCCAATAAGATCTGTGGCTCTGACCTGGGCATCCTTCGACTCCAGGGCAGGTCCATTTCCAGTGATCCAACTCTTGGCAGAGCTGCCAGGGCTCTTCACAAGCTGACTTCTGCTGAAGCCCAGGCTTACCACATTGAAAGCTACTGCAGTGGACTGGCCTGTTGGGTCTCCTTGAGGGCAGATCACTGTACAGATCAGCCATTAATAGGCCTGCCACCCATTGCTTCTGATGCCTAGCTTTCTTTTCCTCCTGGTTTGTGTTAAAGCAGACCAGAGGATGCAAGTCAAGGGAGTGCCCATGTCCCATCTCTAATCTTCGGTGGCCTGAACTACAAGTCTATAGTCACAGGCATGTTCTGTAGTAGTTTTTCTAAGGTAGACAATGCCCATGAGGAAAATTATATTCTCACTTAAAAACTTTCTTTCCCTTTGGTCTGAAAGGGAGGTTTTTTCTACTTACTGTATACTTGGCTGATGGCGAAGTGAATCTAGCTATGAGATTATTATTTAAGTTCTTATTTTGGCTATGCTACTACAGAAAAATGTTAGCCATCTCTTTTATAAGGTCTAAAGATTAAATGGTGCATCCTACAGATTCCTTTATAATAGAATTAGTTTCCTACCTTGAAGAGGATAGAGAAATGAAAGAACAAGTTGCGCTTAGAATAGAGAAATGAGGGAGCAAGTCCTAGATCACTTGCTGACAATAGCAATATTACATGAATACTTAGCAAACAGTTTCAACCATTAGATAACAACTTAAGAAAACATTTACCAGACGGTCCAATGCCTTCTATAAATTTTAAGAATCATGTATTTGAAAACGCCTCTTAAATATCTAACATGGTGTAGTTTGTTTAACCAGTAAACTTAAGCACAACCATATAAAGTGCTTTTAGTTTCTTTCTACCAACACGTTTAAAACATATGATACACAGATTCAGGTCACACAAATTAAAATGTATCTTTAATTGATTTTAGCAGCTTAAATTTATGGACAATCTTATCTATAAGCCATTTAAAATGAAACTCTTAATAAAATTTCCCCATGTGGACATACAATATGTACACACATATAACATAGCTTAATAGACCAATATAGCAATTTTAATAATAGCTTTTGCCGGCGCCGCGGCTCACTAGGCTAATCCTCCGCCTTGCGGCGCCGGCACACCGGGTTCTAGTCCCGCTCGGGGCACCGATCCTGTCCCGGTTGCCCCTCTTCCAGGCCAGCTCTCTGCTGTGGCCAGGGAGTGCAGTTGAAGATGGCCCAAGTGCTTGGGCCCTGCACCCCATGGGAGACCAGGATAGGTACCTGGCTCCTGCCATCGGATCAGCGCGGTGCGCTGGCCGCAGCACACTACCGCGGCGGCCATTGGAGGGTGAACCAACGGCAAAGGAAGACCTTTCTCTCTGTCTCTCTCTCACTGTCCACTCTGCCTGTCAAAAAAAAAAAATAATAGCTTTTAAAATCTTTAACTCTTTTTGTAGATTGCCAATTGATTTGAATTGCTTTTTGTTTTTAGTAACCTCAGTTAACCATACTTTCTCTCAGTTGGTACTGTTAATACATTATTGGCTTCATCTGTTTACAGAGCCATCCCAAAGTACTGAATACAATAGAAGTGGCTGGAAAAAGTCCACAGGAACCTATAGGAGGGCAGCTAAACACAGAACCAACAATGCTTTAGTTTTATGAGCAGCACATCATATATAACTGTGGATGACAAAAGACTTTAAGTTGCCATGTTTAAAATTATGAACTCATCAACCAACAAGAGGCACTTGCTTACTTCACAGTATTTTTGAAAGCACCTGTAGGATTTTACAAGTATTTAACCCTTTAGGCCTCTGGGGCTTTCTCATTAAGATAACTATCATGTCTAGTAACACAAGACCATTAGACTTTTTAATCCTCAAACATTTGTATTAATAGCATTTTCCATTATAGAAACTTAAAGTCTGGTACCACATCACATCTTGACAGTCCTTCTAATATAATCCAAATAGACTGATTAGTTGGTGTCTCTATAAGATGACAGACATAGGTCCTTCGATTTTTTCAGTTGGGCCCAAACTGGAAAAACCAAAGTCCAAGATTTACTGGAAATTTTAGAGACCAGATTGTTTGAAACTTTGATTTTTTGAATGCCTGTCAAGAATGCCAAGAAGGCTCAAAATCCAAAATATCTGGTTGAAATAAGATTCCTTAAAATCATGACATAACATAGACCAAATTTGATCACTGTTACAAGGTGATTATTCAAGTCTTTGAAAATAAGCACATATTTAAATAACCCTTAGCTCTTAATAAAAATTCAGCTGTTTTTGAACAATTAGAATTTAACAGACATCAAGAGAACATAATAGATTACTTTAACACATTGCTTTAACAGAGCATCAGAGTTTAATTCTATGTCAAAGAGAAATTGAGCTTCCTGTGATCTTTTGCTGTGAGGTTTCCTTCCTTTACCTTCTTTCATATTGGTGACCATGTTTCTGTGTTTCTGTGTGTAACACATCTTTAAGCATCTTTTGCAGGGCAGGACGAGTGGCAACAAATTCTTTCAGTTTCTGTTTGCTATGAAAAGTCTTAATTTCACCTTCATTCACAAATGAGAGCTTTGCAGGATATAGTATTCTGGGCTGGCAGTTTTTCTCTCTTAGTACCTGGGCTATGTCTCGCCATTCCCTTCTAGCTTGTAGGGTTTCTGATGAGAAGTCTGCTGTGAGTCTAATTGGAGATCCTCTAAGAGTAATCTGACGTTTCTCTCTTGCACATTTTAGGATCTTTTCTTTATGTTTCACTGTGGTGAGTTTGATTACAACATGTCGTGGTGAGGATCTCTTTTGGTCATGTTTATTAGGGGTTCTATAAGCTTCCTGTACTAAGATGCCTCTGTCCTTCTCCAAACCTGGGAAATTTTCTGCTAGTATCTCACTGAAAATGCCTTCTAATCCTTTCTCCCTCTCCATGCCTTCAGGAACTCCTAGAACCCGAATGTTAGGTTTTTTAATAGTATCCTGTAGATTCCCGACAATATTTTCTAGATTTCTAATTTCTTCTTCTTTTCTTTGGTTTGCCTGTTTCCTTTCCTGTTCTCTGTCTTCTAAGTCTGATCTTCTCTCTTCTGCTTCACCCATTCTGTTTTTAAGGCTCTCTAATGTGTTTGTCATTTGATCTATTGAGTTTTTTATTTCATTATGATTTCTCATCACTATCACAGTTTCTTGTTCCACTAGTTGTTTCATTTCATTTTGATTCCTCCTTAATATTTCATTTTCACGAGAGAGATTTTCTATCTTGTCCATTAAGGATTTCTGTAGTTCAAGAATTTGTTTTTGAGAAATTCTTAATGTTCTTATCAATTTTTTGAGATCCGCTTCTTGCATTTCTTCTATCTCATCATCTTCATAATCTTGAATTGGGGTGTCTTTTTCATTTGGGGGCGTCATAGTGTCTTCCTTGTTCTTGTTACCTCAGTTTTTGCGTTTGTTGTTTGGCATGTTGGAGATGTTTGGTTTCTTCACTGTGGTGTTTTTTCTTGTTACACTATGGCTCTATATTAAGTGGACTGTCTGCTTTCAGTGGAGGCTTAGAGGCTTGAGATGAGTGTGGCCTGAGAGCTGTGTTTGGTTCCTCAGGGTTGAGGGTGTGTCAAAGATGACACTCGCAGGTTAGGTGTGGTAAATCTCTCTTTCTTTTTTTGATTCAAAAGGGAAGTAATTCCGCACAGCTGAACGTAATTGGAGGTAGTTAGCAGACGAATGATATACCCACGGGAGCCAGAGATCAGAAGCTCTTTCCCAAGGACCACACAGGGAATCTCTGCTGCCCTCAGTGTGGGCTCCAATTCTCCTGCAGTCTCCCACTGGGTTGCCAAGTTAGATCCTAATCTCCTGTTATTTCACCCCTCCCCCCAGAGTCAGGTGTTTCTGCTAGGCTCAGGGCCGGTGCAGAGCTGAGGTCGCCCTGCTTATGACGTATGTCCAAAATGGCACCTGCTCTGTCTTGCTCGCCTTTGAGAGGTGAGCGGAGAGAGAGAGAAACTTGTGTCCGGATCGGTCACTTTTTTTATTTTTTTCCTCTCTCTCTTCTAGTTAGCCTGGTGAATTTTTCCCCACGGAGTTTCAAGCCTCGTTCCCTCTAGCCTCCTCTTTCCGCTTGCCCGCTGGTGTCTCGGGCTATTGAGGTTCGGCTCACCTCGCGTTCCAGCGCTGTTGTGTTGAGTCTGCCGCTGGTGTCCCGAACTTGGGCTCCCATGCTCTCCACGCAGGTCCGCTGTGAATCACTAGTTCTGGAAGAGTTTCCTCTGCTGTTTCATCCCCTACTCTTCCTTGACCCTACAGTATCTCCACTTATATTAAACTGTCTCTCTCCCGGACTAATAGTGTGCTCCCTGCCTATTCCGCCATCTTGCCCGGAATCGGAAAGGTTTCTTCATTCAATCATTCTTTATAGCCATCGTGACATACAAACAATTCCATAGACCAATGGACCAGAATAGAGATCCTAAAAGTAAAGCCAGAGGCCAATGCTGTGGTGTAACAGATAGAGCTGCCACCTGCAGTGCCAGAATCCCATATGGGCACCGGTTCGAGTCCCAGCTGCTCCACTTCTGATCCAGCTCTCTGCTATGCCAGGGAAAGCAGTGGAAGATGGCCCATGTCCTTGGGCCCCTACACCCACGTGAGAGACCAGAGGAAGTTCCTGGCTTCTGGCTTCGTATTAGAGGAGCAAAGAGACAAACTACAAAATGGAAGAAAATATTTGCAAGTTATACATCAGAATATGTAAAGAACTCATTAGTAAAAAACATCCAATAAAAGTGAGCAATAATCTAAATAGATATTTCTCCAAAGAAGGCATTCCAATTTCTAACAGGTACATGAAAATAAATATGCAACATATCAGGAAAATGCAGATCAAAACCACAATGAAGTATCAGTTCACTTCAGTAAGACTGGCTATTACCAGAAATACAAAATTTTTAAAAAAGTGTTGGTGAGGATATGGAGAAAAAGAACCTTCACACAGTGTTGGTGGGAATGTGAATTAGTACAGCTACTGTGGAAAACAGTACTAAGGTTCCTCAAAAAACAAAAACTAAAACTACCATATTATCTGGGAATCCTAGTCCTGGTTATATATCCAATGAACTCCATCTGTTGAAGAGACATCTGCACTCACATGTTTTATTGCAGCACTATCACCATTCCAGGAAACGGAAACAATTGTTTAAGTATCCATCCACTGATAAATGGATAAAGAAAATGTACACAATGAAACATTACTAACCCAAAAAAGGTGAAATTTCATCATTTACAACAACATGGATGGAACTAGAGGTCATTATGTTACATGAACTAAGCGAAGCACAGAAAGAAAGATATCACATGATATCACTCATGTGAAATAAAATAAAAAGTGACCTTGACCTCATGGAAATTAAAAACATAATTGTGGGAGGCCAGAGCAGTTAAACTGCTGCTTGTGACACTAGCATCCCATATCACAGTGTTGAGTCGAGCCCCAGCTGCCCGACTTTTGATACAGCTTCCTGCTAATGAACCTTGGAAGACAATGGAAGAGGCCTAAAGTACTTGGGCCCCTGCCACCCACATAGAAGACCAAGAGGGAGTTCCTGGCTCCTGGCTTCAAGCTGGCCCAGCTCTGGCTGTTGCAGTCATCTTGGAAGTGAACAGATGGAAGATTCTCTCTCTCTCTCTCTCTCTCTGGCTGTTGTAGTCATCTTGGAAGTGAACAGATGGAAGATTCATTCTCTCTCTTTCTCTCTGCCTTTCAAGTAAATAAATCTTCAGTCTTTAATCTCTAATCTTAAATCTTCAAATCTAAATAAAATAAGTCTGAAATGAATAAATAAATCTGAAATGTGTGTGTATGTATAATTGTAGTTATCAGAGCCTCAGGAGGAAGATGTGCAGGAGGAATTGGGAAAGACTGATTAATGGGTACTAGGTTACAGCTAGACAGGAGTAAGAAGTTCTGGGGATGCCAGTGTTATGGTGTAGAGGGTAAAGTGACCCATATGGGTGCTGGTTTGTGTTTTGGCTGCTCCACTTCTGATCCAGCTCCTTGCTAATGGCCTGGGAAACCGTGGAAGATGACCCAAGTGCTTGGGCCCCTGCCACCCACGTAGGAGACCGAGATGAAGCTCCTGGCTTCTCACTCCTGGTTTCAGCCTGACTCAGCCCTGGCCATTGAGGCTATCTGAGGAGTGAACCAGTGGATGGAACATTTCTCTCACTCTGTCTCTCCCCCCACCTCTCTAGCTCTGCCTTTCAAAGAAATAAATAAATCTTTAAAAAAAAAAGTTCTGGAGTTCTACTGCACAGTAGTGTGAAGATAGATAATATTAATTTACTGGATATTTCTCTATTAAAAACAAGACAATGGTATTTTTTGATGTTTTCATTATAAAGAAATGCTAAGTTATTGGAAGGATAAATATATTTACCTGAATAGGACATTACACAATGTATACATGTAACAAAACATCACATAGTATCCCATAAATATTAAAACTTTATGTCTCAAATATTTTTTTGACAGAGTGGACAGTGAGAGAGAGAGACAGAGGGAAAGGTCTTCCTTTTCCGTTGGTTCACCCCTCCAATGGCCGCTACGGCAGGTGCTGCGCCGATCTGAAGCCAGGAGCCAGGTGCTTCTCCTGGTCTCCCATGTGGGTGCAGGGGCCCAAGCACTTGGGCCATCCTCCACTGCACTCCCCGGCCACAGCAGAGAGCTGGACAGGGAGAGGAGCGACTGGGACTAGAACCCGGTGTGCCGGCGCTCAAATATTTTTAAATAGAAATTCAAATGACAAGTTTATTGAAAAAATTTTGAAGCTCATAGTTTTTGCATAATATACATTTTCCATGAATTTGTTGAAGACCTCTCATATTCCTTGGAATAGTTTCAAACAAAACTAGCTTAAAAGTCAATGCTTGCTTCTATAAAATAATAAATTTGTTTTCAAATATGATTAATTTTTCTCAGTATTATGTCTCTGTAACTTAAATAAACTGGAAAACAGAGAGTAACAGTAATACCAAATTTGAACATTTGTATAATATTGTAGAAAAAGGGTTGAGGCCAGCGCTGTGGCCTGAAGCTTCAGCATCCCATATGGGCACCGGTTCTAGTCTCAGCTGCTCCTCTTCCAATTTGGCTCTCTGCTATGGACTGGGAAAGCAATAGAAGATGGTCCAAGTCCTTGGGCCTCTGCACCCTCGTGGGAGACCTGGAAGAAGCTCCTGGCTCCTGGCTTCGGATCGGCGTAGCTCTGGACATTGTGGCCAATTGGGGAGTGAGCCAGCGGATGGAAGACCTCTTTCTCTGTAACTCTGTCGTTCAAATAAATAAAATAAATCTTTTAAAAAAAAGAAAAAAAGAAGAGGGGTAAATACTTTAGAAAACTGAAAATCAGTGTAATCAGTAATAAGTTAAAACACACAGACGCTAAAAACAATTGTGTAACTAATAGTTGTTGTCCTTTTTTTCTATACATCTGCATTTTCTAACTTTCCTTTAAAGAACCTATATAACTTATCCATATTTGGAAAATTGACAGTTGAAAAGAAGAGAAAAATCAGTGCAGTTGCCATTTGAAATTTCAGTCTGCATATTCACAACAGTGCAAAATAAGCTAGTTAGAACTTCAAAAAAATTAACCAGTTTAATTCATGCTGTTTGTTCACTGAGTTAATTTAATATATTTCTTCTAGAAAATAATACATTATTCAGTTTAATCAATATTCATTTGTTCTTTGCATAATCGTATTTGCAAATGCATTTATTAACAATGTGTTTGCAGACTCACAGAGAAAGTCCATGCTGTAAGTGGAGTAAATTTTTGGAAATAAAAGAAAAACAATTTACCAACATTAGATAATTATTGATTCTAATATGCTACAGGTTTTCATTTAAAATAAAGCCAGGAATCTTTTTTATATGTGATTTCTTTGAAAGCAGCAATAGATACACTGACAAATTAATAAATATCCTCTTAATTTGAGAGGAAATTAAATCTGGGTTATTATTGAATAGTTGTCATATTGGTACATGTAACACTGGCTCAAGCCAATTGTGCTATGGATATTTGTAAATGTTTTCTGTTGTGTAGCTAAGAAATAGGTATTTTCCCACTTTATTCTGGATACTTCACATCACATTGAAACAAAGGGCCAGTGCCAGCATCCCATATCAAAGTGCTGGTTCAAGTCCTGGTTGCTCCACTTCCCATGCTTCCCAACCCGTTCCCTGCTAATGCACCTGGGAAAGCAGTGGAAGATGGCCCAGGTACTTGGGCCCCTGCCACCTATGTGGGAGATCTGAACAGAGATCTAGGCTCCTGGCATCAACCTGGTTCAGCTCTGGCCATTGCAGCCATTTGAGGAGTGAACCAGAGGATGGAAGATTGATCTCTCTCTCTCCCCCTCTCTCTGTCACTCTGCCCTTCAAATAAATCTTTAAAGATTAAAAAAAAAGAAACAGACAAAAGCTCATGTTGGGTTTTTCAAACGTTCTGACCTGAGAAAAGTCATCTTTTAGGAATAAAGAAGTTTCCCATGAGTGAATCCCATGAAGTATTTCTTAATAATTTCTTTTAAGATTGTTATTTTCTATTTCTTATTTTTATGTAATTCTTCTGAGTTTGTACTTTAAAGAAGAAAATAGGAAATTACATTTAGAGAATTTCTGATTAGTCTCCATAAGGCATTCACGACAATGTGCCCTTTGGAGAAATGGGAAATGTCACAGTGGCACCTGCATTTTGTTTTTATTTGTTTAGTTTTTTTTTTAGCTTACATATAATTGTAAATTAAAAATAAATTAATTAAAACTCTTTTCAGTTGGTTTGGAAACTTCCAGAAAAATATAACTTGGGGGCAGCTATTAGACTCATGATGTATCAGAGTGCCGGGGTTCAAGTCTGGTCTCCATCTTCGATTCCAGCTTCCTGATAATGTGCATCTTGGGAGGCAGCAGTCGTGGCACAAGTGCCTGGGTCCCTGCCATCCATATGGGAAATCCTGATTGGGTTCATAGCTCCTGGCTTCGGCTTGGACAACTCCTAGATATGGGCATTGGAAAATGAACCAGCTGGGCGGGGATTCTGTGTCCTGTTTGTCTCTCTCCCTCTCCCTCTCCCTCTCTACTTCTATCTCTGATTCTATCTCTTGTTCTCTCTCTGCCTCTTCCAAATAAATAACAATTATTTTTAAAAAAGAAAATATAGCTTGATGAAGAGATGTGTGGTGATTAGTGTAAACACTAAGAAGAACTATACTACATTATTTCACCTTCCAGGATGGAGTCACTAAGCCTGAAGAACTTCACTTGGTTCTTCTCGTGATATACAACTTAAAAGCCACTGCTTTTTCATCCTAGGAGATGTTTAAAGCTTTAAATCCCCCTCTTCGTTAGAAACAACCATATGAACATAGCTACCATCAAGATAACACCTCACACGTGGCAGCAGGATGAAGAGAAGAAGTAATAGTAGGAATCAGGTGTCAGAATGATCATGGATGTCTTTCTAATATAAGTGGCTTTCCTTGAAGCATAATTTATTAGGTGGAATATACCTATGGATATAACAGAATATGGAAATTATTCTTCAGTGAGCATCTCCACTCTGTAGAAAGGTAATACTCATTCTCTAGACTGAGCAAACATTGCAGCTACAGGCAGCCTTGAACAGGATGATTAAATAAATAAACACTAAAAAGACTTCCTATATGTTAAACTCCTTTACAGAAGGGACACCTAAAAGCTTTGAGTTTTCAAAGAAAATATTTATCCAGGGAGAAGTGAGAAATAGAATATATCTAACAACTGAGACAACACACAGAACACATCTCTTTCCTCAGATGGAATGAGTGAGCTTTCTAATTCTTTACCATGAAAATATGATTGATCATAAAATATGTGATTTTTTTAAAAGCTTGTCATTTTTTTATTGTGGTAAAAAGCAAATCCTCTTCACATTCTAAACTGTGATGTGTATTACTTCTTAGTAGCCAGATAATTCTCATGAAAACAGCTACAAGTTTTTGAAAGAGGTTGATGAGGAAAATATGGTTTAATTTACAAAACCAGACATCAGAGCCAGCATTTCTGGAAGCCATCCGTTCCAGAAAGCCAAGCACATCTGTACCGGAAGTGGCTGAGTCCCAGCAGTTTTGGCTGTTCTCTCAAGGCAACTATTGGACCACATTTCTTCTCAAGACAGCCAATGCCAGATCAATCGTTTTTATCAGTTGGCATGGTGATAATAATTTCCTAAAGCCTGAATATCATATTCAAATTTAAATGTAGGCACAAGATTTCCTTGAAGCATTTAAGAAAAGCATTTAAAGTGCCTGAATTGTGTATGAAACTCGGCACATCTCCATTTGTAATTTTTTTTCTTAAGTCCCTCAGTAGATTTTTTTATTAAATTTTTATTTAATGAATATAAATTTCCAAAGTACAGCTTATGGATTACAATGGCTTCCCCCCCATAACTTCCCTCCCACCTGCAACCCTCCCCTTTCCCTCTCCCTCTGCCCTTCCATTCACATTAAGATTCATTTTCAATTCTCTTTATATACAGAAGATCAGTTTAGTATATATTAGGTAACGATTTCAACAGTTTGCCCCCACATAGCAACACAAAGTGAAAAAATACTGTTGGAGTACTAGTTATAGCATTAAATAACAGTGTACAGCACATTAAAGACAGAGATCCTACATGATATTTTTAAAAAATTGATTAATTTTCTATGCAATTTCCAATTTAACACCAGGTTTTTTTTTCCATTTGTAATTTTAAAAATGATTCTTCATGTTAGGCATGGTCCTGGGGATCTACATTTTGTTCCTTCTCCAGCACAGTTTTAGGAATGTGTTAATGAAAGGATTTGCTTGCTGATCCTGCCAGATCAGCACCCCAGGCAAACAATCATTTACAACTCAGCTCTAGATTTTAGCATGGTGTAGAAATGCCTACTTTATAGAATGACCACCTAATAGGACCCACCCTTGTCAATCAGCCCACCTAATAGGACCCACCCTTGTCAATCAGTGGTGCTATCACTTATGTAGTGGAGACCTTCCCCAGTTGAGGGGAAGTTGCACTGGGTTGGGGGTGCAGAAGGGGGTGCAGAGGAAAAAACAAAACTCCCAGAGGACACAGAGTTAATTACTCAGGTGCCAACAAACTCACATAACAATGCATCTGTGGACTCTGGAAGGTCCCAGCTGAATAAACGAAGATGTGCTGTCCTTTACAGAAAGGGGTTAAAACGAAAACAAAAACAACCAAAAAAAGAAACACTCTCCCATATCTAAGGGAAAGCAATAAGTGTTTTATGGAACCCCGAGGAATGTACTTCATGTCAGCTGGAGGGAGATATATATATATTTTAATATTCATTTATTTATTTGTTCTACAAGCAAGTAGAAATATTAGGTTAGCACTCTTTCCCCAAATTTTTGTCTAGAAGAACTTTTTGAGTCTACACCCCACATTCTTATACTTGGTGGGGGCTCAGTCAATAGCTGTTGAATCTGGCCTTTATCTTCTTCGAGGAAAGAAATCAAAAGTGACACAAGGAAACGAAGTTTTTCCAGGGCAGCTGCTGCTTCCAGGATGGAAGCCCAAGAAAGCTGTTACTGATTTCTGCAGCCTCCTGTTCAAGTGCGGTAGTGCTCCTAGTGAATATGGGAGGCGTATTGCAGAAGCCACCTTCCTGGCTGTCTGTTCTCTGTTTGCTGTGTGCATCTGCAGTTAATTGAGAAGCATGCAATCATCTGGCTGACTGAAGAATCAACTAACACAAATTCAGTGGTTTTGTTTTTTCCTTTTTCATTTGATTCAGCTATAAAAAATTTAAGTAGGTGCATTTCCCCTCCCTCCCAAAGGTGCACAGTCTCGAACACATGCCAGTTAACTGTCCTCTCCTATGACCAATTGATGTTTTGCATTCACAGCCTTGAAAAATAATCCCTTCCATGCCGAATGCTAGTTGTAATGAAGTATATTATGCTGACAGTTCGAGCCTTTGTGAAGGTATAGAACTCAGCATGTAAATAATTGGGTCTGCAATTTTAAAATTTGTTATAAAAGGTGCACTGTTCAGGATGAAGGCTATGCTTGCCAGCACTTGGCCAGCTGTGTCCAAAGGTGCAGCTCAGCCACTGTTTGGCCCAAGCTATGTCCAACTTGTGGCTGCTGTGTAAGTGTCTGGCACAGAAACTTGTGCAATGATTGGGAAATGGAGAGCCATCAACAACGTGTGTAGAGTGAATGAACACCAGAATAAATTAACCTTAACAGAATCAAAATGTATTTTTTACCAAAAAGGAAAAACAGAATCAGACAGTCCCAGCCAAGCCCACAGGAGGCTCTGGCAGAGCTCAGTCCCCTGTGTGGTGACTATGTGATGTTGGTTGACTCACACTGGCTAGCCACAGGGTGCAAATGAAATCCTTCATTTTCAAATGAGTATTTAATGTGTTTTCTCTCAAAAGATCTGGTCATCTCCCCCCTAGCACTAACTAATTAGTATTTTTAATTTTGGATAAGAAAGTTTTTTAAAAAATCACAGTGAAAATAATTCTCTAGAGCCATACTAACAATATTTCAGTTATTAAAAGCATGCAATCAGGTGAAATCAGCTGGAACTGTTGGGTAGCCTCATGAACAGAGGATTTAGGCAGGAGTTGCTAAATGGTACACTAGCTGTCTACAACAGCTCTAAAAGCGTGCCTACCCTTTGACTTGGTGGTCTCACACATAGAATATTATTCTAAGGAAATAATCCAAAAGACAAAACATAATTTTATAAGGATTTTATAGCAAAGGCAATTATAATGGGAATGAAATTGGAAACAATCCAGATGCCCAACAATAAAGGAGGTTGGCTAAGCTAAGAATATTGTATCAACTCCATGGTGTATTGCATAGCCATTAGCACATCAAGCAGGTGGGCTGTTTCAATGTGTGGAAGTGTCTGTAGAAAGCAATATTAATTGAAAACAGCAGAACAAAATATCGTGTGCTCAAGTATTACAACATTGTGAAAATGTACCTGATGTTCTGAAAAGGGTCAGAAAGGCATTAAGAATGATGTAAACAGAGTTGTAGGTTCACTGAATTCCTCTTATGCATTGTGGATGGCTAAGAGTACAAGCAGGCTGCAAAAAGTTTGTGGAAAATAGAATTAAAAGATAAGGTATGGTGTTTGACACAATAGCTGAGACAGTGCTTTGGGTGTCTACATTCCATATTAGAGTGCCTAGGTTTGAGTCTCAGCTCCACTTGTGATCCAGCTTCTTGCTAATGAACATGCTTGGAGGCAGCAGGTGGTGTCCCAAGTTTTGGATCCTTACCAGCATGTGAGAGGCCCAGACAGAATTCTGGGATCCCAGCTTCAGCCTGGCCCAGTTCTGGCTGTTGTAGGCATTTGGGGTGTGGGCCACCAGATGGAAGATTAGCCTCTATCTCTGTCTCTCATTCCCTATCTCTCTACATTTCAAATAAAATTAAAAATTAGTTAACTAGAAAATTTTAAAGGGGCTAGCATTGTGGTGTAGCAGATTAAGCCACCACCTGTGATGTCAGCATCCCATATGGGTGCTGGTTCAAGTCCCAACCCAGATCTCTGCTAACGCACCTGGGAAAGCAGCAGAAGATGGCCCAAATCCTTGGCCCTGCACCCATGTTGGAGACCTGGATGAAGCACCTGGATTCTGGCTTTGGCCTGGCCCAGTCCTGGCTGTTCCAGCCATTTGGGGAGTGAACCAGCAGATAGACTCTCTCTCTCTCTCTCAAACTCCGGCTTGCAAATAAATAAGTAAATCTTTTTTAAATTTTTTAAAGAAAAATGATAAGTTAATTTTGGTACAAAAATGTTTAAATTTATGCAGTGTTTCTTAGTGTACATTTTCCATCAACTTGTTGAAGATCAAAGGCAGGGGAAGCTATACTGAATGCAAACTAGGGCTTCCATGTAAAACATTCTGTCATTCACAGATGTTTATAGATTAAGAACACCAGAGAGAAATATAAGTGGGAAATCAGAAAGACCCAGGAACATCTAAGAAGTAGTCTATATTCTTAATAGAATGTCAAAAATTAATTTGGAGCAAGATCCCTTCTAAATGCCTTGCAGCATTGGATCAACAATTGGAGCCGTAATGACCAAGATGTGCCCAGACTCCTACTGGGAGAGAAAACTTCCCGTGGCCAAGCAATGTTGGTTCCTTAGCAAATCACTTTTCAAGTGATGATGTCATCATTAAGGAAAAAAAATTAACATCTGCAGAATTCACCGTCATCCAATAGAAAAGAGCATGCCAAAACCTTTAGAATTGATCTCTGTGCATTGGCAGTACATCCTCCTGATTCTGTGCCTTAATCACTAATGGAAATTAGAAAGCATTAGTTTGGGATTGCATTTGCAGCAATGGCCCCCTGCACTGAAGGGGGAGGACAGAGATTGGCAAATAAGTAAAATCATTGCCTTAGGACTTAGTCCTGAGGTTCACTGTGAGATACCTGTAAAGATTTCTTTTTATCTTTTGTCCATGTTAAAATCAGCCTCCATTGTCATGGATTCTTTTTCTCAATATTTTTTACAAATGCAATTATAATTAAAAGATGAATATGTAATATGTTTCAGGAGAAGGAGCATTACATTGCTTGTGTCAGAGCATTTTAAATATTACTGGGCTGAACTGAAGGGGGAATATCCCCTTAAATTATTTTAGATATCAAGACATCCAATATCAACATACAAGTTTGAAAGAAGCCAAAGATGATGACAGATGGCCAAAATGTGTTTGACTTGAAAGTTTTCATTTATGCCACCATTTTATTGCCACAAAGGGACTCCAGCAAAATGGTGGCTGTCTATACTATATTTCTGTGAGCAGGATACATGTAAACAAGCCACTCCCTGCGAGATGGTTAATATGCTGCCTCAGCCTTAAAAACACTGTTCTTCATGAAATACACACTGACCTCTGGTATTGGTGCAGATATTGAAGTTACAAAATCAAATATTAAGAAGCCATATTTTTCTCAAAGGAAAAAGATTTACCAGTTTAATTAAACACTGTGTCCCTTTGCATTGCATCTACCTCTCTTCCCCCACCCCCTGCTGTTCCCTGAAGAATAGAAAGAATTCTGGTATCATAAGAAACCTAGAACTCTAAGAAGCTGAAATGCTTTGACTGCATTTGTGAACACGAAAGAAACGTATTTAAAGACAAGTGACTGCGTCCAGTTTTTCCTCTTTAGCCAATGTTAGAGGTTCATGCTGTACGATTTGCTCTTAGTTGCCAAACAAGTAGTGGTTCTGTCCATTTTGTGGTTTTATTTTTAATGAGAGAATAAAGAACTAGCCAGTGATCATTCCCTTGTCCCTAAACAAAGCCATGGTTTTTATGCTCTGTTTTTTTCTCTGCTTCCTCCCACACTGTCTCAGATTCTAAAGAAGTTCATCATCTTTTTGTTTTCAAATGCACCAATTGCACTTGTGTGTTTGTGTGTATGTGCCTGCTCCATGTGTGATGTGTAAGTTTTCTAGGCTATAAGATACCGATAATATGATAATACTTCTTGATGTGGTTCACCTTGTAGAGTTTTTATGAGGACAAAATGAGACCCAGTTCATGAAAGTGCTTTGAAAAGAGTTGAAAGCTTGCTACAATTAAGAGTGATTACTTTCATCATCTTTTCCTTTCAGATCTAAGTAGTATTTATATCACAAGTAGAGTGTTGAACTAGATAATTTCTAAATTTTAGTAGTAATTAGTTGAAAGAGAAATACTTTTCCAATGAACTCAACCAATGTTTTTGTAAGGTTATCATTAGATAGGTTCTCACATTTCTGAACTCATTTCTGAATTAAGTTCTGGTTTAGCTCTGTGGATCAGGGAAACAGTTTAAAAATTACTAAGGGAGAGGGCCGGCACTGTGGCGCAGCAGGTTAACACCCTGGCTTGAAGCGCCGGCATCCCATATGGGCACCGGTTCTAGTCCCAGCTGCTCCATTTCTGATCCAGCTCTCTGCTATGGCCTGGGAAAGCAGTAGACGATGGCCCAAGTCCTTGGGCACCTTCACCCGTGTGGGAGACCCAGAAGAAGCTCCTGGCTCCTGGCTTCGGACTGGCACAGCTCTGGTTGTTGTGGCCAATTGGGAAGTGAACCATCGGACGGAAGACCTCTCTCTCTGCATCTCCTCTCTCTGTGTAACTCTGACTTTCAAATAAAATTAAAAATAAATCTTTAAAAAAAATACTAAGGGAGGACCTAAGTCAGCTTAGGCAGAAGGGAGGATGGACAGCAGCATGGGCAGCAGGAAGTGGAAAATGGGCTCTTTCATTACCAATGACTTGTAGAAAAATATACCTGGGGGAAAGGAAAGAGACTTGGATGCCATTTTTCTTTGGCAAAGGGTAATTAAATCAGTATAAATCTTTATTCCAAAATCTTGTTTAAAATATTCAGAAAGTGCTTGGGGTTCCCCTTGAACTAAGGCAGATTGTAATTAAGATCATGACCTCAAGCAGTTGCTACTGAGTTGCTAAGGAATATTAGCTATCCAAAGCTGTGTGAGTCCATTCACAATCAAAATGAAATGTTAGGCCTGCCTGGGTAAGGCTTTATTCAAATACCTTAGTAAGGCTTTATTCAAAATGGCTGGCTGTGCTGTCCTGCAGGCCCATATTCAGGAATAGACTGTACCCTTGTGGGGAGTGTAGGAGTTTTGAAGGCACCAGATCCCTGTATCTACATTTCTTACAGGGCATGGAGCTGTTTCCTCACCTTCATACATCGAGCACTGTGTGCATTCTACATTGATCTAAATCTGCCATCTCTACACCTACTGTGGACTGCTGAAGTCACTAACTGGGCACTTGGAGGGGATGTCACTTGTTGTAACTGCATTGCCTTCTCTAGATTCAGCAGTTCATACAATTTCTCTTTTTACATTCAGTCTTTATAAAAGTAAGTGGAAAGTAGAAAACAGAGTAATATAAATGACAATACTAGTGAAAAGAAGCCCAGGTCTCTTAAGTATCACACGATTGGATAAAGCTGAGAATTCATGACATGATCAAAATTAGAGACATCGATCTTAGTCTTTAGACTTCATTCGTGGATATAGGTCATTGGAGGTCCAACTGTAAAGGAAAAGGACACAGAGAACATATACAAAATGCTGTGAATGAATCATTGCAGATTGATCTGAAAGTTTCTGTTTTTCTCTCTGTGTGCCTGTATTAGCAGGCCAGGTGTCTTGAGGTGAATGAAGCATGAGTTGTGGATAGCCCTGAAGCTGAACTGTAAATGCTTTTCATGTTTGTAGGGGATACAAAACTTGCCCAGATGTGGTCAATTATCTGAGGCTTAATTGCCACCTGGATGCAGGTCTTCCCCTTGTAGACATCCACCAAGCCACTCACATCTTAGGCAGAACAAGCACGTCCTGCAGATGCATTTTCAACACCTCTGGCTACTCCAGGGGCAGGGCCTCCTTCTTGACCTCACACATGCCTCTCAGCATTGAGTCTTGTTTCTACTACAGCCTGCCATTTTTCCCCTCCTCTACCAGGCTCTGTACAGTGACACCCACTGCTCATCAGACCTATCCAGCAGCGGTCCAAGTCCAGTCCACAGTATGTGGACTTGCAGAAAGTCTGCCACTGCTTCTGCCCCACTTGCTCCATCTTGCCAACTCCTTGGAATGGCCTGCCAGTGCCTGCACAGCTATCTCCTGATCTGGATTCTTCAATAACATTTTTTGTTTTCTAGAAATCAAACACCCCTTACCACATATCATGTAAGACAATTTCTCACACATTTAAACATCTACATATGTTGTTAGGAATCCATTAGGCATGAATATGGAACTGGTGTGGGCAGGGAGGTAGTTGGCAAGGAGAAGTCTGCAGCCATGCCTGTTGCTGCAGCCCTACATACACCACTCAAACACTCCCACACACATTTCAGTGTAGCTGCAAATGGCAGCTTCCACATCACCAGCTGAAAATAACCAACATGGCTGCCAGCTCCCACCCCACAATGACCATCAGCTCATTATAAGGACATTGTAATAAAATTGCCATGACTGACATACCTACTCCCATCCTGCACCTAATGCCATGACACTTATGAGTTTTCAAAAAACGATAGACCCAACTGCATAGACTGCAGCTCACTCTCTCTCTCGATACTGGCACTCCTTTCTGAGTGCATGTGTGTACTTCATTCGGATCTAAATAAAAATAGTTTATCTTGTTGCAAAAATTTTTTGAAATCCATGCACCAAAGGAATCATCAAGAAGTTCATAAAATGCATATTATAAGAAAATTATGTATGTATTTCATTTTCTTGCAGAAAAAGTAAACATCTTCTAATTCCATTTTCCATGAGCTTTTTGAAGTACCTGCATCTGGAAACTTTCTTCCCTCTGGTTGCCACATTCCTCTGCATCCCCAGACTGCTCCTTCATTTTTTGATGCCAAAAATTCTGTTACTGACAATTCATTCCTTTCACTTAACTTTTTTTCTTGTAAAATTGCATTTTTTTTTTCAAAAGAAAGATCAATCGTAGGCTTTAAAACAAATCAATTCAATGTTTCTCAGCTGTTTGTCTCACAATGGCTGTGAGAGGAAAGGGAAAGGAGGAGGAGATTGGTAAAGCCTAAAGAATCCAGGAACTTTGGATTTGTATCTTAAGTGAATGCAAGTGAATAAAATAAATAGCAAACCTCATTTACTAATATTGACAGCAAACAAGCAGTGTTTGTCTCATCTCAGCCCCATGAGGCAAGTAAATATTTCAGGCCCTTTTCTCCATGGGAAAACTGAGGCCTTGAGAAGTTGGGTAATTTGACTAATGGGTTGTACAGCTAGTAAGGAATAGATCCAGGTTTTAAACACAGCAAGTCTGGCCCCCAGAGCTCACATTCATAAGTACTATATCATAGAGCTCCTGGCTACACCACCTCTCATTCCCTCCATGAGTCTTGTCTTTTGGTAGTGGAATAGTCCGTGGAGCTCCGACAATAAGCAGGTATCGATAGTGCTACAGAAGCTCTGTGGTGGATTCTTCTGGTCCATTCCATGTGGAGAGAGCCATTGCCCCCACCAGGAGCCATTGATGGGCATGTGGCTGAATTAATGGTTGGAGAGCAGATTTAGATTTGCCACATCAATTTCTCTATAAGAATCATTGCTATTTGAGTAATGGACTACAGCTTCTTAAAGCAGAAGTGTTCAGGCTCTGTAGGAAGACTGATAGAAGATACTTTTTTATCAGCTGAATTACAGCTACAATTGACTAATTTGTTTGGATGAGGAAATAAGCTCATAGGTGAACTTAAGCACATCACAGAATCCTAAAACTAGATGGGACTTTTGACAGTCATCTGGTCCTGAAACCCACAAAATACTGGCATTGCCTCTAACCCTCCATCCATGCCCTGCCCAAACACCAGTAGCAAATGAGAGAATAGAAAACTCACTACCCACAAGAGCTGTGTTTTCTAGGTGCAATTCAGTCCAGGTGAATAAGAATGGAGTTTGTACCCATCAGAAGCTTGCCATTTGAGTGGATGAGAAGGAGAATTTTCAATACCTCTGACAGAGTCTGTCCCTGAGACATCGCTGGCATTCAAAGAGGAAAAATGACTTCAGATTCATCTTAGGGGGCAACAAGGGAAAGCTAAGTCAGCTAAATAAGAGACCTCACATTCCTCCTGGAGTTTATTGATTGAACAAACTGTAGAGAACTTCTGCTCTGAGTTTTCTGGGACATCTCCAGACTACTTCACACCTCTTTGGGCTCTGGATATTTCCTGGGATGGGTCTCCTAAAGTGAACTTGACCAAAAAAATAACAGATAAAGATATTCTTGAAATCACAAAAGCCTCTGGGAGACAGCTGGGAATCCCGAGCCAGGCTAGCCAGTAGCCTGCAAGGAGACCTCTGCACTAGCATACACAGGGCAGGGCTCCAAAGAGAACAGGTGCAATGCACAAGAAAGCATCACAGGCCTGAGCACAGAAAGGACTTAGATATCAGCCTCCTTAGCACAAATTCAGTTTTCAAAGGTCTTAACACTCCAAAGGTCATGCTAGGCAATGCCTTAAATATTAGTAGTTGATACCAGTTACTGAGTACTTACTCTGTACCAGGCCCAGAGACATGTACTTTATGTACATGATCTCCTTTCAACCCCCACAACATCACTGAAAGTACATTATTGTTTTCCTCATTCTTCAGGCTTAGGCAGGGTAGGTAATCTGCCCAAGGCTACCACACAGTTGGTAAATGGCAGATACAGAATTCTAACCAGAATTGGAACTCAGCCTCCTCTGATGATAGAATTCAGGCGCTATCCACTTTGTCATGCTGCCTATCTCAATGAGGCAGACTAACATCTCTGCTTCTACAATCAACTCAAATCAATTCTATACATTGTCCACACAGTTACCAACTTGTTAACATTTTCACTTCTACTCAAAAACCATAAGTCACTCTAATTTTAAAGTTGAAGATACCAAGGATAGTTAATGCTCCTTCAATCTGGCCACAACCTACCTTTCAGATATATTTTCTGTCTCTTGAATCATCTATCCATGCCCCCACCCTACTCTGCTCATGAGATCCAACCATGCTGGCTCACCCAACATTATTTGAAAATGCTACACCTCATCTTGTGTTTGGAAATCCCTTCCCTGAAGTACCCTCCTTTGTTTTATAAGGTTTTCACACCATCTTGTGTTATTTTATTACTGCAGCAGTGTTTCTCCCACTCAAAGCAGAAACCTGTAGGAGCCCCCAAGAACCTACTGAACAAATGCCAATCATAATCTGAGATGTAGGCATCCAAAAAGATGCTTGGGGGTAAATGTAAACACTCAGCCTTTAAATCTGGATTCAGAGGTGCCCCTTTGCCTGGTGCCAACCGAGAATCCCACAGCAAAAGCTCACCCACTCTCTTTTTGGTGTTTTGCTTCTATCTCAAACGAGAAAAAATTTACCCAGTACAGGATCTCAGTATTCTCAGAACACACATTGTTACCGTGTTGGTTGAAAACCAACTGCCTACTAAAACAAAATCAAGGCCAGAAGGAGTCATAGAAAGCTCTTACCTGTGGTTATGGACCAAACTTCCCTGGACAGCTGTAATCACCAGTACTGAAGGCTTCGGCCATTCCTGGCATCCTGGAGCCAGAAAGCCAAGAAAAGGCTCATCAGGAAATTCAACTCACAAGGTTAGGGATCAGTAATGGGCTGTTAAAAGTAGCACCATTCAGAGGTCCCACCTGTTGTTGATACCTAGCGAAGGATTTCACTAAGCATATAGCCTATGTGGCCAGTCAATCAGATTGACAAGTGCAAAAATAGATACTAATATTCAGAGTTGGTAAGGGACAGATAAGGGACACTCACAATGAGGGAAAGAATAAATCAGGACAGACTTTCTGGATGGCGTTTTGGCAATAGATATCCTGAAAGGAAAGCGCTAGAATGGGGTTCTTAGAGTATCTTCAGGACATTCAGTTGATATGACCCAAAACCTTATGGGCGGGGGGGCAATGCTGTGGCACAGAAAGCTAAGCCTCTGCCTGCAGTGCTGTCATCCCATATTGGTGCAGGTTCGAGTCCTGGCTGCTCCACTTCTGATCCAGCTCCCTATTAATATGCCTGGAAAAGCAGCAGAAGGTGGCCCAAGTCTTTGGGCCCCTGCACCCACATGGGAGACACAGAAGAAGCTCCTGGATCCTGGCTTCAGATTGGCCCAGGCCCTGCCATTGCAGCCATTTGTGGGGTGACCCAGCAGTTGGAATCTCTCTCTCTCTCTCACTCTCTCTGCCTTTCAAATATACAAATAAATATATTTTTTAAAATGTTGCCAAACAACTTCAGAATTTCTGTGAGCCAGTAACCACTCTGTGCCTTTCATTCTTCCCTTAAAAAAAAAAAAACCTTATTGAGTATACACTCCTCTAACTTTTTTGCCAATTATGATGACTAAAGTTGTAAAGGATGACAAAACTGATTGCTGCTGAAATAACAAGGAAACAGAGACTATCAATTACTGCTGATGGGGTTGAAATTTGTACATCTTTTCTGGAAGAAATTTGGAATATAATTATCAAGAGCCTTAAACATGAGTGTGGGGGCCAGCACTGTGGTAAAGCTACCACCTGTGATGCCAGAATCTCATGTGTGCTGGTTCATGTCCCAGCTGCTCCACTTGCAATCCAGCTCTCTGCTAATGGCCTAAAATAAGCAGCAGAAGATGATCCAAGTGTTTGGACCCTGCCACCCATGTGAGAGACCTGGATGAAGCTCCTGGCTCCTGGTTTCAGCCTGGCTCAGCCTTAGTCATTGTGTCCATCTAGGGAGTGAACCAGCAAATGGAAGCATTCTCTCTCTCTCTCTCACTCCTTCTCTCTGTAACCCTGACTTTCAAATAAATAAATAAATTTTAAAAATATGAATGTGTATGATAATCTAGAAATTCCATTCTAAGAATTTATCCAAAGGAAAAAATGTCAAGCATATGAACAGATGTCTAGGAAAAATGTTGCAATGGTTTGAAAGAGATGTGGCTCCCTAACCCATGCAGACATTCAATCTCCAAAATCTTATGTTAATGGTTAAAGGATTAAGGATGCAGGATTGATTCAATTATGGGGATTTAGAGGTGGTCCTAGTGGGTGGTCTTTTGTAATTAGGGGCTTGCCATTGGACAATCATTCTCAAGAAAAGGTTGGTTATATAAATATAGTTCATCCTAGCCTCCCTGCTTCCTGGCTTGCTAGGTTATCATGCTTCTACCATTCTCCAGTCTCACCAGATACTTAAGCCAATGGGGCCGCTTGATGTAGGACTATGAACCTCCAAAACTGTAAGCTAATATAAACCTTCTGTCTCCCTAAGAACTTCCTCTCAGGTATTTTAGCTGTAGTAATAAAAATGTAATTAATATGGATTTTTATTATAATTTTGCTTATAATAGTCAAAAATGGAAACAACCAACAAAGGCAATAAAAGAAGACTGATTAAAGAATTTACATCATATATATATATATATATATAATATCATGTATCCACAGAAAATGTTATGTTGGTCTATTTTATGGATATATAAAGATATTCACACTATATTATTAAATGAAAAAAAGTGTATACAATAGGACCCTGTTTTTCAAAATATACATTTGTTGCATGAAATTGTTAGCATAGGGAAAAACCTGGTGTAGTAGCTGGAACAGCACTTAGTTCTTACACAGTAGGAGTAAGAAGGCAGGATTTTAAAAATTATTTTTGCTTTTTTCCATTTTCAAATTTTTCAAAAATAAACATGAATTTTTAGTAAAAAGTTAAAGCAGTAACTGTTTCAAAAAATAATGAAAGATCAGCCAGGATAAAGACCTAAAGTGGGAGCTGCTCTCTTTTGTTTTAACATGTTCATCTTCAAAACATAGAGAACCTCTAGAGTGAAGAGCAAAGAAATTACAATTTGTGCTTAAAATGGAACTTATATTAAAATGGCTAAGAAACATAGAGGATAGGCCGTTGTGTGTGTGTGTGTGTGTGTACTGGCAAATGATGGTAAATGTATTACTCTGGGACATAGCCAAAAATTGTGAAAGTTAAAAATGAGAAATTTAATGTCTAGATACTATTGCCCACTAGATTTTAGGGCATTGTCACTTGAATCCTCTAACCTAGATTTGCTGCTTGTCCTCCACTTTAGACTGATTAGTCTTTTCACCTAGATATCTTTTTACTGAACTGACTTTTTAAGCCAAAAATCAGGAACCAGCCTTGTCACGCAGTGGATTAAGCCACCTCTTATGATGCCAGCATTCCATATCAGAGGGCCACTTTGAGTCCCAATTGTTCTTCTTCCAATCCAACTTCCTGCTAATGCTCCTGGGAAGGCAGCAGAAGATAGCCCCATTACTTGGGCCCTTATCACCCATATGGGAGACCTAGATGGAGTTCCTGGCTCCTGGCATCAGCCTGGTGCAGCCCTGGCCATTGTGGCCATTTGGGGAGTGAACTAATGGATGTAAGTCCTCTTCTCTTCTCCCCTCCCTTCCCCTCACCTCCCTTCCCTTCCCTTCCCATCCTTTCCCTTCCTCTCTCTCTCTCTCTCTCTTTATTCTGCCTTCAAATAAATAAATAAATCTCAAAAATAAAAATTTACAAGTATCAATGCCATATATTTTCTTTTTCTGAGATTATCAAAAACCTATATAAAATACTCATCTCCCCATAGCCAGAGACAAGTGTCTAGATTTAAGATACATTTTCCTACCTATTCATGTGCAAAGAATAGATTCATTTTATGAAATAAGCAAAAAATTGTATTTACTATTTCATACCTTCCTAAGACACTCATTCTACAAAAACATGTTTTAATGTTCAATCATTACTAATAGCATGCTTGGCTTACAGAAAAGAAATAGGTTTATTAAGTTGCTAGTGGTTTCAAATAAAACTAAAGATATAATTGGATCAAGAAGTACAGGAAAAATTAATCTCAACAAAATATCTCCTGGACTCAGTTTCTGAGCAATTGCCCTATAGTCTATAATTATGAATAAAATACCCTTTGAAAAGACCTCATCAGAATCACAGAGAAATGAGAACAATAGGGTAGGTATTACAAAAGATTGGTTCTTCTCAGATAATTGTTTTTAATAAAATGGTAAAAGTGTAGAAAACACCAGGCAACTATAATTAGGATAATAATCTATTGTTCTATGGGAATATATACCCTGTTGTCTCTTCTATTGGAAAGCAACAAAGAAAATGAAGTAAAGGATGGCTGAATACATTTGAAGGATAGTTATACATTGAACTGTAGAGGTCATTAATTAAACTCTCCTTTATGGCAGAACCAGCCAAATAATGAAGAGTGGATGCCATACTCTACACAAGCTGAGTGCTTCACTTTTAGAGAGAAGCCCAGGATTGCTTTCAGATATGACTATATACATTTACCTTTTTTCTATTTATTTGTATATGTACAATGATATTCAGATGCAAGTCATTTCCTCTACATTGAATTCTATTTGCTTTCAACAGTTGAGTGTGTGAACCTATGATTCTTTTCTTTAGTTGAGAGAAAATCAAGAATGGTAGATCCATGAATTTGGATCTTAATTTGATCATGGCTTTGATGGAGATATGTTTTTGTAATAGTAGAACTAATGAGATACAAGACAGCTGAGTGAGAAGATCTGCTTTTCATCATCATTTTCCAGATAAAAAATAAGAGGAGGGAAATCAAGCTGTTTTCCCAGCTCCAGGTTTGGGAAGAGAGAAATCCCTTTGCCCCAGAGTTTCCATTCCCTGACTGCACTGAATCAGAACTCAGCCAGGGCTCTCCTTGATACCTATGGAAGAGCATATCCCTGACCACTTCAGAGAGGATGACAGTACATGTTGGGGCTACAGGGCTGACATGGAGGCTGTGGCAAGTGAGTTTCAGGAAGAGGTCCTCGCCTGCTGAGTCATAAGTGCTGGTGGTTGTCCCAGGACCTGGTCCTTTTACTAGCTATTATCAGTAAGAGCTAAACGAACACTTTCATTTCAATGATCTCTCAGTCTCAAGAGTTTTGATGGAGTCCTCAGAGAAACATGTTACCCTGACTCATGTTGGGGTATAAATACTGGCAGTTCACAGAGTGGAAGCACTAACTTTTCAAAGAGCAGGAGTATCAACCATACTTCCCCTACCTCCATGTGAAGTTTGGTAGTTTGAGCAGAATAATTTATTTAATGTATAGTTTTTAAAAAGTATTTATTTATATATTTTTAAAGATTCATTTATTTATTTGAAAGTCAGAGTTACACAGAGAGAGAAGGAGAGGCAGAGAGAGAGAGAGAGAGAGAGAGAGAGAGAGAGAGTCTCCCATCCACTGGCTCACTCCCCAGATGGCTGCAATGGTCATAGCTGTGCCTATCCAAAGCCAGGAGCCAGGAGCATCTTCTGGGTTTTCCACGTGGATGCAGGGTTCAAAGTACTTGGGCCATCTTCTACTGCTTTCCTAGGGCATAGCAAAGAGGGGGATCAGAAGTAGAGCAGCCAGGACTCAAACTGGTGCCCATATGGGATACTGGTGCTGCAGGCAGCAGCTTTACCCTCTGCGCCATACAACACTGGCCCCTATTTATATATTTATAAAACACCCTTGTGGGAGACTGAGGCTGAATTCCAGACTCCTGGATTTGGTCTAGCCCAGATCAGTCTTCAGATCAGTGCAGCTCTGGCTGTTGGCGGTCATTTCAGGAGTGAACCAGCAGATGGAAGACCTGTCTCTCTCTCTCTCTCTCTCTCTCTCTCTCTCTCTCTCTCTCATTGTGTGTGTGTGTGTGTCCTTTCCCTTTCAAATAAAATGAAAAATAAATTTAAAAACAATAATGCTATCTTAAGCTTTTCTATATATAATTTCATTAGCACGGCACTAGAATAAATTATTGGTCATTACAGTGTATCAGTTGCTAATGACACTGGGAAGGCTTGATAATCCAGTGTTAGATGCCCTTTTCCATCTATATCTATTGTGGAAATGGGACAGCTTTCCCTGCAGCTCTCCAACTTTTAAGCATAAGTCTTTCATTCAATGAAATGTTTTTTTTAAATAAAAACAATTTTGTTTCCTAAATTAAATAAAGGGATGGAAAAAGGGACTGGGATTTATTGTCCCCAGATGTCTTTTATTAGTGGTGAAATTCTGAGGGAGAGTTGCATTTGTGTAATAAATATAGGGGAACATTTCTATTTCCAAATGTTAAGAAAATGAAATACATTATTAACCCTCAATTGAGCTTCAAATAAATTTATACCACAATTTCTCAGGGGCTGCCTTAGTAAACACCAGCATTTTTGGAACTTTCTACTTCGAGTTCATTTTGGAGAGAAGAATTACAGGGCGTGCACAGTTTTTGTACAGCATTCACTCAGCTCCCCCAGATCCTACCATCTTATATAACCACAAGAAATTTGTCAGAATAAATAAATTAACATTATCACAGCACTATTAGCTAAACTGCAGACTTCACTTAAATTTCAGCAGATTTTCCTCTGATGTCCTTTTTTTCTGTTCCAGGCTATAATCCAGGATCCCATATTACATTTATGTATCACATCTCCTTAGTCTCAATCTGTAACGATTTCTAGGTCCTTCATTTTCTTTCATAACCTTGACACTATTTTTGAACACTAGTTTTGTAGGATCTTTTATGGGGAAAAAGAATTCTGCAGTTAGTTAACTTTAGAAAATGCTAGAAGAATATGCTAACACATTTTATGAACACACAAGAAACTGCAATCCTCAGTATTAAATTGTGAAATACATACCTGGTTACCTTTTTTGAGAATGATTTATTTATTGGAAAGGCAGAGTGACAGAGAAAAACAGAGAGAGATATATCTTCCATTTGTTGGTTCACTCCCCAAATGGCTGCAACAGCTAGGGCTGGGCCAAGACAAAGCCAAGAGCCTGGAACTCCATCCAGGTCTCCCACATGGGTGGCACAAACCCAAGCACTTGAGCTTTCATCCACTGTTTCCCAGGTGCCTTAGCAGAGAGCTGGATCAGAAGAAGAGCTGTGGGGACTCAAACCAGTACTCTAATATGGAATGCCAGCATTGCAAGAAGCAGGCTAACCTACTACACCGCAATTACACTGCTGGCCCTTATATTGGGTTTTCATCCCATTTCCTGGGTGCAACTGCTAAAATCCTTGGTGTGTTCATAGATAAGTCTTTTTGTTTGCTAATCAGTTCATTGATAGATGGCCTCTGGCAAGATAAAGGCATGATTAGGGGGTTGAGACTCCCTGTCCCCAACACCAGGGGAGGGCAGAGAGCCTAATGGTTGAGTTGATCAACGGCCAACCTATGAAGTGTCATGTCCTTAAGTGCCTAAAAGTCAAGATAGGGAGAGCTTTCAGAGAGCTGAAGCTAGGTTCTTGGAGGCTGGCACACCTAGAGGGGACATGGAAGCTCTGCAACCGTTCATGCATACATTGCCCTATGCAATTCTTCACCCAAATCCTTTGTAATATCCTTTCTGAGAAACCCACGAATAACTTTTCCCTAAGTTCTGGGAGCTGTTCTAGCAAATGATTTGAACCCAGGGAGGGGGCATCAGGGGAACCGCAATTTATAGCCAGTCAGTCAGAAGTTCTGGATCCCAGACTCAAAATTGGTTATGAAATGGGAGAGGAGGGGACAGTGTTGGGGATGGAACCCTCAGCCTGTGGGAATTGAATTGAATGGGAGGACACCCAGCTGACATCTGCTGCTGCAGTGTTGCTTGCTTGGTGGATGAGGGAAAATTTCTGGACACCTTGTGTCTGAAATGTGTTGTGAGAGTACTGTGTGTGGGATTTGATTTTTTTCTGCTCAGCAAGTTTGTATTTGCTTTTTTCTACTCAGGCAGCATTTCCTACACATTTGGCCACAGAGGTAGTGCTTCACAGAGCCTCTCTTGGGATTGGGACTCTGATGAATGCTTCAGGAAATGCTAGTTTACATGAATTTGGTTACAGTGACTCCCTACCTATTCATCCTAGCTCTAGTCTTGTACATATTCCTTCCATTCTCTAGTCAACTAATAGAGTGAGTTTCTCAAACTGCAAAACTGCTTCAAAAACTTTATTTAGCCTTCTCCCAGTTACAGGACTTAAACTCAGTCTCTTCTACACACTTCCACACTCACCTGAACAAGCTACTTGCTGCTCATCTTCCCAGCTGCAGCTGTGCAAGGGAGCTTCAAAAGTTCATGGGAAATAGGTAAGTTTGTTTAAGGTAAGTCCATTTTGATGCAAAACATTTTGAATTCTGTGTATAGATTTTTCATAAGACACACTTCCACAACCCTGTTGAAGTCCCCTTGTATGTATCTTCTTGTGGTCCTATCTGAACTCTGCTCTCTAGGCACTCTAGGTGCTCAACATCCCTCCAAATCTGGCTCTGACTTTTCAGAATCCTCACTCTGCCTTTGATACCTCCCCTTTGACCTATCAGAACCCATGCCATCCTTGTGGTCCAGACAAATACCACCTCTTATGTCTTCCTTCCTTCTGCCATTCCCCAAGCCTGAGTTCAGAATAAATTTCTCTGCTCCTGGACTCCCATAATCATAGTAGCTAGCTGCAATGCCTACAGTACTCATCTGTTTACTTGCTATTGCAGTTAGGTGTATGTATGTGCTGTGCCCTCAGTTTCAAGCTCCTTAAAGGTAAGAAATGGGCTTTATTTGCCATTAATAGCCCAGCTCCCTATTTTGTTCCTGACCCCAAATAGGGACTCATTAAATGCATCACAAATGATTGAACCAAAGTTTATAGCATTTTACACTTTGTAAGTCTCTCATTTGCATCTCACAATGATGTGATGAGGAAAGAGTTATAATTATTCATAGGTTACAGTTAAGAAAATCGAGGCACAGCCTGGTTCGGTGACTTGCCCAAGTGTCACATAGCTAGTCAAGTCTAAAGTGAGGGCTCCCAATCTCATTCAGGAACTGTGAGTTACAACCTCATCTCATGGGCTTCATAAGTGAGCGAGTAGACATCAAACACTAAGCATCCACCATTGTTAAGTGAGAAATGGGACAGAGGGGACCCAAAAGTAAATAAGAAGGAACAATTATTTCTGTTGGAACAAGTAGAAATGGCATTTTTTTAATGAACAAAAACATCCCGGCCTGTGAAGGCAATGGGAAAATAAAATGATAGGAAATGGGTCAGAGGCAGTGACGAGTTTGTGGTGACCAGAGGAAGATAGCTACTGGTTGTCAAAGAAGCTGGAAAGAGCTGTGTCAAGCTGGAAATCTGTTCTGAGACAGTGATGAAGCCAACACTCTTTGATTGCCTAAAATTGGCTGTGCAGAAATGGATGGCAATGGAGCCGTCTGCTGCTGGGGAGAGAATATACTTTAAATTTAATGAGGACAACTCTAGAAGCCCTGCTGATTCCTGATTGATAAGTACTAAGGCGCCTCACTTAACTTGCAGGCACAGCTGTCTGCACTGAGCTCTGGTAGGTATTGGGCAGCAGCTCTGTCCACAGGGAAACAGTCCCTGCCTTTTTTGCCTGTTTGTTCTTTCACCTCCTGCACAGCCAGTAAGAGAAGGAGCAAGCCCACAGCTCTGCAACCCCCCAAAATGTTATTTTGTCCAAGGCGAATATTGCCTATTGAATTCTCACCAGCTGATTAGAAAGGATTATTCTGAAGGTCTGTGAAGTATCTAGTAACCAATCTTCCTGAGTTATTTTTGAATAGCTATTGAATGGATAATTTCCATACCCATTATCAAAATGATATGCTGGAGGTGAAATTTAGCTGTATTGTATTTGATCAGTAATTGCAGAAATGTTTCCCTTGGATTTAATGCCTATTGGCAGCAGGTCTCCTTACAGGCGCAAAAGGCTTTGGGATACTTTTTGGTTGACACAAATGCTTTATTATTGCAATATTTTTGTTGCAGTGGAGGCGAAAACCAAGATTTATTTGGGCATCTGAAGATGAACTGAAAGTTTTTTTTTTTCACCTCCTGAGAGCAGCATTTGGCAGCATAGCATTTTCCACCAGCAACAGCAAGTAAATAATCTATCTCCCCATCACCCAAGCCTCAGCTCTCCAAAACAAGAGCAGACTCTGAGGCTCCCTGTGGCCAGCAAACTCGGTGACAGCGGACACTCAAACATGTCCCTCTTACCAGAAATCAATGGACAAGGTAATGAAGGTTGAGATATTTGAGTATCGAAAGGTAATGGGAGCCATGAGGTTCACATCATGTGTCTGCCTAGCAAGATTCTAAATCAGCTGCTGCAAGATAAATATAATGCAAGCCACATGTGCAATTTCCATTTCCCCTGTAGCTTCATTTTTAAAAAGTGAAATTAATTAAATTAATTAAAGCTGAAATTAATTTTTGAAAGATTTATTTATCTATTTATTTAAAAGGCAGAATGACAGAGAAAGTAAGGGAAAGAGAGACAAAAAGAGAGAAAGAGGGAGAGAGAGATCTTCCATCAGCTGATTCACTCCCAAATGGCTACAAGAGCCAGGGATGAGCCAGGCTGAAGCCAGGAACCAGGAGCTCCATCGTGGTCTCCCACACAGGTAGCAAAGGCACAAGCACTTGGGCCATTTCCACTGTTTGCCCAGGCACATTAGCAGGGAGCTGGATTGGAAGTGGAGCAGCCATGACTTGAACTGGTACTTCGATATGGGATGCTAGTATAACAAACAGAGGCACAACATAGGCCCCTGAAATTAATTTTAATACTTCATTTTAATCTAATGTACCCAAAATTTCATCATTTCAACATAAAATTTATTTAAAATTGTTAACAAGATAATTTGCATCTTTTCCCATACTAACTCTTTAAAATCAAGTGTGTATTTTACCCTTACATTACAATTAAATCGAAACTAGCCCTGTGCAAGTGCTCAGTTGCCTAGTTGCTTTGTCTACTTGGCACTGAGAATTTTGGGCTAATTTCCTGTCCATTGAAATGACTGATAGAGCTAGCATTTTTGCTTGGATGAGGCTTCTGGCCACTATGTTGCAACATCAGGTTTAGCTTGAGCTATATACCAGGGATTGCAGCTTCCAGCTGGACCCTGAATTGAACTGGTGTTTATGGTTTGCTCTACCTCAAGAACAGGGAAAAGTTTAGAGTGCTCTCACATATATATGGAGGCATATCCCCATTTAATCCTGTGTTCTTTTTTAGAACCTGTTTTTATTCATTTATTTGTGTATTGGAAAGAGTTACAGAGAGGGAGGGACAGATAAAGAGAGAGATTTTCCATCCATTGATTCACTCCCCAAGTGGTCGCAACAGCCAGAGTTGAGCCAAGAGGAAGCCAGGGTCTTCAGGAGCTTCCTTCAGGTCTCCCACATGGGTGGCAGGACCCCAAGCACCTGAGCCATTCTCTGCTGCCTTTTGCCAGCCATTAGCAGGGAGCTGACAATATTGTATTTCTTTTCAGACTTTACCAAGGTTGTCAAATCCAAAAATCAAAATAATCTGGTCATAGTCAGGGCAAGGAACAACACACCATAATGATTTATGCCAAGAAAAAAAAAGGCAGCTTCCCAAATCACTTTCCGAAAAAATAAGGGGGGGGGGGGGGCAGGTAGAGACCCAGCCAGCCAGCCACAAGGTAATCCAAGTACACTGAAATCCACCAAGATATCTTACCATTAATCATATTTCAGCATTGGATATGCCACCTTAGCTAGACTGTGTTTTCCAACAGTAATTCTTTGAACAAAATTCCAGTATCACTAAAACAAAAATAATGCTGTATTATGTTGATTATATTCATGTTTTACTATAACAGAAATCTGAATTGATCAGTATGGAAAATTGACAGAAAAACTGATTTATCTTGATTGAAAGTCTTATTTTTTCTGCCATTGACCAAGTCAATATTTTATTTAATCACACACACACAGACACACACACATACACATACACACACAATGCTCACAGAGGCAGCCACAGGGAAAGGAGACCTGGGGTGTCTTGTGTGGGTCAGGCTGGCCACGTGGTGCTGCCACGGCATGCATCACTTTAGGGCAGGGGGTATCTTTGAGCCCAGAGGACCAAGCTAGATGAATCAGGCTTTGTTTTCACAGGATGAACTAAGAGCTTCATTCCCTAAGGCGCACAAAGGAAACCACAATTATGTGGGAGGATCCAGAACCTCCTGTTGTGTTCAGTGGCATCATGGGCACCAAACTGAGGTAGTTTTAAAAGCAGGAAAGGAGACAATGGCTGTCCCTTGAGGCTGCTTGTCCTTCCCAGAAAGGCAGGAATGTTCTCCAGAGGCTCCGTCTGGCCAGCTAAGGAACTTAGGGAAGTGGCATCCTGGAAAAGCAGGAAGAAGGTACAGGCCCCCTCCTGGTGCTCACCAGCCTGAGCAGGACTGGCACAAGAACAGTCCAGAAGCCTTGCCTGGGGTCACCAGTCTTCCTGAATGCTAGCCCCACGACCTGCAGAACCTCCTAAAGGGTGCAGGGGCTATGGCCTCATCAGACAGCTTGCATGTGTGGACTGTGTCACACACAAGATCTTGTAGGACAGTCTGATGCTGGGCCATGCAGGGGAAAGTGGCCATGAACCCCAAGATCAACAGGGGCCAGCTGATACAGGTGAGCACACAGTAGAAGCAAAAGAGGCAGTCCAGGTAAAAGGTGAAGATCATTATCAAGTCACAGATGGTGATCACTTCAAAGTAGCTGTGGGCACCCTAGTCAGTCCACACAGAGCTCTGCATGCAGAGGAAGGCAATCCGCAGAGTGACCACTTGCACCACTTTGAGCAGGGCTGTGTGGGTGCTGGGGTAGCCCGGGTCCAGCAGCCCCTCCAAGGAGCCTGTGCCCAGCTGGCCCACATCAGCCCTGGGTCTGAGCATGTGCAGCTCTGAAGGTCTTCCTAGTTACAGAATGATTGCTATTTTAATTCTCTTTGTTGTGATGGGTTTGGACCCATGGCTGCATATCCTAGGCCCACTAAAAGAATGTTGTTAAATGTAGTTATCCACAGCCACAGTGCGAACCACCATATTTTGTAGAGATGAAAAGTTGATGTATCAGGGCCAGCACTGTGGCATCGCAGGTAAAGCTGCCACCTGCAGTGCCGGCATCCCATGTGGGCACCGGTTCTAGTTCCGGTTGCTCCACTTCCAATCCAGCTCTCTGCTATGGCCTGGGAAAGCCATTTTCTGATTGTCTAAGTGCTTGGGCCCCTGCACCCATGTGGGAAACCTGGAAGAAGCTCCTGGCTCCTGGCTTCAGATTGGCGCAGCTAGGGTCATTGCAGCCATCTGGGGAGTGACCAGCAGATGGAAGACCTCTCTCTCTCTCTCTCTCTTTCTCTCTCTCTCTCTCTCTCTCTCTCTGTTTCTGTGTCTCTGTAACTCTGCCTTTCAAATAAATAAATCTTTAAAAAGTGGTTGGGACATGGAGGTGTTGGCACTGTGGCGTATCAGGTAAAGCCACTGCCTGCAATGCCGGCATCCCATATGGGCGCCAGTTCAAGTCCTGGCTACTCTTCTTCTGATCTAGCTCTCTGCTATGGCCTGGGAAAGCAGTAGAAGATGGCCCAAGTCCTTGGGCCCCTGCACCTGTGTAGGAGACCCAGAAGAAGCTCCTGGTTCCTGGCTTCAGATCAGTGCAGCTCCGGCCATTGCAGCCAATTTAGGAATGAACCAGCGAATGGAAGAATGGAAGACCTCTCTCTCTCTCTCTCTCTCTCTCTCTCTCTCTCTCTCTGCCTCTCCTTCTTTCTCTGTGTAACTCTGACTTTCAAATAAATCTTTATCTTTGAAAGTCAGAGTTACAGAGAATGAGAGTCAGATTGATCTTCCATATGCTGGTTCACTCCCCAAATGGCTGCAACAGGAGCTGGTGCTGTGGCGCAGCAGGTAAGCCACAGTCTGCAGTGTCGGCATTCCATATGAGAGCCAGTTCAAGTCCCGGCTGCTTTACTCCCTGCTAATGGTCCAGCCCTGGCTGTTGCAGCCATTTGTATAGTGAACCAGTGGATGGAAGACCTCTCTTTCTGTCTCTCTTTTCTCTCTCTTTCTGTAACTCTGAATTTAAAACAAATAAATAAATCTTAAAAATAAAAATGGCCACAACTGCCTGGGCCACCAAAGCCAGGAACCTGGAACTCTACTCTTACCGCCCACATGGGTACAAGGGACCAAGCACTTAGGCCATCTTCTGTTGATTTTTTTCCCAGGCATATTATCAGGGAGCTGGACCTGAAGTGAAGCAGCCAGGACTTGAACTGTTGCCAAAAAGGATGCTGCCATAACAAGGGTGGCTAAACCCACTGTGCCACAACACTGGCCTCATCTACTCCACATTTAAAAGCAACTTGTTTTCTACTAGATCCAGAATGCAGGTCTGATTCTGCCTGAGAAGAAGAAAATATAATCACAGGAAAGCAGCACAACCAAGATGTTCCACTGAATTCAGCAAAGTAGGCAGTTATCCAGTGCCTGCTGCACACATTGTTTTGGATGCCGCAGAGACTGAGAAGGAGAACCAACTCCTACTATCATGGATTCCCCAGGCAGGTCCACCAAAGACTCATCAAAGAGCCTGCATGGGGACCAGAGGGAAAATGACAAGCAAATTGCATCAAAATTCAAGGTAAGGAATGGTCATATCTTGGGGGGGGGGGGGTATTATGAAAGGCTTCCTAGAGAGAGGCCTGTAGAATGGATAGAATTTCTATAGGTGATCCTGAGAAGTAAGGGGTGCCCAGGGGAAAGTAGTATATGCAAATGGAGGCATGAAAACAGGGAAGTGGAGGATATATTCAGGGGACTCTGGTTTGGCTGAAATGTAGGCACACTTACTGCACCAGGCTAAAGGGAAGAGTCCAGGCCAGGCAAGTGGTTGGAGATCAGATTGTAGAAGACCTTAAATCATCTGTTTCACCAGGGAGGCTTGTCTTATGAATAGCAAAAAGATGGTTTATATGAATCCTCAATTATGCATACACAAATTCTCCACTAATATATCTCCCAGCTTCAACATAATGTTGCATACACAATCTGAGAGTTTCAGTGACATCCAGCTTGTTTGCCTCATCATACAACCTATCTACTCTGGTCCAGTTATTTTAAAATTTTGTTTTTATCAGTGGAACACTCTTTTTCCAAATGAGATCATATATAGAACCCTAAGGTAGACAACAAATCAAGTGGCCAACATAATGCAGCAGTGGGTTAAATCACTGTTTGCAATGCCAGCATCCCATGTGAATGTGCCAGTTCAAGTCTCTTCTTCTCTGCTTCTGATCCAGCTCCCTGTTAATGCACCTGGAAAAGCAACAGAAGATGGCAAAAGTACCTGGGCCTCTGCCACCTATGTGGGAGCCCAGGATGAAGCTCCTGGCTCCTGGTTTCAACATGGCCGATTCCTGGATGGTACAGCCATTTGGTGAGTGAACCAGTGGTTGGGGGATCCCTCTCTCTTTCTCTGTCTCTATGTATGTGTGTATGAGTGAGTGAGTGTGTGTATGTGTGTGTGTGTGTCCCTCTCTGCCAATCTGCCTTTAAAATAAATAAACAATTTTTTTTCAAAATGAAAATAGATGAAAGCAGAGGCATTTTGATTAAAAATGGGATCCTTCAACTTGATCTTTCTCCTTCCTTGCAGTATCTTCTGAAGCAGTCCCAGCAAACCTAATTTGAAAACCGTATTCTAGACAAGGTGAAACTCTGTCTTCTGAACACACCATGACTCCCATCTTGAATATCCTTCAAGATCATTTGTATATCCAAATCCTACCTACTCAAGGCCCTGTCAAATGTCTCATCCATCAAGTTTTCCCTGGTCAAATCAGACATGATTCTTTCCTCCTCTGAACTTTGTTCAGAGTTTTTTCATGGCCCTTACTTCCCTATTTGTTCTCTGTATTTGAAAGGATAGTTTATACATTGTTAATCTTACTAGGCTGAAAGATCCTTTAAAAAAAAAGTGGGCAGTGTTTTCCAACGGAATGTTTCCACTTCTTTGTAGCCACAATTGTTCTAGTGCATTGTTCTGTACTCAATGGGTGCAGATATGCATTTGTTTGTTGGTTGAATGAGTGAATGAGTTGCCCACATTGTATGAAAGAAACACAATTTTTAAATTGAGCTGATTGAGCTTGCTGCTTGTTTCTTTCTTTTTTTTTTCTGGTCATAAAAACAGACAATGCATCTAGTCCCCTGTGGCTCCTGAAGATTCCAGTAAGCCGCCAAAAAACATTACTAAATTTATGATCGGATTAATGAAAAGCTTGTAACAAAATTATCCTTGTGAGGAAATGATGCTTTTGGGGATTTCAATATCAACTGGTGAGGCAACATTAGTTTTAAATGAAAGAACACATCTCATTGTGCAGACTTAGCACAACTGAGAAATATGCCAGAAGAGCTTTGTCCCAGGGCACCCCACTGTAGGTGCAAATAGGAAGAAACTGACTACAACAAACTAAGGAAAAATGAAGCTTACTATGTGGCCTTTAAAAAGCCGTTCCCTTCCTGGGGTCTCCATTTCTCAGTTTTTCAGTGTGTAGATGGAGTTTCATTGCAATGATCTCCAAGTTTCCCTCCAGCCCAAACCATCTATGGTCCTCTCAGACTCTAAGCAGGGCTCCAATTTCCACTGGACAGAATCCCAGAGAACTATCCCCATTATGCACCTGGCATTCAGTCCCATTCTTCCTTGAAAAGTCCCTTGTAGTAATCCTCCTGGGTGCAAGGGGCATAGCTGGTTTTGAATTTGTCCCTTACGAAAGATCCACTGGATACATTTCCACAGCAGGATACATTCTGCACTGGAGTTCTGTCCAGAGAGAGGACTCATGCCAGCAAGAATTTGTAGTGGATAACACCACTTTTGCCCTCTGAATATCCAAGTAGTTGAAAAGGAGTGAGACCACCATCCAAAGCCTACATTGGGTGCTATGCTCATCACTAGGTCATCCCTGCCTCCCAAAACACAAACATCTACTGAGGTAGCAAGGAACCTCACTTCACTCCATGATCCCTGGCCACCTTCATCTGGTTTCTGTGCCATGGCTCTGTAGGGAAGTCCTCGGCCATCCTAAAGGGGAGAAGCTGCTTCCTCCCATTGTATATCCTTTACCCTATGCAGGTGTCAGAAGTCCATTCTCTCAGAACTGTTTCTGAAAGTACCACAGTACTTTCTAAAGTACTAACTTTTTTCTCAGTAGGTTATATTTGTCTCCATCACTGGAACCAGAGAAGAAATAAACTTTCTGTTCAAGCAATGTCCCCCAATATAGCTCTGCATCAATAGGCATGGATTTGAAATTTGGCTTTGCTAGGAATTAGCTCTATGACTCTAGTCAAGTTACTCCAACTCTCTGGCCTTCAGTTCCCTTATCCATAAAATGTGGATGATAATAGTACATTCCTCAAAAGATTGAAGTAACAAAGAGCTGATGGCTATAGGGAAGAACTCAGAAGAGTACTTCCCGCATAATAAAAATTAAATATTAATTAATATCACTATTATTAATAGTAATGAAGCTTCCTTTTTTTGACAGGCAGAGTTAGAAAGTGAGAGAGAGAGACAGAGAGAAAGGTCTTCCTTCCGTTGGTTCACCCCCCAAATGGCCGCAGCCAGGAGCCAGGAGCCAGGTGCTTCCTCCTGGTCTCCCATGCGGGTGCAGGGCCCAAGCACTTGGGCCATCCTCCACTGCCTTGCCAGGCCACAGAAGAGAGCTGGACTGGAAGAGGAGCAACCAGGACAGAATCCGGCGCCCCAACCAGGACTAAAACCCAGGGTGCCAGTGCCGCAGGCGGAGGATTAGCCAAGTGAGCCGCAGAGCCGGCCGAAGCTTCCTAAGTATAGTTAAGCTACACTAATTTTGAATTAGGTACCAATGTGTAATGTTTGGAATGCAGAGATTTCTATTAGAATTCATTATAATAATATTAAAATTGCATTTACTATTGTCCAGTCTAACCACTTTAGATATGTTAATTCCATAACAACCTTATGAACTAGGCATTGTTAGTATTGTTATTACTATTACTATCATCCTGTAACAGAAACAAAGAAGTTAAGAAACTAGTCCATGGTCAGACAGTTGTTAAGTGACAAATCTGAGGCATAATCCCAGTCTATCCAGCTCCAGATCCTGCAAACTAACTCCCCTGATAAAGTGCAATAACTCCCTAACTAAATTTCCATAACTCACTGGGGAATATAACATGAAAAGGTAGCTTTATTCCCCCAACATTTGGTGTTGTAACTCTTCTGGTCACATATTGTCTCCTCCTTCAGAAAAATGATCACTAATTAATTGTGATTAGTACATATTCATATGAAATACTTCAGGGCAGACTGCCACCAATAAAGGTAGAAAGTGGCAAGAAATGCATTTGCATTGATGAGAAGGGAAATGCTGCTTCTACCATCTTTATTCACAGTAACTGGGCTTACTCCAACCTCCCTTCCAACACTGGTAGGCTTCAGCTCAGCACACACAAAATTAATGCTTTTATGACAAATGACTCTGATCTATATGCTTAAGACTTGCTCGTTAACATATTGACAAGATTCTTTGAAGTGTTTTTACATCTTTCTCACTCACTTTCCCTCTGAAACAACCCTTGTGTTCAGTTCATTCAGAGGGTGAGAAATCAAGCTGACTTTCTTTTCATTTGTTGAGCAATTACAACACGTCAGGTGCTACTCTAAAAGCTTCACGTGCATCATCTCATTTAATTTCCCATCTACTCCAATCAGTGAGATCCTGTTATCACCATTTTGCAAAAAAAAAAAAAAAGTTTCAGAAGTTGTTACTTAATTGTTGGGACTTAATGGGAACCACACAGTTAGAGAGAAGTAAGAGTGCCCATAATCTCAGTTTTGTGCTTTAGAGGGACTCTCTCTGACAATCATCCAGTTTGTTCCATGTTGCAAAAAAACTTGCAGGGCCAAGAAAAAAAAAGTCCGCCTAGTGACTGGGCTCCCTGCATCGTGCTTCTTGACTAAACACAAAACACTTGCATCTCAGATTCTCCTACCCAAATGACTCCAAACCCACTGCCTGTGTCTGAGTATGATCCTTCATTTTATTTATCTTCTCAGAAGCAAACAGTGATTTTGGATATTAGGAGTGAGACTTCTACTTGCATGTGCAAGAGTGCCCCTGTGATGAGGGGTGAGAAAGGCTATGGGCTGGGGAACTGGGACCAGGACCTGGATATCCTCATATGGCCATGTTCATCCCAACAATTCCAAGAAGTACAAGAATTTTAAATTTTTTTTTTTAAACAGGCAGAGTGGATAGTGAGAGAGAGAGAGACAGAGAGAAAGGTCTTCCTTTTGCAGTTGGTTCACCCTCCAATGGCCGCTGCGGCTGGCACATCTCGCTGATCCGAAGCCAGGAGCCAGGTGCTTCTCCTGGTCTCCCATGCGGGTGCAGGGCCCAAGGACTTGGGCCATCCTCCACTGCCTTCCCGGGCCATAGCAGAGAGCTGGCCTGGAAGAGGGGCAACCGGGATAGAATCCGGCACCCCAACCGGGACTAGAACCCAGTGTGCCGGCACCGCAAGGTGGAGGATTAGCCTGTTAAGCCATGGCGCCGGCCAAGAATTTTAAATTCTAACTTGGCCTTTCAAATTGTTTTGAATGTATACATGTCAAGGTAGGAAGCTAGAACTTTTTTATTTTCCAATTTGCTAGTTTCTCTGGCCACAGTCTTGTCCTAGCCTTACAAACGTTAGGGGTAACCTTGTACCCCCATGTCCACCAGACACAGCTGTGTGCTTCTTTCAGGGATCAGTCCAAATCCCACTCCTTCAGAAATTCCTTCTAAAGATACTGACCAAACTGTTTTCCTGTCTGCTTTCTCCTGTGCTAGACTTTCTCTTGGCCTTCCTTATCCACACCTATCTTTCCCATGAAACTGTGACCTAAGACTTAAGATCCGTCCATCTCTGTGTCCCTCGGTGCTCAGCATAGCACCCTGTTCAGAATCCATGTCTGAAGATGTTTGTTGAATGCAAAGATGAGAAGGGAGAAAAGAGAAGCAGTACTCCTTGGGAAGAAAAGAAAGAATGTGAAACAATCAGAAGAGTCCTTGACACAACAACAGGTGAACTGATTTCTTTCTTTTCTTTTTGTAATGGAAAATTTCCAACTCATAAAAAATTAGAGCAGTGCTATGAGCTCCAGACTCAACAATGATGAACTCATAGCCAATCTTGTTCCATCTATATTCCTACTCACTCTCTCAATGCCAACCTTGGGTTATGTCAAAGTCGACCTCAGATACCATATCATTTCAACGATAAGTATTTTTTCAGTAAAAGAAGCAAGAGACTGTTTGTTCAAGAATGTTGTATCCCCAAGCCCAGCTGAGCAACCACTGCAAACTGACATGACCTGAGCAGAATTAATTCTGGCAGCTCCCAAGGCTCACAGGACAGGGACTCATACAGACTGGTTGCCTGCAGATGAGCAAGGGAGGCAGCCTCTCTCCTTCCCACTGTGATCCTCAGTGACAAGAAGCTGGGACAGCATGGGGTCCATGCCTACAGCTTCTCACAGAGCTGGCCATCCTTCTTTGCTCATTTCAAATGCTGTACTTAGTGATTTTAGACACCTTTGTGCCCATCCAAGCTGACTTGTCTTAATTCTGTCAAAGCCTTCTCTCTCTCCCCTGGAGCTGTCTGGGAATTCTAGTTTATTGTCGCTGGCCGTTTTTTACTTCCTTTGTGCTTAACTTGTTGAAATATGAAAGGGGTTGGACAGTGTCAGACAATATGGCCCCCGTCACGCCACATTTTACATTGAAATCATCTTTAAGAGCTTTGCTCCTTGACACAGATGGTCTCCATATCCTAGGAGATGGTCTTTTGGCACGAAAATGAAAAAGCTCTGCCCCCTGTGAATCAAGAAACTGGGCAAGTTTATTCGGGCTCAAGTCAAATGGATACCTCATTGTCCCAGAGCCTGGCCTCTTAGTTTCCCCTCCTGTAGGGAGCAGTTTTGACTCCTCTCAGTAAACACATATATGAATTTGTACTCCTCTTTCCCACCTAGTGGTGAACTCCTATTGACACTAAGCACCTCCATTTTTCTAAGAGAGAAACTGGCCTTCACCTTTAATACCACCACATCTGCCTGAACCCACACCCTGCTTTCTTTCTTTTTCTTCTGCAGAAAGCCTGTGCATCTTCCCCCTCATCTATAGCTGGTCCATCTTTTTCACAGCTGTTCATTGTTCCATTCTTGCCTATTTTAGCTCTGTCATTGCCACCTCTTTGGAGCACAGCTTTCTTCTTTTGTTTTCTTGGAGGCATCCCTGAGATCACTTTCTTCCTCCGTGAACTTTGGGCTTCTTCAGGAATGAATACCTATGTTACAGGAAGAGAAGTAAGCAAACCTATAATCAACCTCCCAGTCTCTTTTCCTGACTCTGGTCCTGTGGCTGAGATAGCACATCATTGTACTCATTCCATGTCTCCCTATTGAGGTCTCAGTAACTCTGCTTCCATCTTGTATGGATTTCCTCTCCACTGAGCCAGACTTTCATCAGACACTCAAATCTCCCAGATAATGCTCCTTTTGCAGTGCATTGTTATATCATATACCTCTGGTTTGTAGCACAAGGCCAATTGTAATCTGTTCAGTGACTGCAGAATTAGCTATTTTGTGGCTAGTCTCTTCCTCTTCACTACTAAGCTCTAGGAGGACATGGGTGGCATCTGGGCCCTGGTAGGTCTTTATTAAGTACATATTAAATAGGAACTACATGAATGAATGAACATTTTAAAATCAATTTATTTTCCAATTTCTTCTTCTAGATCTTCATCTCCCTCCAAGGGTGGGCATTTGGTACAGCAGTTAAGATGCCACCTGGCACAGCTACATTCCATATCGGAGTGCCTGGTTCAAATCCCAACTACCTAGATTCCATACAGCTCCCTGCTTATGCTAACCCTAAGAGACATGAAATGATGGCTCAAGTGTTTGGATCCCTGACACCCATATGGGAGACCTGGAGTTAGCCCTGGGCTCTTGGCTTCATCCTGGAACAGCCCTGGCTGTTGTGGGCATTTGGAGAGTGAATATGGAAGATCTCTCTTTGTTTCTCTTTCTCTTTGCTTCTCAAATAAAATGAAAATAAACATTTTGAAAATAAAAAAAATCGACCTCTTCTCACTCTCTTTTGGTTTTATTTTAGTTTTTATTACAAAAAAAAAAAACCACGTGTTCCTTAAAAAAATCTTTTCTTCTTTGATAATTCCTTATATTTTAAGCCACTTATTATTTTCTCTTGTCTGCATATAGTTTCTCTTCAAAAGCTATTTATTCATTTGAGAGGCAGAGAAACAGAAATCTCCCATCCAGTGGCTCACTCTCAAATGCCTGTAACACCTGGCCAGGAGCCAGGAACACTATCCAGGTCTCCCACATGGGTGCCAGGAGATCAATAACTTAAGCCATCTTTGCTGCCTCCCAGGGTCTGCATTAGCAGGAATCTGGAAATGGTATCTGCAGTGAGGTATTGAACCTAGGCACTCTAATATGGGACTCTGGGATACTAACCATTATACTTCAAATAACATCTTAAATTCAGTGTCAGGGCATCAATGGATTCATGTTTTCATGGGGATATTTTCCTCATATTTTAATAGCACAATCAATGGGCTGAGCCACACTATAAGGCAAACATTATTTGTGAAAATTGATCAACATTAACTATTTTAATGGCATCTATGACCCTGTAGAAAGTATAATTTGGCAGAAGATATTTAAGTGTGGGTAGGTACATAAGAAAGGATATTTATGAGTTACATTTAATAATTATGAAAAATACAAGTAAATCTGAGGAGTTGTATGTATTTGACAATAAAAGGTATTGGAATTTGTTTCTTCCTATGTCTTAAGATATTGAGTCTTTGAAGAATAAGAGAGTCCAACACAATCAATTCTGTTCATCTCAGAAGCATCTGCTTCAAAGGTTTCTGACTAATAAAAACTTTAAATATAGGTGGGTAAAATGCAGCTACTACATTTTATGTCCAAATATAGTCAGACATAGATTAAAACTCCAGTTTTGCTCATCATTAGCTGTGTGAGATTGGGAAACTTACTTTATCTCTCTGGACCTCTATAACCCTCTATTTCTTCATCTGTAAAGCAGGGTAAACAAATTTGTTTATGTTGTAAGTATCAATGCATATAATTGACACAGATTATTATCTGCAATGTAAATAAAGAGCCTCTTAAATTTGCATTCCTTAAAAAAATCATTGACTGAGAGTATAGCAGGCATGGAAAGCCAAGATATCATGGAAAAAAAAAAAAAGACCTAAATGAATGATCTCTGTGAGTGAGATCCCAGTGGAAAGAACGGGGCCATCAAAGAAGGAGGTACCCTTCTCCGAAGGGAGGAGAGAACTTCCACTTTGACTATGACCCTGTCGGAATAAGATCAAAGTCAGCGAACTCTAAAGGCTTCCATAGCCCTGGCAACTCATGACTAGAGCCTAGGGAGATTACTGACGCCATGAACAGGAGTGTCAAATTGTTAAATCAGCAACAGGAGTCACTGTGTACTTACACCCCATGTGGGATCTGTCCCTAATGTGTCGTCTAAAGCCAAGTGATGCTATAACTAGTACTGAAACAGTATTTTTATACTTTGCGTTTCTGTGTGGGCACAAACTGATGAGGTCTTTGCTAATTATATACTGAAGTGATCTTCTGTATATAAAGAGAATTGGAAATGAAAAAAAAAAAAACAACCTGGTTTTAAAATGGAAATGGCATAGAAAATTAATTAATTTGAAAAAAAAATTATGTAGGATCTCTGTCTTTAATGTGCTGTACATTGCTATTTAATGCTATAATTAGTAATCCAATGGTAGTTTTTTCACTTTATGTTGCTATATGGGCAAAATGTTGAAATCTTTACCTAATATATACTAAACTGATCTTCTGTATACAAAGAGAATTGAAAATGAATCTTTACATGAATGGAAGGGGAAAGGGAGCGGGAAAGGGGAGGGTTGCGGGCGGGAGGGAAGTTATGGGAGGGGGGAAGCCATTGTAACCCATAAGGTATACTTTGGAAATTTATATTCATTAAATAAAAGTTTAATTTAAAAAAATCATTGACTGATTTTTACAAAAGAGCCGCTTAACTTCAAGTAAAAGGAAACTAACAACACAGAAGAAAAATGACAAAAGGTGTATGATGAAGCAATCCAGAGAAGAAAGCTACATGGTGAATAAACACATGAAACAATGATAATTCTTTGCTATGATCTGAGTGCTTGTGTCCCTCTGAAACTCATATGTTGAAATATAATCTTGAGTGTGTTGGTGTCAAGAGGTGAAGCCTTTAGGAGGTGAGTAGGTTATGAGGACAGAAGCTTCATGGGTGGTAGTAGGACTCTCATAAAAAAAAGTCAAAAGGAGCTGATCACTCCCCTGTCTTCCTGTGAGAACTCAGCAAGAAGGTGTCATCACTAAATCAAGCCTTTGCCAGACACTGAAATTGTTGGCACCTTGATCTTAGACTTCCCAACCACCAGAATTGCAAGAAAGAAATTTCTGTTGTTATAAATCACCGAGCCCAAAGCACATTCTTATAGCAGCCCAAACACTCTGTCTAGTTACTATGGAAATAAGAATTCAAACAACAAAAATATATAATTGTACATCATCCAATTGGCAAAAACACTAATGTCCAGACATTTTTAATATTATTTTTATTATTTATTTGAAAGGCAGAGTTCCAGAGAGGCAGAAACAGAGAGAGAGAGAGAGAGAGAGAGAGAGAGAGAGAGAGACAGGTCTTCCATCCGCTGGTTCACTCCCCAAAAGGCAAATCTGAAGCCGGGAACCTGGAGCTTATTCCGGGTCTCCCACATGGGTGCAAGGACCTAAGGACTTGGGCCATCCTCCACTGCTTTTCCAGGCCATAGCAGAAAACTGAATTGGCAGTAGAGCAGCCAGTACTCAAATCAGCGCCCACGTGAGTTGCGGGCACTGTAGGCAGTGGCCTCACCCGCTACGCCACAGCTCTGGCCCCCAGACATTTTATATATAATCTATATGCTGCACAAACTTCTCTACTGTGGTGTTCTGTTTGTTTTGCATAATTTCGGCTTCCATATATTATATGTACGTATTTTTTAAAAATAAATATTTCCTGAAACCATATAAATGTGTCTTTCTTTTCCAATTTTTACATTTAAGAAAAAGAAAATACTTAAAATGATCATCAGGACATAATACACTAGGCCAGAAAAAGCATCATGTGGCTTTGCAATTATTTTTTCTTTTTATTACATTTTGTTTACCATATCTAACTAGAAGAATTTTCTCCATTTTTTTCCTTCTAGCAGATATACTCAGCAGTCAATCAAGGCACTAGAAAACACAGTCTAAAGTTTTCCTTTACAAGTTTTTTTTTTTACTGTGTTTTTAAATAAATGTATGATGAGAAATTCAATGTTAATAATTTTGGATTTTTCTGATCATCAAAAATGAAATGGGGGCCAGCACTGTGGCGCAGCGGTTTAATGCCCTGGCCTGAAGCGCCAGCATCCCATATGGGTGCCGGTTTGAGACCCAGCTGCTCCACTTCCAATCCAGCTCTCTGCTATGGCCTGGGAAAGCAGCAGAAGATGGTCCAAAGACTAGGGCCCCTGCACCCGCGTGGGAGACCCAGAGGAGGCTCCTGGCTCCTGGCTTCGGATTGGCGCAGCTCTGGCCGTTGGGGCCAGTTGGGGAGTGAACCATTGGATAGAAGACCTCTCTCTCTCTCTCTCTCTCTCTCTCTCTCTCTGTCTCCTCTCTCTGTGTAACTCTGAGTTTCAAATAAATAAATCTTCAAAAAAAATGAAATGAAGGACCTCATCCACCAGAATAGTTTATCAACCAGGCTGAATCTATTTATCTTCATTTGGAGGTCTTCTAAAACATGTAAAAAGTAATCAAGTGTATCTTCCATGCTACATGTATAATATGAACTTCTAAAATTGTCTATATGCCTTCAATGTATTTTCCCCACAAGATTATCAACTGTGGACTGGACAAGTGAATATTAATAAATTTGTTGTCAGTTGAAATTTTAGTTATGAACATAATAGGAAGTATTTCATAAACAAAACATGTAAAACAGTATTAAAATTTGAGAAAAAATGTTCTGAATCTACTGTAATAAATGGATACATTTTTGTCAAAAAATTAATGTCCAGAAATGTAAAATATGACAAGGAGATGAAGAAATAGATCCTTTATTTTTGTTTTTGTTTTTAAATGACAATACATATTTGCATTATATGCTTTTAAGAATTTGGTATATAGATCTATATGGTGTTTTTCAACATTTTTCTTAAAATATCAAAGTAGAATAATATCTTTTTTCTCATAGTTGTCAAACTTTCACCATATTGCTACTCAGCTTCACCTGTGACACCTTAGCTGAACTTCTTAGAAAAGGCTATGCAGTGAACAAATACTTTCCTTTTCCTATGCCTCTCTCACAAAGAAATATTAAGCACATATAGGCTTTATTGTACTGTAGGTACTTCACAAACCTTTCAAAATAATCTCTCCCACCCCCATTTTTCTCATTCTTTAACTTACCTTGGTCTGCAGGGAGACCTGGGCCCATATCTGACATAGGGTAAGGCCTGTTGGGTTTGGGAAAAGTTTCCTGAAAGCCTTGTTACCATGTCAAAAGAGGCATAATAGAAATGGTGTCTCACAAATTACTATAGTATAACATCAGTCTTGGGAGATAATTGTCTTAGGTTTCTAAATTCTTCCTGTGTATTTCCCCCTTTAAGATAAATGAACTAGTTACCAATAATAGAGTATCAGGGAACTAACTCAGTTATTTCATGTGAATTCACACTATTAGATTTTATTCCCCATTCCTGTCGTCCAAGAGACCCACTTAGAGGGTAAAAACCAAGGTCACACAGCTAGTAGGTGGAAGTATCATAACTCACTTCCAGGACTTCTGAATCCCACTCAAAGCCCATTGCCTACCCTAGTCAGCAAATTACAAAACAACATACTAGGAAGGAACACAGCAAAAACACTAAGCTAACATCCAAAAAAATATTTTCATTGTTCAACAGATATTGAAGGCCCATTATGTGGCAGGTACTGTGCCAGCCACTTAGGTAACAGTGGTGAACACAGACATAGTCCTTGCACTTGCTGGCTCTGCAGACTGCTGATTAACCAGTATTTGAGGTTTAAATGCTTTGTTCTGTCAGAGGTGAAAACCGTTTTATGTTCAACCCACAAATAACACAATGGTGTGTTCCGATAGTGGTAGAAACGCCAGTCTAGAATACAAAATCTTTATAAATGTCTTACTTCCAATTCGTTCTGAAGGGTGAGATAGGAGATCAGAGAGAAACAGACTGGGATTGTTGACTATGCTGCTAATGTGAACATGTTTGAAAGGAAGGAAGTACTGTGTCCTTTGATTCTAAATGAAGACATCAAAAGGTAGTATGGAAATAGGTCCTTTCATACATTACAAGTGGGAGTATAAATAGGATTGTTTCAGCAATATGTAGAAAGTTAAAGATGTTCATACTCCATGACCTAACAATCCCACTTCTTGATATCTATAAGACATGAATAAGCATGTCCATTGCAACATTGTAATTAGCAAAGAACTGGAGACAAAATGTCCACCGACAGGAGGCTGTCTAAATAAATTGTACTGTATTTACTCAAAGGAATACTATATAGCAGTGAATATGCATGAACTAAAACAATATGCTATAACATGGAAGAATCTTCAAAATCCAATATAATTTACTTCAAAATATAGATATTGTACAAATCTAAAACATACTGTAAAATTATAAAGACACACATGGAATGGTAAACACCAAATTCTATACAGTGGCTACCTCTGTGGAGTAGGGCAAAAGGAGATAAATGTGATCCTGGAGGAGCATATGTAGGGTTTCAACTATGTTTCTACTGCTTGATCTCTTGAACTTGAAGATGGATACATGGTTGTGAATTATTTTATTATCTATGTATGTTAAATATGTAAGTTTAAAATGCCTACCTTGCATCATTGTTTTAAGATTTAAATGAGATAACTGGTTTACAATATTCAACACACTGGTACCTAGCAAGTACTGTATAAATAACCAATTCTCCCCCAAAAATATATCAATTCTCTAATACCCTAACACACACATACCTGCCTTCTAGCCAACCCACACCAACCTTGAAATTACAGGCTACAAATCTATGTAAATATTCTATGGTGGCTATACAAGATTCGTGGCACCTGAGCAGCCTGTTTTATGTTCACTTTCATCCCCCCTCCTCTCTACTCTGAGTTGTATAATGAAGCTTGTCTCTTAGAAAAAAACTAAAGTAAGTTCCTCATTTTATAATTTACACTAGCTTTTTCTCCTGCCTTGCTTGGAAATTGTTAGTCACAATCTAATCAAAAAGGGTCCCAAGGATACACAACCCAGTCCTCCCAGTATCATTTTTTGTCAGGTGTTTCAGTTACCTCTTGCTGTGTAACAAACTAACCCAACACTCAGTGGCTTCCAACTGCTGCTTTATTTACTCTTGGTTTTTGATATGGGCTGGGTTCATCTGCATGGTTCTTCTGAAGATCTTGTAGCTAGGACTAGGCTTTGTTTAGATGTGGATACAGCTAGGACACTCTTCATCTCCGTAAGTCTCACAGCTTCTCCCTCCCTATGTGACTCTTCATGTGTTTCCTACAGCAGGTTGCCTGGACTTTTCTCACAGTAACTCAAAGCTTCCAAGACTACAGAAAGTGAAAACAATCAGGCATTTTTTAAGGCTGAAGACCCAGAACTGGCACAGTGTTATTTCTTCTATCTTACATTGGCTAAACCCAGCCTCAGTCCCAGGCCCAGCCTAGAGGTAAGAAGATAAATGAATGTGAATATTTCCCACCCACCCACCTACCCACCCAGCCTGTTGTCCCAAGAATATAGAGGTGGGCCTTCTACTCTAGCCCCCTCAGTCTTTGAGGCAGACAACACTAAAGAGAAGCCTTGGAAATCAGAATGTCACCTGCCTTTCCACATCCTCTCTCTAATCATCTCAGACATTTTTATGAACTCCTCTCCGTTTAGAAACTCCCTTCCAATTTCACATACATACATTGTATGACTACTGTTTCTAAGCACTACACTATGCTCTGGGAACTTCAGAATGAATATCCAGGCTTTGGATCCTTGGGGAGATCATAGTGCAGCCATCACATAAGGAGAGTTAGAATCTATCTTCAGGGTTAGTGCTATGGCATAGAGGGTAGCATCCCATACGTGTTCTAATTCGAGTCCCAGTGGCTCCACTTCCAATCCATCTCCCTGTTGATGACCTGGGAAAGCAATAGAACATGACCCAAGTGCTTGAGCCCCTGCACCCATGTGGAAGACCTGGAAGAAGCTCTTGGCTCCTGGTTTCCACTTGGCCTATCCTTGGCTGTTGTGGCCATTTGGGGGGGTGAACCAGCAGATAAAAGATATATATATATATATATATATATATATATATATATATCTTTCTCTCTTTCTCTTTATCTTTCTAATTTTGCCTTTCAAAAATCTAAAAGAAAAAAGATCCTATCTTTCCAACTGCCATGAGGTGGCTCACAAACCCAATCAAAAGCCAATTGACCTAAGTGGCTGAACCTTTGGTCAGAAAAGGGCATCTGATTAGTCTAACAAGGCATAATTTTGTAAGGACATGGAGCTGTTACCATTATGTGGTTTTATTGTTTAATCAACATTTTTTTTGACAGGCAGAATTAGACAGTGAGAGAGAGAGAGAGAGACAGAGAGAAAGGTCTTCCTTCTTTGGTTCACCACCCAAATGGCCACTACGATTGGCGTGTTGTGCCAATCCGAAACCAGGAGCCAAGTGCTTCCTCTTGGTCTCCCATGCGGGTGCAGAGTCCAAGTACTTGGGCCATCCTCCACTGCCTTCCCAGGCCACAACAGAGAGCTAGACTGGAAGAAGGCCAACCAGGACAGAATCCGGAGCCCCTACCGGGACTAGAACCCGGGGTGCCAGCACCTCAGGCAGAGGATTAACCTAGTGAGCCTTAATCAACATTTTTATATTCTGAAATTGTAAGCTCCGTAGGACCTACTACTGTTAGCTTGTTCATAACAAGTGCCAAAGACACATTCATTTTTAAGTTAAATGAATTACTCAGTAATTTTTTAATGATTAGGAAATGCTGTTTTAATACACATGAAACTTATAATACTGCTATAAAAATAACATCAAATAAAGTTCCAAAGACACATTAAACACACATATGCACATAGATGCATATCAAACTACTAGTCTTTACATTATTTTAGTTTGCTTTTAGCCAATTGCATTTTTTAAAGTTGTCAGGCACTCCAAGAAGCAAATAGGCACCACTTTACTCTGCAGCCAATCACTTTTAATTCTCTCCATCAGTCATTTCAATAATATCATACATAATGAAATCACTCACCAGTAATGTGGGGTCCAATTTTCCCCTATGCAAAACAGTCTCTTTTAATTCAGGCTTGGGATCCCTGCCAGAGCTATCAATGCTATGCTTTCTATATGATCATTATTGAATAAATTTTATTTTTATGATAATAAATTCATATGCAAACAGATTTCACACAATAACACAGAACTCCAGTTAGTCTTCCCCAACAGTTGTCATGAAATTATCATAACATAAATCACAACATATATTATCATAATTATGGTATCATATTATATTTTATACAATGCATATAATACATATTATAATTATAGCATAATCATTATAATAACATATATTACATGAGTAACTGAGAAGCTGGCAGTTTCTGAACAACACTGAGTTTACTGATGGGGTTATAAAAGTAACTCCTGGATCCCCAGTAATGTCAATGCAATAAGATTTTAGTTAATTGAAATCTTATTAAACTAAGTATGAATAAGCTGAGAACAGAACTATTACTATTTCTCATGCAAATAAAAGCTGGGGCACATCTTTTCTTTTTTAAGCCATGATTTGTCTTGATGGACTATGTGCTATATCTGACATCATTAAGGCCCTTGGAGTGATTCTAATCTGCAGTTTGAACACTCAAGAGTGTTATGCTATTTTCACTCTTTAAAGTGACGTGAGCTTGGTTAATGGAAGAAAGAGGATGAACCCCTGAGGATCCTCTAGTAAAAGCATTACTTACAGGAGAAATCAGTCTTCTATTTGGGTTGGAGAAAATCAGCTGAAGAGGGGTGCTGAGTGGCCAGGAAATGGAAAAGAAGTTGAAGGAAGGAAAATGGGAAGGGAATGAGTCAAAGCCATCTCCATGGTCTTGACCATTCTTCTTCACAATGGGATCCTTTCTCTTCACCAAGTTCTGTCTTTCACGCACAGAGCCTGAGAGCCTAAAATTGCAGGATGAAGAGTGGTGGTACCATTAACAGCTTAAAAAAAAAGTCCAGTTCTGCCCTCAGATTATCTGGGTACTCTGTCTTTCAGCATGAAACTTAGAAAATAAGGTCATGCATGATATGAAAAATAGCTTTGTCTTAAAGTAGCAAAAGGGAAAAAAGGCCAAGTTGCAATCTTAAATTTACTGTGAAAGTGTGTTTTATTCATTCCAATTTCTTGTCTTGGTATATCTATATCCTTTCTCATGGGTTTACGTTATAACAGTCAGTATTTATTTTAGAATCTTTGGACCAATTTCATAGGAAAAGATTCAGCCCTAACTCTCTTAAATACGTTTGTTGTTATTTAACTCAACCAGATCTGTGATTCATTAACTGCTTGTCATGTTTTGATATGTGGATCAGGAGTTGATCAATAGCTGGCAAAATTTAATAAAAGGAGCTCATTTCTGAAGGAACGAGCTCGTTGCCATGCCAACTATCGATCTTTCCTGATGGAGGCTAGGCAGTCAGTCGCAAAAGGGGCCCTGTTAGGCAGATCCTACTGTCTGCACATAGGAAATCACTGGGTCGCCAGTCTCAAACGAGTTCCTGAAAATGGCTTCAGCTTCGCAGTGGAGAGAATTGGGTTACATGTGTTTGCAGGAAAAACTCTGCGTCAAGATTGCATAGAGCACATCTATTCCACTGAACATCCAAGAATCTTGCCACATGGCTGCGTAGGGAATGCAACGTTATTGAAATTCAGCATTGCATTCCAGTTGTGTGGTGTCTAGCATATTATAGTCACAGAGCGAGAATGAACAGCTTAATCTATTAGCGCCTCATGTTTACGAAGTGTAAATGTGAAAAAATCTGTTTACTCTGTGTTATTATGTACTCACTTCCTAGGTGTGAGAAAGATTAATAGCAGCTTTATCAAAGAGAGATCTGGGTCTGTTCTGTGTTGTGTAACATAAAGGCCAGGGGAGAAAAAGAAAGAGAGAAAGAATAATAATCAAAGAATCCTTTGAACTTTTTGAAACTCTGAAAACTCTTTAAAGTTAAGAAGTTATCAGAATATTTGAAAATGTCACAGATTTTCATTTAAGGAATTCCATTTGCTTTTATAGGAACTCAGACATCTTTAAATATAAAAAACTGCATATTACTATATTGTTACGAAGTGAAGAAAGTGCTTTTAATATTTGTTCAGCGAACACTTATTTGAGCGCCCATAATGTAGATGTCAAAGCTCATGAATATAACTGCAACATGTAGAACATGCCTATTAAATTATATTCCTTATATATTAAGAGGTACAGTTATACTGTTTAAGCCATGTCTAGCAATCTTCAAGCTTCATGGACATTCTTTCTCCTGAGCACAGTCACCTTTACTCAAGAACCAGGTCACATCTTTAAAAATGGCAGGGGTGGCATTCTGCACAGCAGGTTAAGCTGCCGTGTAGGATGCCCACATCCCATATCAGTGTGCCTGGTTCAAGTCCTGGATACTCCACATTCCCATTCCAGTTTCTTGCTAATGTGCCTGGGAAGCAGACATGATGGTGCAAGTACATGGATTTCTGCCATCCATGTAGGAGACCTGAATGAAGTTCCTGGATCCTGGCTTTGGCCAGGGAAGTGAAACAATGGAGGGAAAAATCACTTTTTCTGTGTCTTTCCCTCTCTCTCTGTAACTTTGCATAGTAAGAGTCAGAGAGAGAGAGATCTTCCATTTGCTAGTTCACTTCCCACATGGCCACATTAGCCAGAGCTGGGCCAATCCAAAGCCAGGAGCCAAGAGCTTCTTCCAGGTTTCACACATGGATGCAGGGGCCCAAGCACTTGGACCATCTTCTATTCCTTTCCCAGCACATTAGCAGAGAGCTGGATCAAAAGTGGAGCAGCTGAAATTCGAACTGGCGTCCATATGGGATACCAGCACTGCAAGCAGCAGCTTTATCTGCTACACCACAACGCGGGCTCCAATAAATGTTTTTGAGAACCAGATCGTGAGGGTGACGGGGGCCCACACTCAAAACAACATCTGTCCTCACATATATGGTTAATCAATTTTAGACAAGTGTGTCGAAAACCATTCAATGGGGGAAAGGACAGTCTTTTCAACAAATGGGGCTGGGAAAACTGTATACCAATATGTAAAAGAAAGAAATTGGATCATTACTTTACTCCATACACAAAAATTAATCCAAAATAGATCAAAAATGTATTATGTTTTGAGATACATATATACAAGTGAAATATTACTTCAGTCAAGCAAATTAACACTTCCATCACCTCTCAGTATTTTTTTTTTAATTTTTAAGGTTTATTTTATTTATTTAAAAGACACAATTACATAGAGAGGGAGAGAGAGAAAAAGAGTGAGTGAGAGAGAGAGAGAAAGAGAGAGAGAGTGTGCTCCACCAACTTGTTCACTCCCCAAATGCCCACAAGGCCAGGAGGCCCAAGCCAGGAACTGGGAATTCAACCCATGTCTCCAAAGTTGGTGGTAAGAACTCAATTGCTGGGGTCACTACTGCTTCCCAGGGTCCATATTAGAAGAAAGTTGGAATCAGGACCCAGAGCTGGGAGTCAACCCCAGGCACTCTGATGTAATATTTGGGTATCCTGACTTGCATCTTTTTTTTTGGGGGAGGGGAGCTTATGCTTATGAATTTTTAAAGCTTTATAATTTACTTGAAAGTCAGAGTTACACAGAGAGAGGAGAGGCAGAGAGAGAGAGAGGTCTTCCATCTGCTGGTTCTCTCCCCCATTAGCCAAAGCCGGAGCTGAGATGATCAGAAGCCAGGAGCCAGGAGCCTCCTCTGAGTCTCCCACGTGGGTGTAGGGGCCCAAGGACCTGGGTCATTGTCCACCGCTTTCCCAGGAACAGCAGAGAGCTGGCTCAGAAGTGGAGCAGCCGGGACCTTAACTGGCACCCATATGGGATGCTGGCACTCCAGGTGGTGGCTTCACTCGCTATGCCACAGTGCTGGTTCCCACTTATAAGTTTTTGTTTTTAACTTTTATTTAATGAATATAAATTTCCAAAGTACAGCTTATGGATTGGCTTTCCCCCAAAAAAACTTCCCTCCCACCCGCAACCCTCCTCTTTCCCGCTCCCTCTCCCCTTACATTCACACCAAGATTCATTTTCAATTCTCTTTATATACAGAAGATCAGTTTAGTATATATTAAGTAAAGATTTCAACAGTTTGCCCCCACATAGTAACACAAAGTGAAAAATACTGTTGGAGTACTAGTTATAGCATTAAATCACAATGTACAGCACATTAAGGGCAGAGATCCTACATGATATTTTTTTAAGAACTGATTAATTTTCTATGCAATTTCCAATTTAAAACTAAGGTTTTTTTATTTTCAACTATCTTTATATACAGAAGATCGATTCAGTATACACTAAGTAAGGATTTCATCAGTTTGCACCCACACAGAAACACAAAGTGCAAAAATACTGTTTCAGTACTAGTTATAGCATTACTTCACATTGGACAACACATTAAAGACAGATCCCACATGAGATGTAAGTACACAGTGACTCCTGTTGTTGATTTAACAATTTGACAATCTTGTTTATGGCGTCAGTAATCTCCCTAGGCTCTAGTCATGAGTTGCCAAAGCTATGGAAGCCTTTAGGGTTTGCCGACTTCAATCTTATTCCGACAGGGTCTTAGTCAAAGTGGAAAGTGGAAGTTCTCTCCTCCGTTCAGAGAAAGGTACCACCTTCATTGATGGCCCGTTCTTTCCACTGGGATCTCACTCACAGAGATCTTTCATTTAGGTCTTCTTTTTTTTTTTTTTTTTTTTTTGACAGAGTGTCTTGGCTTTCCATGCCTAAAATACGCTCATGGGCTCTTGAGCCAGATACGAATTCCTTAAGGGCTGATTCTGAGGCCAGAGTGCTATTTAGGACATGTGCTATTCTATGGGTCTGCTGTGTCTCCAACATCCCATGTCGGATCGTTCTCTCCCTTTTTGATTCTATCAGTTAGTATTAGCAGACACTAGTTTTGTTTGTGTGATTCCTTTGACTCTTACACCTATCAGTGTGATCAATTGTGAAATAAAGATGATCACTTGGACTAGTGAGATGGCATTGGTACATGCTACCTTGATGGGATTGTATTGGGATTCCCTGGTACGTTTCTAACTCCATCATTTGGGGCAAGTCCGATTGAGCATGTCCCAAATTGTACATCTCCTCCCTCTCTTTTTCCCACTCTTATATTTAACAGGGATCACTTTTCAGTTAAAATTTAAACACCTAAGCATAATTGTGTGTTATTTACAGAGTTCAACCACTAGTACTAGAACAAAAAAATACTAAAATGGATAAAGTATTACATTGTACATCAACAGTCAGGACAAGAGCTGATCAAGTCACTGTTTCTCATAGTGTCCCTTTCACTTCAACAGGTTTCCCCTTTGGTGCTCAGTTAGTTGTCATCGATCAGGGAAAACATATGATATTTGTCCCTTTGGGACTGGCTTAATTCACTAGGCATGATGTGTTCCAGATTGCTCCATCTTGTTGCAAATGACCAGGTTTCATTGTTTTTTTACTGCTGTATAGTATTCTATAGAGTACATGTCCCATAATTTCTTTATCCAGTCTACTGTTGATGGGCATTTGGGTTGGTTCCAGGTCTTAGCTATTGTGAATTGAGCTGCAATAAGCATTAATGTGCAGATGGCTATTTTGTTTGCCACATTAATTTCCTTTGGATAAATTCCAAGGAGTGGGATGGCTGGGTTGTATGGTAGGGTTATGTTCAGGTTTCTGAGGAATCTCCAGACTGACTTCCATAGAGGCTTAAACAGTTTGCATTCCAACCAACTGTGGGTTAGTCTCCCTTTCTCCCCACATCCTCGCCAGCATCTATTGTTGGTAGATTTCTGAATGTTAGCCATTCTCACTGGGGTGAGGTGAAACCTCATTGTGGTTTTCATTTGCATTTACCTGATGGCTAGTGATCTTGAACATTTTTTCATGTGTCTGTTGGCCATTTGGATTTCCTCTTTTGAAAAATGTCTATTGAGGTCCTTGGTCAATCTCTTAAGTAGGTTGTTTGTTTTGATGTTGTGGAGTGTCTTGATTTCTTTGTAGATACTGGTTATCAACCCTCCATCTGTAGCATAGTTTGCAAATATTTTTTCCCATTCTGTCGGTTGCCTCTTCACTTTCCTGACTGTTTTTTTGAAGTACAGAAACTTCTCAATTTGATGCAATCCGAAATGTTAATTTTGGTTTTGACTGCCTGTGCTTCTGGGGTATTTTCCAAGAAGTCTTTGCCAGTAGCTATATCTTGCAGGCTTTCTCCAATGCTCTCTAATAATTTGATGGTTTCTGGTCATAGATTTAAGTCTTTAATCCATGTTGAGTGGATTTTTGTGTAAGGTGAAAGGTAGGGGTCTTGCTTCATGCTTCTGCACGTGGAAATCCAATTTTCCAAGCACCATTTATTGAATAGACTGTCCTTACTCCAGGGATTGGTTTTGGATATTTAATCAACTATAAATTGTCTATAGATGTTTGGGTTGATTTCTGGTGTTTCTATTCTGTTCCATTGGTCTATCCATCTGTTTCTGTACCACTACCATGCTATTTTGATTAACAGCTGCCCTGTAGTATGCCCTGAAATCTGGTATTGTGATGCCTCCGGCTTTGTTTTTCTTGTACAGATTCCTTTAGCTCTTCAAGGTCTCCTGTGTCTCCATATGAATTTCAGCATAAAATTTTTTCCAGATCTGAGAAGAATGTCTTTGGTATCTTGATTGGTATTGCATTGAATGTATAAATTGCTTTTGGGAGAATAGACATTTGGATGATATTGATTCTTCCAATCCATGAGCATGGAAGATTTCTCCATTTTTTGGTATCCTCTTCTATTTCTTTCTTTAAGGTTTTTTAGTTTTCATCGTAGAGATCTTTAACGTCCTTGGTTAAGTTTATTCCAAGGTATTTGTTTTTGTAGCTATTGTGAATGGGATTGATCTTAGAAGTTCTTTCTCAGCCGTGGCATTGCCTGTGTATACAAAGGCTGTTGATTTTTGTGCATTGATTTTATATCCTGCTACTTTGCCAAACTCTTCGATGAGTTCCAATAGTCTCTTAGGAGAGTTCTTTGGATCCCCTAACTACATAATCATATCATCTGCAAAGAGGGATAGTTTGAGTTCTTCCTTCCCAATTTGTATCCCTTTAATTTTTTTCTTGCCTAATAGCTCTGGCTAAGACTTCCAGAATTATATTGAATAGCAGTGGTGAGAGTGGGCATCCCTGTCTGGTACCAGATCTCAATGGAAATGCTTCCAACTTTTCCCCATTCAATAGGATGTTGGCCGTGGGTTTTTCTTAAATTGCTTTGATTGTATTGAGGAATGATCCTTCCATACCCAGCTTGCTTAGAGTTTTCATCATGAAAGGGTGTTGTATTTTATCAAATGCTTTCTCTGCGTCTATTGAGAGAATCATATGGTTTTTCTTCTGCAGTCTGTTAATGTGGTGTACCACGCTGATTGTTTTGTGAACATTGAACCGTACATGCATACAAGAGATAAATCCCACTTGGTCTGGGTGGATGATCTTTCTGATGTGTTGTTGCATTCTATTGGCCAGAATTTCATTGAGGATTTTTGCATCTATGTTCATCAGGGATATTCGTCTGTAATTCTCTTTCAAAGCTGCATCTTTTTCTGGCTTAGGGATTAAGGTGATGCTGGCTTCATAGAAAGAATTTGGGAGGATTCCCTCTTTTTCGATTGTTTTGAATAGTTTGAGAAGAATTGGAGTGAGTTCTTCTCTAAATGTCTGGTAGAACTCAGCAGTGAATCCATCTGGCCCTGGGCTTTTCTTTGTTGGGAGGGCCTTTATTACTGTTTCAATTTCTGTGTCAGTTATGGGTCTGTTTAGGTTTTCTATGTCTTCCTGGCTCAATTTAGGTAGGTTGTATGTGTCCAAGAATCTGTCCATTTCTGATAGATTTCCCTGTTTGCTGGCATACAAGTCCTTGTAGTAATTTCTGATGATTCTTTTTATTTCTGTGGTGTCTGTTGTTACGTTTCCCTTTTCATCTCTGATCCTATTGATTTGGGTCTTTTCTCTTCTTTTTTTAGTTAGTTGGGCCAATGGGGTGTCAATTTTGTTTATTTTTTCAAATAACCAGCTCCTTGTTTGGCTGATTTTTTGTAATGTTTTTTTTGGATTCAATCCTGTTGATTTCTTCTTTGATTTTAATTATTTCTCTTCTCCTACTGGGTTTGGGTTTGGTTTGCTGCAGATTTTCTAGATCCTTGAGATGACTTGAAAGCTCATCTATTTGGTGCCTTTCCAATTTCTTGATGTAGGCACCTATTGCTATAAACTTTCCTCTTAACACTGCTTTTGCTGTATCCCATAGGTTTTGGTATGATGTACTGTTATCCTCGTTTACTTCCAGGAAATTTTTGATTTCTCTTTTGATTTCTTCTATGACCCATTGTTCATTCAGGAGCATGTTGTTCAATCTCCATGAGTTTGCATATGCTCTAGGGATTCTGAGATGCTAATTTCCAACTTCATTCCTTTGTGGTCTGAGAAGCTGCATGGTATGATTCTAATTCTTTTGAATTTGCTGAGACTTGCTTTATGGCCTAGAATGTGGTCAATCCTAGAGAAGGTTCCATGTACTGCTGAGAAGAATGTAAATGCTTTCTGTGTAGGATGAAATGTTCTGTAGATATCTGTTAGATCCATTTGGGCTATAGTGTCTTTTAAATCTACTGTCTCCTTGTTGGTCTTCTGTCCTGTTGATCTGTCTATCTCTGAGAGTGGAGTATTGACGTCCCCCAGTACTATTGTATTAGAGTCTAAGTCTCCCTTTAATTCCCTTAACAAATCTTCTAAATAAACCGGTGCCCTGTAATTAGGTGCATATACATTGATAATCATTATATCTTCCTGTTGAATGGATCCCTTAATCATTATATAGTGCCCCTCTTTGTCTTTCCTAACAGTTTTTGTGGTAAAGTTTATGTTTTCCGATATTAAGATGGCTACGCCCGCTCTCTTTTCATTTCTGTTGGCATGGTATATATTTTTCCAGGCTTTCACTTTCAGTCTGTATGCATCGTTGTTGGAAAGATGTGTTTCTTGTAAGCATCAAATAGATGGGTTTTGTTCCATAACCCAATCAGCCAATCTGTGTCTTTTAACTGGACAGTTCAGGCCATTAACGTTCTATGTGACTATTGATAAGTAATAACTTTGCCCTGCCATTTGCCAAAGATATTTTCTAATATATGCTTTGAGTTTCCTGTGATCTTTTACTGGGAGGTTTCCTTCCTTTATCTTCTTTCATATTGGTGACCATGTTTCTGTGTTTCTGTGTGTAACACATCTTTAAAAGTATCTTTTGCAGGGCTGGACGAGTGGCGACAAATTCAATTTCTGTTTGCTGTGAAAGGTCTTTATTTCACCTTCATTCACAAATGAGAGCTTTGTAGGATATAATATTCTGGGCTGGCAGTTTTTCTCTCTTAGTACCTAGGCTATGTCTCGCCATTCCCTCCTAGCTTGTAGGGTTTCTGATGAGAAGTCTGCTGTGAGTCTAATTGGAGATCGTCTGAGAGTAATCTGACATTTATCTCTTGCACATTTTAGAATCTTTTCTTTATGTTTCACTGTGGTGAGTTTGATTACAACATGTCGTGGAGAGGATCTCTTTTGGTCATGTTTTTAGGGGTTCTATGAGCTTCCTGTACTAGGATGTCTCTGTCCTTCTCCAAACCTGGGAAATTTTCTGCTAGTATCTCACTAAAAAGGCCTTCTAATCCTTTCTCCCTCTCCATGCCTTCAGGAACTCCTAGAACCCGAATGTTGGGATTCTTAATAGTATCCTGTAGATTCCTGATAATATTTTTTAGATTTCTAATTTCCTCTTCTTTTCTTTGGTTTGCCTATTTCCTTTCCTGTTCTCTGTCTTCTAAGTCTGATCTTCTCTCTTCTGCTTCACCCATTCTGTTTTTAAGGCTCTCTAATGTGTCATTTGATCTATTGAATTCTTCATTTCATTATGGTTTCTTATCACTATCACAGTTTCATGTTCTACTAGTTGTTTCATTTCATTTTGATTCCTCCTTAGTATTGCTTTTTCACGAGGGAGATTTTCTATCTTGTCCATTAAGGATTTCTGTAGTTCAAGAATTTGTTTTTGAGAACTTAATGTTCTTATCAATTTTTTGAGATCTGCTTCTTCCATTTTTTCTATCTCATCATCTTCATAATCTTGAATTGGGGTGTCTTGTTCATTTGGGGGCATCATAGTGTCTTCCTTGTTCTTGTTACCTCGGTTTCTGCGTTTGTTTTGAATATTGGAGATATTCTTTGGTTCCTTCACTGTGGTGCTTTTTCTTGTAATACTATGACTCTAGATTAAGTGGACTGTCTGCTTTTGATGGATCCTTAGAGGCTGTGATGGGTGTGGCCAGAGAGCTCTGCTTGGTTCTTCAGGGTTAAGGGTGTGCCAAAGGTCACTCACCCAGATTGTTGTCTTGCTCACTCGCTCTTTTTTTTTTTTTTTTTTGACTCAGTTGGGAAGTAATTCTGCACAGCTGAGTGGAATTGAGGGTAGTTGATGTATGAAATCTGGCCTCTGTGAAATGTATGAAATCTACCCTTGGGACCACACAAAGAGTTTATGCAGCCCTCAGTGTGGTCTCAAATTCTCTGCAGTCTCTCACCAGGTTGCCGAGGTTACTGAGTTTGTGTCCTCGGTGAGTTCTCTCACTCCCCCCTTGGATTTTCACAGTCTCAGATCATTAGCTCCACACACTTTCACTAGATCCTAACCTCCTGTTATTTCTCCCCACCAGAGTCAGGTTTTTCTGCTTGGCTAAAAGGTGGCGCCATTTTGCATACATAAAATGGCGCCTGCTCTTTGTCTTGCTCGGCTTTGTAAGGTGAGAGGAGAGAGAGGCTAGTGTCTGTGCCGGTTCCCCTTATTTATTCATTTTTTCTCTCCTCCAGTCATCCTGATGAACTTTACCCAGTGGGTCCTCAGGCCTCGTTCTGCCTTTCCCCGCCAATGTCTCGGGTTACTGAGGTTTTTGTCTCACCTCCGCTTCCAGCGCTGGCTTGCAGACTCTGTGGCTCAACTCCCACGGCTCGGCTTCCACGCGGTGGGCGACCTTGCTCTCCCCGTAGGTCCTCTGTGTCACATCCACTAGATCCGGAAGAGTTTCCTCTGCAGTTTTTTCCTGAGTCTTTTCCTGAGGCTACAGTAACTCCACTTTTATTAAACTATCTTTTCCCGGACTATTGGGAAACTTTTCCCGGACTATTCCACCATCTTGGCTCCGCCCCTGGGTATCCTGACTTACATCTTAACCACAAAGCAAAAGCCTGCTCCAACTTTCTTGTGTTTATGTGTGTGTGTGTGTTTGTGTGTATGCTAAGAGCACCCAAATTCTATTCTCTTAACAAATTTCAGCATATGACAGAATATTAACTGTAACATATTCATTATCAATTATATAATTATAGCTATAATATAGGATATATAATATTTTATGAAATTATAATATTATAACTATAATTGTAACTATAGTCCTTAACTATACATTAGATCTCTAGACTTATTCATCCTCTGTAATTGTAACTTTGTATCCTTTAACCTATATTTTACCATTTCTCTCCTTTCCCAATTCCAGGTAACCACTGTTCTATTCTTTGTTTCTATATATTCAGCTTTGATTCATATAATTAAAACACTTTAAATAAATATATAAAAGATTAAAAAATTGAGTTCTTGACACAAGCTTTTGGTGCCATACTTAAGATACCCCTTTTGGGCCGGTGCTGTGGCTTAGCAGGTAAGGTCGCCTCCTCCAGTGCTGGTATTCCATAACAGCGCTGGTTCGAGTCCCAGCCATTCCTCTTCCAATCCAGCTCTCTGCTGTGGCCTGGGAAAGTAGTAGAAGATGTTCCAAGTCCTTGGGCCCCTGCACCCGTGTGGGAGGCCCAGAGGAAGCTCCTTGCTCCTGGCTCCTGGCTTCGGATTGGCACAGCTCTGGCCATTGCATCCAACTGGGGAGTGAACCAGCAGATGGAGGACCTTTCTCTCTTTCTCTCTCTGCCTCTCCTCTCTCTGTGTAATTCCTGCAAATAAATAAATAAATCTTAAAAAAAAAAGATACCTCCTGGATGCACCCATATTGAAGTGGCTGGGTTGGAGTCTTGGTTCTACTTCTGATTCCAGTTTTCTGCTAATGTCCACCCTGAGAGATAGCAGATGATAGCTTGAGTTCTTGGAGCTCTACCAGCCACATGTGTGACTGGATTCAGTGTCTAGATTTGTGGCTTCAGTCTGGCCCGACTCCAGCTGTTTGGTGAGTGAACCAGTGGATGAGATCTCTCTCTGTCTGTCTTTCTCCCTTTCAAATAAATTTTTAATTTTTTAAAACATTTTTTAAAATACATTTTCTGAACATTGAGGATTCAACAAATATTCTGACTTACATTTTTCTATTTTATAATATATTTTAATGTTTATTTATTTATTTATTTGAAAGAGCAAAAGAGAAAGAGAGGGAGAGAAAGAAAGAGAAACCTATCTTCTGGCTCACTTTCCAAATGACCACAATAGCCAGAGCTGGGGCAGGCTGAAGCCAGGAGGCAGGATCTCCATCCTGGTCTCACACATGGGTGGCAAGGGCCCAAGCACTTGTTCTGTCCTCTACTGCTTTCCCAGGTATATTAACAGAGAGCTGGTTCAGAAGCAGAATTGCCTAGACTTGAACCAATGCTCTGATATGGGGTGGCTCTGTCACAACATTGAGTTAACCTACTATATCACAATCCCGGCCCCTACAATACATTTTAAAGATTTCAATATGTCATCAGCATCATTATTAATATATTATTACACATTACTTTCATAACTGTAAAAAATAGATCAAAGACCTAAATGTAAGACCTAAAACTGGAGCTTCTTAGAAGTATTGCTGAAAATCTTCATGATATCTGATTTGGAATGACTTTATGAACATGACACCAACAGCACAGGCATCAAACAAAAACAATGAATACATTTGACTTCATCAAAATTAAGAACATTTGTGTGTCAAAGAATACAATCAAAACAGCAAAAAGAGGTAGACTCACATGTGACACAGGCAAGCATCCTGAAAATCAACAGCTATTACCTTGTAAGCTACCTTCTGTGGGCCTGCCTCTGAGTTTGTGCCACTGCCATCCCACTCACCTGCCAAAGACTTCCCTGCAGCCCTGGGCAGCAACAAGTGCTTCAAATGTGGATAATGTGGCCTCTGGGCCCAGGATTGCTGGAGCAGAGGAGGTTTTACCTTGGGTGGAGGTTTACCATTTGTCTCCTTGCCTCTTACAGACATCTGTTATCACAGGGCTGAGTCTGATCATCTTGCAAAGGATTGTGATCTTTAGGGGAATGAAGCCTGCTATAAAAGTGGGCGAGGTAGCCGTGTTGCCCAGGACTACAAGGATCCCAAGACAGAGTAAGAACAATCCTGCTACGACTCTGGCAAGCCAGGCCATCTGGCTTGTGACTTTGACCATGCCAATGAGCAGAAGTGGAGAACATGGACACATTCAAGAAGACTGTCCCAATGTGAAGTTCTGGTGAAACTGTTCATGTCACCATCAACTACAGCAAGATGAGTCAATTGTTAGTATGGCCTTCAGTTGGGGCACCTTGCATGGGAATACACAATTGAAGCTGCAGCCTAACTATTTTCCTTTGTCACCCCTCCTTTTTCTGATTGATCATTGTAATTTTTTTTCTCTGAATCCTTTTCACTGGCCAAAGGTTGGCAGAGAGAGGATATTCACAGGTCAGTGAGCTTTACTTGTCATGTGAAAAGAGGAAACAAGTGGGGAAAATGACTGCATTTGTTCAACTACAAACCAAAAAAAAATTATGCTTAGTTTGGTAGAGATATAGTGTACAGCACTTTGTTAAAGGACTTCCTTTCTACACCACTGGTGAACAGGGATTCTCAAATGAGAAGAGCTGAGTCAGGCCAGTGAGCCCCTCCTGGGTTTCTTGAATATGTTTCGATGTAGGAGGTAAACCCAATCCTGGAAGTGTCCACGGACTTCCATAAACAACTTTAATTTTAAAATAATGATGATCTTGGATTGTCTGATCTCAGTGATTATTAAATCACATCAAATAACATCTGTATCAGGCCCTCACAGAACTTACAGTTGAATGGAAGTAAACAAAATGAAAAGATAAACATGCGTGTTAATGTCTGCATGAGGGACCGGCATTGAGACATAGCAGGTTAAGCCTCTGCCTGTGGCGCTGGCTTTCCATATTGGTGGTGGTTCAAGTCCCAGCTGCTCCACTTCTGATCCAGCTCTCTTCTATGGCTTGGGAAAACAGTGGAAGATGGTTCAAGTGCTTGGATCCCTGTACCCATGTGGGAGACACGGAGGAAGCTTCTGGCTCCTAGCTTTGGATTAGTTCAGCTCTGGTCATTGCAGCCATCTGCAGAGGGAACCAGCAGATGGAAGACCTCTTTCTCTCTCCCTCTCTCTGTAACTCTGCCTCTCAAATAAATAAATGAAATATTTTTTTAAAAAATGGCTATGTGAGAGAAATCAAGATAAAAACCTTAACAGGAACAACTTCATCACAGAGTTGATGCTGGACATACAGAGGGTGATGGGGAAGTGGGGAAGTTTAGAACACATTTTTTCAAAGACTAAACCTAAAACCCAGAGTAAACATCAGCACTCAGCTAGTATAATTTGGAGCTATTCAGGAATTGCTGACAAATGCATTTTTACAGAAATCAAGATGTTATTTTTGTATACTATGTCACTTAGACAACTGTGTTTCATTTAGTGTAATCAGTTTTCCAAAGTCAGATGGAAAAAAGCAACTGAAGTCCTAAAAAAATAGAAATGTAATTTTAAACTATTTCAATAAAGCTGAAGGAGGAAACAAAAGCAAGACAACCTACAGAGTGGGAGAAAATATTTGCACAAGACATGAATATTAAGAATATGCTTTTAAAAACTTCTACAATTCAAAAAACACCCCAATTCAAAATGGGGCAAAGGGCTGGATTATATGTTTTTACAAAGAAGATACACAAATAGTCAGCAAGCACATGAAAAGATACTCCTCTAGAAATGCAAATCAAAACCAAAATGAGATACCATTTAACACCAATTAAAATGTCTATAATTTTCTTAAAAACAGAAGGGATGAATATTTGGCCTAGCGATTAAGATGCCAGTTAAGGAACCAGCAGTGTGGTACAGTGGGTTAAGTCACCACCTGCAATGCTGGCATCCCATATGGGTGCCAGTTCCAGTCCTAGCTGCTCCACTTGTGATTCAGCTCTCTGCTGTGGCCTGGGAAAGCTATGGAGGATGGCCCAAGTACTTGGGCCCTTGTACCCACATGGAAGATCTGGATGAAACTCCTGGATCCTGCTTTCCCCCTGGTCTAGGCCCAGCCATTGTGGCCATATGAGGAGTTAGCCAGTAAATGGAAGATCTCACTCTCTCTCTATCTCTCCCTCTCTCTCTGTAACTCCCCATATGTAACTCCCCTTTCAAATAAATTAATAAATCCTTTTTTAAAAAAAAGATGCTGGTATGGCAACTCATGACAAGAGCCTAGGGTGATTACTGATGCCATAAACAAGAGTGTCCATTTTTTTTTTTTTTTTGACAGGCAGAGTGGATAGTGAGAGAGAGAAACAGAGAGAAAGGTCTTCCTTTTTGCCGTTGGTTCACCCCCCAATGGCCGCTGCAGCCGGCGCATCTCGCTGATCCGAAGCCAGGAGCCAGGTGCTCCTCCTGGTCTCCCATGTGGGTGCAGGGCCCAAGGACTTGGGCCATCCTCCACTGCCTTCCCGGGCCATAGCAAAGAGCTGGCCTGGAAGAGGGGCAACCGGGATAGAATCCGGCACCCCAACCGGGACTAGAACCCGGTATGCCAGAGCCGCAAGGTGGAGGATTAGCCTGTTAAGCCACGGCGCTGGCCAAGAGTGTCGATTTGTTAAGTCAACAACAGGAGTCACTGTACACTTACTCCTCATGTAGGATCTCTGTCCTTAATGTGCTGCATATTGTGATTTAATGCTATAACTAGTACTTAAACAGTATTTTTCATGTTGTGTTTCCATGTGGGTGCAAACTGTTGAAATATTTTCTTAATATATGCTAAACTGATCTTCTGTATATAAAGAGAAGTGAAAATGAATCTTGATGTGAATGGAAGGGGAGAGGGAGCGGGAAAGGGGAGGGTTGCGGGTGGGAGGGAAGTTATGTGGGGGGAAGCCATTGTAATCCTTAAGCTGTACTTTGGAAATTTATATTCATTACAAAAAAGGTAAAAAAATAAAAAGATTCTGGTAAAGACACTGTATCCCATTATCCAAGTATCTAAGCTGGATATCTGGTTCCAGCTTCCTGCTTATGCAGACTCCAGGAAGCAATAGCAATAGCTCAAGTGATTGTGTTCCTGCTGCCACTATGGGAGACCTTGATTGAATACCCAAGCCTAATGGGCATTTAGGTAGTAAAACAGTAGCATTTGCTCGCTCTCTCTTACTTGCTTGCTCTCTTTCCCTTTCAAAGTTTTCTTTAAAAGGTGGAAACAACCAAGAGTCCATCAACTGCCGAATAAGCAAAACATCTATACATATATATATATATATATGCATATATATACATACATATACATATAAAGTGGAATGTGATTCAGCCTTCAAAAATAATTGATAGATGCTGTAACCTTGATGAAACCTGAAACATTCTGCTAAAAGAATAAGGCAAAAGTATCAATATTGTATGACTCTTTAAAAAACTTTATTTATTTATTCTGAAAGAGTTATGGGGCTAAGGGGAAGATACAGAGAGAGAAAGAGATCTTCCATCTACTAGTTCATTTCCTGAATGACTGAAATGTATAGTACTGGGCCAGGCTAAAGCCAGGAGCCAGGAGCTTCCTCCTGGTCTCCCATGTGGATACAGGGGCCCAAACACTTGGACCATCTTCCACTGCTTTCCCAGGTGCATTATCAGGGAGCTGCATCAGAAGTGGAGTAGCTGGGACTCGAACTGGTGCCCATATAGTATGACAGTTTTACAGGTGGTGGCTAACCTGTTAAGTCACAATGCTGGCTCCAATATTATATGATTTTTGCTTATATAAAATATCTTGAATTGTCAGAAAAGAGGGTCTGAGGAGAGTGTGAAATGGGGAGTTACTGTTTAATGGGTGCAGAGTTTCTGTTTGATAAGATGAAAAATTTCTTGAGATTGATGATGTGGGCCGGCGCCGTAGCTTAACAGGCTAATCCTCCACCTTGCGGCGCCTGCACACCGGGTTCTAGTCCCAGTTGGGGCGCCGGATTCTATCCCGGTTGCTCCTCTTCTAGGTCAGCTCTCTGCTGTGGCCCGGGAAGGCAGTGGAGGATGGCCCAAGTCCTTGGGCCCTACACTCGCATGGGAGACCAGGAGAAGCACCTGGCTCCTGGCTTCGGATCAGCGAGATGCGCCGGCCGCAGCAGCCATTGGGGGGTGAACCAACGGCAAAAAGGAAGACCTTTCTCTCTGTCTCTCTCTATCCACTCTGCCTGTCAAAAAAAAAAAAAAGATTGATGATGTGATGGTTGCATAACAATGTAAATGTGTGAGGGGACTTCAGAAAGTTCATGGGCAATGCATATCATCTTTAATTCTATTTTCCATGAACTTTGCAAAGTCTGCTTGGACTTAATGCTTCTAAACTGTACATTTTTAAATGGTTAAAATAGGGCTGGCACCGCGGCTCACTAGGCTAATCCTCCGCCTTGCAGCGCTGGCACACCGGGTTCTAGTCCCTGTCGGGGCACCGATCCTGTCCCGGTTGCCCCTCTTCCAGGCCAGCTCTCTGCTGTGGCCAGGGAGTGCAATGTGCAATGGAGGATGGCCCAAGTGCTTGGGCCCTGCATCCCATGGGAGACCAAGATAAGCACCTGGCTCCTGCCATCGGATCAGCGCGGTGCGCCGGCCGCAGCGCGCCTACCGCGGCAGCCATTGGAGGGTGAACCAACGGCAAAAGGAAGACCTTTCTCTCTGTCTCTCTCTCACTGTCCACTATGCCTGTCAAAAATAAAAATAAATAAATAAATAAATGAATAAACGGTTAAAATAGACATTTCCCTTTCTGTCTTCTATCTGCCCAAGATGCCAAAGGGAAAGTAGGCCAATGGAAAGGTAGGCCCAGTTCCCAATATCATAAAGAAGCAAAAGGTCAAGAAAGTGGGAAATCTCAAATTTTCTGTTTAAGAAAAGTTCCAAGGATTTGGGCATTTGATAGGGCATCCAGACCCAAAGGCCCCTCACCCGCTTTGTCAAATGATTCAGGTATATCTGGCTGCAGCAGCAAAGGGTTATCCTCTATAAGCTGCTGAAAGTGTGTCCTGCAATTCACCCAGACCTTCAGCTACTCACCAACTGAAGCTGGCCCACAGGAAGACACCTATCAAAAGAAGAAGCAGAGACTGATAGCCTGACCTGAGAAAAAAGCTGCTGGCAAAGGAATGTTGTCATTAAGAGGCCACCTGTCCTCCAAGCAGCAGTCAATATTGTCACTACCTTGGAGGTAGTGACTACCTTGGAGGTGACTACACCATACCATCCAGCTGGTCGACCTTCTGCCTGCTCTGTGTCATAAGATAGGGGTCCCCTATTGCTTCATCAAGCAGAAGGCCAGGTGGGGGCATGTGGTCCATAGGAAGACTTGCCACACCATTGCCTTCACACAAGTGAACTCAGAAGGCAAAGGTGCTCTGGCTAAGCTGATAGAAGACATCAGGAGCAACAACAATGCATATGAGGAGCTCCCTTGTCACCGGGGTGGCAACGTACTGATCTAAACTTTAACTTACCTTGCCAAGCTAGAAAAGGAAAAGGCTGAAAAACAGGCCACGGGGCCGGCACTGAGGCATAGCAGGTAAGGCCCTGGCCTGAAGCGCCGGCATCCCATATGGGTGCCGGTTAGAGACCTGACTGCTCCTCTTCTGATCCAGCTCTCTTCTATGGCCTGGGAGAGCACTGGAGGATGGCGCAAGTTCTTGGGCCGCTGTGCCCATGTGGGAGACCTGGGGGAAGCTCCTGGCTTCGGAGTGGTGCAGCTCTGGCTGTTGCGACCGTCTGGAGAGTGAACCAGCAGATGGAAGACCTCTCTCTCTGTCTTTACCTCTCTCTCTAACTCTTTCAAATAAATAAAATAAATCTTAAAAAAAAAAGACAGTCCATGAACCCAGGACAAATATACATTGTTGAGATTTTTGTACATAAAATAATAAAAATCATCTTCTTCCAAAAAAGGTTAAAATAATAAACATTATGCTATATCTATTTTATTGCAGTAAAAATGTAAACTTGAGAGATTCTCTGATTTAAAAAATGAAGCATAACTTAAATCATGTGTTATTCCCTTTTCTGATTAATACCTTCAGTAAAAATGTGTTTCTCTACTTTCATCCTAACATTCCAGTGTCATAATCACCCATTCATATGGGGTTTTCCTTATTATGTTATTTCTTTATAACCCAAATTGACCTGCCTTGCTTCCTTTCTAAGCATGGACATCTGAAGATGGCTGGTTACTCAGGCTGCTGCTGTGAATGGATTCTTCTGTTTTTAAACATTTGATAGCAAAGGCACTAGTCAGATACCTAAAGGTGTGAAGTCTCCATTTTCACAAAGAAGAAATTAGTATCTCTAATTGCAAAAGGCTGGCTGGCTTTAACTTGTGAAATATGCCAAGGTAAGACAATGCTGTTAAAAACATTTGGGGATTTGCAAAGAAATCACAAAAATGCATGTTTTTATGTCCCATTCTATAGCTCCATCTCATCTGTAAACAACTGTTTCCAATTCCCTTTGCATTTCTGAGGGAGCATATTTTGAAATTCTTCCACTTGCACCAGGTATGGCCCATTTACACACTCTTTCAGGGTGGTTTGAATGTTGCTATGTTTTGAATATGATTTGGCCCCCAAATTCATGCAGATGTTTAAACCCAAAAATCATCAGTTCATGGTACTAAAAGAGTAGAAACTTAATCTGATTATGGTGTTTAGGAGTGGGCATCATGGGAGGTCCTTAGGTCATGGGGCTTGCCCTCAGAAGGCAGTTCTCACAAAAAGGTTATTATAAAACGCTGAGTTGGGCATAATCTCTTCTCTGCTTCCAGGCTCATCATATGATCCTTCCTCTGCACTTGTTCCACCATTGTCATCCACTGGCCTCACAGAGGCCCAACCAATGGGGTCATCTGCTCTAGAACTTGAACCTCCAAAACTATGGGTAATATAAACCTTTTTCTTTTTTAAGTTAGTTTTCTCTAGTATTTCACCATATTAGTGCCAGCCTGAGTTATCTTAGCCTAATGTCCCTCTGCTCAGAATCCCCATGATATTAAGTCTCCTTTTTGCCATATGCCATTGGGCACCAAAAATAATCTATTGTCTCAAAAATAATTGCTTTTATATCACATATGCAAAGCATAGTCTGGGATCCCATTTTGGGGATCCAGTGAGGAGAAGGACACAGTTTTTATTCTTCCTGGAGGAGCTCATAGGCTAATGAGGAAAAGAACCATGGAGTTGTTACGTATTGTGATTCATGCTGCAGAGAGGGCCACTCAATAGATAACTGAAACTACCAACTTTTTTTGTTGTTTCCTGATAAACAACTGTGCGGCTGATACCATAAAACCCAAACTACAACTTTTTTTGATTCTTATATGTACTTTGCATTATTTCTTAAAACTGGGGTTGAAATGCAGGGAGACCCCAACCCAGTGACAATGTGAGCCAAAGCATCTGTACATTTTTAATTTCTAAGTGTAAATGTCAAGTGTTGTTATTTTATGGACACAGAGAAAGTTTATTTAAGAGCTTTACAACCTTTATTCTAGGTGTTGGACACTGTACTAAAATTTTCCCTATATTAACCTTTTAATTGTCAATGTAACTATCTTCACAAATGAGGAAGCTGGGTTTCTAGGAAGTTAAATAACTTGCCAAGGTCCCATAGCTAGTAAATAGCAGGGCTGAGATTTGTGCCAGGATCTTCACTTCTTGTGATCATGTAAAGCTGCCTCTAACTTGAATGTTGATTTAAAATAATTATAAATTAATATTTCTCCCTCCATTACTGAAGCAGAACATCCCAGATTGGAATTTTTAAGTTTTTGTTATTTATTTGAGAGTTAGAGAGTTACAGAGAGAGGGAAAGACAGAGAGAAAGTTCTTCCATCCATTTGTTTACTCTCCAAATGTCCACAATGGCTGGAGCTGTCCCAATCTGAAGCCAGGAACCAGAAGCTTCTTCCAGGTCTCCCATGCAGGTGCAGAGTCCCAAGCACTTGGGCCATCTTCTACTGCTTTCCCAGGCCATGGCAGAGAGCTGGATCAGAAGTGGAGCAGCCAGGTCTTGAACCAGTGCCCATATGGGATGCTAGCACTGTAGTAGGCTTTACCTACTACACCACAGTGCCAGCCCCGGTTGTATGTCCTATTATGATAGCCCATTCTGGAATCAATGACTTCCTAACTTTAAGAGATTTTCAATTGAGTCAAAGCATAATTTCTATTGAGTTTTATTAGATGTTATATTTTTTGTGTCAAAAAGTCTGAACATGTTTTTGAGGAAAGGAGAGAATTCTAAACTATATTGGTATTAGGTGATTGTAGTCCTGTCCGTATTTCTGTTCAGTTAGGGTATTGGGATAAGCAGCCTCATTGGACTCAGGGGGAATGTAGCAACATCAGTTCTCTTTTGCTTTGGACTTTCTGTGGAGGAGAAACAGCAGGGTTAGGGTCAAAGGCTCTAAAAATATGATTCTGTCCTGAATACCAAGTAGAATTATGTGGTTTGGCTTCTCCATGTGACTTTAGTATCCTTGGCTTTGCATGATGTATGATCAGAAGGTTGCTTTCAATATAATTTTGGAGAAATAACACTTTGTTGTTAACTGTCTCCTCTGTCTGGTTTAGAGAGATGGCAGCCTTCCTCAAGCTTCCAGGATCTATATTTATAGTCATTGATACCTGGAGTGACCTATCAGATTTTAAAACATCAGTTTACTTTGCTGGAAATGAGCATGGGGGTTATCTTTCTCATTGTTCAGTGGTTTTTGACATGGCCTTTTCCTTGTGATTCAATATTCTATTTTCTATCTCATTTTAACCATAAATGAATACCATCTATAGCATACCTCCTCCAGTAAAATGCATTTCAAATTCAAATCTGGGGGACCATTGCTGTGGCATAGTAGGCTAAGCATCTCATATGAGTGCTGGCTCATGTCCTGGCTGCTCCCTTTCTGATCCAGCTCCCTGCTATGGCCTGAGAAAGCAGTGGAAGATGGCCCAGGTACTTAGGCCCTGCACCTGAGTGGTAGACCTGGAAGAAGTTCCTGGTTCCTGGCTTCAGATCATCTCAGCTCTGACTGTTGTGGCCATCTATGGAGTGAACCAGTACATGGAAGACCTCCCTGGCTCTCTGTCTGCCTTTGCCTCTTTGTAACTCTGCTTTTCAAATAAATAAATCCTTTAAAAAAGGGCGTACTACTGAGACTTAATAACTTTTTCTTCAACAAGAAATATTTTACATGACATTACTTGTATGTCAGAAAGTTATCCCTTTTTTAAATATTTGTTTTATTTATTTGAAAGACAGAGTCACAGAGAGAGGTAGAGATAGAGAGAGAGGTCTTCCATCTGCTTGTTCACTCCCCAAATGAACACAATGGCCCGAGCTGAGCTGATCCAAAGCCAAGAACCAGGTGCTTTTTTCAGGTCTACCACTCAGGTGCAGGGCTCAAGCACTTGAGCCATCTTCTACTGCTTTCCCAGGTGAGAGCAGAGAGCTGGATCAAAAGTGGAGCATCCAGGACTCGAAATGGCACCCCTATGGGATACCAGCACTGCAGACCAGGGCTTTAACCCGCTGTGCCACAGCACTAGGTAACACATTATGGAAGAAGCTACTTTATCAGAGGTTATTTTATTTTATTCATGTTAACTAACCTCCACTGAGTGGTCATGGTTTTCTTTTTTTTTTTTAAGATTTATTTATTCTATTTGAAAGGCAGAGTTACAGAGAGGCAAAGGCAGAGAAAAGAGAGAGAGAGATCTTCCATCCACTGGTTCACTCCTCAGATGACCTCAATGGCTGGCCCTGCTCCTATCCAAAGTCAAGAGCCAGGAGCTCCCTCCAGGTCCTCCCATGCGGGTCCTTGGGCCATTGTCTACTGCTTTCCCAGGCCATAGCAGACAGCTGGATAGGAAATGGAGCAGCCGGAACTTGAACTGGCACCCATATGGGATGCTGGCACTGTAGGCAGAGGCTTTACCTGCTATGCCACAGCTCCAGCCCCATGGCCATGGTTTTTTCCACTCATTATATTTAATTTTTAAAGATTTATTTATTCACTGGAAAAGCAGAGTGACAGAGAGAGAGGGAGAGAGAAATAGAGAGAGGCCTGCCATCCACTTGTTTACTCCCCAAATGGCCACAACAGTGGCTACAGCTGTGGTATAGCAGATAAAGCTGCCTACAGCCCAGTTCCAGCTGTTGTGCCATTTGGGGAATAAACTAGTGGATTTAAGATTCTCTCTCCCCCCCTCCCTACCTCCTTATCTGTTTTTCTCTCTGTAATTCTACATTTCAAATAAACACATAATTCTAAACACACACACACATACACACACACAAAAAAAACACAGCCACAACAGTCCAGGTTGGCCAGGAGCATGGAAATATGTGCAGGACTCCCACATGGATGTAGGGGCCCAAGGACTTGGGCCATCTTCTGCTTTCCCAGGCCATAGCAGAGAGCTGGATCAGAAGTGGAGAAGCTGGACTCCAAGCAACTCCCATGTGAGATGCTGGAGTTGCAGGTGGTGGCATAACCCACTGCACCACAATAGCAGGCCCTATTTTATTTAATTTACCTTATAGTCTTAATGATATGAACCATTCCTCAGAATCAGCCCTTAAGGCATTTGGATCTGGCTAAAAAGCCTATGAGAGTTTCACAGGCATGGAAAACCAAGACACTGTGGCAAAAAAAAAAAAATGACCTAAATGAAAGATCTCTGTGAGTGAGATCCCAGCGGAAAGAAGAAGCCATCAAAGAAGGCAGTACCTTTCTCTGAAGGAAGGAGAGAACTTCCACTTTGACTATGGCCTTGTCTAAATAAGATCGGAGTCAGAGAACTCAAAAGGCTTCCATAGCCTTGGCAGCTCATGACAAGAGCCTCGGGTGATTACTGACGTCATAAATAAGAGTGTCAATTGTTGAATCAATAATGGAAGTCACTGCACCTGCTCCCCATGTAGGACCTCTGTCTTTAATGTGTTGTACTATGCGAATTAACAGTAAAACTACTACCCAAACAGTACTCTATACTTTGTGTGTCTTTGTGGGTGCAGTCTGTTGAAATCTTTACTTAGTATATACTAAGTTGATCTTCTGTATATAAAGATAATTGAAAATGAATCATGATGTGAGAGTATTGTAGGCATGGAAAGCCAAGACACCATGGAAAAGGAAAAAAAAGAAGAATACCTAAATGAAAGATCTCTGCGAGTGAGATCCCAGTGGAAAGAACGGGGCCATCAAAGATGGAGGTACCCTTCTCCGAAGGGAGGAGAGAACTTCCACTTTGACTATGACCCTATAGGAATAAGATCAAAGTCGGCGAACTCTAAAGGCTTCCATAGCCCTGGCAACTCATGACTAGAGCCTAGGGAGATTACTGACGCCATGAACAGGAGTGTCAAATTGTTAAGTCAGCAACAGGAGTCACTGTGTACTTACATCTCATGTGGGATCTGTCCTTAATGTGTTGTCTAATGTGAAGTGATGCTATAACTAGTACTGAAACAGTATTTTTACACTTTGTGTTTCTGTGTGGGTGCAAACTGATGAAATGTTTACTAATTATATACTGAATCAATCTTCTGTATATAAAGATAATTGGAAATGGGAAAAAAAAAACCTAGCGTTAAATTGGAAATGGCATAGAAAATTAATTAATTTTTTAAAAATATCATGTAGGATCTCTGTCAATGTGCTGTACACTGTTATTTAACGCTATAACTAGTACTCCAACAGTATTTTTTCACTTTGTGTTGCTATATGGGGGCAAACTGTTGAAATCTTTACTTAATATATACTAAACTGATCTTTTGTATATAAAGAGAATTGAAAATGAATCTTGATGTGAATGGAAGGGGAGAGGGAGCGGGAAAGGGGAGGGTTGCGGGTGGGAGGGAACTTATGTGAGGGGGGAAGCCATTGTAATTCATAAGTTGTACTTTGGAAATTTATATTCATTAAATAAAAGTTTAATAAAAAAAAAGAAAATGAATCATGATGAAGAATGGGATGGGAGAGTGGGAGATGGGGTGGTTGCAGGTAGGAGGGAGGTTATGGGGAGAAAAGCCGCTATAATAAAAAGTTATACTTTGGAAATTTATATTTATTAAATAGAAGTTGAAAAAAACACAAAACAAAATAAAAAGAATAAAAAAAAGATATGAACCATTATTTATCTCCTTTCACGGATGTGAAAACTGAGATTTAGAGTTCTGTCACATGTTCCAGGCCAGGAAGTTAATGAGTGGATTCAAACCTTCCCCAAAGTAACACAAAATTCTATGCACTGACCACAGGACTTTTGAGAAATTGAGAGAATGAATAATTTAGTGAGTAAATGAATAAATGAAATGTGTGTGTGAGAGAGAGAGAGAGAGGGAAAGAGAGAGAGAGAGAGAGAGAGAGATGAGAGGGAAGGGGAGACAGAGAGAGATGTTTGTGATAGAGTAAAGAAGTCAGACTGGATTCTCCTTAATCTCAATTGGCACAGTGGGTGAGTCACTTAAAACCTTTTGGGAAGAGGGCATTTTGAGGTAGGAATAGCGTGGGTCATTGTTCCCCAGGCTCCAGTAGTCTAACCGTGAAACCACTGATTATCCCAGGATGCCCTTGGGTTCTTGTCCCAAAATCCCTCAGGACATCTCTGACCAAGGCCAAGCATGCATGTCAAGACGACAGCAGAACTCACTTACTCACTCGCCCACTACTCCTCAGCACTTTGCACTGAGACACTTCAGTGGGGAAAAAAAAAAAAAAAAAACTTTGAGTTTTCAGGCTTCAGCATTTACAAGGGGAAAAAAAAGAATGCTGTGTCCATCCTTCAGCCTAGAGCTAGAGACACTTAAGGCCAGATTGAGTACAGGCTGCTTCCCCTGGGAGACTTGGCAGAGGTGTTGCTGCTTTAATTCGCTCCCAAATGCTCCTGTGTGCAAGTCATCCAGAATGAGTGCCTTGAACCCAGGATCCATACTACCTATTTACACTTGACTGCACACTTTGAAGCTAGACGAAAGCTAGATGAACACTCAAGTAGAATCCACATGTTAACCAGTGTCACCAGGTACACCAGAACTCGAGGCATGCTCTTGACAGCTTCGGTCTGGCCGATCTGGCGGCTTTCAGGCTGCCAGGTGCGCATTGTAACTCCCACAGATTCTGTGAGTGTCCCCGCTGGGAAGCAGCAAGCTCCCAGAGTGTGCTGAAGTCAGCTCCAGAGGCCGCTCCCAGGGAGGTCAGAAGACTTCCCAACAGGCTTGCCTCCTGCCAAAGGGACGACAAGCGTCATGCTCAGCACCCCTGGCAGATAAGGTGCCCTCAAATCTGGCTTTCTCGCCTCAGGGTCAGCTAATTTTAACAGCTCACCGTACTTGTCAGTACACTGTATTTGTCAGTGCCAAAGACATTTTAGCTCTTGATTCTGACTTGGCCCATTGAACAAATAGGTGATTGTTATGACTTCCAATTTAAAGGTGAGGAAGAAACAGAGAGGCCACATGTCTCCACTCAAGGACCATGCTGCTCAGAGCCAGCACAGACAGAAATCCATATCTAATACCTCCTTTGCTGAAGCTAGACTTGATGAGTCAAGTGTCTCCCACTCAGTGCCTCTCTTTCAAATTTGGCACTTGCCTTCCAGCCTCAAGAGGAGAAAGAGCATTGGGGGAAGGGGCTGCAAGACCAGTTAAAACCTGAGGGTCATACTTCTGTCAGCTTCGGTAGGGAAGGGATCTTCTAGATTCTAAACATTTGGAAATAACTAAGGTCTACTCCAAGCCTCAGTTTCCTTGCTTGTAAAATGCAAAATGCGGGCTAATGGAGGGGATTTCTTGAGAAAATGTGCATTCAATACCTGACACTTTGAGGTGCTAAACAATTTGTTGTTTCCTTGCTGTCCTGGAGTGTTCTGAATACCAATGTCTTTGGAATGGTTTGAAATTCTAGGATGAGGTGGAGGAGCAAGGTAAGGAAATGACCTTGATCTAGCTGGAGGCAGCTGTTAATAACTGAAGGACAGCTAGTTGAATATGAAGTCTAGAAACCTTACAAGCGCAAAGGGCAAAAGGGCTAGTCAGTGCACTGGGCAAGGAGAACTGAGAGAGAGAATGGCTTTTTGAGGCCAAACTCTGAGGAGCAGGAGGGAGGACGTGCCAGGGCCTTTAAGGGTAAGAGGGCCTCCGGAGCATAGCTCTGTTTGCCCCAGGAGTGCTTGTCCGGGACCCTGGTTCTCAAGGAGGGCAGGAGACACGTTCTTCCCACCCACTTCCTGGTCTGGATGTGGTGGGCAGCGCCGAGGAAGGAGAAAGCGACCAGAAAAAAAAAAAAAAAAAAAAAAGACGCGTAGTGGGAAGCGGCGGCGGGGACAACGGCGACACCAGCCCTTAGTAGGGAACACTAAGCGCCCCAAGGTGCGTCACGCCCGGCGGGCTCTTAGCTGATCGCTGGATTCCTCACACCCCGCCCGCCCGTCTCTGGCAGGCGGAGCTGTCGCGGCCCCACTGAGGAAATCATCTCGCGGCGCGGGAAAGGAGCTTTCGTGCCGTTTCTGATGCATTCAGCGGTCTCAGTCCCTCACTGAGGGAGAGCCACAGTGGACCCCGGGAGCTGGCTAGGCCCAGCTTGAGATCAGCCCCGGCTTCTTCTCCGGAACTTGGATCGCTTTATTTTGGTTTATTTTATTTTATTTTTAAAATTTTTACAGTTTCTACATATTCACCCTCTTCTGTTTTGAAGAGGCGGTCACTTAGCAAAGTTGCCGCTCTACTTCCCAGGGAGGGGAGCGGCTGGCCCCTTTAAATCGAAGCCCGGGAAACGCCGGGCGGAGAGCAGCAGTCCCCCACCCTACTTTTGCTGCTGCAGAACAATCACTTTGGGCCTTCGGGTGTTGGGCTCAGGAACTGAAGATTGGGAGGCTGCCCCGCTGAGATCCCAGCAACTTCCGATTGCTGCTGTGGAAAACTTCCTGCGTGGGCAGGACCCTGGGCACAGAGGAGGTAGTAGGACACAAAGTCCATTTAAAGGACAGATGGAGTCAAAGAAGTTTTTAGAAGAATCTATTGTATGGGAGTAAACTGAGGTCTGGACAGGGGTTAGGAAGAACTCTATGTCAACCAACTTGTAGGAGGCAGGCTGAGACTGGAAGGCATCTCCTGATTCTTATTTGAATAATGTGGCAATATGTCTTCTCTGAAAGGGAGACAACGCACTCCGTGTCGCACTCACATCTTTCTCTTCCAGGAGGAAAAAGAGGGGGTAGATCAAAAGACGGGACTGAGGGGGGGGCACTTCGATTGTCCAGAGAGTGGTAAATCTTCCCAGCTCCCTGCCTCGGACCTTGATTGCCTGCAGCTCCTGAAGATTTTGGCCTAAGAGCAGCAGGCTCCGGGACGGCGGTGGCGCAGGCGGGCTCTGCGAGCCGCGGAGAGCGCGGCTGCCAGAGGAAAACGCTAAAGGAGGCTGCACAAGCAGGGTCCTAGATTTGATCTGGCCTTCCGAGCTTGGCCCTGGGACTCTGAGCAAGAACGAGTCCAGTACCCAAACCCGGGGAAAGCCCAGGAAGGAAATGCCCCAAGAGCTCTTTCGCATCCCCGAGCAGAGGCGGCTCGGATTAGACCGGGAGCTGGCTTTTCTTCCTGCTCTTCCGCTGGTGTTCGGGTTGGCCACTGGCTTCCCAGAGGTCCGCGGCTTGTCCGCGTGTATGCGAGTGAATGCTCGTTTCCCAATCACGACTATGGACAAATCACTTCTTACAGCCGTCGAGTAGACACTTGAATTGCTTTATCCCTGCAAACAGAAACCTAAACGCTCAAGTCCGATCCCGGGAGCCGGGACGCATAAGGATAATAATGTGTTCCTTGGAGGCAAGTAATATCCCGTACTCAAAAGAACTGATTATTTAATATATATATGTATATATATATATATGTGTGTATGTGTGTGTGTGTGTATGAATTCAGCTTGCTCCCATTGCACCAAGTATTTCAGAAATTTCTGTGTGATCTGTCGCTCAGAAAGAGACGCCGGTGTGATCCAACAGTCACTGGAAAATCACAGCCTCTGTCAACTTGCTAAACGAAGGTAGATGAAACCCCTAGCGCCTGTATCCCATGGTGCACAGGACCCTGCCGCCCCGGCGCTCGCTCTGGGGCCACCATCTTACTTGCAGACTTGCCAAAGGCTGTAACAAAAATCCACGCTTTGTCTCACAAAGCTGCGAAGGGGAGTCTGGCCGGAGATAGGCTTCCCGGAGGAGTCCTCAGGCCTCCCAGGAGAAAACCGCGAGTCTCGGTGCCAGGCAGGAGCAACTTTCCTCCTAGTCGGGGAGTGCCGGACACCTCTCTCGCACCCTGGGGCCCTGCGCGCAGGAATCCGCGGAGGGGATTCTAAATAAGCTAGTGACTAACAGCTCTCTACGGGGCGGGGCCGTGAGGGAAATGAGGAAGGGAGCCCCCTTGGAACACCAGGGCTGCTCTGGAGCCGAGGAGCAGTCTGCAGGGTCTGCTGGGGATTCCATCTAGTCCGGATCCCCACAGCGTTGGGCCGGGAGCGGGAGGCACGGGTAAGGGCGGCGAAGAGGTTTCCTGTCCTGCCGTCGTAATAGGGTCAGCCTGAGGATGCAGTTATCACGGAGGGACTCGCTAGGGAAGGGATGGTACGGTCAGCGATTTCCCTTCCAACGAGAGAGACTCTGTCGGTGAACAAAAATTCAGGAAAACTGAGCACTCCTCTCCCCTCGCTCTTGGCTCCCGGATGGTCCCAAGCCCCTGACAACAAATGATGTCTTTGGAGGAATGTTAGAGCAAGAAACTGACAGATGGGATCGAGGTGCGCCTGGGCGCTGGGGAGAAGGAGTCATTGTCCGGTAGAAATGGAACATGGACTCGGAGGGCGCGTGTAATCTGAGGCTAAGGGGTGGGCGTATTGGCGTGTAGGAGACAGAGACAGAGATAAGAGACCCACAGGCAGAAGGGTTAGATGAATCATACTGGATGACTATTTCAAAATGCAGAGTTTGGACTATTCTACAAACGCATAATCTCACACGGCTTTCACTTGTTCATCCCCTGAGACCTTAGCGGTTTGCACTCTCCCGGTTCAAGTTAGAAGTGGAACTGGAAACAAAAGCAGGCAATGATTCCAGAGCTGCCGGAAAGGAGGACCACAGAGCCTCCTCCCGCGTCTCTCCTCTGGGACCTGGGAAGCCAATGTAAGGATCAAAAGCTTCCGCATCACCCCGGCGCCACGCACCCGCAGTCTCAGCGAGGCAGACAAAACTGGAGGAGGGGAGGAGGGGAGGAGGGGGCGGGACATCTGTGGAACTCTGCATCTGGGCGATTCCTGCCAACCTTTCCTCCCATCTAGGGGAGATGCAGTCATAGGCCCTTTATCCTTTGGGTTCTCTTGTAATGGTTTACTAGTCCATATTTGGCTATTCAGGGCCACCCACCCCTGCCCTGAGGCTCCATGGTGCATTAGACCAGTAACCGTGCCATTTGGGAGGCTTGACCTGGCCCAGTACCACCGGGTGGATTCTACCTGTGGCCATCTGTGACAGGGCCTCACGTTGAGGGCTTTGTGAATTCTGCCGGAGCCCATGTCATTTTGTAGTCCCTCCGGGCCAGGACAGCATTTCCCGGAAGGCTGGGCAAGCCCTCCCAAAACGCTAGGCATGATGGGGCAAGGAGAGGGGGGACCAAGGGAGGAGACCGGCTGCTTGCAAGGACACCAAGCTCTAACCTAAGCACGGGCAAGGCGAGCCACACACCCCTTACAAGAGGGCGACATGCCCAGACTCCTCCCGCCTATCCCACAACTCTGGAGAGGTGGCACATCTTAAAGATGAGGCTGAGGCGCCCCATTGCTTGCCTGGGCAGACGGACCAGGAGAGTGGTTATCAAGACTCTCCAGTCCGGGTGCAGGCGATCGCGTGGCCTTCACAAGCCGGGTCCCCAGCAATGACCTGCCTGACGTCGGGGTAACCCCGCAAAGTGACCGCCACGTGAGAAAGTCCGGGCGGTACACAATGCGCCGGCGCCTCGTTAAAGCCAGGCGGGAGCTCAGCTCAGGGAGCCAGGCTTGCACTGTCCACGGCCTCATCATTCATTTCCCTGGACGTGCTGGTAAAAATGCATCAAAACAGGCTGCGGAGTGCGGTATAAAAGCACAGCGGGATGAGCTGCTTTCCAAAAAGGATCTCGGTGATTGGACCGGGCTCGGCATGATTGACAAGAGCTTAGTTTGGTAAAGGGAAGACACGCAAGCTTTCACAGCGGGATCCCTTTTCTAAAATATATCACACTAGCCTTTGAAAAGCGCCGCACACTATAAGGAAATAGCGTTTCACGGCTCGCTTTATGGTGCGATGACATTTCTTTAAAACACAGCCAAGATCAAAAAAAGGAGGGAGAGAAATAAAATGTGTTGCAAACACAATGTTTTAATTAGTTTATTCTGCGCGTTGCTTTTATCTGACTTATACATTGCGGGTTCCCTTTTAATTAAACAGCCTCTCGGTAACGGCGGCGGGCAACGAAGGGAGGCGAGACTCTGCACCCCTTCGTTCCCTCCAGGAGAAACGTAAGGACTGGTCGGCTCCAGAGCCCATCTCCCAAGCCCTTGTACCCTCCCGACCAGGATAGGCAGACTGAGGCTTTGGGCTTTAGGGAAGCGGTGGATCCTTAGCGCCGCACTGAGGCGGAGAAGAGGGAGAAGAGAGGAAGGGGAGGAGGTTCCCCATGGGGAACCAAATGAAAAGAAGGCCGTCCAAGTAGCTCGGGCTCGGCGCCAACTTCCAGTACCCTCCCCATCAAACCTCGGCAGCAGCTGATGTCCGCCCCCACCCCGGCCCTCTCTGGATCTCCAGGGTGCGTCGGGCACTTCAAGTGTGATAAGCACTTGAATCATCTCTGGGGTCCTTGCCCCTCTTGCGGGCTTATGGACTCCCATTTCCGGCTACTTCATCTTCCCAGGATCCCAAAGTAGTGGATCCCGATTCCCCACCAACAGAAAGAGGAGACTGTGCAAAGATTCACTGGCTGAAAGCGTGGCCCAGGAGCTGTTATAAGTGGTGCTTCCGGAACGGCAAGGGAGACGCTAATGGTGGGATGTGCTTTGGGCAAGCTAGGCTTGTTCTTAGGCACACTCGCACACACGCTACACGCTTACTTCTTGAAAGGCTCTGCTCACTTCATTTCCACCAATAACCACCCTCCAGGCACACACCCACACAGCCCGGCCTGGTTATAGCCTTAGCCAGCCCTTGAGGCTGGTACATAGCTGCCCGTGCAGCAATCTCTCTGTTAACAGTGTTTGCTGCTCAGACCAGTAGGTCACAAGGGTATGCAGGTTGTAGCTTTCCCATCAGAGGGCATAGTGCTGTTAATTCTGCTGGGGAGAGCTGAAAAACCTCAAATCATAAACTTGAGAAGTCTGGTGAGCAAGGAGGAAGGATGAGAGATAGAGCTGTGATTTCCTAAACAAACCTGAGATCACAATCTAATACACTGATGGAGTGCTCCTAAGACCTCCTCTGCTGTCCAAATGTGTTTTCTCTACTGAATCTCCAAAGGCAAGGGACTGGGTTTCCAGCTGCTGGGGAAGAAGACTGCGGATGAGGATGAGTACAGCTACTACATGGCTTAGATCACTCCTTCCCACCTTTTGCTCAGAGAAAAATGTCCTTCAGATGTCTTTCTGGTCAAGGCAATGAAACAGAAAGCTCTGGGAGCTGCAGCATGCCCCTAGAGCCTGTCTGACTTACCCAGAAGTCTGCACATTGCCTTTCTCTGGGAAAGGCAAGAGCCAACTCTTTGCCCACCAAACAGTGTTTCATATATTGAGTTCACATTTGGGACTTGTCTCAAATTCATGATCTTCAAGATGAAGGACCATGTTGTAAATTGTGTACGTACATCCCCTCCATGTAACAGCACACACAAGCAGCATACAACATGATTGGATGGACCTTTTAAAACAACCGCAGGATCAATAATTCACTGAACATATGTTTTCTATGAATCAGAGAATTTGATAATACAGACCATATGCACAATACACTTTCTCCATTGTATTATCCTCAGAGGGCTCTTTCTTTTAGTAAATTATTTGTGATGTAGCCACACTATAAAAACAAAAAACCAAAAATTAAATGATAATGACAATGTAGTGCCAAGCCACATTCCAGAGCACTTTGCCTCCCAACCCATTTGAGTGTAACTCTCAGAATTTGAACACATCATTTGAACACACCACAGCTGTAGAATAACAACATAGCTCAAGAAATGAAATTTGTGTATGGGACTGAACTATAAAAAATTCTCCTGTAGTTTATCTCCTCTGTGTATGTAAGGGAGGGAGTTATGGAATTATTAAATTAATAATAATAAAAATAAGCATCAAATTGTTACCAAACGTTTTTACTTTTCTAAGAAAGGATTTATTAATTTATTTATTTGAAAGTCGGAGTTACAGAGAGAGGGAGAGACAGACACAGAGATCTTACATTGCTGGTTCACTCCCCAGATGGCCACAACCCCAGTGCTAGGCCAGGCTGAAGCCAGGAGCCAAGAGCTTCAGCAAGGTCTCCCACATGGCTGGCAGGAGCCCGGGGACTTGGGTCATCTTCTGCTGCTTGTCCCAGGCCATTAATAGGGAGTTGGAGCAGCACCGGAAGTGGACCAGCCAGGACACAAACTGGTGCCCATAAGGGATACCAGTGTCACAGGCAGCAGCTTTTACTGCTGTGCCACAACACTTGCATATACATTTGTTTTATAGGAGCCAGAATATAAGAAATATTAAATGGAGTCCTTGATTTTGAAGACTATATATTACAAAAGACAACGAAAGTAGAGTATAATGGAAAAAGTCATTCATGGGGCCGGTGCCGTGGTGCAGTAGGTTAATCCTCCGCCTGCAGCGCTGGCATCCCATATGGGTGCCGGTTCTACTCCTGGCTGCTCCTCTTCCAGTCCAGCTCTCTGCTATGGCCCAGGAAAGCTGTGGAGGATGGTCCAAGTCCTTGGGCCCCTGTACCTATGTGGGAGACCGGGAGGAAGCACCTGGCTCCTGGCTTTGGATCAGCGTAGCTCTGGCCATTGCGGCCATCTGGGGAGTGAACCAACGGAAGGAAGACTCACTCTCTCTCTCTGTCTCTTTCTCTCACTGTCTGTAACTCTACCTCTCAAATAAATAAATAAAAATCTGTTTAAAAAAAGTCATTGCCCACCAAATTGTGAAAATAATTATCTCAAGCTGATTTCTTCTTTCCTCAGGAAAAGGCAGACTGTCCTTTAACACTCTCATTTGAGTATTTGTCCTGAAAAACTCTAGCAACATATTTTTGTTGGAAAAGATATATCAAGAGAGTCATGTTTAAATAAAAATAATGGGAATCAGCATTTGGCCTAGTAGTTAAGACACTACTTGAGATGCCTGCAATCCATGTCAGAGTGCCTAGCTTTGAGTCCCAGATTCCAGCTTCCTGCTAATGCACAACCTGGAAAGCAGCAGTTGATGGCTCAAGTAGTCTGGTTTCTGTCACCCATGTAACAGACCTATATTGAGTTCTTGGGCTTGGCCTGACCTAGCACGAGCTTGTTGTGGGGATTTGGAGAGTGAAACAACAAATGGGAAATCTCTATCTGTTTATGGCTCTCCCTCTCCTTCTCTCTGCCTTTAAAGTAAATTAAATAAATAAAAATGTATTAAAATAAATAATAAATAAATTAAAAATGAAGATATTCTGGTAGCTACCTCTGTACTGTCAGATAGCTACCATAATATTGAAGAAATATTTGTTTTAAAACTTCAAGCTCCAGCATTCATTGTCAGGGTGCTAAAATGTTTTGCTAGTCCATGTGCAAGACGGAGCCATAAAATCATTTACTCTCATGTCCCTCACAGTACTCCCCTCATAAAATGTCTTACGTGCAGCAGACAAGCTATAAATATTTTGAAGAGTGAATCCCACGACTGTATTTCTTATGTAAATTTTGTAAAAGTGTTTCTAAGGAAAAGAAATGTTCAGCTTGAAGTCACTCTGAAAACTTGAACTGCAATCACTTGTCCCCATCTCTCTCTGTCTTCCATAACTTCGGGGAGGTATCTGTAGGGACTGAACCAAGCGGGACAGCTCTGTCCCTTGCAATCATCTAGAAACTGGGAGCACTCATATTTCCCTCACCAGTTCTAGGGAATCCAGCTACGGTAGAGGAGAGGCAGAGAGGCAGAGAGGCAGGAAGGAAGGAAGGAGGGAAGGAAGGAAGGAAGGAAGGAAGGAAGGAAGGAAGGAAGGAAGGAAGGAAGGAAGGAAGGAAGGAAAAAAAAGAATTAAGAATTAATTGGGGGACACTGCATCCACTATCAGAGTGCCTGGTTCAGGTTCCAGCTCCATTTCCCATTCCAGCTTCCTGCTGCTGCATACCTTGGCAGGCAGCAGATGGTGGCCCAAATATTTGATTTCCTATCATCCATGTGAGAATCCCAGTTGATTTTTGGGCTGCGGACTTCAGCCTGTTCCAAGTGCAGCCATTGAGAACATTTGAGGAATCAACTGGCCATTGGAAAGTCTGTCTCTCTCTGCCTCTTTGCCTTTCAAATAAAATTGTGTGTGTGTGTGTGTGTGTGTATTTAATGGGGTCTGGCGCTGTGGCATAGTGGGTAAAGCCACCTCCTGCAGTGCTGGCATGCCATTTGGGCGCCAGTTCAATTCCCGGCTGCTCCACTTCTGATCCAGCTGTCTGCTATGGCCTGGGAAAGCAGTAGAAGACGGCCCAAGTCCTTGGGCCCCTGCACCTGTGTAGGAAACCCAGAAGAAGCTCCAGGCTCCTGGCTTCGGATGGACTCAGCTCCAGCCATTGCGGCCATTTGGGGAGTGACCCAGTGGATGGAAGTCTTCTCTCTCTCTGTCTCTGCCTATCTGTAATTCTTTGGAGTTCAAATACATAAGTAAACCTTTAAAAATATTTTAACGCAGACTAAAATTGAACATTATTGTAACATCAAAATGAACACAATGTCAATGACATGATGCTTAGATTCTTACATATTTTGCTCAAAAATAATGACTAATAAATATTTTATCTGATTAATAAATAATGATTGTTTCAGATTTATACAAAGCATGTCTCAGTAGAGTGGGTGTTGACAGTATTTATAATAAATTAAAAGATAAATGGTATATAATTATTTTCTTTTGGGTCCAGCACTGTGGCACAGTGGGTTAAAGCCCTGTCTTGAAGCGTCGGCATCCCATATGGGCTCCGATTCTAGTCCCGGCTGCTCCTCTTCCTATACAGCTCTCTGCTATGGCCTGGGAAAGCAGTAGAAGATGGCCCAAGTCCTTGGGCCACTACACTCACGTGAGAGACCAGGAAGAAGTGCCTGTCTCCTGGGTTTGGATGGGCACAGCTCCAGCCATTGCAGCTATCTGCGGAGTGAACCAGAGGATGGAAGACCTCTCTCTCTGTCTCTATCTCTTTCTGTAACTCTGTCTTTCAAATAAATAAAATAAAAATCTTTTAAAAATTATTTTCTTTTTCATATATTTTTAAATTGAGACTAATGTATTTCCAAAGAATCTCATAGATCCTAAGTATACAACTAAATGAGTTAATGTTGTTAATATAACTGAGTGTGTGTATGATCATTTAACCATAACACCAATCAAGACAGAGAAGATTTCCAACACCCTTGAATTGAATGTTCTCTCATGTCTCAGCCTCATGAGTTGCAATGAATCTGATTTCTGTCACTATAAATGAGATTTGCTTGCTCTTAAATTGCATATAAATGGGATCATACAATATACTTGTGTATATCACTTTTCACTTGGCATGTTTTTAAAATCCATCCATGTTATTGTTCATTTCAGACATCCATTCTTTAAATCATTGAATAGTATTTAATTGCACAAATTCACCCCTGTTTACTTTTCTCCTCTTTATGTGTATTTTTGTTGTTCTCAATTTGGAGTTATTATGAATAAAGCTTTTATAAATTATGTTTATACAAAAAAAAATTAATGGGGAACAATTACAAGTGAGACAGAATACTGTCCCCACCCCACCCCCTTCTTTCTTCTAGAAAGAAGTTAAGGCTAGATCTTCTGGGCTGGTGATAACGGGATTAGAAGAGTCCTTTCCTTGACCTCCATCCTTTACCTTCTTGGAAATTTTGTTTTGTAACGACTACAATGTCACCCTTTAGTTGAAATAAAACAAATGGGTCTGGGTCAAGCTGGTTCTTGACTGGAGGCCCATGATTTCTTCCACTTCAGACCAGAGCAAGGAGGCATTTCTAGAAATCAAAGGAAGTGAGGCTGAAGTTGAAGGTGAGGTTTCCTTTATGGGAACACCTACCATAGGATCTCTAAGAATTTCCACAGAGCACATCTAGCTAGAGTACCTCTGACCTGGGTGGCAATGTGAGGGCCAGGAATGTAAGCCTGGAAAAGGCTGCAACATGGAAGCAAAGAAGTTCCAGATAATGAAGTAAACTGATTCAGTGGCTTCCACCATAGGAAGCCTCAACAAATAATGCTATGGCACCCCTCTCTAGAGCAAATGATTCAGAAGTTCTGGGGTGGATCTGTGCATGGGAATATTTTAAAGATCCCCAGGAGATTCCAACGTGGAGCCAGGCATTTTGACCCTGGGAATCCTTCCTAGTTCCACTCTATTACTTTTGGAATAGAAGGCAGGCAGCCCCACCTCTTCTTAAATTGAGAAGGAGGAGTGGGAAATTTAAAAAAGAAATAACTCTCAATGGCAGCACTGCCATGCTTATTGCAGCACTGTTCACAATAGACAAAATATGGAATCAACCAACATGTCCATCAACAGATGAGTGGATAAAGAAAATGTAGTATACAATGGAATATTATATACAATTGAATATTATTCAACTATAAAAAGAATGAAATTCTACCAATTGCATCAAAATGGATGCAACTGGAGAATATCACGTTGAGTGAAATAAGCCAAACACAGAACGACAAATACTGCATGTTCTCTCCTATATTTGGAGGCTACAACTTAAAAAAAAATCAAAAAACAGGGGCCCACATTGTGGGATAGCTGGTAAAGCCACCACCTGTGATGTTGGCATTTTGTATGGGCGCTGGTTTGAGTCCCAGCTGCTCCACTGTCTATCCAGTTCCCTGATAATGGTCTGAGAAAGCACTAGAAGATGGCCCAAGCAACATGGCCCCTGCAACCCATTTGGAGATCTGGAAGAAGCTCCTGGCTCCTGGCTTCTTCCTGGCCCACCATTGGCCATTGCAGCCATCTGAGGCACTAACCAGTGGATGGAGGATCTCTCCATCCCTGTCTCTCCCTCTCTGTGTAATTTTCTTTTTTAAAAAAAATTGTTAAGAACTATACACTACTCTAGTTTTAATGAAAGAAAAAAAAGACCTAACTATCTGAGAACCACAAAATGAACAGATGCTGCAGGAGCTGGAATTACGTGTAAGTATCAAGGACCTGAGTCCTCCTAGTCTGAAGGGGCGTGTTAGAAACTCAGGAGAAGCAAGTGTGTACAGACATGTCAGTGGTTATGGTTTACACAACCCCCCAACAACTCTGCTTTCCATCAGTAGTCAGAGAAGGATCTGTTGGCTCAAAAAGCAAGCATACAAAACAAAAACAAAAACAAAAAACAAACAAACAAACAAAAAACCTGGGAGACTGAAACCACTTCAAGAAGGAAGAAGAGGTAAGACATAAAAATTTTGTGATGTCTTCTAAAAGGGAAAGGAGATATGTACCTGATAGAAAGGAGAGGGGCTTGTGCAATGATTTTGAGGCCATTGAGCTGCCCTTGGAAGTGGTACTGGGGGAGTGGGGAAAGGAGAATTCTAGACCATGTTTTTCCCCTTTCATTTAACAGACCAAGATAAGAAGAACCTTCCGTGGAGGAATGTGTGATAGGAGTGAAGAGCAGGGCAGGAGAACAGATGTCTGCTGATAAAACTTGTTTCACTCGCCCTAGTTCCTCAGGAAAACTTGACCTTTAGCCCCTGCCATCTGCAGAGGGGCCTCTGTGCAGCCAGCATGGGCTGACGCATATGCATCGTAGTTAGGAGGACAGGGCTGGGCACAGGGGTCACAGGCTCCACCATCCACTCCAGGTTCTTCTCATTTAAACCCCGTTCCTATTCCCTTCCAAGTGGGAGAACCAGGAGCTAGGATGGGGCAAGGTGCAGAGGATTTGGGGGCCAGGTCACAGGTAACTAGACCCTTGGCAGACAAAATGCAGGGGACCTGGGTTGCATGCCACCAGTGTCCTGCAGAGGTGGCAGGAGGATTAGGGCAATGAGTTGAGAGGCGTGCATTGCTGGTGGTCTCAAGGTTCTGCAGTGTGCCTTGGTCCTAGCACAGGGCACTTCTCTCCAGGGGCTCTGGCCAGGACAAGAGAAATTGATTGCTGCTGGACAACTGCCCCCTACAGGCCGGCAGCAATCTTTTCACCAGGGCACCTCCTTGCAGTTTGGAAGAGAAAGGGCACCCCCACTGAGCAGGAATTTTGCCTTTGCCTTTTTGTGCCCTTCGGGGCCACCCATTCTCAGATTGCTTTCCTTGCAAATGGGACCTTTGGAAAATATCTAGTGCAAGAAATGTCCTTTTTTTCCATCCCCCTTCTCCAGTGTTACCTGGTCAGACCACATTTAGGGGAGAGCTCTGTTGGTAGGACAATGTAGCCTATCTAGAACATAGCCCTGAAAGCAGTGTAGCCAGATAAGATAAAAGCTGTCTAGTCAAAATCGAATTTCCAGTAAAGACTGAAGAATCTCCCAGGATGAGTGTGTGTCATGCAATGTACAGCACACATTGAGATTGAAAAAGAAAAATAGTGCTCATGTGAAATTGTAATTTAACTGAGTGTCCTGGGTTTTTTTGCTCTCACTTTGGCAACTGGAGAGGAGTGGTGTGGCTACCTGGGGCAGGGGGAACTCTTCTCCAGTCTGATCTTGCCCAGTTCAAAGGTAAAGTGTAATCTACCAAACTTGAGTCTAAGGGGCAAGGGTTAAGGCCGGGGAGGATGCAACCTTAAAGAGAAATCCCTGATCCCGTCCAGAGGGCCAGGGAAGAGGGGGAAGGAAGACAAGAGGAAAAAGACTGGGCTACCTGACAGACCTAAGCAAGCAGCTAAGGCAGTAGCTGGCATGTTGGGTTGTAGGGAGCAGTCGGGAATCTTCACATCAACTTCTCTTTGCCATTTACAGGGAGGAGCACAAGTTAAGGAATCTACAATTCTCACCCAAGTCTACCTGTGGTTGGCATGGGAGATGGGGTGTGTGGGGGGGAGGGGAGTGGAGGAGAGAAGAGTGGAGGGGAGGGGAGGGCAATGTTAAAGAGGATCAGAGGAGTGCCCAGAAGCCCCTCGGTGAGGAGGGGCAGTTGAGATGAGAGACAGGAGACCCCTGTGTCCCCCAAAGCCCCTGAGGCTTAGGGAACTGGGATCACTTCTCAGGCTACCTGAAGATGGCTGCCCAGTGGCCTCGCCTGCACTCCCCTTGCTGGGGTTGGTTTGGCAGCTATTGTTGCCCCTCAGGGCTCAGTCACGCAGAAAGGGCCAATAAACTATGTATCTCTGACTAGAGAAGAAAGACAAGGAAACCACCCTCTGGGTCAGAGGTCACCTCAGCACTGATTGAGATATTCACAACTCTTTTTTTCCTCACTTCTCTCTTCTGGTCCACCCCCTTTTTTTCTCCAGGGCTCCCCCTGGCCTGATTACTTTTTTTTTTTCAGCTGTTCTCCAAAGCCAAAGTTACCCCCAGAAATAACTGGGGTGTGATTCTGAATTTGTTTTTAAATAAATCCATTTCATATGTCAAATGCAGCTTGAGCAGTACAAAGGTAAGGGTGGATGAAACACACCCCTTACCAATACTAGTGTCTGCAGGTGGGCAGCAGTCCATCCAGAGGGTGTCTGTAAAGCACCAGATGCAACATATTTTAGACTTTTCAGGCCATGTTCAACCTCCGTGTCTACCTCCCTCCCCTTCATTATTTGCTTCTAACCCTTTAAAGATGTTTTGAAACCATTCTTGACTCCTAGGTGATCCATACACATACAAGTGTGGGCCTGATTTGACCTATAGTTTGCAGGCCATAGTTTATCATTGCAGTTCGACCCAGAAGTTGGTCTAATTCACCTCCACTCTGTCTTGTTTAGGAGGAGACAGCAAAGGGGAGGAGAGAAAGGTATGAAGTTTAGTTTTCATATCAAATTCCTTTCCTCCCAACCTCTCACCGGGACTAGATGATTAACTCCAAACCAAGTGCAAAAACAACAGTCAATTGATATTTTTATATAAGGTCAATTAATTTTATAAAATGCCTTCCGCAAACCATATGAAGTTCCTTGGGAGTCACAGACAGTATTTTTCTCTAGGTGGCCGAAATTCTTGTTCTCAGCTTGAGCAAAAATTATAATGCTGATAGTGCATCCTTTGGACTTTAGAGCATGGAGGGGGAGGGAGATAGGATGTTGGAATAGGTCTGGACTATGGAAATGGATGGTGGGGGCTCCAGACTCACACACCAAGGATGAAACTCACAGCTAGAAACCATCATGTGGTGTAGGGACACCTCTCCAGTCACTTAGGGTGCGGGATTCTGTCTCAAAGCAAAAACGTTAATCAGCAAATACCTCAGGATAGTCACAAGCTTCTCAGCACTAGTTTTTGAGCTGAGATGCTTTACATTTTACAAGTAAAGGACAATTTAGCAGCCTAGAAGGAATTTGAGGTCCAGGTAAATGTGTCCAGGCAAGGCTGATACTCAGAATCCATTCTTCTTCTCCCATCTCTTTGGGTCTGTGAGAAGGAACTTGTAAACATAAATCAGATGGTGCTATGCGTATCTCTGCTTCTGCCTGAGTTTGCCTCTCCCTCGCACTGCTCATCTACAAGGTGTTGTGATCCCAAAGGAAAGGGGAAGCCCTCTTCTAATGTGGCTGCCTTTCTGGCACCTGGAGACCAACTGCTGGTAGAGTTTAACAGCTGGGCACTCCCTGGAGTCATAAACTACTCTCTCTGGGAGCAGGACTGGCCATCAGCAACACAGCTCATCATGAATCTTTTGCCCACAGCTTGGCTGATGAACACTGCCTCTGCCTAGGGTTTCCCTCTATTTCTTGTATTTCAAAGATTCCTATTATAATCCCAAATGGGATTCTGATAGCTCCTGTTCACCTCTCTGCATTCTTTCTCCAAGTTCAGTCCTATTTACTTCAGCCTGTGTCTCCAAAGTTCAAGTATACACACACACACACACACACAGTCCTGATTGACAAGTACAATGAAAATGTCTCATTCCTGTCTGGTTTGCATTTCATTACATGGAGCAACAGCATGCCTTGGACTGCAGAGGACAAAGGCAAAAACAGATTTGTAAAAACGGTTGATAAACAGAACCTGTTTGTTCATTCCCTATTGAATTTTAAAAGTATTTAAGGCTTATAAAATATTTGTTAGTTGATGGGGCCATAGTGAAAACTCAGATGTGGTCAATAAAATCTGGAGCTCAGTGAGTGTATCCGCGGGTCCTGGAGATCCTTCGGCTCTGGTCCCTGCACCCAATTAAGAGCTTTATCTTAGCATAAAAATAAAGAGGAATTAAAAACGCATTCTTTTCCCATCATTCTTCCTCCTTCATTTTTTATTGCCATTTGTAGTTTTCCTTTTTAAAAGATCTGGGGCTCTGAAGGGAGAGAGGGGATTTATGTAAAGAAAGTGTCGTTTACTAGGAAAAAATCCGAATAATGGTGAGTTTCAAGGACACGTTTCAACGAGAAACACTTTGTGTTCCACTAGGGAGAGGCAGGGGCACCAAATTCAGCGTCTTGGAATAATTCCCTTCCTGGATTCAAAGATTCATTTCTTGAAATAAATCAGGAAGCATTGGCAGAACGGAAATCCGCTTGCTGGGTTTAAAGGGTCTTTAAAATGTTGCGAGTGTTAGATTGCAAGTCTTTTCTAAATACAAAACAGAAGAAAAGACCGCAGTGTTTCCTTTGGACTTAAAGAAAATTGCTAGGTTTCCGACTTAGGAGATTTCAGGTCCACCACAGAAAATGTATTTAGAAAGAAATTCTGATTGATAACGCAACGTGCAGTGCATGTTTTGGCTTTTAGGAGGCTGGAGTGAAGGGGTAAGTGCTGCAGATCGGGGATCTGGGTTGTACGGAGAAACCAGAGTACCCTACCCGCCCCTCAGGGTGTTCTGTTTTCTTCCTGCTTCTCCAAGATGGATTCTCAAAACCAGGCTCAAACGCTGATTTGACAATAATCAGGTTTTTTTTTTTTATTTTATGTATTGCTTTTAGATTTGACCATTCAAATAAATCTTTTTTCCTATTTATTGTCTGAACTCAGTGTAAGGGAAAGGATTCCATTATATTTCTTATCCATACAGACGTGTGGATATTTAGACCAGACCACATACAATCTGGGGGACGCATAAAAGAGATTTATTGGTTAATTTATGCTGCCTAATACACATAAACCCCAGTAAGCCAATGCTGCTGAGGAGCTTGGGTTCTAGTGTAAAATAAGAACCACAACCCCTGGGTTCCAGTTGCCCTGCCCTGCCCAGCCCCGTGGTTCCTTTCTCCACCTTAAAAACAAGGGAAAAAGGAGAGCTTGCTTTGGCCTCACTCTAATCTGTATACAAGAAAAACTTTTCTCCTTTTCACTTTCTTCTTTGTGGGCCACCACTGCATTCTCAGAATCAGCCACCCAAGTCTTCTGTTTCCCAAATCAAGTTTCGGGAGGAGGGGAAGCGACAGGTCATCAGAAAAACTTCCTTTCCTTTCTTTCCCTTTCCTTTCCTTTCCTTTTCTTTTTTTCTTTTTTTTCTCTTTTCTGCAGTGATTGGTTTTGTGGGGGTGGAAGGGTTTTTTCCATCTAAGGTAACTTACCATATCTAGAGATTTCGATTTCCACAGCGTGGATGGATCAGGGTTCCCCCCCTCCCCAAGTAAAGAAAACCCCACCCAAAGCAATCAAAACACAATTTGCAATGGTCTGCCTCTACCTGGCAGTTTATAAAGCCTCCAGCCTCGCCTGTTCGGGGGCGTCTGGGACCCCTGCGCCCCGCCAAGAGACAACACCCCCTCAGAGCCCCACATTCTCGACGGGCCGGGCTGCCCCGAGAAGGGCTCCACCGCCCGGAGTTTTGACCGGGCTGAAGCGCCTCAGGTCTGCCCCTTAACAAGCATCCCCCCACTTCCCTACTTCTCGGTTGATGATCTAATTGAATTATGCCTTTTTGTTCCAGGGACTACAGAGCACGTGCTGGAGGCAATTAATTATCGGAATGTGGCCGTATCAAAATGCACACTGGGCACCGGGTAGGTCAGCGGCGGCAGCATCCCCATGCCCTGCGCTTGAGACCCCTCCCCCAAACAGGGCATGCTAGGCTCCCGCGGACTGCCCCCTTCTGCAGCCTCTAGTCCAGTCGTCCGCCCTGACTCCTAGATTTTCGGGCTACCAGCTGGCAGCTCTGGCATTGGCGCTGGCCGGGCCAGGGCTAGACAGCCGCCTCCTCTCGGTCTGGGAGCCTGAGAACCGCTCTCACCGCGACCCGCTCTGTGAGAAAATCCAAACTTTCTCAAATCTACTACTTGCCCAGAGGCCGTGGATTGGTGGGAGGTGAAGGAAGGTAGCTGGAAGGAGGGAAATAAAGGGTAAAGTGAAAAGAAGGGGGGGAGGGGAGCAAAGGAATCCTCCCTTTTTGTAAACCTGACTCCAGGGAATTCATTTGCATGATTTAAGCATATTTGTTCTCCTCTGAACACCCCCCACCCCCGGCCAAGCAAAGAAACCCTCGGAGGAGCCACAATGAAACCATCCTTGGAGAGCTGATTTTCTGTAGATGCAATAATGTATGCCAGCAATGAACTCACCTTCCAACCTGGGGAGAGAGCTCTGGATGTGGAGGGAGAATTGGGGCGTTTGATGGGAAGGGGTGACTACCCTAAGATGTGCTACCGGCAGGGCTTTCTCCCAGCAAAGTGGCAAAGAAAGGAGGTGCAGTGTTAGCCAAGCCAGGCAGATTGGGGGACAGGAAGTGAAAGGCTGCAGTTACAAAGCGCTGCTTGAGGCGGTCTCTCCTGGTGCCTCTGAACTTGATCAGATGTTCTGTTTCCTACACAGAGATGCCGGCTAGGCTGGGAGGTTGCCTTAAGGCTCAGGCTTCAGGGCTCTCCCTGCTCAGGATGTGACAATCACAGCTATCTTTCTCTTGGCCTTTTCACTTTCACTCTCCTGCAGTCTTCCCAAATGTCTTGCTAGATAAAAAGTGAGTGCATTTATAGCCTTGTCTTAACCTGGTCATTATGTCCAGAAAGACACTGCACTAGGCAGAAGGTGGGGGTGGGTGGGGGAGTGTAGTGACTACCACACACTCTTGGAAATTAAATCCTTAAGGGGTAAGCCTTCCCCCAAGTCACTGTATGCTTCTCCCAGTAGGAGTGGAAGAATGGCCAGTTGCGAGGGAAAAAAATTCCATTTCACAGGTTCCCATTTCACCACTTCACACATTTTTGTTGGAAAATGTTGAGAATTCTAAGCTGATTCGCCCAGTGATTTGCAAACCGCACTGACACTATGTGTTTTATGTCTTTAATATGTGTTTAGTGTGTTGTGAATGTTTTGTGTACAGGATTAAGTGTGTTCTGTGCTTGTTTGTATCTGTTCCTATATTTGCTGTTGTGTGCTTATTTGCTCTATTGTGTGTTTAGTTGTGTGTCTTTATTGTGTTGTGTGTAGTTTGTTGTGCTAATGTGTTGTGTGTGCTTACTCTGTTGTGTGGTGTGCATATTTAATGTATTGTGTTTTGTCCTGTGCATTTGTATTTACTGTGTTACCTTCGTGTATCCTGCTCTGTGTTTGTGCTTATTGTGTTGTGTGTGTTTGCTAATTTGTGTCTGGCATGCATGGCAGGGGCGGGGTTCGTTGGGCAGAGGCGAGTACAACCACTGCTCAAAAACTAAATGGTCAACGTTTGGCTATTGGCTCAAACCTACGTATGGGACATCTGCTGCAATTGTAGCCGTTCTTGTTTGGGCCTCGGACGGTTGCCGGCACAAGCAGCGACCTGGGTCTGGTGTCTCGGGGCCATCGGGGCACGGCATTTTGGCGCTCAGCGGGGATCTGCACCCCGTGGCAGTTGAGGGAACACGTCCTCCAGGCGGTGAAGTAGCAGGGAGTCCGAGCGGGACTAGATGTTGAGCGCCGCGCCTACGGAGGAGGCGCGACAGTGGAACCGATCCTAGAGAGGTAGAGTTTTCTTTAGCTAAAGCGGGTAAAGAGCGCGTGAGGGGTGCTTGCTCCCTTGGGGCTGGGACGTAGCCCAAGCAGTAGCCCGAGAGATGCCCGACTCCTCCTCGCCGCTTGTCGACGTGAGCCTGGCCCCAGTTCCCCGCAGTCACGCAAACCCTGCAGAGTCCACTCGCGGCCGCACGGCTGCCGCCGCCTCACCTGCCAGGCGCCCGGCCGCTGCCCAATCAGCGGCGGTCGCTCGGCTGCGGCTGCCATGTTCCTCGTTCTGCGCTGCCAATCATTGTGGCGACGGCCAATGGGCGCTCTGGCCGGGAGTCAGGTGACCGCGGGCCAGTTGGCTCCCCATTGGCGCGCGCCTCACGGCCTCCCGCTCGGTTTATGTGCTAGGAGTGAGTGATTGACTTTATCAGTCCAAGGACATTACTCTGGAGGCGAAGAGACTGGGACTCGCGCGGCGAGCGGCGAGGATCGAGCTTGCCTATTACCCGCTGGTCGCGAGCCGGCCTCGCCACTTGGGGCAGCCCAGGCGAGAGGCCGGTACCCAGGGAGCCTCCTGGCTCCGCGGTTCTGCGCTCTCGGGGAGAGGAGGGGTGCCCGGGACAGGATTGGCAAACTCCGCCCTCCACTTATTATTTAGCTTATTTTTCTTTGTGCGCTCCTGCTAGTTTGTTAAACCAGATCTAGTCCCAGAGTCTTTTCTCCTCCCTTCTGCTCTCTCCTCCTTCCCCCCTCTTTCCCCCCCACCCCACCCGCTCCTTCTTCTTCCCCTCCTCCCTCCTATCCCTCTGCAGGAGACTCTTGCGGCTACGGAAAGTTGCAGCCCCTGGTAGCGCCTTGGGGTTCTGTCGGCAGCGTCCAACGGCCGCCACCCCTCTCCTACTACGGCACTTCGGAGAGCTTCGCCGGCACCCTCGGTCACTTCAGCCGGATCGCCAGTGCCCAGAACGCCCCACCCATGACGATGCTGCTGGACGGAGGCCCGCAGTTCCCCGGGCTAGGAGTGGGCAGCTTCGGTGCGCCGCGCCACCACGAGATGCCCAACCGTGAGTCGGCCGGCATGGGACTGAATCCCTTCGGGGACTCAACCCACGCAGCGGCCGCCGCTGCTGCCGCAGCTGCCTTCAAGCTGAGCCCGGCAGCGGCTCACGATCTCTCTTCGGGCCAGAGCTCGGCGTTCACGCCGCAGGGTTCAGGCTATGCCAACGCCCTCGGCCACCACCACCACCACCATCACCATCATCACCACGCCAGCCAGGTGCCCAGCTACGGAGGCGCTGCCTCTGCCGCCTTCAACTCCACGCGCGACTTTCTGTTCCGCCAGCGCAGCTCTGGGCTTAGCGAGGCGGCCTCGGGTGGTGGGCAGCACGGGCTCTTCGCTGGCTCGGCAAGCAGCCTACACGCTCCAGCTGGCATTCCTGAGCCCCCTGGCTACTTGCTGTTTCCCGGGCTGCACGAGCAAGGCGCCGGGCACCCGTCGCCCACGGGGCACGTGGACAACAACCAGGTCCATTTGGGGCTGCGCGGGGATCTCTTTGGCCGTGCTGACCCGTACCGTCCGGTGGCCAGCCCGCGTGCGGACCCGTACGCCGCCAGCGCGCAGTTCCCGAACTACAGCCCCATGAACATGAACATGGGCGTGAACGTGGCGGCCCACCATGGGCCAGGCGCCTTCTTCCGTTATATGCGGCAGCCCATCAAGCAGGAGCTGTCGTGCAAGTGGATCGACGAGGCTCAGCTGAGCCGACCCAAGAAGAGCTGTGACCGGACCTTCAGCACCATGCACGAGCTGGTGACGCATGTCACCATGGAGCATGTGGGGGGCCCGGAGCAGAACAACCATGTCTGCTACTGGGAGGAGTGCCCCCGCGAGGGCAAGTCCTTTAAGGCGAAGTACAAACTGGTGAACCATATCCGAGTCCACACGGGCGAGAAGCCCTTCCCGTGCCCTTTCCCGGGCTGCGGGAAGATCTTTGCCCGCTCTGAGAACCTCAAGATCCACAAGAGGACCCACACAGGTAAGGAGGAAGGCAGTCGGGCGCGGAGTTCATCAGGGGCGCCGGGCCACGGAGTGGACTTGAAGTGCGAGGGAGAAGGGGTGGTGGCCAAGAAGAGGGGCGGCGCCCCGCTGAGGTCGATCGGAAAAGAAGCGCTGTCAGTGCCCTTCCAACCTCTCGCCCTCCCCTCCCCGAAGTGCTGTTCCCCAGTCCTAACTTCCTGGGCAGACGGCTCTGCGGTCTCAGGAACTAATTGGGACCTTCTCGAGCCCAAGAACAAACTGGCGCCGCCTCTTTTTGTCTCCCTTTCTAGGTTACTGTGAAGGGACTCCGAATGTGTTGAGAGCGTATTGCTTACAAGCGACTTAGCTCTCGGCACACATTCGAGGAAGGCAACCATAGAAATGCTAATGAAAACTAACTTTCCGCTTACTTCCGCTCTTTTTTACACTTGATTGGCACATCTCCTAATTAAATGACTGATACTTTTGTCAAACTATTTTTATTTGGAGTTTCAGGTTCAATTCAGTGTTCCGGGAGGAAAGCTAAAGTATAGAAAAGGCACCACAGTTTCGTAGTTTGTTCAGAACATTTTGTAAAACTGTCTGGATCGCCTGGATTTATATGGTTTTCTCTTTTCGAACATTAAGTGCGACTATCTAGGCTTTTTAATAGTGGCCTTAGCAAAACCGCTGCATTTGAAAGAGGCAAATTAAAAGGTACAAAGGGGCTGATCAGGAATGTCCCGTCCCGGGCCCATTGTCCCGCCTGGCTCGGTTACATCGCCGAGGTGGCGGCAGAACTGGCCCGCGCGGTGGGATCCCCGGGCCGGCTGGGGAGGAACCACAACTTTGGGGAAACTTTGGAGGCGCGAGGCGCTTTGCAGTCCTGAGGAAACAAAGGGATGATCAGGTTTGGGGCCGGCCCTGCCCCCCCCAACCCCCCCCCCCCCCCCGTCCCGGACCACCACTCCCCAACCCTGCGAACTCAACAAGCGCTCTCCATTTTTCTCCAGGGAAAAGAGATGCGGCAGCCGCCCCCAGCCGGCGCTCCCTCTCTGGGAAGACCGCCGAGCGCCCAGTCTCCCGCTGCTCCACTCTGGGAAGCTCCTGGCCCTAACTGTATTTTCCTCCCCTTTGCGTTTTTGCTTTTGCAGGTGAAAAACCGTTCAAATGTGAATTTGAAGGCTGTGACAGACGCTTTGCCAACAGCAGCGATCGCAAGAAGCACATGCATGTGCATACTTCGGATAAGCCCTATATCTGCAAAGTGTGCGACAAGTCCTACACGCACCCGAGCTCCCTGCGCAAACACATGAAGGTAATTACCTCTTTATTAGCGGTCGGCGGTTTGTAAATACTCGGCCCGACACCGGGCGGCGGAACGGAAGCGCCCGCGCGGGCAACCCTCTATCCTCCACGTTAAATCCGATTTGCTCCAGCGGTGACACCTTGAACCCATTTTTGGGAACCCGGAGGGTGGGGCGAGAGAGAACAGAGTTGGGAGGAGGAGGTGGGGACGCAGGGAACAATCGGTTGTTTACTAGGAAGCTCTAGCCGAGTTCGCCTGGGCTTGAGGCTTCCACGCTCAGCCCGCGGTGGGAACAGACAGCACTGAACCCGAGGGTGGATGCTTCGTTCGCCCTCTGGCTTCTGATAAAACAATAGGGCCGAGGAGCGCGTTCTGATTCCGCACGTTTGTCTTAAGACTTCCGCAGCGCCCAGCCCCCCTGTGCCACCCTTCTCTCTACCTGCTTTCCGAAGCCGAAACTGGCTTGGCAAAACCTGGGCCCGGAGTGACTATTTCACAGAGCCCCACAAAATAGCTGCTTATCCCGCTCTATCCGCGGAGAAAGCATTTTTAAAGTGGCATGACTAAAACGGAGTACTTTATTCCTTTGCCATATTGCCAGTCTTGGGACCGAAACTGGGTTTTGTCGAATGTGTCCGGGTTTTCTAGACATTGCTAATATGGAAATTTTTTTAAAAAAACGCATCGCATCTTTTTAAGTGGGTCACTGGGCGGTCTTGCTCGTAGAGTGCTCGAATTGTGCTCTTGTTTTTGCTTGTACATTGCCAGTTGGAATTATATTCATTATAATATATACATGTTAATTTTAGGTTCATGAATCTCAAGGGTCAGATTCCTCCCCTGCTGCCAGTTCAGGCTATGAATCTTCCACTCCACCCGCTATAGCTTCTGCAAACAGTAAAGATACCACTAAAACCCCTTCTGCAGTTCAAACTAGCACCAGCCACAACCCTGGACTTCCTCCCAATTTTAACGAATGGTACGTCTGAGGACAAACACAAACACAAACCCTGTTAACCTTAGAACGGACTAAATGCATTTTTAAAAGGAAACTGAGACCAATGAGATGGAAATGGAGTTTTAATGCAAGAGACCATATATAGGGCTACATCTTGGTAATTGTAATTGTCCAGGAAGGTTTTGGGCAAAATCCAAAAGTAGCTGTGCCCTTTTCTCAGGATCAGAAAATGTTTTGGCATTTGAAGGATTTTTTTTTTTTTTACAGAATCTTGTCACTGCTTTTTCTTCCCCTTCCTCTTGCTTTCTGCGCATCCCATTCCTAAACTCCTTCAATTCATTTTAACACTTGTCCTGTTTCTTGAGAGGAAGTTATAGAAGGCTTGATGGTGGTGGTGATGTTACACTGATGGAAATTCTTCGCCTTAGTGGTGATTGTTTAAACTCTCACAGTCTTAAACCGTGCCAAAGTCCTGTTATGTCTTGAACTTTTCCTCAAAGCATTACACTTGTGAATGTATTTTTGTCTAATGGGGTCGAAACTGTTGTTCAGTATTTTTTCAGGCTGAGGATGTGATGTTACTCTACACAGATTGTGACATTTAGTATACGATTGCCTTTTGTAATAACTTTTTTTTTGTAAATACATATCCATTGATGCCATATTTATCGTTTGTAATTTAATTATTGCTACAAGTGCCGGGAACTGAACAATATTTATGGATAAATGTTTTCTAACAAATTCTGTACAGCTTTTGATTATAACTGCTTTAGCATTAAAAATTTATTGTTTTGAAAAAGGAACACAATTTACAATTTTTGAACCACTGACTCCTTTCTCTTGTTTTGTAACAGCCTCCTTGTACAAAGAGGCGACGTGAGCAAATTGAATCTTGTTTGTTGGTATTTATAACTCACGCAGATCTCTTTTTTAATTATTAAATTATTTTTCTATTACAGTATAGATTCCTTACAGTGTCAGTGTCCATCTGGGAAGACCCTCATTTCTTTATCTCTAGCTCAGATGGTTGTTTAACTGCGAGTTTAAATGTGTTTGTCCTGGATTTTCGGCATGCAAATCAAATATTACTGATCAATTCAGTTAGTGGCCATGACATCTCAATCTTGTACTTCAAAGAGTGAGAAGCTGGATTTAATCATCCCTGCCCTACATATATAAACATAAGGTAACCTAACGAGTTTTATGTCCCTTAGTTCTTTATTACCTTACATAAAAATGAAAATTGCGGCAGGATGCATGTCTGTCTATTCTATCTAGAGGTCACCCATACACCTATATATGTTTGTATCTATGACTTATCTAATCTGCCTATCAAATCTGTCTAGCTATCTATATATTTTCAAATGATAGCATATGTCTGCAACAGTGGTGAATGAGCAAGGCCAGTTGAGCAGTACTTATGCTTAAAGTGCTTCTTAAAAGAACCATAGTCCATTCAAATTTTGGAAGGCAAAGGCTGATTTGTTTTCTGTATATAGTTCTATTCATAATTGCCACAATTATTCATAACATTTATATAGCGGTGTAATAACTGCAACAGTTCTGAAATACTGTGGAAAGAAAAACATTTGCAAAATATGTATTTTTAAAGTTCATGATTTGTAGGCAAAGATATTAAGAGCATTGTTTCCATTAAAATCAATAACAATGAAAAATGGTTGTTTGCTTTGTGATAAAATGTTAACAATCCATTTGATCTTCAGTGAAGCAACTCCTTTGGACAAACAGTTCTTTTACAGTGGTTATATGGAAAAGAAACTGATTACTATTTGTGGGGGTTGGAGTGGGTAGAGTAATGAGACTTTTTTTATTAGGGTGCTGTTTATTATTTGAGAGCCCAATCTCTGCATGAATGACAGAAAAGTGGAGATAAGGAATTGTAAAGTATTTAGAAATGTGATGAATAGGCTTAAGTACCTCTTTCTCTTTAAGGGGCAGTGCTCTAGGTTTTTTGGTGGCAGTCAATTTGGTATTATATATAATCATTTTCAATTCTAGAACTTTGTTTATTGTTCCTTTTGAAGAAATAAAGTCTTGGCACATTTTATTTATGTTATAACATTTTTGTATTTCGTGCCCCATGTTCAAATAAATCAACCTAATATTGAAATGCTTAGAACTTTTGATGATTAAAAGAAACTTTGATTCCCTGGATACAGTTGAACCGATCTATTTTAAGTTATGTGTTGATCTTTGTCAACAGATAATTATTGACAGTTTCTAATTGCAAGTTGCTTTGGAGGTGACTTTTTTGTTAGTGGAGAATGGAGTCTTTTCCATTTTTTTCTCCACCAATATAAACCCGAATTCCAAGAACAGAGATTGGGATGGCTACACGTGTGATTTTGAGCAGGTAACCTGGTCAGTCTACCACTCTCAACCCAGACATTCCAGTCTTGACCTTGACATTGAGGGTGCTGTACTAGATTTCTGTGTGGGGATTTTTCCTGCACTTAAAACTAGAGACACTTCTAAATGCTCAAAAAATTCTCAGAAAGCATATACTCGTAAGACTGGCTCAAAATGTGTACCACTTTTAAGTCTAAATAGTGTTTTCTTCTGACATGTGCAGGGAATTTCCAGTTTTTCTATTTTCTTTGTACCCCCAGTCCCTTGTAACCTAACCTTGAAGTACAGTGATGGATTGGGTGCAAGATTCACTTAGAAACATGCTTTGCTCAAATTTAATATCTCCTTAGGGGATAAAGAAGAGTTGTGTTTTTGTTTTCAGTGGTTTTGAAATTATCCTACTGTAAAATTTTAGGGGAATGTATTATTTATGACCTAAGAGTGGAAGATGTCAATTGATACAAAAGCTCTACCCCTCCACTGGTTAGCTCTAATTTGGGTGCGGCATATCTGAAAATTTTATCCTCTTCATTGTCTTCTGTGGCAAAGAAAACTACTCATTTGGGTAGAAAACTTTTTCTTTTTTATAGATTTTCTTAATATAATCTGGCTCTGCAAATACACATTTATATTCTTGAATTTTCAGTCAATAACCTTAGTCTCCCCTACACACACACACATGCAAAAGAGAAATAATAAATGCTTAAGCCAGAAGTTCAGGCTAGGTTCTTGGTAATCTACTTGTTATTTTCCTTGTTGCACTTGGTAAAAGCTTTGTTTAAAGTCCACTGGCTTTTCCGAAATGGAAAATTTAGCGCGGGAAGATAACCACTGTTTGGTGGGGAAGAGGAACACGGCCATTCCCACGCAAGACAAGTCTGGCCTTCCTCCAGTTTGGAAGGTTCAAGAGCAGGACCCGGGCTGCTCAGGGCAAGGCGGGGAGGGTGGAGACCAATGAGCTCACAATGCCTCCCCAGAAAGTTGGATGTCTGCTGGACTCATTCGCCCCTCCTCCCCCCCTCCGCCTGATCTCTGGTGCTTCGATCCTGGCTCCTTCTTGTCCCTCCTATAAGAAATTCCACTCCCACAAACGAGAGTAAGTCTAGCGGCCTGTTCAACACAAGAGTTAGAGCAAGACGTCCTCCTGGCACCTCGGGTGGTTTTCTCTTGACGGGCCTCTGCCTCTCAAAGCCTAATTCTCCAGTCGGGCTTTAGCCAGGCGTCTCGGAAGTCATGGCTCCCACGGGACTGTCCTGGCCCCTGGTCGGGGCGCCCAGGGTCCCTGTCCACACCAAGCTGCTTCAAGTCCTGGCCGAGGCCCGGGCCAGGGGGAGGGGACCTCATTTCCTAGGGTCAATTCTCTCGCGGTTTCTGCCCGCTGACCCTTTGACCTCCACCTACAGGGCCCTTGGCGGCCGTAAGCCGGCGGTCGCCCGGGCTCCGAGGACGCTTCGCGCCCCATCGCCTCCCGGCCTCATTAGGCCGGCGGGGCTGTAAAGCAGGAATCAGCCGCTGCCTAATCCGGACCTGGGGTCAATACGAGCCCAAACAATGGTGAGCTTCGAAGGCCACTGCGCAGCACTGGCCACAAACTTTGTGTTCAATTCATTTTTCTAAAGCAGCGAGTGTGGGGGAGGAGGATGGCGTAGGGAGGGTGCTATTCGTCCACTCCAAGGCCGCTCGGGGCTCCTGGTGCTCACTCAGTGGCCGTGCCCTCGCGGTCTCCTCGCAGCACCTAAGGAGGAGGGGGCGACGAGGCCGTGTTCCCGGTTGGCGGCCTCCGTAGGGCTCCGAGCTCCGGCCCGAATGAGGCCGCCCCTGCGCCGGGAGCCCACTTTGAAGTGGGTTTTTAGCGCGCACGTGTGAGAGTCGGGCCAGGGCCTGCTCTGGGACCCGCTGGGAGGAAAGAGGAGGCTCGGGCCCGGGCCCCAACCCCCCTACACTCCCCGTGGCTCCGGCCTTTTCAAGCCGCGGCTGGGGGCCCGTAGGCCTCCCCCACCCGCCCCCACTGCCGCGCCGTGCGCAGGCGCACAGCCGGCAGCCGTCGAGTCGGATTTTGCGGCGAGGGGGTGGGGGTAGAGTTGAAAGCGGCTTGGCGGCGCTCGGGTCTCTGCTGAGCCGGGAGGGAGGGAGAGGAGATGAGAGGGCTGCAGAAAGGGGGATTGGTTTTGGGGCGGCTCTCGAGTCGCGAACATGGCGGCCGGATGAGAACCCCCCCGCAGAGCGCGGTGAAGCGCCGACCGCGGGCTGCCCAGCAGTTGTGTGGTTTAAACTCCCTGGCTCCTCGGCTCTGGGCGCCTCGTGCGGGAGGGCAGCTCCTGACAGTGCGACGCAAAACTGTGCCGAGATAGAAGCGACGAAGTTCTTCCCGTGCACTCTGCTGGGAGGTTGGCGTTCCCCGATGGGGGTTGCGGTTCCCGGGAGTCCTGAACAGAAAACCTGCCCAAGGCCGCCTCATTCTCCCTGCCCGACTTAAGCATTTCTCCTTGGCTCTTGGATAGGGGCTGCTCTTGCGCATTGTGTCACAGTCGGGATTCCACAGCACCTTGGACTCCCTAAAAATGCACAACGGAGGACACTGTGTTCTCTTCCCAGGGCAGTGGTGACTCCGTGAGGAGGGCAATACTAACCACCATTTCTAAATAAATTGTCCTGGTCTGTCAACAGACATTGCGAGTTCAAGCCTTACACATCGCCCAGGCCCCGTTTTCTGCACATCTCATTTAAACGTGAGCGTATGAAAACTCAGCTTGTGTGGGTGTGTGGGTGTGTGTATGAGTGCGCGCGCGCACGCACGCCACAACAGCTGCTGTACTTGCGTTAAGGGAAAGAAAGCAAGCCACAATCCCGAAAACTTTTGTTCAGTTTTTGCTTAACTGCCTGGATACCGGCTTACGAAAACAACCCTGGGGGCTCTGAGATCTCGAGCTCGTGTTTTCTCCGCAGAAAAATTCTTCGGATTCTCCTTAGGCTGAGAAAAATGTAAGAGGAAAAGGTGTCGTTATTGACCCCTCAGCCCCTCTAGGAAAAGCAGCAGCGCAAACTCTTCCAGGTTGCCTCTTGGTGGAGACCAACAGTCAAGGCGGCGCTCTTGGGGTTGCCCAGTGACAAGCGTTTGGGCTCCTGAAGGTGTGGGGCAGTTCCTGAGGGCCACCTTGTGATGGGCCCCAGGTGGGTGGGCAGGTCATTAGCAAGATTGGCCCTGATGGGGGGAAATCTGCAAAACAGTGTCTTTATTTTCAGAGAACAATTCATGGGGTTGTCTTTCCTCCTTTTCAGTGCACAAAGAAGACGGCTTTGGAGCAAGAATTTGGACTATGCATTTAAGTTGTCGCGCTTTGCATTGGAAACCCCTGGGCAATTAAAATAAGCATGCCCCATAGTATTTTCTGTCCTTTTCTTATGTGCGATTCCTGCAAGTCAAAGGGGCTGGAGCCTCTGCAGCGGTTTGGAAACTTGTTTTGAAATTGCCACCAAACCTATTTTTCTTTTTCTTTTCCTGTGGGTGAAGTTTCCTTCCCAGGCCCAATCACTACAACCCCCCCCCCCCCACACACACACACACACACTGGAATAGTCTATTGACATCTTTGGACAGATCAAAAGAAGTAAACGGTGCCTGTTGTGTACTTTCTTTTTCTCCATGTTGTAGTTTGAACCCTGAGGTTTGAGCGTTTTCCTGCCTAAATCTCCTGGTACCAAAAGCGCGCGGGGCTGGAGTGGGGGTGGAGGTGTTCATTAATTTGAAAAAAGTCCTAGCCAGTACTTAGCGGGGCTTGGCCCTTTAAGAATGATAGAACTCAGAATCTTTCTCTTACATTGACTTCAAAATCAAATGAAAATGCATTGGCAAAGTGTTTCCCCTGGATACCCGCGGTGCTCTGGGCCATTTGATATGGTAAAGCGGGTTGATTTTCATAGGAATTGGGTGAATGGAATTTCTCCAAAACTGGGCAAATGATAAATTAGTAGAGCTCTTCTATTTATTGGAATGATGATTTCAAAGGGCACTACTTTTCTCACCGAGCTGTGATTTCCATCATAACTATTGAAATATACAGCTTGAGAAACACTAAGTTTCCAGAAAGCATTTGAATGGGGGTGGTCAGAGACCTTTGGCTACTAGCAACTATTAGTAGGAGTGTAACTTTGAATATTGGGAAAACTCATTGCAGAAAAAATCTGTTAAAACTAAAGAAAATGTCTTCGTTTAAGAAGCATCCAGCTAACCAGCAGTTTTGTGTATTTTTCATCTTACGAGAATTCAACCTGTTTACTGATGGACACAATGAAATGTAAGCTTTCCAGTAACTATCAAAGTAGCTTTCACCAGATGGCAAGTTTATGTTTGATCTCTCCAGCAGGGTGTATATGTTATCTAATGTACTTTATTAAAATATAACCTGTATGAAGAACCACTTGAATTTAAGGTGTTAAAAATAAGTGAATCCGTGATGTTTCCTTTCAAGCAACCTAGCCATGTAACATTTTGTGACATTTTTCTAAGAAAAAAAAGTAGCCTATTTTGACCTATCTGCAGTTCACTTTTTGTTTTTTTGCCAGTGTTGTCCTGCTTGGTATCCGGGACAGTCTCTAATTCCTGATGAAGAACTTGATACTGACGTTGGTATGCAGCAGCCTGCCCTCCATAACACTACCTATCCTAAATGCAGGGTTAATGCCGAACCTACTGTGCAAGAAATGATTTACTGATGAGGTTTCAAAGAAAACCACATCAATTTGGATGTCTGTTACCTTGAAGTGATCATTTTAAGAGTAGTAGCTTCTTCCCTAGGTATAAAAAGACTATTTTCTTCTTTGGGTGTATTTCATTCTGTGTTGAGCAGTCATTTGTGAAATGAAAAAGCAAAAAGTTTCCCCTCCAATTTAGTATTTATACATGGGAAGATGGAGGCGAAGTCTGGCCTAATTCATAACCCATTATGCCTCGTGTTGACCTTATTGAAAATCTTTCTCCAGTGTCTGCATTGCACATGTAGAATTAAAGAATTTAAAAATAGAAACATGGATGCTTGTTTTGTTAATTTCATATGTTTATATTGAAGTATCAGTACCCAGGATCCCTACAATTGTTGTGTGACTTAAATAAAACCATTTAAATTAGTCTTGTGATTATTGTTTCATTATACTAACAACTATAGCCCATAAATAACCTAGATTAACCTGTTGAATTGGGACAATTTATATTTGACTCACATTTTTCATGGCATAGCTGGGCTTTTTCACTGAGTAATAAAATTGGTGGTGGTCAGGGCGGGGGTGGGTACTACCCACAGTGAACAAACGCCAACCAACTATTTTGAGCTCTCAATGTTTTCCAGGAGGGTCTCAGGGCCAGGTGCTGGGGAGGTCTGGGGAAGAATTCAGAGCCAAGGGTTGATCAGGGGTGATTAGAAGGAAGGAATGGAGGTAGGAGTTTACAGAGAAAAAAGGAGCATTTGAAGGGCACTATTTGGTTGAGAAAAAATGGGAAAGACAAAGCTGAAGATAACCAAAAGGTGCAAAGAGGAACTCTGTGGCATCCAGATAGGGGACACTGCAACATTGCATGATACCACAATCCATGTGTATTGTTCAGAAGCCTGAAGTCTTTGGGGCAGACATCTTCGCAACCATTGATTAAAACATTTCTAGCATCATGAAATATAGATGTTGTTAAAAACGCAAGTTGTCATTAATTAATTGTAGTGTTAGAGAAAATGAAGACACTTTGCAGAAATTCTCGCAACTAAAGTACTTGATTTCTCATTTTAAATTTAACATCTGTAATCTAGTGTAATCTGTAAGTGGCTGGCCATCCTTCTATTTATTTGGCATGATTATGCCATGGTGAAGTATTGTGAAATTGCAGCTTGAATAGAATACATCACTATTGGTTCTTTAGATCTAGTGTTATTAAAATTTCTGGTAAGTAGACTGATGATATTATAATTCCTCGGTAGTGGGAGGAGAGCTCATCTCCCCCTGATTCCTGCTGTTCATTTACATCAAAAATAGGAGAATGGGCCTGTCACGGAAGACTATGATTCTTTGATTCTCAGCTCCCTGAGACTTGATATTTTTGTATCCCCCATAGCAATGTTGGTAGAATTTTTGTGTTTTGTTTTTATTTTGAAGAACAAGAACTGTGTTCTTTTAGAGGAGCAGTGGAGTATTATAATAGGATTGTTGAAAAAAGCCTTTGGAAAGGTAAGCTACAAAGTTGTGTGTGAGCCAGCCTCACAGTGATAATAATACCTCCTAGAGTTGTTCCAGGGACTAAACAAGAAAATGCCCATAAAGAATCTGTCACAGAGCAGTCCTTAAACAAATGTTAATTCCCTTCTTTCTGCCTTGCAGGCAGGTATTATTTTGTTGCTTTTGGGTAGTTTCCCACTTTTAACATGAAATATTTCTCTGGAAACATACAGTGGTTTGTACTGGGGTGCACATTAACAGTTTTCAGAGACTAGATGGAGATTTTGGGCATGTAAGAAATACTGCATTTCATAAGCATTATCACTAGTCAGGCATTTGGGTTTATGAACTTAGCTATGAATATTTAAACACATAAAATTAAAACGTTATTAAATGCCTGTTGTTTGTTATCTTCCAATGTATACACTTCTTAGATAAAAATAAGTGTGTGCTTAAAATCTGTAAACAAGATAATTTAATGTTTTAATTGGATAAATTTTTTTTTTACTTTAGTCAACAGCTTGATGCTTATATTAGAATTCAATGACAATTTGACAGTTTCAAATTGATATTCGCATGTAACGAAAAGATTAAATCTTATGTCTTAAATTATTCAGTTTTCCCCTCCTATATTTATGTTAGTATTATGCGGGTGTGACTATAGAGTAATGAGACTGATTTTATTGTGGATTCTGAAGACTAACCTTGAAAGCAGTTCCCAAAGAGCAGTCCCAAAATGTTTTGACCAATATCAGCAACCTTAGAATAAGTTTATTCCCTAGGTGAGGGCTTCACTTAAGACTTAGAACGGCAAAACGAGCAACAACCACCAGCCTTATTACTTTAAAGCCATATTATTGGTTTTATTTATGTATTAACAAATACCTTAATTATGTTGTATGAATAAAATTGAGCCTCCACAGAAAGGCATGATCTCTTATGCAGAAAAAGAAAACGAAAACACCAACACACAGCTCTTCCCAGAGGAGTTGAGTGGGAAACCTTTCTTTTCTTTCCACTGATTTTGGGGACCTGAGGCTTCCCAGCAAGGCTGGATGGTAATAATGGTTTTTCTTTGTAGACCTGAGGCAGTTTTCATTATTTCTTTCTTCCTTAGGTTCTAACCTCTGTTTTATCTTTCTTTGTGACCCTTTACTATTTACCCTGTACATTTCATGGGGGGAAGGAGTCAGCTCTGTAAAACTTATTTGGAGCCTTAGTTGACTGTTATCTAGTAATAGCCAGGTAATACTATGTGTCCATTTGCAAAATAGATGTCTGTCTTGTGCAGTGCTGTAGGATCTCTCATGACCAGGTCCTACAGGTCCTATAATAGGTGAGATCACACTAGGATCCAAAGTGTCAAGGTTAATCTGTGCAGCCTCTTCTCATAGAACATTAGGCAGGAGAACATCCTCTTAGATGTAGGGGTGGGGAACCTCCAGAAATCATTTTGTCTGGCCCTATAAGGGAACCACAAGTGGGGCTAGAAATTCAATAGATTTATAGCAGGCTAATTTTTAAATTGCTCATTTTGAATGATATAACTATCTTCATGGCACTTGGCAGAATAAAGTTTTCCCATCCCTGTAAAATAAAGTCTCAAAGAAGAAGTGTTTCCAACACCTACCATTTCTGCTCCTGCTGCCTTTTGTTGTGTGTACTTCCCTTTGGGGGGGAAAAAAATCTCTTAAAAAAACAACACCAGGTCATCAGAAATTTCAATGGTGAAACGATGAAAATGTCATTGCCAACAAGTTCTCCTATAAATGTCCCAGAGTCAACAATAGAAGCCTATTTGTGGCCAGTGCCTCGGCTCAATAGGCTAATCCTCTGCCTACGGTGCCGGCACACCGGGTTCTAGTCCCAGTTGCTCCTCTTCCAGTCCAGCTCTCTGCTGTGGGCCGGAAGTACAGTGGAGGATGGCCCAAGTGCTTGGGCCCTGCACCCGCATGGGAGACCAGGAGAAGCACCTGGCTCCTGGCTTCGGATCAGCGTGGTGTGCTGGCCGCAGCAGCCATTGGAGGGTGAACCAACGGCAAAAAGGAAGACCTTTCTCTCTCTCTCTCTCTCTCTCTCACTGTCCACTCAGCCTGAAAAAAAAAAAAAAAGTCTAATTGTGGTACAAATAAAGAAATGCATTTCAGCATCTTGTAACTCCAGTGCATAGAAATGTTTACACAGGATTCATTAGTATCACCCAGCCAGAAATTACACAGAGAAGCTACATTCATATCTTTGCACCTAATCACCAACAGAGTATGTAATTGCTTGACCCAATTGATATCAACTCTTTGGAGACCTGACTGTCCTTTGAAAAAAGGATTTAGTCACACTGATTTGTGACATCTTATTGGCTGTGATGATTACCTAAAACAGGTGTTTCATTAACTTCTGACCAATGACATATTAAATGAAGATGCTCAGCTGAGCAACCTCAGTGTTTTCAATTGACTCATCAATCGCCAGTATCTAGCTGCTGTCATGTTTCACCCTGCTAACAAGCTAATCTCCCACATCTGATGCCAACAACTCAGGTCCTTCAAACAAGTGACATGTTTGATAAAGAAATTTTTCAAATCATTATACAGTTCAGTATTTCCCTTTTCTTCTAGCACAGAATTGCACATCTGTTCCATCAGATGGCTATTCCTTGATCACCAGGGAGGCTTCCATGATTTTTGAGCCTGATTTTCTTGTATCTCAGGGATGGGAAGTGATGCTTCTCTCATTGAATATTGTATTGTTGACTAGTGACACACAATCTTTATGTCTAAGGCACTGGATTTTACCTCGTGTATGAGACTGCAGGGGAGCATTCTCACCAGACTTTCTCACAAGATAATATTGTGCAAGAAATTGAGTGGGAGAGGGGAGTAGACAAACAGACATTTTTTGTGTTATATTTGCTATGGGTTTTGAAACTTCATACCATTTTCACAATGTTTTAAAGCTTCAGAGCTTTAGTCATCTCTCTGAACTGGTGAAATGAAAAAAAAAAAATCACACGGCCCACTGGTAAACATGGATGCAATTCATTATTTAGGGAACCTTGCTTAACTGCATAATTTGCTTATATGCATAAAACCGAGGAAGTCTTAATCTCTAGTTTGCATGTGTCTGTACTGCATGCATCTGGCTCCATTAGATTCCCTGTAATTGCATATTGAGTAATTGCATAATACAGCTATTTTAACACTGAATTTAAGCCCAAATGCTGTTATTAACTGTGTAATCACTTTGGATAAGTGAATAGCTGGAATTTACTACTTGAAATCAGGATGGAGGACATTAACCATTTCCCTATTTTAAGAGAAATCAAAGCGTCGGAATACCTTTGAATTAGTATGGTTTTGCACTGGGCAAATATTAAATTGGAAAATACATAGCAACTGATAAATGCCAAATGTTGAGACAAAACAAATATTCTATCAAATCTGCTGTTTAAAAATTTTATCAATTAAGCACCCATATACAGTATAAATATGTTAATTAAAATTAAATCATTTTACAAAGGTAATTGTGCATTTCTTTTTAATTTGTATTCACTTCTTTAAATGTATGGCCTCAGGCTTTTTTGGTTAGGATTGGGGGAGGATGGATTCTGTGACTTCTACTAATTGAAATTTACTTGGTGCATATGTGGTGCTCAATAAAACATCTGTATCTCTCTGTGCATGTACATAAACTTACCTATGCATTAGATTTTAAAAAAAAATTTAGATAGTTTTTTTTTAAGATTTATTTATTTATTTGAAAGAGTTACACAGAGAGAAGGAAAGGCAGAGAGAGAGAGAAAGGTCTTCCATCCACTGGTTCCCACCCCAATTGAGCACAACAGTTGGAGCTGTGCCAATCCGAAGCCAGGAGCCAGAAGTTTCTTTGAGGTCTCCCATGTGGGTGCAGGGGCCCAAGGACTTGGGCCATCTTCTACTGACTTCCCAGGTCAAAGCAGATAGCTGGATCGGAAGTGGAGCAGCCGGGACTCAAACAGGCACCCATATGGGATGCTGGCGCTGCAGATGGCGGCTTTACCCTCTAAGCCACAGTGCCGGCCCTTGTGACTGAAGTATTTATGCCTAATTTTTAAATACATCATCAAGATTTTTAAGTTGAGAATTAGCTTCAAGGTTGTGTGGTGCATATGCTCACTTTGCTTTTCAAATCTCATGGACTTGGGCAGGCATTTGGTGCCATTTGGTGGCTAAGAAGCTGCTTGAGGGAGCCAACATTGTGACATAGTAGGAAAAGCCTCAGCCTGCGACACCAGCTCCCATATGGGTACTGGTTTGAGTCCTAGCTGCTCCCCTTCCGATCCAGCTCCCTGCTAATGTACCTAGGAAAGCAGTGGAAGATGGTCCAAGTACTTGAGCCCCTGCACTCACGTGGAGGACCTGGAAGAAGAGCCTGACTTCTGGCTTTGGCCTGGCACAGCGAAGGGCGTTGAGGCCATTTGGAGAGTGAACCAGCAGATAGAATATATCTCTCTCTCCTCCTCCTTCTCATCCTCTTCCTCTTCCTCCTCCTCTCTCTGTAACTCTGCCTTTCGAATAAATTTAAAATACTAAATTTAAAAAACAGATGGTGCTTGGAATGTATGCATCCCACATCAAAGTGCTTGGGTTCCGTCCTGGCTTTTATCTCAATTCCAGTTTCTTGCTAATGTGTACCCTGAAAGGCAGCAGAAGATGGCTCAAGTACTTGGGTCCCTGCCACCAACATGAGGGACCCAGAGTGAGGTACAAGCTCCTGGCTTCAGTCTGGGCCATCCCTGGCTGCTTCAGGCATTAAATGTCTGGATGCCTTTGTCTCTGCCTTTCAAATAAGGTGAAAATAAATAAATAAAGTTAAATGTCATGGGCTTCACTTCCCACCCTCAGCCTTTAAATGGTTAAATTCATGGTACAATCTGAAGATCATGCCAGGAACTTCTTTAGTTTAAGCTTTGAAGAATATTCTCAGGGAAAGCTTTCACTACATTCTTCCTTGATTTCATTAGGTATTCTAAAACTCTAAGGGTAACTGTATATAATCCAAGCCAAAATGTCAGTCATTTCAGGAAACATTCAATATTAATCATGAAGAGATTGTGTGTACTTAAACTCGTTAATTCATTAAATCAGCTAGATGTTCTGCCATTCTGTAGACAGCTGTATTTTTATGGACAAAAGGAAGTAGAGTCAGGAAATTGTACATATAGCTGGGTATCCTAAAGTATGTATTTTGTACCTGCTAAGTACCACAATGTCCACCAATAAATAACTACCGAATGAATTAATGACTCCAGTGTGTTTCCCTGGGATATACTTGGTACCTTCATTGCCACTTTATTTCTGTTTAGATGTGTCCAGAGGATTCTGATGTGTGGGCTGGTGGCCTGTGGAGGCACCTCGATCTAAATTTCTCTGGCCCATCCTACATAAATAACATCATACTTCACAGTGGCAGGGCATGGAGATAGTTTTTTTTTTTTTTTTGAAAGGAGAGAGCTTCATTTTTTTTAAGATTTTTTATTTTATTTATTTGAGAGGTAGAGTTACAGACAGTGAGAGAAAGAGACAGAGAGAGAGAGAGTCTTCCTTCTGTTGGTTCACTCCCCAGTTGGCTGCAATGGCCAGAGCTGTGCCGATCCAAAGCCAGGAGCCAGGTGCTTCCTCCTGGTCTCCCATGTGGGTACAGGGCCCAAGGACTTGGGCCATCCTCCACTGCACTCCTGGGCCACAGCAGAGAGCTGGACTGGAGGAGGAGCAACTGGGACTAGAACCCAGGGCCCAAATGGGATTCCGGCGCTACAGGCAGAGGATTAGCCAAGTGAGCCACAGCACTGGTCCCATATAGTTTTTTTTTTAAATACTTATTTATTTATTTATTTATTTGGTTGTTTATGAGAGTGAGAAAGAGAAAGAATGAGAATGAGAATCTTCCATCTGCTGATTCACTCCCTGAAGCCTAGAACCAGGAACTCCATTCAAGTCTCCCACGTGGGAGGCAGAGGACCAAGTACTTGGACCAGTCATCCATCTCCTTCCCAGGAATAACAGCAGGAAGCTGCATTGGAAATGGAGTCAGCTGGACTAGAACCAGCATTCTGAATATGGGATGTAATGGCTTAACCTGTGACACCCTCCCAGGGAATCTTCCTTTTAGACAATTGTTTCAGGTGAATCTGAATATATATGAAAGTTTTAGAGCTACTTCTCTTGATAGAGAATAACAAAAATCAAAACTCTTGGAAGTCTTCACTACCAATTTATCTATAACAACCAATGTTGTTATAAGACTCAGTGTATCAAAATGTTCTGCTCAATTAATAAACTCCAAAATGACGTTTGTCCAAAACAATTCCTTTTTCAGTGTGGACTGTTGTCTCAGTTCTTGACTTCACTTTACCAATGTAGAACTACCAAACATTCAGAGACACATAGATGTAGGTCTCAGGACAAATTTGTATCTACACCCAGGTGGTAGATTCCTCTGCATGTGTTTGTTTGATTTAACATTTAACTTAAAGGCAAAACCCAAGCCTTTTTGTAATTCTGATCATTTCCTATTCTTTTTTTTTTAAATATTTATTTATTGATTTATTTTTTTTTTTTTGGCAGGCAGAGTGGACAGTAGAGAGAGACAGAGATTAAGGTCTTCCTTTTTTTGCCATTGGTTCACCCTCCAATGGCCGCTGCGGTAGGCGCGCTGCAGCCGGCGCACCGCGCTGATCTGATGGCAGGAGCCAGGTGCTTCTCCTGGTCTCCCATGGGGCGCAGGGCCCAAGGACTTGGGCTATCCTCCACTGCACTCCCTGGCCACAGCAGAGAGCTGGCCTGGAAGAGGGGCAAACGGGACAGGATCGGTGCCCCGACCAGGACTAGAACACACCCGGTGTGCAGGCGCTGCAAGGCGGAGGATTAGCGTAGTGAGCCGCGGCGCTGGCCATTTCCTATTCTTTACACCAAAAGGCCTCCTGCAGGTTTCTGTAGTTTTTTGTGTTAATGATCATGACACATTAAAAATGGTAACATTATAAATACTGTGCTGTCTTAAGAATTTCTAGCACTTCCTGAATCGGAAAATAATGCTTTTGCTTTTTCTATAATCAGTAAGAACAATAATTCTTTAACTTTTCTTATACTTTTTAAAATTAATTTATTTTTTTTTTGACAGGCAGAGTGGACAGTGAGAGAGAGAGGTCTTCCTTTGCCGTTGGTTCACCCTCCAATGGCTGCCACGGCCGGCTCGCTGCGGCCAGCGCACTGCGCTGATCCGATGGCAGGAGCCAGGTGCTTATCCTGGTCTCCCATGGGGTGCAGGGCCCAAGCACTTGGGCCATCTTCCACTGCACTCCCGGGCCACAGTAGAGAGCTAGCCTGGAAGAGGGGCAACCGGGACAGAATCGGTGCCCCGACTGGGACTAGAACCTGGTGTGCTGGAGCCGCAAGGTGGAGGATTAGCCTAGTGAGCCGCGGCGCCGGCCACTTTTCTTATACTTTTATTAGACAGACATTACAACAGCATCAGTTGGAAGGAAAAGCCGATTCTAAAGTTAACTTTTGGCATTATGAGCACTAAAGGATTGTTTTTCCATAATATTGAAGAAAATACTGTTTGAATAATGCAAGTAGAGATGCTTAGTTCATCTCCATTTTCTAAGCTACAGAATGCTTGCTTTTGAATCTTTTCAATACATGCAGTTCCAACTAATAATGAGTTACTTGTATGTTCGAAAATTTCCTTTTTAAACTTTAGCTTATTTTAAACACCATTTATTTCTCCAAAGAATTATTGCTAGAGCTCATGGATTGCCTCCAAGAAAGTTTGTTTTGTTCTCTATTAAAACTTTTAACTCACAATATAGGCACATGATGATATCCTAATAAAGTGTTTGATGATCCAACTACAGATGCTAAAGGTACACTTTGGCTCTGTCTCTCCTGTCTGCCCAAAGTGGGAATAGTAATGGTGGAGATAACACAAGAGAAGACCACTTTTCTTCTTTATCGGCCTCTTTCCTGATCTGTTTGGCATATGGGCAGGGTTGGGGAGAATGTTAAAATGATAGTGTGCTTTGAGCTGGGTTTCTGATGTAAAAGCCCACTTTTATTTGCAGGTGGAAACAGGGAACAAGTGGGCTCATGTATTGGTATTGGTTAAGCAGGGGCCTTGTAAGGCAGGATCTCCTCTTTTCAGAATCACATCCTCACTCCTGCTCCCTTTTGGTTTTGCTTTGGAAAGCTCTCTCTTATCTCAGTAGAAAGTTTTCCTAAGTCAGATGCGGTATAAACCAACTGAATCTACCCAAAGTAGATAATTACAGAGTAAAAGAAAAGTACTTTAGTAGTAATCAATTATTCTTCACTCCAGAAAAGAAACTATGCCCTGGACTTAGTTTCTGTATTTTTGTTTTAGCACTAACCAATCATATTTCACTCCAAAAACACAAAACTAAACTCCCAACTTTGTATTTTTGTCCCATGTGCTCTGAAACCACACACTTTTCCTCCAAAGAGCATGTTAATTCATATCAAGCCTCTTCTATCTTGAGGACCAAGTATGATAATGTTTACATAAATAGTGTTTGCGGAAACTAGGCAAAACTTGTACCAAATCAGAAGGAAAGCTCTATTTTTGTCTGTGGCTTGTGGCTCTTTTAGCTCTTAAAAAAAGTTACCATTTCCTGAAAACTTTTTGAGTGCGTTATTTACTGAAATCGCTAAATTCAGTTCATCTAATAAAAGTATCTCAACCTGTAACATTTTTAGTTGTGTAGTTCTTAATTTTAGACTAATTATGTAAATCTTCCAATTTCTTACAGCTTGTTTTTATTAATTTTTGCATTTTTCAATGTCACATTTTATACTAAAAATGTCAGAACAGTTTTTAATGAAACAAATATTGAATTAAATGCAATAAAGTAGCAGTAAATTGCAATAAATGTGTGTTGTGTAACTATCAGCCAGTGTTAAAGGGAACACAGGTATGACAAACCAGGACCTTGCTAATAGCTTTGGAACTCATTTCTAAGTTCTTATATATATTAAAGATGCAATCAAAAGGTTACTTTTATTGGCTGCATTATGAAATCTTGTCCCCTGGATTAGGGAGGCAGCTGATGGATAATGTTGTAAACTGGCCCCTTTCTTACTGGAGCGGCCTTCAAATAGTTTTCATTGGCAGTTTGTGAACTTCCCTGGATTTTTAAAGACTCTCCTTATTGTTCCATAAAATGCAATTTCCTTTGTCTTTTCAGTTCCTTTTCTGCTGTTTTCAGAATAGGGCTTAAAAGTAAGATAAAAGGCCTGATACTTTCCATCATAAAAAGTTGTAATGACAGGTCTCACTAATTAAAGTGTAACAATAAGAAGATTAGCTTTTCAGCTAACTTTGTGCTGAAGCTATACAGTGTTTTCAAAAGCCCTAACTGACAACATATTGGAGTACAACATCTTTAAAATCTAAGCGTTCACACGTGGATTTGATTATAACATGCACACTAAGTAGAGGCCCAGTACAGTAGTGCTTCCAGAATGCAGTAAAACTGTAGAACTTCCCATTTCAGTGCAAGCATTTTGCTCCTACCCATTCTATTACTGAAAAAGATCATAGGGCGATTTGGAAGCTCACACTGTGGAGCCAGGCCCCGTGCTGATTTTGAACAAGGAGCCTTCCTCTGGATTTCTTGATATTAGGGAAGAAATCAGAACATATGTGCTTCTTAATGCCTCTGTTTCCTTCCTTCAATGCAAGAGCCCATCTTCAACCCTGTGTTAATAAATTAAGTAATCTTCCTTTCTTGTGGTTTCAATACTACCACAATGTGCCTAGTGCATTATTGGAACATTACTCATCTCCAGGGACTAAATAGTTGAAGCAATTGGAATACATTTGGTGTTTAAAACATGGCACACCACTGAGTCTTAGTTTTGGGGGGGTTCATGGGATAACATTTATCTGAATAGCACCGAATCAAGCACATTTCTGGAGGTATAAAAGTAATCAAAAGCACTCTAGACAAGCTGTAACAGCTGATGGGGAAGATCAGAGAGTGAGCAAGGGGAAAAATACTCAAGCACAGATATTTTTAAATTAGTGATTAGGTCTTCCTAATGAAAAGGATGAATGCATTTCTTTATTATTTGGTTAAACTTGGGGAGTTGGTTCAAATTCAAATTAAGTAGCTCTTATTTTCTATAACACATGGCTTTAAGAATAAGTTCCTTATTCGCACTTGTGTCATCTTTAATTTCAATAATCAGTGCTTGGGGATTATGCAACCTTTTGTGTCTGACCCAGGCAGAAATATTGGGCATGTTTTGCTGTATTTCAGCTTTGAAGATATGATATTGTGGTTCTGCTCCAAGTTGGAATAAAGGTAGCTGTAACTTTTAAATTACTTATGTACCTTCGAAAAACTTAATAGAAGAGTCCCTAAAGCATAGTCACAGGGGGAGAAAGGAGGCCAAGTCAAAGTATCTTCATTTTGTATAATCCTGAGCAATTGTCCTTTTCTTTACTTCTTTGGCTCTACAAACTAACTTAGGAAAATTGTGTTGACATTCTTCTCTCTTGCTTTGCCACCTGGTTACTTCAAGTTCTAAGTTTCACCTGGACTATTGTTTTGCTTCCTAACTTTGGTTTCCCTTCGTTCATGTTCTCCCTACTCTTGTTTTACAGCCTGCTGCCTCATCTTCCTGACACCCACCACTGTTCTGTCATTTCTGTGCTCAGGAGCCTTCAGTGGTGCTCCATTGCTTACCAAAAGAAGTACAAATTTCGTAACTTCATACAGAAGGCCCTCCTCCCTTAGGCCCAGTCAAAATATCTTCCTTGGAAAGCAGTTTAAAATAATAGTGAAGAGAATATTCTTTGGGAGTCACATCAGGATTGCATCCTTGTGACCCAGTTGTGTGGCCTTGGGAATTCTTTAACGTTCTGAATCTCTTTTCTCACTGATGTAGAGTTGATAATGCCAACACTTACCACTGCTGGGTGTTTGTGAGGATTAAACTAATGTTATAAAATTCACAGACTTTGAAGTGTGACAAGCACAGATAGATCTAGTCCTGGAGGAGAGGAATACAGAAGCTGGATGGATGTTCCCTTTTGCACACCTATAGTAGCTTAGCATCAAATAAGGGGAGCTGTCGTGGTGGTGGTGGTGATGGATATTTATATCCAAAGTTAAATGACAAAAGAACTCAAAGTTCAGGGCAATGATACACAAAGAGTCTCAAGGCCATGTATGAGCAATCGCCAGGTGAACAAGATCGATGAGATCTTGGGTTCCAGGGTTATCTGGGAAGGTTTATAGGAAAAAGAGGGCTTTGAGTTTTAGATAGGGGGCTAAGTGTGAGTGTCAGTGAGGGGCTGGAAGGGACATACTCTGAGTCAGGAGTAGCAGGTCCTGGCTTTGTCTGGGGAGGGGTTCTGCCTGGAAGAGCTCCTTTTGTCATAAAACCCCCGAAGCTTTGTTCGAGAGGAAATTTGCTTCAGAGTGAGATGCTAATCAAGCTGTTTGGTGATGTAAATTAGGTTTAAACAAACTGCTCTCCTATAGAGGGAGAGAATTTCCCTTTTTCTAAAGATGGCTTAAGCTTGGATTTGTTTGGTGGGAGATAGGTGTGCCTTTTTGCCCAGAGGCTTTTTTTCTTGTTTGTTTGTTTTCTCCCTAGTAAACTTGGGATAGAAATCAATCTGTGGCAAGAGAGCTATGCCTGAAATTGGAGGAAAGTCTGTGACAAGGAACCGAGATGGAACTGGCTTAGTGCTGGCTAGACAAGATGAAATGTGGCTTAGCTTGCTGTCGTTTGCAATGAAATGTATCAACCTTTGGGAAATGGACTGTGGACTCTTACGATTAAGCGATTAAGCGTCTAGGTCAGGGAATGGAGTTGAGCATGGGGTTTCCCATAGAAGGAAATGGAGACTCTCAGTATCAGTCTCTCTGTGGTGGGAAAGCAGGAGGGGAGGAGTTTTTCCTTTTTGTGGAGGCTAGGGGAGTTGGATCTGGAATCTCAGGTGTGGGAATTTCTGAAGATTCCTGTTAGGATGGATTTTGCCCTGGCTCCTACTATGGGGATACTATAAGGAGGAAGGCTGGAAATGGAAAATGGAATGGGGATTGTAAATTGTAAATTATTAGTTGTAAGTTACTGCCTCAGTTGTCTTTTAATTTTATTAAAAACTGAAGTCCTCGGGCAGGTGTTTGGCATACTCATTAAGAAGCCTCTTCCTATACCAGACTGCTTGAATCCCTGGCTGCTCAGCTTCCTGCTATTGCACACCCTTGGAGGCAGCAGGTGGTGGTTCAAATTCTTGGGTTCTTGCCACCCATATTGGAGACCTGAATTGAGTTCCTGGCTCCTGGCTTTGGCCTGGCCCAGCCCCGGCTGTTGCGGACATTTAGGGAAGTGAACCAGTAAATGGGAGCTCTCTCTGCCTCTCAAATAAAAATTTAAAAACATTACAGCCTGGCCCGAAGGAATTAGAGAGAAGGGAAAAGGTGTACCATCTGAAATCAGCTTACCCAAAGTTTCTTATGTATGGGAGAATGTGTAATGTTTTTTTTTCCCTCAGCCATCACAAAGTTCAGGCTGACATTTTTGTAACAAAAGACAGATTGACCAAAAAGAAAAAAAAAAGTATTTATCTAAAGTTTCCTGAAACATGGTAGCCTTGAGAACTCAAGACCCAAACACTCAGCAAAAACTGTATTTTTATGTTTAGGTTTGATGAAGAATGGACAGTCATGTAGAAGAGTGATTACACACACACACACACACAAAAAAGAATTGATGACTTTAAAGTATTAAATTGAGATAAACTTAGCAAAGACCAGGATCTGCTTGGCCTTTCTGGGTAACATTTCTTTCCTCCAAGGTATAGGGCAGGACACCTGTCAGATGAGGATCTTCAGAAGATAAGGTCAGAGATGTCTGCTGCAATTTTCTCAATTGTCAACAACTTTAAAATACTCAGCATGTCAAGGTGTCATTTTGGATAGTATCCTGTTCAGAGCCGCAGCACTTAGATTCTGATTCAGTAGACCTGTGATATGCTGCTGGAATTTGTGCTTTTAGAACACCCAGGAAATTTTGACACACAGTCAGGTTTGGTGTCCACTTCCCTAGGTTGAAAACATTACTGGGGCCTGTGCTGTGGCGTAGTAGGTGAAGCCTCCTCCCGAGGCACTGGCATCCTGATGGGTGCCGGTTTGAGTCCCAGCTGCTCCACTTCTGATCCAGCTCCCTGCTGATGTCCTGGGAAAGCAGTGGAAGATGACCCAAGTGCTTGGGCCCCTGCACCCACGTGGGAGACCTGGAAGAAGCTTCTGGTTCTTGGCTTCGGCCTGGCCCAGCCCTGACTCTTGCAGCCATTTGGAGAGTGAACTGGCAGATGGAAGATCTTTCTCTCTGTCTGTCTGTCTCTCTCTCTCTCCATAACTCTGCCTCTCAAATAAATAAATAAATCTTTAAAAAAAATCACAAAAAAAAAATTACTACCACTCCTCAGTGGGTTTTTCTATGAAGCAGTACAATACCTTTAACTTGGTGGAAAAAAAAAAAAATCTGGAAAGTGATGTGTGGGGTAAAGAGACTTCTACGTTAGGCTTTTAATCATTTTGACATTTCACAACAAGCATATGTTCATGATATATTTAAGGAAACAATGAAGATGAAACAAAATACAGGGGGAGAATTCTTCCCTAGCTCATTCTTTCACAGGGCTGCTATAACCAACAGAGGTGGGGGATGGGAAGGAGCAAGGCTTAAATAGTACAAAGTGTCACACAAATCTAAAGTGCCCTTTAAAGATAAACACTACTTTTGTAATTGAAAAAGAACCCATGAGAGTGGAATTTAAAGAAGAAAGAAACATGATTAGAAAACACATTTGTGTAAGTTGGATCTCATGTTTTATACCATAATACAAGGGATAGTGATCCTTTTTTTAGGCAAAAAATAACTCTCAACTTCCCCTTTGTATAGGAATAAAATTATTTATGGTGTTTTCCTGGAATGATAGCCATGTAACAGAGATGTCCTAGAAATTCCAAAAATATTTGTATCAAATTAGTTTGGGCAAATTTGATAGCTGCTAGCTTTAAAAAAAGTTCTAACGTCATGTCCATTACTAAACTATCATATATTTGAGATCATTATCTTTTTTTCACCTGTATGTAACAACTTCTCAATGGCTAGATGTCACAGGAAGTCGTTGTTAACTTAATTTTTATGATTTGAAAGCATTTTTTTTACTAAGACCATCAAAGGATATGCAGTTAATTTTTGCCTTCTATTAAGCATAGGGTGTTTCCATATTCCTTAAGATATTTTAAAAGAAACCTTACATAGAATTGCCACCATTGGAGCCTCTATTGTGAACATTTCACACCACCAGGTTTACTTGACCTTGGGTCTAGTGAGTTGGTACCCCAAGTGTGAACCTTTCCCTTTCCCAGGAGCTATTAACTTCAAAGTCTCCAGGAACCATTTGAATGGTAATATTGTTAAGCACCAGGGCTAAGAAACAAACACCCATAAAACTTCTTCTGACCATCCTTCCTCCACACTTGCATCCATCACAGCACATTTGTCCATTCATTCCTGGGTGCATTTTCCTGCACCACTCCTTACAGGGAAGGCATTGCTTTGATTGCTTTACTTCCCCAGTCCTCCCTTTGTGAGAACTACATTAGGAAACTCTCTCTTTGGCCTAGCAGATGGGCACAAAGCAACCTTGTTTGAGGTGTGAGTTGAACTTTCTTGAAATTTGAGATCAACTCCTACTTGGATTTGAACTTTGAAAACCCAGAGATAGGAAGCTTCCATATAAGGATCAAAACACATCAGAGCAGAACCCATTGATTTAGGCTGGCAATCCTGGCAGGTAGGATTACGTTGCTCAATAGCTCTTGACTGTATACCTTGAGCCCTGAAAAACCACTTCACAAATATCTGCTGTCAGTCCCAAGGGTGACTGGAGAGAGCGTGAGGATAAATCAGTGCAACCTATCTCCACCATTGGAAAAGTAAATCAAAGCATGTCCTAGTGAATATCATCCTTCATTCAACAGCTAATGTCTGTGTGAGACTGTTAGGTTCACAGCAGTGTGGCAAGCACAAAGAAATATAATTGTAGTTGTGTCTGCAGGAGGCTGGAGCCTAGTGAACACGGTGGTATCCAGCAGAAGCAGCAGTGGTGCCCAGTTGGGGGCTTTGGGGGCTAGCAGGGGGCCAGAGCAAGAAATGAAGAAAGAAATGTTGTAGGCCACATGATAGCAGATCTGGACAGCTGATGGGCCAGAGCTTGAGCACTGGTGAGATGCTACAGGATGACTCCCTGAAATATTTGTGGGGCACTGTAGGAGGACAGGTTCCCACAGGTGCAGATGGGGACAAAAGTCAGGAAAGTATAGATTCTGTGACCCTGTTATAGTCACAGGCTGGCAAAGCCTAAGGAAATTTGATCATTCAATCAAACAATAAATCAGTCCTTCAGTGTAAGAGACATGATTTCTGTTCTTATGGAGTTTTCACATACATCTGAGGGACTTGTACACATGGCCATAAAGGAAGAATGATAGTGACAAGTGAGGAGCTGGAGGAGTTTCATGAAGAAGGAATTTCTGAGAACCATAAAACTAAGTGGGTCCTCACCCTGGTGTGAGTGGGTACTGCAGAATGAGTACCACTCTGAGAATGGGGAAGGCAAGAAGGGCATTCTGACCAGGGGTCCCTTGACCACAGAAAGACTGCCTCTCATCCTGTGGAGTCTCGAGAGTTGGCACCTGGCACTGTAAATGGGAACCGTCTACTGGAGGATGTTTGCTCCCCAGAGCAAACAGGGTGGCTGTTTGCCCAACTTCCCTCCAAACGAGCTGGAATTTGTACTAGATAATGGAAAGCACTGATGACTATGTGTAGACAGACTGCTGGCAATAAGGATGACTCTTCTAGCAACCAGTCTAGAACAGAGGGAGGGTTGTAGGCTGGGAAATCCCAAAAGCATTCTGAAAGAATGAAGGGTTTGAGTCTTCCCAATCGGAAGACACATTGACAAAGAAAAGGAGGAGCTCCCTGGAACCAGAATTACACTTTTGAGTAAAAAAATCACAATCTATTTTGATTGCCAGAATTACTAAATATAACCAGTCTTCTCTTCTACCTTAGTTTTATTCCTCCATTTCCCCCCACAACATCACAGCTCTGGTCCTGGTTAAATTTCTACAAGTTATAAACACATGCTGGTGTTTTTGTTTTTAACACAAACAACAGCATGATATATGTGCTGTCCTGCAACATACTTTGATAAGCAATGTATCATGGCTGTATTTCAGTGCCATTGCATATAGCAAGCTATTTCATTTCATATAAAGCTATATTCATTTTACCAGTGCTCCATTAATACACATTTGTGGTATTTCCAAGTAGGTCTTCTTATAACCATTGCTTCAATTAACATCATGTTCATATACTTGTGTAACTACTGTAGAATGAATTCCTAGAAGAAAAATTATTCAGTTGAAGGATATGCACAATTTAACATCATTTGATACATATTGCAAAATTGCTCCCCAGAACATTTATGTGATGTAATTTTTCCATTAATACATGAATGAAGACCTCTGCATGGATATCACTGGCAATTTGTCAACATGCTCTTCCTACAACTGAAATAAATACTAGTTTGTCCCATTGGAAGGGATTGTATTAGTCAACAGACCTAATGAATGAAGGGTTTCTTAATTAAAATAACCAGAAAGTCATTACTTGTAAATATATAAACAAGTTGATTACAGCAAGAGGCTGAATACTTCTAATAAGCATGTGGGGATATTAAATTAACCATGGTTCACAAACCATCCATGGATGCATGGTTGATTGGAAATAACCACTTCACAGTGGTTACCCGATTCCTCTCTGCCAACTGCCAAATGGTATTCCTGTTTGTATGATTATTAAGGCTTGACATCACTCATGTACTCCCAAGTGAAAGTGCTTTTTTCCTAGTGACTATTTAAGAAATTAACACACTTCAGGGAGGATTCTCTTTTTGGTTCAACAGATATTTGTTCAATATGTACAATATAGTAACAAAAGTGCTTTATTAACTGCTTCAGGGAAAACACGGAAGAGTAAAACCTGGCTCTTGCCCTCAAGGAGCTTATAGGGGGCAGATGGGAGCATAAAATGAATATGAAAATAAATATTAAAATGGCTAAAAAACTGAAGCAATTTTGTACTGGCTGAGGGGGACACAGTGAAAGAGTTCATATGGGAGATTCATTTAAGAGATTTCAAAAGTGGGTGGGACTTGCTTACTGAGACGCTTACTCTTGGAACTCTAAGGCTATAATATTGTGAGAAGGTGGGGCCACATGGGGAGTCCCTGTAGAGATACATCTGTCCACAGCTTAAATGAGCCATACTGTCCAGTCAGTCCAGTCTAGGTGCCAGACCTGAGTGAAGTTGCTAGAAGGCCAATTGCGAGTGAGTGAAGACATCTCTGGCCACATCCAGTCCCCAGTCACTGAATCACCATAGCCTTTCAAGTCTTCCCAACAGAGCCCACTGACATTATAGAGCAGAAACAAGTTAACTCCGCTGTGCAATGCATGTATTTATGACTCACGGAATCCAGGAGGAATACAATATTGTTCCTTTGTTTAAAAACAGGTAGGCATGTAAGCTGGAGATATGGAGAACTCTTCCAGCCAAGGAAACCATATGATCAGAGGGGAAGCATGACTGTGTCTACGAAACAACAAATAGTCGAAAAATAGTCCAGGTGGACTGGGTATCAAGCATTTCAGAAACGGAAGTCCTGAGATATTAGACTAGATCTGAGAATTAAGAAAGCTGAATGGCAAGCCAATGTACCCTATTGAGGAGGTAAGGGTGATCCAGCAAAGACTGAGTGTCACACTATTATTTATTTATTTTTTTGAGATTTATTTATTTATTTGAAAGTTAGAGTTACAGAGAGGCAGAGGTAGGGAGAGAGATCTTCCATCTGGTGTTTCACTCTCTAAATGGCTGCAACAGCCAGAGCTGCACTGATCTGAAACCAGGAGCCAGGAGCTTCTTCCGTGTCTCCCACACAGGTACAGGGGCCCAAGCACTTGGGTCATCTTCTACTGCTTTCCCAGGCCATAGCAGAGAGCTGGATCAGAAGTGGAACAGTTGAGACTCGAACCGGCATTGCAGGTAGTGGCTTTATCCACTATGCCACAGCTCTGGTCTCACATACTATTATTTCTGAACCAGAAAGAGAAGTATATTGTAGAGGCTCAGAACATCATACCCTGAAATATGACATCTTGGCAACTGAGAAAACCACACAAGTCAGAAGGCCCCAGATAGTCCATGGCCTTTCTCCCCTGAAGCATGGCCATAAAGGAATTCTGACCAACCTCGCCTGAGAGTAGGTCAGAAGACCTCCATTCCAAAGGGGTCCTGCCCCATACCTAGAGAGAAAAAAAAAAAAGCCCTTGCCAAGTCCTCCATCCCCCAGTTTATTATCATTAGATCATGTTCCCTTTTTGTCCAATTGTATGTCTATATTATTATCCATGTTTTATTAAAACCTGAGCATAGAAATGCATGATTTTTACTTGGCTTTTCAAGATTCAATTCTGAAATATCTCATGTGATATAAAACTTTGGTTAGCCAAATTTGTTGTGCTTTTCTGTTGCTATCCTGTCTTTTGTTATAGGGGTGTTAGCAGTGAGCCTGTGAATGAGTGATGAAAATATAATATTTTCCACCCTTCAGTATTCATAAAAATTAGACACAAATCAAGTTTAACATTGTCTTCTTACAATTCATATTTTAATTTTAAAAAATTTATTTATTTATTTAAAGATTTATTTATTTATTTGAAAGGTAGAGTTACAGAGTCAGACGCAGAGAGAGAGAGGCCTTCCATCTGCCAGTCCACTTCGTAGATGGCCGCAATGGCCGGAGCTGCGTCGATCTGAAGCCATGAGTCAGGAGCTACCTCTGGGTCTCCCACATGAGTGCAAGGGCCCAAGGACTTGGTACATCTTCTACTGCTTTCCCAGTCCATAGCAGGGAGCTGGATCAGAAATGGAGCAGCTGGGACTTGAACGGGTACCCATATGAGATGCTGACACTGCAGGCAGCATCTTTACCCACTATGCCACAGCATTGGCCCCACACTTCATCTTTTAAGTTAATAAAAACATCAGCCTATTAATTCCTACAACAAATAGTCTTGGAGGGCATCGAAAAATATAAATGTATTAAAATATTTAAATTATTTTCCAAGTTGTGAAATAAGATGTCTGCTTTTTATGCTTTACATTAATTTTTGTGATGCCTAATGTGAATTTTTTTCTGTTTTCCACTTAGTTTTGTGTGGAAAAAAAGCATTATGCCAGTAGAACTGTGGGTAGGTTTTTTTTTTTTTAAAGATTTATTAGTTTTGAAAGTCAGAGTTACAGAGACAGAGGGAGAGCTCTTCCATCTGCTTGCTCACTTTGTGGGTAGATTCTGCCTGTGACACAAATGCAGCCCTTGTTAGTTAAAGTAAAAATACTGGGGCCACCATGGTTTGCCCTGTTTGCAAAGCCAGCATCCCCAAAGAAAGGAGTGCCATTCATTCAAGTTCCAGCTACTACTGTTTTGATGCAGTTCCCTGCTAATATGCCTGGGAAAGTAGTAGAAGATGGATCAAGTACTTGGGCCCTTGAAGCCATGTGACAGACCTAGATGGAATTCCTGGCTCCTGGTTTTAGCCAGGTCCAGCCCTGGCTGTGGTAGACATTTGGGGAGTGAACCAGAGGATGGAAGATATTCTCTCTCTCTCTCTCTCTCTCTCTGTCTCTTTCTTTCTCTCTCTCTCTCTCTCTCTCTCTCACACACACACACACACATATACACATATTCTTTTTTTTTTTTTAATTTTTGACAGGCAGAGTGGACAGTGAGAGAGAGAGAGAGACAGAGAGAAAGGTCTTCCTTTGCCATTGGTTCACCCTCCAATGGCTGCTGCGGTAGGCGCGCTGCGGCCGGCGCACCATGCTGTTCCGGTGCAGGAGCCAGGTGCTTCTCCTGGTCTCCCATGGGGTGCAGGGCCCAAGAACTTGGGCCATCCTCCACTGCACTCCCTGGCCACAGCAGAGAGCTGGCCTGGAAGAGGGGCAACCGGGACAGGATCGGTGCCCCGACCAGGACTAGAACCCGGTGTGCCGGCGCCGCAAGGCGGAGGATTAGCCTACTGAGCCACGGCGCCGGCCAACATATTCTTTTTTAACAAAATATTTATTTTATTTATTTGAAAGGCAAAGTTACAGAGAGAGAGAGAGAGAGAGAGAGAGATCTTCCATCCGCTAGTTCACTCCCAAATGGCTGCATCAGCCAGAGCTGGGCTAAGCCAAAGCCAGGAACCAGGAGCTTCATCTGGGTCTCCCACATGGGTAGCAGGGATCCAAGCACTTGGGCCATCCTCTACTGCTTTCCCAAGCACATTAGCAGCGAGCTGGATTGGAAGTGGAGCAGCTGGGACTCTAAGGGGCATCCACTTGGGATGCTGGCCTCGCAGGTGGAGGCTTTACCTGCTATTGCACAACACTGGTCCTAACACACACATTTCTTCCATTCTTCCTTTCAGATAAACAAATACATCTCTAAAAAATTTAAATTTGTCCCAGAGTGGAAAATTTTCTCAAGTTACAAAAGTAACAGCTGAAGTTTATTAAGCATTTACTATTTCAGTGTGCCATGCACTGTGTAAGTACTTTATATCTACTACCTCATTTAAAACTCATAGCATCCCTAGGTGGTAGGTTAGGTCCCTTTAATAGGAAAGTAAGGTGCAAATCACTTAAGCAGTATGCCCGAGGTCACCCAATTAGTAGTAAGTAGGATTCAAACAAAAATGGGGTCCAAACATGACGTCTTGATCCCCAGGTACTGTTTTCCCAACCAATTTGAATTACTTAAAATAAGAGCCTATCTTTAAGGGACAGGACTTTTTTTTTTTTTTTTAAAGATTTACTTATTTATTTGAGAGGCAGAGGCAGAGAGAGAGAGAGAGAGAGAGAATCTTCCATTCATTGTTTGCAAATATTTTCTCCCATTCCATCAGTTGCCTCTTCACTTTCCTGAGTGTATCTTTTGCAGCACAGAAGCTTCTCAATTTTTTTAAAAGATTTATTTATTTATTTGAAAGAGTTACACAGAGAGAGAAGGAGAGACAGAGAGAGAGAGAGAGAGAAGGGTTCTCCATCCACTGGTTCACTCCCCAGTTGGCCGCAATAGCTGGAGCTGCGCCAATCCAAAGCCAGGAGCCAGGAGCTTCTTCTGGGTCTCCCACATGGGTACAGGGGCCCAAGGACTTGGGCCATCTTCTACTCTTTTCCCAGGTCGTAGTAGAGAGCTGGATTGGAAGTGGAGCAGCCTGGAATCGAACTGGCACCCATATGGGATGCCGGCACTGCAGGCAGTGGCTTTACCCACTACGCCACAGACCTGACCCCATGAAGCTTCTCAATGTGATGTAACCCCATTTGTCACTTTCAGCTTTGATTGCCTGTGCTTCTGGGGTCTTTTCTAAGAAGTTTTTTTTTAATTTAAAGATTTATTCATTTATTTATTTGAAAGTCAGAGTTACACAGAGCCAGAAGGAGGGGCAGAGAGAGAGGTATTTCATTCATTGGTTCATGCTGCAATTGGCCACAATGGCCAGAGCTGCACTAGTCTGAAGGTAGGAGCCAGGAACTTCTTTTGGGTCTCCCCCATAAGTGCAGGGGCCCAAAGAACTTGGGCCATCTTCCACTGCTTTTCCAGGTCAAAGCAGAGAGCTGGATCGGAAGTGGAGCAGCCAGGAGCTGAACTGGCACCCATATGGGATGTTGGCACCACAGGCGCTGGCTTTACCCACTATACCACAGTACTGGCCCCTCCAAGAAGTCTTTGCCAATGCCAATGTCTTGCAAGGTTTCTCCAGTGTTGTCTAGTAATTTGATGGTATTGGGCCATAGATTTAGATCTTTAATCTAAATTGAGTGGATTTTTGGGTAAGGTGTAAGGTTGAGGTCCTGCTTCATCCTTCTGCATGTGGAAATCCAGTTTTCCCAGCACTATTTGTTGAAGAGACTGTCCTTGCTCCGGGGAATGGTTTTAGCTCCTTGATCAAATATAAGTTGATTTCTGGCATTTCTATTCTTTCTGTTCCATTGGTCTATCCATCTGTTTTTTTTTTTTTTTTTTTTTACCAGTACCAGGCTCTTTGATTATAACTGTCTTGTAGTATGTCTTGAAATCTGGTATTGTGATGCCTCCAGCTTTGTTTTTGTTGCTTTAGTCATTCAAGGTCTTCTATGTTTCCATATGAATATCAGCATCATTTTTTCTATATGTAAGAAGAATGTCTTTGGTTTTTTGATTGGTATCGCATTGAATCTGTAAATTGCTTTTGGAAGAGTGGACAGTCCTGTGATTCTGTTGTTCAAATAGTTCCAGATTTGGGCTTTTGGAGATCTTTTATTTGGTCTCTGTGTGTCTTTCACATTCTGATTTTATTTTAGCACTTAACATTTGCCAGGTTCTTTTTCATATTCTCTGCTCCAGCCCTAGAGTCAACCATTTCTCAAAGGAGTCACAATTTTTTCTTTTATATAGGTGCATTTTTAAACTGAAGTTTATTTCATTATTTGTTTTCATTATTTTTGAAAGGGAGGGAGGGAGAGAGAGAGAGAGAGAAAGAGAAAGAAACTTCTGGGGCCTGCACTGTGGCATAGTGGGTAAAGCTGCTGCCTGCAGAGCCGGCATCTCATATAGGCGCCAGCTTGAGTCCTGGCTGCTCAATTTCCGATCCAGCTCTCTGCTATGGCCTGGAAAAGCAGCGGAGGATGACCTAAGTGCTTGGGCCCCTGCACCCACGTGGGAGACCCGGAAGAAGCTCCTGGCTCTTGGCTTTGGATTGGCGCAGCTCCAGCTATTGCGGCCAACGGGGGAGTGAACCAGCAGAAGGAAGACGCTTCTCTCTCTCTTTATCCCTGCCTCTCTGTAACTCTGCCTTCAAAGAAATAAATTAATCTTTAAAGAGAGAGAGAGAGAGAGAATAATCCTTGTCGTCTAGAACTACTTTAGTGCCTCTGTATTCTGGAAGAATAACTTTGTCTTCAACTTTCACACTAAATGGTTGAATCTCTCCACCCTTTCCTTTAGAGCCTGATCCAACAGCTACTACCGTTGCTTTCAACACTTTTCCTTGAGATTTTTCAGGGAGCATAACGCCTCCTTTGGTTGCCATTTCCGTGGCGCTCCTCTCAACCAAGACCCGGTCAAAGAGCGGAAGAAATTTCCTAACTGCCTGTCCTGCCGTGGCCCCAGAGCCAAGGTTTTAATCACTGGATTTATTAGTCCATTTGCCTCTTCCATAGATAAAGTATTTGTGTTCAGTTTTGTCTCGAGGGGTTTCCTTTTGGGAAATTCCAAGTCTGGGACAGAACATAATCTGATCTTCATCTCTGCTATTTCTCCCCATCTCAAGTAATCCTGACCCTCAGGGAACACCCTACACTGGGATTAACTCTTTTCCCTGAGTTTTAAACAATTAGCTCATGAGATGAAGGTGGAGTGGTCACCCTATTTGCCAATAGCTTCATTTATCTGCTCCTAAAAACAGATGAACTTGAGTGCTGTCCAGATATTTCCCTACTTCTTTGTTTTTTAAACTATATAATTTAAAAAAATTTATTTATTGGCCGGCGCCGTGGCTTAACAGGCTAATCCTCCACCTTGTGGCGCCGGCACACAGGGTTCTAGTCCCGATTGGGGCGCCGGATCTATCCCGGTTGCCCCTCTTCCAGGCCAGCTCTCTGCTATGGCCAGGGAGTGCAGTGGAGGATGGCCCATGTCCTTGGGCCCTGCACTCGCATGGGAGACCAGGAGAAGCACCTGGCTCCTGGCTTCGGATCAGCGAGATGCGCCGGCCGCAGCGGCCATTGGAGGGTGAACCAATGGCAAAGGAAGACCTTTCTCTCTGTCTCTCTCTCTCTCACTATCCACTCTGCCTGTCAAAAAAAAATATTTATTTGAAAGGCAGTGTTACAGAGAGGAAGAGACAGAGACATCTTCTATTCTCTCATTCACTCCCCAGATGGCAACAACTGGCTGAAGTCAGGAGCCCGGAACTCCATCTGGGTTTCCCACTGGGAGGGCAGGGGCTCAGGCACTTGGGCCATCTTCTGCTGTTTCATCAGTCATATTAGCAGGGAGCTGGATTGAAGTGAAGGAGTAGGGACTGGAACCAGGGTCCATATGGGATACCTGCTGTGCCACAATGCCGATTCCACCCTACACCTTCTAAGTAGTGCTATTCTTATTACTTTCTCTCTCATAGTAATGCCATCATCAGGAAAGATCTGTCCCAGAAAAATGTTGGTGAGACTGAAAAGTATAACTGGAAATCTTACCCCCAGGCACTCCTCCCATTAGGATGGGTGACTCTAGACTCAACTCCATCTTCATCTTCAGCAATGGGGGTCCAACTACTTTCTCTGACTCTAGTGATTCCTTACAGTTTTCATTTAGTATTCTGGGATGTCACAGCCCCCTTTACTTCAACATACACACACACACACACACTTCTGCATCATCCCCAGGGCTGAGCTCAGGAGAAGGATCCCCCGGCCCATTTAAGTTCTCCATCATGTCAGGAATTAGAAGGCCACCTTTAATTTCATTGTTACAAGCAGCTATTGAAAAAGGAAAAGAAACCTCAGTCTTTAGGAGAAAATTCTAAGTCACACAGGCAGAACCAATGACCTGAATATTTATTGTGTTTCTTTGGGACATACTTCAGGTTATGCTGTGACTGATGGTATATACTATAATCACAACACACACTGTTCCTTATCATCCCTAAAATATATTTGACATACAAGTCTATAATTTTGACATGTAAACTTTTTCAAATATGACTTCATATTTCAGATAGTCTTAATGACTAAAATTTCTGCTAGGCCCTATGTTTCTACATTTTGATTACATTTTAGTGGTGAATAAAAATCAGCTCAATAAACATTCATAAAAAAATGAGTAAGAGAAAGACAGTCAATATGCAATATTTCACATCAATGTAAGTTCGCTCTCTCTCTGCCCTTCCACAAATTGGAGTAGTTAAAAAAAGAATTTTAACTTTCAGGGCTCTGTAGTCTAAAATTATAAGTAGCAATTTTAAAGAAATTTAACATATACACACACGAAAGTCTCTCCAAGCTTAGATTTTATGTGAAAAGTTTCAGACTGTAACTGTATAAATCTAAATTTTAACCCAAGAACATAGGCTGTATATAATTCCTCGCTGGATTTAAGAAACACCACTATAATTAATTTGGTCAGTTGCTATATATTTTCAGTGTTTTTAAAGCTGCAAAATTCCAACATGGTTCAGACATATGGAACCAAAGATGTTCTTATTTTATTGAAAGACTCAATTAACAAATGCAGTGAGACATACATCAACTTTTAATATTTGATTCAGCACATACCAAACTGGTCTTGTCATTAAATTTCATTACAAAAAATGCCTTTTCAATGAAACTGTTCGCATAACAACATTTCTTTAAAAATATCTAAGACCCAGCCAATGATCCACTCATTTCCAGAAATATTTGATGCAGCAAAATTCTAGCTAACACGCTCGGCTTGTTCCCTTGTGCCATTGGTTTTTTAACATCCAACTCTGAAAAATTTGTTTTCATTTTCAATTATCAAGTATTCCCACTTCCTTCATGCATACAAATTGTGTGGTGCCTGTATATCCAATTGTCTGGTTGTATAGTGATTTCCTGGAGGTGTTTTAGGAAGATATAAACTCTGCTTCCATTAAGATTTGGATTTGATCATGCCTTTAGAACACATAAGCAGGCAACCATAAACTAAAATTGAAATTAGATATTTACAACACAAAACAGATAAGGCACTTTATGAGATTACTTCCCTGGAAGAAAATGTTGAACTATAAGAACCTAGATAACTTGAAGAATTCTTTGGATATTTGGAAACTTAATTTTATGTCATTACTTGTGTCTTAGATATTTATTTATTTGTTTATTTATTTGAAAGGCAGAGTGACAGAGAGAGTGGGAAGGACAGAGAAAAAGAAAGATTTTCTATCTGCTATGATCATTCCCTCAATGCCCACAACAGCCAGAGCTAGGCTAGGCCAAAGCCAAGTGCCAATAACTTTTTCCTGGTCTCTAACCTATGTTGCAGAAACTCAAATACTTGGGCCATCATCTGCTGCCTTCCCAGGCACATAAGCAGAAAGCTGCATTGGAAGAAGCGTAGCAGTGACTTGGTGTGCCGCAATGTCAGCCTCTATTAATTTTGTCTTAAAGAAACTGTAGTGGGGGTGGGTGTTGTGGTGCAGTGGTTTGGACCCACACTTGAAATGCTCACATCTTGTGTAAGAGTGCCTGGTTCAAGTCCCAGCTACTTTACATTTCTGATCCAGCTTCTTGTTAATGTGCCCAAGAGGCAGCAGGTGATGATCCAAAAACTTGGGTTCCTGCTACTCATGTGGGATACCAAGATGGAATTCCTCACTACTGGCTTCAGCCTAGCCCAACCCTGATTGTTGTGGGTACATGGGGAGTAAACCAGTGAATGGAAGATCTCTTTCTCTCTGTCTCTCTCCCTCTCTCTCTGTCACTCTTTCAAATAAGTAAATCAAACTCTATGTAAACAAAAAACCCTGTAGTGTTTCTTAGAGATTTTGGTATGAGACTTAAGACACTTTTGGCATAAAGATTGGGAGCTGTGGGGTAGTCAGTTGGTGCAGTGGTTAAGATACCACTTGGGGAGAGGCCATTGTGGCACAGTGGAATACCATTCGGGATATCCACATTTTATATCAGAGTTCCTGTGATTGAGTCCTATCTCTGTTCTAATCCAGCTTCCTAGTAACGCACCTGGGAGGCAGCAGATGATGGCCCAAGGGCTTGGGCTCCTGCCTCTCACATGGGAGATGCTAATGGAGTTCCTGGTTTCTGGCCTCTGCTTGATCTAGCTTGATCTAGCCTAGCTATTGCAGGTATTTTGGGAATGAACTATTGGATGGAATCTCTCTCTCTCCCTGTTTTTTCCCCCTCTCTCTGTCATTCTGCCTTTAAAATAAATAAATGAAAAAAATTTTTAAGACTCCGCTTGGGGGCCTGGGATTGTGGCATAGTGGGTAAAGCCACTGCCTGCAGTGCCAGCATCCATATTTAGGCACCAGTTTGAGTTCCAGCTGGTCTGCTTCCAATCTAACCCCCTGCTAATGGCCTGGGAACGACAGTGGAAGATGGCCCAAGTGCTGGAGTCCTTGCACTCATGTGGGAGACCTGGAGGGGGTTCTTGGCTTCTAGCTTCAACCTGGCCCATTGCTGGCAATTACAGCCATCGAGAGAATGATCCAGCATATGGAAGATCTCTCTCTCTCTCTCTCTCTCTCTCTCTCTCTCTCTCTCTTTCTCTCTGCCTCTCCCTCTCTATATAGAACTTTGCTTTTTAAATAAATGAGTAAATCTTTTAAAAAGACACTATTTGGGGTATCTGCATCCCCTAGTAGAATACCTGGGCTTGAGTCTTAGCTCTGCTTCTGATTCAAGTTTCCTGCTAATGCACACCCTGGTAGATAGCAGTGAAATTCAAGTATTTCAGCCCCTGCCATCTACTTGGGGTTCCTGGATTGAATTATGGGGTCTTGGCTTTGACCTGGTCCAGCCCTGGCTTCTGCTGGCATTTGGAGAGTATACCAGCTGATGGAAGATCTCTTCTCTGTTTTTGTCTGCCCTTCAAATAAAGAAAAAAAAAAACAGTTTGGGAGCCATGGCTGTAAGTAGGATTAAAATAACAAATAGAGTAACAGATAGAGTAGTACTGAAGATGATGAACATAATGATTGTGAGAATAGTAACACAATATAGTGATAGGATAATAATAATATTGTGATGGTAACTTACAGAAGAGGAATGTGTACTGCTGTGAGACAACATGGCTTGCCATAAGGCTATAAAGCTATAGTCAGTGGTGTGCTGGAGCTGTCTTGAACTAGTTTGCAAAAAGCAATTTTTAAATATTTAAGAAGTTTTTGAATTGATGGTAAGAACTTAAAATCATTGTCTGTACCATGGAGATTGACAAATTCAGAATAAGGTCTCCTTGCCTTCCCAATTACCAGCACAACATTGTCTGTGTCTGTCTAACCATAATACTTTAATATCGCCACATTAACCACTGTGCTTTATTATCTCATTTGTTCTATTTTTATCTTTCTGAATATTTTCTGACTCAAGCCATCTACCAAAAAGATCACTAAATTGGAAAAGGACTGAGATAACTAGTAGATGATACTTTTCTTTATTCTGTCTATCCCTTCTCACTTCCAGGACCCTATATCTAATTATAATTATTTTTTATCTTGCAGGCTATTGGGTGAGGGTAGCTGCATATCACAAAAGTTTCTTCTTCTCTTATCTAAGTTGGGAATGAGTGGTGATCAGAAATGTATGTGTGTGTGTGTGTGTGTTCTTGCACATATGTTTTGCAAGGTTGGTGAAGAACAACATTTGGTACGTTTCTCTATGGAGAGCATTCATTTTTTTCTGTTTCTCCTTTCTTGTCTGCACATCAGGTATTTCCATTGCTCTTTTTTATCCTTTCTCTTAAACAATGTTACTCTATAAATAGGTACAATTGTCGCATGCCAGTTAAAATTAAAAATAAAAAAAATTGATTGTTAAGGTCACATAAAATACCCGGGCGAGTGTCACTGGTGCTGAGCTTGTTCTCTTTGTCCATGTGCATTCTGTTCTAGTCACCTTCATAGTCACTATCCACTCAGTGGATATCCACTCAGTGTGCTATAGCACATAATCTATGATGTTTCTTGATTGAAGAATACATATGCCAACAAAATATTTTAAAATTTAGGTTTTTAAAAATTAATTAATTTTCAGATTTATTTTGTTTATTTGAGAGGCAAAATTACAGAGCGTTAGAGGGAATGATTGGGGTGGGGGGATGATAGAGAGACAGAGAGAGATCTGCCATCCGCTGGTTTACTCACCAAATGGCCACAACAGCCAAAGGTAGGCCAGGCCAAACCTAGGAGCCAGGAGCTTCTTCTGGGTCTCCCATGTGGGTGCAGGGAACCTAGAACTTGGGCCATCTTTTGCTGCTTTCCTAGGCACATTAACAGGGAACTGGTTTGGAAGTGAAGCAGCTGGTGCTCGAACCAGTGCCCATATGGGATGCCAGTGTTGCATGTGGCAGCTTAACTTATTACTCCACAACACCGGCCCCAGTAATTTAAAATTTGAATGTTGACATTTTTCTACTAAGAAAATTTCATATGAAATAACTCACCAAGCCATAGAGAGTAATTTGTTATAGAAACAATACCAAATGTAATAGAAAGGTTAATTCTCAAAGCCATATCCTTTACAGGCAGGTATTATGGAACAGTGGTGTAAGCTGTCACTTGGGATACCCACATCCTATATAAGCAAGCCAGTTCATGTGCTGGCTCCTCAGCTTTCATTCCAGCTCCTTGCATGGGAAAGCAGTGGAAGATGGCCCAGGTGCTTGGGCTCCTACACCCTCATGGGAGATCAGAATGCATTTTCAGTCTCCTGGCTTTAGCCTGGCCCAGCCCTGGCTGTTTGGGCTATTTGGGGAGTGAACTAGCAGATGGAAAATCTCTCTCTTTCTCTTTGTCATTCTCTCTTTCTCTCCGTAAAACTTTCAAATACATAAATAAATCTTCAAGAAAAAAAGCCATCTCCTTTATTCTGCTGAAACATAGGGAATAATTTGCATCAGTCAGTTCATAAATGAAGGAGGTAAACTTTAATATGTGTGAAGAAGTCCTGTGTAATTATAATACATATAACAGTGTGGTCTTGGAATCAAATTTTTATTATACACGATTATAGTAGTGGACAAGACACTTGCCTTTAGTTTAATCTCACAATTCCAAGAGTAGGTGTTTACTTAATCTCTCATTTTAGAAACATTTGGGTCATCCTACAATTGCTCTCACAAGCACATTAACAGGGAGCAGAATCAGAAGTAGAGCAACAGAGACTTGAAATGGTGCTCTGATATGGGATGCTCCTGTGACTGAATGCCAGCCCCGAGGTTATTTTCCAGAGCATCTGTCCTGCTGATGTCATGTCTAGTTTATATAAAATTTAAACTTAGATGCTTTCTCCTGTTAATCTGTCTTTTGTTGTGGGTTCCTCAGACAAAAACCTTGGGATGGGTTAAGAAAAGATACTGCTTTTCTTCCTCTACACATGAGAATTATATTCTCTGGTTTCTATAATTTGCTAATTTATTCACTCACCCACTTACTCATTCATCAGATATTTATGTTTATTATGTGCAATCCCTGTGTGCTCCCTGAGGAAAATGCAAGGCATAATGCAAACATCAGACAATCTGCATTAAAAATATAAGGTTAGTGTTGTGATACAGATGATTAACTTACTGCCTTCGAGGCTGGCATCCCATATTGGAATGTCCGGATCCTGGCTGCTCTGCTTCCAATCCAGCTGCCTACTAACTTATCTGTGAAATCAGTAGAAAATGGACTAAGTACTTGCATCAATGCCACCCACATGGGAGACCTGGATTGGTCTGCTTATTGTAGCCACTTGGGGAGTGAACCAGTAGATGAAAGATCTCTCTGTTTCTCTCTCTGTCACTTTGCTTTACAAATAAGTAAACTTAAAAAAAAAACCAACCTGTATTGTATTGCAACACATCAATTGAGTCTATATTATGAATCAATTTATATTCTTGGGTTTATCACATTATAATTGTGAAACTTACAGCAGGAGTCTTTTCCATATTCTATCTGCTTCTTATGTCTTCTATACATGAAAAATAAAGTAATTGGGAGACACAAATAAGATTGTGCCTTAGGCACATTAGAATAGTGCATCACACAAGTAAGCTGCATAGGGCACCTAAGTGACCATATTGTGGGTATTGACTGTGGATAACCATCTGTGTTTCTAAATTCAATGTATACATATAGTGCTAAAAATTATGCTGATTGATTTTTTGCATTCTAATTTTCTGTTTTCTCTTCCTCTCCCTATCCCACTGTTTGAACAATCACCTCTCTTGATGTTGAAATCTTTACTTACACCTTCATATTAAGAACATCATCTGCTGCTGCAGGTGGCCCCATTCTTAACAAGCTCAGCCTCCTCTTCCTCATTGGAGGAGCGCCATTTTGTTTTGTTGCTCTCTTTCCCATATGTTCAGGAAAAGTGAGAGTTTTCTCAGTCCAACTCAGTCTGTGCGACTCATGATCTGTCCTAATTGATTGTACTCATTCCATCCATACCTCCCAACTGCACCCAAGGATTGATCTGGGTAGGTACATGATGCTCATACATCTTTGCAAATACTGATTTAAAGTCTTTTCAAAGGCAACTAATGTGGAGCTTTATCAATAACACTCTGACCTCAGAATCAGCCCTTAAGGCATTCTGGTCTGGCTGAAAAGCCTGTGGGAGCATTTCAGGCATGAAAGCCAAGACACTGGAAAATAGAAAACAATGTCTTACATGAAGGATCTCTGTGAGTGAGACCCGAGTGGAAAGAAGCGGCCATCAAAGAAGCATGTACTTTTCCCTGAAGGGAGGAGAGAACTTTCACTTTGTTTATGGCCTTGTCTAAATACTGATGGAGACTATGTACTCAAAAGGCTTCCATAGCCTTGGCAGCTCATGGCAAGAGCCTCGGGTGATCACTGACATCATAAATAAGAGTGTCAATTGCTAAATCAACAACAGGAGTCACTGTGTACTTACTCCCCACGCAGGACCTCTGGCCTCAATGAGTTGTACTATGAGAATTAACTGTAAAACTTGTTCTCAAACATTTTGTGTGTGTGTGTGTGTGTGTGTATGAAAATCATTGAAATCTTTACTTATTATAGAGTTGGTCTTCTGTGTATAAGTTAATTGAAAATGAATCTTAATGTAGAATGGGACTGGGGAAGGGAGAGGGAGGAGGAAGTGGGGTTGGAATGGGGATAGGAGGGCAGGTATGAGGAGATGAATCACTATATTCCTAAAGTTGTACTCATGAAATTTGTACTCATTAAATAAAAAGGGTTCTAAAAAAATGTGAAGCTTTATTACTTATTTGATAGATGAAACAAGTGTGCATGAGGGAACACTAAAACATAAATAATTATGAATGCTAAGTGCAAAATAATCTTCACAAACAAAAAATTCTGTAGAAATCTAAAGGAGTCAGGGATTCCTAATCTCTTACTTAAAGGTTCCCTATGAGAATGTGTCCTTGATGATTGTTGTTTCTATCTCTATTGCTATAGCCAAATTTGTAGGGCCCAATTTTCTGTAAGCCAAGAATTATTATGAAATGAATAGGCTTAGAATTCTTGAGGAGACTTGAAAGCATAAATCACTACTACTTATCAACAAAACCAAAAGATGTCCGCAGAAGCACTTGCAGTAATTGTCAAACAAGTGACCTGACAAGTAAACTGTTTTCTGTATGATATAAAGAAATCATGTGTTAGAATTTATTTTTTCATTTAAAAGAAATGCACATTTATTAGAGAGAATTAGAAAAGTAGATTTTTAAAAAGAATATTTTTCATATTCTCAATCTTAGGGCAACCACTTACTTTTAGCATTTTGATATCTAATGTTCTAGTTTATTTTATGTATGTTTACTTTTCTTTTGAATTTATTTGGTATAGCAAATGGATAGATTTTTAAAAAGGCTTATTTATTATTTATTTATTTGAAAGGCAGAGCGACAGAGACAGGGAGAAACAGAGCCAGAGAGAGAGAGAGAGAAAGAGAGGGAGATCTTCCATCCAGTGGTTCACTTCCCAATTGCCTGCAACAGCCAGGTTTGGACTAGGCCAAAGCCAGGAGTCAGAAACTCCATCTGGATCTCCTGTGTGGGTAGCAAGGACTCAAGTACTTAAGCCATCATCCATTGCTTGTTCCGGGTGCTTTAGCAGGAAGCTGTATTAGAAGCTAAGTAGCTGGGATTCAAACCAGCACTTTGATATGGCATGTGGGCATCCCATCTGACAGTTTAACCTGCGATGCCACAACACCCACCCCACAGATTTTTAATCTGTGCTTAACTGCCCAGCGATGTTTTATAGGAAGACATTCTCATTACCTCATCTTTTGAATCTTCTCTGAGCATCTGTTCCTCCCCTAAATATCCAAGGAAGACAGTGTGTTAGAAATGAGAACAAGGCCACCTAATGAGATTTTAAAAGAATGGAACATGACATCTGGTTACCAGAGCAAATTTCAGCATATGAAACTATCTTGAAGGAAATGAACATTAGAGTTAGGTCCTTTAGACTACAAAGTGCTGAAAACACCAATAACGGTAATTTAGTATGGAACCAATCTAAACAGATTTCTTGTTGTGTACACTAGGCTGGTTGCCTACGCTAAGGAAGTGGTTGTCTCTTGACTTAAAACACACACTCTCAAATCTGCAGATACTCACAAAAAATATATGTAGCCATCCCTTTCTCAAGGGGTGCTTGCTTTCTCATCAACAGAAGGGTATGATAAGCGTAGGAAACATTTGTCAGGTAATTAAAACTGCTTGTAGGAGCGACTTCACAGCTAACTGACCTTTAAAATTTTCTTTTCAAATTGGGAAAAAAAACTGTAAGGAAAAACTAAATAAAAATGGGTTTCAAACAGTGTTAAAGAAGCATTCAAAACACGTAAGAGTCAGGAAGTTTCAAAACATAGTGTGAACTTGATTTTTTTTTTTAATCTCAGAGTTTTAGCTTCTTAAAGCAATCATTTGCAAACTGCCATGCCATGTAGGCTGAGTATGTCAGTGGGGTTACAAAATTCAGATGCTTGAAATGAGTCTACACACTGAACTTAATTAGGAAGCTGAAATGCTGTTCCTATAGATTCATGTGTGAAAAATCAGAGTATCTACAACCACACACAATGCTCCTGTTCTATTTCCAAGAAATCCACTCTGGATTTTTCTTTTTCCTTTTCTTTATCACTCTATCTAGAGAAGAGTAATTAGTTCTGATAAGTCTTAACATAAACATTTTGCTTAGACACTTTGGGATTTGTGTTTCAAATGAAGACTATTAAAGGCCTGTTTGTGATAGCATCTATGTTAATGGACTTTTACAATCTATCCTAGTGACACATTTAAACAGGCATTTGTCTGATAAAATATATACTATTTGGTTTCAGAAGGTAGTTACTCCAGTAATTGTGAAGTCTGGGAATCTGACTGGATTTTGAAAAGCTAAGGATTTTAGTAATATCCTGAAATATGATACCAGGAAGGCACAGAGGAGAAATTCTTCTCTATGGAAAAAGGATCAATGTTATCTTTTTATATTTATTTATTTATTTGAAAGGCAGAATTTCAGAAAGGCAGTGGGAGAGAGAGAGAGAGAGAGAGAGAGAGAGAGAGAGAGATAGGTCTTCCATCCACTGGTTCACTCGCCAAATAGCCACAACAGCTGGAGCTGGGCTGATCCGAAGCCAGGAGCCAGGAGCTTCTTACAGGTCTCCCACGCAGATGCAGGGGCACAAGTACTTGGGCCATCTTCTGTTGCTTTTTCCAGGCCAAAGCAGAGAGCTGGATTGGAAGTGAAGCAGCTGGAACCCGAACTGGCGCGCATGTGGGATACTGGCACTGCAGGCAGTGATTTTACCTACTATTGCACAATGACAGCCCCCAATTTTATCTCTTAAGACTATTGGGTAATTTAAAAGTTAAAGCTGGGATTCTCTGTGTAAGAAAAGAGTTCTTAATATAGGAAAAGGTAGTCATATTCTCTTTTAGTCATCTGAAGAGAAAGAGGGGAAACCATTTTGTGGTCACTTTAAAAAAAAAAAAAAAGAAAAGAAAAGATTTGGCCGGCGCCTTGGTTCACTAGGCTAATCCTCCACCTGCAGCGCCGGCACCCCGGGTTCTAGTCCCAGTTGGGGTGCCAGATTCTGTCCCGGTTGCTCCTCTTCCTGTCCAGCTCTCTGCTGTGGCCCGGGAGTGCAGTGGAGGATGGCCCAAGTGCTTGGGCCCTGCACCCGCATGGGAGACCAGGAGGAAGCACCTGGCTCCTGGCTTTGGATCGGCGCAGTGCCTGCCTTGGCGGCCATTTGGGGAGTGAACCAATGGAAAAAGGAAGACCTTTCTCTCTGTCTCTCTCACACTGTCTAACTCTGCCTGTCAAAAAAAAAAAAAAAGATTTATCTTATTTATTTGAAAGGCAGAGCGATAGAGAGAAGGAGAGACAGAGACAGAAAGATTTTCCATTCATTCCTCAAACAGCATCAACAGCAACATCTGGGCCAGACCAAAGTCAGGAGCCAGGAACTCCCTCCTAGTCTCTCACATGGGTGCAGGGGCCCAAGCACTTTGGTCATGTTCTGCTGCTTTACCAGGCACATTAGCAGGGAGCAGCTTTAATGGGTATAGCTATTGCAAGCAGCTGCTTAACCCAGTGCACCACAAAGCTGGATCCATATGTGGTCACTTTCTTTAACAGTTTTTTTTTTTTTAACTGAAAGAAAGTTTATTTTACACAGCTGAATTGGACACATAGTGAAGCTATAAAAATTCTAGATAATTATCTCTAGAGAAAATCCTCCAAGGTTTTACATATTAATTACTCGAGAAAGTTTCTGAACTCTTTAGTAGCAGATCTCCTTTCTTGATCGTTTCTTGGTATTGCCAATTCTTGCTATCAGGTCTATTGGTTTCTACTATTTCATTCGCTTTATCTATTTTGCAGTGTAGTCTCCTGGCAGCAATAAATCTGGAGAGTTCCCTTGTCCCCTATGCGACACAGGTATTCGGCCTTGGCCATTGCGAATCTGGCTCTCCCCCAGGTTCTTCTGGGCATCCTCGAGCTCCTTGTCCGGATGTCTCAGCTTTTCTTCGTTGGCCTTCTTCATTTTGCTCAGGAGGTCCACGTCCATCTGCCAGTCCAGGGATTTGCACAAGGCTTCGTAGTACGGAGCCATGTTGTTGTCGCGGACCGCCACCATCAGCTGGTCGTGCACCGCCCTGTCCCTGTGGTGCTGGGGCAGGCTGAGCAGGAAGCACAACTGCGCAATGCGTAGATCGAGGTTCTTGGGCAGACCCTCCTCTTCCAGGTTCTCCAGCGGCATCGTGGCAGCACGGCTGGCAGCGCTACAGAAACTGCAACTCAGCTCCTCTTCAACAGTTTTTTTTTTAATATTTTATTTATTTATTTGAGAGGTAGAGTTACAGAGAGAGAGAGAGAGAGAGAGAGAGAGAGAGACAGAGACAGAGGCTGAGGGAATGGTCTCCCATCCCCTAATTCACTCCTCAAATGGCTGCAATGGCTGGAGCTGGACTGATCCAAAGCCAGAAGCCAGGACCCAGGAGCTTCTTCTGGGTCTCCTACATGGGTGCAGGGGCCCAAAGACCTGGGCCATCTTTTGCTGCTTTCCTAGGCCATAGTTAAGAGCTGTATTGGAAGTTGAGTGGATGGTCTCCAATCGGTGCCCATATGGACACCGATTAGCCCACTATGCCACAGCGCTGGCTCCAATATGTTGTCACTGTCAATAAGAACATTCATGCTTGGAACTTTGTGTAAATGTGATCTTCTCCCATACTTACCTGTTACATCTTTGCATGCAGTTCAACACAGGATATAACTCAGCACTCCTGTGTCTTTAAATCTGTGTCCTGGTTTTTACCTTTATCAACACATTGCCAAATAATAGCCAAATGCCTGACTGTGTCTGCAGGCTTGCAAAATTAAAGATCTGCAGGGAATCAGTTTGCGATAAAGGAAAAAAAAAAAAACCAATGAATCACGTTAAAACAGTCAAACCCAAAGAATGCCTTAATTGAAGGAAGAGTGCTGTGGCTGTATTTCGAATCAAATAATTTTATGATGCAAACCTTAGTCTCAGGCCTGTTTTATCAGCCAGTTGACCCTCCAAAACCTACTCATTGCTCAGTCACCTTCAAGTGCAGCTAGACCTGGGTTAGACTATAGTACTCTAAACTTTCTGGGTGATTTGAAACAAGTCATTGAATTTCTTTCAGCCTTTCTTTTCTTATGTGTAAAACACATGGTAGCATGTCCTTCACAATGATGTTTTTTAAATTACATGCAATAACATTTAAAGAGATAGATAGTATAGTGCCGGAAACATAGTGTGTGTAACACAAATGTCTCATTTAAACTAGCTCTTTTGGCTAACACTTTTTTTTAAAAAGATTTATTTATTTATTTGAAAGGCAAAGCTACCAAGAGGCAGAGAGAGAGAGAGAGAGGGGTCTTCAAACCGGTGGTTCACTCCCCAATTGCCCGCAATGGCTGGAGCTGAGCTGATCCGAAGTCAGGAGCCAGAAGCTTCTTCCAGGTCTCCCATGTGGGTACAGGGGCCCAAGGACTTGGGCCATCTTCTACTGACTTCCCAGGTCATAGCAGAGAGCTGGATCGGAAGTGGAGCAGCCGGGACTCGAACTGGCACCCATATGGGATGCCACACTGCAGTCAGTGGCTAAACCTATCATGTCACAATGCTGGTCCCCATTAATCTGTTTTCCAGGCATACCTTTCTGGGTTGGGAATTATATTTCTATAGATTTTTTTTTAGAGATTTGTTTATTTATTTGAAGGTCAGAGTTACACAGAGAGAGGAGAGGGAGAGAGAGAGAGAGGTCAGTCTTCCATCTGATGGTTCACTCCCCCCCAATTGGCTACGCTGATCTGAAGCCAGGAGCCAGGAGCTTCCTCCAGGTCTCCCATGTGGGTGCAGGGGCCCAAGGACTTGGGTCAATTTTCTACTGCTATCCCAGACCATAGCAGAGAGCTGGATCAGAAGAGCAGCAGCCAGGACTAGAACCGGCACCCATATGGGATGCCAGCGCTTCAGGCCAGGGCATTAACCCGCTGTACCACAGCGCCAGCCCCTATAGGTTTTCTTATAGGCAGAGCAATTTAATCCCATCTCCATTTTAATTTCCTTGTTGTTATAGAGCGACTATAGTTTTTGTTTGTTTTCTTGATGTAATTTTAGTACCATTGCAGGTTCCCTGTTCTTCAGCCCCATTGTAGCAGATCAGAGTGGTCTTTCCTCTGCTAGGGCCTGAATCATTACACCAGTCTGGGGGTAAGGAGTTAAATTATAGTCTTTCTCACAAGTGAAGTTTTTTGTTAAATTTTAGTCTCAGGGGACAATGTTGGTGCCTGGTTTCAGTAACTGAGCACAAAAACATAGATGTTTTGAGGGGTCCTCATATCCTAGGCAGATAGTAAAAGGGATTGAGGCTCTGTTAAAATTGTGTGGGACTGGAGTATGTCAAGGCCTTCTTGTTCTGTTGTACCATTCAAGCCTACTTTGAGTGGGGAAGGTACCCCTGTGAAATAGGTAGCTTTCCTTTGTTAATGGTGGGTTACCGGTGGCAAATCCAGCAATTTGCAAGATTCCACCCTTTCTGTATGTCCTGTATGATGTTGCAAAAGAAGTTAGTCTGTCATGATGCCATAGGAAACCATAAAGCACCGATGACTATATAGCTACTGAAAGCACTCCAAAGTAAGCCAGTCTTTTGAATTGTAATATTTCTTCTGAGGGTAGGAGTGAGGCCAAACCACTTGGTTATGGGCGTTCCAGACAGTCACAGCTGAGTGTAAGCATGAAAACTACTAACAAAGCTGTAAGAGAAGTTATTCCCAGTAGAGGAGCACAACTGGGGAGGATTCAAATTGATTTCTGCTGATAGTGCTGCTGAAGCAGACTGGTTCACAGAAGCGGAACTTATCTGGTGCCTTCTTTGATTCTGTTGCTCTAGTGTCAGGGCTGTCTTTGCCTCTCTATGGTGAATTTAGGATGTAAAATCCTCCAGTTTTACAGAGGAATATGTGATTGGTACTACCAGATGGGGACCTACCCAAATGGAAGTTTTAAAAAAATTTACTTATTTATTTATTTGAAAGGCAGAGTGGCAAAAAGAGAGGGAGGGAGGGAGAGAGAGAGAGAGAGAGAGAGACATCTTGCATCTGCTGGTTCACTTCCCAAATAGCTGCAATAGCAGGGCTCAGCCAGGAGCCAGGAATTCCATCCTGGTTTCCCACATGGGTGGCCGGGACCCAGTTACTTAGACCATCCTCCACTGTGTTCCCAGGTGCCCTAGGAGGGGAGCTGGATATCAGAAGCAGAGCAGCCAGGACTTTGACACTGTGATGTGGGATTCCAGCATGGCAAGCGATGGCTTAACCAACATGCCACAATGTCAGACCCCCAGTGGGATTTGACTGATTCTCTGGTGATGTGCTTTCCTCATTTTTAAGGGAAACTCAATCACCAGATACATATGGGTGTAATTTGTCTTCAGTAGGTGAGGGAGGACATAGGTTTCCATAGCTATTAAGTGTGTCTGCCATCTACTTTAGAGTAATTATGTTTTCCATGGACATGGAGATCTCTAGCTCTGGATGGACAAGAGTCTGAATCTTTAGGGAATAGCTGCTTGTAGGTGATTTTGAAGTGGTTAACCTTCAGGTTGCCTTTTGGAGTGGGCCTTATTCTCACGAGGGCTGTTGGCAGGAATTTCAGCCAATTTTGTTGTGTCTCTTGGCACAGTTCATTCCAAGTTTTCTTCAGAGTCTGACTGGCCTGCTCAGCTTTCCCAGAAAACTGAGGTCTCGAAGTAGTATGTGGCCTCTGCTTAATCTGGAAATGCTTGACCACCTCAGATGTCAATTTTGATATAAGGACAGGAGTTCTGTCATTCTGAGTAGATCAAGACAACTCAAAATAGGGAGTTATTTCTTTTAACAACAACAACTTGGTTACCTCACTTTTTCTTTCTAACCAACAAGGAAAACTATGCTGTGACATAGCAGGTTAAGCTACTGCCTGCAATGCCAGCATCCCATTTGGGTGCCAGTTGCAGTCCCAGCTGCTGTGCTTCCGATCCAGTTCCTTGATAGTGTGCCTTGGCAAGCAGTGGAAGATGGCCCAAGTGCTTGGGCCCCTTGCACCCATATGGGAGACTTGGATGAAGCTCTTGGCTCCTGGCTTCGGTCTGGTTCAGCCCTGGCCATTGCAGGCATCTGGGGAGTGAACCAGCACATGGAAGCTCATTCTCTCTCTCTCTCTCCTCTCTCTGTAACTCCGCCTTTCAAATAAAAATAAAAGCGTCAGTACATCCTGTAATTGTACATGTACAGTAAGAGATATCTTTATCTTCCAGGGGCTGTGTGTGTGACAATAAAATCAATTTGCCAATATTCCCTTGGTTCATAGTTCCCTGGCCAGAGGAGGTATAGGACATTTGATTTGTACATAGCTCCTCTGGCAATAAACATACTGTCCAGTTACTCTTGAGTTGGGTAATGTGGTATAGTAGTGCTTGGGATACCACATTCCATATTGGAGTACCTACTTTGAGTCCTGGCTACTTTGCTTATGATCCAGCTTCCTGCTAATGCAGACCCTGGGAGACAGCAGATGATGGCTCAAATAGTATCTTGCCACCTGCTGGGAGTTATTTGAATTGAATTCTATGATCCTGTCTTTGGCATGGCCCAGCTGTCACTGTTGGGGGACATTTAAGGAGTAAACCAGTAGATGGAAGATCTGTCTCCTTTTGTCTCTCTACCTTCCAAATAAAAAAGAAAACAAATAAATTAAAAGTAATAATTTCTTTTAGAGCTGGGGTGCTTATGACCTTTATCAGCCATAGAAATAAATTTTCTTTTTCATAATGAGTAGAATTATGAGCACTCTTACCCCTGCTATTGGTTTGGGGATCCAGATTTTCTCTTGGTTTATCATCCAACCTGGAGCCCACTGATAACTGGGTGTAGTGGTGGTACACTGGTATAAACTTACAGAAAGGTAGAGAGGGAATTAATGCCAACTAGAGAAATTCTCCTGACAGAGTAGCCCTTTTTGCACTGCAGCTGCCAAGTTATTTCCTTTTATAGCCCCTTATTCCCCACTTTGATGACCTCCACAGTGGACTGCAGGTACTTCCTTGGGGCCTTGTAAACACTTTAGTCATTTAAGAATCTTTGACCTGGGGCCACAACTGTGGCACAATGGGTTAGGCCACCACTTGTGATGCAGGAATGCCATACAGGAGTGCTGCTTCAAGTACTGGCAGCTCTACTTCCAAACCAGCTTCGTGCTAATGTGCCTGGGAAAGCAATGGAAAGATGGCTTGAGTACTTGGATCCTTGCCTCCCATGGGGACACCCAAATGGAGAGCCTGGCTCCTGGCTTCCCACTGGCCCAGCCCTTTATATTGCAGTCAACTGGAAAGTGAACCAGTGGATGGAAGATTTCTCTGTCTCTCCTCCTCTCTCCCTGTCACTCTGCCTGTCAAATAAATAAATCTTTTAAAAAATACTCTGACAAATATTTAATTTCCTTATTGTTACTCCTTTGAAGTACTGACTTGGAAGTTTAACATAGTAACCATGTTCCCATAAGAGATGTCCTTAGTAGGGCAGGCTATTAAGATGTCATCCATATATTGTAATACTCTGTTTTTGTTGGGTTTGTAAAAAATTTACTTGTTTATTTGAAAGACAGAGTGACAGAGACAGGGAGAAAAAGAGATAGAGAGGCAGAGAGAGATCTTTCACCAGAGTGACAGAGACAGGGAGAAAAAGAGATAGAGAGGCAGAGAGAGATCTTTCACCCATTGGTTCACTCCCCAAATGGAAGGGCTGGGCCAGGCCAAAGCCAGGAACATAGAGCTCCATCCATGTCTCCCATATGGATCAAGTTCTTGACCCATAATCTGTTCCTTTCCCAGGCACATTTGCAGTACACTGGATCAGAAATAGAGCAGCCAGACTCTAACCATGGAACCTGAGCTCCACTATGGGACACCACCACTGTAGGTGATGGTTTAACCCACTATACCACAATGCCATCCCCCAGTACTCTGTTTTTTTTTAACTTTTATTTAATAAATATAAATTTTCCTAATAATGACTCTGTCCTTTGTTCTAGATCCTGTCTAGCGCACTTGGGCCTCATTCCTTTGTAATCATAACCTCTACTCTACCACCAATGGCTCTACTCCCAACCTGTGTGTACTGATGGTCCTCTTCCCCACTTCATGCTGTATAATTGTTCAGACCTGGTAAATGCCACTCTTAGGATCATTGGTTACTACCCTCACTCTGTCTTTTATGACCTTGTCTAAATATGATCAGAGTCGGCAAACTTGGAAGGCTTCCATAGCCTTGGCAATTCAGGACGACAGCCTAGGGTGGTTACTGGTGCCATAAACTAGAGTGTCAATTTGTTGGGTCAAAAACAGGAGCCACTGTGCACTTGCTCCTCATGTGGGATCTCTGTCCTTAATGTGCTGTACATTTTGATTTAATGCTATAACTAGTACTCCAACAGTATGTTTCACTTTGTGTTTCTATGTGGGTGCAAACTGTTGAAATCTTTATACTAAATTGATCTTCTGTATATAAAGAGAATTGGCAATGAATCTTGATGTGAATGGAAGGGGAAAGGGAGCGGGAGAGGGGAGGGTTGCGGGTGGGAGGGAAGTTATGGGAGGGGGAAGCCATTGTAAAAATAAATAAATAAATAAATATAAATTTTCAAAGTACAGCTTTTAGATTACAGTGGCTTTTCCCCCCCATAACTTCCCTCCCACCCGCAACCCTCCCATCTCCTGCTCCCTCTCCCCTTCCATTCACATCAAGATTCATTTTCAATTCTTTTTATATACAGAAGATCAATTTAGTATATATTAAGTAAAGATTTCAACAGTTTGCACCCACACAGAAGCACAAAGTGTAAAGTACTGTTTGAGTACTAGTTATACCATTAATTCACATAGCACAACACATTAAGGACAGAGATCCTACATGAGGAGTAAGTGCACAATGACTCCTGTTGTTGACTTAACAAATTGACACTCTTGTTTATGGTGTCAGTAATCACCCGAGGCTCTTGTCATGAGTTGCCAAGGCTATGGAAGCCTTTTGAGTTTGCCGACTCCGATCTTATTTAGACAAGGCCATAGTCAAAGCGGAAGTCCTATCCTCCCTTCAGAGAAAGGTACCTCCTTCTTTGATGGCCTTTTCTTTCCACTGGGATCTCACAGAGATCTTTCATTTAGGTTTTTTTAGTTTTTTTTTTTTTTTTTTTTTTTTTTTTTTTTTTTTTGCCAGAGTGTCTTTGCTTTCCATGCCTAAAATACTCTCATGGGCTCTTCAGCCAGATCTGATTGCCTTAAGGGCTGATTCTGAGGCCAGAGTGCTGATTAAGACATCTGCCATTCTATGAGTCTGCTGTGTATCCCGCTTCCCATGTTGGATCATTCTCTCCTTTTTGATTCTATCAGTTAGTATTAGCAGACACTAGTCTTATTTGTGTGATTTCTTTGACTCTTAGACCTATCAGTGCAATCAATGGTGAACTGAAATTGATCACTTGGACTAGTGAGATGGCATTACTACATGCCACCTTGAAGGGATTGAATTGGAATCCCCTGGCACATTTCTAACTCCACCATTTGGGGCAAGTCAGATTGAGCATGTCCTGAATTGTACATCTCCTCCCTCTCTTATTCCCACTCATATTTAACAGGGATCACTTTTCAGTTAAATTTAAATATCCAAGACTAATTGTGTGTTAATTAAAGAGTTCGACCAATAGTATTAAGTAGAACAAAAAAAATACTAAAAGGAATAAAGTATTAAGTTGTTCATCAACAGTCAGGACAAGAGCTGATCAAGTCCCAGTACTCTGTTTTATTCTTAATTTTCTTAAGAATAAACCCAGGATTTCCCCAAAGATAGTAGAGGAATTTTTTTTCTTTTTTCTTTTTTTTTTAACTTTTATTTAATGAATATAAATTTCCAGTGTACAGCTTATGGATTACAATGGTTTCCCCCTCCCATAACTTCCCTCCCACCTGCAACCCTCCCCTCTCCCGCTCCCTCTCCCTTCCATTCATATCAAGATTCATTTTCAATTCAGTAGAGGAATTTTTAAACTAATGGTGAGAGCATGAATCCTTCCATTTAAATGCAAGTACATACTGAGATCCATGACCCAAAACCATGAAGGAAAAAGCATCTTTAAATCTAGAACTGTCTCCAGGGATATTAGCCAAAAGAGTTGCAGTCTTAGTTACCATAGGATGTATGTTTGGAACTACTTCATTGACAGTCCTAAGGTCTTGAAGAAAACTGTATTCCCTTGTTCCTGGCTTTTTAACACACAAAATGGAAGAATTACATTGGGATTGCAAAGCCAGATTAATTCTTGCTCTAAGAGCCTATAAATTACAGGAAAGATTTCTCCTATGGCTTCTAGCTTCACTGGAGACTATTTTACTTGGGACTAGTGATCTGTATTTTCATTTGAAACACAGAGTGATGGATAGACAGACATCTTTGATCTCCTGGTTTAATTCCCAAATGCAGGAGCCCCAAACTCAAGCTGAGTCTCTCATGTGAGAGGCAGGGATCCAAGTCCTTGAGCTATCACTTGCTGCCTTTCCAGGTGGTACGATAAGAGGAAGCTGGAATCAGAAGTGGAGGCAGGACTCAAACCCAGGCACTTTGATAGGGGATGTGGGTATACCAAGAAGTGGCTTAACCCAATGCACCAAAACACCCAATCCCTAAGTGGTATGTTAACCACTGTGCCAAACACCCACCCCAATCTATCTGTTATAATTCTGCTGTTACTGATGTGGCACTGACTACTCATCTCACTTGTCCTTTTGTCCACACTTCTTAGTTAACTCAGCTGAGAACATTTAGGGGGATGTCTTCCTTCTCAGGTGTGCTGTATCTTGTCATAAGACCATGAGCTTGACTAACTTTAGAGAACCAGGTCTCTATTTTATCTCATACCTGGTTTATTAAAACCCCTAACTTAGTAAATTTCTCCCTAGAGGGGGAACAGGGCATATGATACATACAGAAATGAAAGCTCTGACCAGCGTTGTGGTACAGGGGGTTAAGCCACAGCCTGTAGCAGCAGCATTCCCTATGGGTGCTGGTTCGAATCCTGGCTATTCCACATGGGAGCCCCAAAAGAACTCTTGGCTTCTGGCTTACGCCTGGCCCAGTCTTGGCAATTGCGGCCATTTCGGGGAGTGAACGAGTGGATGGAAGATCTTTCTCTGTCTCTCCTTCTTTCTCTATAACTCTGCCTTTCAAATAGATAAATAAATCTTATAAAAGAGAAAGGAATGTTTCAGCATTTTGGATCCTATTTCACAGGTCAGGGGCTCCAGAAACCTCTTAATCTTAGCTTTTCCTGATATTCCCTTTACCTTATGTTTTTCCAAGGGAGATGACGATTTGGTTGCCTGAAGCCAATTGGAGGCACCACAGCACCATCATGTCTCATTTTCAGTCAAGAGAAGTTGGTTTTTGGGGCCGGCGCTGTGGCTCACTTGGTTAATCCTCTGCCTGCGGTGCCAGCATCCCATATGGGTGCTGGGTTCTAGTCCTAGTTGCTCCTATTCCAGTCCAGCTCTCTGCTGTGGCCCGGGAGTGCAGTGGAGGATGGCCCAAGTGCTTGGGCCCCTGCACTCACATGGGAGACCAGGAGGAAGCACCTGGCTCCTGGCGCAGCGCCTGCCTTGGCAGCCATTTGGGGAGTGAACCAATGGAAAAAGGAAGACCTTTCTCCCTGTCTCTCTCTCTCAATGTCTATAACTATATCTGTCAAATAAATTAAAAAAAAAGAGAGAGAAGTTGGTCTGAGTCAGTCTTGTTTGATATCTTCCCTCCCTGTGGATTGTTTGGATAACCCTGCCAATGCCTTTCTTGCTTGCAATGTGCACATTGATTATTCCTCAATTTTGTTCCTGGCTTCTGGTCCCTCAGTGGGAGCCAGGATCACTCCTCATCTTGTCTTCTTACTCTGCTTCACATTACCTCCAGCAAACATGAGGACCACAGCTAACAGGACAGCTTGCCTTTTCATCATCTTGTCTTCTTTTCCTTCTTTAGTTATATTTCCTCTGTTAAGTGCTGTAAAGGCAGCTGTTATTAGCTGAGCAGAATGAGTATCAGGACCTATAGACCATTTTCAGAGTTTCCTATGGATATCTGGGACACTTTGAGATATGAAATAGATATTAAGAACCTTTGTATGGGGGCTGGCATTGTGGTGCAGCAGGTTAAGGACTTGCCTTCGACACCAGCATCCCATATGAGAGCCCATTGAGTCCTGCCTGCTCCATTTCTGATGCAGCTTCCTGCTAATGCATCTGGGAAAGCAGCAGAAGGTAACCCAAGTGCTTAGGCCTTTTCCACCCACATGGAATACCTGGATGAATTTTCTGGCTCCTTGTTTCAACCTGGACCAGCTTTGGCTATTACAGCTACTTGGGGGAGTGAACCAGTGAATGGAAGATTTCTCTCTCTTTCTCTCTCTCTCTCTAACTTTGCCTGTCAAATAAATAAAGAAGTAAATCTTAAAAACAAAGAAGCAAACAAAACAAGAACCTTTGTACTTCTCTGGGCTTCAGGGTCCCAATTTTTATATTACCTGAGGTCATCCCACAGTCTCTGTATACAGGGGAATGGATTTTCATTAGGGCCCTGTTGGTTCTCTCTCTCTTTTTTTGACAGGCAGAGTGGACAGTGAGAGAGAGAGAGACAGAGAGAAAGGTCTTCCTTTGCTGTTGGTTCACCCTCCAATGGCTGCCGCGGACCTCTCTTAATTTAGGCCTGTTACTAGGTGATTGGTGCACCATTTGCATGTCTCTCAGGGGCAAATTCTGAAAACATGCTCATCTTTCCTGATCATAAAGGTCACTGGGGTCCCACTCAGGGTCAGCCACTGGCACAACCTATTAACTGTTCCTGTCTATGACTGACCCTGGCTGGTGTTCATTATCTTCTTGTTTCCTAGCTTCTATTCAATTGTAGCATAAAGTTAAATTTCAGGGTCCCATTTTCTGGCCATTTCCTCCAGGCTCTAATAGAGTTTATGGCCAAGTTGTGTTACTGGTAAAGCTCATTTGTTTCAGGTCAATGGGGAGTACTTGAAGGCCTTCCAGTTCTGGAGAAAGGTGACTGCACAGAGATTCTGGACAGGCTTGACTAAGGTGCAAGAGTTCAGACTGAATTCCTTGCTTTAGGAAAAGAACACAATCAATTGTAAGGTCCATTCATTGCCTGGGCCAAGGGCTCAGGAGGAGGTCCTCCATTTGCTTGATTGAGTCCTGGATGTGGATGACTGCAGACACTAAATTACCCCAGTGACATCTAAAGAGATTCTCTGGCAGGAAAGATGAGGCCTGGGGAAAACCACTGGCAGAAAGTGAAGGAGAAAGTAAAGTTCATAGACATTGGGCTTTACCCAGATTTCGCTGGTAAAAAGGCAAGGAAAAGAAGAACCTGGAAATCTAGAGAGCCAGAATGACAAAGGGACTGTAGAAAAATAAGATCAGTGTCAGGCATCTCAACATTAACAACAAAAAAGAAACTCAGCTATGGCAGAGCGGACTTGAACCCACACCTGATGACTTCAGGAATGACTAGTTAACGGTCAGATAGCTTCCATTTCACCAGACCCGAAGTCTCAGAATTCCCAATGGCTATGTTGTGCAATCTTTTAAATCTTTTAGGCTTAAGCAGAAGTTGTGAGACAGCTCAGATAAGTAGCTCTTATAGCCATGCCAGAGTTGGTGTCATGTACTGTCACTGAGAAATAATCTGAGCAAAGCACTCACTGTGGACACTGGACTTCCAGGTGGGACAGCTACATGGAACCAGCAGCACAGGCACCAAGAAGGGAATTTTCATCATGAGGTCCAATCCTCAACCTTGAATAGTGTGAATGTCTTAGCCTGGGTCAGCTGCTGCTGCCCATGGCTCCATCCTCGGAAGCCAAGTAGCCAGAGGAGTGGATCAACAGGGAACAGGAATCCCAGTTGAGTTCACAAAATTTTTTTATTGAAAGTGTGTTCATGTCTTGGTGAGAGGAAATCAAAATCTCCATCAGAAGTAGTTGTCAGGCAAAGTAATTTTTATTTGCAGCAAATAAGGAGAACATGTGCAACTGTTTCCAAAGCCATGATTTCCTAAGCAAGGAAAAGCAGGTGCCTCTATCTCATGAGGAATGAATATTCAAAAGGGGACATTTTGTCATTGCATGTAAAGGGGGGCATAAGCTGCACCATTTTTGGAAGAATGATGTCAAATATACCCAGTGTTGTGATAATGAGGCTTAAACTTCTTGTAGGGCAGAGATCTTAGCATGAAAATTACACAGAGGCCAGTGTTGTAGTACAGAGGGTTAAGCCGCAGATTGCCACTCTGGCTTCCCATATCTGAATGCAATTTCAAGCCTCGGCTGCTCCAGTTCAAGGCCCAGCTGCTCCACCTCTGATCCAGCTCCCTGTTAACATGCCTGGGAAAGCACCAGAAGATGGCTGAAATGCTTGGGTCCCTGTTACCCATGTAGGAGACCGGGACTGAGTTCCAGACTCCTGCCTTCAATTTCACCCAGAACTGGTTGTTGTAAGCATTTGGGGAGTGAACCAGCAGCTAGAAGATTCTCATTCTCTCTCTCTCTCTCTCTCTCTCTCTCTCTCTCTCTGCCTTTCAGATAAATAAATAAATCTTTAAAAAATACATGTAAGATGGCTTAGGAGCACTTTTTTGGCAATCTGTGCGGGTATGGCTCTTGGAGTAGGGTTTGGCCCAGGTCAGGGCAGCTGCTGATAGCATCTCTCCCTGGAATATAAATGCAAAACAACTTTGAAAGACATCAGGTGCTTTGGGAAGTGCTAGGGCTTTGAAATAGAAATGAGTCAAGACAAAGACTTTTGGGGCTGGAGTTCTGGCTAGGAAGCTCCAGGCTCCTGGCTTCAGATTGGCCTAGCTCCAGCCATTGTGACCATTTGGGGAGTGAACCAGGAGATGGAAGATCTTTCTCTCTATCTCTCTCTCTCTGTAACTCTATTTCTCAAATTAAAATATATACATATGTCATATATATATACATATATACAAAAGTCAAAAGACTTTTGAACTGCGCTGGGCATTAGCCAGTGATAATTGCTCCCTCTCTCCTACCCTCTGGGCATCACTGATGGACACTATAGTTTTGCCTTTTCCAGAATGATGAGTAGATGTAATCTAAGTCTGTAGCCATTAGAGAGGAGCTTCTTTTACATAGCATAATGCTTTAAGATCTATCCATATTATTTTCCTTCTTTTTTATTGCTAAGTAGTATTCCATTTTACTGATATATCACAGTTCATCAGTTCATGAGTGGAAGGAACATCAGTGGGCTTTTAATTAAGTAGATAACTTTATAATAGCAAGACAGAAGAGGTTATGATATTTCATCTTTTCTCTAAGAGTAGATATTGAGGAAATTAAAGAGTAATAGTTGGTGCTGGCAAGGATGTGGGGAAAAAAGTACCCTGGTTCACTGTTGGTGAGAATGTAACTGGTGCAGCCACTATGGAAGACAGTATGGAGAAACATCAGAAATATGAATATAGACCTACCATATAACCCAGCCATCCCACTCCTGGGAATTTACCCAAGGGAAAAGAAATCAGCATATAGAAGGGTTATCTGTACCACCATGTTCACTGCACCACAATTCATAATAGCGAAGATATGGAATCAACCCAGATGTCTATTAACTGTTGACTGGATAAAGAAAGTATGGTACATATACACTATGGAGTACTACTCAGATGTAAAGAAAAGAATGAAATCCTGTCTTTTGCAACAAAATGGATACAACTAGAAACCATTATACTAAGTGAAATAACCAGTATCCAAAAGACAAATATCATATGTTTTCCCTGATCCAAGGTAACTAATAGAGTACCTGAAATGTTAAGTATTGGAGTGAAATAGATATTTTGAGGCCGGCACCGCGGCTCACTAGGCTAATCCTCCGCCTTGCAGTGCCGGCACACCAGGTTCTAGTCCCGGTCGGGGCACTGGATTCTGTCCCGGTTGCCCCTCTTTCAGGCTAGCTCTCTGCTGTGGCCAGGATGTGCAGTAGAGGATGGCCCAAGTGCTTAGGCCCTGCACCCGCATGGGAGACCAGGAGAAGCACCTGGCTCCTGCATCGGATCAGCGCGGTGCACCGGCCACAGCGTGCCAGCTGCGGCGGCCATTGGAGGGTGAACCAACGGTAAAGGAAGACCTTTCTCTCTGTCTCTCTCTCTCTCACTGTCCACTCTGCCTATTAAAAAAAAGAAATAGATATTTTGAGATTGGATTATTGCTTACAGCCCTTGTCTCTTCCATTGAGAAATTGTTTTATTTTTTCTTTTCTTTTTTTCTTCATACTATTTGTTGAAATCTTTTACTTAGTATAGGGTTAACTATATTATCATTAAATAAACTGAACATAGATATTTGTAAAAATTAAGCATGAGAATGTGAGAGGGAGGAGGAGGAAGGGTTGAAGCATGGGCGAGAGGGAGGGTGGGGGGAAAACATTACTATGTTCCTAAATCTATATATATGAAATACATGAAACATGTATAACTTAAATAAAATTTAAAAAAGAGAGAACAAGCATTTTCAGACTACACTAAATAAATAAATATTTTTTTTTAAAAAGTGATATTATGGCCGGCACTGTGGCGCAGTGGGTTAATCCTCTGCCTGTGGCACTGACATCCCATATAGGTGCTGGTTCTAGTCCTGGCTGCTCCCTTCTGATCCAGCTCTCTGCTATGGCCTGGGAATGCAGTAGAAAATGGCCCAAGTCCCTGGGCCCTTGCACCCTTTTGGGAGACCCAGAAGAAGCTCCTGGATCCTGGCTTTGGATCAATGCAGCTCCAGCTGTTGTGGCCATCTGGGAGTGAACCAGAGGATGGAAGACCTCTGCCTCTCTCTGTAACTCTGTCTTTCAAATAAATAATATAAATCTTAAAAAAGTGATATTTAGAAATTTAATAATTTAAAATATTGATAGTCTTCCTTCTAAGGATTAAATTCAAGAAAATCTTGGTATAATGAAATTATAATTTTTGAGAAATACTTCAGGATGAGGTGTACATTTAAAAAATTTGACTTACTGGGGGCGGAGCCAAGATGGCGGATAGTGAGGATGTGCGCTGATAGTCTGGAAAATAAAGTTTCATAAAAGTAGAATTACTGTAGCCTCAGGAAAAGATTCAAGAAAAAAACTGCAGAGGAAACGCTTCCGGATCTAGTGGATGTGACACAGAGGACCTACAAGGAGCCCACCGCGTGGAAACCCAACCGCGGGAGCCGAGCCGCAGAATCTCCCCAGCGCGGGTAACGAACTGGAGGTAAGACAAAAGCCTCAGAAACGTGAGACATTAGTGGGGAAAGGCAGAGGCCCCTCCCTCCACTTGAGCAAAACAAAGAGCAGGCACCATTTTACATATGTAAAGCAGCAATGAGTACACAAACTCAGTAACTTTGGGTCTATGGTGAAACTTGAGAACACATTGAGGGCTGCATAAACTCTTTGTGTGGTCCCAGGGGTAGATCAAGCGAATACTCACAGAGGCCAGATTTCAACTACCCTCAATTCCACTCAGCCATTCGGAATTACTTCCCAACTGAGTCAAAAAAAAAAAAAAAAAAAAAAGAGAGAGAGAGAGAGAGAGAGATCCAGCAAGGAGCAAGGTGAGTCACTTTTTGCACACACCCATCACAGCCTCTAAGGATCCATCAAAGCAGACAGCCCACTTAGAGGCATAGTATAACGAGAAAAAATCACCACAGCAATAAATAAATAAATAAATAAATTATCTCCAACATGCCAAACAACAAACGTAGAAGCCGAGGTAACAAGAGCAAGGAAGACACTATGATGCCCCCAAATGAACAAGACACCCCAATCCAAGATTATGAAGATGAAGAGATAGAGGAAATGCAAGAAGCAGATCTCAAAAAACTGATAAGAACATTAAGAAGTTCTCAAAAACAAATTCTTGAACTACAGAAATCCTTAATGGACAAGATAGAAAATCTTTCTCACGAAAATGCCATACTAAGGAGGAATCAAAATGAAATGAAACAACTAGTAGAACAGGAAACTGTGATAGTGACAAAAAACCACAATGAAATGAAGAACTCAATAGATCAAATGACAAACGCACTAGAGAGCCTTAAAAACAGAATGGGTGAAGCAGAAGAGAGAATATCAGAATTAGAAGACAGAGAACAGGAAAGGAAACAGTCAAATCAAAGAAAAGAAGAAGAAATTAGAAATCTAAAAAATACTGTCAGGAATCTACAGGATACTATTAAAAATCCCAACATTCGGGTTCTAGGAGTTCCTGAAGGCATGGAGAGGGAGAAAGGATTAGAAGGCCTTTTTAGTGAGATACTAGCAGAAAATTTCCCAGGTTTGGAGAAGGACAGAGACATCCTAGTATAGGAAGCTCATAGAACCCCTAATAAACATGACCAAAAGAGATCCTCGCCACGACACGTCGTAATCAAACCCACCACAGTGAAACATAAAGAAAAGATTCTAAAATGTGCAAGAGAGAAACGCCAGATTACTCTCAGAGGATCTCCAATTAGACTCACAGGTGACTTCAGAAACCCTACAAGCTAGGAGAGAATGGCGAGATATAGCCCAGGTACTAAGAGAGAAAAACTGCCAGCCCAGAATATTATATCCTGCAAAGCTCTCATTTGTGAATGAAGGTGAAATTAAGACCTTTCACAGCAAACAGAAATTGAAAGAATTTGTCGCCACTCGTCCAGCCCTGCAAAAGATGCTTAAAGATGTGTTACATACAGAAACACAGAAACACAGTCACCAATATGAAAGAAGGTAAAGGAAGGAAACCTCAAAGCAAAAGATCACAAGAATCTCAAACCATATATTAAAAAATATCTTTGGCAAATGGCAGGGAAAATTTACTCCTTCTCAATAGTCACATTGAATGTTAATGGCTTGAACTGTCCAGTTAAAAGACACCGATTGGCTGATTGGGTAAAGGAACAAAACCCATCTATTTGATGCTTACAAGAAACTCATCTTTCCAACAATGATCCATACAGACTGAAAGTGAAAGGCTGGAAAAAGATATACCATGCCAACAGAAATGAAAAGAGAGCGGGCGTAGCCATCTTAATATCGGACAACATAAACTTTACCACAAAAACTGTTAGGAGAGACAAAGAGGGGCACTATTTAATGATTAAGGGATCCATTCAACAGGAATATATAACGATTATCAATGTATATGCACCTAATCACAGGGCACCAGCTTATTTAAAAGACTTGTTAAGGGACTTAAAGGGAGACTTAGACCCCAATACAATAATACTGGGGACTTCAATACTCCACTCTCAGAGATAGACAGATCAACAGGACAGAAGATCAACAAGGAGACAGTAGATTTAAATGACACTATAGCCCAAATGGATCTAACAGATATCTACAGAACATTTCATCCTACATCTAAAGACTTTATATTCTTCTCAGCACTACATGGAACCTTCTCTAGGATTGACCACATACTATGCCATAAAGCAAGTCTCAGCAAATTCAAAAGAATTAGAATCATACCATGCAGCTTCTCAGACCACAAAGGAATGAAATTGTAAATTAGCAACTCGGGAATCCCTAGAGCACGTGCAAACACATGGAGATTGAACAACATGCTCCTGAATGAACAATGGGTCATAGAAGAAATCAAAAGAGAAATCAAAAATTTTCTGGAAGTAAATGAGGATAAAAGCACAACATACCAAAACCTATGGGATACAGCAAAAGCAGTGTTAAGAGGAAAGTTTATATCAATAGGTGCCTACATCAAGAAATTGGAAAGGCACCAAATAGATGAGCTTTCAAGTCATCTCAAGGATCTAGAAAATCTGCAGCAAACCAAACCCAAACCCAGTAGGAGAAGAGAAATAATTAAAATCAAAGAAGAAATCAACAGGATTGAATCCAAAAAAAACATTACAAAAAATCAGCCAAACAAGGAGCTGGTTATTTGAAAAAATAAACAAAATTGACACCCCATTGGCCCAACTAACTAAAAAAGGAAGAGAAAAGACCCAAATCAATAGGATCAGAGATGAAAAGGGAAACATAACAACAGACACTACAGAAATAAAAAGAATCATCAGAAATTACTACAAGGACTTGTATGCCAGCAAACAGGGAAATTTATCAGAAATGGACAGATTCTTGGACACATACAACCTACCTAAATTGAGCCAGGAAGACATAGAAAACCTAAACAGACCCATAACTGACACAGAAATTGAAACAGTAATAAAAGCCCTCCCAACAAAGAAAAGCCCAGGGCCAGATGGATTCACTGCTGAGTTCTACCACACATTTAGAGAAGAACTAACTCCAATTCTTCTCAAACTATTCAGAGCAATCGAAAAAGAGGGAATCCTCCCAAATTCTTTCTATGAAGCCAGCATCACCTTAATTCCTAAGCCAGAAAAAGATGCAACATTGAAAGAGAATTACAGACCAATATCCCTGATGAACATAGATGCAAAAATCCTCAATAAAATTCTGGCCAATAGAATGCAACAACACATTAGAAAGATCATCCACCCAGACCAAGTGGGATTTATCCCTGGTATGCAGGGTTGTTTCAACGTTCGCAAAACAATCAACGTAATACACTACATTAACAGACTGCAGAAGAAAAACCATATGATTCTCTCAATAGACGCAGAGAAAGCATTTGATAAAATACAACACCCTTTCATGATGAAAACTCTAAGCAAACTGGGTATGGAAGGAACATTCCTCGATACAATCAAAGCAATATATGAAAAACCCATGGCCAACATCCTATTAAATGGGGAAAAGTTGGAAGCATTTCCACTGAGATCTGGTACCAGACAGGGATGCCCACTCTCACCACTGCTATTCAATATACTTCTGGAAGTTTTGGCCAGAGGTATTAGGCAAGAAAAAGAAATTAAAGGGATACAAATTTGGAAGGAAGAACTCAAACTATCCCTCTTTGCAGATGATAGGAGTCTTTATTTAGGGGACCCAAAGAACTCTACTAAGAGACTGCTGGAACTCATAGAAGAGTGTGGCAAAGTAGCAGGATATAAAATCAATGCACAAAAATCAACAGCCTTTGTATACACAGGCAATGCCACAGGTGAGGAAGAACTTCTAAGATCAATCCCATTCACAATAGCTACAAAAACAATCAAATATCTTGGAATAAACTTAACCAAAGACGTTAAAGATCTCTATGATGAAAACTACAAAACCTTACAGAAAGAAATAGAAGAGGATACCAAAAAATGGAGAAATCTTCCATGCTCATGGATTGGAAAAATCAATATCATCAAAATGTCTATTCTCCCAAAAGCAATTTATACATTCAATGGAATACCAATCAAGATACCAAAGACCTTCTTCTCAGATCTGGAAAAAATGATGCTGAAATTCATATGGAGACACAGGAGACCTCGAATAGCCAAAGCAATCTTGTACAACAAAAACAAAGCCGGAGGCATCACAATCCCAGATTTCAGGACATACTACAGGGCAGTTGTTATCAAAACAGCATGGTACTGGTACAGAAACAGATGGATAGACCAATGGAACAGAATAGAATCACCAGAAATCAATACAAACATCTACAGCCAACTTATATTCGATGAAAGATCCAAATCTAATCCCTGGAATAAGGACAGTCTGTTCAATAAATGGTGCTGGGAAAATTGGATTTCCACGTGCAGAAACTTGAAGCAAGACCCCTACCTTTCACCTTACACAAAAATTCACTCAACATGGATTAAAGACTTAAATCTATGACCTGAAACCATCAAATTATTAGAGAGCATTGGAGAAACTCTGCAAGATATAGTCACAGGCAAAGACTTCTCGGAAAATACTCCAGCAGCACAGGCAGTCAAAACCAAAATTATCATTTGGGATTGCATCAAATTGAGAAGTTTCTGTACTTCAAAAGAAACAGTCAGGAAAGTGAAGAGGCAGCCAACAGAATGGGAAAAAATATTTGCAAACTATACTACAGATAAAGGGTTGATAACCAGAATCTACAAAGAAATCAAGAAAATCCACAACAACAAGACAAACAACCCACTTAAGAGATGGGCCAAGGACCTCAATAGACATTTTTCGAAACAAGAAATCCAAATGGCCAACAGACACATGAAAAAATGTTCAAGATCACTAGCAATCAGAGACATGCAAATCAAAACCATAATGAGGTTCCATCTCACCCCGGTGAGAATGGCTCACATTCAGAAATGTACCAACAGCAGATGCTGGAGAGGATGTGGGGAAAAAGGGACACTAACCCACTGTTGGTGGGAATGCAAACTGGTTAAGCCACTATGGAAGTCCTTTTGGAGATTCCTCAGAAACTTGAACATAACCCTACCATACAACCCAGCCATCCCACTCCTTGGAATTTACCCAAAGGAAATTAATTGGCAAATAAAAAAGCCATCTGCACATTAATGTTTATTGCAGCTCAATTCACAATAGCTAAGATCTGGAACCAACCCAAATGCCCATCAACAGTAGACTGGATAAAGAAATTATGGGACATGTACTCCATAGAATACTATACAGCAGTAAGAAACAATGAAACCCTGTCATTTGCAACAAGATGGAGCAATCTGGAAAACATCATGCTGAGTGAATTAAGCCAGTCCCAAAGAGACAAATATCATTTGTTTTCCCTGATCGGTGACAACTGAGCACCAAAGGGGAAATCTGTTAAGTGAAATGGACACTATAAGAAACAATGACCTGATCAGCTCTTGTCCTGACTCTAAATGTACAATGTAGTACTTTATCCTTTTTAGTATTTGTTGTTGTTGTGGTTGTTCTAGTACTAGTGGTTGAACTCTGTAATTAACACACAATTATTCTTAGGTGTTTAAATTTTAACTGAAAAGTGATCCCTGTTAAATTTAAGAGTGGAAAAAGAGAGGGAGGAGATGTACAATTTGGGACATGCTCAATCGGACTTGCCCCAAATGGTGGAGTTAGAAATGTGCCAGGGGATTCCAACACAATCCCATCAAGGTGGCATGTAGTAATGCCATCTCACTAGTCCAAGTGATCAATTTCAGCTCACAATTGATGGCTCTGATAGGTCTAAGAGTCAAAGGGATCACACAAACAAGACAAGTGTCTGCTAATACTAACTGATAGAATCAAAAAGGGAGAGAACGATCCAACATGGGAAGCGGGATACACAGCAGACTCATAGAATGGCAGATGTTCTAAACAACACTCTGGCCTCAGAATCAGCCCTTAAGGCATTCGGATCTGGCTGAAGAGCCCATGAGAGTATTGTAGGCATGGAAAGCCAAGATACCATGGGAAAAAAAAAGACCTAAATGAAAGATCTCTGTGAGTGAGATCCCAGTGGAAAAATGGGGCCATCAAAGAAGGAGGTACCTTTCTCTGAAGGGAGGAGAGAACTTCCACTTTGACTATGACCCTATCGGAATAAGATCAAAGTCAGAGAACTCAAAGGCTTCCATAGCCTTGACAACTCATGACTAGAGCCTAGGGAGATTACTGACGCCATGAACAGGAGTGTCAAATTGTTAAGTTAGCAACAGGAGTCACTCTGTACTTACACCCCATGTGGGATCTGTCCTTAATGTGTTGTCTAATGTGAAGTGATGCTATAACTAGTACTAAAACAGTATTTTTACACTTTGTGTTTCTGTGTGGGTACAAACTGATGAGGTCTTTACTAATTATATACTGAATCGATCTACTGTATATAAAGATAATTGGAAATGAAAAAAAAAAACCTGGTATTAAATTGGAATTGGCATAGAAAATTAATTAATTTTTTAAAAAAAATATTATGTAGGATCTCTGTCTTTAATGTGCTGTACACTGTTATTTAATGCTATAACTAGTACTCCAATGGTAGTTTTTTCACTTTGTGTTGCTATATGGGGCAAACTGTTGAAATCTTTACCTAATATATACTAAACTGATCTTCTGTATATAAAGAGAATTGAAAATGAATCTTGATGTGAATGGAAGGGGAGAGGGAGCGGGAAAGGGGAGGGTTGTGGGTGGGAGGGAAGTTATGGGAGGGGGGAAGACATTGTAACCCATAAGCTGTACTTTGGAAATTTATATTCAATAAATAAAAGTGTAATAAATGAAAAAAAAATTGACTTACTGTGGGTGTTTCTTGGTAGTTAAGAACCTATTCCTTTTTTTTTTTGACATGCAGAGTGGATAGTGAGAGAGAGAGAGATAGAGAGAAATGTCTTCATTTTTGCTGTTGGTTCACCCTCCAATGGCCGCTGCGGCCGGCACATCTCGCTGATCCAAAGCCAGGAGCCAGGTGCTTCTCCTGGTCTCCCATGGGGTGCAGTGCCCAAGCACTTGGGCCATCCTCCACTGCCTTCCCGGGCTATAGCAGAGAGCTGGCCTGGAAGAGGGGCAACCGGGATAGAATCTGGCACCCCGATGGGGACTGGAACCCGGTGTGCCAGTGCCGCAAGGCAGAGGATTAGCCTGTTAAGGCACAGAGCCAGCCAAGAACCTATTCCTTTAGTGCATTTCTGAGCAAGTTTGTCACATGATCTGGAGCATTCATAAGGCACAGATATTATTGCTTCAGTTAGTGTAAATGAAGAAATTTTAGGCAGAGGCGAAGGAGAAGCCTACCAGACACACAAAGCCACTGTTTCCTTGACAACTTCCATGTTCTATACCTGACCACAATTGTCTGAACTTCTAAAGCTAAGGCCTAAATCTGAAACTACCCTGCTCTTTTTCGTTTTTTTTTTTTTTTAATCATTGTCTGGAAACACATTTTGATGAAATTGAATTTTTCCATAAAATCATTTAGAATTCTTCACATCAAATAGCCATACATTCTTTAGGTATTTGTTAAAAATGACATCATTTCATAACTTTAAATGTATGTATATATTATACATTTCTGACTCAGAGTCTATTTAATTGCTCGAATAGTTGGAGCCTTAACTTGGGGGCTTAGAAGAATTCCTGAAGATGGAACAATTGTATTTTTTTTATGGATTTGGCCTGGAGCAGAGAAAATCTATTCTTTTAAATAGATCTTTTGACATGCTTATTGAAGTTGAGTCCAATGTAGCTTAAAAGCTCCAAAAGTGGAAGCACAATTTTATTTTCTGTGGGGGGTACTGTTCTCCTTTCCCCACATGCTCCTAAATAAGTAGCTAATTGTTAAAAGGAACAGACTAAAAGTGGTTAAAAAAAGTCTCAGTCTGCAAGACACTTCAAAACCAATTTTGAATTCCCTTCCTTCAAGGTGTGAGAAGTATGTCTGACAGCAACCGTATGGACTTTGAACTTTTTATTTAAAATGAACTGAGGAAAAGGGCAGGATTGGGAAACTGAATTATCATAGAGGCCATTCACTATTTCAGATGGTTGATCAGTGTGTTTGGAGAGAGATTTCGTTTTTGTGTTTTCATTTCTTTCTTGGAGAAGTATTTTTGGTCTTTTCCCAGTTTAATTACTCCCCAGGGCTCAACTTCTGGCTTGGCTTTTTCTGGGGCTGGCCACCTTCATTAGCCTGTGTACTTACAGGCCAGCTTACCCAATTTTAAACTCTTCGTCTCAGAGTCCAGACATCACATTATCAGAGAGTTTATTTTCTTTTCAGTGGACTTTTCTGCATTCACATTTTCAAAAGGAAAAAGAAACAAAAATCCAAAGAATTTGATGTTTCTTGGTCTTTATTTTCTTCTTCCTGTAAAAGAAGCCAGGCTCCAGCTGACTCCAGAAAAGGAAAAAAAAATTGTGTGTGCGGCACCAGGGAACTGGGGCACAAGGGTTTCTCATCCTTTCAGAGGAAACCCAGTTACTAAGAGAATTAGAAACCACATGTTTACTGCACAATTTAAACAAGATGTTTCCAGACAGCCCCTCCGCCCCCCCCCCACTATTTAATTGCTTTTCATTGTGTCACTTCTTGCTGTAACTGAACCAAGTTCTTTGCTGATACTAAAACATCATATGAGGAAGTCATTTTGAAGCTGCTCATATAACGACATGTTGAAGCTATATTCTAGAGTCCTTTTCCTAAAAATATTGTCAGTTATATTGCTGGTAGTGTTTGTATAATTCTCAGAGCTGTTCTTGAAATACTTTAGAATTTTCAATTATAGAGCCTACACACCAAAGTTCCTCCCATTTCCATTGTTTAATGATTATTATAGATATTTGATGAATGGGAAAATGACTTTCTAATATGTTAGCTACTTGGAAACATGGAAAGAATTCTACAGGTTTTGTTGTTTTCTAAAAAGATGTATGAGGTTTAAGTAAGAAAGAGGAATTATAGTTGAGATCAATTTAGTGTGCTAAGACTACTCCTATAAGACAAGTTTTGGTTTACCATCTAGGAAATGAGGATGATACTCACCTTATAGGAATGTTATGAGAATGAATTAATGATGTCTGCCAAGTCCTTTTTCCAGTTTGAGGATAAAATTGTCTGTTGATTTTTACTATCAGAGTGTGCTTTTCTCACAATTCACAAGCTTACAGAAACTTGGTTCCATAGGAATGTGCACACTGGAGTGGGAAGGAGAGAAATGGGCTGAGACCAACCCTTGTAAGATCTTTGCTTGCTGTTCATGAACATTTGCAAAAACGGAGAAGCCGAAGTGTGTTACTCTGTTGTGACAATAACAACTGCCACCATCACGTACTACATCTCAACCAAAATATAAAACAACTCTGACTCGTTTGGCATATTTACTTCCTTTGAGGGCTTTATGGTTCCTATGCCTTTGAGACCACTTTGGCTCCAGGGGCTGGTTTTCATCCTTGTGGGTACAGAAACACATTTTATTCTTGTCGCTAAGGAGTGTTCTGGCTCCAGTGAATGAATTCACTCTTTAAAAAAACCCACAAGAGACTAAATGTAAATCAGAAAGTTGGTTAATTAGTTTACTGGGAGAGTGGCCCCTCGGCTGATAAATGAGACCAGCTGTCTGATAGGCACCCTACTTGGTAAAGTAATCCAGCACTCTGAAACCTCTAGAACAGAGAATCACAGCAAAAGGAAAGAGGAATTGGGTTTCTAGGGTGTTTCCATCAAGCTTCCTGTTCTTTGCTCTTGCTACATTTCTGTCTGAGCAACTGGAATACCTGCCTATAACTGATTGCTCTCTCCTGATTATGCAGGAAGACACTGAGAAATTCTTATTCTCTTATGATATAAATTTATTTTTCCCAGATTACATGTTGATGTTACAACATTGAATTTCCTTGTTTCTAACACTTTTATATCTGAACAGTATATAATTTTGAGAAATCATTTTATCTTGAGTGCATTTGCTTATTGTCTTAGGAAAAGCTTAGAGTAACCTAACCCTCCCTAGCCTTACAACTCCCAGGTAGGCTTTGTCTGATATAGACTCACAGAGAGAGTTGAAGGTAAAGAAAATACTAGAGATTGTTTAATCCAACTCCCTTGTTTTGTAAATAGGAAAACATGGCCCAGGGGAAAAAAAAGAGACATGTTTTTAATGTCAAAAAGTGAAGAAGTGACAGAAACAGGACTAGAATTGACTTCTAATGCTTTAAGTGTAATGTATTTCATCTGTTTTATATGTTGTGTTATTTCACTTCATTCCAAATTTCTGATATTCAACCCAGTTTTCAAAATTAATTTCATTTACAGAAAGGTTTAATTTCTATATTGTTGAATGATTTTTTCTCATCCAAAACTATATTACTTGATCCAAGATATCATTTTGAACTAGAGAGTGGGTCATTCTTACACATTGCATATTGCCAGGAGGAATACTAGTGAATAAATCGCCCTTCAGAAAGGTTCTGATTGACTTTTTCAGAGCTACATTTGGTCTCCCCCGACTCCCTTGGCTGCCATGACACCCACCATTGACCATGGGTAGTTCAGCCACACAGTAGACTCTCTACAAATATATTTTTTAAAGATTTATTTATTTATTTACTTGAAAGTCAGAGTTACAGAGAGAGAGAGAGAGACATACACACACACACACACAGATAGAGATAGTGAGAGAGAGACCCTCCATCCATTGGTTTATGCCACAAGTGGCCTCAAGGGCTGGGGCTGGGCTGGGCTGAAACCAAGAGCCAGGACCTTCTTCTACGTCTCCCATGTGGGTGCAGGGGCCCAAGCACTTGGGCAATTTTCTGTTGCTTTTCCCAGGCCATTAACAGGGAGGTGGATCACAAGTGGAGTAGCCAGGACTCGAACTGGTTGCCTATATGGGATACTGGTATTCAGGCAGCTGCTTTACCAGCTATGACAGAATGCCCACCCCTACAAGCTTATTTTTAAGCTTTTAAAGATTGATATATTTTATTTGAAAGGCAGAGAGACAGAGGGAGAGGGAGAGACAGAATTCTTCTATCCACTGGTTCACTTCCCAAATGACTACAACTGCCAGGGCTGGGCCAGACTGAAGCCAGGATCCAGGAATTCCAGTCAGATCTCTCATGTGGGTGGCAAGAATCTGTTGCCTCTCACACACATTGACAAGAAGCTGGATCAGAAGTGCAAAGTAAGGGCTGGCTTACCCTTAAGGGTCTCAGTTGCTCCACTAACAATCCAGCTCCCAGTTAATAGCTTAGGAGAGCTCTGAAAGATGGCCCAAGTGCTTGGGCTCCTGCGCCCTTGTGGGAGACCCAGATGAAGCTCCCGTCTCCTGGTTTTGGCTTGGAACAACCAACCCTGGCCATTGAGGCCAACTGGGGGGTGAACCAAGAAATGGAAGATTCCTCTCTCTCTCCCTAACTCTGCCTATTAAAGAAATAAATAATTTCTTTAAAAAGGGAAGGGCAAAGCAGACAAGACTTGAGTCAGGCACTCTGGTAATGGGAATGTGGGTGTCCCAAGTGAGAGCTTAACCCTCTGTACCCCAATATCTGCCCCCTACAAATATTTCTTGATGGATTCACTGGTTGAGCCTTCACTAAGAAGGATGAATCAGCTATTTGGACTGAAATCAAAAGCTACTCCAGGGCGCCCTATCTCCATGTCTTAACCAGCCAAGTAGCTACTAAAGTACATACCCTGGAACATATTCTTCCTACTTTTTCTAAATCTTTCCTTTTCTAACTTCACCCTTTGCATCCCATTTATCAACAAGTCCTAGCATTTTTACCTCAAAATGTAGCAAACCTATTTACTTTTTACTACTTCACTGTCATGTTACTAGTCTAAGCTACCATCATTTCTCACCTGGACAACTCAATAAGCTTATTACTTGCTCTTATGACCACTCTAACTTGCAGCAGGAATCATTTTTGTGAAAGTAAGTAAGATCAAATTTCCTACCCCATTCTACCCCATTTATGTCCATAAAGTATAATCTGTCAATTGCTTTCTAATATTCCTAGAATACATATTTCCATTTCCATGCCATTCCCATTGGCTCCTACTTTTACTCTGCTCCCTGTTTTCCAGCAATAGTGATCTCCTTTAAAATCCTTGAAGAAGTGAATCTCTTTCCCCATTGTGGAGCGCTTATCCACCCAGTTCTCACTTCCCTAAAGGTTCTGTTGTAAGATCTTGGGAGGTTTTGTAAAGTCAGCATTTGAGCTGAGATTTAACAGGTAAGAAAGAATCTTGCAGGGAGAGATGATTCATTTGATGGATACTATGTACATGTAAATAATTTCCTAATTGATCTATTAGGGTGTGTTCAAGCAATTGATTTGAATCTGAAAGGAGTTCATATTATTATATACTCTCATAGATCACTTCAAGGTGTCTTACTTTCTTTAATAAATGTTCTTTCATAGATATTAAACCTCATCTGCTGCATCAATACTTTGCCCTCACTGTTACAGTTGAATATAGGATCAGGCCCAAGTTAATATATGTCATTCAGATTGATAGTTAATGATAGCTGCACATTTATTTCTGTTAAACAGCTTCACAAGAACATCCAGCCAATTAAACAGTGGGCCCAATATAGTATAAAATATTCCCTACCTGTAAAAGTGATTGCATGCTAATTGTTGTTAACCTGGGGAAGTTATTCCCCTGAGTAAACCAGCACTCTTGAAGAAACACTTCTTCATTAAGGCTACCAGGGCTCTGTTCAGTGTACTGTAATAGTAATTTACAAAGTGGTAACTTATTGGCCTCAGAAATTTGAAACAACTCCCAAAGTGGCTGACACACTCATTTTGTTTTCATCACCTCATATATAAGCAAAACAATTCAGAGCTAAATGTTTGATTGGATTAGACAAGTTTGGGAGGAACATATTTGACATCCAGTTTTTTTTCTTTGTTTAATAATAACAGTATTTTGTATTGCTTGAGGTCACACAAAATAAGAGAAAACAAGTAAGGTGTGTGTGTGTGTGTGTGTACATGTTTTGGGCTAGATGTGGATAGAAGGTAGGGGAAATAGGCAGAAAGTCAGCTTAGGGTTTTAAATCTTCTATAGATAAACCACTGTTTGAATATTGCAAGTTAGAATGGACAGCATTAAGGAAAATCCTAATTTAATACAATGAAAATCCTAATTCAATACATGCATAAGAGAAATATTTTCCATAAAAAGGTTAAGGTCAACCTAATAAACATAAATACTATAAGAACAAAGTAAAAATTTGAGAGTGGTTAGTTTCCAAGAAATCAATGTGACCACTCAGGTCTCCCCACTTTCATGTTACCTACCTACTGCCATTATCACCACCACTAGGACCATTGCCTTCTGTCCTGATGCACAGTGGAGACAAGAAGATAACAGAGACAGAGATCAAGAAGATGATGTAGTTAAGATTTATTGATGACAAAGACAAAATTGAGTAGATGAATATGAGTCTTCTTCAGGGTCAGCAGAAGTAGGGCAGAAGCTAGCTGGCGCCACGCCTCACTAGGCTAATCCTCCGCCTGCGGCGCCGGCACCCTGGGTTCTAATCCCAGTTGTGGCACCAGTTCTGTCCTGGTTGCTCCTCTTCCTGTCCAGCTCTCTGCTGTGGCCCCGGAGTGCAGTGGAGGATGGCCCAAGTGCTTGGGCCCTGCACCCGCATGGGAGACCGGAAGGAAACACCTGGCTCCTGGCTTCGGATTGGCACAGTGCGCCGGCCGTAGTGGCCATTTTGGGGGTGAACCAACAGAAGGAAGACCTTTCTCTTTCTCTCTCTCTCTCTCTGTCTCTCTCTGTCTAACTCTGCCTGTCAAAAAAAAAAAAAAAAAGAAGAAGTAGGACAGAAGCTGAAGGATAGGAAGACAGGTTTTCAGATTCTTAATGAGGATAGGAACACAGTTCTTATACCCCTTCCAGTCACAGATCATTACAGCATGTAGTACAATTGTACTACAGTAAACGAATAGTAACTTATGTATCTACAATGCTATTTGCTCACTATTTGACAATCCTACTTTTCAAAATCATCACAGAGAGCTAGGAATTTAACAAAAAGGCTCTGAGAAGCCCAGAAAAGGAAAACAAATCTCTGTAATTAGCATTCAGTCATTTCTTTCATAGATTCTAGCTAGCTGAAGCTTCATTACACTTTTTAAACAACTGAATTAATAGGTCAATTGTTATTCACCCATTCTTTCATATACATATGTATATATGTATACATATATGTGCATACATATTCATATAACATATACATGACATCTGTCATGTGCTGTGTAATTTGATGGCTTGGGGATACAAAGAAAAATAAAATGGGATCTCCATTCTTTTTTTTAAAAAAACATTTAAGATGCAGAGAGACAGAGTCAGAGATTCAGTTGAGGTCTTCCATATAGGTACCCAATTACTTGAGCCATTAGTAGAAAGTTGGAGTCAGGATCTTGAGCTGGGAATCAAAACCAGGTTCTCCAATATGGGATGCAGGAATCTCAAACAGCCTCTTTTTTTAAAAAAAGATTTATTTACTTACTTGAAAGGGAGAGAGGGAGAGAGAAAGAGAAAAAGAGAGAGAGAGAGAGAGAGAGAGAGAGATCTTCCATCTGCTGGTTCACTCCCCAAAGGCCACAGAAGCTGGGAGACTGAATCTCCATCTGGATTTCCCACGTGGGTGTCAGGGACCCAACTTCTTGGGTTATCTTCTGCTGCCTTCCCAAGGTACATTAGTAGGGAGCTAGATTGGAAGTGGAGCAGCTGAAACTGAACTGGCACTCATATGGGATGCTGGTAACCAACTGGGCCACAACACAGGCCCCTTGATTGTGGTTGATGTCTCAACCACTAAATCAGACAGCCACCTTGAGATCTCTATTATTTAAAGATTATTTATTTATTTGACAGGTAGAATTACAGGCAGTGAGAGAGAGAGACGGAGAGAAAGGTCTTCCTTCTGTTGGTTCACTCCTCAGTTGGCTGCAATGGCCAGAGCTGTGCCGATCCAAAGCCAGGAGCCAGGTGCTTCCTCCTGGTCTCCCATACAGGTGCAGGGGCCCAAGCACTTGGGCCATCCTCTACTGCCTTCCCGGGCCACAGCAGAGAGCTGGACTGGAAGAGGAGCAACTGGGACTAGAAACTGGCGCCCATATGGGATGCCGGCACTGCAGGTGGAGGATTAACCTAGTGTGCCAACATGCCGGCCCCGAGATCTCTATTCTTAAGGGTTAGTTTCCCTAGTCCAATGGGATAGATAAGTAAATAGATGATGAGGATACAGGGGACAAAGTTGAACTCTGGTTCTCTGGTGGGAGCAATGACACAGAGAGCTCTGAGACTAAGAGGGAGCCAAGGTGGGCACTGGACACACGACTCATGAAAATGTTTACTCTTTGGCCTGAACACTCTAAGAAATCAAGAGGCTATGCTGATGGACCAGAGCAGAGAAGCTTAGGAAGGTGACAGGAAAGAGGATGCATAATGGCAGATTTTTATGATTTGTTTATATAGGAAAACAGGAAAGAAACCCAAGCCTTTTGCTGACAGAAAAGGAAAGTGACAAGCTGGAAGCTTGGGCTGGAAAGTAGAATCAAGCTTCTGGGAAAGAGATGGGATCTGCAGCCAGTGTAAGGGGTTCTGCTGCCTGCCCAGCTCTGGGGAGCCAGTCCTGGGATGGCAGCAGAGGGCTTGCATGGGAAATGTGTTTCTTTCTAGTCCCACATTACTTGCAAGAGTTTTGACTTGTTTAGACTCTTTAAAAAAAACACAAAGGTGATCTCCTCAACAAAATGGCGCATGTGTTTTTGCAAACACTGCAGCAAGCTGTCAAGATGATTTAGCAGCTTGAGAAGAGGCCGATAGATTTCTCCTAGCAAGTATCAAGGGAGAGGTACCTCAAGGGTTTCCAGCCTTATGTTACATATGCTCTGAATGGTGAGCTTCCAAAGCAACTTTTGGAGTATCTAATATTTCTGAAAAAAGCATTCTGGTTCCCATTTTACAGCAATACAGAGGCAGCCTTAGCAACTAATGGATTTTACATCTGGGAAGGGAGAGAAGAACAAAATATCTGGCCAATGACTCAAATATTTCCACATCATCTAGCCTTCGAAAGATCACTTAAGAGACACTTCAGTTTTAGAACCAGAGAAGTTAAATAAAGTAGGTAATTAATTCAAACTGTATTACTTTAGGGATACTTTCCAATATGCTGCAGAGTATAGATTACACTGGGGAAAATGTGGTTCTGAATCAGGTGGCTTTGATCCAGAGAGGGAGGGAATTAATTTAATTTTAGGAAGGCCTCCCAGGGCCCTAGATGGAGTGGAGCAGAGGGGAACAACATTTTTGTTAGTTTTTGAAGAATTTTAATTTCTTCCCTCTCCTCAGCATCCAAAGGGACTCTACAACACCTTTCTGTGGCACCATTTAAACCTTTGTGTTATGTTCTTCTTTTGAGTATCCAGGTAATGAACAAAGGCTACAACAGAATCAGTGTGGAACACAATTGATTTATGTTGATGACTCCCTAGACTCAAGGAACAGAATGCAATTTTCTAGCCATTAGAACTCAGGTGCTCTGGCCGGTGCCGCGGCTCAATAGGCTAATCCTCTGCCTTGCGGCGCCAGCACACCGGGTTCTAGTCCCAGTCGGGGCACCGGATTCTGTCCCGGTTGCCCCTCTTCCAGGCCAGCTCTCTGCTATGGCCCGGGGAAGGCAGTGGAGGATGGCCCAAGTGCTTGGGCCCTACACCCCATGGGAGACCAGGAGAAGCACCTGGCTCCTGGCTTTGGATCGGCGCAGTGCGCCGGCCGCGGCCGCCATTGGAGGGTGAACCAATGGCAAAGGAAGACCTTTCTCTCTCTCTCTCTCTCTCTCTCACTGTCCACTCTGCCTGTCAAAAAAAAAATAAAAATAAAAAAGAACTCAGGTGCTCAATGAATCTTCAGTCAATATGGCTTGGGGTTCCATGGGTCCATCCCTTTTTAGCATGCTTTTCACCTTCCCCTCAATAACTAAAGTAAGAGGGGCCCAGGTTGATTACTATCTGGATACCAGCCAAAGGACCCAAAGGATGATCAGTGTGGACAATTTTGACATTTTGGGACCTCTTAACCTATGACTTGAGCCCAAAAGTGGTTGATCAACAAAGTACACCTAGCAGGTGATTTTAAAACAGATTTACCAAGCACTTAAAGTCAAGTTGATGATGTATTACAATCATTTTACACCCAAGCTAGTTGTGCATGACCACTGGAGCTAGCCAGAGGTAATTAAGCTAGTCTTTCAGATCTGCTGCATTTTGTTTCATCCTCATCTTCTGTTTTTCTTCCTTTTGTCTTTCTTTCTCCTTCTTGTGTTTGCTGCAAAAAGTTTACAGACTCTTAATTATACTTGTGAATGCTTCTTCATATTCAGGCATCATCCTAAATGCTTTATAGGGGCTGGCATGGTGGCATAGAGGGTAAAGCTGCCACCTACAATTCGGGCATATCAGATGGCCATCAGTTTGAGTCCCGGCTGCTCCACTTCTGATCCAGCTCTCTGCTATGGCCTGTGAAAGCAGTGAAAGATGGCCTAAGTGCTTGTGCTTCTGCACCATGTGGGAGACCTGGAAGAAGCTCCTGGTTCCTGGCTTCAGATGGGCCCAGCTCCAGCTGTTGCAACCATTTGGGGAGTGAACCAGCAGATGGAAGACCTCTCTCTCTCTTTCTGTAACTCTGCCTTTCAAATAAATCAATGAATAAATCTTTTTGTAAAAAAATTTTTAAAATGCTTTAGATATGTGATATGATTGAATTTTCTAAAAACCCATTGAAGTTGGTCCTATTTTGCTTCCCATTTATCAGATGTGGAAAATGAACCTTGATGAACTTAAGCACTTTACTATATTGGTCTCCTACACAGTGTGTAAACATATAAACATAGCTATGTTCCAAGAAGACATTGTTGAGGACATGGAAATGTGAATTTCATATAACCTTCATATGTCATGAAATATTGTTCTTTTGAAGAGTTTTCAGCCATTTAAAAATATAAAAGCAGTTCTTAGCTTATGGGATGTTAAAAAATATTGGTGGGCCATATTTGGCCCTGCAGGCTATAGCTTGTGGGCTTGTGGATCTTTGATTCAACACTCTTTTTTTTAAAAAAAAGATTTCTTTATTTCAAATGAAGACCTGGAGAGAGAGAGAGAGAGAGAGAGAGAGAGAGAGAAATCTTCCATCTGCTAGTTCACTTTCAAAATGGCTGCAACAACTGGGGTTGGGCCAGGCTGAAGCCAGAAACTTCATCTGGGTCTCACACATGGGTAGTGGGAGTCCAAGCACTTTGAGTTATCTTCTGCAGCTTTCCCAGGCCATTAGCAAAGAGCTGCATCGGAAGTAAGTAACTGGGACTCAAACCAGAGCCCATGTGGGATGCCAGCACTGCAGGCAGTAGCTTAACCCACTGGGTCATGACACTGGCCCTACTCATTTCTGTCTTTTTTTTTTTAAGATTTACTTTTTTTATTTGAAAGGCAAAATTACAGAATGGCAGAGGCGGAGAGAAAGACAGAAATCTTCCATCTGTCAGTTCACTCCCCAAATGGCTGCAACAGCTGGAGCTGAGCTGATCCGAAACCAGGATCCAGGAGGTTCTTCTGGGTCTCCCACGTGGGTGCAGGGGCTCAAGGACCTGGGCCATCTTTCACTGCTTTCCCAGGCCATAGCAGAGAGCTGGATCAGAAGTGGAGCAGCTGGGACTCGAATCATTGTCCATATGAGATGCCAGCACTGCAGGAGGCAGCTTTACCGGCTATGCCACAGCATTGGCCCCCATTTATTTCTTGTTCATATTATGTTTCGGCAGCAGTTCTGCTGTAGGTCTTCTGGGGTCCCTTTAGCTTGCTCCACAATTCTCATTCAGGAACCCAGGCCAAAAGAGGACTCAATGTGTGTGACATGCTATATTCACAATAATAAAACAGGCACAGTCAAATTATATAAGCTTGGTGTTTTAGCCCATTCAGGCTTTTTTTTTTTTTTTTTTTTTTTGACAGGCAGAGTGGACAGTGAGAGAGAGACAGAGAGAAAGGTTTTCCTTTGCCATTGGTTCACCCTCCAATGGCTGCCGCGGCCGGCGTTCTGCGGCTGGCACACTGCACTGATCCAAAGCCAGGAGCCAGGTACTTATCCTGGTCTCCCATGGGGTGCAGGGCCCAAGCACTTGGGCCGTCCTTCACTTGGGCCATAGCAGAGAGCTGGCCTGGAAGAGGGGCAACCGGGACAGAATCCAGTGCCCTGACCGGGACTAGAACCTGGTGTGCCGGCGCCGCTAGGCAGAGGATTAGCCTGTTGAGCCACAGCACCAGCAATTCAGGCTTCTATAACAAAACTATGAACTATAACTGTGTGGTTTATAAAGAACAGAAATTTTTTTCTCATGGTTTCTCGATGCTGGGAATCCACGATAAAGGTACCAGCAGGTGTGGAGTGTGGTGATAACTCACTTTCAAGTTCGTAGACAGTGCCTTTTCATTGTGTCCTCACATTCTGGATAGGGTGGATGAGATGCTCAATGCTTTCCTCGCTCACTTTTTGGCCAGAGCCATGGACAGCGCTTTGTATGTCCCTCAGGAATCCTGCTTACTTCATTGGGAAATCTGGTTTCCTGGGAGAGGACACCAGGAATGAGCTCCAAGCACTCCCTAAGTTCCCGCCACCACTCCCTTTCCTGGAAACAAAGGCTGACAGTTGTAGTAGGCTTTCAAGTTTGCAGAGCTCCTCTCCTGTATCAATCCACCTGATCCTCCTGCATGGCAAATGAGGTTATTGCTATTTTACAGGTCATGAAACTGAGCCTGACAGAAGTTAGAAGTTTTCTCGATGATCATGGAGTTATTTACATGGTTATTTAGTAAGTCAGTAGTGGAGCTGGAACTCAAACCCAGGGCTCTTCCCACTCACCCAGAAACACACCCTGTCTTTGATGTTTTCTAGTTTCCTCCCTTTAAAGCATTCCTACCACTGCTATGTGGCAGGATTAGAGTCCTTCCTCCCCTGGGATTTCAAGAACCTTTAAAGGCCTGGCAGAAATTAGGTTTAACCCTTTACTGCTCATGGTGTGAGGACTGCATCAGTCATTACTCAAAGATCATAGTCTTCGAAGATGGAAAATTATGGTCGCTAGTATACTAGAGTCTTGCACGCCCTACTTCCTGAGACAGTTTGCCCTTCACCATCTGGTTTAAGGACACCTCCTGTGCAAAGTCTTTTCCCAGCTTTTGCAGATGGAAGAATGAGCCATCCTAGCTTCTGTTCTCCTGCAGTCCCCACTAGGCCCTATCACTCTGTATTGTAAGTGCTTGTTTACTGGTGTGCCTTTCTAACTAGACTCTGAGCCCACCATGAGCACAGATGGTATCAAGCTTCAGTTATTACTCTGCCTTGAACTTATCTGGTTGCGTCCTTCCCTGCTCTGCTGAATCCCATGAGGATAGACACTTGGTCTGTATACGCCATGCTTATGCCAAACATGGTGCCTCGTATGTGGGAGATGCTCAGGACATGGCCAGTGAACATGAGGATTTGGTTGTTTCCTACCTGGACCCATTCTCCCAATTCAGGGGCCAGTGGAAGTTGTCTCCTGTAGTAGAAACCAGAAAGAGTGAAAAACATCTCCTATCCCAGGATTTTTAAAAATAATCAATTAATCAAATTCACTGGGCAACTGGAAATGTGGTGTCATTATTACATGATTGCTCTGAACTTCAAGGATTTGGCTAGAGATTTTTTGAACTGAAGGTCTTGAGTTCAGGTCTAGGGGTCAGGAGCAAGTGTGTTTTTCTCCCACACTAGATAGTCCTTTAAGGCCAGCAAATGAATCAGTAGAAGCTGAGAATAGAGTGAAGATAACCATTCCAACTCCTTTTGTTTCTTTAATCAGATTCCATCCTCTGAGCAATTTCCTTTTTAAAACCTTAAAAATCCAAAACCTAGCATATGGGAAAGTCAAAGAGTAAAACCCTCATTTTTTATTTTTATATTTAAAAAATTTTATCTGCTTGTTTATTTAAGAGCATTCAGGTCTCCCACACCATGGTAACAACTCAATTACTTGAGCCATCACCACTGTTTCCTAGGGTTTTTATTAGCAGGAAGCTGGAGTCAGGAGCCAGAGCCAGGAATCGAACTCAGGTAATCTGGTATGGGATGTGAGTGTCTCAACAGGCATCTTAACTGCTAGTCTAAACGCCCAACCCCAAAGCCCTTTGTGTCAGCTTGTTTCTTGATGATGTTCTCACACCATATGCAATTGAGTTCTGGAGCAAAACTCAGCATGATACAAAAAAGTTCCAATCACTCTGATTAGCAAACTTTCCCAGACAATGGAAAACCATTTGCTTGTCCATGAAAGTCTGTTTCATTCCCATCTCTACATGAACTCCAGTAAAAAGTATTAGGAAACTCTTTTAGCCTGCTGTGCATAATCTATTCAAGCTCTTGTTTGTTAGAATTTACTAGAAGCTTTGTGTCTTCTAGTAGACCCTCAATGTAATTCAATATGTGACGAACAAAGTCATGTAGCTCAGGCATGGTTAAAATTAGAAGAGAACAGCTCTTATCTAATATGGTCAGAAATGCATCTTACAGATGGAAGCTATGATGAAATGCCATTTTAAATAAGCAGCCCTCATATTGTGCAAAAACACCCACATCAACTCCTTCAAATCTCAGTGCACTCCACTCACTCTGTATTTTGTGATCATGGGCAGACAGAGCAATTCAAGCCAAGATGCATGATTTAGCAGATGTTTTGCAAAAGGTTCCATTCTTCTGGCCATCAGCACATGTGGAGCCGTCAGGAGCCCTGTAAAGATTTTACAAGCCTTATAAGTCATAGTTTATTGAGCCTGGGATGGAATTTAATATATCATCATGGTTCTGGAAGTTCCCTCCTTGTGTCTGATACAGCTTATAGTTTTATTTACCTTCAAATCAAGAATGTTGGATACAAAAACGAACAGGCAAAGCTCCCTGTTGGTGCCCTTGTGTCACCGCCTTTTAGGCCTGGCTCCTTGTTTCCTGTATGATGGTAGTACTATCACTTTCTTCTTTGAAACTGCTGCTATAAGCAAGCTGTATCAGCATTTAGCCAGATTTTGGTTCGTTTTATTTTCCTTTGGAGGAAATGTTTCCCAACATTTCTTAAGGATCCTAAAGTCTTATCAAATTACTCAGAAATCCCATGTTACTAAAACTGTCATGCTGTATGAAATTCTGATCATGCCAAAAAGAGTTCAGATGTCTCGGATCTTAGTACTCATCAAAAAGCTTAAAAAAAAGTGCTAAAAAGTGACTTACAAGCTTTATGCAAAATCTAACATTCTAGGCAACTGGGATCCCTGGCCAGCCTAGTACACATATACGTTGGGCTTGTTTTGCCAAATTTGAAGAGTATGTGAATGGATTCATTTGCAGCACTGGAAAGAAAATAAAATTGCAACTGTAGCTGCTATTTGTTGAGCATCTTACAGATTAAAAAAAAAAACCTGAGGTTTAAAGAGGTGAAGTGCCAGGCCTACAATGACACAAGTCTTTTTTTTAAATAAAATTTATCTCTTTATTTGAAAGAGAGAGAGAGAGAGAGAGAGAGAGAGAGAGAGAGATCTTTCATCCACTGATTCACTCTCCAGATGCCTGCAATGGCTGGGGCTGGACCAGGCTGAACTCAGGAGCAAGGAGTTTTATCTGGGTCTCCCACATGGGTGCAGGGGTCCAAGCATTTGGGCCATCTTCCACTGCTTTCCAAAGCTATTTGCAGGGAGCTGGATCGGAAGAGAAGCAGCCAGGACAAGAACTGATGCCTGTACAGGATGTTGGCAGTGCAGGTGGAGGCTTAACCTTTTATGCCACAGTGCCAGCCCCAACACAATTCTTTGACAGACAAGGACTTGGGTTTCTTGGCTTTTTAATACACTACAACTTTCCCCTTCAGCTATTGGAGGGATCATAATGTTAGTTATAGTTTTGCATAACCTTGAAAAAAAGAGTGAGATATTGAAGCCAGAGATATGTGGGCTCAAACCTCTTAAGGCAAAAGTACTTTTCCATGTCATTTCTTCCCACTGATATCCATCTCTTCCTTAAAGAATTTTTTGCTTCTTCCTTTTCTCTTCCAACCTCAATGATTAGATGTGTTAGAACTCTTGTTAGAATCCCTGAACATTTTATTTGTAACTATTTTAATTGCAGCTTACTGTACTTGAATTATAATAATTTGTTCATTCTTTGGTTCTCTATACAGCTAGTTGGTTCTCTATACCATACCCATATGGGAAAAACATGTGCTCAATATTTTGGGGACACAGATAAAATACATTTGGATAATGCCTGTGGGGCGATAATGCTCTGGAACAGGAGCTAAGGTAAGTTCATAAGACTAACAAGTGGTATTCTTTATTGAATACCTACTATGTGCTGAATCTTGTGCTAGGCATTCTACAGGTATCATTCCAGTCAGTTCCTTTACCAGTCCTGTGAGAAAGGTATCATAAATCGCATTTTCAATGTGAGAAAGTGAAGTCAACACAGGTTAAGTGACTCACTCAAGGTCCCCCAGCTGCTTCAATTGATGAGCTGAAATTTGAGGCAAAGTCTGATTACCACACTTGGTGTATGATACTACATTACATGACTACTTTATAGAGTCCTAGATAGAAAATAAATGAAAGTTCCAGAAGAGAGATATGGTAAATCTGCTAAGGGGGGGGGGTGGTGCGGGGTTCAGAGGAGGTCCAAGATTTTTGCACTGGGCTCTTTTTTTAAACTGCTCTTCTTTCCTCCCTCCACCCCCAAACAAAGGAACTGTAAACTCCCCCATGGGGACTGTCATTTTTTTTCTCTGTATACTCAGGGCTTGGTGTGGTATTGTGAACACATGGCAGGTGTTCAGAGGATGTGGGTGGAATTGAATACAGTGACTGTTTGCAGGAAGCGGGGACAATTGGGATTTACTCCACATAATGCAACATTCACTTCCCAACTGCAAATTTGCTAGAGAGCTCTGCTTGGGCTCCCTCCCATATGTGGTCCTGGACAGGGATACAGTCACCACGGCAGAGAGGGGATTTAATACACAATATCCCACTGTGAGATTTGTTATTTTTTTATGAGCCCCCCTTTCTATGATTTTGGAGGTGGGTGTTGTTACTTAAAGTTTTTGCTTATGGAAACGTTAATGTATCAAATAAAAGGGTGCTTGAGTGGGACTTGAGGAAAGTCATTTCCTTTCATCATTCTTTTTTAGAGTAAATATTAAATATTCTGTGATGATTTTGAATACTGGATGCAGTTATAAGGTAATGAATGTAGAAGGGTTAGTACAGCAGTGCCATTAAACACAGACAGAGGTTTCAGAATCAGGTCAACTGGGGTTTGAATTTGAGTTTTGTTACATAGCAACTGTGGAGTCTTGGATAAGTCACTGAACCTCAGTTCCTTTATCTTTTTTTTTCAAAGATTTATTTTATTTATTTTAAAGACAGAGTTACACAGAGAGGTAGAGACAGATAAATCTTCCATCTGCTGGCTCACTCCGCAGATGGCGGCAATGGCTGGAGCTGAGCCAATCCGAAGCCAGGAGCCAGGAGCTTCTTCCGGATCTCCCATGTGGATTCAGGGGCCCAAGCACTTGGGCCATCTTCTACTGCTTTCCTAGGCCATAGCAGAGAGGTAGGTCGGAAGCAGAGCAGCCGGGACTCAAACCGGCGCCCATATGGGATGCCAGAACTTCAGGCCATGGCTTTACCTGCTACACCACAGCCCCTGCCCCAATATATACAATTTTGAATTATCAGTTTAAAAAGTAAATTAAAAATACAAACAATAGGAATAATGATAGTTCTTGTGAAGACTGAATGAAGTGATGCATGAAACCTGCCTAGCACATGTGGAACTCTCAGTGTTAGTGATTAAAATGACCTTATTTTTTAAAAGATATTTATTTATTTATTTGAAAGTCAGAGTCATAGAGAGGGAGAGGAGATCTTCCATCCATTGGTTCATTCCCGGAATGGCCACAACAACAATGTTTATTGCTCAAATAGATGCACATGTTTTCATACATTGTCGACATTATTGTCGTACAGGGTTTTAGAGAAATGCTAATGTAACACAGAAAACAAAAGTGATTTCCATAATGAAAATGTCATGCTGACAGATATATTAAATTTTCATTTTTCTCCATATCCTGACAGTGAGAAAATAGGCACTGTGAACTGTGGGAGGGCAAAACTTGTGGCAAGTACAGAATATGTGATCTCCTTAACAATTACAACAAATAACTAGTGGAAACATGCATTGTTGATAGTTAGGTTGGGAAAACACAAATACAATAAGATTGTCCCAGACATACCTGGGCATATGGCACCCTACACAGAGGTTATGAATACCAGCTTTGGAGTCAGACAGAGTTCAGTTGTTTGAGGGTCTGGTACATCCTCCTTTTCTATGCCTCTTTTTAACTTCTTCCAAGTGGCCTCCTCTGTTATGTATTTGGCATCATGTAATGTTTAAGAACATAGAATTTGGCCCAGTGCTGTGGCATAGAAAGTTAAGCCGCTTCCTGAAGCACTGGCATCCCATATGGGTGCCTGTTTGAGTTTCAGATGTTCCACTTCTAATCCAGCTCCCTGCTGATACACCTAGCAAAGCAGAGGAAGATGGCCAAAGGGTTTGGGCCCCTGCATCCCACATGGGAGACCTGGAAGAAGCTCCTGGTTCCTTGCTCAGGCCTGACTGAATCGCAGCTATTGAGACCATGGACATTTGGGGAGTGAACCAGTGGATGGAAAATTTCTCTCTCTCTCTCTGCATTTCAAATGAATAAATAAATAAATTAATTAATTAATCTTTTTTAAAAAAAGAACACAAGGTCTAGGTCCAAAAAGATCTAGGGTCCAATCCTGCTCCTGTGCTTACTGTCTGTGCAATATTGGATGAGTCGTTTAATTTCTCTGAGCATCAGTTTCCTCATCAGTAAAATGAGTTATAATGAAGTAAATATGTAAGACTTTTCAGGTGAGCATGTGGGAGACAGGTCTAACAATAGTACAGAGTGTGGCCTGGGGCAGTGGGTGACAAAGCAGACTAACCAGGCAAGTAGATTCAGGTTATCAGGGCTTTGAAAGTCAGGCAGGAGAAGGTGGAGTCAATGCATTACTTAACATTTTTACCTTCACAGTGAGACATTTGCTGCCAACTCCATGCCCCCTCCATGGTGAACAAAGCAGACAACAGTCACTGTCCTCGGAGAGCTTTCAGTCTGGGGTGTGGGAAGAAAGAAAACAGATATATAGAAGATTGCAGTAAGTGTCATGAGGGAAATGAACATGGTGCTAATGAGTACTAATGGTGTTGGTACTTACTATTAAGTAATTAAGGGAGTCTTTCTGAAGAGCAAGATGCCAGTTGAGATTGGAAAGTTGAGAAAAGAGTTGCATGAAGAGAACCGGATGAGCATTCCAAGGAGAGTAAATAGCACATGCAAAGGCCCAGAGACAGAAAGGAAAAATTGAGAAGAGGCCATTTTTGGCTGGAGAGTAATGAGCTATGAAGACAATAAAAGCGGGTGATGTGATGGGAAGTAACAAGGGTGGGGGAAGGGGCATGTCCTTTAAATAAGGGATCAGAGAAGGCCTCTCTGAGGAAGAGACATTGAATTCAGACCTGAGCAGACAAGGAACAAGCCATGCAAAGTTCAGGAAGAAGAAATTCCCAGATAGAAAGAATGGCCCCTATGAAGACCCCTAGGTACAGCATCCTTGGCCTGGTAGAGAGAGAGCAAGAAAGCCATCCTGGAAGCCAGGGGATAGGGAGAGGAAGGAGACAAAACAGGAGAGCTGGGAAGGAGCTAGCTCATACAGGGCCTCCCAAGCCATGGAGAAGACAATGGATCTTAATCTAAGTGGTACGGGAAGCACTGGAGTGTTCTGTACTATTCATTGCCCTCCAATGGACACCGTCTTATCCTGAGCCATTGTTTGCAGAGCATATCCTGTCTTGCAAACTGGAAAAGATTCCCTTCTCTGATGGACTGGAGGTTAGACATTGGAATACAAGCATTCAGCACAGTGACAGAGTGTGTCGACAAAGGAGGGGTGTGTTGATGATGCCGATGAAGCCCCAGGCTGGAGGTACAGGAGAAGACAAAATATACTGCTAGTATACTGCATATTTTGGGGGTGATGTCAGGACAAATTGATGGCAGCTTTTGTTAAGTTAGTGTGCGTTTGGGATGTGATGGCTGGAATAACTTGTACTGTGTGGGACAGAACCTTGGAGGCACCTTTACTTAAGGGTTGAAAAAAGTAGGGTGTCCTTCTTTGGGCTTTCTGAATCTGACCTTCATTTTCAGGCACAGTTACTTCTAGACCCTGATTGGGGGGTAAGACTCTGCAGACTTCCTAGTGATAGTGAAACAAGTCTCTCCTTTTGCTGAAGTGTGTTTTAAGTGGTACATTCTCTTCTCCAGGAAGGCTGCAAGCCTTAATACCAATAACACACAGAGTTAACACTTCTGAGCACTTGTTACATGCCAGGCATTGTGCTTTATCTGGATTATTTTACTTAAGCCTACAACAGTGTGCTAGAACAGGTAATCATGTAACTAGTATCGTTATTTACAGACTTTGGCAGGTTCAGTAATTTGCTTGAGTCTACACAGCCAATCAGTGGTATAAGGGGGTCTGCCTGACCCCAAAGTTCCTCTTTTTCTACCTTATGTTGACTTTAAGACTAGTTTTGGCATCCAAAATGCCCACTTATACTGCAAAATGACTGGATTCATTAAGATGGAGCTATCGTTCTCTGTTTCTCTTTTTTGCCAGTCTATCTTCCATTTTCCTTTCATCATTAAAATACCCTGGATTTAGGGCTCAAACAGATGTCAGCTGATCTGGATAGGAGTAATGCATTCTTGCCTAGGTGAAAAAAATCTGTCATATTTCTTGAAGGTAGAGATTATACCTTACATAGTTTTATATTCCTCTCCATATAAAATGCAGAATGGGGGGGTGTTTGGCACAGATGTGAAAACGCCACTAGGGACACCTTCATCTCATATTGAAACACCTGGGTTTGAGTCACAGCTCTGTTTCTGATTCCAGCTTCCTACTAATACACAGCCTGAGATGCAGAAGTGATGGTTCAAGTAGCTGAGTCCCTGCCGCCCATACAGGCAGTCCAGACTGAGTTCCAGGCTCTTGGCTTCAGCCTGCCCTAATCCTGGTTGTTGTAGGCATTTGGGGAATGAACCAGTAGATGGAAGATCTCTCTGCATTTCTAGTAAATAAAATACAAGCTTAGAAAAATAGAATAGTCTTACAGACCAAATGCTTAGTATGTGCTGAATGACTTGAACTAAATTTCTAAAGCCCAAGATATTTTATGAACACTTCCATTGTAGCCAGACAGGGCTATTCCAAATTTCTACATAATCTTTTAGAGGGCAAAAGTTGATTGAATGAGGCCTGAGATTTACATTTGGGGTAAGTGGAGTGGAAGTTCCATAAGTTTTCTAAGTCTTACAGCTGATGTAAGAAGAGAAATGTGAACTCTGTCTACTACTTAACTCCCTTTACTTCATTCAGTAATACATTTAGTTTGTGAAAACATGTAGCATTTTCTTAGAGGCAAAAGGGCTAGGGGGGAAGCTTGATAATTTAGACTTTTCCAGTCTCATCAGTGCCTAAACATAGTTCCCAATTCAGGCAATGCAGGATAACTGTATACTCTCACTGGGAATTGGGATACCTGCCAATGGTTACAAAGAACACAGTGGTTTTGCCTGTGTACTTAGCTCTGGACTGGCCAGTCTGGCATGTGGATCAGATCAGGGACTAGTAAATGTCATTGTGTTTTGACAGTGTATTGAAATGAGGGGAAAGAGGTACCAGTTTCAAGAGATTAAAAAAAGCAAGGAATGCACTGAAAAATTCGAGCTTGGTGTGTCATTAACAGAAGAATACATGGTCTCTCCAGGCAGGCTTTAAAATATCTCAGAACAGGGATTGTCTCAAATCTGTCTGTGGTTTTGTTGAATAGTGATGGAAAGGGACAGGTCATGTATAGGAGCCTAAGTCTAAGGACAGTTCGGCTTCCTGGCTAGAGAAGTGCTTTTTTAAATTTGCTTGTCTATTTTTATTTTTATTTTTATTTTTTGCTTTGAAGTACAAATCCAAGCTGTAGAAAAGATTTGTTTATTAAAAAATCTATTCTTGTCTGCAATAACAATGCAGTTACCAATTGAGCAGGTTTTAAGTGCCAAGCATTGTGCTAAGCACCTTGCATGCATTGTCTCTAAATCTCACAGAAAACTCCTAAGAAATAGGTACTGATATCTACCTTTTACTGATGTAGAACCGAAGTTTCAGAGTGATTAAGTAATTTACCCAAGGTCACACAGCTACTAAATAGCAGAACTGGAAATCTGAGGCGAATCCTTGGCCTGAGATCTTTTAATAGAGACTAGAAACAATGCTTCTGAAGATGAAGACTGGTTTCTGAAATGAGGTCCAAAAGAGGAATACAGCTTAAGGACTCAGTGTGGGGTGTGTGTGTGTGTGTGTGTGTGTTTTAAGTTCTTTAACAGAGAAAGTGGGTAATTTTCATTGTGCTTTCTAAATAATGATTGCCTAATTGCCTTTAACATTCTCAGCCACTTAGTGGTTAAGTGATGTCTGGTAGGAAATTCTCTTGGCAGTCGCTTTTTAAGAAAGATGATCAAAAGCACACCAAGAATGCCAGTTAATGCCATCATTATTTACTTAGTATAAATTTACAATAACAGGAAAATATGTCCATGGAAATACAATATCATCTAAAGAATTTAAAGAATTGAAAATGATTCCCATCTTTGTTGTTTGGTATTACCTTCCTTTAAAAAGCAAACAAACTTGTTTATCATTTTGTCATAGGAAACAATGACTGTGTTGATAAAAAAAGGTAAGATTAGGTAGGAATAATAAATAACTATCATCTGGGATGAAAAGACTTTGTAAAAAGTTTTTTTAATCTTTGAAATATTCTTTTGAAGAAAGGGATGTGTTTTAAGGGTTAATTGATACATCAGACACCAAGGCACTGTACCTATGTTTACTCCCTATTGAAATAACATCGAAATGGATAGTTAAGTTTCTCCAAAATTAGTTCAACTTGGTTGTTTTCACTTTCTGCTCTGTACCTCTTAATAGATTATTTATTTATTTATTTGGAAGGCAGAGTGACAGAGAGAGGGGGAGAGATCTTCCATCATTGGTTTGCTCCCCAAATGGTTATAACAGCTAGGCTTGGGCCATGATGAAACCAGGAGCCAGAAACTCTATCTGGGTATGTCAAATGGATGACAGGAACCCAAGCACTTGAGTCATCATCCACTTTTTTCGCAGGAGCATTAACACAAATCCAAATCATAAGCAGAGCAGCTGGAACTCCAGCTGGCACTCTCATATGGGATGTGGGTATCACAAGAAGCAACTTAAGTGCTCTGCAATGCAGCTGTCCCTAGAACCCACATACTCAGCTTAGTATGATCCTCAAATACCAAGCACATTGCTTTGAACATAAATGTCACACAAAAACATTCATTCACATTTAGAAGGCCAAGCATGTTCCAGACACTGGGTTTAGAAGTTGAATGAAATAGTCCCCGCTGTCGAGATACTCACAGGAGACAGATACGCTAGCATACAGTTTATTTTTAAAATTTATTTGGCTGGCGCCGTGGCTCAATAGGCTAATCCCCCACCTGCGGCGCCGGCACACCGGGTTCTAGTCCCGGTCGGGGCACCGGATTCTGTCCCGATCACACCTCTTCCAGTCCAGCTCTCTGTTGTGGCCCGGGAGTGCAATGGAGGATGGCTCAAGTGCTTGGGCCCTGCACCAGCATAGGAGACCAGGAGAAGCACCTGGTTCCTGGCTTCAGATCAGTGTGGTGCGCTGGCCACAGTACATAGGGTTAAACTTGGGACGTCTTCTGCTGCTTTTCCAGGCCATATCTGGGAGCTGGATCAGAAGTGGAGCAGCTGGGACTCGAACCGGCGGTCATATGGGATGTCAGCACTGCAGATGGCAGTTTAACCCTATGCACCACAACACCGGCTCCATCATACAACTTTATTATGATCAGGAAAGCAATAAGATAGAGTGATGAATAGGGCAATATGGGTGAAGGTAAGTGTTGTGGTACAGTAGATGAAGCTGCCACTTGGGACACCTTCATGCCATTTAGAAGAGCTGGTTCTGACACAGCTCCCAGGAGAATGTGACAGAGTTCCTGGATTCAGCTTAGCCCAGACCTGATTGTTGTGGCCATATGGGGAGTGAACTGGTGGCTGGAAGAGCAATCTCTCTCTCCAATTCTGCCTTTCAAACAAGTAAATAAATCATTTTATTACTTTATAACTTTAGTACTCACTCTCCATTCCTTCCTACTCCTGCCATGCCCAGCTTTAGGCAACAATCTTTCTGTCTCTATGAATATGTGTATTCTGAGCATTTCATTTAAATTGAATCATTGAGAGGAAGAGACAGAGAGAGATCTCCCATCTACTGTTCACTCCCCAAATGGCCACAACAGCCAGGGCTGAGCCAGGCCAAAGCCAGGAGCCAGGAGTTTCATCTGGGTCTCCCACAGGGTGCAGGGTCCCAAGCACTTGGGCCGTTTTCAGCTGCTTTCCCGGGCGCATTAGCAGGGAGCTGGATCAGAAGTGTAGCAGCTGGGACTCGAACAGATGCTCGTGTGGGATGCTCGCACTGTGATGGTGGCTTAATCAGCTGTACCATCAGGCTTCTTTCACCTATCATATTTCAAATTTCAATCCTGGTTGTGGCATATGTCAGTATGTCATTTCTTCTATAAGTGAATAATATTCCACTGTGTGGATATATACTACCTCACTTATCTATTCATCTGGTGATAGACATTTGGATTGTTTCTACCCCTAAATCATGAATAATGCTACTATGAACACTCATGTGCAAGTTTATGTGTGCATTTATGTTTTATGTTGTGAATGGGATTGCTGGGTCATATGGAGACTCTATAATTAACTTTTGAGAGGCTGCCAGATTCTTTTTTAAACCAACTGCACAATTGTATGTTCCCACCAGCACTGGATGGTAGCAATTCATCCTAATCCTTGCCAGGGCTTTTTATTAAATGACTTTTCGATTCTAGTCATCCTGGTAGGTGTGACGTGGTAACTCCTTGGTTTTGATTTGCATTTCCTTAATGTCTATTTATGTTGAACATGTTTTTGTTTTCTTATTGGCCACTTATATATTTTTATTTGAGAAATGTCTTTTCAGCTCCTTTTCACATTTTAGATATTAAATTATTTCTCTTTTTTAAATTAGGTTGTAGGATTTCTTTATATGTTCTGGATGCAAGTCTGTTTTCAAGGGCAAATATTTTTCTCCCATTCTGAGAGTAATCTTTTCACAATCTGTATAGTGTCCTTTAATGCACAAATGCTTATTTTTTTCTGTTTTAGAAAACTTTTATTTAATAAATATAAATTCAAAAGTACTGCTTTTGGTTATAATTATTATTATATATCCAATTTCTTTTTTTCTTTTTTTTAAGAGTATTTATTTGAAAGACAGAGCTACACAGAGAGAAGGAGAGGCAAAGAGAGAGAGAGGTTGTCCATCCACTGGTTCACCCCTCAGATGGCTGCAACAGCCAGAGCTGTGCAGATCCGAAGCCAGGAGCCAGGAGTTTCTTCCAGGTCTCCCATGTGGGTCTACTGCTTTCCCAGGCCATAGCAGAGAGTTGGATCAGAAGTGGAGCAGCCGGGATTCCAACCGGCGCCTTTATGGGATGCTGGTACTGCAGGCGGCAGCTTTATCTGCTATACCACAATGTCAGCCTCCCAATTTATTTTTTCTTTTTCTTTTTTCTGTCATAGCTAAGAATCCATTTCCAAATCCAAGGTCATTAAGATTCACCCTTATATTTTCTTCTAAAAATTTTATATTTTTAGCTGTTATGTTTAGATCTTTGATCCATTTTGAGTTAATATTTTATATATGCTGCTAGGTGAGAATCCTTTCCATGCAGATGTCCAATTGTCCAACACCATTTTTCAAAAAGACTATTTGTTCCCCTGATTATCTTGGCACACCCTAGTCAAGAATTACCCTGACCGGGGCTGGTGCCGTGGCTCACTTGGTTTAATTCCTCCACCTGCGACACCGGGCATTCCATATGGGCGCCGAGTTCTAGTCCTGATTGCCCCCTCTTCCAGTCCAGCTCCCTGCTGTGGCTCGGGAAGGCAGTGGAGGATGGCCCAAGTGCTTGGGCCCACATGGGAGACCAGGAGGAGGCACCTGGCTCCTGGCTTCAGATTGGCTCAGCGCCTGCCTTGGCGACCATTTGGGGAGTGAACCAACGGAAGGAAGACCTTTCTCTCCGTCTCTCTCATTGTCTATAACTCTACCTGTCAAATAAATAAAAAATTTTTTAAAAAAGTTATTAAAAATTTACCTGACCATAAATGTGAGAGTCACATTAGACTCAGCTGTTTTCACTAAGCCACTCTTGGCCATTTTAAAATCCATTCCCCATGTGGAACTTAAAGTGACCTTTTTGGATTATATATCCAATCTTATCACCTCCTCTTCAATAATACACTAAAAATGCTTCAGTAGGTTATAAAGGATAAATATGAAAACTTTCCCCTACAACTTTTTTTAAACTTTTATTTAATAAATATAAATTTCAAAAGTACAACTTTTGGATTATAGTGGTTCTTCCCCCCATAACCATCCTCCCACCCGCAAACCATCCCATCTCCTACTCCCTCTCCCATCCCATTCTTCATTAAGATTCATTTTTAATTATCTTTATACATAGATGATCAACTTAGTATATACTAAGTAAAGATTTCAACAGTTTGCACCCACAGACACACAAAGTATAAAGTACTGTTTGAATACTAGTTATAGCATTAATTCACATAATACAACACATTAAGGACGGAGATCCTACATGGAGAATAAGTGCACAGTGACTCCTGTTGTTGATTTAACAATTGACACTCTTGTTTATGGCATCAGTAATCACCTGAGGCTCTTGTCATGAGCTGCCAAGGCTATGGAAGCCTTTTGAGTTCACCAACTCCGATCTTATTTAGACACGGCCATATTCAAAGTGGAATTTCTCTCCTCGCTTCAAAGAAAGGTACCTCCTTCTTTGATGTCCCATTAATAAGTGTATGTATTTATCGTATACAATGTGCTGTTTTGATGTATGTAAAACTTGTAAAAATGATCACATGAATGGAATTAATATATTCATTGCCTCACATACTTCATTTTTTATGGTAAGATCATTTAAAATCTACTCAGCAATTTTCACATACACAATAAATACATTGTTATTTTTAAAATTTTATTTATTTTTATATATTTGAAAGGCAGAGAGAGAGAGAGACTGACAGAGAGAGGGCTCCCACTGCTGATTCACTCCCCAAATGAAATGCCTACAATAACCAGAGCCAGGCCAGGCCAAAGCCAGGAACCTGGAACTCAATCCAGTTCTCCCATGTGGGTAGCATGGAGCTGAACACTTGAGCCATCATCTGCTGCCTAACAGGAACCTGGAATTGGAAGTAGAGCCAAGACATGAACCTAGGCACTTCAAAATGGGATGTGGGCATCCCAAGCTATGTATAAACTGCTTCATCAACTCCCATCCCACAGCCCTTAGCTCTTAACATTTATGTATTTAATCTATTCTGAGTTTTTTAAATGTGGTAGAGATAAGGAACCACTTTCATTCTTCTACATGTGGATATTTTGCTTGACCAACACCATTTATTTAAGAGACAATGTTTTCCCCATTTAGTGTTCTTGGCACTTTTGTTGAAGATCAATTGATTACAAATGTGAAGATTTTAGGATGGATTTTTTTGTGCAGTGATTAAGATGCCAGTTGGAACAGCTACATCCCATATCAGAGCACCAGAGTTTATGTCCTAGATCAGCTCTCAATTCTAGCTTCCTGCTTAATGTGCCCCGTGGGAGGCAGTGGTGATGGCTCAAGCAATTGGATCCTAGCTAAGTAGATGGGAAACCCAGATTGAGTTCCTAGCTTCTGGATTCAGCCTGGCCCAGCTCCAGCTGTTCCATACATTTGGAGAGTGAAGTGAACTAATAGTAGATTTCTCTCCTGTGTCTCTGCCTTTCAAATAAATAAATTTTAAAAAGGGGAAGATTTATTTCTGGACTGTTTATATTGTTCCATTGTTCTATATGCTTGCTTTTACACTAGTATCATGCTATTTTAATTATTGTAACTCCGTAATATATTTTTGGAATCAGGTAAGGTGATGCCTCCAGCTTTGGTTCTTCATGGATATTTTTGTAGTTCTATACAAATTACAGGATTATTTTTCCTATTTCTGTCAAAGATGTCATTGGAATTTTGCTGGAGATTACAGTAAATCTGTAGATGACTTTGTATAGAATGAGCAATTTATGAACATAAAATAACTTCCATTTATTTGTGTCTTCTTCAATTTATTTTATCAGTGTTTTATGTTTTTCAGTGTAGAGATCTTCCACATCTTTGGTTATATTTATTTCTAAATATTTTATTTTGAAGCTATTATAAATAGAATTTTTCCCTTGGTTTGTTTTTTTTTTGGATAGTTCATTGCTAGTGTATAGAAATGCTACTGATTTTTGGGGCCAGCGCCGTAGCTCACTGGGCACTGCTCCGGCCGTTGCAGCCATTTGAGGAGTGAACCAACAAAAAGAAGACCTTTCTCTCTGTCTCTCCCTCTCACTGTCTGTAACTCTACCTCTCAAATAAAGAAATAAAATCTCTAAAAAAAGATAAGCTTATTTTGGTGCAAAAACTTGAAATTCATGCATAGTTTTTCCATAATAGGCATTTTCTACAAACTTGAAGATCCCTTGTAGATATGAAGATTGATGAAGTGGAATAAGAGAAAGGGTATTTATGGAAACAGACTATACTCATTGATCACAATAATAAATTCTTTTAAAATAAAATTTCCTCAGAAAACTCTGGAAACAACAACAACAACAATAATAATAATTGCTTACTTCAGGAGATCTTTGTAGAATCTAAGCTCTCAGAACCTTATAAGCTTTTCACTAGGCCCAGAATTATGTTTGGAAGGCTATTTTTGTTTCATTTTCTTCGAACTCAGTGGGTTTAATCAGTGTTTAGTTAGAACATTATCTATCTATTTATTTGTTCATTTATTTATTTCAAAGCAGAGTTGCAGAGAGAGGGAGAGACAGAGAGAAAGATTTTCCATTTGCTGGTTCACTCCCCAAATGTCAGCAACAGCCAGGGTTGGGCCAGATCAAAGCCAGGAGCCTGGAGCTTCATTTGGGTCTCCCACATGGATGCAGGTACACCACAATGCTGGTCCCTAGTTAGAACTTCTGAGTGTAGTTATCAAGTATCAGACAGAGAATTAAAGGGTAATAGTGGGGTCAACAATGTGGTGTAGTGGGTAAAGCTGCTGCCTGCAGTGCCGGCATCCCATATGGGCTGCTTCACTTCCAGGCCAGCTCCCTGCTGATGTACCTGGGAATGCAGTGGAGGGTGATCCAAGGACTTGGGTCCCTGCACCCACGTGGGAGACTTTGAAGAGGCTCCTGGTTCCTGACTCCTGTGGCTTGGGACCAGCCCGGCTCTGACCATTGTGGCCACTTGAGGAGTGAACTAGAAGATGGAAGACCTATCTCTCTGTCTCTCCCTCTTTTTCTCTCTAGCTCTGCCTCTCAAATATAAATAAATAAATCTTAAAAAATGGGGTAATACACAGCATATTCATAGAATGGCGGATGTCCTAAACAGCACTCTGGCCTCAGAATCAGCCCTTAAGGCATGCGGATCCAGCTGAAAAGCCCATGAGAGTATTTCAGGCATGGAAAGCAAAGACACTCTGGCAAAACAAAACAAAACAAAACACACCTAAATGAAAGATCTCTGTGAGATCCCAGTGGAAAGAACAGGCCATCAAAGGAGGTACCTTTCTCTGAAGGGAGGAGAGAACTTCCACTTTGACTGTGGCCTTGTCTAAATAAGATTGGAGTCGGCAAACTCAAAAGGCTTCCATAGCCTTGGCAACTCATGACAAGAGCCTCGGGTGATTACTGACGCCATAAACAAGAGTGTCAATTTGTTAAGTCAACAACAGGAATCACTGTGCACTTATTCCCCATGTAGGATCTCTGTCCTTAATGTGCTGTGCACTGTTATTTAATGCTATAACTAGTACTCAAACAGTATTTTTCACTTTGTGTTTCTGTGTGGGTGCAAACTGTTGAAATCTTTACTTAATATATACTAAACTGATCTTCTGTATATAAAGAGAATTGAAAATGAATCTTGATGTGAATGGAAGGGGAGAGGGAGCGGGAAAGGGGAAGGATGCGGGTGGGAGGGAAGTTATGTGGGGGAAGCCATTGTAATCCATAAGCTGTACTTTGGAAATTTATATTCATTAAATAAAAGTTTAAAAAATGGGGTAATAGCCATGTGACACTTGCAAGGCATAAGACAGATTTATCGGCATGGAGTCTCATTATGAAACAAAATCTCTAAGAATCTCCATACTTTTTAGCTGAACTTCTTTCCTATACATACAATTTTTAATGTGAAAATATTGAAAAATATTTGGATGGAGAAAAAATTCTTATTTAAAAAAGTATTTATTTTCATTTTATTTGAAAGGCAAAGAGAGAGAGAAAGAGAGAGATTTTCCTTCTGTTGGTTCACTCCTCAAATCTTCATAACAGCCAAGGTTGGGCCAGGCTGAAGCCAGGAGTCCAGAATTCAATCAAAATTTCCCAGGTGGGTGTCAGGGACTCAACTACTTGAGCTGCCCTCTGCTGCCTCCCAAGGTCTGCATTAGCTGAAAGCTAGAATTTGAAGTAGAGCCAGAACCCAAACTGTGGCATTCCCATATAAGATGCAAGTGTCCAAGCATGTTAACTTTGTACCAATGCCCTCTCAAGAAGAAAATTTTATAAATCAATAGTTGGAACGGAAATAATTGATATCAATAATGTTCATTTGGAAATGAAAAAAAAAAACTGGTGTTAAATTGGAAATGGCATAGAAAATTAATCAATTTTTTAAAAAAAAATTATGTAGGATCTCTGTCTTTAATGTGCTGTACACTCTTATTTAATGCTATAACTAGTACTCCAATAGTATTTTTTTTTCACTTTGTGTTGCTATATGGGGGCAAACTGTTGAAATCGTTACCTAATATATGCTAAACTGATCTTCTGTATATAAAGAGAATTGAAAATGAATCATGATGTGATTGGAAGGGGAGAGGGAGCGGGAAAGGGGAGGGTTGTGGGTGGGAGGGAAGTTTGGGAGGGGGAAGCCATTGTAACCCCTAAGCTGTACTTTGGAAATTTATATTCATTAAATAAAAGTTTAATAAAAAAATCAATAATGTTCATTCTAATTTTACTATTTTAGAATGATGTAAAAAGGAGTAGGAACAAAAATTCTTGAAATTTTTAGTCATCAAGCTGAATTATATTTCATTTAAAATAATGAAATATAAAACTTAATTTTAAAATTTCTAAATGATGAAGGGGAAACATAAACTACCTTTAAATTTCAAGTTATAGTACATCTGGAAACAAATTCTCTCTTTTTTTGTCCAGAAGCTATTTACTGTCTTTTTCAAAAAAAAAGCTGAAGAAGTCCTTAGAGACCTTTTTATTGGCAGATCAGGAAATTTGGGCTTGCAGAGCTTTAATAAAGAAGTCAGAGGTGAGGCTGGTGCTGTGGCGTAGCAGGTAAAGCTGTTGCCTGAAGCGCCGCATCCCATATGGGCGCCAGTTCAAGTCCTGGCTGCTCCACTTCCTATCCAGCTTTCTGCTATGGCCTGGGAAAGCAGTAGAAGATGGCCCAAGTCCTTGGATCCTTGCATCTATGTGGGAGACCCGGAGGAAGCTTCTGGCTCCTGGCTTCGGATCGGCACAGCTCTGGTCATTGTAGCCACCCGGGTAGTGAACCAGTGGATGGAAGATCTGTCTCTCTCTCTCTCTCTTTCTCTCTCTCTCTCTGCCTGTCCTTCTCTCTCTGTGTAACTCTTTCAAATAAATAAATAAATATTTTTTAAAAAGTCAGAAGTCACAAAGCTAGTTATTGACAAACTCTGAAAATTTTTTTAACTTTTATTTAATGAATATAAATTTCCAAAGTACAGCTTATGGATTACAATGGCTTCCCCCACATAACTTCCCTCCCACCCACAACCCTCCCCTTTCCCGCTCCCTCTCCCCTTCCATTCACATCAAGATTCATTTTCAATTCTCTTTATATACAGAAGATCAGTTTAGTATGTATTAGGTAAAGATTTCAACAGTTTGCCCCCACATAGCAACACAAATTGAAAAATACTTTTGGAGTACTAGTTATAGCATTAAATAACAGTGCACAGCACATTAAAGACAGAGATCCTACATGATATTTTTAAAAAATTGATTAATTTTCTATGCAATTTCCAATTTAAAACCAGGTTTTTTTTTTCATTTTCAATTATCTTTATATACAGAAGATCGCTTCAGTATATACTAAGTAAAGATTTCATCAGTTTGCACCCACACAGAAACAAAAAGTGTAAAAATACTGTTTTAGTACTAGTTATAGCATCACTTCACATTAGACAACACATTAAGGACAGATCCCACATGGGGTGTAAGTACACAGTGACTCCTGTTGTTGATTTTTACAATTTGACACTCTTGTTTATGGCATCAGTAATCTCCCTAGGCTCTAGTCATGAGTTGCCAAGGCTATGGAATCCTGTAGGGTTCGCCGACTTCGATCTTATTCCGATAGGGTCATAGTCAAAGTGGAAGTTCTCTCCTCCCTTCAGAGAAAGGTACTTCCTTCTTTGATGGCCCCATTCTTTCCACTGGGATCTCACTTGCAGAGATCTTTCATTTAGGTCTTCTTTTTTTTTTCCCCAGGTGTCTTGGCTTTCCATGCCTACAACACTCTCATGGGCTCTTCAGCCAGATCCGAACACCTTAAGGACTGTTTCTGAGGTCAGACAAACTCTGAATTTGAACTCATGTCTCTTCACTGTCATTTTGCCTCCTTGAGACAAGTTTTCATAATGGGAAAGGATAATGTTTGCACATAGAATATAACCTCAAAAGAAGTATTCCCAGTTTTTTTCTCCTAATTATAAAAGTGAGCATTGTAGAAATATTCAAACAACAGCCAAATTCGGGAAGCCGAGTCAATGCTGGCCTTCCATTGCAGTCCAGGGGACAGTAGTTCACATAGGTAAAATAGAAGACAGGTTACTGTAGCATAGTTTAAAGCTTAAAGCCGGGAAAAGTCTAATTTTTTGAACTTGTGCTTCTTTCCATTACCATAGGAAAGCATCCATTCAAAGTCTGTCATTACTGCAGGCCCAAATTTAGAAAGTTATGGCTGTGATATTGCTACTCTTGAAAGAAGACATCACACAGAGCAGTTTTGCAAAATGTTGTGAAATTGTGTGCTATGGAAACAGGACACCACCCAGTTCCCCTTTGGAACACATGAGGTAATCATTTGAATTATACCTTTGCAAAGGCATGTTATAATGCATTTTTTTAGATCACTGTTTGAAACAGTGATTAGCATGACCCTTTTTTGGGGAGGTTTGATCTGCTTGTCAGCTGCCTGGAAACACAACAGGCTCTAAAAGAAGGTTTATTATACAAGTAACAGAATCCAAAAGGCACTGTGCATGTAGAAAGCGGAAGATAGAATTTGTTTTGTCCTGGTGTGTCCCACGTATTTATTAATCAGAATGGCATTGCAGTGGCAAATCCCATTTCCCCTTTTCTATTTCCTCTGGCTGGCATGTGATGATAGCATTAGAGCTCAAGCCACTTGGGTGATCATGCATTGCTGACCACCATTCAAGGAAACCAGAAAAGATAAAAGAGAAGGTCTATCGGTCCCCAGAGGACTAATATGAGACAGAAATTGCTCATTTGAAATCTTTTAAAAATTTCATTCCATTTCTAAACAATAACAAAAGGTGTTACTTTCCATTGATCCTTATGTTGTTAGATGGGATGAGGGCCATTACATATTAACCATTTGTAAAACTGCTCCATCAACCTCTCTACTCCCTCCTACTGCTATCTTCCAGTTCCCATCCTAAGTACCAACACTGCCTTATTTAGTATTCTTCTCTTTGTTCCACTCAATGCTTCTAGTTTAAACATGATAAGGTTACATGAGATGGATTGCATTTGTGACATCAGGTTCCAGGAAAAAAAGAGGAAAGAACACAAAAACTTCATTTATAAATAATGTTTGCATTCTGTTGGTTGCTCATGGTTTTACTAAACATTTTATTGCTTCATATTTAGAGTTCATTGACTTCATTGAGAATTAATTTTGAAGTCATTGTTTAACATAATAAAGTATTATGACATAATACTTTATACATAAAGACATAAAGGGCTGGTGTTATGGTATAGTGGGTTAAGCTGCCTCTTGAGACACCCACATTCCATATCAGATTGGGAGAAGTTTATTTTTTTAAAGAATTTTTTTTTGACAGGCAGAGTGGATAGTGAGAGAGACAGAGAGAAAGGTGTTCCTTTTTGCCGTTGGTTCACCCTCCAATGGCTGCTGCGGCTGGTGCACTGCGGCCGGCGCATTGCGCTGATCTGAAGCCAGGAACCAGGTGCTTCTCCTGGTCTCCCATGCGGGTGCAGGGCCTAAGGACTTGGGCCATCCTCCACTGCACTCCTGGGCCATAGCAGAGAGCTGGCCTGGAAGAGGGGCAACCGGGACAGAATCTGGTGCCCCGACCGAGACTAGAACCGGGTGTGCTGGCGCCACAGGCGGAGCATTAGCCTATTGAGCCATGGGGCCGGCCTAAAGCAATTTTTATTTATTTGAGAGGCAAGGGGAGAGAGAGAGAAAGAGAGAAAGAGAGAGAGAGAGAGAGACCCTCTTTTTGGGTTCACCTCCTCAAATACTCTGTTACTAGGCTGAATCTGGGTGCCAGGAACTCAATCCACATCTCCCAAGGGTGGCAGGAACCCAGTTACATGAGGCATCTGTTAGTAAAATGCAAAGTCTTATCTAAGGTGTGATCTATGCCCTGGACACCATCCTAGGCTCTAGCCCCTGCTGCCATGGCTGGAAGCCAGGTGACCCCATGACCCAACCACCAGTGTCAGCTCCACCCCTACCCTAATGGGATTCGCTGCTCCTACTTCCCTGCCTGCCTCCTGGCAAAGTTTTAAGAGGACATGTTCCTGAACACGTGGCTCTATTGATCTCTCTCTCTGTCTCTTGATCTGTCTCTTACACTCTCCTTCTCCCTCTTATCCTTCTTTTTTTTTTTTTTTTTGATAGGCAGAGTGGATAGTGAGAGACAGAGAGAGAGAGAGAGAGATAAAGGTCTTCCTTTTTGCCGTTGGTTCACCCTCCAATGGCCGCTGCGGCCAGTGCATCTCGCTGATCCAAAGCCAGGGGCCAGGTGCTTCTCCTGGTCTCCCATGCGGGTGCAGGGCCTAAGGACTTGGGCCATCCTCCACTGCCTTCCCAGGCCATAGCAGAGAGCTGGCCTGGTAGAGGGGCAACCGGGATAGAATCCAGTGCCCCGACCGGGACTAGAACCTGGTGTGCCGGCGCTGCAAGGCAGAGGATTAGCCTGTTAAGCCACGGCGCCGGCTCCCTCTTATCCTTCTTCATCGCTTCTCTCTGGTCTGTCGGGTTTCCCCACAAACAAACCCTTTTCCTTACTCCAGTGTTTGGTGTGTTTTGTGGTGGCCTTACAGCATCAGTACTATCTTCTAGGGTCTGCATTAGCAGGAAGCTGGAGTAAGGAACCAGAGGTGGGTATGGAATACAGGGACTGTGATATGAGATTTGAGTGTTTTAACTACTAAGCCAAATGCCGATGCTTGGGATAAGTTTCTTTTTCTTTTTTTTCTTTCTTTTTTTTTTTTTTTTTTTTTTTGACAGGCAGAGTGGATAGCGAGAGAGAGAGACAGAGAGAAAGGTCTTCCTTTGCCATTGGTTCACCCTCCAATGGCCGCCGCAGCCGGCGTGCTGCGGCCAGCGCACCGTGCTGATCCAATGGCAGAAGCCAGGTGCTTATCCTGGTCTCCCATGGGGTGCAGGGCCCAAGCACTTGGGCCATCCTCCTCTGCACTCCCTAGCCACAGCAGAGAGCTGGCCTGGAAGAGGGGCAACCGGGACAGAATCCGGCGCCCCAACCGGGACTAGAACCCCGTGTGCCGGCGCTGCAAGGCGGAGGATTAGCCTGTTGAGCTGCAGCGCCAGCCTGGGATAAGTTTCTTAGAAGACTTGTACACCTGTCACATAATTTCAGTAGTGAAATATGTAAGAGGGGTCATTCTATTTTAAACGTGGGTTAAGCTGCCTTTCTGGATACCCTCATCCCATATCAGATTAGGAGAAGTTTATTTTTGATATCATTTGATATTGGGAGAAGTTTATGTGTTGATATCTCTTTCATTTCCCTCTATAGATTTGGTGCAAATGATTGCTTATGAGCATATGGGATCTGGCTAAAGAATTAAGATATTTAGGATATGTGCAAATCAAAGTATACAATTCAGACTTTTAAAAAAGATGTATGTATTTATTTTTAAAATGTTATTTATTTATTTGAGTGGTAGAGTTACAGAGAGAGAGAGAGAGAGAGAGAGAGAGAGAGAGAAAGGTCTTGTATTTGCAGGTTCATTCCCCAAATGGCTGCAACGGCCGAAGTTGGGCTGATCTGAAGCCCGGAGCCAAGGGCTTCTTCTGGGTCTCGCAGGTGGGTACAGGGAACCCAGCACTTGGGCCATCTTTCTACTATTTTTCCCAGGCCATTAACAGGGAGCTGGATCCAAAGTGGAGCAACCAGGACTCAAGCTGTCACTCAGAGTAAGGATGCCAGCATTGTAACTGCAGTTTAAACAGCTGTGCTACAGCAGCAGTCCCCTAAAGTTTTATTCTAAATCTCTCCACTTCTGCCATATACAGTCCTGAAGAAAGAATGGTGTATTCTGCAATAGGAGATGATGCAGTGGAAAGAAAATAATCTTAAACACTAGAGAAAGTTTGGGCACTGGTGCTTTTCACAAGCTATCTGTGCAACCTTGGGCTATCTGTTTCTTTCTGGACCTCACTTACTAGATGGTCCCTAATAGCCCTTCTAACCAATATATATTATGAGTCTGTGACTTGTTAAGTAAGGATCATAGAGAAGAGCCTTCCCAGGCTACACATTCCCAGTCTCATTTTAAAGTATATTCTTTCTTGGAATTGATTTAAACACTTTCTTCAAAGTTCAAAAGAGATGCAGGTAATCTAGAAGAGCTATTTTATTTGATTCCCAATGGTCCAAGTACAATAAAATACTTTTAAAAAATAACAAATCAGAAGTTTTGTGTGTAAGGATGGAGTTCATTTTCAATCACTGCTGCAATCCTATATATGTTTTCAAACTCTGAGATAAAAGACTTCAGTGAATTCAGTGGAAATGGGTTAATGATGAAGTAGCCTAGAATGTCTGGCCATTTGATTCCTATCAAATCGCTTTGTGTAGGTTAATAATGAAGAATCATCACCTTTTCATGGCATTTTTATCACATACATAATCTACCACTTACTGAATGACACCAGTGTCTCTGGCAATTTGCTAAGCACACCACATATGTCAAGTTTATATATTTCAAGTCAATATAACACCAAGATTTAGATATCACTCTGTGTATATCAGCAAATGAGTAAGCTGAAATACAAATACATCATTTGATAAAGGTCACAAGAATAGTAAGTGTCAAAGCCTGGATTCAAACTTAAGTCTGATTGTAAAGGTCTAATACTGTTAGGTATACACTATACACCTTCACTTGAGCCCCACAGAAGCCATGCAAAACAGATAAGGCATTGTAAGTCTCACCTTACAGATGAGAAAATCAAATATAAGAGTTTGTGTAACTGATGAAATCTTTACTTAATATATACTAGATTGATCTTCTGTATATAAAGATAATTGAAAATGAATCTTGATGTGAATGGGATGGGAGAGGGAGCGGGAGATGGGAGGGTTGCGGGTGGGAGAGAAGTTATGGGGGGGGGGAAGCCATTGTAATACACAAAGTGTACTTTGGAAATTTGTATCTACTAAATAAAAGTTTAAAAAAATAATTTTAAATTAGAAAATTAGAAATTAGAAAAATTAAAAAAGAGTTTGCGTGATTCAAATGTAAGAGTTTATGTGTCTTACATCAAATCACAAAGGTAGTAAGTAGTAGAACAGGAGCCTGATGACCAGTATCCAACCAAGTGTCAGCTGATATTAGGCAAACATCTGGGAGAACACTTAAAATATTGTGCTTATTCATGACATTGACCATCTGAGTAGTTAAGGTTTTGGAGTAGTTGTTATCAAAGAAATAAGTTTAGGCTCTAGAGTTAATTTACAGAAGACAGTGTGTGTTATCATCATTATGTCAAACACGAAGTTCTTTTTTTTAATTTAAAGATTTATTTATTTATTTGAAAAGCAGAGTTACAGAGAGACAGAGGCAAAGAGAGAAAGAGGGAGGTCCTCCATCCACTGGTTCACTCCCCAGATGGCTGCAATGGTCATAGCTGCGCTGATCTGAAGCCAGGAGCCAGGAACTTCTTCTGAGTCCCTCACGTGGGACCATCTTTTGCTGCTTTCCCAGGCCATAGCAGAGAGCTGGATTGGAAGTGGAGCAGCCAGGACTTCAAGTGGCACCCATATAGGATGCTGGCACTGCAGGCTGCGGCTTTACCTGTTACACCACAGTGCCAGTCCCCCAATAAATTGTTATGGAACATGTACTTTATGCTCAGCATTCTTCTAGGATCTATTTAAGCATAGAAAAAGATAGAACATAGTACCTATTATCAAGGAATTTATAACTGAGCTGGGTAAACAGAACTCAGTGAAACTTCTATAGAGGAAACCAACATTAGGCAAGGTGGAAAATTAAAAGAAATTTGAATGTTCAGCAGGAACTGGAGAAGACTGCATAAAAGGAGACTTCAGTTCGGCCTCCAAGTAAAGCAGAGGTTGGGCAGATTGACTAAATCACAAGGGCAACTTTGGAGATAAGAATGAGTTAGACGTTATTGAGGACATTGACTATATGATGGGTAGAAAAAGATTTCATTGTAAGTGCTGACTCTATGTGTGTGTGTGTGTGTTTTCTGAAGCATCATGTTGGGAAGAATTCAGAGGTTCAGTTGGTAGCCATTATATGAATGATTATTAATATTTATTGTGATTTTGGGAGGGAGGAATAAGGACATGAATGCCAGCCTTTTGTCATCCTGATACAGAACAAAGTAGCAGAACCAGAGAGTTTTTGTGGGGGTATAGCAAGAGATAAAGATGAGAGGAAAGATTGGGGTTAGATTGTGCATACACTAGGCATATGGTACCCACTAGCCACATATGGATATTGAACGCTTGAAATGTGGCTGATCCTATTTGTGATGGACCGTGTAAAATATAAGCTGAATTTCAGAGAATTTGTTCTTCACTTAGAAAGAATGTGAAATGTTTCATTAAGATTTTTTCTATTGATTACATGTGGAGATGATAATGTTTTATCTGGAGATCAGTTTGTAAATTAGTGAATTTATTTTTTATGTTATGGCGTGCCTATGTAAAATGTTAACATGTAGGAAAATTGAGTGAAGAGAATGCGGAGACTATGTGAAATACTTTTGTAACTTTTTTGTAAGACTGCAACTATTCCAAGATAAAGTGTTAAAAACATCAACTCATTATCACTCCTGAAAGTATAATTACTCCATTTCTGTCATAGGGACCTCAATTCTTCCAGTCTCTCAGGTGAGAAATCATGAAAGCATAGTTGATTTTTACCTCGTTACTACCCTCTATATTTAGAAAATCTCAAAGATCTGTTGGTGCTTCCTTTTTTTTGGTAAAGAAAATTGATGCTTTATTTATTTATTTATTTATTTATTTATTTATTGGCAGGCCAAAACCCTAGTTTATTTCAACATCAGCAACATCTTAGCCATCAAAAAAATAAACTCTACCGAGGGCGACACAAGATGTCTCTACAGTAAGGCTAAGGGCTCAGCCGCCGGGTGAACTTCGGGGTGCGTGGTGGGCGCTGCCCAGGCAATAAGTTGGAAAGCAGTGGGGCTGGTGGTAGGCACGGGCCGGCTTCACTTCTGGGCAGGCATGAGGTCATCGATGGCCTGGCCCTGCTCTAGCCGCTACTCCATCTCAATGAGCAGCTTCACACCGTCCATCACCATCTGCACCAGCTCCACCTTGGAGAAGCGCAGGTGGTAGGCACTGGAGACGTCAAAGACCCCGCCCACGGCAGCTGTGTCCACACCACCTGTGCCTCGCTTCTGAAGCTGCAGCCGCTTGAGCACCTCTGAGAACTTCTCGTGCTTGCCCAAGTGGGGCAGCTTGATGTGCACACCTGCCCGCAGCCCCGTGCCCAGGTTCGATGGGCAGGTGAGGATGTAGCCCAGGTGAGGGTTCCACATGAACTCGTAGTTCTTAGACTTGAAGAGAGTTTCAATCTGGGTGAGGCCATTGCAGAAGCGGGTGAACACCTCCTTCATGTTCCCTCCCTTCTGAGTGGAGAGCGGGCGTCTGGCCAGTTGCGGGCCATGCTGGAGGCCAGAAGCAGGGGCGACACGGGCTTGTCAAAGAGAAAGTGGTTGTCGATGAGCTGCTGCTGCTCCGCCTCGGTCATGCTCTTGAGCGCGTAGTACCTGCCGGCCAGGTCGCCATCCAGGCTGGACAGCGCTTCCACTGCCAGCTTCTCTATGGCCGGGTGCTCGCCGCAGCTGCAGTGCGGGGGCAGGCAGAAGCCACGGATGCTGCGGCCAGTGCGCACCCGCGAGCTCAGCATGTAGTTGGGGTCCAGGTCCTCGCCGCCCTGCAGGTTGTCGGGGCTGAGGTAGGTCTTGTGCTCATCGCTGGGTTTGTAGCCGCCGTGCCGGTCCTCGATGATGGGGTCGAAGAGCTCCCTGAACACCTGGTAGGACTCCTCGTCGCCCGCCACGCAGCCCACGGTCATGATGTACGGGTGGCCCAGGTTGTCGACGCCGGTCTGGATGACGTAGTCCAGCGTGAAGCCGCTGGGCGTGCTCTTGGCACACAGCTCTGCGTGCATCTCGGGGGGGGGGGGGGGTCAGCACTTTGGCCCTGTGGTTATTGTGGGCGCTCAGGTCGGGGAACTCGCCCTCCGCCGGGAAGCGCAGCTTCAGCGTGTTGTGGCTGTTGGAGAAGGGCATGGCGATGGCAGCAGCAGCGGACAGGCTGGCTGGGGGGCAGGCTGGGGGCTCCGACTGCAGCTCCAGGCGCAGAGCAGGCGAACAGCCGATGCTTTATTTTTTAATTGATCTTTTTTGGTTCATTTGAAAGGCAGAGAAACAGTGAGGGAGACAGAGAGAAGTAGCTTGCATTTGCTGCTTCAGTCCCCATGTACGAACAGCAGCCAACGCTGGGCTAGGCTGAAGTCAGGAGCTTAGACCTCAATCTAGGTCTCCCACATGGGTAGGCAGGTACTCAACTACTTGAGTCATTACCTGTGGCCTCTCAGGGTGCATATTAGCAGGAATCTGGAGGCGGGAGAAGAGCCACTACTCAAACTGAGGCACTCAGATATAGGATGCGGATCCCAAATGGCCTCTTAACCACTGAGCCAAAGACTTGCCCCGCTCCCTCCCCCCCCCCAAGTATTTCCTTATAAATGTCTCTTGGATTATAGCATTCTTCTCCATCCCTACGACCATCACCCTAGTCCAGAAACTGCATCACTTCCTTCCTGGCCTAGTATAATGTACGGCCAATTATTACAGCTTCCCTTCCCAGCCATGCTTCAAGTCACAGACAGACTCCTGCTCAGGTACCAACAATGGCTGCCTAGATTGAAGTACAAATTCCTTATCTTAATTTCTCGAACAGTTCTGTCCAATGGAAATATAAAGCAAACTACATAGATACATTTAAATTTTCTAGCAGGTGTACTTTTCAAATAGTAAAATGATCAGATAAAGTTAATACTAATATTACTAAAATACACTGGTGTGGGCCGGCGCCGCAGCTCAATAGGCTAATCCTCCACCTGTGGCGCTGGCACCCCGGGTTCTAGTCCCGGTCGGGGCACCGGATTCTGTCCCGGTTGCTCCTCTTCTAGTCCAGCTCTCTGCTGTGCCCCAGGAGTGCAGTGGAGGATGGCCCAGGTCCTTGGGCCCTGCACCCACATGGGTGACCAGGAGGAAGCACCTGGCTCCTGGCTTTGGATCAGCGAGGATGAACCAACAGAAAAAGGAAGACCTTTCCCTCTGTCTCTCTCTCTCTCTCTCTCTCTCTCACTGTCCACTATGCCTGTCAAAAAAAAAAAATACACTGGTGTGTATTTTACACTTAACAACATTTCTTACTTTGGACAATCCATGTATCAAACACTCACCACACATGGCTAGTGGCTACTGTCAGGACTTAGAACATGAAACCCCAAAGTATGAGGCCTTGGTATGCTGAATATGAGAATATTAAATATATGAGAGATGTATATGGATATGAATATGGGACATACCAAGGCATCCAAAAGACCACTCCTAAATTGCCTTCTGGTTCATTCCTCTTCTGAAACCAAATGTTATGGGGTGGGCAGCATTGTGGCATAGCTGGTAAAGCTGCTCACTTTGACACTGGCATCCCATATGGGTGCCAATTTATGTCCCAGCTGATCTACTTCCAATCCAGCTCCCTGCAGATGGCCTTGGAAAAGCAGTGGAAGAAGGCCTGATTACTTGGGGCCCTGCCAACCACGTGGGAGACCCAGATGAAGCTCCTCCTTCCTGGCTTCAGTCTGGCCCAGCACTGGCTATTGTGGCCATCTAGGGAGTGAACAAGCAGATGGTAGGTCTCTCTCTCTCTCTCTCTCTCTCTCTCTCTGTCTTTCCCTCTTTCTCTGTAACTCTGACTTTCAAATAAATAATTTGAAATTTTTTAAAAAAGAAAAAAACTATGTAAATTTGGTGGATATTTGGCTGTTATCATCGACTTCCGAATTGTTCTACCCTTGCTAAACTGAACTTTTTTAAAAAAAATATTTATTTATTTGAAAGTCAGAGTTACAGAGAGGCAGAGGCAGAGAGAGAGAGGTCTTCCACTCATTGGTTCACTCCCATATAGCCACAACGGCTGCAGCTAGGCCAATCCAAAGCCAAGGGCCAGGAGATTCTTCTGGGTCTACCACGCAGATGCAGAGGCCCCAGAACTTGGGCCATCTTCCAATGTTTTCCGAAGTGCATTAACAGAGAGCCAGATTGGAAGTGGAGCAGCTAGGACTCGAACCAACACCCAGTTTGCCAAGACTGCAGGCAGCACCTTTACCTGCTACAACACAGCGCCAGCCCCTAAAATAAACTTTTTGCTTTCCTCCAAGATACTGTCTCAAAGCCCATTTTCTGGCCCTCAGGGGGCACTAACCTCTTTGGATTCCTTGATATTAGCAATTATCTACACCCCTAGCCCTTGTTTTACCTAACTTTGATAAGCCTTTTAAACTATATTGTCACGAATACAATGGAATTGCTGCAAGCATCCTATGACATCTTTTGCTTCTAAATGGCATAGTTGTCATGTCTGGTGGACCCCTTTTGCCCACCTCTGTTCAGTAACCACTACTGCTGCCCTAATTGGCAAAAACAGTTCTGTTACATTAGCTTCTCCCATTCAGCTCTATGTTCTTCACACTCTGTCACTTGTTTTGCAAGTCTATTTGACACAACACCTCTGTACGTGACAGAAGTCCACCGAGGAACAGGCCTGATTAACCCATCCTCTCTAACATCTCGAATCATTGTAACGTTCACAAACTGGTTACTCTATTACTGATGATGGAGATTCTCACTCTGTGATGCATAACTGCTTTGTAGTTACAGAAATGCTTTTGAGGGGCCAATGCTCTGGTGTAGCAAGTAAAGCTACCACCTGTGGTACCGGCACCCTATACTGGCACTTGTTTGAGTCCCAACTGCTCCAATTCTGATCCAGCTCAGTGGAAGATGGCCCAAGTGTTTGGGCCCCCGAACCCACTTGGAATACCCAGAAGAAGCTCCTAGCTTCGCCCTGGCCTAGCCCTAGCCATTGTGGCCATTTGGGGAGCAAACCAGCAGATAGAAGACCTCTCTCTCTCTCTCTCTCTCTGTGTGTGTGTGTGTGTGTCTGTCTGTCTGTCTGTCTCTTCCCCTCTCTTCTGTGACTGTACCTTTCAAATACTTAAAAAAGATTCTTCTTTTAGAAAAAGGAATGTTTTTGAAACCATGGCAGGATCTCTTAGACATCCCTGTAGACAGCTCTGGCTTACTTGTATTTTGTGATAGCTCCTGTAAATGGATTTTTTCTTGGGAAACATAATTAAGAGAGCATGCTCTACTTTCCCCACACAAAACACTTGAGACATACTCTTTCTCTACTGTAAAGTCAGCTTGAGCCACTGGCCTTGTACTTCGTCCTCAAGCCTGTACACTGGCAGAAGGAAAAACTGGCGCTATTTGCATAGACTCTAATTATGTCTCTAGAGTCTGTTATCACGGGCACAATCGGGAAGCCCTGTGGATTCTAAACCTCTGCTGGTCCTCTTCTTGCCAATAGGCAGATAATGGCTGGCCTATTTTGCAGACAATCCTTTCCCTGCAAAAATTGCTATTGTCCACTCTCCAACTCGTACTGAGGAAATTGACACTTGTATCTCCAGGGAACTGGTATATCTAGCACAGTTGTTTAAATATGCAGTCGACAATGGACCCTCTGTCCCCTTGTTATCCAATTTATAACCCTACTTTTTTCCCTGATACTATTAACTTTCAGGCAAAAGGCACCACATTCTGAAAAAAAGATAAGTGGCTACAAAAGGGTGCCACACAATTAGCAAATGTATTACACACTTGACCAAATGGACTTCCTATAGTCCCTTTCTTTTGACCTTTTGCCTTGCACTGATATCCACCAGATGGGACATATGAGTAGATGGGGGACAGTTAAGGAACTAAAAGACAATTGATTCTGCCCTGACATCCACAGAATTTATGACCAAATTATTTCTCAGTGATACTTGTATATCACCAAATTTTTAGAGGAGCGGCCAGTGCAGGTAAAGCCACCACCTGCAGTGCTGGCATCCCATATGGGCGCTGGTTCAAGTCCCAGCTGCTCTACTCCAATCCAGTTTTCTGCTTTGGCCTGGGAAAGCAGTGGAAGATGGCCCAAGTACTTGGGCCCCTGCACCCACATGGGAGACCCAGGAGAAGCTCCTGGCTCCTGGCTTCAGATCAGCGCAGCTCGAGCCGTTGCAGCCATCTGGGGAGTGACCAGCAGATGGAAGATCTCTCTCTCTCTTTCTCTCTCTCTCTCTGCCTCTCTGTAACTCTGTCTTTCAAATAAATAAGTAAATCTTTAAAAAAATAATATTTGGAGGAAACTAACATGCCTCAGAAAGTTCTCTGAGGCCAATATTGCAGCCCTCCGAATGGATTTTGTAGGTTTATCTCCAGTTTTAGGCTATTTTCACTGGTTATTTATGTATTACATATTATATATATATATATATATACTATCTATCTATATATATACTATAAATGTAGTATATATATATTAGATATCTACATCAGATACAGATAGACATGTGTTCATTGGGTAGATTGAGTGCTATTCAAGTAGATGTGCTTACATCACAATTAGTGGTAAGGAAATTAATAACTGAGATTACTTCCTGATTTGGTGATCCTTTATGGATTAAATCAGACCAAGAACTCATTTTGCCACATAAGTAGACCACTTGCTTGCAAAGGCTCTGGGGTACTCACTCAAATTTCATACCCTAAAGCATCCCCAAATGTCAGAGCAATTGAAGTGAAGATGTTAACATAAAAATGACTTTAAGAAAAATATCAGGGCAGCTATCCAGTATGATAAGACCTACTTGAGATGCCTGCATCTCATATTGGAGTGCCTGGATTTGAGTCCCAGCTCTGCTCCTGATTTCAACTTCTGGATGATGTGGAATTTGGGAGGCAGCAAGTGATGGTCCAAGTGCCTGGGTCCCTGGCACCCATATGGGACACCTGGATTGAGGTGTAGGCTTCTGGCCTCAGCCTGACCTCACCTGAGCTGTTGTAGGCACTTGGGTAAGGAACCACCAGATAGAAGTTATCTCTCTGTCTCTGATTTTCAAATAAAAATCAATAGACGTTTAAAAACTAAAAGGAACTTGTAAAAAAAATCCTTTATAAAACATGATTTAAATGGCCAGAAGCTTTACCTTTGGATTTTATAAAATCTGGAACACTTCAAATAGGAATCATGGATTAATCTCTTTTGAAAGTTTTTGGTCATCTTATGTCTACTCAGTGTATATAAATACTCTTGCACTAAATGAATAATAGGGAATTTAATTGAGTACTTTGGTACTCTGGTTAATTATGTACAAAAACTAACTAGTGTACATGGAACATATCATCTGTAGGTGAACGAGTATGGCTGCTACCCACTGACAAGCTGTGCTATCCCTTTTGAATAGGAGGTCAGCTGTACTTGACAGTTTTTAGAAGAAAACAAGCATTGTGCCCTTGCTGGGAAGGACCTTAGGATGTATTGCTGACTACCTGCATTGCTGTTAAAATAAAAGAAAAATCTTCCTGGATTCACACAAGCCACAAGCTAGACCCAGAATAGCACTTCCAGGAAAATTAGAGGACCATTCCTACAGGTGACCTTAAAGTGAGACTTCCCTGGTTTGATTCTAAGTTCTTTTCAGTGCTGAAAACTCTTTTTCCAGGCTTTGGAAATTATCAATTAGAAAAGGCAGTTGCAACTCTTTCCATGGTAATAGAACAGGAGTTCTATATCACTATATAAGCAATGGAAGCACTCCAATCAGAAGTTAATAGCTTAGCTTCTGTTGTACTCCAAAATCGCTGTGCCTTAGATACACTGACTGCCCAAACAGAGGAGCATGTGCAATCACTGGTGAAGAATGCTGCTTCTACGAAAATCAGATGGGACAAATAGTGTCTAATCTACACCTCTTAAAAGAGGAGATTAACATTCTCCAGCAAACAAATGAGGCTCAACCATGTTATTGCATTGACCTATTCCCAGGATTAGGATACTGGTTTAACGGGATGTGGGGGAATGTGTTTAGATTTGGTCTTTTCTGTTTATTCACCCTAATACTAACCTATGTTCTCTCTCTTTACAGGTCTCTTACTACCCATCAATTAATGGCTCCACAACCACCAGCTCATTTCTTAATCTTTGAAAATTCTGACGAAATTTCTGGGGGGTGGGTAGTATTGAGGGCCAGAACATGATTTCTCAAAATGTGGAGTATTGGCATGTTGAATATTTTGAACTGAAGGCAAAGGGCTCAGAGGTGAGATCATTCTGACCTACTCTTGTTCTTCTTTCTCCTGTTCCCCATTTTCCCCCAAAGAAAGTAATAGAAACTGAAACCCTTCTGCCCCAGAGATAGCTGCTATGGTTTGTCCCCTGAACTCATGGAGAAGTTTAACCACCAAACTCCGATATTAATGGTATGAAGAGGGTAGAAATTTCATTGGACCATGATGTTTAGAGGTGGGGCCTTTAGGAAGTGATGAGATTAGATTAGCTCATTAGGGCGGGCCATGATTGAATCATGGTGGTTTTACAAAGAGAGAGAGACCACACACACACACAGATATGCATGTTCCTTCTCTCTTGCAAGGTGAGGCTTTGTACCACCTCAGAATACTAACAAGAAGAAGGCCACCACTGTATGAGACCCCTAGACCTTGAATCTTGAGAAAAATTAGCTCAAACAAAACTCTTTTCTGTATAAAGTAGGCTGCCTCATATAAGGGTGACATGTAAGAAAATTTGACTAATACAAGGGCCAAAAAAAGAAATTATCTGACCTATGATGGTAATTCATACTACCTCATTACAGAAGGGATCTAGACATAGATCCAGGAGGAAGGACTCACACAAAAAGAAACAAACAAAAAAAAATCTGAACAGATAGACCTTGCTGAGTTTCCCCATTCAGTCTACTGATTAGATAATCTCCTTTTTAAAGCACTTATTTGGAAGGCAGAGTGATGGGGAGATAGAGCAAGAGAGAGAGAGAGAGAGAGAGCGCGCGAGAGAGAGCGCTTTCCATCTGCTGGCTAACTCACTAAATGGCTGCAAAAGCCAGGAGACTGGAACTCCAACTAGGTCCAACAGATGTGGGTGGCAGGGGCCCAAATACTTGGACCATCATCCAGTGCTTCTCAGGCACTTTAGCAAGAAGCTGGATTGGAAGTGGAGGAGCTGAGACTGAAACCAGCAGTCTGATATTGGATGCCAGTGTCCCAAGCCATGGCTTAAGCTACTGCTGGCCTTATTTTTAACATTTTTACTCATTAGAAAGTCAGAGATACAGAGGAAGTAGAGCCAAGACTTGGACCTAGGCACTTCAATATGGGATGTGAACATTCCAAGTGACATCTTAACCACTGTACCAAATGTCCCTCCCTTGTCATCCTTTAAAAATGATGTGTATATACAATTAAAGACTGAATTTAACACTAATAACATAAGTTTGTTTTGTCTGAAGTAATCTCTTGAAAGAGTTGAGAGAAATGACTAAATTTGTCTTACAAATATCATTTTCTCCTTAATCTTTTCCCCACTTTTGCCTTTTCATCATTCTGTTGTAGAATAGCCTCCATTCCTTTCTTCTTCAAGTTGACCATTGCATAGGCCATTTATTCAAGTTTTATTGAGCATGTACTATGAGTATCTACTTTGTTTCCAAATAATTTTTTTTCATTGAAAAATATTATATTTATAAACTGAAATAGTACTAAAGGTACAAATTTTGGGAACAGAAATGATTAATGATAAAAGTATATTATATAATTTGCTAAACTGCACAAAGAATTTGTATTTTAACCAGGAACAAGGCCAACAGCTGTTGCTTTGGTTTTATAAGTCCTCTAAAATTATAGAATGTGCTTTAAGATTTTTTAATTAACTGTATTAAAATTAGGCCCTTACCCAAATAAAGTAGGATACACAGATGCAGAATTAGTTAAAATCAATTTCATTTTTTCTTTTTCTTTTTAGTTTTAAGTGTGAATAGAAGAATATTTAAAATTACATGTGTGGTTTGCGCTATATTCCTATTGGACAGTGCTAGTCTATAAATTAATGATCCTAAGCTTTTACTAAACTATTCCTATATTAACCTTTCATGTTTACATAGCATCATATAATCTTATCATTACAATAGCTGAACCAACCTGACTTGCATTTGTCTGCTTCCAGGTTCCTCCCTTTCTGATATCTTCATTTAACCTTAAAATGTTGACTAAACTCTGGAATATTTCACCTCCCCACTTCCACCCTCCAACTCATACCCAAGTTACTAGCCTTGAAATATGAACCTTTTATCTCTAATGACTATTACACTTACAGAAAGGAGGAAGACAATTTTTTCCAAAGAAGCCCCAGGTTATCACTAAGAAATAATATGTGGTAATGTTAAGGATTTGGTCTCTAGAATCAAATCTTCAGCATGAATTTTGCTTCCCACTGCAAATTACTGTACCTCAGTTTGTGTGTCTATTAGAAGGCATTATTATCATTTAATATTAAATTAATATTTCAGGGCCCAGCATTGTGGAACAGTGGGTAAAGCTGCTGCCTGGGACACTGGCATTCCACATGGGTTCCAGTTCATTTCCCAGCTGATCCACTTCAAATCTAGCTCCCTGCTAATGTGCCTGGAAAAGCAGCAGAAGATGAAACAAGTGCTTGGGCCCCTCCCACCCACTTGGGAGACCTGGTTTCCAAATAATTATAACAGGTACATCCTTGTGGTGCAGTGGATTAAGCCATCACTTGGGACTCTTGTTTAGACTGTCAATTTGAGTCCTGGGTACTCTAATTCTAGTCCAGCTTCCTGCTAACACACTTGGGAAGACACAGAATGATGGCCCAGGTACTTGGGCCCCTGCCACCACGTGGGAGACCCGGATGGAGTTTTGAGTTCCTGGCTTTGGCCTGATCTAGCTCCAGCCCTTTCAGGCATTTGGGATTGAACCCACAGGTAGAAGATTCTCTCTCTCTCCTCTATGTCACCGTGCCTTTCAAAAAAATAAATAAATCTTTAGGAAAAGAAATAGTTATAACAGAACAAACTATCTTAAGTCTATTATATTTTAGGTAGATATTTACTAGGAAACTAAATCAAAATATATGACTGCTTTGATTTATGCACATTCAATGAGAAATGTTGCTATCTTTTATATTTGTCACAAAGATTTATAGAAGTACTGTTGAGATTCTTAAATGTATGTTTTCTGAATTATACACACACACACACACACACACACATATATATATGTATGTATCTCCAGCACTAGAATTAATTTAAAAATTAGATTATAAATAACAGAGATGATTCAGTGAAATTTCTTTAAACTACCTTTTCGGTGGTGGGTGGGATGGTTGGGAGGAGAAAGAAGTTTAATTTACTCTGAACTTTATCCTTATCTTTTTGAAAAAAAAAATTTGTGAGAAAGACTTGGTGTCAGTAAAGAAAAAAAATGGCTTCAGATTTACATTCTTTTACTAATGGCATAAATGAACAAAGTTTGCAATTGAAAAGGCAGTTTACACCTTTTGTTGTTTTGGTCCATAGAAATCCTATTATGCTTCATGCATAGCTTCAAGGAATGTGCAAACAAGTATTAGATCAATGACAAGTCTTTGTAGTTTCTCTTATCAGTATGTTTAAAATTGAATATTCAAACTTTCCTTCATACCTCCCATGCTTGCCTCACAGTGCATTTGAACCACAGTATATTTCATTCTGAAGGATGTTTCTCACATGCATTGCAACCTAGGCTAGAGGATCAGTTGTATCTTTCCAAGGTGTTTGCAATTAATCAGCCACTCACTGGTGGCTTTGCAGTTAGTATTGAAAACTAGCAGAATCCATGGCAGCAGTCAAAGGAATTCATGAGAAGATATTCCACAAAAGCAATTTCTCATAGGTAGATCAGTAAAAATGCATAAAGGGGTTCATAAAACGTGTTCAGACCATGTGGAAATAAAACAGTTGGGATTTCAAAAGCCTTCATAATCTCTAGGAGAGTTTTCTCTCAGGCCTCTGCAATATGAGGGTGCTTCAAAACTTCCCTGAAAAATGTAATTAAAAGATGAGCTCATTTGGGTATGAAAATTTTTTCCAAATCCATGCACCAAAATACATTTATCTTTTAATTTCACATATCCAGGAGACTTTTGAAGTTCCCTAATGTCTGGCTAAGTTTTCTTCCCTTAGTCTTGTGGCCCAGGGGAAGTGTCCTGCCTCTGTGTTGATAGTTCATCCTTGATCATTTTAAGCAAGAGCTTTTACGGTGTACAAACCCTCCGATGTACTTCTAGAAGCAAATCTAGGTCAAGCAGTCTGGTTAGAAGCTCAATCCCAAATTAACACAAATAAAGCATTTGAGGCAAAATTACAGAATGCTTTCATTAGCACTAGGGGACAAATAATGTACTTTAATGAAAATACGTTTACGTATGTTTCCTCTTTGAGAATAAAAACGCATGCATTGTCTATTAAATTTAGATCAGAGCTGGATAAGTAACATGTGTTGGTATAGCTCTTTTGCATTCCTAAGGTGGAAAGGAAACTTCTGAGACATTTACTAAAGATCATTTCTGATTTTCTCAACTGTAAAATTCCAGGATAGTAAAGTCCACTATTAACTGTAACATATTTTCTTGTGCAAAATGAAACATAAAAATGTGAAGTCAACTCGTAAAGCAATAAAAAAGTATAAGGCATCTTTAAAGGATTTTTAAGGTAGTTATCGTTGGTTAATATCATGTGCTTTACTGTGTCACACTGGAAGCTTTCTCAGGAGTAAATACAAAAATAAAACATTGAGCCATTTCGTGGATAAGCTGAGTAGGACAAAGCCAAGATAAAACCTACAAATAGTGTAAGTATTCCCTTCGGGTTATTTTAGTTCGAATTGCTATACACATCCAAACTGAAATGATAAAATTATATTGCAACATAATAACATTTAACTGTTTCATGGTTTTTTGCTTTTTTTTTTTTTTTTTTTTTGACTCTGGGAAAGAAATTGCATTCCCAGTTGTTTCTCAACTCCTGTAATTTAAATAAGTAAACCTTTTGTTCTTAAAACTTACTTAGTTCCTACTAATTCTGTTGATGGACATCCATTTCTACTGCCTTATTTTATGTTAATATCTAACAAAAGAATGCTGTTAGCCTCCTGCCAGTAAAGGCCCCACCTCCTTTGTTGGGGGGGGGGTGGAGTGAAGGGGGATTCTTTTTTAGCCTTTCACTTTACAGAAGACTTTCAACTTCCTCTCCCCACATCTAGACAAGAAGAGAATTTCTGCATGAGCTAAAAATTCCGAGGAAAAGGCTATAGCCCCCAAGTGCGGAAGGTGGTTCTCAGTTGTCAATTCCCTTTTGTTATTCGCTCAAATGGAATTATGAAATGTTCGTTGCTTTGGAGGGCAGAACACATTTCTCCCGAGCAAATGCAAATGCATTAGGTGTGCCCAGGTAATTTGAAATGCTCATGCTGGCAGCTTTTCTGCATGAGTAAAGCTGTTTAATTAATGCATTTTTCCCTTCCTTCTGATTAGTTGATTCTGATTTTCTTTGAATAAATTAAAGTCTCTGTAATATGCTTCCTATAGCTTCTTGGGCTACACAAGGCCTGATACCTCCCACCAGGAGGGCAGATGCAAAGAAATGAAATGATTCCTCTGCATATTTCTCACAGAGATTTTTCTCCTATACAAAAGACTGATTTTTCCTTGTAAGATGGCCCAGGCGAGTGCTGTATTCACAGAGGAGCTCAGACTTTCTGTTGATGTTGCTCTTTGGGAAATGGGTGGTGAATCGTTTAGCTTTGTTTCATTGAGATTTGGGGAGTAAACATTCAGCAAGGTGGGAAAGAAGTGACATAATCACTTTCCCTAACAACAGAGGTCCTGTTAACCCTCACTGCTTCCTGTGTATGCCAGCTTCTACTTGTGGCATGGGAAGGCAACTTTTCCCACAAACGTCACAGGTTTCTTTGGTTTGTGAAAACAAATACTTTGTGTTAGAAAGGCAGAGTGGTATAACAGAAAGAAGACTGTGTTTGGAGTCAGAAAGGAGTAGGATTTTCAAACACTAGCTCTGTCACTAACCAGTTTGTGTAAAATCAAGCTCTTGTAGCATACATAAACTCTTAGGTGGTACCCTCCCAGCCCTTGTGTCCTTACACTTGAGCCATCTTACACGTGGGTTGATGGAAAGTCCCAAACTGCAGTCCCATCATAGATTATTGCTTCCAGAACCAAATGGAAATTGTCTAAAGAAATTTCCTAAAGAAATGTCCCCCTACCCCTCATCCAGATTCCACACCAACACATTGAAGAAGTAATGCAATCATGTTCTTGAGAAAATTACTAATGAACATAATGACAATAGCCACAAGATCACTGACTGTTATTCTGTAGCCTTTCTCTCCTGGACACTTGAGGCTTCTCAGCCATATTTTAGATCACTGTTTATATACGTATTTAACAAAGTTGCAAGGGCTTCATTCTTTTAAAGACTCTCATCAATGAATAATGGAAGTAAGTGCCAATGCTACTGCTATGATCGCCCTCTCTATTTTTTATTAATATCTTTTACTGGCTTCCATTGTTCACTTAAACTCAGTAACTCTAGCACAGGGCTAATTGACATGGCTGATTTGTAGAAATAGATATAGCTCACTTTACATTCTAGAAGCATTCTTGGAAAAGTTCTGTGTAATTAAGAATTGGTCAAGAGGCAACAATATTTTTACATTGACTCTTATAATTATGTTAAGATGCTTTATGTTCATGAGTGGTTTTTCCTTGACATCGCTTACCACCAAAGTATTTAATGAGCTAAATGTAGTAGTATTTAAAGTAGTTTCATTAAGTGAACTACCCACTCATTAATGTATTATCTTAACATGTGCATCTAACTCTTTTCTTGTTAAATTTTTTATTTTGAAGTAATTTCAAATTTCCAGGGAAATTGCAAAAAAAGTACAAGGAGCTCTCACATATCTTTCACTTACACTCCCCAATTATTTACATTTACATTATGATTCTCTTTGAATGCATATATATTTTATTTTTTCTGAACCAATGGAGAGCAAATTATAAGCATTATGCCCACTGCTCCTAAATCTTTCAGTGTATATTTCCTACAACAAAAGGGTACTTTTCTATGTAATCATAGTACCACCACCAAAATCAGGAAATTAACGTCTATATAATACTGCCATCTAATCTACAGACTCCATTCAAATTTCACCAATGGTTCAAAAATGTCCACTCTTTTTTTCAAGATTTATTTATTTATTTGAAAGACAGAATTACAGAGAGACAGGAAGGAAAAGATAAAAGGACAACGTCCAACTGCTAGTTTATTCCCCAAATGAGTTCAACAGCCAGGGCTGTGTCAGACCTATTCCAGGAGCCAGGAGTTTCTTCCAGGTCTCCCATGTGGATGCAGGGGCCCAAGCACTTGAGCCATCCTCTGCTGCTTTCCCAGGTGCATTAGCAGGGAGCTGGATCAGGAGTGGAGCAGCTGGGACTCGAACCATCACCCATATGTGGTATTCCCACTGCAGGTGGCAGCTTAACCTGCTGTGACACAAAGCTGGTCCCACAAATATTCACTCTTGATCACATCATCTACCACCCATTTGCTGTCAGTTCCTGAAACTGTATTTCCTTCATGGATTTTCTTCAGAGCTTAAGACCTTGTAACAGGTATTATTACTATCCTTGTTTTACAGCTTAGTCCATTGAGACGGTGGAGAAGTTAAGCCATTTTCACTTGGTCACAGAGCTCACCTCACTGGCAGTTTAACACCAATGACTAGGCCCTTGACTACTGTGCTCTGCTGAAAGATCTATAGCCATACACACTCAAGATACCTCAAAAAATCATCTTTCTCTAAAAACCAGCATACCTTCCTGCTCTCCAGGTAGCAGAGAATGATGCAAGCCTCCAACCAGTTTTTCAAGTTGAAGCCAAGGTATCATACTTGATTCCTATCTAGCCGCTCATAGCAGCTTATATTTTTTCTGACATAGGACTGGAAATATGCATCGTAATAGTCTGTTAATTTGCTTATATTTCCCAATGGAATTTTAAATTAATTAATTGAATTTAGAGTCAAAGAAACAGACAAGCAGAGATAGACTTATGGGCAGAGAGAGCTCCCATACTCTGTTTTATTCTCCAAATGCTCACAATAGCCAGAGTTGGACCAGGCTGAAGCCAGGAACCAAAAACTCCAATCAGGTCTCCCACATGCATGACAGGGATTCAACCACTTGATTCATTATGTAACCTCCCAGAGTGTGTATTACCAGGAATTTAGTATCAGGAGCCTAGCTGAGCTCAAACTCAGGCACCAGTATGGGATGTGGGCATTCTGAGTGGCATCTTAACTGCTAGGCACCCCCATGGACTTTTAAAAAATATTTATTTGTTTATTTGAAAAGCAAGATCACAGAGAGATAGAGAGGGAGGGAGAGACAGAGAGAGATATTTCTTCCACTGGTTCACTCCACAAATGGCTGCAATGGCTGAAGCTGGGCTGTTTCGAAGCCAGGAGCTAGGAACTTTCTCCAGGTCTCACACATGGGTGAAGAGGCCCAAAAATTTGGACCTTCTTCTACTGCTTTCCCAGGTGCACTAGCAGGGAGCTGGATTAGAAGTGGAGCAGTCGAGACACACATCAGTGCCTATAGGGGATGCTGGCACAGCAGGGCAGCTTTATCTGCTATGCCACAGTACCGTCCCCTCCTCTCCCTATGGACTTTTAAATTATTGAAAGAAAGGGTGGTATAATATTGTTCATAGTTGTAGTTCTACTACATTGAACTCAGAAGCTAGTGCATAGCATAGGGCCTGGCATACATTTAATAGACGTTTGTTGCTTCCATGAAAGAATGATTTAGTAGTATTAAGCCATTTTACAAGTGAGAAGTTAAAATAAAAAATGAACTGACTTGTTCAAAGTTATACAATAAGCAGTGAAAGGTTAACCATAAAGCAAATGAGGCACAAATTTCAGGACACAAACTTAAATGGTCTTTCCCAAGGCTCTGGGGTAGGCCTTATCAAAGGGCTTATGTGGTCTTGTTTTAGCAAAATTTGCAAATGATAATGACCACTATCTCTTTCTATTTTGACTTCCCCTCCATCACATTCCCTTTCTGGCCAAATAGCACTTGAGGGGCTGTTGGAATTTGGGAGAATTAGGCTAAGGGGACATTGAAGTGGGAATACATACAACTAAGGCTTAGTGGACTACAGTTGTGTTGTTTGAAGTCTCATGGGGGTATAATGACGGTATTGCTACCTCTCAGGAGTATGAATGGACTGCAGAAATTCCCTACCATTCACTGTGCCCTCTGCCTTTGGCACCCTGACATAGAAGGATAAGCTAAGAGGTTGTTTCCTGATATGAATGTGTCCTATGGTTCTCATCATTATAAATATATGGGCCTTTTAAAAAAAGATTTATTTATTTATTTGAAGAGCAGAGTTACAGAGAGAGAGGGAGAGACAGACAAAGAGAGAGAGCGAGGGATCTTCCATTCTCTGGTTCACTCCCTAGATGGCTGCAATGGCCAGTGCTGGGACAGGCCAAAGCCAGGAACTTCATTTGGGTCCTCCATGTGGGTGGCAAGGGTCCAAACATTTGGGCCATCTTCTGCTGCTTTTCCCAGGCCATTAGCAGGGAGCTGGATGGGAAGTGGAGCAGCCAGGACATGAATCAGAGCCCATGTGAGATGCCAGCATTCTAAAGCAGTGGCTTTAGACACTGTACCACAAAGCTGGCCCCCAATGATGGAGAATTAAAGTTGAAATCTGTAGAAATATAAACTAGTCTGTGGAAAATTCTTTTAAATATTACAGGTCATGCATGAAAGAAACTCGATGGTTTTCTTATTTTCATTAAAAAACTAAAAATTTACATGATATGAACAGTAAGAATTATGATGTTGTAAAAACTTTACTAAACTATCCATGAAAACAAATTTTGGACAATGATCCAGAAGAAACATTGAGTTACCTTTTTGTTTTCTCTATGGAAATTGCTATTATAAAATCATTATCATATGAAGATACAAGGAGTATCCATTTTATAAAGAGGGAGAAATTTTGTAGATATGTGCCAAGAAGGTAATAAAATTTTCATAGATTTTCTGATGTTTGTAACATTTCAGCTATTAAAAACTTGTAACTTGTAGTGATTTCTCAATTCTAAGGAAATAGTCATTGTTACCTGATTTGGGTTTTACATTTCCTTATATTCTTTTTCTTAAAGACAGTCCTGTAAATTATAAAAAATAACCAAGATCCATGAAATCTAGATACAATCTGAAGACAAGGCATGAAATAGGTAGTAAATAAATTATTTGTTGAGTGGATGAATGAATAAATGGATGAATGTATGTTTTTCCACAAGGCTTCCTGGAGACAGAGGGCATTGGGGAAAATGTCAGTCAATTTACAATTAGGTCAGAGTGGTGGAAAGAAGGGGAAAATCATCAAGCATTGTGGCACAAAGGATTAAGCTGCTGCTTAGGATGCCTGTATCCCATGTTGGAGTGACAGTTCTCGTCCCAGTTGCTCTATTTTCCATCTAGCTCATTGCTGATGTACCTGGAAAAGCAGCAGACGATGCCCCAAATACTTGGGTTCCTGCTACCCATGTGGGAGACCATGGTGGATTTCCAGGCTCTTGGTTTTGGCTTGGCCCAGCCCTAGCTATTAGGGGCATTTGGGGAGTGAGCCAGAGCATAGTAGATATTTATAGTAGTAGTAGATTTTCTCTCTCTCTCTCTCTCTCTCTCTCTCTCCCTCTCCTCTGTTCTCTATCCTCTTTCTCTCGCTCTAATACATGAAAACAAATAAACATTAAAAGTCAAATGATCCCTCTTAAAGTATCTGGTTGGTGGCACAGTATACCAAAATAAAAGGCATTGCCTCCTCTCCATCTTCTTAAAATGGGAAGGAGATACAAGAAGAGTGAGCTGGGGGGTAGTGAATGGTTTGCATTGGCATTACAGGGAAAAAAATCCACATTCTGGATTCCTTTTCTTATCCTGGACTTTGTCTCCTACCTTTGAGATTTCTGGCAGCAAAATGCAGGACTGGCACATATCTTCCTTGTTAATAGAGGTATTACCATATGACTCTCCAAATAGTAAATTACACGAAAAGGACATCCATTTCTAGTTATTTGCAGTCCCAGTAGAGAAAAATAAAGGCCAAAAACTACACTATTCTGAGATCACAGAAGCAGGAGAAAAGCTAGTGATAATTTGAAATATGGAAATCATAAATCATTGTCTTTTTTCTTTGTAATTAAACCAGAGTTCTGATAATGTTGAGAACAAGTCCTAATTTGATTTGGGTTTTGATCTTTTCAAAGACAGTCATGTTTGCCTCTATTTGTTCAGGTGGGTTGCTTAGAGTATTTAAAGTCCTCAAGGGTAACATTACAAAAAAAAATTAGGCACAAACGTTGCATCTTCATTTTCAAACATTTCACTTTTTTGCTAATATTCATAAATGTGGAATATTCCACAAACATTCATCCCCTGTCCAGATAGTCTGAAAAACAGAATGTTGTTTTCCATAGACGGTGAAATGGAAGGTTGTACATAATATGACATTGTTTCTCTAGTTATGATTTCTATATGAAATGATTCAATGGAATCATCTAATATGTATTTCTGAATTTAATACTGGACTATTAGTTGCTGTGAATTTTTTAAAATTTACTTTTAAAGATTTATTTATAGGCAGAGTGACAAAGGAGAGTGAGAGAGCAAGAAAGAGAGATCTTTTTATTCTTTGGTTGACCTCCCAAATGACTGCAACAGCTGGATCTGGGCCAGGTGAAAGCCAGGAGCCTGGAATTCTATCCCCATTTTCCACATGTGTGGCAGGCACTCAAGTACTTGGACCATTACCTGCTACCCACCCAGGCACATTAGCAGGAAGCTGGACTGGAAGTGAAGGCAAAACTAGATCTCAGGCTTTCTGACATAGCCTGATAGTATCCTAGGCAGTGGTGGCTTAGGTCACAATGCCTGACCCACTACTAAAACAACAGTAAGCAGTAATAGGGTTGGTATTGTGGCTCAGGGATTAAACCACCACTTAGGAAGCTCATATTCCATTATCAGAGTGCCTGGGTCTGATACCACTTTTGATACAACTTCTGGAGGCTGTGCACCCTGAGAGACAAACCCAGATGGAGTTCTGAGATCCTGGCTTTGGTCTGGCCCAGCCTGGGCTGTTTGCAGGTATTTGGGGTCTGAACCAGTAGATGGAAGGTCTTTCTCATTCTGCCTTTCAAATAAGCAAACATAAATCAATAGAACTTTAGGTAGTAGTAATAAAAAAATTAGTATGAATTGAAGAAAATTGATTAGATCTTTTTTCAAAAATTTATGTATTTATTTGAAAAGCAGGATGACAGAGAGAGAGAGAAACAGAGGGAGACATCTTGGTTTACTCCCCTAAATGACCACAACAGCCAGTGTTGGGCCAGGCCAAAGCCAGGAGCCAGGATCTCCATCTTGGTCTTTCACATTGGTGATGGGGACCCAAGTGCTTGGGCCATCTTCCATTGCCTTCCTAGGCACATTAGCAGGGAGCTGGATCAGAAGCACAGTAGCCAATACTTGAACTGGCGCTCTGATATGGGATTGTATGGTTGTAAGCATGACTTCAGGCCACCGCTGTACCACAATGCTTGCCCCAATTGGCAGTTAGTTCTATTTCACATGTTCCCAGTGCATAAGCTAAATTGAGATGAAGTTAATTAAAGACAATCTGAATTTCAGATTGTGCTTTTTCACAACATTCAGAGATCCAAAGAAACAAAAATTCTAGAAGCTGTAATTCTAAATTGTTTGCAGCAAAAGAACACAAGGTAAGTTATCTTGAATAAAATGTCTTTTTAATATATTTTTATTTGCATAAGTTGTACTGATTTCATGTATTTCATATGTACCAATTTAGGAGCACAATGGTACTTTCCACCCCATCCTCCCTTTAGCCCACACTCCCACCCTACCTCCTTCATTATGTGGGTGCTGCAGGTGGTGGCTTCATCCACTATTGTCCTGTCCTGCGGGACGTCAACTAGGGCCAAGCACCTAGAAGGAGGAATGAAAGGGACAGGAGACACAAGGAAGGCAGCAAGACAAGAGTTCTGATCAAGCTGAAACGTTTATTTTTTACACAGGGGTTTATATACTTCTTAGGGGAAGCAGTAGGGGATGGGAAAGAGGAGCTGTTTCAGGATCTGTTCAGGGTTGAAGGTCAGGTGGCAGGCATAGTTATCGCAAGCAGGCACATGTTATCTTAACCACTGGATTTTTTTAGTTATTGCAGAATGTTTCAGTCCTCAGGGCAAGAGGCTATGCAGGCACCTTTCCAAGCCTAGAGCTATTAGGGAAGGGGAGAGTGTCCCCAACACATTATAGCACAACACTGGTCCCCAAACTAGAGACTGGCAACTTAGACTCCATCCACTTTTAAAAGATCCAGGGCACCCCCTTCTCTGTTGAAGTGCAGCAGGGGTAACTGTAGTCCTGGCTGCTCACTCTGTTTTCCAATCCAACTCCCTCCTAATGAGCCTGGGAAAAGGAGACTGGGATGGAGTTCCTAGGTCCAGTCTCCAGCCTGACCCTTCCCTGACATTTGTAGCCATTTGGAGATTGATACAGCAGATATAAGAGCTCTCTTTCTCTCAGTTACTGAGCCTTTCTTTTTTTTAATATTTATTTATTTACCTATTTGAAAGTCAGAGTTACACACAGAGAGAAGGAGAGGCAGAGAGAAAGAGACAGAGAGATCTTCCATCCGCTGGGTCACGCCCCATTTGGCCGCAACAGCTGGAGCTTCATTGATCCGAAGCCAGGAGCAAGGAGTTGCTTCTGGGTCTCCCATGTGGATTCAGCGGCCCAAGGACTTGGGCCATCTTCTACTGCTTTCCCAGGCCATAGCAGAGAGCTGGATCGGAAGTGGAGCAGCTGGGACTCAAACTGATGCACATATGGGATGCTGGCACTGCAGACAGAGGCTGTACCCACTACACCACAGCGCTGGCCCTTACCCTTTCAAATAAATGAATAAATCCTTAAAAATTAGTAAAAGATCCAGACATAAAATTCAGAGGGGCTATGAAGATGTATACAAAAAATTACAGTGACATTAGAGATGCCTAGGACTTTGTCACCAATGGAAATCACATGTATTTTTATATGTTATGCTTGTTAAGGTCATCTTGAATCTACTTTGAATTAGACTAGATATTAAACTTGCTGCTAGGTATTATTGTTATTCAATGTGTTACTAAAGAAGCACATGTAATACTATATCATAAACCTGATTTTTCAAAATTATTTTCAAAGCTGCCTTTTAATATCACTGTTTTCCTTTGTAATGCTTGTATTTTCTTTTAGTCACATAAAAACATTATTCTGAGAAGGAGTCTGAATGTTTGTATTTTTCCAGAAACCCAGTGTTGAAATCCATATCTCCAACATGCTTCCCTTATAGAAGAGGACTCAGAGAGCATCTTCTGTTCTGCAATGTGAGGACATAGGTAGAAGGCACCATCTATGAGGTAGACAGTCCTCATCAGACACCAAATCTGCCACTGCCCTTATCTTGACTGCCCAGCCTCCAGAACTGTAAGCAACAATTTTCTGTTATTTATAAATCACCCAGTGTAAGATATTTTGTTATAGCAACCTGAATGGACTAAGACAAGCTCTTGGGCTTCACCAGGATGCCAATGGAGCCATGGCAAAACTAAGAAACAAGAATTCAACTAACTTAATGAAAGGATTATTTGACCCATACGTACTTGTTTTGGCTCATAGATTCCCCCATTTTATTTCTTTGACCCAGATTAGATCCCTTGAGGTAAGAAGTGATGGCTGTAGCAAAGCAAGGAAGGTGAGAAAGTTCTCAGGAGGACCAGAGCTCAGCGGTTATTTACAACCACTCAATCACTTAGCAATTACTAAGTAGCTTAAGGGTGTAGTTTACTGCTAGATCAAGTATTGCAAGGAACAAGGAAATAATTGAGGGCCCAGCCTCTGGTCCTGTAGAAGTTTGTATGTTGACCTAGAAGGAGAATAGGTGTCTGCATAGCATTTTCTCAGTCTGGTAGAGAGGTTGGAGGGCAGAGCACAAAGATCATGGACATTAGGAGTCAGATGGTTCCGTTGCTGAGCCTCAGCTTCTGTATCTGTAAAAGGAGGTTAACGTGTACCCAAACATGTGATTCTTATGAGAATTAAGAAAGATCAAATTGCTAACATACCTAGTAAATATCTGGTACCCAATGAAAGATCCCAACTCTTATTAAATACAGAGTATATGAGTGCCCAAGTGACCTCAGAACAAAATTTGTGGTGGTTCATATAAGGATGTGAAGACCCAAGCTTGAGCTGGCTGCTCTATGAGTAAATCAGGAATTAAAAAAAAATACATCTTTCAGCCCATGCTGTGGCCCATAGCAGGTAGAGCCGCCTGCAGTGCCAGCAACCCACATGAGTGCTGGTTGGAGTCCCAGCTGTTCCTCTTTGGATCCAACTCCCTGCTATGGCCTGGGAAAGCTGTAGAAGATGGCCCAAGTCCTTGGGCCCCTGCACCTGCATGGGAGACCTGGAAGAAGCTCCTGGCTCCTGGCTTCAGATCAGTGCAATTCTGGCCAGTGAAGCCAATTGGGGAGTGAACCAGTGGATGGAAGACCTCTCTCTCTCTCTCTCTCTGATTCTCTTTCTCTCTCTGCATAACTCCGCATTTCAAATGAATAAATAATTTTTTTAAAAAATTCATCTTATTATTTTAAAACTGTATATGTGAAATACATGAAATAGGTTATCTTTTAGTAAGTAAATAAATTTATTTGTTAAATAAATTATTTATTAAAGTATGAATTTACCAATAATATTATATTTAATATGGCATAATTAATGATATATTTATAAATAAAATTATAATTTTATTTATTAAATATTTATTCAATTTATTTAATAAATTTAGATTATTAAATGCATTCTTATTTATTAAATAATAAGTTTATTAATTAATTAATTAATTAATTTATTATTTTTAAACTTTTATTTAATGAATATAAATTTCCAGTGTACAGCTTATGGATTACAATGGCTTCCCCCTCCCATAACTTCCCTCCCACCCGCAACCCTCCCCTCTCCCGCTCCTTCTCCCCTTCCATTTGCATCAAGATTCATTTTCAATTCTCTTTATATACAGAAGATCAATTTAGTATAAAGATTTCAACAGTTTGCACCCACATAGAAACACAAAGTGAAACATACTGTTTGAGTACTAGTTATAGCATTAAATCACAATGTACAGCACATTAAGGACAGAGATCCCACATGAGGAGCAAGTGCACAGTGGCTCCTGTTGTTGACCCAACAAATTGACACTCTAGTTTATGGCGCCAGTAACCACCCTAGGCTGTCGTCATGAGTTGCCAAGGCTATGGAAGCCTTCCAAGTTTGCCGACTCTGATCATATTTAGACAAGGTCATAAAAGACAGAGTGAGGATAGTAACCAATGATCCTAAGAGTGGCATTTACCAGGTCTGAACAATTATACAGCATTAAGTGGGGAAGAGGACCATCAGTACACACAGGTTGGGAGTAGAGCCATTGGTGGTAGAGTAGAGGTTATGATTACAAAGGAATGAGGCCCAAGTGCACTAGACAGGGCCTAGAACAAAGGACAGAGTCATTATTAGAGGAGCTAAGAAAGGTGCTGTCTAAGCTACAAGTAATTTTTCTGATTGAGAGGCAAATAGAACCTGATAGAAGGGGCTTGATAATAATCTGGTGGGCTTTAGGCCTTGTAAGTGAAGAGGCCCAGACCTATCTATCTCTTCACATGGGGTATATCCTAAGGGAGGTGTGAACCTCCTAGGGAAGGCACTCTGTTGACTTTCATTACTTGGCTGGCCTGGGAGGAGAGCTGGCCAGGTAAAGGCAGGGGGCATCTCTAACAAGAAATTTACAGTTCTGCCTGCAATGTTGCTGACCCTACTTGGCCGTCCCCTCAGCTGCAGTGGTCACTTTGGAAGTTGGGCTGAGTGAAGGGCTTTTCAGCTTAGAGCCAATAAGATCTGTGGCTCTGACCTGGGCATCCTTCGACTCCAGGGCAGGTCCATTTCCAGTGATCCAACTCTTGGCAGAGCTGCCAGGGCTCTTCACAAGCTGACTTCTGCTGAAGCCCAGGCTTACCACATTGCAAGCCACTGCAGTGGACTGGCCTGTTGGGTCTCCTTGAGGGCAGATCACTGTACAGATCAGCCATTAATAGGCCTGCCACCCATTGCTTCTGATGCCGAGCTTTCTTTTCCTCCTGGTTTGTGTTAAAGCAGACCAGAGGATGCAAGTCAAGGGAGTGCCCAAGTCCCATCTCTAGTCTTTGGTGGCCTGAACTACAAGTCTATAGTCACAGGCATGTTCTGTAGTAGTTTTTCTAAGGTAGACAATGCCCATGAGGAAAATTATATTCTCACTTTAAAACTTTCTTTCCCTTTGGTCTGAAAGGGAGGTTTTTTTCTACTTAATGTATACTTGGCTGATGGCGAAGTGAATCTAGCTATGAGATTATTATTTAAGTTCTTATTTTGGCTATGCTATTGCAGAAAAATGTTAGCCATCTCTTTTATAAGGTCTAAAGATTAAATTGTGCGTCCTACAGATTCCTTCATAATAGAATTAGTTTCCTACCTTGAAGAGAATAGAGAAATGAAAGAACAAGTTGGGCTTAGAATAGAGAAATGAGGGAGCAAGTCCTAGATCGCTTGCTGACAATAGCAATATTACATGAATACTTAGCAAACCGTTTCAACCATTAGATAACAACTTAAGAAAACATTTACCAGAAGGTCCAATGCCTTCTATAAATTTTTCAGAATCATGTATTTGAAAACACCTCTTAAATATCTAACATGGTGTAGTTTGTTTAGCCAGTAAACTTAAGCACAACCATCTAAAATGTTTTTAGTTTCTTTCTATCAACACATTTAAAACATATGATACACAGATTCAGGTCACACAAATTAAAATGTATCTTTGATTGATTTTAGCAGCTTAAATTTATGGACAATCTTATCTATAAGCCATTTAAAATAAAACTCTTAATAAAATTTCCCCATGTGGACATACAATATGTACACACATATAACATAGCATAATAGACCAATATAGCAATTTTAATAATAGCTTTTAAAATCTTTAACTCTTTTTGTAGATTGCCAATTGATTTGAATTGCTTTTTGTTTTTAGTAACCTCAGTTAACCATACTTTCTCTCAGTTGGTACTGTTAATACATTGTTGGCTTCATCTGTTTACAGAGCCATCCCAAAGTACTGAATGCAATAGAAGTGGCTGGAAAAAGTCCATAGGAACCTATTGGAGGACAGCTAAACACAGAACCAACAATGCTTTAGTTTTATGAGCAGCACATCATGTATAACTATGGATGACAAAAGACTTTAAGTCGCCATGTTTAAAATTATAAACTCATCATTTTGAACAATTAGAATTTAACAGACATCAAGAGAACATAATAGATTTCTTTAACACATTGATTTAACAGAGCATCAGAGTTTAATTCTATGTCAAAGAGAAATTGAGCTTCCTGCGATCTTTTGCTGTGAGGTTTCCTTCTTTTACCTTCTTTCACATTGGTGACCATGTTTCTGTGTTTCTGTGTGTAACACATCTTTAAGCATCTTTTGCAGGGCAGGATGAGTGGCAACAAATTCTTTCAGTTTCTGTTTGCTATGAAAAGTCTTAATTTCACCTTCATTCACAAATGAGAGCTTTGCAGGATATAATATTCTGGGCTGGCAGTTTTTCTCTCTTAGTACCTGGGCTATGTCTCGCCATTCCCTTCTAGCTTGTAGGGTTTCTGATGAGAAGTCTGCTGTGAGTCTAATTGGAGATCCTCTGAGAGTAATCTGGCGTTTCTCTCTTGCACATTTTAAGATCTTTTCTTTGTGTTGCACTGTGGTGAGTTTGATTATAACATGTCGTGGTGAGGATCTCTTTTGGTCATGTTTATTAGGGGTTCTATAAGCTTCCTGTACTAAGATGCCTCTGTCCTTCTCCAAACCTGGGAAATTTTCTGCTAGGATCTCACTGAAAATGCCTTCTAATCCTTTCTCCCTCTCAATGCCTTCAGGAACTCATAGAACCCGAATGTTGGTTTTTTTAATAGTATCCTGTAGATTCCCGACAATATTTTTTAGATTTCTAATTTCTTCTTCTTTTCTTTGGTTTGCCTGTTTCCTTTCCTGTTCTCTGTCTTCTAAGTCTGATCTTCTCTCTTCTGCTTCGCCCATTCTGTTTTTAAGGCTCTCTAATGTGTCTGTCATTTGATCTATTGAATTCTTCATTTCATTATGATTTCTAGTCACTATCAGAGTTTCTTGTTCCACTAGTTGTTTCATTTCATTTTGATTCCTCCTTAATATTTCCTTTTCACGAGAGAGATTTTCTATCTTGTCCATTAAGGATTTCTGTAGTTCAAGAATTTGTTTTTGAGAACTTCTTAATGTTCTTATCAATATTTTGAGATCTGCTTCTTGCATTTCCTCTATCTCTTCATCTTCATAATCTTGAATTGGGGTGTCTTTTTCATTTGGGGGCGTCATAGTGTCTTCCTTGTTCTTGTTACCTCGGTTTTTGTGTTTGTTGTTTGGCATGTTGGAGATATTTGGTTTCTTCACTATGGTGTTTTTTCTTGTTACACTATGGCTCTATATTAAGTGGACTGTCTGCTTTCGGTGGAGCCTTATAGGCTTGAGATGAGTGTGGACTGAGAGCTGTGTTTGGTTCCTCAGGGTTGAGGGTGTGTCAAAGATGACACTCCCAGGTTAGGTGTGGTAAATCTCTCTGTCTTTTTTTGATTCAAAAGGGAAGTAATTCTGCACAGCTGAACGTAATTGGAGGTAGTTAGCAGGCAAATGATATACCCACAGGAGCCAGAGATTGGAAGCTCTTTCCCAAGGACCACACAGGTTATCTGTGCTGCCCTCAGTGTGGGCTCCAATTCTCCTGCAGTCTCCCACTGGGTTGCCAAGTTAGATCCTAATCTCCTGTTATTTCACCCCTCCCCGCAGAGTCAGGTGTTTCTGCTAGGCTGAGGGCCGGTGCAGACCTGAGGTCGCCCTGCTTATGATGTATGTCCAAAATGGCGCCTGCTCTGTCTTCCTCGCCTTTGAGAGGTGAGCGGAGAGAGAGAGAAACTTGTGTCCGTATTGGTCACTTTTTTTATTTTTTTCCTCTCTCTCTTCTAGTTAGCCTGGTGAATTTTTCCCCACGGAGTTTCAAGCCTCGTTCCCTCTAGCCTCCTCTTTCCGCTTGCCCGCTGGTGTCTCGGGCTATTGAGGTTCGGCTCACCTCGCGTTCCAGCGCTGTTGTGTTGAGTCTGCCGCTGGTGTCCCGAACTTGGGCTCCCATGCTCTCCACGCAGGTCCGCTGTGAATCACTAGTTCTGGAAGAGTTTCCTCTGCTGTTTCATCCCCTACTCTTCCTTGACCCTGCAGTATCTCCACTTATATTAAACTGTCTCTCCCCCGGACTAAGTGTGCTCCCTGCCTATTCCGCCATCTTGCCGCTATTTATTTATTTATTTAAAATGTGACTCTTGTGATACTCTGAGTAGATTTGTCTGTTTCTACACTTCTGCTTTCTGTAACACACTGAATGACAGGTGACTCAGAGAAAAAAGTATTGCCTAATATTCTTCAGGTCATAAGTAAGCCACCTAAAAAATTGTTAATCTTGAGTTTTTTTCTCCTTCTTAGATGTTTATAATGTTTGAAGAGAAAAAAGCGTACAATTTTTGCATTTTTGATTCCTGTAAAACCTTTTAATTTCTGCCTATGTAAATGATTCTGTAACAAGCAGTCCCAGGGCAATCACAATGACATTTGTGGCTGTTCAGTTTTTTTTGGGGGGGTACTAGCCTAAGAGGTTTTGGAACTTCATTGGATCTGTCTGGGGTCAGCTACCTTTCATACTTTCAAAGGCTCTAGAAAGGGTACAGCCACCTCTGACAAGGATATGTTTAGTAGAAAATGTTTGGTGGTGGCCAAAAATGTTGAAATCGAGACTCCTTTGCTTTTATTCCAAAAGGACAAATGGAAATTCTCATCCCTGCACTATTTAGAAATGAACTGCAGCTTGTAGTAATGTGGTTTCTACCTTCCTGTAATGAAAAACCATCCATGCATTATTTCATTATTTCTGATAATTTCCCAGATAGACTGGCATTTTTAACACTGAGGTATCACGAAAGTTGTTTATTCTCATAAAGGGTGTCACCCATAAATTGTACATTTCACATTAAGCAGCAGCAGCAAAGAATTTAACTCTATGTAATCCCCCAGAGTACCCAATACACATACAAAAGGTGAGTACTCAAAGCAGAGTAACCTTGTAAAACTGAAAACTATTTGTCATTTCTTATTTTAAAATACGTGGTTTGGTATCACACTCATAAATGATAAATCCTCAAAATATAAATATTTGCCATATTTATGGCACAGGATTCAGTTTACAAACAATTGCATCATGCTTTGAAGTGCATATTTTAAAAACAGCATATATAGCTTTGCATAGCATCATGAAGAACATTCCTGAGCTCTGTGACTCTATGTTTTAGTTTAGGGATTTAAACCTGTGAAGATTGATATGGTAATCTGCTGAGAAGAGAAGATGAAATTAGTCACGTTCTGCTCCTGTAAGATACAGACTCCCCAGAGTCAATGTCAAAGGAAGACTTATGGAAAAACAATTTACCCCTCCAGTACAGTGGAACGGTGCAGAATTGTATCTGAATATTATTAGGCCAATGGTCAGCTTCTCAAAGGAGAAATGGGACTTGTTTTAATGGTGATGAAAGAAAATGAAATAAGTTTCCAAGAGGACCACAAACAAACTAAAATTCTATGTCCCAATGGACAGATTGCAAGTCTGAAAAATTACATTCCTTGGAAATCAACCAAAAACATGTATAGACCCTAGAGTTAAAAAAAAAAAAGACTCTAGAATTGAAAACATGGAATGACCTCTGAACTCCTTTGCTTGTGATTCTTATCACCTTCTTTGTGGCATACTAAGAGTGAAATTAGAGTGATGGGAAGTAGATTCAAGGGTCTAGACATCTTGGAGAGTTCTAGATTAGGAAAATAGCAACAGCACTTGGTGGGAAGAAAATTTTATATATGCACACTTGTGTATTTGAGACATAATTCATCTGCCTTGATGGCCAGTTTTCTACTGAGCAACTTGTAATCTTTTTTTTTTTTGACAGGCAGAGTGGACAGTGAGAGAGAGACAGAGAGAAAGGTCTTCCTTTTGCCGTTGGTTCACCCTCCAATGGCCGCCGCAGTAGGCGCGCTGTGGCTGGCGCACCGCGCTGATCCGATGGCAGGAGCCAGGTGCTTCTCCTGGTCTCCCATGGGGTGCAGGGCCCAAGGACTTGGGCCATCCTCCACTGCACTCCCTGGCCACAGCAGAGAGCTGGCCTGGAAGAGGGGCAACCGGGACAGGATCTGTGCCCCGACCAGGACTAGAACCCGGTGTGCCAGCGCCGCAAGGTGGAGGATTAGCCTAGTGAGCCACGGCGCCGGCCTTGTAATCTTTTAGTAATAAATTTAAGCAACATCTAATCTTGTATGCAAGACAAGAATACCTTAGAGTAGTACCTTACTCTTACATAATGTTCTGTAGTTCAGAAAGTCTCCCCATCCCTGTTATATGTTCTAATCCAGACTGTATCCCTGTAATTTAAGGAAAATTATTATCAGAATGTTATATGTGAGGAAACTGAGCTCAAAAATCTTCAGTGACCTTCTCAGGGTCACATAGGTAGGAAGAGACAAACCTGGGACGGCAGTCCAGATCTCCAAATTCCTATCCCAAGCCTGATTTTTTTTTTTTTTTGACAAGGCAGAGTTACACAGTGAGAGAGAGAGAGACAGAGAGAAAGGTCTTTCTTCCGTTGGTTCACCCTCAAAATGGCTGCTACGGCTGGCGCTACGCCGATCCGAAGCCAGGAGCCAGGTGCTTCCTCCTGGTCTCCCATGCGGGTGCAGGGCCCAAGCACTTGGGCCATCCTCCACTGCCCTCCCGGGCCACAGCAGAGACCTGGACAGGAAGAGGAGCAACCGGGACAGAATTCGGGATGCCGGGGCCTCAGGCAGAGGATTAGCCAAGTGAGCCGCAGCGCCGGCCCCAAGCCTGATTTAACATGCAATGCCTCACCATCCTGATCATGGAATTGATGTGGAAAATCTAAAGAGAGGACAGTGGATTAAACACCAAGATGAAAACAAAAGCAACAAGATATGGCTAGAAGCAGAACTATGAAGCCAAGAGAAGAGAAATATAGTGTACTAACTCCAGAAGTTTTAGCCATGAGAAGTGAATGTTAAGTGGGTCCTTTTCATTTTGAGTAAATGATGTGATATAGTCAAAGGCAATTAAGTGAAACCACAAAAGCAAAACAAACCTCACAACCATAAAATAGGTCTGGGCAGAGATATGTGTTCAACACAGGATAAAGCATCAAAAAGAGTTGTGAAAGTTTTCACAGAGGCTTTCATTCTTCACAGGATATGTGTAGCTCTTGAACACAAGTAGGGAGAGGGGCTCATCGAAGTTCTCAGAGTCTGTCAAAGAACTGGACCATCTGCACAATCTTATCCCACTGGGATTTCATTCTCTCGCCAGATCTAGGCTTGTAGCAAAGAGACTGAGAGGTGGCTATGTGCTGCGCCTTCCCCCAACTCAATTCTTGAGTTCAGAGGAATAGTGGCACCCTGGGGATGACAAGATGTCCTCGGTGGATGTGAAGAAGGCTCTTCAGGCAGTGTTTGGCCTGCAGTGGGGGAACATTGGCACCTTCTCCTGTGTTCTCCCTTCACACTTCAGTAGAGGAGGAAATTGGCTTGGAAGTGCTGGCTGCTCAGTTGTTTTGTTGTATACCTGCCAAGACAAGAGAAGGGAAGCAGCTCACAGCCACGGAAGCACTGTGACTCCTGGGGCCAGGTGGAACATTCTTTTCTCTTGCGTCATTATGTAAATCTGAACCTGCAAAGTGATGTGTGCATTCCTCCTCTTAGAGGCACCTGCAGCATTATCAGTTTCTCAAACAGTCTGAAACTAAAAAAAATATTTAAAAATACACTGATGTTTATATAGGTAATCATTAAAGAAAAGTCTATAAGAAGTGAGAAAAACAGCAAAGCTACAAAATGCCAGAGATCTAGAGAGTTCCCACACCTGTGCCTGCCTTTTTTAGAAGGCACTCTGAAGCCCAGAAGCCCCTTTCAGTTTCCACCACCATTTCTTAGCTCCCCGCACTTCTTGAGAGAAATTCAGCCTCTGTCACTTCTCAATTTCATATGTTCTTATTCCATTTTTGCTGAGAGGCCTCAATATTTTTCCACATACTTATTCAATAGGTTCTTAAAATGTTATTTTAAAATTATTTAATTTTATTTGTAAAGCAAAGTGACATCTGATGGTTCACTCTCCAAGTGCCCACAAAACCTAGGGCTGTGCCAGGTTGAAGCCAGGTGACTGGAATTCCATCGAGGTCTTCCATGTGGTTAGCAGGAACCCAGGAACTTGGACCATCTTCTGCTGCTTTTCCAGAAGCATTAGACGGGAGCTGTATCAGAAGCAGAACAGCCAGGATTTGAACCGGGGCTCATATATGATGCAAGCTTCAGACATGGTGGCTTAATCCACTATGCCATGATACTGGTCCCCATCCTAAGATGTTATTTTTAATTATGAAGTATTTCTCTTTTTTTAACTTTTATTTAATGAATATAAATTTCCAAAGTACAGCTTATGGATTACAATGGTCCCCCCACCCATAACTTCCCTCTCACCCGCCACCATCCCCTCTCCTACTCCCTCTCCCCTTCCATTCACATCAAGATTCATTTTCAATTTTCTTTATATACAGAAGATCAATTTAGTATGTATTAAGTAAAGTTTTCATCAGTTTTCACCCACACAGAACATAAAGTGTAAGATACTGTTTCAGTACTAGTTATAGCATTACTTCACATTGAACAACACATTAAGGACAGAGATCCTACATGAGGATAAGTGCACAATGACTCCTGTTGTTGACTTAACAAATTGACACTCTTGTTTATGGCGTCAGTAATCACCCTAGGCTCTTGTCATGAGTTGCCAAGGCCATGGAGGCCTTTTGAATTTGCCAACTCTGATCAATTATGAAATATTTCAAGCATTCAAACTAAATGTAATATACCAGACCCAAGATAAAGTAGGTACACCCTCAGGATAAAGCAGGTACACCCTCAGGATAAAGCAAATGTTAATATTTTGCCATATTTGCTTCTGATCTCTCTCTCTCTTTTAAAATTATTTATTTATTGAAAGAATTACACAGAGAGAGGAAAGGCAGAGAGACAGACAGGTCTTCCATCCACTGGTTCACTACCCAATTGGCAGCAATGGCCGGAGCTACACCGATCTGAAGCCAGGAACCAGGAGCTTCTTCCGGGTCTCCCACATGGATGCAGGGGCCCAAAGCCTTGGGCCATCTTCTGCTTTCCCAGGTCATAGCAGAGAGCTGGATTGGAAGTAGAGCAGCCAGAACTCGAACCAGCGCTCATATGGGATGCTAGCACTGCAGGAGGCGGCTTTACCCGTTGTGCCATAGCGCCAGCCCCTCTGATCTCTTTTTGTAAAGAAACAGAAAAGTGAGATTGTACCTAAAAAGTTTGTGGAAAATGAAACTAAACGATAAGTTCATGGGCCAGGCACTTAGCCTAGCAATTAAGACTCCATTTAAGACACCCATGTCCCATTTCAGAGTAGCTAGTTTTCATTCTAGGCCTCTGCTCCTGAATCCAGAATGCAGCTTCCTGCCCATGCAGACCCTGGGAGGCAGCAGGTGATATAGCTCAAGTACTTGGGTCTCTTTCATCCATGTGGGAGACCTAGATTGGGTTCTAGGCTCTAGGCTTCTGCCAGGGCTACCCCTGAATGTTGTGGGCATTTTCAGATCAAAGATCTCTTTCTGTCAGTTCTTTCTCTTTCTGTGTCTCTGAAATATATATATATATATATATTTTAAAAAGATGTTTATTTTGGTGTAGAGATTTTTGAAATTTGTGTGTAATTTTTTTCATAACACACATCATCCATAAGCTTTTTCAGACTCCATGCACACTTATATTTTCCTTTGCTTTCTCTCCCTAGAGGCAACCACCAATCCAGATATCAGTATCATTTTCCTATATGTTTTCTATATATGCATGGGTCTCCACAAAGAGTAGAAGTCTGCCAACTTTTTCTGTAGAGGGCCAGATAACCAATATTTTAGGTTTTGTGGGTCTCTGGTGAATATTCTGTATTTAAATTTCCTTTTTCTTTTACAAGCCTTCAAAACTGTAAAAACCATTCTTAACTCTCAGACTACACCAAGACAAACTGGGGCCCTGATTTTGCCAATTTGGGGGCAGTTTTCTCATCCCTGAATATTTTCTCACCCTGTTTGTCTTAATAATTTGCATAGAAATACATCATACTGTTTGTGTTTGTTCACAACTTAAGTGTTTCTTCAGTATTACATTTATAAGAGGTACAAAAGTTGTTATATCTTGATCTATTTATGATTTTTTAATTGGCCACATTTTAATCCATTGTATGAATGCACTGCAATTTCCTCTTCCATTCTTTTGCCAAGAACAGTTAGGTTGTTTCCTATTTCACTTCACTGTAAATAGTGTTGCAGTTTTCTCTTTGTTAATACACTTCCTAATGTTTTAATTTTTAATTTTATTTATTTTTATTTACTTGAAAGACAAAATGACAAAAAGATGGGGAGGAATGGAGAGAAAGAGAAAGAGAGAAAGAGAGAAAAGAGAGAGAGAGAGAGAGTATCTTCCATTCACAGATTCACTCCTCAAATGCCTGTAAGAGCTGTGGCTAGCTCAGACTGAAGCAAGGAGCTAAGGACTCCATTTGGGATCTCCCACATAGGTGGCAGAGGCCCCAGGACTTGGGCCATCTTCTACTGCTTTCTTCAACACATTAGCAGGGAGCTGGATCAGAAGTGGAGCAGCCAGGACACAAACTTGCACTCTGCTAGGGGACACAGGCATGCTAAGTGTAGGTTTAACCTGCTGTACCACAATGCCAGCCTCTGCAATTTTATTTTCTTGACATAAAATCCTGCATAGTATTCTGTGGTTAGAAATGAGGATTTTGAGATCAGACAGTTGTGCCCAAATTCTGGATATCCACAGCTAGCTATTAGCTAATGCAAATAGGTTAACCTGTCTATAATTATTTCCCTTATTTATTTGAGAGTGAGAGAGAGAGTGAGAGAGAGAGAGAGAGAGAGAGAGATCCTATCTGTTAAATGTATACAACAGGCAAGAATGGGTCAGGTCAAAGTCAGGAGACAGGCACTCAATCCAGGTTTCCTACATGGGTGGCAGGGACCCAATTACTTAAGCCACTACCACTTTCTCCCAAGGTCTGCATTAGCGAGAAGCTGGAGTCAGAAGTTGGAGCTGGGCATTGAACCCAGGCATTCCAATGTGGAATGGGGGTGTCTTAACTGTTAGGCTAAAACCTGCTTCCAGTTTCTGTTAAACAGAAACAGCAGTGAGACTTATCTGTTAGAGCCATCATTCAGGGCATTAAATATTCAGAAAAGTCACTGGTACAAAGTGTTTTGATATTTTTATTTTAGCTGTTGTTGTATTTCAAACCTCTTAAATCTACCTGAAATTGTAACTTCTTTTAAGATTTGTGGCTTCTCATTGTTTTTCTTAACCAATTTATCAAAGGTTTGTCCAAATAATTGTATAATTGAAGAACCTCTGTTATTCCTTTATTTCCAATGCCACTAATTTCTTCTCTTTGCAACTCAAGCCAGTGACCTCATCTCCTTCAGGAACATAATTTCTATCTAATCTTTGCTTATGTTGCTCCTGTCAGGTTTGGTTTGTTACTAGGCCTAGCAAGGAGGGAAACCAGAAGGTGGGTAAGGCCAGTGCCTGTAACTATATGAGAAGCTGAGCCCAGCAATGGGTATCAGGACAAGTAGCAAGTGTTCAAAAGGACACAAATCTGTCAAGAAGGTTCAGTTATGGACACCAGATGAACTGTCCAAAATGACTTACCTACAGTGTTTCATAGTCTCCTCAGCCCCCAAATTCCCTATGCTCCAAGTCTGATTCAAAGAATTATATCCTTTCCATTTTTGGGGCCCAGTTCAAGTCCCACATCCTTCTTAGAGGCTTTCTTTCTTTTTAAATTTGCATTTCTTCTTTATTTCCTTTTTTTTAAATAAAAGATTTATCCATTTGAAAGACAAAGTAAAGAGGGAGACATACACACACACATGCACACACACTTACAGAGGTATTTTCCATCTACTGGTTGGCTCCCCAAATGCCTACAACAGCCAGGGCTAGACCAGACCAGAGTCAAGCACCATGAACTCCATCAGAGTCTCTTATGTTGGTGGCAGGGGCCCAAGAATTTGGGCCATCATTTGCTACTTCCCAGACACACTAGCAGGAATCTGGATCAAAAGTGGAGGAGCTGGGACTTGAACTAGGTACTCTAATATGGGATGTGAGCATTCTAATCAGTGTCTTAACCCATTGTGCCACAACAGCAGCCCCTTCTTGAAGCCTTTCTAACTTTTCCCCATCTAATGGGTCTCTTACTTCTGGATCTCTTAGCAGCTAAGAGATCAGTGAAAGAAACTGAAACCACTTTGCATATCATAATCATAGAGATTTATACAGAGAATTAGCTGCTCACGGAAACTTGAGAAGTGTTGGAATCACAAGTCCAAGTGCAGACTTTTCAGAATGATTCCAACAATAGTACAGGATCAACCTACCTTAAGAACCATACTACTTCTGCCACAGTCAAGGAAACGAAAATGAAACGATGCTGCCACTGGAAGTACAGTGGACTGTATCCATGGGCTCTGCATCCGAGAAACAACCATCAGCAGATTGAAAATATTTGACAAACGTTGCACCTGTACTTAACATGCACAAACTTTCTTCTAAAAATACAGTATAACAACTATTACATGACCCTTATATTAGATATTATGAGTAGTCTAGAAATTATTTAAAATGTACAGAAGGATGTGCATAGGTGATACGCAAATGCTATGTAAGAAACTTGATCATCTGTTGAGTATGACATCTACTGGAGGTCCTAGAATCCCCCACAAGTACAGGGATGACTGTATTTAGTTCAATGAGGCCAGCAGTAGCTTGATACCAAAACCAGACAAGGAGAAAATAAAAAAAAGAAAACCATAGGACAATATCCTTGATGAAGATAAATGCAAATATCCTCAATAAAATACCAGCAAATATTAACAAGATTATGCATTGTATGATGATTTCATTTATTTGAATTGTCCAGAATAAGCAAATTCACAGAGACAGAAAGTGGATTAGTGTTTTTCTATTGCTTAGGAGCTTGGGATATGGGTCAGGGGGACAGGGAAGTGGAGAGTGACTGCTCTTTAGTACGGTTTTTCAATCTAGAATAATGAAAATATTCCAAAAATTGATGGAGTTATGGTTGCACAACTTTCTGAGTACACAAAAAATCACTGAATTGTAAATTTTAAATGTATGAATTGTATGGTATGTGAGTTATAAAACTATTGCAAAAAAGGAAAGATAAAAATTAAAGATTACTTTTGATAATTACCTTGTGGCCAGCATTTCAAGTTGTGGTGAAAGCAAACTATTGGTACAATTTGGGCAGTTGCATAGTCAACAAACTAATTTGCACATACAAAATGGTTTAGGAAATACTGCATTTGGTGATCACTCTAAAATGTCCATGTAGAAGAAACTTTGGAAAGGGATCTGGTTGGAAGGGGCTAGGATATTACTTTTGAGGCTGCTTATAAAGTAGTCACACTCAGGCCGGCGCCGTGGCTTAACAGGCTAATCCTCCACCTTGCGGGGCGCTGGATTCTATCCCGGTTGCCCCTCTTCCAGGCCAGCTCTCTGCTATGGCCCGGGAAGGCAGTGGAGGATGGCCCAAGTGCTTGGGCCCTGCACCCGCATGGGAGACCAGGAGAAGCACCTGGCTCCTGGCTTCGGACCAGCACGATGCGCCGGCCGCAGCGGCCATTGGAGGGTGAACCAACTGCAAAGGAAGACCTTTCTCTCTCTCTCTCAACATCCACTCTGCCTGTCAAAAAAAAAAAGCTTTAAAAAAATAAAGTAGTCACACTCTTCACAGATGTCTTTCCTTGTGGTGGCACTGAGGAAAGGCCAATTGATATAGATCATGGGAGGGATATCTGTATCTTTCGATGCAATTTGATTTCACCATCTCCCGACCGCTAAACTGGCAGTTGGAATATAAGCTGTGTCAGCATATAGACTACGTCTTGCTGGTTCATTACTATAGCTCTTGTGCTTGCTTTATAATGTACTTGTAATGAATGCTTGTTGAATGAATACATGATGCCATCACTTCTTGGAAGTTACATGAAAATATCAATGAAGCCTTGAGGGCTCCAATAAATAACTCATGCTAGTTTTGGAAGAAAATGAGCAAAAAGATAAGGAAGTGCCTAATGGAAGCCAAAGTATCATTTGCATTATCAATAATAGTTAAGTGATTTGGTTTATATAACTATATTTACAGTTTATATAACTTAACGAATAGTTAAGAATATAGTTTATATCTAAAGGCATGTGGAACAATGAATGAAACCTCAGAACCAGATAGATACACTACTGTGCAAAGGTGCATAAGTAGCAGCCCCAATTTGTTCATACCTTCTTGAAGAGTTCCCTCATACACTGACTCTGGTCTCAGCTACATGACTTGCTTTGGTCAATGGGACATTAGAAAATGTGACACAAGCAGACATTTGGAAAAATTCTTGCCCATTGAAACTTTTACTCTCTTACTGCTGTGAAACATTCCATCCTCATGAGGATGATCCCATACTAGATTTTCTAAAGGATGAGACACCATGTGAACAGACACCTCAGCTATACTAGTTATTTTAGCTGTCCCAGATGAGACCACAGACATGTTAGTAAAGCTATTAAGCTATTGTGTACCATTAAGTTCTAGTTGAGTCAGCCTAGACTAGAAGATCCTGTGAAGTTAGCCAGTAGAATCATAAGTAATAATGTTTGCTGTTTTAAGCCACTGTTGAGGGTTGAGTTGAGTCCCTTAAAAGATATATTGCAATTATAATTCTTGGTACCTGTGAGTGTGACATTATTTCGAATTAGGTTCTTTGCAAATGTAATTAAAAAATGTAAGTCAACATGAAGGTATACTGGAATAAGGTGGGCCCTTAATTCAATATGACTGGTGTCCTTACAACAAAAGGAGAAGAGATGCAAAGACAAACAGAAGAAAAAAACAGACATGTAGCAGTGGAGGCAGGGTTTAGAGTGACGAGTCTATAAACCAATGAAAATCTAGGGTTGCTGGGAACAACTGAGGCATGTAACAGATTCTTCCCTAGAGCTTTCAAAGAGAACATGACACCTTGATTTCAGAATTCTAACGTCTAGGATGGTGAGAGAATAAAACTTCGTGTTTTTTTTAACTTTTATTTAGTAAATATAATTTTCCAAAGTACAGTTTATGGATTACAATGGCTTTTCCCCCCATAACTTCCCTCCCACCCGCACCCCTCCCATCTCCCACTCCCTCTCCCATTCCATTCACATCAAGATTCATTTTCAGTTATTTCACCCCTCCCCCCAGAGTCAGGTGTTTCTGCTAGGCTCAGGGCCGGTGCAGACCTGAGGTCGCCCTGCTTATGACGTATCTCCAAAATGGCGCCTGCTCTGTCTTGCTGGTCTTTGAGAGGTGAGCGGAGAGAGAGAAACCTGTGTCCGTATCGGTCACTTTTTTTTTTTCCTCTCTCTCTTCTAGTTAGCCTGGTGAATTTTTCCCCATGGAGTTTCAAGCCTTGTTCCCTCTAGCCTCCTCTTTCTGCTTGCCTGCTGGTGTCTCGGGCTATTGAGGTTCGGCTCACCTCGCGTTCCAGCGCTGCTGTGTTGAGTCTGCCGCTGGTGTCCCGAACTTGGGCTCCCACGCTCTCCACGCAGGTCCACTGTGAATCACTAGTTCCGGAAGAGTTTCCTCTGCTGTTTCATCCCCTACTCTTCCTTGACCCTGCGGTATCTCCACTTATATTAAACTGTCTCTCCCCCGGACTAATAGTGTGCTCCCTGCCTATTCCGCCATCTTGCCCAATGGTTTGCTAAGTATTCATGTGATATTGCTATTGTCAGCAAGCGATCTAGGACTTGCTCCCTCATTTCTCTATTCTAAGCCCAACTTGTTCTTTCATTTCTCTATTCTCTTTAAGGTAGGAAACTAATTCTATTATAAAGGAATCTGTAGGATGCACAATTTAAACTTTAGACCTTATAAAAGAGATGGCTAACATTTTTCTGTAATAGCATAGCCAAAATAAGAACTTAAATAATAATCTCATAGCTAGATTCACTTCGCCATCAGCGAAGTATACAGTAAGTAGAAAAAACCTCCCTTTCAGACCAAAGGGAAAGAAAGTTTTTAAGTGAGAATATAATTTTCCTCATGGGCATTGTCTACCTTAGAAGAACTACTACAGAACATGCCTGTGACTATAGACTTGTAGTTCAGGCCACCAAAGATTAGAGATGGGACTTGGGCACTCCCTTGACTTGCATCCTCTGGTCTGCTTTAACACAAACCAGGAGGAAAAGAAAGCTCGGCATCAGAAGCAATGGGTGGCAGGCCTATTAATGGCTGATCTGTGCAGTGATCTGCCCTCAAGGAGACCCAACAGGCCAGTCCACTGCAGTGGCTTGCAATGTGGTAAGCCTGGGCTTCAGCAGAAGTCAGCTTGTGAAGAGCCCTGGCAGCTCTGCCAAGGGTTGGATCACTGGAAATGGACCTGCCCTGGAGTCGAAGGATGCCCAGGTCAGAGCCACAGATCTTATTGGCTCTAAGCTGAAAAGCCCTTCACTCAGCCCAACTTCCAAAGTGACCACTGCAGCTGAGGGGATGGTCAAGTAGGGTCAGCAACATTGCAGGCAGAACTGTAAATTTCTTGTTAGAGACGCCCCCTGCCTTTACCTGGCCAGCTCTCCTCCCAGGCCAGCTAAGTGATGAAAGTCAACAGAGTGCCTTCCCCTAGGAGGTTCACACCTCCCTTAGGATATACCCCATGTGAAGAGATAGATAGGTCTGGGCCTCTTCACTTACAAGGCCTAAAGCCCACTTAATGCTGTATAATTGTTCAAACCTGGTAAATGCCACTCTTAGGATCATTGGTTACTATCCTCACTCTGTCTTTTATGACCTTGTCTAAATATGATCAGAGTCAGCGAACTTGGAAGGCTTCCATAGCCTTGGCAACTCATGACGACAGCCTAGGGTGGTTACTGGAGCCATAAACTAGAGTGTCAATTTGTTGGGTCAACAACAGGAGCCACTGTGCACTTGCTCCTCATGTGAGATCTCTGTCCTTAATGTGCTGTACATTGTGATTTAATGCTATAACTAGTTCTCAAACAGTATGTTTCACTTTGTGTTTCTATGTGGGTGCAAACTGTTGAAATCTTTATACTAAATTGATCTTCTGTATATAAAGAGAATTGAAAATGAATCTTGATGCAAATGGAAATGGAGAGGGAGCGGGAGAGGGGAGGTTACTGGGTGGAAGGGAAGTTATGGGAGGGGGAGGCCATTGTAATCCATAAGCTGTACACTGGAAATTTATATTCATTAAATAAAAGTTAAAAAAAAGATTCATTTTCAATTATCTTTATATACAGAACATCAATTAATATATATTAAGTAAAGATTTCATCAGTTTGCACCCACACAGAACATAAAGCGTAAAATACTGTTTGAGTACCAGTCATAGAATTAATTCAATTTGGATAACACATTAAGGACAGAGATCAAGCTTTTACCACTATGTTAAGGCAGCCCCTGAAAACTAATACAGTCATTAAATATGAGGGTAGTTTGTTACATGGTAAAAACTAGCTGATATACTTGCCTGCTCCTTCACAGCAGCACTGGATCAGGAAAAGGCTCCCAAAGCTTCTCAGAGAAAGGTTACTGAACAAAGAGTGTTCTATTAGAAAGTTTCTCTTAAAAGGGAAATACGAAGTTGAGGGCCTATTAACCTAATGGATTCTCCCCAAATTAATTTAACCATTCCACGTATCATGTGGTAGAATTTGTACAGAATCCAAGATTGTCACATTAATTAAATCCCCCCTATGAAAGAAAGCATTAAGGATTGGGGAAAAAACAATCCTTTTAATAGGTGTCATGTAATGAATAGATGACAAGTCAGATTTGTTCTTGCTAAGATTTCTAAAGAACAACTAGGATGATCATCCAGGTTAATTGTGATCCTGGGTGAGCATCATGGTTGCAGCTTGATGTGGTATATTTTTCCCATTAGCTGCAACATTCTACTTTTCCCATTAGCCAAGTATGGATACACCAAATTCAAGGTCATGAATATTTATGCCTGTATTTTCTTCTAAGAATATTATAGCTTTAGCTGTTAGAGTTAAGTCATTGACCATTTGAGTTAATTTGGGTACTCATATGTGGTGCAAGGAAGGGGTTCAGCTTTATTCACTTGTATTCATGATCCAAAGGGAGGAAATCACATAGTATATCACTTTGTGTTTTTTTTATATACAGAAGATTAATTTAGTATACATTAAGTAAAGATTTCAACAGTTTGCACCCACATAGAAACACAAAGTGAAACATACTGTTTGAGTACTAGTTATAGCATTAAATCACAATGTACAGCACATTAAGGACAGAGATCCCACATGAGGAGCAAGTGCACAGTGACTCCTGTTGTTGACCCAACAAATTGACACTTTAGTTTATGGCTCCAGTAACCACCCTAGGCTGTCGTCATGAGTTGCCAAGGCTATGGAAGCCTTCCAAGTTTGCCGACTCTGATCATATTTAGACAAGGTCATAAAAGACAGAGTGAGGATAGTAACCAATGATCCTAAGAGTGGCATTAACCAGGTCTGAACAATTAATAGTATATCACTTTGAATCTAATAGAACAGTGAGGCACTTACAGTGGATTACCATTTATTATAATTCCTGAATATGTTATCTTTTAATATGTCTGGAGACACTTCAGTTTTTTCTGGAGAACTCACCTATTAGCTCAAATTTCCAAATAAGTTATTACTTTGAGGAGTGACTTGAGAGTCTATGAGTCCTGTCCAGTCATTTATTCAAATTTTAATGTACAACAATAGCATCTGTAATGTTTATGGACATTGGAAATGATTGTGCCATCTTGATGAATCCCACTGCATGGTGCTGAGTTCTAGTTCTTGTTGGAAGATGATCTTTTAAATTTTATGATTGTTTTATTTACCTTAAGTAGTAGGTCACATTCCCATATTTACTGCTGGTGGTTTTGTGTGGGATGCTCCCAGTCAGAGGGATTCTGTGGAGGCAAAAAAGAGCCATCATTAATCTAACAGACATTTCTTGGATACTTACCAAGTTTAAGGCAATGTTCTAGATGCTCAAGGATACAAAAAGTGGTGGAAAATTGATTTTATCTTCAAAGAGCTGGTAAACTGCTTCAGGATATAAAATAGGTTTATAAATTACCATAGCACTAAGGTAAAACCAGTGAAAGAACATAGGAATGTTACAAAAAATGAAGGTTTTTGAAGAATCTATAGTAGATAGGGTAGCCATACATCTTGGTTTTCCCTGTAAAAATCAAATTAGCATCTGTTGTCCTTTTTGATAATGCCTGCTTCTCTCTGGAAAGCATCATGGTTTGTATAATAAAGTGCATCATCACTCAAAAAAATAGATGAACAGTTATTATATTATGGTTCCCTGGTAAAAGAAATGAGGTAGTGAAAAAGGCAACTGCATACAAAAATCTGTTGCATTTCTATATACTTGCAATGAAGAATTTAAAGTAAATTAAGAAAATAATTTAAATAGAATAAAATATTTAGAGATAAATTTAGCCACAGAGAAGATATACATTGAAAACTATAAGATATTACTGAAAGGACCTAAGGAAGACCTAAACAAATGGAATGATATTTTATTTTTATGGATTAGAAAACTTAATATTGTTAAGATGACAATACTATCCAAAGTGATCTACAGATTGGATGTACTCCCTTTAAAAATTCCAACAGCATTTTTTTTACAGAAATAAAAAAATAAGACAAAAATTAATATGATATTTCAAAAGACCCTGAATAGACAAAGCAATCTTGTAAAAGCAAAGTTGGAAGACTCACACTTCCTGATTTCAAAATTTACAACATGGGATTAAGAAGGGGAAATAGGGAGGAAGCTTGCTGCTCTAGTCTAGGAGAAGAGTTTTTAAAATTGGGAAGAGTGCAGTCTCAGGGAAGAGTTAGGGAGAAAACAGCGGAGGAAGCTCTACACAAATTGGAGGGACACAGTGAACCTATGTGGTAGGTGAAGACAAGCACAAATCAGGACCCCAGCAGCCAAGAGCCTCTGCACCAGCGTCGGAGAGTGAAGTGAGACCAGATTGAAGCAGCCCAAGCCACTGCCAAAAAAGCTGTTAGAGGAGCCTTGAGGTAATCCAGCTTGGCGCCCTGTGGGGGATAGTGTACTTGCCAAACTAGAGGAGAAAAAGCAAAGGAGGGGGCATGTTTTCTCTCTCCCCAATCACCCTGCAATGGCATTATATAACAAGCTGATAGAGAGCAGGCACCATTTTTGACATACATAACAGCCATGCCAGCTCATGTTTATGCCCAGCAACCAGCCAAGTGGAGACTCCTGAGTCTGGTAGGGAGAACAGACAGACCTTCTGCATGGATTAAAAAACAAACCCCTTCTATTTGCTGCCTACAAGAAACACATCTCACCAACAAAGTTGCATGCAGACTGAAAGTGAAATGAAGGAAAAAGATATTCCATGCTAGTAGAAACCAAAATAGAGCTGGTGTAGCCATCCTAATATCAGACAAAATAGACTTTAACACAAAAACTGCTAAAAGAGACAAAGAAGGGCACTATCTAATGATTAAGGGATCAATTCAACAAAAAGATGTAATTATTATAATAAACGTATATACAACTAATTACAGGGGACCTGGCTATTTAAAAGAAATAGTAAGGGTTCCAAAGAGAAACATATACTCAAATATACTACTAAGGGGGGGTTTCAATACCCACTTTCAGCAATGGACAGATCAACCAGACAGAATATCAACAAGGAAGCAGCAGAGTTAATAGACACTATAGACCAAATGGACATAACAGATACTTACAGAACTTTTCATCCTACAGATGCAGAATACACATTCTTCTCAGCAGTGCACAGAACTTTATCTAAGATTGACCACATATTAGGCCATAAAGCAAGTATTAGCAAATTCAAAAGGATTAAAATCATACCTTGCATCTTGTTGGACCACAATGCAATGAAGCTGGAAATCAGCAACTCAGGAATCTCTAGAACATATGCAAATGCATGGAGACTGAAAAACATGCTCCAGAATGAACAGTGGGTCATAGAAGAAACCAAAAGAGAAATCAAAATCTTTCTGGAAGCAAATAGAGATAATAACACAACATATCAAAACTTATGGGATACAGCAAATGCAGTGTTAAGAGGGAAGTTTATAGCAATAGGTGTCTACATCAAGAAATTGGAAAGGCACCAAATAAATGATCTATCAATGCATCTCAAGGATCTAGAAAAACTACAGCAAACCAAACCCAAAACTAGTAGGAGAAAAGAAATAATTAAAATTAGAGAAGAAATTAACAAAATTGAATCCAAAAAACAATACAAAAGATCAGCAAAATGAAGAGTTTGTTTTTTAAAAAAAATTAAGAAAATTGGCCCAACTGATTGAAAAAAGGAGAAAGAAGATGCAAATTTATAAAATTAGAGATGAAAACGGAAACGTAACAACAGACACCTCAAAAATAAAAAAAGAATTATCAGAAATTACTACAAAGAGCTGTATGCCAACAAACTGGGAAATCTATCAGAAATGGATAGATTCCTGGACACACACAACCTGCCTAAATTGAACCATGAAGACATTGAAAACTTAAACAGACCCATAACCAAGACAGAAAGTAAATCAGTAATAAAGTTCCTCCCAAAAAAGGAAAGCCCAGGACTGGATGCCTTCACTGCTGAATTCTACCAGACATTTAAAGAAGAACTACTTCCAATTCTTCTCAAGTTGTTCAAAACAATTGAAAGGGAGGGAATCCTCCCAAACTCCTTCTATGAAACCTGCATCACCTAATTCCTTAACCAGAAAAAAAAAAAAAACAGAAAAAGAGAACTATAGATAGATATCTCTGATGAATGTAGATACAAAAATCCTCAACAAATTTTAGCTAATAAAATCCAATATAAATCAGAAAGATCATTCACCTGGACCAAGTGAGATTTATCCTTGATATGCAGGGATGGTTCAACTTTCACAAATCAGTCAATGTGATACATCACATTAACAAACTGCAGGAAAAAAACCCTATGATTCTCTGAATAGAGGCAGAGAAAGCATTTGATAAAATACAACAACCTATCATGATGATAACTCTAAGTAAACTGGGTATATTAGGAACATTTCTCAATGCAATTGAGGCAATTTATGACATGCCCAAGGCCAGCATCCTATTGAATGTGAAAAATTTGGAAGCCTTCCCACTGAGATCTGGTACCAGAGAAGGATACCTACTCTCACCACTGGTATTCAATATAGTCCTGGAAGTTTTAGCCAGAGCCATTAGGCAAGAAAATTTGTAATCAAAGGGATACAAATTGGGAATGAGGAAGTCAAACTACCCCTATTTGCAGATGACATGATTCTATATATAGGGAATTCAAAAGACTCCACCAAGAGACTATTGGAACTCACAGAAGCATTTGGTAAAGTAGCAGGATATAAAATCAATACACAAAAATCAACAGCCTTTGTATACACAGACAATGCCAAGTCTGAGAAAGATCTTCTAAGATCAATGCCATTCACAATAGCTACAAAAAAAAATCAAATACCTTGGAATAAATTTAACCAAGGATGTCAAAGACCTCTACAACAAGAATTACAAAACATTAAAGAAAGACATAGAATAAGATACAAAAAAGTGGAAAAATCTGCCATGTTCATGGATTGGAAGAATCAATATTATCAGAATGTCCATTCTTCCAAAAGCAATTTACAAATTCAATATGATACGAATCAAAATACCAAAAACATTCTTCTCACATATAGAAAAAAATGGTGCTGAAATTCATATGGAAACACAGGAAACCTTGAACAGCTAAAGAAATCTTATACAACAAAAACAAAGCTTGAAGCATCACAATATCAAATTTCAAGACATACTACAAGGCAGTTATAATCAAAACAGCCTGGTACAGGCACAAAAACAGATGAATAGAGAAATGGAACAAAATAGAAATGCCAGAAATCATTCCAAGCATCTCTAGCCAACTTATATGTGACCAAGGAGCTAAAACCAATCCCTGGAGCAAGGACAGTCTTTTCAACAAATGGTGCTGGGAAAACTGGATTTCCACTTGCAGAAGTAGAAAGCAGGACCCCTACATTACACCTTATGAAAAAATCCATTCAAAATGGATTAAATACCTAAATCTATGATTCAATACCATCAAATCACTAGAGAACATTGGGTAAACCATTCAAGATATTTGCACAGGCAATAGAAACCAAAATCCACAAATGGGATTGCATCAAGTTGAGAAGCTTCTGTACTGCAAAAGAAACACTCAGGAAAGTGATGAGACAACCAACAAAATGGGAGAAATTATTTTCAAACTATGGAACTGATGTAGGTTTGATAACCAGAATATATAAAGAGATCAAGAAACTCCACAACAAAACAAACAACCCAGTTAGGAAATGGGCCAAAGACTTAAACAGACATTTTTCAAAAGAGGAAATCCAAATGGCCAACAGACACATGAAAAAAATGTTCAGGATCACTAGCCCTCAGGGAAATGCAAATCAAAACCACAATGAAGTCTCACCTCACCCCAGTTAGAATGGCTTTCATACAGAAATCATCAAACAACAAATGCTAGAGAGGATGTGCGCAAAAGGGCACCCTAACCCACTATTTGTGGGAATGCAAACTAGTAAAACCACTATGGAAGAAGACAGAAATATGAACATAGACCTACCATATGACCCAGCCATCCCACTCTTGGGGAATTTACCCAAGAAAAATGAAATCAGCATATGAAAGTATACTCTGCACCCCCATGTTTATTGCAGCTCAATTCACAATAGCTAAGACATGGAATCAACCTAAATTCCCATCAACTGAAGGCGGATAAAGAAATTATGGGAAATGTACTCTATAGAATACTACACAGAGGTAAAAAAAAATCTGGTCATTTTCAACAAAATGGAAAAAATCTGGAAAACATCATACTTAGTGAAATAACCCAGTCCCAAAGAGACAAATTCCATATGTTCTCCCTGATCTATGATAACTAATAGAGCACCTAAAAGCTAATTTGTGGAAGTAAAATTGACACTTTGAGAAGCAATGACTTCAACAGCTCTTGTATTGACTGTCAAGGAACAGTTTTTTTCTCTTCTTTATACTATTTGTTGAACTCTTTACTTAATATACAGTTAATCATAATGTATAAAGTCAACTGAAAATAGATCTCAGTAAACAATAAGGGTGGGAATAAGAGAGGGTGGAAGAAGTTTGTTACTATAAAGTTGTATAGTCCTGCATACATTCCTATGGACTTACTTCTAAGGGTACAGTTAAAAAATTTGCCATGGAACTCCAAATCTCATAAAACTGGGTGGTAAAAATGACATCTTGAGTGTTAAAGTGACCATATTAAGTGTTAAAATGATCATATAGATAGGATTAAGTGTTTTAGGGAGCATGTAAATATGATCAGGTGTCTGGTAATAATAATTGATAGAATTAAAATGGAGAGAATATTCCAACATGGGAAGCAGTCCACACAGCAGACTCATAGAATGACAATCGCTCTAAATAGCACTCTGACCTCAGAATCAGCCCTTAAGGCATTCTGGCTTGGCTGAAAAGCCCGGGAGAGCATTTCAGGCATGGAAAGCCAAAACACTGTGGCAAAAAAAGTCCTACATGAAGGATCTCTCTGAGATAGACCCCAGTGGGAAGAACTGGCCATCAAAGAAGGATGTACTTTTCTCTGAATGGAGGAGTGAACTTATACCTGAACTTATGACCTGTTCTAAATACTGATAGAGATTGTGGATTCAAAAGGCTTCCATAGCCTTGGCAGTTCATGTCAGGAGCCTCCGTTGATCACTGACGTCATATATAAGAGTGTTAATTGTTAAATTAACAACAGGAGTCACTGTGCACTTACTTCCCATGGAGGACTTCTGTCCTTAATGAGTTATATTATGAGAATTAACTGTAAAACTTGTTCTTAAACAGTTTTTTGTGTGTATGTGTGTGTGTGTGTGCAAATTGTTGAAATCTTTACTTATTATAGAGTTGGTCTTCTGTGTATCAAATTAATTGAAAATGAATCTTAATAGAAAACGGGACTGGGAATGGGAGAAGGAAGAGGAGAAGAGGAGATGGGGGGGAGTAGGGGTGGGAGGGTGTGTAGTTGAAACAATCACTATATTCCTAATGTTTTACTTAGGAAACTTGTACTCATTAAATAGAAGGTTTCTTTGGTGGAAAAACTTGCAATATAGTTACAGTAATTAAAACAGTGTGGACTAGCAGGACAGAAAGGCCAACGGAATAGAATGGGGAGCCCAGAAATAAGCCCTTGCCTACATGGTTAATTGAATTTCAAGAATGCTATGACCATTCAATGTGGAAGGGACAAGCTTTTTAACTAAATGTTTAAGTATACTGTAATTTTGGAGTTTATTTGAGCATTCAATGATTCATTAAGCAGGCAACATATGATCTAAAACGGTTCAATGTACTACCAAGGGACACACACACACACAAAAACTCATATAAGGTGGTTGTATATAGTAGATAAAGAAAATATTTGATTAATTAAAGTGGAAAGTCCTTAGATTAGTTGATGATTTCTGACTGGTAACATCTCTAGTTAGGGAATAGCTGGTTATTGTTTGCATTTAGTAGGGTTCCAGTTTGCTTATATAGAAACTCAGTGTGCTGGAGTTATCTGTCTGTCTAATGCCCTCTCCACTGATTTTTAGAACATAGTTTACTGTTGCCTCTTAAATTAGATAGTGAAATCCTGAGGGCAGGCCTAATGCATATCTTGTCTATTGCCTAGATTGAGAACATAGCAAAAGTTCATGAAATATATACGAAGGTACTTAAAAAAAACTCATGGAGAAATGCTATTCAAATATAAATTTATTCTGGTATGAAACAACTTTGACATCCATGCATAGTTTTTTCGTAATGCATGTGTACCACAAATATTTTGAAGATATCTCATGATGGTTGATTAAAAAATTAAATCAATTTGAGATGATATATTGCTTTGTTTTTCCCCTCTTCTGCTTCTAATCAGGATAATTACGAAATTACTGTGAAAGTTAAAATTTCTGCCTACTCTTCATTTAATGAGAAATACAAATTCTCATTAAGCACTTATATTGCTTTATTTCTTAAGAGCTCATTTGTGTTGATTCCTGAGCAGGTCAATCTTGATGTATTTATAGCTTCAAATTGAGAAGGTATTTTGTTTAAGATGCATACTTTTTAAGGAGATGTGATGAAATTTGTAGTCCTATACTAATACATAGTGCAAAACAAGACAATTAGGATTCAAACAGAACAGATGATTTTTTTACAGAAATTTGGTGGAGCATATGCTGACAAGTAAGTGAATTGAACCACTTCCAGGCAGGAAGAGAAAAAAAGAAACAGTTTGGGTTTCACAGTTTTCTTTACCTTAAAAGAACCATTTTACACAATTATTGGTATATGGTTCTCCCTTCCCCTGGATTAAGCTCAAGAAGAAATTTATTCTGCCTGATTTTTTTATAAACCACTTTGGATAGCAATCAGCAATATCTTCAATGAGAGTTTTGCAGAAGGCATAGCAGCTTTACTTAAATAAGCAGGCTATTTATCAATTACAAGACTGAAGGTAAAATGCTGTATTATACTATAGCATAGGCATTTCTCAAGGGGCCTCGAGTGGTATGATCTACATATTTTCTTAAGAATCCACTGTACAAGAGCTACATTTTAGTAATTATTACTTTTTATATTTTAAAAATTTATTAATATTTGAGTAAATATTATTTATTATTTATTTATTATATTATTAAAGAGAAAGACCAATATTCCATCTGCAGGTTCATTCCTCAAATGCCGGGAGCATCCAAGTCTGGGCCAGGTAGAAGTCAGGAGACAACAGGCAATGGCTCAAGTAATTGGGTTCAAGTTCCAGGCTCATGGCTTCAGGCTTGCCTAACTCCAGTTGTTACTGTCTTTTTTTGGTGGTGGGGAAGTGGACTAGCAGATGGAAGATCCCTGCCTGTTGCTGTCTCTCTGCCTTTCAAATAAATAAAAGGCAAATAAACCAAAAAAATTAAAAAGAGAGAAACCATGATCAACAACTGATTCCAGACAGCATTGGAAAAGATGGAAAAGACTTGCCAGTCTCTTTATTCCCTCCATGATGTATTTGCTAGAAAAGCAAAAATGCTGAAGAAGTCCACATTTAAATAGGGAAAACTCATGTTGCTTCATTGTGAAGGCTGTAGTTCTGGAAATTGTACTGCAGGTGCAACTGGGGCTAAAGTCGAACAGGTTGATGGAAATAAATCACTCTGAATCCAAAAATCTGTTTGAAAGATACTTTAAAAAAAAGATTTTACTTACTTATTTGACTGGCAAAGATATAGACAGTGAGAGGGAGAGACAGAGACAGAGGTCTTCCATCCGCTGGTTCACTCCCCAGATGGTTGCCATGGCCAGAGCTGGGCCAATCTGAAGTCAGGAGCTAGGAGCTTCTTCCAGATCTCCCACATGGGTGCAGGGGTCCACGGACTTGGACCAACTTCTGCAGATTTCCCAGGCCATAACAGAGAGTTTGATTGGAAGAGGAGCAGCCGAGACTAAAACTGGTGCCCATTTGGGATGTCAGTGCCACAAGCAGAGGACTAACCTGCTGTGCCACAGCATTGCTTCCCTGAAACACAGACTTTTAATGGTGATAAATAAAAGGTCCTATTTGAAAACAAAAACAAAAACGAAACAAAGAGAAATGAAATAGTTAAGAGAGTTGGAGATCTAGTTGAGGAGAAAATGGGGAGGTGGGATTGCTAAGGAAGTAGGGGTGGGTCTACAAAAATTCATTCTTAACTGAATGAATCAAGACATAGTTAATTGGGGCCGGCACAGTGACACAGTGGGTAAAGCCTCTGCCTGCAGTGCCGGCATGCCATATGGATGCCTGTTCAAGTCCCAGTTGCTCCACTTGTGATCCAGCTCTCTGCTATGGCCTGGGAAATCAGTAGAAGATGGCCCAAGTCCGTGGGCCCCTGCACCCGAATGGGAGACCTGGAAGAAGCTCCTGGCTCCTGGTTTAGGATTAACACAGCTCTGGCCATTGTAGCCATCTGGGGAGTGAACCAGCAGAAGGAAGACCTCTCTCTCTCTCTCTCTCTCTCTCTCTCTCTCTCTCTCTCTCTGCCTCTGCCTCCTCATAACTCTGTCTTTCAAATAAATAGATAAATAAATCTTAAAAAAAAGACATAGATAATTGTCCTGATATGTCTGCTTGGATGTTGTATGGGCAACTCAAATTCAAATGGTTGAAACCCTAGCCTAACCTTTCCATTTAACCTTGTTCTCCTTCTTTTTTTAAAGATGTATTTATTTACTTGAAACAGTTACACAGAGAGAGGGAAAGAGATGGAGACAGAGAGAGAGAGAGAAAGAGAGGTCTTCCATCCTCTGGTTCACTCCCTAGTTGGCCACAATGGCCGGAGCTGCACTGATCTGAAGCCAGGAGCCGGGAGCTTCCTCTGGCTCTCCCACGTGGGTGCAGGGGTCCGAGGACTTGGGCCATCTTCTACTGCTTTCCCAGGCCATAGCAGAGAGCTGGATTGGAAGTGGAGCAGCCGGGTCTCAATCTGGCACCCATATAGTGATGCTAGCATGGCAGGAGGCTGCTTTACCCGCTATGCCACAGCGCCAGCCCCCCTCCTTATTTCTATTAGTGGTTGCATTGTCCCCTGAGCTGGGAAACAGGAGAGCTTGATTCTGGTTCTGACTTCCTTACTAGCTTTCTGTATTAATCTCTTGGTGTTTTTCAGCTTAAAATGTCTCATCTGTGCAGTCAGAGAACAAGGCTGGATGCTATCAAAAGTATTGTCCTGCCTAGGATAGTTACTGGCGCCATAAACTAGAGTGTCAATTTCTTGGGTCAACAACAGGAACCACTGTGCACTTGCTCCTCATGTGGGATCTCTGTTCATAATGTGCTGTACATTGTGATTTAATGCTATAACTAGTACTCCAACAGTATTTTTTTTCACTTTGTGTTTCTATGTGGGTGCAAACTGTTGAAATCTTTATACTAAATTGATCTTCTGTATATAAAGAGAATTGAAAATGAATCTTGATGCAAATGGAAGGGGAGAGGGAGCGGGAGAGGGGAGGGTTGTGGGTGGGAGGGAAGTTATGGGAGGGGGAAGCCATTGTAATCCATAAGCTGTACACTGGAAATTTATATTCATTAAATAAAAGTTAAAAAAAAAAGTGTTGTCCTACTCTTAGGTTCATAGCCACCTTTAAATCTTCTTTTTTCCCATTTAGCATATCTAACACAGAAGTCTGTTCAAATTCTGGTTAAAATTTTCTTGTCTTTTTTTCTAGGCTAACATACATAACTCTGATCCAACCCTTCAGTGTTTCCCTAGTATTTAATCAATAAAATCAAAACTACTTAGCTTAACATTTGTGACTCTAAAGTCTGGTCCCAACCAGCCTCCTTAGCATTGTTTCTTCGATGAAATTTCCACAAATCTCTAACTAGATTGCATATTCCTTAAGAGACAGGCCAGTGATTCCACCATCGTTTTTCATCCTGTGGTAACTTTCTCATTGCCTAGCATGTAGTAAACCCATGATAAATAACTTAAGTGTATCAACCTCAGCCGGCACTGTGGCTTAACAGGCTAATCCTCTGCCTTGTGGCACCGGCACACCAGGTTCTAGTCCCGGTCTGGGCACCGGATTCTATCCCGGTTGCCCCTCTTCCAGGCCAGCTCTCTGCTATGGCCTGGGAAGGCAGTGGAGGATGGCCCAAGTGCTTGGGCCCTGCACCCGCATGGGAGACCAGGAGAAACACCTGGCTCCTGGCTTTGGATCAGCGAGATGTGCTGGCCGCGGCGGCCATTGGAGGGTGAACCAACGGCAAAAGGGAAGACCTTTCTCTCTGTCTCTCTCTCTCTCACTATCCACTCTGCCTGTCAAAAAAATAAAATAAAATAAATTAAAAAAAATTTAAAACAAAGTGTATCAACCTCTTTTTTTTAAAAAAAAAAAAAGATTGATTTGTTTGAAAAGCAGAGTTATGGAGTAAGGAAGAGACAGAGAGAGGGGTCTTCTATCCACTGGTTCACTTCCCAAATGGCTGCAATAGCCAGAACTGGGCCAGGCCAAAGCCAGGAGCCAGGTGCTTCTTCCAGGTCTCTCACATGGGTTCAGGGGCCCAAGTACTTGGATCATCTTCCTCTGCTTTCCCAGGTGCATTAGCAGGGAGATGGATTGGAAGTTTAGCAGCGAAGACTCTAAGTGGAGTCCCTATGGAGTGTTGGTGCCATATTTAGTGGCTTTACCTGCTTTACCAGAGCACTGGCCCCATCAATCTATTTCTAATATTTTAAATGATTTATTTATTTATTTGAAAAGTAAAGTTACAGATAAAGAGGGAGAGACAGAGAGAAAGAGATCTTCCATCTACTGGCTGACTTCCCAAATGACTCTGAGGGTTGGGACTGGGCCCGGTTGAAGTCAGGAGCCTGGAAATCCATCTGAGTGTTGCACACAGGTGGCAAGGGCTCAAGCACTTAAGACACCTCTGTTGTTTTCTCAGGTTCATGCGCAGGGACCTGGATCAAGGTGGAGCAACCGAGACTAGGACCGTTGCTCCTATGGGATGTTGACATTGCAGGTGAAGGCTTGACACACTGGGCCACAACACTGGCCCCTCTATTTATAACATTTATAAATTTTTTGTAGTCCATGGAATTTTCAGATATCCCAAAAATGTACTAATTAGGATTCTCTAGAAAAACAATATTAATCGGAATTGGCTTAAATGATTATGAACGTTGAAAAGTCCCAAGATTTGTTGGAGACCAAAGAGAACCAATGGTTTAGCTACAGTTTAGCTGGAAATGGTTTAGCTGGAAAGCTTGAGAACTAGGAAAAACCAATGTTTCAATGAGAGTTCACATGAAGGGGAAGACTGATTTTCCAGCTAAGCGTAGTTGGGCAGAAGGAATTCGCCATTACTCAGGCAGTTTGTTTCATCCACCCCTTCAGCAAAATGGATGAAGTCCATCTACATTAGATGAGAAAAATATGCTTTACTCAGTGCATTAGTCAACCTTTCATTACTACAGAAAAACCCCTGAGGCAACTAACATCATAAAAAGAAAAGGGTTATTCCACTCATGGTATTGGTAGTTCAATGTCCCATATCAGGTGGCCCCATTGGTTTGTCATTGAATGACAAGGGCAGAGTTTGTGTGGACGAAGGATCACATGGCAAGCCATGCAGTGGGGAGAGAGGTTGAGTCCAATCTTTGGCTTTTATGACAGTGCTTTTGCAAAAACTACCTTCCAGGGGCATGCCCCAGTGACATAAGGACCTCCTGGCTCTAACCTACATCCTATAGTTACCACCTCTTTCCAATAGCACCTACCTGGAGACCAAGCCTTTAACACACAGGCATCTGTGGGATATTGAACATTCTAACTACTGTCCAAACCAGTATCCAAATCACAACATTTTATCAATTCAAATGCTAATCTCTTCCAGAGACCTCCTCACAAACAGGCAGATATTTAGTTGGTTAAATATCTGGGTGCCCCCTGGCCCAGTCAAGTTAATATATGCAATTAATCATCTTAATATGTGATTACTGTGATCTTATCATTACATATTGTGTACATGCATCAAAATATTTTGATGTAAAATAAGGCATAATTATTGTCAATTAAAATAAAGCAATTAAAAACTTTTAAAATTAACCATAACAAAAATCCAACTTAATCAGTTTTTTCCCTCATTTCAGCAGTTGGATGCTCTAAAAATGATGGAATGTAGCAGGACAATATATGCAAATAAGTTACTAGGTATAAGTCATCAGTGAACTTGATGACTTTATTTTCTGGAAGAATGGATCTTTTCAGGTTCAATAACATCAACCATAGTATTTTTCTAAATATCAGGGGTAGGACCAAAGCTTTTGTGCTCCATTTCCAAAAGGAGTGGTATATGAATTACATATCTATTATGTTTTGGTGGCTTTCAGAGGTACACCATGAGTGTGGCCATCTTTTAGTGGCATAGGTACATCTTGGCATTGACTCTGGAGGACAACTATCTTTTAGTTATTGCACCACAGTAAGTTCTCTATATAATACAGCCAAGGGACATGAGAACTGCTATAGACTGAATGCTTTTGTCTCTCCAAATTCATGTTGAAATTTAATTCCCAATGTGATAGTGTTTAAAGATGGAGCTTTGGGGAGACAATAAGCTCACGAGGTGGAACCCTTGTGAATGAGATTTGTGCTGTTATAAAGAGGGCTCAGAGAGTTCCGTCCCTCTTTCCACATATGAGAAATGAATTTCTTTTGCTTATAAGCCATCTAGTCTATGATATTTTTGTTATAGTAACCTGAATAGACTGAAACAAGAAGTAAGACTGACTCCCTGATTACCTATTTTTTTTTTAAATTTTGATCTGTTTTTAAAGGATTCATATAAAGAAGCTATGTCTGATTATCCTTTTAAAGTCAATCTCATATGGGCATTGGGTTGCAGAGGGTTATGCCACTGCTTGGCACACTCACATCCCATGTCAGAGTGTCTAGGATCAAGTCCCACATCTGCTTCTGGTCCAGTTTCAGCTAATGTGCTTGGCAGGCAGCAAATGATGGCCCAAGTACTTGGGTTTATTCCACTCACCTGGGAAACTCAGAGAGTGGCGTTCTGATCTCCTGGTAGCTGTGGGCATTTGGGGAGTGAATCAGCAGATAGAAGTTCTCTCTGCCTTTCTCTCTCTTGCACTCTACCTTTCAAATAAGTAAATAAATAAATCTTTTAAAAAATAAATAGTCAATCTGACGCTTCCAGTATTTTCACATGCCTCCATTATTGTGTGATTCTCTCCTTTGGAACAAATTTCACCCTGGAAAAATCACAGATCAGGGCTATTGTGTCAGACTTGTGTAATTTTGTATGAGCTGACAAGTTCCTGATAGGTAGATGCAGACTCAATCCTCATCATGAGTACGAGGCCTATGAAAAAAATGGGAAAGGTGACATGGATTGTATTTGTCAGCTAAAGGAACCTATTCACTGCTACTGGCAAAGGTATCACTGTTTTGACTTCCTTCTCAAATAGGGAAGCAATTGATTGCCATAAGTACCTGGTTACCAGATCCACAGACATCCCTTTATTTCTCACATCCACCCCATGGTGGTGTACAGAGTGCATTATCCGAGAGTCTATGCTGCATTAGAAGCAAGTGGGGCAGGTTGATTAGCACAGGGGAGCAAAAACAAATCATGTTTTTGTCCAGCATGGTTACTCAAGGCTCATCCTGAGCCTGTTCTATTGTCTTCTTGCAGTGGAGACAGATTAAGCTGTTGGAGCACTCCCAGCACTTTGCTGAATGCTTGGGTATCACTGACTACCAAACTTGAGGTAAATGATCTTCCTCATTGAAAATTATTCTAAGCAACAGCAAAGTCTACTTTCAAGGGCACACAGCTCACAGAGTTAACAAGGGCAAATTGAGATTCCCTAAGTATTCAAACTTCTGTGATCCTTATAGTCACCATAGAAGCCAAGTCTGTAATGTGGCACTTAAGATGTGCTTACAGCTGAAGGTTCTAAATTCCTGTGATTTGGGGTCTTTCTTGCTTGCTTGCTTGCTTTCTTGCTGTCTTCCTTCCTTTCTTTTCTTTCTCTTTCCTCCCTCCCTCCCTCCCTCCCTTCTTTCTTTCTTTCTTTCTTTCTTTCTTTCTTTCTTTCTTTCTTTCTTTCTTTCTTTCTCTCTCCTTCCTTCTTTCCTTCCTTCCTTCCTTCCTTCCTTCCTTCTTTCCTTCCTTCCTTCCTTCCTTCCTTCCTTCCTTCTTTCCTATATGCCACAGAAAGAAGACAATGAGGAGCAATATAGTTATCTTATTTTTTGGAATAACATTTCTAAAATAAAATTCTACATATTTGTCAAGAACCTTGAGGCTTTTACAAAAGTTATTTCAGAGGCAGAGGCACACAGAGAAACACACACACATAAACACACACACACAGATGCACATACACAGCTTCCATCTACTGATTTGCTACCCAAATGTCTGCAATGCCCAGAGCTGGGCCAGGAAGAAGCTGGGAGCAATCCAGTTTTCCTAAGGGGGATAGAAGTCCAAGACCCCAGAGTTAGGAGCTGGGAGACCAAGAATCTAAGCAGGTATTCTGGTATGAGTTGTGGGTGTCTTTACCTCTAGGCTACAGGCCTGCCCCAGTAGCTTAGTTTTCCATCAGTATGTCAAAGGCCTGTGGGACCAGGGTAGGAATTTAAATGAAAAAAATTAGAGGGGCTGACGCTGTGGCTTAGTAGGTTAAGCTTCCGCATATAGCACTGGCATCTCATATGGGTGCCGGTTAGAGTCCCAGCTGCTCCACTTCTGATCCAGCTCCCTGCTAATGGCCTGAGAAAGCAATGGAGGATGGCCCATAGTGCTTGGGCCCCTGCACCCACATGGGAGACCCAGAAGAAGCTCCTGGCTCCTGGGTTTGGCCTGGCCCAGCTCTGGCAGTTGCAGAAATTTGGGGAATGAACCAGCAGATGGAAGATCTCTCTCTCTCTCTCTCTTTCTCTCTGTAACTCTGCCTCTCAAATAAATAAAATAAATCTTCTTTTTAATAAAAAGTGGACTGAGAGCACACTGGGACGAAATGGAGAATATTTACCTCATCTTCAGAGGCCAGAAATTCCTCAGCCCCAGTCAAGTAACTACCATTTGGGGACATGTGCCATCATTTTTATAAAGTAGCTGCAGCAGTGGGCCTTGTAATACAGTGGGGCCCTTGGCATGCCTCCATCTATGTCAGGAATGCTGGGTTCAAGTCTACTGCTTCATGCTTCCCATCTAGCTTCTTGCTAATGTACCTGGGAAGCAACAAATAATGGTCCAAATATTTGGGCCCCTGCCACCATGTCAGAATCCTGAATGGTGCTCCAGGCCTCTGGCTTTGGTCTGGCTTAGCCCTAGCTGTTGTGGACATTTGGGAAAGTGAATCAGCAGATGGAAGAGATTTATCTCTTTTTCTGTCTCTTCTTCTCCCCCTTCTCTCTCTCTCCCTCTCTCAACCCCTCTCTTTCACTCTGCCTCTTAAATAAATAATTTTTAAAAAACTAAAACTAATTGGAACTCCAAATCTTTTCAGGAAAACTTCTTGATCTTTAGATCAAGCACAAAGGCTGAGTTTTGGCTGGAGATTACCAATCTATAAGTTAGAAATCAGAAACCTGGGGAGTTTGGAGCTGTGGCACAGCTGGTAAAGCCTCTGTCTGCAGTGCCGGCATCCATATGGGTGCCGGTTCGAGTTCCGGCTGCTCCACTTCCGATCCAGCTCTCTGGTCTGGCCTGGGGAAGCAGAGGAAGATGGCCCAAGTCCTTGGGCCCCTGTACCCATGTGGGAGACCCAGAAGAAGCTCCTGGCTTCTGATTGGCACAGCTCCAGCCATTTTGGCCATTTGGAGAATGAACCAGTGGATGGAAGACCTCTCTTTCTCTCTCTCTGCATCTCCTTCCCTCTCTGTGTAACTCTTTCAAATAAATAAATAAATGTTTCTAAAAAAAGACTGACTTAGGCCAATTGTTAGACAGATGTCCAGGATTTTAAATATTGCTTTTCAGGGATGATACTCCAGGTAACTATTTCTCACTCAGCTTTATGAACCTCAAGAGAAAACCTGAAATAATTTTTTTTTTTACTCTTTAATGCCAGAAGATGTTCACATTTGGACAAACGTTAGAGGTTCCAATTTTTAGAATAAGGGATTGCTGTGGTTTGAAGGGAAGATAGTCTTTTTTTCCATTGAACTTTACTCTATACTCATGTATTATATTCCTAGAAAAAAATGCCAGGATTTTCTCTCCTGTGTGCTTTTTGTCTTGCTTCTTCATAATCCATAATCTCCCAATCCAGTGGGATGGGAGTAGATTATTCTGCCATTTTTTTCTTTCCTTTTTTTAAAAAATCTATTTATTTATTTGAAAGTCAGAATTACAGAGAGGAAGAAACATTGAGAGAACTTCCATCTGCTGGTTCACTCCCCAGATGGCTATAATGGCTGGGGATTGGCCAGGCTGAAGCCAGAAGCCAGGAGCTTCATCCAGTTCTCCTACAAGGGTGGCAGGGTCCCAAACACTTGGGCCATCTTCTTACCAAGCCATTAGCAGGGAGCTGGATTGGAAGTGGAGCAGCCAGGACACAAACCAGAGCCCACGTGGATGCCAGCATCTGTAAGCAGTGGCTTTACCTGCTATACCACAACACCAACTCCCTATTTTATAATTTTTCTAGATCTTTCAGTTGCACATCAAATCTGCGGCTGATCACTCCAGGCATGTTTAACCATCCTGACTGTGATCATCAGCAATTTCAAATTTGTCAGTGTAACCATGCTTTATCATCACAGTTAGAATCCTGATGATGACTTTTTTTTTCCAATATTTATGTATTTGAAGGGACCAGTGCTATGGCATAGCAGGTAAAACTACTGTTTGTGGTGCCAGCATCCCATATGGGCACTGGTTCTTGTCCCAGCCACTCCACTTCCAATTCAGCTCCCTACTAATGATCCTGGGAAAGCAGTAGAAGATGCCCCAAGTGCTTGTGCCCCTGCCACCCACATGGGAGACCTGGAAAAAGCTCCTGATCCCTGGCTTCAGCCTGGTCTAGCCCTGGCTGTTGCGGCCATCTGGGGAGTGAACCAGTAGATGGAAGATCTCTCCCCCAACCCTGTAACTCTGACTTTCAAATAAATAATCATTTTTAAAAAATCATCAGAATTCTAACTGTGAAAAGGAGGGAGGGAGGGACAGAGGGAGGAAGAGAATCTTCTATCTACTGGTTCACTCCCCAAATGGTCTCAGCAGCCAGGGCTGGACCAGGTTGAAGCCAGGAGCTAGAGCTTCATCCATGTCTTCCACATGGGTGAAGGTATCCAATTCCTTGGGTCATCTTCTGCTGCTTTCCCAGGGCATTAGCAAGGGCCTGGATTAGAAGTGGAGCAGCCAGGAATTGAACAGCATCACAGGCAATGGCTTAACCCACTGCACCACAAGGCTGGTCCCCTAATAATGACTTTGGAGCACAGCATAATAAGAATCTGGCATTTGCCTTTCTTTTTGGCATTGTTGATGCTCTTCAGAGCATCAGCCAGGACAGTCATGAGCACCATCCTGGTGGTATGGAAGGAGAGTAGAAAAGAGGTAGTCCTTTTAAAATCAATAACCATGTGTCATAAATTGACTTTTTTTTCTTTTTTTTTTTTTTGACAGGCAAAGTTTAGGCAGTGACAGAGAGAGACAGAGAGAAAGGTCTTCCTTTTCCATTGGTTCACCCCCCAAATGACTTCTACGGCCGTCACGCTACGTCGATCCAAAGCCAGGAGCCAGGTGCTTCCTCCTGGTCTCCCATGGGGGTGCAGGGCCCAAGCACTTGGGCCATCCTCCACTTCACTCCCGGGCCACAGCAAAGAGCTGGACTGGAAGAGGAGCAACCGGGACAGAATCCAGCGCCCCAACGGGGATTAGAACCTGGTGTGCCGGCGCCGCAGGCAGAGGATTAGCCAAGTGAGCCGCGGTGCTGGCCATAAATTGACTTTTGAGCAAGGGTAAAATTGTGTAGTGGGACGAGGAATCCTGGTCCCTCACCCAGACCAAGTCTCAGTTTTGATGGAGAGCACTTAGAGTCTTTAACCCTGCTAAGATGGACAATGCAGTTCACAGGTTTAAGTCCCAGCATACATTTTAAAGCATGCTTGGTGCTGCATTTACTTGTCACACAGAAGCTCATAGGTTGCAGATTTCAGTTCAGTGACTATATGAATAATTCATCAGTCATTTTGTCAGGTTGCATCAACTGTTTTTCCCCTCTCAAATGCTTAGACCTAGTTGTAAAGAATTAACAGGCAAAAAAGAGGGTATTTAAGCTTTAAGACTCAGAAGTGACAGATGGAGAGATGTATCTTTTTGAACTCAGTTTTCTAACTTACCCAGTGTTGTTTGGTTCTATCCTATTTGACTGAATTTTCTTAGACATCAATTAAATGGACTAGATTTAGATGATTTACTGTATGAATAAGAGAGCTGGGGTTTTTTAAAGACTTTATTTATATATTTGAGAGGTAGAGTTACAGAGAGAGGGAGAGACAGAGAGAGAGAGAAAGAGAGAGAGAGAGAGAGAGAGAGAGGTCTTCCATCAACTTGTTCACTCCCCAAATGGCCTCAATGGCCAGAGCTGGGCCGATCCCAACCAGGAGCTTCTTTCAGGTCTCTGACCCAGGTGCAGGGACACAAAGACTTGGGTCATCTTCTACTGCTTTCCCAGGCCATAGAATCCTGCATAAGAAGTGGAGCAGCCAGGACACGAACCGAAGCCCATGCAGGATGCCGGCGCCGTATCCAGAGGCTTATCCCACTATGCCACAGCATAGGCCCTGAGAGCTGGTATTGATTCTTAAAAAATCACATTCCCCCCCCCCCAAAAAAAAATCACATTTCCATCCTTATAAAATCTGCCTTCTCACTCTTTTTGGAAGCATGACATTAGGAATCAACATGATCCTGTAATTTTGTATATTTCTTTATTTAACTTTCAGATAAAATGCATAAAGTGTTTACAGATAAAATGATAGAATACTTAGGATTTTCCTAATACATTTATCCATGTGTATAAGAGTAAAACAATGAAACAACATTGTCTAGGAATTGATACTTGTTGAAGCTGAATGATGAGTACATTGGGGTTCACAATACTATGTTCTTTAATTTTTTTGAGGAAATCAGTTTTTTTTTTCAAAATGGATTGATTGTTGTACTCATTTGAAAGGCAGAGAGTTACAGAGAGAGGAAGAGGAAGAGAGAGAGATCTTGTCTTCTATCCATTGGTTCACTTCCCAGATGGCTGCAAGGACATGGGCTGACTCCAGGAGCCTGGAACTCCATTTGGGTCTCCCATGTGCGTGGCAGGGGTCCAAGGACTCAGACCACCTTCTGCTGCTTTCCAAGGCACATTAACAGAGAGTTGGATCAGAAGTAGAGCAGATGGAACTCGAACTGACACCAAAATGGGATGCCGGTGCTGCAGGCAGTGGCTTAACTTGCTCAACCACAGTGCTAAGCCCTATTCTCTTTAATATTTTATACAAAGGAAGAGAATTGTGAACTAACTCTGTATGATGTTATAGGTGATGTTTTATCAGTTTACCCTTCCTCATGGGACTTCACTTGTCCTTATTTTTAAATTATTCATTGTAAAGCTAATATATGCTTATTGGGGAGGAATTGAAAGATGATAGAGTATGTAAATAATATTAGTTTTCATTTCCATCTCACTATGGTCTCTGCCTCATCTCATATGACTCTTGAGAAGTAACAATAGTAAAAGTCAGATGTGTACTCTTTCATAGGTTTCTTTTTAAATTTATTTATTTAATTAGTTTGAAAAGGAGAGAGAGAGAGAGAAAAGAAGAGATACAGGTACAGTTAGAGATAGAGTGAGATCCTCTAGCAGCTGGTTCACTCCTCAAATTCCCATAACAACCAAGGCTGGGCCAGGCCAAATCTAGGATCCCAGAACTCAATCTATGTCTCCCATGTGGGTGGTAGGGACCTATGAACTTGAGCCATCACCTGTTGGAAGCTAGAATCGGGAACAGAGTTGAGACTCAAATGCAGGCATTCAGATGTGGAATATAGTCTTCTCAATTGGCATCTTAACCACTGTGCCAAACATCTGACCCTTCCAGATCTCTTTATGCACATACAGGCATTTATAGAAGTTAAGGCTTTTTTTTTCAAAAAGGAGTTGCTGTATTATAAAGAGCAATTTGATTTTATAGAATTTCATATATTGGCAAATTTTATTCAAACTATAAAGCAATGTACTCCTTGTATGAATAGATAAAGCTTTATTGAGATGAGAAAATGAAGTAAATGTGTCTGAATTTCTTCCAGGGCATCATGGATGACTGCTTTACTGTTTGACCACTGAAAGGAACTTGAAGCAACTTTTTGAAAATTAACGCTATCCTTTAGTTGAATGCATCTTACATGTGCATTCCAGAAGAAATAAAAAAAATTATGACCAAAAAAGTGAGATTATGATTTTGATAACTTTTATTTTTAATTGTATATAAATATATGTAAATATATTTTTATTTTTATAGAAAACTTTTATTTAATAAATATAAATTTCAAAAGTACAACTTTTGGGTTGTAGTAGTTCTTCCCCCCATAACCACCCTCCCACCCCAACTCTCGTCCCACCTCCTACTCCCTCTCCTATCGCATTCCTCATCAAGATTCATTTTTTTTTTGGCAGGCAAAGTTTAGGCAGTGAGAGAGAGACAGAGAGAAAGGTCTTCCTTTTCCATTGGTTCACCCCCCAAATGACTTCTACGGCCAGCACGCTACGCTGATCCAAAGCCAGGAGCCAGGTGCTTCCTCCTGGTCTCCCATGCAGGTGCAGGGCCCAAGCACTTGGACCATCCTCCACTGCACTCCCAGGCCACAGCAGAGAGCTGGACTGGAAGAGGAGCAACCGGGACAGAATCCGGCGCCCCAACCGGGACTAGAACCTGGGGTGCCAGCGCCGCAGGCAGAGGATTAGCCAAGTGAGCTGTGGGGCCGGCCAGTATTCGTTTTTAATTATCTTTATATACAGCAGATCAATTTAGTATATACTAAGTTGATTTCAACTAAGTAATGATTTCAACAGATTGCACCCACACAGACACACAAAGTATAAAGTACTGTTTGAAGACTAGTTTTACTGTTAGTTTGCATAGTACAACACATTAAGGACAGAGATCCTACATGGGGAGTAAGTGCACAGTGACTCCTGTTGTTGATTTAACAATTGACACTCTTATTTATGATGTCAGTAATCACCCAAGGCTCTTGTCATGAGCTGCCAAGGCTATGGAAGCCTTTTGAGTTCACAAACTCCAAGATTTTGGTAACTTTTAAAGAATAGAGAAAAAGGCATTATTTTGAAGTATTGCTGGTGGCTTCATAGGACATTTAGATTCATGAGCTCTGAGTGTGTGATGATGAGTAGAATATCTCAATGTATTTTCAAAGAATGTTCTCCATCCTTTTTCTTTTTGGATACTTTCCAGCCACCATCTCTTCCTCCCCATCCTGTTCCATTTTCTTGAAACTTTTGAATACAGGCTCTGTTTTTCCCAGATGCCTCATATTTATGGCCTGTGGTGGCAGGAAACACAAATGTTAAGAATGGCCTTTCTTTGTTTTCTCTCTGATTCAGTTTTTTAAAAAAGATTTATTTATTTATTTATTTGAGAAGCAGAAAGGCAGTTACAGAGAGGCAGAGAAAGAGAGAGAGGTCTTCCATCCACTGGTTCACTCCCCAGATGACCGCAATGGCTGGAGCTGTGCCCATCTGAAGCCAGCAGCCAGGAGCTTCTTCCAGGTCTCCCACGTGACTGCAGGGGCCCAAGAACCATCTTCTACTGCTTTCTCAGGCCAGAGCAGAGAGCTGAATCGGAAGTGGGGCAGCTGAGATCCCAAACAGCACCCATATGGGATGCCAGCACTGCATGAAGCGGCTTTGCCTGCTACGCCACAGCGCCAACACCCTGATTCAGTTTTAATGCTTATCTAAAAACACTAGACTGCCAGCTCTGGACACTTGTGACCCATTTATCTGTGCACTATGTGCAGAGAGGCATGTCTCTGTCACATTAACAGTGGTCCTCTCTTTGCACCCATGAGAAGCAGCATAAGGAAAGGCCAAACTGCTCCATCCATAGTGCTTCTTCTGAAAGGAAGCAGTTAGCCAGGAGGCAGGGGCAGGTCTCTTCTGTTTTGTATAACATTTCTCACTTTCTGTCCCCTTCCCCTCCTCCACTCCCAAATTCTCTAATTGACTCACATGAACTGGTGCCTGGATATCATACTACCATGAAGAAGCAGTTGGTAAACACTTGCCATGTAAAAGCCTTGGACTGTATCAAATTGTGATGGCAAAGTTAGTGTTCTCATCACAAAGGGAATAATTGAGTCAGTTATCCAGACATTTGGAATACAATTTTGGGGTTAATTTGAATTATTTATATACATGGTTCTCTATTCGATGTAGGTGGATGGTGGAGGTGAGAGGAATGGAATCCCTGCATGTGGTCCACAAATCCATTAGCCGACTGAATAACTGATGTATTTCATATTTGTATGTAAGGTATTCTTTCTGAATTCAGAGCAGCTTCTTTTATTTGTTTTTTAAAATTTTTTAATTAAAAATTTTAAAATCCATTTATCCATTTGAAAAGCAGAGCTACAGAGAGGCAGAGGCAGAGAGAGAGAGAGAGGGAGGTCTTCCACTGCTGGTTCACTCTCCAAATGGCCACAACAGCCGGAGCTGAGCCGATCCTAAGCCAGGAGCCAGAAGCCTGTTATGGGTCTCCCATGTGGGTGCAGGGACCCAAGCACTTGAACCATCTTCTACTGCTTTCCCAGGCCATAGCAGAGAGCTGGATCAGAAGTGCAACAGCCGGGTCTCGAACCAGCGCCCACATGGGATGCCAGCACTGCAGGCAGCCGCTCTACCCACTATGCCGCAGTGCTAGCCCCCTTTTATTTGTTTTTTAGCATGCTAGTAAAATATACACATTTTAAGTGCCCAGTTTAGTGGTACTCATTACATTCACAGTACTTTTCAGCCATTACGTCTTCATTTCCAAAACGTTTTCATAGTCCCAAACACCAACTCTGCACCCATTAGCCATCTTCCCACTTTCCCTTCTCTCTAACCCCCAGCGAGCTTTTACCTCCTCTGTGTTTGTGAATTTGCCCATTCTAGGTGTTTAATGTATGTAGACTCATGTGATATTTGCCATTCTGTGTCTGACTTATTTCATTTGGCATGTTTTCAAGGGTCATCCATGTTGTAACACTTTTGCTAAACAACACCCCAAACTGGTTGGAGGAGTTGCTGTAGAACCCCCAAACTGGATTCAGTTTCAGTATGTGCCAGATTTCATGCTTTTTTGTGACTTACTAATAGTCCCTTGTATGGATATGCCACATTTGCTCATTCATCTATAGATGGATATTTAGGCTGTTTCCAACTTTTAGCTACTACAAATAATGCTGCTATGAACCTTGGTGTTTTCATCCTTGTTTTTAATTCTTTGGAGTATATACCTAAGAGGGAAATTTTTAGGTCATATAGTAATAACATATTTAACTTTCAAGAACCATCAAATTGGCTTCCACTGTGGCTGGACCAGTTTACAATTCCACCAAAAAGGTGTGATTGTTTCGATGTTTCTGCATCTGCATCATCATTTGTTTTTGGCTGTTGTTAGTCATCTTAGTAGAAGTGAAGTGCATAAGGACCATTTGTCACACATTTTGCCATTCACTACTATTCTGAGGATGAGTGGGTAGAGGGGTTCATGAAATATTTTGACATTCAAAAGATATTCTTAAGCAGTGGACATTGTGGCAGAACGGGTTGAGCTGCTGCTTGTAACCCATATCAGTGTGCCTGGGATAGAATCACACCTATGCTTCCTATCATGCTTCTTGCTGATGCTTGCACACAGGGAGGCACAGGTGATGACTCAAGTACTTAAGTCTCGATCACCCATATGGGAAACCCAAGTGGAGTTTTGGGCTTCTGGCTTTATCCTACCCCAGCTTCTGCATTTGGAGAGTGAGCCAGTGGATGGAAGATCTCTCTCCCTCTCTCTCTCTCCCTCCCTCTCTCTCTCACTCTCTCTCTCTCTCTCTGTTGTTCTGCCTTTCAAATAAAAAAAAGATATTCTCAAAATCAAAACTTTGAAAACTTCTAATTTGTATATATATGCATATTTAAAATCCCACATTGTATATTTACAAAACATTTCGTATAACCCTCAGAGTAATATTGTGATATCAGTGTTATTATACTCATATGAGGAAGTTGAGACCTTGGGAAATTAAATAATTACAGAAAGAGTTCTTAAAACTAGTTAGTTCACTTCCCAAGAAGCTTTCTTCTGCCTACCCTAGCTACCTTCCTGGATATGGAGTACTAGAGCTTGGAGGGAAGTAAGATGCAGACCTTTATTCTTTTATAATCCTTCATGTGTCTACTCTGTGTGCCAGGTGTTACCTGTGTACAGTGGCTTTTCTCTTTCACTCTTATCTGTATATGACAGTGCTTCAAAAGTTTGTGGAAAATAGAATTAAAAGATAGTTTTATTTTGGTGCAAAAATATTTTTTAATCTATGCATAGCTTTTCATAATACACAATCTCCATTACCATTTAAAAATATTTTATTTATTTGAGAGAGAGAGTTCCCATCCATTGTTTCATTCTCCAAATCATTGCAACAGCTGGGGCTGGAGCCAGGAACCTGTCACCCCACCAATGTCTCATGTGAGTTGGAGGGACGCAAGTACTTGATCTACTGTCTCCCATTATCTGCATTAGCAGGAAGCTGAAGCCAGGACTCAAACCCATGCACTCTAATACGAGATGCAAATATCACAACCAGTGTGTTTTACCCCTGTGCCAAACACCAGCCTCCATGAATATTCTAAAGATGTGCACGCGCACGCATGTGTGTTTGTGTGTGTGTGTATGAGAGAGAGAGAGAGAGAGATCTTTATCTTTTTATTTGGAACTGTCACTGGTGGAAAAAGGTTTAGGTGGCAAGTAATACACACCATTTTATTGGAAAATCTTGCAGTTTGTTTCTTTTCTCCTCAGTACTCCACAGAAAGCATAATTATGGCCTCACAGGAAGAAGGACTCAAAAAGAGGCTGCCTGCTCTTAAGCCATAACTTCAGGGCTGTTCCATGTGATGGAGATGGTAGAAAGTGTTTAAAATGTGGGCATGTAAGCACAAATCCAAAAAAAAATCCCTCTTTAATTTTGTGAACTGCAAAATAAAATGCTTTATAATAGGGAGAGGCCCCCTGCAATGCTCAGTACATTTATAAACATCATTTATAAGCGTTGCTGACACTGTTCAGATGGACTCAAATTGAACATGCCAAGACAGAAGCTGCTATTTGTCTATGCATTCATTTGTGCATTTTTTATATTCATTTATTTACCCAATGAAACATTTATTGCCTCTCTTTGGTTGGAGATTTTGAAGAAGCTGGGGATACTGAGGGAGGAGGGACATTTCTGACCCAGGGGAGCTTACAGTGGATTGGTGTGGAGGTGACAGGCAAGAAAACAGATAATTGCAGTGTTAGGCTTAAGTACTTCAAGAAGCAACTGCTAGACTCCTTAGGGCTACAATCAGACAATGGAGAGAGCAGGGCCAGTGGCTTAGTGGGAATTCCCCTTGGATGATCAGCCCTAGAGCTCAGCATTGAGTTCTAACCATATTGGCAGCTCATCACCATCAGCAACACCCTACAGGATCCAGAGTGGGTGATAACACAATAATGATGGTAACAAAATTATAACTGACGTTTATTGAATGCTTCATATGTGCTAATCAATGCAAGAGGCATTTTAAAAATAGATTCATTATTTAGAGAAGTTCTAGGTTCATGGCAAAACTAAGTGAGTACAAGTACAAGAAGTTCCCATATAGCTCCTGATCCATACAGCCTCCCCTAATATTAATATCCCACTCCACAGTGTTGTTACATGGATGAACCTGAACTGATACATCATTATCACTTGAAGTCCATAGTTTCCATTAGGATCCATTCTTGGTGCAGTGCATTCTTAGATTTAGACAAATGCTGAATAACAGTATCCTGCAGAGTAGTTTCAGCACCCTAAAATACTCTGTTCTGCCTAGGAATTTTTCATACATTCACTCATTTAATTTTCAAACCAAATCCCTTATGAATTAAAGACAATTATTACCATTTTTTAGATGGAAAATGGACACACAGAGGTACAGAGAGAGGAATAAGCTTATCCCTAGACGGTCACTGTGGCATAGCAGGTTAAGCCATTGCCTGTGACAACAGCATCTCATGTCAGAGTACAGATTTGAATCCAAAATCTTGGGCCACTATCACTCAGGTGGGAGACCAGGGTGAAGTTCCAGGCTTCTAGTTTCAGCCTGGCTCCAGCCATTGCAGCCATTTGGGGAGTGAACCAGCAGTTGGAAATTCTGTCTCTCCCTGCCACTTTGTGTTTCAAATACATCTTTTTTTTTTTTTTTTTTAGAAACTTGTCCAATCAAGTATTCTGACTTCAAAGCCTAAGTACAGATAATTTTGATTCTGTGTATCATGCTACAAATCTTGGTCAACCTACTTACTGTGTACACAATTACAGTCATGCTGTAATAACCTGGTCCTGTCACCTAACAATATCAACAGCATTTTTTATGTTTTTACACATGAAACTTGATTCATCTAAATTTTCTAACTTATTAAAGATGAAAACATGCTAGAAAATAATTAAAGCAGAAAAATGAATTAAAACCTAAGGTATTCTATCATCTTTGCTTCTATAGAAAGCTGAAAACACTAGTACATTTACTACATTTCCTTTTTGGATTATGTCCTTTGCCCACGTTTTAATACATTTTTAGCTGGGCATTATATTGCTATTATTCATGAGAGAGTATGGAATTGTTGGTTTGCTTCACTTACTTTGCTTGGCTCTCAAATTGTTGTGGAGCTTGGGTGAGCATTGAAAACCTCATTCACCTGGCTCCCTCACTCCCCAGTTGGACTGGAAGTTCGGGAGACGACAGCTATATTTGTTTTGCTCATCACTTTGCCATTGAGATTGAGCTTTGCCTGGCACATACACAGTAGGTGCTCAATAAATATCTGGTTTCTCATCTTTCTTTCTTTTCCCCGGCTTATGCACAGCCATGAGTGTTGTCTTCAAATTCAAATCAGATCTTGTGTTATCCTTGTAAGCTCAATTTGACTTTTGATTTCTTTCTGACTGAAATCTTGGGAAAAACTGATGAGGCAGTAATCAAGAAGCACACTTGCAGGGCTGGCCTTGGATGAGAGGGATATTGCCTCAGTTGGAACAAGTAGTTGGTGGCAAGTGAGGTTCTGTTTGTAGATAGTTTTAGGAAGGGGAGACCCTCTTGTCTGATAACTTCTCTTTTCTCTATGAGCTAAGTGGCAAGGTCATAATTGAGGAGGGTAGGAGATGGCAATAAGCATGCAATACTTATCTTGCAAAATAGGACAGATTCCAGAGGAGTACAGTAGGGTTTCTAAGCAATGTTTCAACATTTATTATAGGTCTTAGATCAGGAATTTTAGAGGACATCAGTTTGCCCAGATGTGGGAGTTTCTGTCCTCAGCTACACGGTTGTTTTTCCTCTAGCTCTCTTTTAAAAATTTCTTTTTGTTTTAAGTCTAAGCCAAGGATTCTCAGCTTAATGTTTATGAATCTACTTCAGCTAGTCCAAGAATCCTCTGAATTTGTTATGCAAAAATGTGTGTATATGTGCATTTTTTAAGAGAATAGATCTTTACCTCTAATTAGATTTTCAAAGATGTCTTGGACCTCCAAAGATTGAAATGCTTGCCATAATAATACAGTCTTTTAGGACTTGCCCCCCAGCTACCCCCCTCCCCAGGTAGTGCTCTCATTGTCTCATGAATTACCTTACCTAGTGGTCCAGTAGGTAGAACTCAAGTAACTGAACTCCAAAGCATGAATTTCAAGTTCACCCTCCCTTGGGGCAGTCCTTGTAGTTTAGCAGCTTAAGCCACGGCATTTGGAATCCGGTTTGAGACCTGGCTGCTCCACTTCCGATCCAGTTCTCTGCTATGGCCTGGGAAAACAGCAAAAGATGGCCCAAGTGCTTGGGCTTCTGCACTCACATGGGAGACCTGGAAGAAGCTCCTGGCTCCTGGCTTCAGCCTGGCCCAGCCATAACAATTTAGGGAGTGAACCAGCAGATGAAAGATTTCTCTCTCTCTCTCTCTCTCTCTTGCTCTCTGTCTCTCCTCTCTCTCTCTCTCCCCTTTTCTTGTCTCTCCCTTTCTCTGTCTCTGTGACTCTGGCTTTCAAATTAAAAAAAATTAAAAAAAGTTCACCCTCACTTACTTTTTTAATTGGTCTCTTCCCACACTGACTCCACACTTCTCACTTGCAGCCATTCACCACAAAGAAAGTACCATTAATTAACAATACAGCAAACATTATCACCATAAGTATGAATAGATAATGGATATTCCTGTCCTTATGTAATCTGTCTCCCATCAGTAGATGTTGATGCTCTTTCCCAGTCTTGAATATGCTAGACCAAAGTGTGAATGCATTTTACAAACACTCTGAAGACTTGTCACCAATTTACAACCCCATCACTGGTAAGTGAATTTGCTTGTTTCTCAACAACAGCAATTATTGAGCATTTTCTTACTTAGTGCCAACCTGATCACTGAAAATGGTACATGGTTATCTTAACTGGGTACTTACTTTTAAAAAAATTTCTATTAACTCTTTGAAAGGCAGAGAGAGAATGAGAAAGTTAACTTCTAGGCTAAATGCCTGGCCCAGAAATTGCATGCAAATGGTTGTTTGTGTTTCTGTGTATCCTCCAGGAGTGAGGGGAGGGGTGGGAAGGCTCCTATAGGTTTCCTCATATTCTCCCACAGAACTTAAGCCTCCATAATATATCAAAATAAAACTGGAATGATTTTATGGCAGATTACTAAAGAAAAGTAGATATGACAAGCCTGGGAATGTTACAAAATTGCAATGATTGGACAAGATGCTCACAGTCCCCATCATTAGCCCTTGGCATTATTGCTTAAGCAAGCACCCTGAATTTTTAATCGCAGCTTCCTTCACTTGGGATGCTTCTGCTCTCTGGCACAAGGGCTGGCAAATCCTTACTGTGGGCAAATCATGAATGGGCTCCATGGAGCACTCTACTGTATCCTGTGTCTATGCAGACACAGCTGAATTCAACCTGATTCCTTTCTTAAAGCCTCCCTCTTGTCCTTGGGGAAGGACATGCCAGCATTTTGCTTCTACAGAGTTCTCAAGGCAGTACCTTGTTCCTGTGGGCAACAGAAAGTCCAAGTCTGTTTCCCCGGGGGAGAGGCGTTTAAGATCTCTTGAGAAGCTGCCAGCCAAAAAGCCTTGAATTTTATCTTTAAATTCATGCAATTTTTGCATCCTATTTCTTAAAATATTTGCACATAGGCCGGTGCCGTGGCTTAACAGGCTAATCCTCCGCCTTGCGGCACCGGCACACCGGGTTCTAGTCCCGGTTGGGGCGCCGGATTCTATCCCGGTTGCCCCTCTTCCAGGCCAGCTCTCTGCTATGGCCCGGGAAGGCAGTGGAGGATGGCCCAAGTGCTTGGGCCCTGCACCCGCATGGGAGACCAGGAGAAGCACCTGGCTCCTGCCTTCAGATCAGCACGATGCGCTGGCCGCAGCGGCCATTGGAGGGTGAACCAATGGCAAAAAGGAAGACCTTTCTCCCTGTCTCTCTGTCTCACTATCAACTCTGCCTGTCAAAAAAATATTTGCACATGTCTTTAAGTTTAAAATAATTATTTCTTGCCAAATTCTTAATGTGGACATTTTGGAAGGTTGTTTTCGTATTTGTCAGAGGCTCCAAAGAACCTTCCTTCCCTTGTATTCAAATGTGGCTGATTTTCTCTGTTGTTTTTTTTTTAAAGATTTATTTATTTACTTGAAATAATTACACAGAGAGATAAGGAGAGGCAGAGAGAGAGAGAGAGAGATCTTCCATCCGCTGGTTCACTCCCCAGATTGCCGCAAAGACTGGAGCTGCACCAATCAGAAGCCAGGAGCCAGGAGCTTCTTTGGGGTCTCCCACATGGGTGCAGGGACCCAAGGACTTGTGCCATCTTCCACTGCTTTCCCAGGTCACAGCAGAGAGCTGGATCGGAAGTGGAGCAGCCAGGACTCGAACCGGCGCACACATGGGATGCTGGCACTGCAGGCGGCAGCATTACCCAATAGGCCACAGCCCCATGTGTTGATTTTTTAAAAAAGATTTATTTATTTATTTGAATGGCAGGGTTACACACATGCAGACAGAGAGAGAGAGAGAGAGAGAGAGAGAGAGAGAGGGAGGTCTTCATCCACTGGTTCACTCCCTAGTTGGTTGCAATGGCAGCAGCTGGGCCGATCCAAAGCCAGGAGCCAGGAGCCTCTTATGTGTCTCCAACAGACTCAAACCAGCACCCATATGGGATGCTGGCACTGCAGGTGGTGGCTTTATCTGCTGGAGCACAATGCCAGCCCTTCTGTGTTGATTTTTAAAGTGATAGGTATATATGAAGTTAAAATAGAGCAAGCTTGCAGGGCAGGATTTTCACTTTTTAAAAAACTGTAGGATTTTCTTTCTCTATCTAGTCAAAGGAAGGTGTGAGGGCAGGCTTTGTGATGCCTAAGGCATCCCATATGAGAGTGCTCCTTCAAGTCTAAGTTGTTCTGCTTCCAATCCAGCTCACTGCTAATGCACCAGGGAAGGCAGTAGATGATGACCCAAGTGCTTGGGCCCTCGCTACCCATGTGGGAGACTTGGATGGAGTTTCTGGCTCCAGGCTTCTGTCCGGCCCAATCCTGGCTGTTGTGGCTATCTAATGAGTGAACCAGCGAATTGAAGATTGATCTCTCTCTCTTCTCTTTGTATCTCCCTCTCTGTGTTTAAATAAATAAATATTTTTAAAAAGAAGTTATTGAAGTATGCTTTCTAGAAAATTCTCATTTTACAGAACCCTTTTTCTCCTTAAGAAATGTCATTAGAAGACACTGCTATCGTTGAAGCTCTTTTTCCAATATCTCAGTTCAGCAATAAGATACCATTGTATGATTGAAAAGGATGTCCCTTGGGCTCTTGCCATTTGCAAGGACAATGTCTCTTGGGCCATCTTGGAGGAAGTGCAGGGTTTGCCTTTTGCTTACCCTTGCCCTTCTAATTTTGTCTCCATTCATGAAGAAGGAGATATGATCCTGGAGATACAATGCTGGGCTAAGGAAATTGAGGTAGAGGATTTGTCCCAGGATATCAGTGATAAAATGGGACTAGAAACATAATCTTCTGATATCTGTTATCTTTTGGTGAGGGAATGCTGTGTAATGGTGAGAATTCTTTACTGATGATAGTCCTTGATTCTACTACTTACTAGCTGGGAGGCCTGTTGCAAGATACTTTGTAGCTGTGCCCCTCAGTTTCCTCATCTATAAAATGGAGATAATGATGCTTACTTTGCCAGGCAGGAGGTTTGAAGGATTAAGGGAGATAATACCTGTAAAATGCTAGTCACGTAATAGATGAAATACAAAGATTCCCATACTACAAAGAGAAATTTTGTAGGGAAAGAACTAAGAGTTATGAAGATGGCATGGCAAATTTTGTTTCAATAGGGCCAATTGCAGCACCTGAAACTCTGTAGAACCTGGAGAGCCCTCAGAGATAAACTACTTTAATTAGCTTATGTTACAGAAGAGCAAACAGGACCAGAGAGGGTGATGACACACTCAAGGTTGCAAGACGACACCCAAACTCAAACGTGAGTAAAGGCACTCATGCTTGAGAGGGGAATGTCTTTTAAGGATGCTTTGTGTCAAGAGTTGTACTAAAATGAACTCTTTCAAAGTAAAAATGTGCCATGCCCTCAAACAGAAATTTTTGAATTTAAAGTTCATCTGATAATGGATATAAATCAGTTACATTTAAGATGGTTCCAAAGTAAAGTAAAATCAAAGGCGTTTTTAAAAATTAAAAAGAAGTTATGGGGGGGGAGCCATTGTAATCCATAAGCTGTACTTTGGAAATTTATATTCATTAAATAAAAGCTTTAAAAAAATTAAAAAGGCAATATACATTTAAAAATTTAATGATATGCACAGATAATAAATACATTAGTATATATAACCATTAAAATGTAAATCCCACTGCTCATCTCCCTCACAACTGAAAAAATAAATGGACTATCAAAATATTTGGGGGAATGTCAGATGAAATTTTACTTAAATGATTCTTCTAGACTTTTCCCCCCACCAAGATTACTTTGGTCTGTCTACCATAAGAACAAAAATAAGCTTAATACAGAGATAAATGCTTGTCTTCCTAACACTACAAAAGAAACATTTGTTCTCCCCGATAACTCTAAAGTAAACTGCTGTCAAAACAATTAGTGTTATTTTTCTATTATCCTCCTATTTGAGAGTAAATAACCATTTCATGAATATGTTAATTATCTAGTAGGTGGAGAAGATAAGGAGGGCTCTATATCTCCAGAAGCCATGATAAATCATCAGTTGCATACAAAAAAATAATAAAAAAAAAACACAAGAAAGGGTTCTAAGGTGGCTTGTCCTCTGTCCACATTTCATCTAGACAGGCTGAAACCAGTTCAGCTTTGAGAGTTTAAACAGAACCCAAAAAGAAGCAACAGTGTTTGGACCGAATTAAGCAAAAATAAGCCTTCATCTGTGCACTATGACTGTAATGAGTTTGTCTTCTAGCTGACCAAGGGTTCAGTATTGCCAACAGAGCTCTCGTATTTTCATGCACTTTTGAACACACATTTTTGAATTGTAGCAGTCATTTTAGAGTTAGGGGAGGGAGGCTAAGCCCTTGGATATACTCCCCTCAGTTAGAAAAACCGGGATTTCCTCCTAAGTGCTGACTAGATATTTTCTCCATAAAATCACTTTTTGAAAGTACATGATTTTGCTTACATTACACTGAATCTACCTTTAGTAATCATGCCCAACTTGGGGCAGCCTTGAATATGCCTTTTGTCACTGGGTACATGCTCCCCACGTAGGATCTCTGTCCTTAATGTGTTTTACTATGAAACGTAAAAACACTACTAGTCGAACAATACCCTATACCTTGTGCGGTTGTGTGAATGCAGCCTGTTGAAATCCTGGCTTAGTATATACTAAGTTGATCTTCAGTATATGTAGGCAATTGAAAATGAAACTCCATAAAGGGCGGGATGGGAGAGGGAGAGGGAGAGGGGAGGGCCACGGGAGGGAGGGAGGTTGGGGGGGGAGCCACAACAATACAAAAGTTGCACTTTGTAAATTCACATTTATGAAATAAAAAAAAAGTGAAAAAAAAAAAAAAAGAAATGTCCAGCGCAGAATTCTTCACCATCCATAGTGGTTAAATGTTCTGCTGAAAGGGAACTCCTTTGGAGGGGGCAGCGGAGGTGGGGGTGGGGAGAGAACACAGAAAAAGTGCTTTCTCTTTCCTATTCTGAAGGGGCAAGATGTATTTTTCCATATTAAATATTGTGAAAAAGTGGAATGCAGCTTTGTGCCAGATAATTAAAATGTAAATTTCAGTATCTGTGCTTGCTTTGTGATTTTTTAAAAATACATTTAAGTTAGTTGTCTTTTAAAACATGTGGTCAGCTGTTGTATTCACATATGGTCAAATGATCAAAGTCTGAACTCCTCTCTAATTGTCCCCCTGCTGCTCGTCTGCTCTGTCCGTGATCAAGGCCTCAGCAGGTGATGAGAAAGGCATGAGAACAGGCTGGAAGGAGAATGAGGCACCGAGAGGCCCAAGCTGAAAGAAATAAAGACTTCCAGTACATCACCCTGACAGTAAAGAGTGAAGGCAAAGTGACGTCTGGTTAGTAGTGCTTATATATTTTTTTTGTTCGCCAATCTGCATACATTTTTTTCCCTTCGCTCAATGCAAATGGAGCCCAGGCTGCACACAGACATGGAGCCCCCCACTTCAGCGCTGCTGCCCAAGGGTTGCATTTGTTGACTTGCCTCGGGAAGAAGCTGCTAAGTCCCACAGTTTATAGTATTTCACATGTTTGTGGAAATCATTGCAATTCTTTTCACTTCTGCTTGTCATTGTTTGCCCAGAGTTCACTTTGCCAGATGGCGCTTTATTGTCACTAGTGGTTACACCTCGCTATTGGATCAGCTCAAGACCAAATGGTGTGAAGAGCTTTCATACTTAGAGGATTTAGTCAAACATTCATTCTCTGCTATTCAGGCTGCTCAAGCACTAATTCATAAACAAGCCGGCTGACCTAGGAACGAAAGCAGAGAGAAGGGGGCCCAGGTCTTTTTTCACCCTAAATTATTAATTTGCCTTCTATTTACAGTCCAAATTGGGATGACTCATAATTAAGCAGGAGTGTCTTGCATAAACATAAACAAGATGCTAGCAGAGGGCTGGGATGATGAGAGTAATGCCACAGCTGAGGGGGGTGCCAGTCCACACACAAACACAACCCCTTATTTCCTCCCCAGTCCTGATTGCTGCTAATTTATCTGCAGCTCTGTCTGAAAATGTCATGAATGATTGCATCGAGGTGTTGTTGTTGTTGTTGTTGCACATGTATTTTTCTGTGGAAGTGGCCAAAGTAAAATGTTTTTAAATGAGAACACATTTACAAAGTTGGAAGGAGACTGCTGAAATCCTAGAGATTCCATGAGTGTTGTGTGGTTTACAATGGAGGTCTGGGGAGTGTGAACAAATTCTGGGCTGGTTCATAGTCCTGCTTTAGAAATGAGTCTTTTAGGGGGCCTGTGACAAGCTGCTTCATCCGGTTGATGTGTGGAGAGTTTGGAGCCCACTTGGGGTCTACCTTTTTGAAGCAAATCTATTAACAAGTCTCTTTGCTGCTCCAAACTCTGGAACTTGCCTTCCTTTCCTCATCAGATCTGGTTACGTGACGGAAAAGCTGGTGCACTAAGACTACAGCCAGAGCAAAACAGAAAGGGTTAAGCAAACAGTCACTCAATTGCTCCCTGCCTAATTTTGTTTCTTATTAAATATGAAGCCCTGTAGTTGTTGCCCTCATTCTCTTTTTCCTTGGGATGGGAGTACATAGCTTTACCTAACTATTCAAAGTGATGTTGAAAGGATAAAGAAAAACCGATGTGAACAGGGAGGTTCTTTGGCAGAAGGCAGGTGCTAAGGGATTTGGAGGTTATTATAGAAAAAAAAAATCCTTGAAGCCCTTGGTGCAATGCCTTGCTGTAGTAAGAAAGGCAAACAGGATAATGGATTGTATCAACAGAGGGAGCGAACCCAAATCAAAAGACGTGATCTTGTTACTGTATGGCCTGATATTGTCCCTCTACAAAGAGCTGGTTGGTGCTAATCAAACAGTGCACTGCCAGCCTAATCACCTTGGCCTCAGCAGCCTATTGTTGTCCTGGGCCAGGCCCAGTTCACACAGCAGCTAGGATGAACCCGGGCTTTCCAAGGAAGGAAATGGAACAAGAGGTGTAGGTTTTCTCCTTCATACGTTTCTTTTCTTTGCATCGAGGTACAATGCAAAACTATGTAATGATAGTATCCACTGGGGCCTGACCTAAACCCGGGGCAGCCACAGCAGTGGCTTGGGAAGTCAGCACAGCTGGGAGGAACAAAGCACCAACTGGGGATCCTCTGGTTTTTCCACACAACCTTTCTGGACTCCGACTCTTTGCTATGCTAAGTGGGCTGCCAAGTAATTGGATCCTACGCCTATGGAGGGGAGGAGACAGAGAAAGCTGGAAGGGCATAGTGAGAAAACAGGAACTGTTAGTCGAGAGGACTGCAGTGGGGTTGGGGGTGGAGGCAAAGGGACTTTGCTTTCGGGCAACTTCTGGAAACAAAACAATGAAGTAGGTAGGGAGAGAGTTAGTTTTAATATTAAACCAGATGTCTTGGCATTTTCCCTTTGGAAGTGAGATAAAACGGAGTAAACAGTAAGTGTCTGGGGTTAGGAGGAAGCTTTTGTGCACTTTGTCGAGACACATCTTGGGGCATTGGTTTCCTCATCTGAAAAATTGAGAAGGGGGAAGATGTATGTTAAACCTGATGTCTAAGTTCCCTTTCACCTCTGACATTCGGAGAGTGTGCATCCTCATGTGGTCCTGAGATCATCTTTCAGGAAGAGTCAGAGTTCCCTGGGGTGGGGGTGGGGGGTGTTTGGGAGGGCAACACATCCAGCTATAATAAGGCTCTGAATGACTTGCGTAGATTCAGGTGCAGAATTAGGTGAAAATCTTGTAATAGCCTGCACTGTACACAAGGACCTCCTTTTGCTCAGCAGACCTAAGAAGTAACTGTCCAAAAGTACTTGCTTCTTAGCCATCAGTTTAACAAGGGTGGAATAGTTGATCACTTAAGAGTTGTTGGAGGTTTACAGCTGCATCAGAGGCTGTCCCCCACTGTTCCTCTCTTGGCAAGGTTCAGAAATTCCTGTCTTTCTGGTTCATATGGCCGAGGCCAATCAAATCCTTTCATCAGCTCACCATTGGATGTTGAGTGATATATTGCTACCAGTTAAAATTTGACCTTCTCAATGACCCTCTTGCAAACATTAATTGTGCAGAACATCTTTCTCCTCCAACAAGGATATCTTCTTGAAAAGGCCACTCATTTACTTAAGGCCAGAGTTAGTCCAACTCATCCAACTTTGTTATAAAGCTTATCTTGTACTGCTTGCTCCAAGGATTGCTGGAGAAAAGAATCACATAGGCCTAACAGAAGGGTTAGGAAGAGATTATTTTCCTCGGCGACTTTGCAAACGATTACTAAAAGATTACTAAAAAGGACCTTTTGAACTTCTATGAGATACTTATTTACCATAACAAAAACACAGGCCTAATCATCAGAGAATAGAAAGATGTATAACGAAGGCTTTACTTTAGCTGGGTTGGATTTTGTTTAAAACCTTTGATTTGCCATGGGAAAGAAACGGCAAATTTTAAAGTGTAGAGAAATATCAAAACAGAGTAAGTAATGATGTCTGATTTCCAAACTGGTTGATGGATAAAGATAGGCCCTTTTTATTTAAGACGAAGACAAACCAGGGATAAACAAGCATTTATCATGGAGCCAATTGTATGCAATATTATTCAGATTTTCTTAAAAGCTTCTAGTTGATCTTGGGTGCCTTTGGGGGTATTATGAATTCATTGTCCTGAGATATGTGAATATCTGAAAAGAGATTTTTTTTCTTTTAATGTAAGTATTGAAACCGTGAAACGGGTGGGGGGGTTGAGGGGGATGCAATTGCCTTTAAAATTAGTTAAACCAATCCAGCTAACTAACTATACAGTTATTCTTTCTACTTTTTTTTTTAAATCCTTCTCAGTCACGATTTTAGTAATACTGTTTTTTTGAGAGGGAGGATGTCCTTCAATAAATCTGGAAATGTTAAGACTGTTATATGCACAATATGTTTGTGAGCATGTTCCAGCACAACTAACAAACACAGTATTTTTTTTTTTTTTTTTTGCCTTCATGGACTTAAAAGAATATTGTCTTTGGGAACTCATTTCTTTTTTTTCTTTTTTGACAGACAGAGTTAGACAGTGAGAGAGAGAGACAGAGGGGAAGGTCTTCCTTTTTCTGTTGGTTCACCCCGCAAATGGCCACCACGGCCAGTGCGCTGCGCCGATCCAAAGCCAGGAGCCAGGTGCTTCCCCCTGGTCTCCCATGCAGGTGCAGGGCCCAAGGACCTGGGCCATCCTCCACTGCCTTCCCGGGCCATGGCAGAGAGCTGGACTGGAAGAGGAGCAACCGGGACAGAATCCGGTGCCCCAACCGGGACTAGAACTTGGTGTGCTGGTGCCACAGGCGGGGGATTAGCCAATTGAGCCATGGCGCCGCCCTAGGAACTCATTTCTTTTTAAAAAGGATATATTTACTTATTTTTAAGGCAGAGCAACAGAAAGAAAGGGAGAGATACACACACAGAAAAAAGGAGATCCACTATCTGTTGGTTCACTCCCCAGATGGCCTCAAAGGTTGGAACTGGGCCAGGCTGAACTCCATCCAGGTCTTCTACATGCGTGGCAGGGGCCCAAATACTTGAGTTTTCTTCGACTGCTTTCTCAGGCACATTAGTAGGGAGCTAGATTGGAAGCAAGGTTGCTGGGACTTGAACCCATATGGGAAGCCAGAATCACAACTGGTGGATTGACTCCTCTGTTCCATAATGCTTGCCTGTAATTTCTTCCTACACCTAGTTTTTAGGGGAGGAAACAGCACTGAACTTGGAGTCAGCTGTATTTTGGTTTAGATCCCAGCTTTTCCACTTGTAGTTATGTGACTTCAGACAAGTTAACCTCTTAGGCTTTCATCTATCAAATTAAGGGGTCAAAATTCACTCCTGCTTTCAGAGTCTGTGAAAGAAAATGTTCATGAGCTTATCTCAGAGAGAGGGGGAGAGAGAAAGAGAGAAAGAATGTTCCCATTCACCGGTTCACTCTCCAGATGCCTGCAACTGTTAGGGGTGGGTCAGGTTGAAACCAACCCAGGCCTCCCATATATGTGCCAGGGACCCAATTACTTCAGCAATCATTGCTGCTGCCAAGGATTTGCATTAGCAGGAAACTGGAGTAACAAACTAGACCTCCCAGTCAAACCCAGGTACATAAAAAATTATTTATTTGAAAGGCACAGTTACAGAGAGAGAGAGAAAGATCTTCTATCTGCTGGTTCATTCCCCAAATGGCTGCAATGGCTGGAGCTGGGCTGATCCAAAGCCAAGGGCCAGGAGCTTATTCCTGGTCTTCTGATGGGTGCAGGGTCCCAAGCACATGGGCTATCTTCTGCTGCTTTTGCAAGCACATTAGTAGGGAGTTGGATCAGAAGTGGAGCAACCGGGACTCGAACCGGTGCCCATATGGGATGTTGGTGATGCAGGCGTCAGCTTTACCTGCTACACCACAGCACCAGCCCCTGGCCTGAGCATCTTAAACAGTGTATTTATTAATAACTAGACTAAACACCCACCCCAGTTGTGATTTTCTTAAATGTCTCAAAGCTGGTAAGTGAGCAAGGCAAGACTAAAAGCTAGATTTTCTAACTCCTTATCCAGCTTTTCCATCATGTATCCTTGTTTCTAAACAAGCTTGGCTTTCACAGACAGAGCTTTCAGTGTGAAATTAGCTTTGTTTTAAAATGCATTTGTTAAAGAGAATTCTTCACATCCTCTTCTAAAGGACGTTTAGTGATTAATACAAAATCTCCACCTAGGCAAGTTTTACATATTCATCCAAGTCAGAGAGAATGAGAAGCAACGTTCCCATGGCAACCTTCAGCCTTCCTCTTTGAGGCAAAGCATTACCATGGGCCCTTCCTCAATCCATTCCCTAACATGGAGCTTGCATACAAGACCCTGGAAACCTGGCCCAGCCCTTTACTTCTCTGAGGATAAAACAATCACTTTTCTCTCTCTTCAGTTCTCTTCTTTCCTTTCTCCAAATTTCCTTTATAGACCATCACCCACCATTCTCAGCCCTAACAAGGTCTATATTTTTATGACAATTTTTCCAATGTGGGAGAGTAGACTAGGACTAAAGGGGAAGAGCTTCAGTCCCCTCTTTCACATTCAAACATTGGTGGACAGGGTAACTCCATAACTGGGTGTATCTTTTTGAGTACCAGGTTCATCTCTAGTTCAACAAGGGAGGATTGTATTTAGGCTATAGTATTAACTGAAATCAGGGTAAAGGATTCCAGTTCCTTAATTCAGGTGTGAGTTTGGTGCTTTTCTGGCCTCAGACATGGATGGAAAGACTGGAAATGGATGAAGTATCTCTAGCAGGACTCAAATTGTCTCCTGGCTAAAGTGTTCCAAAAAGGCAAACTTACCTCATGATAACTATAAGCTGCTTTAGCTCTTAAGTATTTTAAGTGTGAATCCCATTTTCACCTGCCTATTTCTCCTTATCTTCCAGTCTAACAACTTTGGGGAATGCACAGTAATTCAAATTAGCTCTTTCTAACTTGGTACATTTGCTTGATACATTGGTGAAAAAATTACCAGACCCTCTATCCACCTACAAGGAAGTCAGCAGTGACCAAGAGCCCTTTTTGGAAATCTATTGAAAGCAATTCTCAGTCAAAAAAAATTTATTTTCATAGTAGAAATGGAAGAAATAGGAGTTTTCTTGTTCATGGCTGTTGACTCAATTTTCCAACAGTAACAAAGTTAAATTTAAGAAATCACTTTTTTTCTGATTTTTCTTAAAGAGTCACATACAATACAATTTAGATTTTATTAGCTCTGTTATTTTCAAATAAGTCTTTAGTAGTAGAACTTTTGATTGCTTTTATTTTTTATTTTTCAAATTGTGGCAAAATACACATAATGTAAAATGTATCATCTTAACAGTTTCTCTGTGTACAGTTCTATAGAATTGAATACATTCATATTTTTATGTAATCATCACCATCATTCACTTCTAGAAGTATTTTAGCTTGCAGAAGTAGAATTCTTTTGCCTTTCTGTAGTAACTCTCATTCCCCTCATTTTTCTCCACCTCTGGCAAGCATTATTATATTTTTTGTCTCTATGAAATTTTCTGTTTCTATGCCTATTCTAGATATTTTACATAAGTGGAATAATAAAATGCTTGGTATTTTGTGTCAAGTTATTTCAGTTGGCACTATGTCTTCAAGGTTCATCCATATTGTGGGATGTGTCAAAATTTTCTTCCTTTTTAAGCCTGAATAATATTTCAATGTGTGTGTATATTTCATTTTTTAAAAAAGACTTATTTATTTGAAAGAGTTACAGAGAGAGAGGGAGAGACGGAGACATATCTTCCATCTGTTTGTTCACGCCCCAGATGGCTATAACAGCCAGGGCTGGGACAAGCAGAACCCAGGAGCCAGGAGCTTTGTTGGGGTCTCCCACGTGGGTGGCAGGAGCAAAGACATTTGGGCCATCTTCTGCAACTTTCCCAGGTCATTAGCAGGGAGCTGGATGGGAAGTGGAGCAGCTGGGACACAAACTAGTGCCCATATGGGATGCAGGTTTACCCACTATGCCACAGTGCTGGCCCCTGTATACTTCATTTTGTTTATGCATTTATCCATTGATAGGCAATTGGCTTGCTTCATCTCTTGGCTGTTGTGAGTAGTGCTTATGTTGTGAGTAGTGTTTATAAATGCGGGTGTACAGACTTTCAATATTTTCACCACGAAATTTTACAGATAAGAAATAAAATTGATAAAAAGTGATACAGGGATTTCTACTGTTTGATGGAAAGTAGTTATTATCAGGACAATACCTTCTCTTTTTCCAGGTGAATAAAATTTGATCCAGTAAGGCAAAGCATGCATAATAGGACATCCAGTAAGTTAAAAGCAGAGCGTTGTAAGAAGTGGGCTTTCTGACCTCATCCTGAGACTATTTCCTCTCTATTTGACACTGCAAGTTCAGGAAATCATAGCATTCTTTCCAAATATCTGCACTGGGAATATAGAAAGCATTAGTGTAATCCTAGGTAGGAACTTTGATACATAACATGATTTGAATTAGGATTTGCACATTGAGGTAGTTGTGATGCTCCCTTCCAGACACACATGATGCTATTTCAATTTGCTCCCGTAGTCCTCTAGTTAACAGTATGTGGCTTCCAGAGTGGAACTGCTGACGCCACTAACCAGTAACATCATGATACTGTAGCTTAGGAATGTGCTATTTGATTAATGAGATAATGATTTCAGAGCTCTTTGAGATGCTCAGAACAAAGGCACTCAATAAATTCAAAGTGTTATTGTTCTGGCATTATCTAAAGACAGATATTTTACTAAATATTTCCATTTCAATATTAATCTTCAGATATCTGCAAACATTCATTTGCATTTAAAGACTGATGCTTTAAAATAAACCTGGGACAACAATTGGATATCACAGGATATACTTGACCCTACAGAGTATCTCAAGATAACTAAAAACAGTTGGAAATGCTGGTGCCATGGCAACAAAACGAAATTTAAAAATTTTGAAATGCATCTTTTACAGAAAAGAGCTTTTATCAGATTTTGTCATTTTTCAATGTTAATTTTTATTAGCACATTTCATTCTGAATCAGCACAATTAAGATCTGCATGATCATATTGTCAATTATCAAAAAGAAAGCACACATTAAGCTGTCTTCATTAGGACATAATAGATTTCCTGATTTTCAACATTTTTAAGAGCCTGATTTTTTTTAGGTCATCTCCACTTCTTGAGGTTCCATGCTTTTAATATAAGGGCAATCAGAGTGGCAGGAAAACCAAGGAATAAAAGGGAAAAGCAGATTGCCTCTCAAAGTGGAGTTCTCCCCTGCCATTCACAAAGCAGTATCCTGGAGGCTGGAAAAGTACCCACAGAAAAGAAAATGCTTCCATCTGACATGGAAAAAGCACGGGAAAATGGACACCCAACAAACTGCTATTGGGTGTCAGGCACCAACCAGGCTTGGTCCACTCCTAAATACTCTCTCATCACATACTGGTGACAATGCTACGAAGTCAACGGTATCCCTCTTTTTCTAAACTTGAGGAAACTGGGGTTCTGTTTATATAATTTGTTTCAGTAAAATGACAGAGTCAGAATTTGAACACAGGTTTTATTTTCCTGCTGTATCTTTTCTTATTTTTTTTAAAGATTTGTTTATTTATTTGAAAGAGTTATACAGTGAGAGAGAGAGAATCTTCTCCATGTGCTGGTTCGCTTCCCAGATGGCCACAACAGCCAGGGCTGGGCCAGGCTGAAACCAGGAGCCAGGAGCTTCATTCAGGTTTCCCAGGTGGGTGTCAGGGGCCCAGGTATTTGGGCCGTCCTCCACTGTTTTTCTCAGGCCATTAGCAGGGAGCTGGATTGGAAGTGAGGCGGCCGGAGTAGGAACCAATGGCCATATAGGATGTTAGCTTCACAGGTGAAGTCTTTAGGAGCAACATCCGCCCCCACTTAATCTTTTCTTGATTTGCGTCACCCTCAGCAATTCTGCCTGTGGAGAGAAATAGACTGTTTCCAAGTGGAAATGCATCCTCATCATTGTGGTCCCATCTATATATTATGAGTCCCCCACTCACATTTCTAGATTTGGGATTAGGAAGTGGGGAGATAACTGGAGCAGCTGGAAGAAATCAGATAATATGAGATAAGAGTGAAAGAGGTAGAGCTTAGTGTTTAAGAACTAGATTTAAAGCCTCACCTCACCACTTCTAGCTGTATGCAGTTATGCAAGAAACTTAACCTCCAGACTCAGTTGCCTCATCTGAAAAATGATACTCATCGCATATGGTGGTTATGAGCCCGACTGATACTCTCAGAAATATATTCACGCACAGAGCTTGGCATTAGGGAGAATTCTCTGTGGTTGCTTTTATCTCTAGAGGACTCTGTGTTCTGACTTATCACCGGATGTTTCCAGCCAGAAGTGTAGATTAGTGATTGCGAAGGCAGCCCACAGGATTAGCTAGTCCAAGTCAGAATACCCAGTGCGGAAGGAGAGCATTTACATCCAGGGATCTCAACCTCCTTTCCCAAAGATCCCTAGAGTTTCCTAACCTCTTCTGAAATGTCAGCTGCTCAGTAGGAATAATGGTCAGCTTTTCCAGTTTGCTAATTGAGTGGACATATTTTCTTGAGTTGCATTTTTTTTTCATTTACTAAATATTTAGTTCCTACTACTCATGCAGCACATAGCTTTTGAATACCTTCTCTCTGTACCAGGCACAATTCTTTTTTTTTTTTAAGATTTATTTATTTATTTGGAAGTCAGAGTTACACAGAGAGAGGAGAGGCAGAGAGAGAGAGAGAGAGAGAGAGGTATTCCATCTGCTGGTTCACTCTCCAGATGGCCGCAACGGCTGGAGCAGCGCAGATCCAAAGCCAGGAGCCAGGAGCTTCTTCCAGGTCTCCCACTCGGGTGCAGGGGCCCAAGGACTTAGGCCGTCTTCTACTGCTTTCCCAGGCCATAGCAGAGAGCTGGATGGGAAGTGGAGCAGCCGGGTCTTGGACCGGCGCCCATATGTGATGCCGGCGCTTCAGGCCGGGGCGTTAACCTGTTGCACCACAGCGCCGACCCCATGGCACAATTTTTGACACTGGGCAACAGGAGTGGAAAAAAAAAACAAATGGAAAACAAAAAATCCCTGATCTCATGGAACGTCCATTCTAGTGGGGGAAAGAAACAATACTTAAGATAAATGGGTAAAATATATATGGGGTGTCAATGATGAAGGCTAAGGAAAAAAGAAAGTAAGCAAGTGGCCACTGGTGATAAGAAGTATAGATGAGGTTTGGAATATTTGGTGGGGAAATCAGGAATAACCCTACTGCAAGAACATGACATTTAATCTGAGAGAAGTAAAAGGGAGAATAATACCAAGGAATAGCAAACGTAAAGGGCCTGAGGAGGGAGCATTCTAGGATTGTTCCAGAAACTCCACTTCCTATACAGCTTCCTGTAAAGTACCTGGGAAGAGAGTAGAAGATGCCCCAAGTGTGTGAGCCCCTGCCAGCCATGTTGGAGTCCAGGATGGAATTCCTGGCTCCTGGCTTCAGCCTGGCCCAGCCTTGACTGTTGCAGCTAACTCGGGAGTGAGCAAGCACATGAAAGAGATCTCTTTTTCTGTCTTTCCCTCTCTTTAACTCTGCCTTTCAAATAAATAAATCTTTAAAAGAAAAAGAAAGAAACTCAAAGTAAGCCAAAATGATTGACAGGGTGAATGAGTGAAAGAGTGGTAATGGACTGGACACAAAGGGGCAGTAATAAGAAAAGGATCATGTAAAATCTTGTATTGATGATGGATTATAGATGAAAAAAATCAGCAAGGAACTAAGAAATGAGTAGAACAGAAAAATTATTATGTAATTTCTTGGAATTATCTCATCAATAGATTATTATTGTCTTTCAAATCAGAGCCATGTACACCTCTAATAAAAGCAAAAAGATTTTGCTGGTAAAAATGGTGCCACTCTTTTATGATGCTCTCCAAAGGTCTCTGTGTGATTTTGAGTTGCTTTATTGCTGAAACAAGTTGAAAAACCACAGCTAAAATGTGTCAAAGCTAGAAGTAGAACCTGAGCCTCCTTACTTCTAGGCCAGGACTCATGCCCCTGTTTCTAACACAAAATCACTCAGTCAGAACTGGAAGTGGCCTTTGAGCTCATCTCACTCAATGACTTCCTTGTAGAGATGGGGAAACTGAGTCACAGAAAGTGAAAGTGGCCTGTCAAATGTTAGTTAGCATATTAGCGATACAGCTAGAACTGAACTTTAGATTTTTGCATCTTATCCAAAATATCATGGTAGCATCTTCAACCTGGATGGTCACCACATCTTCTGGTACCATAGCACAAAGGTGGGTTCAACACAGCTGTTTGTTTCAGAGGCAACTCTGGCAGAGAATTCATCCCCTAGCCTGAGATCAAGGAGTTTTGAGGTATAAGAAGAAAGCTAAGCTGATTTTAAGGTACGTGGTGGCAAAAGACTCTAGACTGGTGGATGACTGCAACCAAGACAGGGCCTGGTGTTAAAGGGATGCTGTGACTTTCAGGGGGTTGGAGCAGGGATAGACCTGGTGATTTTATATCCTGGATGTGATTGAACATCTTGAGAAGACCACCCATAAAGTTCGTATGTTTTCTTGTTGATTTCTGTCTTAGGTGCTGTGCAGATGTGTCTGGAAATTATTTGAGAAAATACCATTCAGTGGCAAATATTCTTGCTGTGTGGGCTGAGCTTTTTAGTTCTTGCTGCCATCAGGCTATTGTGGGGGCTTTTTTTATGTGATAACTAAGTGGATGGGGGTGGGTGGGAATGTAGCAGAAAGAGACAGAACCTTCCCATGGCCGTCTGGGCAGCCTAACTATAAAGCCAGTGTGTCAGAATGGAAACGGCCTCTTGGAGGCTCTCTCATTCAACTTCCTCCAGGCAGAGATGGGAAAAGTGAGTTACAGAAAGCAAGTGATATGCCAAAGGTTAGCCAGCATGTCAATGGCATGCTACTAGTAGAACTAGACCTCTGATCTCCTTTGCTCTATACACTAGAACGTGCATTGACCACCCAGCCCAGAGATGTCTCCACGACCTTCAGATAAGGAGCAAGGCCACCCTTCGTTATCATTTACTTGTCATTCGAAACTTCTAGTAGATTAATCTAGTCTCAAAGGCAAGTAAATAGGTTCAGTTCCTTCTCTAGCTTTGCTGAGGGTAGGCAGTGATTAGTTCTAGGGCCGATTGCTTTCCCCAAAGCCTGCGAGGCTTTAGAGGCTCGGATTGGGTACAACTGGGTTCAGCCAGAGCCTGCTACTGTGGAGAACCTACCTAATGTTTTGTAGTATGGAGGTTAGCCCGGCCTGCTTCCGGGATATCCTTCTACATGTGAGTGGTCATTTGTTGGAGCTTGTGCCCATTCAATCTCTCTCTCTGTCTGTCCGTCTGTCTCTCTCTCTCTCTCAGAAGCTTCATAGACATCACATTGCTTGAAAAGCCCACATCTGCAGTGGAGGTGCTGGGAATCCACAAGTGAGGCAGCTGTGAGTCCTTAGACATGTGTTAGTGCTGGTGGCTCACAGCCAAGCAAAAGCCCAGGCTCCAATCATGTGGCTACCCTCTGTGAAAGTTGGCTGTCTGAAAGAATACAAAAGGAAAATCAGAAACGTGCATTCACTTGCCTGTGGCACTCGGTACGGAGCTGGAGTTCAGGCCCAGGAACATTAGGAAGATTCTTTCATATCGTTTGGAAGTGCAGACACCTGCATTTGCCATTTGTAAGCAGTCATGACTCATTGCCCCATTCCTCGCACCTCTGAGATGAGAGTGGCTTTTCCCAGCTGGAGGTTGCCTTTGTGTGGATTGTCAGCTGTCTGCATTTTCAGGATGGAGAGAAAGGTACATGGCTTAGGTATTATCTTGGACATCAGGACAAAAATGAAGAATAAACACAGTGTTGCTCTGGGAAAGCTGGAATGTAGTTATCTTGCTTCTGGGAAAATATTATACCATGGTCACCCACAAGGATAAAGCAAAGAGCCAATGTTGTATGAAATTTGTGGTGTCTTCAAAAGGTTCATGGAAAATGGATACTATTAAAAAAAACCTGCATAGATTTCAAAATGTTTTGCTCCCAAATTAGCTTATCTTTTAATTGCAAATTTTCATTAACATTTTCAAGTACTTGCGTGTGTTTGAGGAACATTTGAAACCCCTTTTGCCAAGGCTGTGAGCTAGCTGCAAATAGACATTGCATTCAACTTCTTTATGAAAAGCAATGACATGGGCCGGCGCTGCGGCTCACTTGGCTAATCCTCTGCCTGCTGCTCCAGCATCCGGGGTTCTAGTCCCAGTTGGGGCGCCGGATTCTGTCCCAGTTGCTCCTCTTCCAGTCCAGCTCTCTGCTGTGGCCCGGGAAGGCAGTGGAGGATGGCCCAAGTGCTTGGGTCCTGCATCCCCATGGGACACCAAGGGGAAGCACCTGGCTCCTGGCTTCGGATCTGCGTAGCACACCAGCCGCAGCATGCCAGCCATGGTGGCCATTTGGGGGGGGGGGTGAACCAACGGAAAAGGAAGACTTTTCTCTCTGTCTCTCTCTCACTGTCTAACTCTGCCTGTCAAAAAAAAAAAAAAAAGCAATGACATTAAATGGGGTAGGGAGAGCAGTCAGAAGCGGAGAGATGCTTGGGACGGACAATAGTGCATTATTTCCAGAGTACCGCAATAGGTTCTCAGACAGAAGGAAGTTGGGCTGTGATATAATATGATTCTGGATTCCATGGAATGTCGTGAGTCATAGAGGCAAGAGATTAAAGCCAGAGAAACAATATAGTAGTATGTTTCAGGACTTTTATTTTCTGCAGAAACATTTTTTTGTCACAAATGTGGCCTGGATGTGAGGGAAAGAACAGTATTATATTTCCGTGTATCAAAATGGAAACATGTTCACTTGGGAATACTTTATGTTATCTAAAATATATGAAGTGCTCCTCATCATAGTCTTAGTCCTGAAAAGCTTGCAAAATAATTCAGGTAAAAGTGCCCTGGCATTCAATGGCTATTTTGCCAGAGGGATTAAATAGCCCGCTTGAAACTATCTGGGAAGCACCTCGCTGGTTCAACAGATGTCTGTGCCCCATTGCTCTGCACCCACGCATGTTTCTTCAATTATGGACAAGAGTGTGTAAACTGCAAGAGCCATGGAGCCATAGGCCAGACATCATTTATGCAGATTTGCCGAAGTTTATGTAGTACTTTGTTATTCAACACAAAAGCAGCCGCCATAGCAACCTATGGATCACAAAGTACTTATGGTGCCTCTGAGAGACACATCCTCTCCCTTTTGCAAAGATGTTGACATGTGCAATGTTCTCCATCTTTGTCCTATGTGAACCAGAGAGCTGGATGTCTAACGTGCTTTTTTCCTTTAGGCATGATCTTAATGTACCAGTAACACACAGTCTGCATTAAGTAAGCTAGCCAGTAAGCAGATTGTCTCTTCTCTTGAGGTTTGTTTTTCGTTTTCATTTCCTTAGTGATTTGAAAACTTGTTTTCAAAGGTTCCTCTGACAGGGTCCAGTGGCACTGTGCTGGGCCTGAACTCCTTTGCTACCAAAATGCAGACCTTCTGTGATGTAAGAACATAAGGCCTATGAGCCACTAACTGGTTATGAAGGGAGTCAGTAATGAGCTCCAGCTGTTAAGTGCAGGCTCCAAGAAAGCAAAGAGAGCCAAAATGGAGAAGCTCTGGTTGGTTCTGGGATGTTTATCTCTTTTGGTGCCCTTACCTCCCTTGTTGTGCTATCCAGAGCTTAGGTCCAAAATCAAGCTGTTGACCCTGTTTCTGAATATCCACAGGGACCTGCAACAATCCTTCCTGTGCTGGACATGGCAGATTCCCGAGACCTGGGGTTTTGGGTATCACCAGCAAATGTCCCTTAGAGTGGAGTGCAAGTGAACTGGATCTCTGAAAAATAAATGGCAAGCTCTGGTGTGCAGGCTTTGCAGATTTTTCTGCCTACAAATACTCCCATCATAGCCCAGCTACCAACTACCAACAGCTTCACAGCTGGCTGGCCAAACTCCTGAAAACTTAATAAACAGCTCTAGCAAACTGCTGCCCCTCGTTATCTTATTGACTATCCACAGCAATGTCACAGATAGGCTGGTGTCACGAACCCCATTTAACAGGAAGAGAAAACAGGTCCAAAGGCTTAAAGTGGTGTTTCTCAAACTTTACTGTGCGTGCAAAGCACCTGGGGATCTTGTTAAAGGGGGGACCTGTGATTCTGCATTTTTAATAAGCTCCCATGAGACAAGTTTTCACACTTAATTAAAAGTACAGTCAGCCCTCTGGAAAAGAAGGAGAAGAGCCTAAAAGATGGTGTGTCAAAACTGACAGGTCATGCTCTGTCCCCTGCCTCCAAGCCATGCTCTCCAACTTGTCAATCAAATCCATTCCTGGAATGTTCAGGGACCCTCATGGGCCCACCCAGCAGCCACTAAGGAAAGGCTGTGGGACACAGCATTGCTATCTTTTTCAAGATGGCCTGGAGCTGGATTTCTCTCCGATGCTCACAGGCTGGTAATGTGCCCAAGGAAGAACGTGGATAGATTCAAGGCTGTATGAAGCCCTTTTGCATGATCCAATCCTAACCATAGAAAGCAATCTTTCTTCTTGTGTTTGGTCATATTCTGTGACTTTTGGCTGCTGCCTCTTGGGAATTTGCTCAAATCCTGTATTTCCCTCTTCCCTTGGTCTTAGAGGGAAACCTGTTGCTACATATTCTCGAATAGTCAAAAATTAATGCTCTTCTTTGTCCACTGGATAAATACAAACTCAGGAGCTAAAAATCAGCAACCCTGAGAACAATGCCAAAGCACTGGGTCCTGTTTTCACTCAAATTTGTCACCTAACATCAAAGGCTTGGAAGGATTGGGGAGACGACAGAAGGAAGAAAGCAAGCTTGGGGACTATGCGTCTGAATTCTGAGAAGGGCAGATAAGAGTATTCCTGATCGCAGCCTGAAATCTCATCAGGCAATGCATAGCCATAAAGCAATGAGTATATAAGAGAAGATAACAGTAAAAAGTCCAATTGGGCAGCAAGATGGAGATTATGTTTGTTGCACAGAATGCCATAGTGTGTATGGGCAGGGCTACTGTCTAGACTGCCAGAGGACAATTTCCAAGGGAATGTGTTCTTCATTCTTGTTTTAAGAGTTTTCATTCAATTGGGCAATCAAAAGATTCAAATGTCTCCAAGATATTTCCTAGCTAATGGAACGTACCAGCAAAGGATTTTTCCCCTTTTCCTTGGGAGATTGTCTCACAATCAAAACCATCTTTCTAGTAAAATGGTTTATCCCAATACTCAGCTCCAATTCTTTTTTTATTCTCTTTGCCTGAGTCTGGATATAACAAGTGATTCATGACCCATTTATTCTCTGCCAGAATGTATGTTTGCTATTATACAGACATAATCTTAACTGTGTCTCTCTCCTTTTCTTTATCACCCTAATTCCATTCTGTGTCTGCTACAGGAATCCCTTTGTGTTTATAGGGAAAGAGAGTACACAGCCATATACTTTACCCCTTCTCTACCTATCGGTATCTCATTCTCTCAGACCCCAATTTGAAATGACACATTGTCTGGGAGGCCATCCTCAATTGCCACAAGTACTTGGAGCTCATGGAAAATGCATATTATGAAAAAAATTGCATGGATCACAAATATTTTTGAACCAAAATAAACTTAAACTTATACATATATTTTAATCAGTTAATTAATTTTCATTTTATTTGAAAGGCAGAGATAGAGAGCCAGCCAGGCAGACAAGGAGATAACCTCCATCTGTGGCTGGTTCATTCGCCAAATGCCTGCAACAGCCAGGATTGGATCAAGCCAAATTTTGGGGCCAGGAACTCAATCTAAGTCTCCCACATGTGGGGTAGGGGCCCAAATACTTAAACCATAGCTGCTGCCCACCAGGATGTACATCAGCAAGAAGCTGCATTGGAATTAGAGAACAGGGACTGGAACCAGGCAGTCCAATATGGGATGTGATCATCCTAAGCAGTAACTTAGCTGCTGTACAAAAATCTTACCCTTACACTTTTAAAAAAAATTTCATGTTTCCATGAGCTTTCTGAAGTGTTTTCATATTTTCCTCTGCAAACCTTGTAGCCTCCATGTCAATACAGCATGCATTTGAGTCTGCCTTGCAATAGAGGTAATCATCCCAGTGTCTTTCACCTTTTCCTACCTCTATACCAGCTGGGCTATAAGGTTTTAAGGTCCTAAGGTCAATAGTAACTATAATTACAAATTATGAATACCTATTAAGTGTAGGCATTTTGCAAGAGAGGGTTCTAAAACTGCAAAATAACTCGCTGTCAGAGATGTACTCATCCCATTCCATCGGGGCTCAGAGAGGTGGACAACTTGCCTGGGATCCCCCAACTAGCAGTACTTGGAAGCTGACGCAAAGCCCATACCCCTTCCATAGCACTTCTCAGCCATTTACTATCACTGAGTACAGGGATTAAGGCACCTAGCCAGAGCAGTTCAGTGAGTTGTCAAATGAATACTAGCATGACAGGATATGTGTTACTCTGCTCATGGTGACAATAATAAGGTGCTAGAAAAGGACCTGCCTCTGGGCCAGTGCCTCTCCTCTTCTGGCTTACCAGGGTGTGTCACTTAAGTCTCCTTTCCCTCAGTCCCTGGGTACTGTGATACATCTCCATTTGTCTATTCCTTCCCTTTAAGTCAACCAGCTAAGCTTATACTTATAAATGAATGCATTTTGATGCTATTTGTGAATGGATGCTCATAAGTTCCTAAAAATTTATTCATCCCATATTTATATAACAAATATTTAATGTACAGTGTCAGGCACATAGGAAGAAACTTATAAATGCCCAGTGAATAACTGTGCTGAAGTAGAATGGAATTGTTTGTGGCAATAAATGATGGTGACACATACACAGTTGGGTTACAGCAAAGACATACAAGCACCAAGGACTGTGCTACACCAGGGACACCAAGATAACTAAGACAGACATGGTGTCAGCTCTCATGGAGATTACTCTCTAGTAGGTGGCACATTGGCATTTAGCACCAGGATCCAGTTGAATCAATATCCTAATCTAAAAGAGGTGTCTGGAAGACATATTTGAGGGCAGGGGTAATGAAGGATTGTAATTACCCTGCAGCATATCTGCATTTCCTGTCACTGAATTTCATTATAAACAACTGATTCTAGGGGCCAGCATTGTGGTACAGTGAGTTAAGCTACTGCTTGCAATGCCAGCCTTCACTAGGAGCATCAGTTGAGTTTTGGCTGCTCTGCTTTTGATTCAGATCCCTGCTATTGAGCCTGGGAAGCAGTGGAAGATGGCCCAAGTAAGCCCCTGCCATCAACATGGGAAACCTGGATGGAGTTCCAGACTCTTGGTTTTCACCTGGCCCAGCCCTGGCTGTTGTGACCGTTTGAGGAGTGAATCAGCAGATTAGGATCTCTCTCTCTCCCTCTGTCCTGTAACTCAGCCGTTCAAATAATAATAATAATAATAATAATAAAAATAATTGACTCTAGATTTCAAGTCTCCATAGGGGTCTTCATTTCCTTTCATCTTTTCATTCAGTTATTAAAAACTTGAGAAGGGAGTGAGAACATAGCTCCCTACCTTCTTGTAATCCCCAAATGAAAGCATTCTCAATGTACAAAGCTTCTAATGATACCTTGTTATGTTCAGACTTCTTTTCTTAAAGATTTATTTATTTATTTGAAAGGCAGAACTACAGAGAGACAGAGGGAGAGACAGAGATCTTTCATCCACTGGTTCACTCGCAAAATGGCTGCAATGGCCAGAGATGTGCCGATTTGAAGCCAGGAGCCAGGAGCTTCTTTCGAGTTTCTCACGTGGGTGCAGGGGCCCAAGTACATGGGCTGTCATAGCTGCTTTCCCAGGCACATTAGCAGGGAGTTGGATCAATCGGGAGTGGAGCAGCTAGGACTCAAACCAATGTCCATATGGGATTCCGGTGCTGCATGCAACAGCTTTACCTGCTATGCCACAGCACAGGCCCCTATGTTCAGACTTATACTTAATGTACTGACTTAACAGACCAAAGACTTTCGTACTTCATATCCTGAAAGCAAATCTTATTCTTTTTTTTATTAAATTTTTATTTAATGAATATAAATTTCCAAAGTACAGCTTATGGATTACAATGGCTTCCCCCCTCCCATAACTTCCCTCCCACCCACAACCCTCCCCTTTCCTGCTCCCTCTCCCCTTCCATTCACATCAAGATTCATTTTCAATTCTCTTTATATACAGAAGATCAGTTTAGTATATATTAAGTAAAGATTTCTACAGTTTGCCCCCATATAGCAACACAAAGTGAAAAAATACTGTTGGAGTACTAGTTATAGCATTAAATAACAGTGTACAGCACATTAAAGACAGAGATCCTACATAATATTTTTTTAAAAAAATTAATTAATTTTCTATGCCATTTCCAATTTAATACCAGGTTTTTTTTTTTCCATTTCCAATTATCTTTATATACAGAAGATCGATTCTGTATATAATTAGTAAAGATTTCATCAGTTTGCACCCACACAGAAACACAAAGTGTAAAAATACTGTTTCAGTACTAGTTATAGCATCACTTCACATTAGAAAACACATTAAGGACAGATCCCACATGAGATGTAAGTACACAGTGACTCCTGTTGCTGACTTAACAATTTGACACTCTTGTTTATGGCATCAGTAATCTCCCTAGGCTCTAGTCATGAGTTGCCAAGGCTATGGAATCCTGTAGGGTTCGCCGACTTCGATCTTATTCCGATAGGGTCATAGTCAAAGTGGAAGTTCTCTCCTCCCTTCAGAGAAAGGTACCTCCTTCTTTGATGGCCCTGTTCTTTCCACTGGGATCTCACTCACAGAGATCTTTCATTTAGGTCTTCTTCTTTTTTTTTTTTCCAGAGTGTCTTGGCTTTCCATGCCTACAATACTCTCATGGGCTCTTCAGCCAGATCCGAATGCCTTAAGGGCTGATTCTGAGGCCAGAGTGTTGTTTAGGACATCTGCCATTCTATGAGTCTGCTGTGTCTCCCACTTCCCATGTTGGATCCTTCTCTCCCTTTTTGATTCTATCAGTTAGTATTAGCAGACACTCGTCTTGTTTCTGTGATCCCTTTTACTCTTAGACCTATCAGAGTCATCAATTGTGAACTGAAATTGATCACTTGGACTAGTGAGATGGCATTGGCACATGCCAGCTTGATGGGATTGTATTGGAATCCCCTGGCACATTTCTAACTCCACCATTTGGGGCAAGTCCGATTGAGCATGTCCCAAATTGTACATCTCCTCCTTCTCTTTTTCCCACTCTTATATTTAACAGGGATCACTTTTCAGTTACAATTTAAACACCTAAGAATAATTCTGTGTTAATTACAGAGTTCAACCACTAGTACTAGAACAACAACAACAACAACAAAATACTAAAAAGGATAAAGTATTACATTGTACATCAACAGTCAGGACAAGAGCTGATCAGGTCATTGTTTCTTATAGTGTCCATTTCACTTCCACAGGTTTCCCCTTTGGTGCTCAGTTGTCACCAATCAGGGAAAACAAATGATATTTGTTTCTTTGGGACTGGCTTAATTCACTCAGCATGATGTTTTCCAGATTGCTCCATCTTGTTGCAAATGACCGGGTTTCACTGTTTCTTACTGCTGTAGAGTATTCTATGGAGTACATGTCCCATAGTTTCTTTATCCAGTCTACTGTTGATGGGCATTTGGGTTGGTTTCAGGTCTTAGCTATTGTGAATTGAGCTGAAATAAACATTAATGTGCAGATGGCTTTTTTATTAGCCAAATTAATTTCTTTTGGGTAAATTCCAAGGAGTGGGATGGCTGGGTTGATTGGTAGGGTTATATTCAGGTTTCTGAGGAATCTCCAGACTGACTTCCATAGAGGCTTAACCAGTTTACATTCCCACCAACAGTGGGTTAGTGTCCCTTTTTCCCCACATCCTCTCCAGCATCTATTATTGGTTGATTTCTGAATGTGGGCCATTCTAACCGGGGTGAGGTGAAACCTCATTGTGGTTTTGATTTGCATTTCTCTGATTGCTAGTGATCTTGAACATTTTTTCATGTGCCTGTTGGCCATTTGGATTTCCTCTTTCGAAAAATGTCTATTGGGGTCCTTGGCCCACCTCTTAAGAGGGTTGTTTGTTTTGCTGTTGTGGAGTTTCTTGATTTCTTTGTAGATTCTGGTTATCAACCCTTTATCTGTTGCATAGTTTGCAAATATTTTTTCCCATTCTGTCGATTGCCTCTTCACTTTTCTGACTGTTTCTTTTGAAGTACAGAAACTTCTCAGTTTGATGCAAGCCCAGATGTTAATTTTGGTTTTGACTGCCTGTGCTTCTGGGGTATTTTCCAAGAAGTCTTTGCCTGTACCTATATCTTGCAGGGTTTCTCCAATGCTCTCTAATAATTTGATGGTGTCTGGTCGTAGATTTAAGTCTTTAATGCATGTTGATTGGATTTTTGTGTAAGGTGAAAGGTAGGGATCTTGCTTCATGATTCTGCATGTGGAAATCCAATTTTCCCAGCACCATTTATTGAATAGACTGTCCTTACTCCAGGGATTGGTTTTGGATCCTTGATCAAATATGAGTTGGCTGTAGATGTTTGGATTGATTTCTGGTGTGTCTGTTCTGTTCCATTGGTCTACCCATCTGTTTCTGTACCAGTACCATGCTGTTTTGATAACAACTGCCCTGTAGTATGTCCTGAAATCTGGTATTGTGATGCCTCCGGCTTTGTTTTTGTTGTACAAGATTGCTTTGGCTATTAGGGGTCTTCTGTGTCTCCATATGAATTTCAGCATCATTTTTTTCCATATCTGAGAAGAATGTCTTCGGTATCTTGATTGGTATTGTATTGAATTTATAAATTGGAAAGCAAATCTTATTCTAGCCATTAACTTCCATAGAGGTCCTTTTACAGAAAGGCCTAAAGAAAAAAGTTTGCAGAAAGCAAAGTAGTCCAAACAAAAGAGAAGGAAAGAATATTCAGGGCATCATTTTTACAAGCACAGAATGATTTCTTTAACAAGTATTTATTTTTTTTCTTTTTTTTAACTTTTATTTAATGAATATAAATTTCCAGTGTATGGATTACAATGGCTTCCCCCTCCCATAACTTCCCTCCCACCCGCAACCCTCCCCTCTCCCGCTCCCTCTCCCCTTCCATTTGCATCAAGATTCATTTTCAATTCTCCTTATATACAGAAGATCAATTTAGTATAAAGATTTCAACAGTTTGCACCCACATAGAAACACAAAGTGAAACATACTGTTTGAGTACTAGTTATAGCATTAAATCAAAATGTACAGCACATTAAGGACAGAGATCCCACATGAGGAGCAAGTGCACAGTGGCTCCTGTTGTTGACCCAACAAATTGACACTCTAGTTTATGGTGCCAGTAACCACCCTAGGCTGTCGTCATGAGTTGCCAAGGCTATGGAAGCCTTCCAAGTTTGCCGACTCTGATCATATTTAGAGAAGGTCATAAAAGACAGAGTGAGGATAGTAACCAATGATCCTAAGAGTGGCATTTACCAGGTTTGAACAATTATACAGCATTAAGTGGGGAAGAGGACCATCAGTACACACAGGTTGGGAGTAGAGCCATTGGTGGTAGAGTAGAGGTTATGATTACAAAGGAATGAGGCCCAAGTGCACTAGACAGGGCCTAGAACAAAGGACAGAGTCATTATTAGAGGAGCTAAGAAAGGTGCTGTCTAAGCTACAAGTAATTTTTCTGATTGAGAGGCAAATAGAACCTGATAGAAGGGGCTTGATAATAATCTGGTGGTGGGCTTTAGGCCTTGTAAGTTAAGAGGCCCAGACCTATCTATCTCTTCACATGGGGTACATCCTAAGGGAGGTGTGAACCTCCTAGGGGAAGGCACTCTGTTGACTTTCACTACTAGCTGGCCTGGGAGGAGAGCTGGCCAGGTAAAGGCAGGGGGCATCTCTAACAAGAAATTTACAGTTCTGCCTTCAATGTTGCTGACCCTACTTGACCATCCCCTCAGCTGCAGTGGTCACTTTGGAAGTTGGGCTGAGTGAAGGGCTTTTCAGCTTAGAGCCAATAAGATCTGTGGCTCTGACCTGGGCATCCTTCGACTCCAAACTCCAAAGATCTGGCTTCCTCACTGAAAACCCAATTCTAGGGAATTTCCAAGAGATGGAGATTGTATAGCATAGCAGTTATGGGCTTTAGAAAAAGAAAGGCTGATTCTAGTGCCCTGGAAATTTTGAGGAATTGGGGCTTTGATGGGGAGACAGAAGCAGTTTTTTTTTTTTCTGAAAATTTACCAGAAGCCAAGCATGTCCCAAGTGCTTTACATACATTATCTCATCTAGTCTTATAAAGAAGCTTGCAAATCTAGCCCTTAACCCCATTTTACAGATGAGGAAATTGATTTGTGAATGATCTGTGCCCCCTGCTGGCTAGCAAAAGGAAATAACCTATCTCTCCAACCAACTCCTTTCTCCTGAGGGTTTGATGCTGCAATGGTCTTTATGTTTTCTGATCTTTACTTGTTAAATTGCACCGCAGGCCATCTTTTGCTCTTACACACCTCTGTCCTCTTTGCATATCTTTGTTCTTTACCTTCTCTTTCCTCTAAGTGTTTTCTCATAGTGCTTATCCTTAACTTCTTGAGCTTTTGTTTACCTATCTATAGAATTGGACCATCCATGGGCAAGATGTGAAGTTTAAATTGGAATATATGAGTGAAAGCACATTGCAATCTATGAATCTCTAATCTGTAATTCTGAACATAAGATATTAATTACTGGGGCCAGTGATGTGGCGTAGCAGGTAAAGCCACCAGTTCGAGACCCAGGTGCTCCACTTCTGATCCAGCTCTCTGCTATGGCCTGGGAAAGCAGTAGAAGATGGCCCAAATCTTTGGGTCCCTGCACCCATGTAGGAGACCCAAAAGAAGCTCCTGGATCCTGGTTTCAGATTGGTGCAAGTCCGGGCGTTGTGGCCATCTGAGGAGTGAACCAGTGGATAGAAGACCTCTCTCTCTCTCTGCTTCTCCTTTTCTCTCTGTATAACTCTGACTTTCAAGTAAATAAAAAATAAATCTTCAAAAGAAGATATTAATTACCCTTCTCTACAGAATGTTCATTTTTGGATAAAGGTATTTACTGGAGTATCATAGGGCTTTTGTTCTTTACCATATTTTGTACAAATATGTATCAAGAATTGGAAATATGGGACAGGTATTTGGCATACTTTTTAAATTGCCATTTGAAAGCACCCATATCCTATTTTGAGTGCCTGGTTCAAGTCCTGGCTACTCCACTTCCTATTCAACTTCCTGCTAATGCACACCCTGTGAGGCAGCATGTGATGGCTCAAGAACGTGAGCCTCTTTCACTGATGTGGAAGACCCAGATTGAGGTCTGGTCTTCTGGTTTTGACCTGGCTCAGCCCTGGCTGTTGCAGACATTTGCGTAGTGAACCAGCAGATAGAAGATCTTTCTCTGTCTCTGTTTATCTGCTTTTCAAATAAAATGAAAATAAAAAAAATTTAAAAAGGAATTAGAAAATGTAATATAAAATATGCTTTGTAAACTTACTATGCAAAAAATCTGAAATGCATAGCTTTTAAGTTGTATCATAACATTATAAAATGTTTTATAAACTGGATGTATTGGTTGAAATTAATGGATTATATTTAAGCAAAATAAGTGTAACTTTTTCACCTCAATTCAGGGAATTGCAAGAGTTCAGACAGAGGGAAAAGTGATCTTACTGGTGTTAACAGGGAAACACTCTTTAGTTTTGTTTGCTCTGTAATGAGGCTGTTAAGAAACACAAGAAGTGTGTCAGCCATATTAATAGAGGTGCATTAAGTCTGGGCAGTGATGGCCCCACCAACTCTTCAGAGAGAAGCTGAACTGATGTGCAATGCTTAGTTATGTTATTAAAAATTATTTATTTGTGTAACTTCTTGTATATATCATCAGAAAAAAGAACTGAAAATAATCTTCTCCCAGAAAATACAGAAAACTGAGGATCTCATCAGATGGAAATAATAGCACTTTGAAAACTTACTAGGCCAGCTTTAATTTAATGGCCCTATTGATATTCACACCTAAGGTGACTAACAATGACAAAGGCCTTGTGAACTGTGCAGACAATGCAGAAGATTATCCCTACCCTCATTACATTTCTATGCATATATGAAAAAGCATTTTAAAACCAAGAAAATATCTGTCAAACCATTTATGTTATAAAGATGTCAAGTCATCATTTAGCATCAGTAGAAAATTGCTGTAGGTAAATTTCACATTTCTCTGCAACAAAGTAAAGATTTAGTTTTTAACTTAAACTCTTCTTGCCTAATGTTGATGAATCTCATTTAGACATCCATAAATTTATTTTTATTGGCTAAAAGAATGATAAGGGAATAATTTGGCAAGCTAGAAATACACTTTCAAATGGTGCATTAGAGCTCTCCTTTTTCAACTGTTCTTTATGATTCCTCCTTTTAGTGTATTATCTTTCCAATATGTTTTTATTTGTTAAATTTTTTCACCATTTTTGGAGACTAAGTGGAGGAACATTTTTTTAAAGTTAAGCATTTTCATGATTTTTTTCCCTAGGATTTTAACAATAAAAATCAGCTTCAGACCTTCAGATAAACTTGAATGAGGGAAAAATCAGTTTGATTCTTAGGATATTCCTTTGCCTTATATGGTCTTTTCTTTGACATTCTGTATAACTATTATTAGGTTATGAGTTATTTATGTAACAGATATCACACTTTTTAATGTTTTCATATTCTGTGATCTTTAGAATTATTTATGTTCAGGTTTTCGTTGGGAACCCTATTTCATACTTAAGCTCAGGACTTTATAGCCTCTGAATTGAGCGCCTTTGAGTTATACATGCTAATAGAAATTTCATAGTAAATGTAAATAAGGTCAGAGAATCTAATGTAGAAGCTGATAATAAAGCATTAATGTAAAAATAGGATTTATTTTTGTCAAATATGGTATGTATACATGTCCTGATTTATATATGTTGGTTTCTTTTGTTTATTGCTGTTTGAAAATAGCCATGCTCATTTTCTTTCCAGCCAGAGTAAGAACTTTTATGGTTAATGTATATTTTTAGTATGTTTTTTAAAATGGGAATCATTTTTATGTATCTGTGCAAATAATAAATGTTCATTTGGAAAAAATAAATAAGCTGTTATATAAAATGGAAAAAAAATATTTATTTGAAAGGCAGAGTGACAGAGACAGAGGGAGAGGCAGATAGAATGATCTTCCATCCACTGGTTCACTCCTCATGTGGCTGCAACAGGCTGGACCAGGCCAAAGTCAGGAGCCAGGGGCTCCATCCAGTATCGTGTGTGGGTTGCAGGATCTCCCCTGTGGGTGGCAGGAACTCAGTTATTTGACCCCTGCCTCCCAGGGTCATCATTAGCAGAAAGCTGGAATCAAGCCCCAGAGCTGGGTATCAAAACCAAATATTCCCATGTGGGATGTGGGAGTCTTAACCACTAGACTAGATGCTTGCCTGTGATATACATTTTTAAGTTGAAACTATGAGAAAGTAGATGGCAAGCATCTAAGACAGTATGAGCATGTGGCCAAGTGCTTGATAAATGTAAGCTGCTGCCTTGCTACTTAGCCTTGATAGCGTTCTTCCTCTAACTTGCTGTGTGACCTTAACTATGCCACTTTCCTTCTCTGTTCTTCATTTTCCCCAGCTGCATAAAAAGTGGAGTCAGACTAGATAAGGTGATATTCTGTGACTCTTTGGATCACTTTTTCATCAGCCAGCTTGCAGCAGCCTGCTTGAGTAGAGGATGGGCTATAGATGACCTCGAGGATTGCTGGCTGTGCCAAAAGGACTTCCCCCATCTGATTTTCCAGAGGCTCCAACACAGTGCTGTGTCATGAAAAGCCCAATTTGTCAGGGTGTTACGTTTTAGTGCATTCTTGCAGCTAAAAATAAGGGCAGCTTTTCACTCAAAGTGATGAGGAAAGGCTTGTAGGTTTCGCTAATCGGATGGCTGCTTGGCTTTGAGGCCAACAGTGGACATATTTTCATGTAGTGCAGATGGGAGTGAGGAACAAGGAGAAGACATTTCCAAGTTGGTAAAATACAGTCAAATTCTCTGCAGCCTTTTTGGTTTTGGAGAATACCTGGTGCGGTTGAGGGCTGCCTCCTACCGTAACTGTTCTCTTCTTTGAAGTTGTAAACTTACAAGATCCATTACGAGGGTCTTCTCATCACTACAAGAATTCATCTGTGTGTTTAGAATGAGAGTCACTGCATTTCATGTTCTAAGAGACCCGGGAGACCATGAAGAACAATGATTTTCCTGATGGAACCGTCCAACGCAGAGATATCCTTGTGAGAAGACAGAGCAAATCTCAATTCATTAAATTAAATGAAGGAGTTTTGTCCCTTCACTAGAGAGCTGGCGTTCATTCCGTTCCTTTGGGACACTCCCTGGATTATAGGGAAAGGGAGGTTCTCTATCTCTTCCCAGCCCTTCGTGGCTTATCCTGAAACAAAGGACACTGGTACAAGGGTATTCTCCAGTATATTTTAATGTCTTTGTCCACTATTGTGAGTGTGAGTCATTCTGCGAGATGTGTACATGAAGGATTCAACAGTGATCATGAGGATCATGAGAAACGTCAGGGTCAATGCAGGTTTTGTTCCCTCCTCCAGGTCTCATTGATGTCTCTATCAAATTCATCCCTGCAAAATGTCTCTATCAAAGACTCGGCAATATCTGCCATGGAAATTAGATACAAATATGCGTGACCTCAAGTGAAGTGATGAGCAGCTCTCCCTGCCACGGAGCTCACCATAAGGACTTGGAGCATTTCATTATGTATTGACACAGAGGAAATGAATTGCAGTGACCAAACACAACTGCAATTAAAGCAAGGAAATTTGTTAGAATTAGGACTGACTGGGAAAAAAAATTCTGTATTTCTGCTCTTTTCTTTTTACTCTGTTTTCTTGTCATAGATGCTGCCTTCCTTCTTGGCATAAGGCAGGTAAAAGATGCTTGTGCAGCGAAAAAAAAAATCATCAGGATCTTGACATTTATGATGATAGGAACAAACCCTTCAATCAGTGATCCTAATGCCTTAAGTACCCAAGTGCTCTGTCATTAAATGGAGACAATTTTGTTGTGACAGAGAGTCAGGATACTGGCCCTATGTTATTGAAGCCGCAAAGAAGACAAAGGGTCTTGGTTTATGTCAAGTCATCTTTTTTATCTCCTGCCCTCTCTCTTGGGTTGCTCCAAATGGCAGGAAGTTGCTTGTCTCAAATTGTGAGCTTTTTTAAGTTTCACCTGAAAGGTACTTTCATATAATAATCAGAATGAAATTGTAATCCTACTCACAAATAGGAATAACATCCAGGTACTATGAGGCATGTAGTGTGTTAGAAGCTGTCTATGGTATCTTATTTATTCCCCAAGTCAACCCTAGGAGATAAGCTTGCTTATTTCCTTTTTACAGTTAGGGAAGCTGAAATGTGGAGAGGTAAATTAGATTAACTGAGGTCACTCAGCTAGTAAATTAGAACATAATTCAGGTCTATGCTGAATCTAGATGTAATCTTAACCACCCTTCAGGCTGCTGTTCCACAATCTCCTCTGGCTGTGCCTGTGTGTGTGCATGTGCATGTTTTCATGTACCGTGTGTGTGTGTGTGAGAGTGTGTGTATGAGAGAGAGAGAGAGAGAGAGCGCAAGATAGAATTGAAGTGGCTTAATTTGGTTAGTACCAATGTCCAATGCAACAAACTAAAGTGGCATCAGTATATAGCATATAAAATGAATATTGGAAGTCTTAAATCTCCCAGAAATGATGAAAGCTATCTGTCTTTCCTGGTGCCCATTTGTTAAAGAGCCCCCTGAGACAGACATTTTACTTAGAATCTTATTTTATTTTTAAAGATTTATTTATTTATTTGAAAGGCAGAGTCACACACACACACATACACACACACACACCACAGAGAGATCTTCCATTTACTCCCCAAATGTTCACAACAGATGTTCTAAAGCCAGGAGCCAGGAGCTTCTTCTAGATTTTCCATGTGGGTGCAGGGGCCCAAGCACTTGGGGCATCCTTGTTGCTTTTCCAGACACATTAGCAGAGAGCTGGATTGAAGATGGAGCCTGGGGACTTGAACTTGCACACATTTGGGATGCTGGTGCCACAGTGCCAGCATCAGATTCTTTTTTAAAAAATGTGGATTTATTGATTTATTTTTTGAAAGGTGGAGTGAGAGGAAGAGAGATTTTCTATCTAGTGGTTCACTCCCCAAGTGGCTGCAGCAGCCAGGGCTGGGCCAGGCTGAAGGCAGGAGCTTGGAAATCCATCCAGTTCTCCCAGGAGGGTAGCAGGGATCCTAGTACTTGGGCCATCTTCTGCTGCTCCCCAGGCACATTAGCAGGAAGCTGGATTACAAGCAGAGTAGCCAAACTCTACTAGCATTCTGACGTGAGATATGATGTAAGCATCCCAAGAATCAACTTACCCTGTTGTGCCACAGCATCTGCCCCTTTCTTTAGACTCCCCCCCCCCTTTTTTTTAAAGATTTACTTAGTTATTTGAAAGGCAGAGTTACAGAGAGGTCTTCCATCCGCTGGTTCACTCCCTAATTGGCTGCAACAGCTGGAGCTGTGCCGATCCAAAGCCAGGACCCAGGAGCTTCTTCCAGGTCTCCCACGTGGGTGCAGGGGCCCAAGGACTTGGGCCATCTTCCACTGCTTTCCCAGGCATATTAGCAGAGTCCTTAGATTCTTGAGCATTAAACTGATAAGAACAGATACTACACTTGACGTTAGCCAAAAGACTGAGAAGCTACAGATGCTTGAGCATTAGACACAAACACTTGAACCTCCTTGCCACCCATGTGCTTCCACTTGTGCCAATTTTGGGCTTACTTGCACTTAAACTGAACATTCCCCAGTGAAGTCAGTGATTCTTTACCATGTGGATATCACTACTCTTCTGTTTTCCCGAGTCTCCACCTTCCCCAGTTCCTCCCTAAATTGTGATTTCTGTGACTGCACTCTCTTACATTTTTCTTTATAGAAATGAACCCTGAGGTATGAAAGCAGGTCCTTCTGGAGAATTTCACCTCACCAAATGCAAATTCTTTGACTTGCCCCTTGACTTGTTGTTGGAAGACCTAATGTTTGGAAGCTTGAGTCACCAGAGAGTAGTGATGTGGGACCAGAGCAATTCTTAGTAGTTTTAATTTTGTTAAGATAAACATTCATAAGAAGCGCGCAAAAGATCTCAGTTCTCATTATAGATCATATAAAGAAATGCCTTTATGGATCATTTAGTATGAGCAAAGAAAGGGTAGGAGAAAAGAAAGTTCCCCCTTTTAATTAGCTGTGGCAGGCATAATTCTAAGATGATCCTCAGGAATAATGCCACGGCCCCCCTCCCAATGTATACATTTGTGTGATCTCCTGTCCCTTAATGTGCACAACACTTGTGAATATGAAGGGTCTCACTGCTGTGATTAAGCTGTTGCATGGTAAAGATAAAGGGAAATGCAGATGTAAGGAATGTCTCAAATAATTTCATGTTGAATTAATCCAAAAGAAGATTATTCTGGATGAGTCTGACTTCATCCACTGAACCCTTTGAAGAAAGTCCAGGATGTCCTTTAAAGGAGAGGTTTCAAGCCATAAAGTTGCTTTCCTGCAGCTTTGAGGAAGTAAACTGTCATGTCTTTGAAAGGGTCCCATGCCAGGGAATAGTGGCAGCCTCTAGGAGCACAGGGCCTCAAGGAGCTGATTTCTTAATAACCAGTGGATGTGGAAGAGGACTCCAAGATTCATATGAAAGCGCAATGACAACTGACACCTTGATTTCAGCTTTCTGAGGTTCTGAACAAAAGACCCAGCCCGGTGCAGGTGTTTGGCACAGCTGTTAAGACACTGCTTGGGGTACCTGCATCGTATATCAGAATACCTGGGTTTGAGTGCCAGCTCTGCTTCCAATTCCAGTTACTTGTGACTATGCACCCTGGAAGGTGGAAGGTACTTACCAAAGTAGTTGGGTCCCTGTCACCCATGTGGTAGACCTAGATTGAGTTCCAGGCTTCCAGTTTGGGCCTGGTCCAGTACTGGCTGTCGTGGGCATTGAGGGAGTGAATCAGCAGATGGAATATATCTTTCTCTTATTAGTTTTTCCATTTTATTATTCTGAGTTATTTCTTTGAAAAGGAGAGAGAGAGAGACAGAGACAGAGAGAGACAGAGAGAGATCTTCCATCTGCTGAGTCACCCCCCAAATGCCAGCAAACAGAAGGGGCTGAGCCAGGCTGAAGCTGGGAGCTCTTGGCTGGATTCCCATGTGGGTTGCAAGGACCAAAGTACCAATACATATAAGCAGGAAGCTGGATTGGAAGTGGAATAGCTGGGAATAGAACCAGGAACTCTGATATGGGATTGTGGGTGTTCCAAAAGATGGTTTTCCTGCTGTGTCACAATGCCCACCCCACAAGGGTGTTGTTTTAAGCTGCTAAATTTGTGATGATTTGTTAAACAGCAGCAGAAGACTAATAATTTTGTTTTTCCTCTAATACCTACAGGATTATGAGCCTATTTCGGTATAGCTGTATTATCTATGTGCAAGTGGACAGAACAACACAATCTACAGAATTCTTCAGATACATGGTTACTATTAACTTTAAATATTTTTAAAAATAATTTAACTATTTTTATTCGAAAGAAAGAGAGAACAACAAACACAGAGAGCTCTTTGATCTGCTGGTTCACTTTCCAAACGCCCTAAAGAGCCAGAGCTGAGCCACGCCAAAACTCAGAGCTAGAAACACAATATGGGTCTCCTATGTGGGTGGTAGGGCCCCAGACTCATGAACCATGACCTGTTGCCTACCAGGGTGTATTAGCAGGAAACTGGAATGGAAAGCAGAGCCAAAGGCCGGCGCCACGGCTCAATAGGCTAATCCTCCGCCTGCGGCGCTGGCACACTGGGTTCTAGTCCCGGTCGGGGCGCCGGATTCTGTCTCGGTTGCCCCTCTTCCAGTCCAGCTCTCTACTGTGGCCCAGGAGTGCAGTGGAGGACGGCCCAAGTCCTTGGGCCCTGCACCCGCATGGGAGACCAGGAGGAAGCACCTGGCTCCTGGCTTCGGATCGGCACAGTGCACTGGCCGCGGTGGCCATTGGAGGGTGAACCAATGGTAAAGGAAGATCTTTCTCTCTGTCTCTCTCTCTCTCTCACTGTCCACTCTGCCTGTCAAAAAAAAAAAAAAAAAAAAAAAAAAAAAAGAGAAAGAAAGCAGAGCCAGGACCCATCTCTTTTCACCTATGTATCTATAATTTATTTTCTTTTTTAAAAGATTTTTTATTTATTTATTTGAGAGGTAGAGTTACAGACAGTGAGAGAGAGAGAGAGAGAGAGAGAGAGAGAGAGAAAGGTCTTCCTTCCATTAGTTCATTCCCCAGATGGTTGTGGTGATCTGAAGCTAGAAGCCAGGTGCATCTTCCCGGACTCCCATGCTGGTGCAGGGGCCCAAGGACTTGGCCCGTCTTCTACTGCTTTCCCAGGCCATAGCAGAGACTGGATTGGAAGAGGAGCAGCTGAGACAAGAACTGGCGCCCATATGGGATGCCGGTGCTGCAGGTGGAGGGTTAACCTACTGCACCATGGCACCGGCCCCTATGTATCTACAATTTCAAATTCAATCTCTTATCTGGATCATTTTGCACTTCCTTACCTGGAGTTGTAAAACTTATCTTTCTGCAAGGGGATTGTGGGGAGTTATTTCTACATGCCACATGACAATAAAGTATTTTAGACATTGTGGTATAGTTTTTCAGATACTGACTTGGAAAAGAAGTGAACCTCTATTTTCTCAAATCTCCATTCTCCTCAATTTTCCCCAAGATTCTGGTTTTTATGATTGCCATCTCATGTATTTCTCTACTTAGAAAAGAGCTCTGTGAAGTGTATAATCAGGTCCTTCTTGAGTATTCCATGTCACCAAATGCACCCTCGTTGCCAAAGGAAGCATATAAACTCAAGTTAAGGGAAGCTTGTAAAATTGTCCTTTGATTTGGGTTCCGAAGACAAAAGATAACCCTGTTCTGATGTGATGAGGCTTTAAAAAATAAACTACCACACAAAAGATGTGCTGTCTCTAGATTTTTCCTGTCAATATATTCATTTAAAAATTATTTTATTATAAAAACTTGAGGAAAACCCAAGTGCAGCAAGATACATAGTTGTTCAAGAGCAAACTTTTTTCTTTTTTCTTTTTTTTAGCTTTAAGACTAGTAAGGAAGTGGAAGTATGAAAGCACAGGGTTGCTAATAAATGCAGAATAAAATAAAACATTGGTGAATTGAAAGACAGATTGTCATCTGAAAGACAATGCGATTCATTCCATTAATGAAAATATATGTAATTAACCAGCTGCTGGATGTCAGTCTGTAGTTAAAACTGTAGCTTGGACTCTTGCTTCCTATAGATTGGCAATCTCACTGTCTTCTGGCCCCTGGTGTTGATGGTACGGATACAAGTGCAAAGAGAAAATCAGCTTCCTCAGTTCATGGAATCTTAGATGCTTAAACAAGGTGTATGAACAAGGGGACAAGAAATTTTTCTCCTGCAAAGTAATCCTTTAGATTTCAATGGATAACTTTTTGTTGGGAAGGCTGGCACTGTGGCACAGTGAGTTGAGCCACTGATTGTGAGGCTGGTATTCTATATTGGACTGCCAGTTTGAATCCAGGCAGCTCTACTTCCAATCCAGCTTCCTGCTAATGTGCTGGGAAGGCAGCAGGTGATGGCCCACATGCTTGGGTTCCTGATGCTCACATGAGAGACCCAGATGGAGTTTCTGGCTCCTGGCTTTGGCTTGGTCCAGCTCTGTATGTTGTGAGCATTTGGGGAGTAAATCAGTGAACGGGAAAATCTCTTTCTGTCTCTCTCTTTCTCTCTCCCACTCTGTCTGTCACTATGGTTTTTAACTAAATAAGTAAATCTTTTAAAAAATAACATTTTTGTTGGCCCTATTAACTAAAACAATAATCACAAATTAGGAATTAAATTAAGCCACTGTACCACAACACTGCCCCCCTACCCCCATGTCCCCTTCTTGTCTATTGTTTGGCAAGCTAAACGTATTCCCACTGGGGCAAGACAAATCCTGATGATGGTTGGGCTAGGCTGCATCCTGGAAAATCGTTGCTTTAATCTAAGGAGACATGGTGCCCTCTCTTTTCTGTCATATAATGGTTCTGACATTGGTGACATTAATCAGCACACATCATTAGAACTTTTCTGTTTGGGAGAAGGCACTGCAGGAATGGAGTGGGATGGGCTTTGGGAAGAGACCCATGTTCATGAATATCCATCCCCTCTTTCTCTCTAGTCTGAGATGCCCAGATTGACTATGGATTCAGGTTAAGGTCAGAACGTTTCTCTTTACTTGACTATTGTGTGAATCAATTTAGTACTGTTACTGAGACTGTTCAGGTAAGAGAAAAGCAACAAAATGCATCACTCCCATCTTAATACTTAACCATAGTCAGCCACTATACAACTGTTCCACTGTGTTCCAAATGCTGAGTTAAGAGCTAAGACTAAAACTTTTTAAAAACTTTTATTTAATAAATATACATTTTGAAAGTACAACTTTTGGATTATAGCGGTTTCCAAGACTAAAATTTTAAGGAAGATTTGAATTCATGCTTCAGGGAACTTACAGTCAAGGGGCTCCCTTGGAATAAACCTATACGAAATAAAAGAGAAATATTGGGATGGTGAATGGCCTTTTTTGTGTGCATTGTCTCCTTTGGAACTGAAGAATTCCCAATAGCCAAGTAGTATAAAACTTAACACCCAAGAGAGAGGGTAGACATTTCTTTAAAGTCTTATGCTTTATTCTATAGACTGATGCAGAAATCAATATTCTGTTCCACAATATGTGTGTGTTTGTTTTGATAACCATTTCATCTCCCTCAGTATCTAATAAAATTCTGGTACAGAGTGGGCTCCATGTTTGGCCTATGCTTTCAAGTCACTTTTAGCTTATTGCTCTGGGAGTATGTGCTACAGTTTAAGTTGCTTGATAAATGATTAGGGTGTCACTGTAACCTTATATGGGCCTTGCACGAGTAAAGTCCCAGGCCATAGATCCATTACTATCCCCTCTTGCCAATATTATGCTAGTTTTAAAAGTTCATGGAAATGGAATTAAGCCATAAGTTTGTTTTGGTGCAAAAAAAAAAAAATCCCATTCCAACTCAGTATTTTCATTACACATATTTCCATGAACTTTTTGAAGATCCTTCATCTTAAAACAATCTCCATGTCCCATCTCCATACTAATCATTTTTCACAAGCAGCAGATACAATTCATCTTTCCTTCATCATAATAAAAAGACTCTTCACTGAACACTTATTATATGGCTGATACTATGCTCAGTGTTTCATAGATAAGTCTCATTTTGTCTTAAAATCTGGCACATGGGATAAATACAATTTTTTTTCAAATAATTATTTATTTATTTGAAAGGTAGAGTGAGAAGGGGGGACTGGAGAGAGAGAGAGAGAGAGAGAGAGAGAGAGAGATCTTCCATCCACTGGTTCAGTCCCCAAATGGCTGCAGCTGTCAGGGGTTAAGCCAGGCCAAAGTGAGGAGCTTGGAATTCCATCCTGGTTTCCCATGTGGGTGGCAGGGGTCCAAGTACTTGAGCCAGCCTCCACTGCTTTCCAAGGCACAATAGCAGGGAGCTGGATCGGAAGTGAAGCAGCTGAGACTTGAACCATCACTCATATATGCATATGTGATGCCAGCATCTCAGGCAGTGGCTTAACCTGCTGCACCACAACACTGGCCCACACTCATCTTTGTTATGTTGTTTGATTTTTTACCACATCCTGCAGGTTTGGGTAGATTTCTGTTTGATCTCATGTATAAATAATATTCACAAACTCCAGTGCAGCCTTTATCATGTCAATCAAGAATGCAAATGGAGAGCTAGCTGACCAGGTGATCTGAATTTTCTGTTTGGATATATATATATATATATCCATATATATGGAGAATATGGATCTGTTGTGTAATGGCTGTAAAGTAATCACACTTTCATTCAAATTAAGTCAGAACAGGTTATTTCAATATTTTACTATTACCTTTCACTTATCAAGGTTCTTCTTAAATTGCTAAGCTATTCACTGAAGAATATCTACAATTTTTAAAAGGGAAAAAGCAGTAATTAGAATCATTCCATCTGGAAAAATTTTTCAACACAATTTACAATATTTAGACAATATTCTGCCCTTTCAGAATGTATGCTACTCATGGGCACTTGCTCTCTTGTCAGTGGTCAGTGGGCATATATCTTATCCTTGAATCATCAATTCTTTGAACTTGGGAGACAACGGAAATAACAAAATCAAAGGCAGGTCTAATAAAAAAAGTTATTTCCCTTCAGTTATGTGGAAGACACATAGGGCTCTCATGCTCGGCCTTGTAAGTGCAAACTGTCTTTGTGCAGCAGATGTGGGAAGTTGGCTGGAGGATGTATGACCTAACGACGTGCCTGAAAGCTGCTGTTTGCAACAAGTCCTGAGGATCGGTTTGTTTATATATCAAACATCTCTCTCAGAAACAGAATGTATGATGTCCAAGTTGATAACCTCCTAGACCACATAATGTGGGCGCCTGTCTGTAAACTAAGTTATTGCCTCAATGGCTAAAGTATGACTTTGCCAAGTTTTTTGTTGCCTTCCTTCAGAATCTTCCTCTTCATGCCCTTAGCTTGTCTTTTGACTTTTTGTATTCAGAAACTATTTGTTGCTTATTCTTTTTATACTAGAAAAATTTTAAGTTAAACCTACCCAACTGTCTGTTTCTTTTACCCACATCGAGTTTGTTTATTGGGCAATTTCAAGAATCCACACTATTATGGTTCAGAATAAGAACTTACAACACTATATTAAAGTCATTTTTTGAAAAAAAAATTTATTTGAGAAGCAGAGAGACCTAGAAAGGGAGCATGACAAATACAGAGAGATCTTCCGTCAGATGATTCACTGCCCAAATGTTTGCAATGGCTAGAGATGGGCTGGGCCAAGAAGAAGCCAGGAGGTAGGAACTCAATCTGAGTCTCCTGTGTCAGTGATGGAAACCCAACTATTTGGGCCACCATCTGCTGCTTCTGGTAGAAAGTTGGAGACAGGATCTGGAGGGCAACATTGAACCTGGGTACTCCTGAAATGAGATGCAGAAGTCTTAGCCACTAGCTGGGCTAAATGTCTACTCCTAAATCAGTTTTTGATGAAGGTATCTCTAGCACCTAGTGACATATTGTGCCTTGATTTAAGTTGGAAAAGGTCTCTTGCCCCACATACATAGCCCCCTGCTAGAGCACATGGTTTGGCAAATGAAGGAAAGGTGGCAGATTTCCATCTCCCATTGCCATCTGGGCTAAGTGGCCTTGGGTACAGAACAACTGACCTAGCTGTATGAGTTAACTCATGCTCTGTGCACCTAGCATCAGTCTAGAGTTTTCCCTGGTTCTCATTATTCATTTTGAGCTTTAGGGACACATGACAGAGAAAAAGACAAAGACTAGTGTCATTCCTGCTCTCTTAGAGTTGAGTACTGAACATTTTAACTTGCTCATAAACCTTTTTCTGCTACACAGTTTTCATTCTAAATAAAGTCCTGGTCCAAAGATTAAGTCCATGATTACCCCACAGACAGGGAAGTGATAGAGATGATCTCTAACAAGAAAGCCAGTGTTTCCATTCTCTAGCGCTGGAATAGCTCCCTTTGTATAAACCTTTTTATATAGCTCATTCTCTAAAGCTACTAAACATAGTGGAAGAGTTAAAAAAAAAACTCTTGATTTTGTTCATTGAATTACACTGTTCATTGTAAAGAACAGGTAAATGCAAAACAAAACACTTCTAAAAGTTCTGAAATTTTCTATGCTATAATCACCAAAGCTTTCCAAAAACTTTTAAAAATATTTATTTATTTATCTATTTGAAATGCACTGGTAGATAGATGGATGATAGATAGGTAGGTAGGTAGGTAGGTAGGTAGACTTCTTCCATCCATTACTGTTTCACTCCCCTAATGTATGCAACAGCTGAGACTGGGTCAAGCTGAAGCTAGGAGCCAGGAGCTCCATCTGGGTCTCCCAAGTGGATGGCAGGGGCCCAGGTACTCAGGCCACTTTCTGTTGCTTTCTTAGGTGCAGTAGCAGGAAGCTGGATTGAAAGCAGAGCAGTCAGGACACAAACCAGCACTCTGATATAATATGCCATTGTTTCAAGTGGTAATTGTTTTCAGGACTGACCATGTTTAGGATTTACACAGCCAAGTAAAACACACACATATACACAGATAGTCCTAAGCTTTATTCTTTTTTATTCTCAAATAACAAGATAAAATATAGACATAAATAACAGAGCTAAAAATTGTTTTTTTTTCTTTCCCTGTTTTATTTTACATATTTGCTTTTTTTAATTTTTTTTTGACAGGCAGAGTGGATAGTGAGAGAGAGAGAGACAGAGAGAAAGGTCTTCCTTTTTGCTGTTGGTTCACCCTCCAATGGCCGCTGCAGCTGGCGCATCTCGCTGATCCGAAGCCAGGAGCCAGGTGCTTCTCCTGGTCTCCCATGCGAGTGCAGGGCCCAAGGACCTGGGCCATCCTCCACTGCCCTCCCAGGCCACAGCAGAGAGCTGGCCTGGAAGAGAGGCAACCGGGACAGAATCCGGCACCCCGACCGGGACTAGAACCCAGTGTGCCGGCACCGCAAGGCGGAGGATTAACCTGTTAAGCCACGGCGCCGGCCCATATTTGCTTTTTTAATGTTCTTATTTATTGAATGCATTTTTCATAGGTACAACTTTAGGAATACAGTGGTTCTTTCCACCATACCCACCTACCCACCGTGACTCCCATCCCCTTCTTCATTAGGGTCCATTTTTAGTTTGATCTTATATACGAAGGACCAACTATGTTTTTTTTCTTTTTTTTTTTTTTTGTTTGTTTGTTTTTGACAGGCAGAGTGGATAGTGAGAGAGAGAGAGAGAGAGACAGAGAGAAAGGTCTTCCTTTTTGCCGTTGGTTCACCCTCCAATGGCCGCTGCGGCCGGAGTGCTGCGGTCGGGGCATCACGCTGATCCAAAGCCAGGAGCCAGGTGCTTCTCCTGGTCTCCCATGGGGGTGCAGGGCCCAAGCACTTGGGCCATCCTCCACTGCCTTCCCGGGCCATAGCAGAGAGCTGGACTGGAAGAGGGGCAACCGGGACAGAATCTGGCGCCCTGACTGGGACTAGAACCCGGTGTGCTGGCGCCGCAGGCGGAGGATTAGCCTATTGAGCCGTGGTGCAGGCCCCAACTATGGTTTTTAAAAGATTTATTTATTTATTTGAAAGTCAGGGTTACACAGAAAGAGAAGGAAAGGCAGAGAGAGAGAGAGAGAGAGGTCTTCCATCTGCTGGTCCACTCCCCAATCGACTGCATAGGCTGAAGCTGTGCCGATCTGAAGCCAGGAGCTTCCTCCAGGTCTTTCCATGTGGATGCAGGGGCCCAAGGACTTGGGTCATCCTCTACTGCTTTCCCAGGCCATAACAAAGAGCTGGATCAGAAGTGGAGCAGCCAGGATCCGAACTGGCGCCCATATGGGATGTCGGCACTGCAGGCAGAGGCTTAACTTGCTATGCCCCCCAACTCTATGTTAAGCACAGATTTCAACAGTTTGCACCCACCTACATACACAACATATAGAGTTTGAGAACAGTTTGAGAACAAGATTTGCAGTGAATTCTCATATTACAACTCATTAAGGATGGAGGTCCTACATGGGGAGTAGGTTCACAGTGATTTCTGTTGTTCCTTTAACAATTAACACTCTTATTTATGACATCAGTGATCACCTGAGGCTCTTGCCATGAGCTGCCAAGGCTATGGAAGCCTTTTGTGACCACAGACTCTATCAGTGATAGAAATTGTTTTATAATTGAAGTAATAGAGACAGATGCTTGGTGCAATGATTAAGCTGCTGCTGGGGCACCCACATCCCATACCAGAGTGTCTAGGTTTGAGCCCAGCTCTACTCTCTATTCCACTTTGCTACAATGTACACCCAGGGAGGCACTGGTGATGGCTCAAAGACTTGGTTCCCTGATACCCACATGAGAGATCTAGATTGAGTTTTGGGCTCCTGGTTTCAGCCTGGCCCAGCTTTGACTCTTTTGGGATGGAAGCTCCCTCTCTCTGTCTCAAATAAGATGAAAAGAATAAATAATTTAAGTAAATAATTGAAGAAAAAAGGAAATAATGCAACCAGATCTCAGTTTACAAAGGAGACAGATACCTAGTCGGAAAAGTGACTTATCCAAAGTCACACAAAGAAAGAATGAGACTAAAATTCAGGTTGCTATGCAGGCTTTGTGTGTCTTTTTCCCCACCCTGAGCAATCCTTAGGAATTAAAAATCCAAGTTCATGACTCATTTACTATCCTGGTTCAGAGGTGCTGCTAGAGGGTGGGACTTGAGGGAGCTTTAGTGCTCTGGTCTATTTTTAGATATGCACAATTAATATTTGCTTATTTTTTTAAAAAAATCTGTTTATTTATTTGAGAGGTAGAGCTACAGACAGAAGAGAGGGAGAGACAGAGAGAGAGGTATTCCATCCATTGGTTCACTTCCCAAAGCTGGGCCGATGCAAAGCCAGGAGCTAGGAGCTTCCTACAGATCTCCCATGAAGGTGCAGCGGCCCAAGCACTTGGGCCACTCTCCATTCCTTTCCCAGGTCATAGGCAGAGAGCTGGATCCAAAGAGGAGCAGGTGGGACACCAACCAGTGCCCTTACAGGATGCTAGCACCGCAGGTGGCGCCAGCCCCAATATTTGCTTATCTTACAAAAGTGTTCTGCAAATTGAGCCCTGCCACGTAGAATCAGAATGCCATCTCTAAGTCACTCCTTTAAAATCATTTTTGAACTGTCTTAGCCTCACAGTTGCTGCACTGTTTCCTACTAGATTCCTCCCTATTTACTGTAGCTCTGTCACTCATCTGTAGCAATACCCAGGGTTTCCCAAGTTTACCATCTGGGACTAGCTAATTCTTCACAGTAGGAGGTGGAGCTGTTCTGGGCATTTTAGGATACTTAGCAGCATCCCTGACCTCTACTCACTAGGTTGCAGTAACACCCGCATCCATCTCCAGGTACTGCAAAATTTCCCCTTAGGGATCAAGTAGTGCCTTGTTTAGAACCACTAGGCCATAGCTCACTATCACAAGCTCATACTTTTGGTATATCCCAGATCAAAGTGTGTGTGTATGTGTGTGCATGTATGTGTGCATGCAAGCATGTATGCATGTGTGACATGACTTAACCAAAGGAGTCTTTTTGTTTATAGGCAGAGTGGACAGTGAGAGAGAGAGAGACAGAGAGAAAGGTCTTCCTTTTTGCCATTGGTTCACCCTCCAATGGCCGCTGCGGCCGGAGTGCTGTGGCCGGCGCATCTCGCTGATCTGAAGCCAGGAGCCAGGTGCTTCTCCTGGTCTCCCATGGGGGTGCAGGGCCCAAGCACTTGGGCCATCACCAAAGGAGTCTTGACCAACACAATGCAAAGCAATGAAAATAAATATTGAAGCTCAGTGAACAGAAAATAGTAAGATATTCACATGGAAATGTTCTAAGCAATTGCTACAGGTGAGATGGTGATTTGATTCTAACCTCTTTAGAGGTCAAAGGACAAGAGGAAAACATAATCAAATCAGTTAATCATATTGCCTCATAAAATTCAAGGAGATTCCTTTTAGGTAATTGGATCTGAGAAAGTTATTCTGTGGGTACATGTGAAGATGATACTTTCTTGGCACTGACTGAATGTAATCTTCTTGTTGTTACCCTTCAACACAGGTTGATGGCTCACTGCCAGCAAACATTTCAATAAAATAACTCTAAATATTGGCATCCAAAGATAAAATTCATAATATGCTTTCCAAACACCTGTCTACAACAGCTTCAACAGAATCCCCTGGGCCATTAATGGAGATTGGTGATGGAAAATTAAATAATAATTTCTTGGCATCTCATTTGCTTATAAGTAATGGCAGTGGTATGATGAATACCATAAAGGGCTCATAGCACACATACCTCCTCATGTGCTGGCATGTGGTATCTAAGTCTAAAGTAGCATAAAATTGTTTTGTGAGATTAAGCTCAGAGGTCAAATGCTGACTACTAATTTCCTAGATGTATGATTTTGGTAAATCTTTCAATCTCTGAAATGGGGATAATAGTAGCATCTACTTCAGAATGTTGTTTCAAGGGTCAATGAGACAGTTTAATAAAAAGTTTGGTGAATCACTTGTTCCTACTAAATGTTAGACATTGTTCTGGTTTTAAGCCTTAAGTATTCAAACAGTTCAGAAACAACAGCTGTAATTTTTTGGCCAATGAATACAAAATTTTCTTAAATATTAACTTGTAACTTCTTTTGCCCTGTGTGCTATAATATAATGGCTTTAAAATTCTAACAAGGATATTTTCTTTAAAGGCAAACTCTGTAAAGTACTATTTCTTAGGTATATTTTAATTTTTTTTTATTTTTTGCCAGGCAGAGTTAGACAGAGAGAGAGAGAGACAGAGAGAGAGTTATAGACAGCGAGAGAGAGACAAAGAGAAAGGTCTTCCTTCCGTTGGTTCACTCCCCTAATGGCCGCTACAGCCGGCGCTGCGCTGATCTGAAGCTAGGAGCTGGGTACTTCCTCCCAGTCTCCCATGCGGGTGCAGGGACCCAAGCACTTGGGCCATCCTCTGCTGCCCTTCCGGGCAACAGCAGAGGGCTGGACTGGAAGAGGAGCAACCGGGACAGAACCCGGCACCCTAACCAGGACTAGAACCTGGGGTGCTGGCGTTGCAGGCGGAGGATTAACCAAGTGAGCCTTGGCACTGGCCTTGGTATATTTTAATTTTAACAGTAAGAATAAACTCATTTCCTTCATTAGAAAAATAAATATGGCAACTATTCACTAAGTTTTTAAGTGTTTGTTCATAGTATAGAAATTTTTAAAAAAGTGGAAAATCAAAACCATATGGTCTCATATTTAGGGACTCCCAAGTACACATGCTGAATTGTAAATAAAGATATGTAGAAGAAAGAATTTACATGGAAAAATACAGAAACCTACAAGCAAAACAGATAGTCATTCCTCTTTCTGACATAAATCTGCTGGGACTTGAAGTATATGTAAATTTGCAGATGTAGATGTAAATTAATGTGTTTAAAGTAGACAGCTCCTAACAAATCATACTAAAGTATCATTGCAAATTAATAGAGTTAAGATGACACCAAGCTAACCCTAACAATACCAGTTTTTTCCCCCTCTAAAGATATTTATTTATTTATTTACTTGAGAGAGAGAGAGAGAGAGAAAGAGAGAGATCTTCCATCCACTGGTTCACTCCTCAAATGGCGCAGGATCCCAGAATTCCATCCTGATCTCACACAGGGGTGTCAGGGGCCAAAGTACTTGAGCCATCCTCTGCTGCTTTAGCAGAGAGCTGGATCAGAACCAGAACATACAGGCTTGAACTGGCAATCTGATATGTGATGCTGGCGACATCACAAGCAGCAGTTTTACCAATTGTGCCACAGTGCCAGACACAACAGTACCAGTTTTATGCCCAAATGTAGAACACTATGGAAGAAAACACTTCCAGTCATTGTACAGATAAGGACTTGAGACTTTTAGTGCAGATTACTATTTATGATATATTATATAAGTTACTATCAAACCATAACCACCCTTCTCTTAATATAAGTAAAAGCTAGAATAGCACTTAATTATAATGCCTTAGTAGATTAAGCCTTTTTTCTTTTATATTTCTTTCTTTAGAAGCTATTAACACAAACTTGCTTTGAAGGCTAACTCTGCCACTTATTGCTCTGAGGCCTTGAGTAAAATGCATTTTTAAACATTTACTTTTTTTCATCAAATTAAAGCATGTGCATGGCTTTAAAAATCAAATATTATTTAAAAGCAATGAGAAACAGCAGTGCCTTGCTCTATGCCTTCTCATTACCAAGTTTTATTTAGTGTTTAAAATTTTTACTGCGTCTAAAAAATTACATAAGTAATATAGGAATACATACCGACTGGGAGTGAGTCAATCCACGCACAAGTACAGAAAGTAAAACACTCAAGTACTCCTTTCAACACCCTCTTTCCTGAAGTGATCATTGTCATCAATTTGGTATGAATGTTTACAAACTGTTCCCTATGAATTTATATATATGTAGACTTACCAATTTCTTTGATTACATTATTTTGTTTTGGTAATTTTTCCACCTTCACAATATGCCTTAGTGATCTTTCCATGTCAGTGTATACAGACTTATTTTATTTCTTCTTTTCATTGATTTTTTTTTACAAGAGATTTGTTTATTTGAAAGGCATAGTTAGAGAAGGAGAGAGACAGAAAGGTCTTCCATCTGTTGTTTCAGTCCCCAGATGGCCACAACAGCTGGGGTTGGGCCAGGCCAAAGCCAGGAGCCAGGAGCCAGGAGCCAGGAGCCAGGAGTTTCTTCCAGGTCTCCCATGTGGTTGCAGGGGCTCAAGCAACTTGGGCCATTTCCAGCTGTTTTCCCAGGTTCCTTAGCAGGGAGTGGGATTGGAAGTGGAGCAGTGGGGACTGGAATTGGCACCAGAGCTCCATCTGTCTAAGTACATGTATTTAAGCCATCATCTGCTTCCTCCTAGGAAGTGCATTAGCAGGAAGTTGGATTACAAGAGGAGGAGCTCCCAAGACTTGAGCCAGGCATTTTGACACACAGTGCAGGCATCCAAAGTAATGTCTTTTTTTTTTAAAGCTTTATTCATTTATTTGAAAGGCAGAATTACAGAGAGGCAGAGGTAGACGCAGAGGCAGAGAGAGAGAGAGAGAGAGAGAGAGAGAGAGAGAGAAGTCTTCCATCCGCTGGTTCACTCCCCAAATGGCCACAATGGCTGAAACTGGGCCAATCAAAGCTAGGATCCAGGAGCTTCTTCTGGGTCTCCCATGTGGGTGCAGGGGCCTAAGGACTGGGGCTATCTTCTGCTGCTTTCCCAGGCCATAGAAGAGAGCTGCATCAGAGGTGGAGCAGCCAGGACTCAAACCGGTGCCCATATGGAATGCCAGCACTACAGGTAGTGGCTTTACCCACTAAGCCACAGGGCCTCCCCCTAAGTAATGTCTTAATTGCTGCGCCAAAAGCCTACCTGCCCCCCCTTACTTCATTTCTTTTAAACACTGCAAACTAGAGATATATCATTATGTAACAACTTATGAGAATTTAAGCTAATCCCATGTTTTTGCAATAAAAAATAATGCAGCAATTAACATCTTTATCCCTCTCTCTTTGCATATACATATGCTGGGTCCAAAAGCATTTATATGTTATATTTTGATAGTAACAGAGAAATTTCCTTCTAAAAAGGTCATATTATTTTATAGGCTTCCAGCTAAACTTGACCAAGTTCATGAACAACAACAAAAAATTTAATTCTTTAATCCATCTGGAATCATTTTGGTTTTTAATATGGCCTCAATTAGAATGTGAAGGTTACTTTTTTCATAAATTATCTGAATATCACTTAATGCAGTCCATTATTTCTTTGTATTCTAAAGTGTCACTTTTTTAAATCTAGTAAATGTTTTGGGGGCTCTATTTTATTTCATTTACTGATTTGTCTATTTTTTAAATTATAATTTTATGACTATTTCAATTTTAATTATTGGAGTCTGTTTTAGCCTTATAAGATATTTTGGTATCTGATCGAGCAATCTATCATTGCTGTTTTTTGTCTGCTTTTTGAAAATAATTCTTACATAGTTTCATTATCTAAGATGAAGATAATATTGGCTTGTCAAGTTACATAAAACATGCTGTTAAAATTATGTTTGTGATTGCATTGTATCTATACATTAATTTAGGGAGAAATGCCATTTCTAAAATATTAAACTCTTTCCAGCCTGAAACATGGTATATCTCTGTGCTGAGACCCTTCTCTGTTTATGTTCTTTATTTAAATATTATAGTTATAAAATATTTGTCTTGTGGGATCTGCAGTGTCAGTGGATTTCCTTCCCCTAACTGATAAAAGACTAAAGTTTTTATCAAACAGTGTGCATAACTGACATTAAAAAAAACATAAGTACTTATGGACAGCTTTGCATATATGCAAACAATGGCACATAAATCATGACGGTTGCCTGTTGATCAGTCCCCATAAGGCACAACTGCAGTATGATAGAATGTTAAACATATGCATTTATAATATGTAGTAATTAATGAAGGAGTTATCTTTTTTTGCAGGTTTGACCTCATCTGTTGCCCTATTATGGATAATGAAAGTTGTTGAGGAAAATAATTGGCTAGATCTTCAACATCTTCTATTTTAGTGCTCTAAGGTTTTCTATCAGTCTTTAATATTTATTTATTTGAAAGGTGGAATAACAGAGAGAGAGAGAGAGGGAGAGAGAGAGAGAGAGAGAGAGAGAGAGAGAGATCTTCTATATGATGGTTTACTTGCAAAATGGCCCTAGCATTAACAAAAAATGCCAGCAACAGCTGGAGCTGGCCAGGCTGAAGTCAGGAGACAGGAACCTCATCTGTGTCTCCTACATGAGTGGTAGGAACTCCAAGCACATGAGACATCATCTGCTGCCTCCCAGGGGGCATTTGCCAGAGTTTGGATTTGAAGTGGACTAGTAGGAACTCAAACAAACATTTTCATATGGGACGTTGATGTCTCAAATGGTTCCTCCATATTTCTCAGTAGCATGCTTATACTGCTATTTCTTATTTATTGTCTTAAAAATTAGGCATAATTTGGGCTATCATTGTGGTATAGCGGGTAAAGCCATCACCTATTATGCCAGCATCCCATATGGGTGCCTATTCAAATCCTGGCTGCTTCACTTACGATCCAGTTCCCCACTAATGCACCTGGGAAAGCAGCGGGAGATGGCCCAAGTGCTTGGGCCACTGCACCCACGTGGGAGACCCAGAAGAAACTCCTTGCTCCTGGCATCAGTCTGGCTCAGCCCAGGTCATTGCAGCCATTTGAGGAGTGAACCAGCGGATGGAAAACCTCTCTCTGTCTCTCCCTCTTTCCCTGTTATGCTGCCTTTTTAAAAAAAATTAACTAATATATTTGAAAGGCACTTGTGTGGGAGACCTGGAAGAAGCTCCTGGCTCCTGGCTTCTGGCTTCGGGTCGGCACAGCTCCCTCTGTTGAGGCCAGCTGGGAAGTGAACCAGCAGATGGAAAACCCTCTTCTCTCTATGCTTCTCTCTCTCTGTAACTCTGACTTTCAGATAAATAAACAAATATATTTTTTTAAATAGGCATAGGAGGCATCACAATACCAGATTTCAGGACATACTACAGGGCAGAAGTTATCAAAACAGCATGGTACTGGTACAGAAACAGGTGGATAGACCAATGGAACAGAATAGAAACACCAGAAATCAACCCAAACATCTACAGCCAACTTATATTTGATCAAGGATCCAAAACCAATCCCTGGAGTAAGGACAGTCTATTCAATAAATGGTGCTGGGAAAATTGGATTTCCACATGCAGAAGCATGAAGCAAGATCCCTACCTTTCACCTTACACAAAAATTCACTCAACATGGATTAAAAACTTAAATCTACGACCCAACACCACCGAAATATTAGAGAACATTGGAGAAAACCTGCAAGAAATAGGTACCAGCAAAGACTTCTTGGAAAAGACCCCAGAAGCACAGGCAGTCAAAACCAAAATTAACATCTGGGCTTGTATCAAACTGAGAAGTTTCTGTACTTCAAAAGAAACAGTCAGGAAAGTGAAGAGGCAATCGACAGAATGGGAAAAAATATTTGCAAACTATGCAACAGATAAAGGGTTGATAACCAGAATCTACAAAGAAATCAAGAAACTCCACAACATTAAAACAAACAATCCACTTAAGAGATGGGCCAAAGACCTCAACAGACATCTTTCCAAAGAGGAAATCCAAATGGCCAACAGACACATGAAAAAATGATCAAGATCACTAGCAATCAGAGAAATGCAAATCAAAACCACAATGAGGTTTCACCTCACCCCGGTTAGAATGGCTCACATTCAGAAATCAACCAACAATAGATGCTGGAGAGGATGTGAGGAAAAAGGGACACTAACCCACTGTTGGTGGGAATGCAAACTGGTTAAGCCACTATGGAAGTCAGTCTGGAGATTTCTCAGAAACCTGAATATAACCCTACCAATCAACCCAGCCATCCCACTCCTTGGAATTTACCCAAAGGAAATTAAATTGGCAAACAAAAAAGCCATCTGCACATTAATGTTTATTGCAGCTCAATTCACAATAGCTAAGACCTGGAACCAACCCAAATGCCCATCAACAGTAGACTGGATAAAGAAACTATGGGACATGTACTCTATAGAGTACTATATAGCAGTCAAAAACAATGAAACCCAGTCATTTGCAACAAGATGGAGCAATCTGGAAAACATCATGCTGAGTGAATTAAGCCAGTCCCAAAGAGACAAATGTCATTTGTTTTCCCTGATCGGTGACAACTAACTGTGCACCAAAGGGGAAACCTGTTGAAGTGAAATGGACACTATGAGAAACAATGACCTGATCAGCTCTTGTCCTGACTCTAGATGTACAATGTAATACTTTATCCATTTTAGTATTTTCTTTTGTGAACTCTGTAATTAACACACAGCTATTCTTAGGTGTCTAAATCTTAACTGAAAAGTGATCCCGGTTAAATATAAGAATGAGAAAAAGAGAGGGAGGAGATGTACAATTGGGGACATGCTCAATCGGACTTGCCCCAAATGATGGAGTTAGAAAATTGCCAGGGGATTCCAATACAATCCCATCAAGGTGGCATGTACCAATGCCATCTCACTAGTCCAGGTGATCAACTTCAGTTCACAATTCATCACACTGATAGATCTAAGAGTCAAAGGGATCACACAAACAAGACTACTGTTGCTAATACTAACTGATAAAACTAAAAAAGGGAGAGAAGGATCCAACATGGGAAGGGGGAGACACAGCAGACTCATAGAAGGGCAGATGTCCTAAATAGCACTCTGGCCTCAGAATGAGCCCTTAAGCATTTGGATCTGGCTGAAGAGCCTATGAGAGTATTTTAGGCATGGAAAGCCAAGACACTCTGGAAAAAAAAAAGAAGAAGAAGAAGAAGAAGACCTGAATGAAGGATCTCAGCGAGTGTGATCCCAGTGGAAAGAACAGGGCCATCAAGGTAGGAGGTACCTTTCTCTGAAGGAGGAGAGAACTTCCACTTTGACTAGGACCCTGTCGGCATAAGATCAAAGTCGGCAAACCCTAAAGGCTTCCATAGCCTCGGCAACTCATGACTAGAGCCTAGTGAGATTACTGACGCCATAAACAAGAGTGTTAAATTGTTAAAACAACATCAAGAGTCACTGTGTACTTACGTCCCATGTGGGATCTGTCCTTAATGGGTTGTCCAATGTGAAGTAATGATATAGCTAGTACTGAAACAGTATTTTTACACTTTGTGTTTCTGTGTGGGTGCAAACTGATGAAATCTTTACTTAGTATATACTGAAGCGATCTTCCATATATAAAGATAATTGAAAATGAAAAAAAAAAAACCAAACCCTTGGTGTTAAATTGGAAATTACATAGAAAATTAATCAATCTTTTTAAAAAAATCTCATGCAGGATCTCTGTCATTAATGTGCTGTACACTGTTATTTAATGCTATAACTAGTACTCCAACAGTATTTTTTCACTTTGTGTTGCTATGTGAGGGCAAACTGTTGAAATCTTTATATATACTAAACTGATTTTCTGTATATAAAGAGAATTCAAAATGAATCTTGATGTGAATGGAAGGGGAGAGCGAGTGGGAAAGGGGAGGGTTGTGGGTGGGGGGGAAGTTATGGGGAGGGAAGCCTTTGTAATCCATAAGCTATACTTTGGAAATTTCTATTCATTAAATTAAAAAAAAAAGAAAACAAAAAAAATCAGGCATAGTCTACTAACTTGTTTAGTATGCATTATGAAGACTTAGCTTTCTCATACCACTTTTCCTGCAAAAATTTCTGGTCACTTAAACTTGTAATGGCACATTCTTTTCATAATATATGCTATGGACATACTTCTTTTTCAACTTTTTGAATTTTTTCTGGAGTTGATGATGGCACTTTTTGTTGCCTCACCAATTTGTTTTTTTAATTTCCTGTGTATGTGTCACTAATTCTTCTCTCAAACTCTCTTAGAACTATAAAACTTTTTTCAAAATCATCAGTTACTTCATAAAATCTGTATGCTGAGAGAGAAGAGAAAATCGGCCAGTCAACAATCATAGTAATACTAAAATATTTCTCATAAAATAGTTTTAGAAGAACAAAATATGTGAGACCACAAAGGATTTGAATAACAAATTTTATAAATTCAATCTCATAGATAAATGTATATATAAAAAATCTGTACTAAAAAGCAATAGAAATTATTTTCAAATACACATGAAAAAGTGTCATATTTTGACCACATATTAAGCTACAAAGAATCTACAAATCTCCAAAAGCATAAATCTTACAGGTCCCATTCTCTGACTCAAATGTAATGAGATAAAAAATCAGTAACAAAATTATTATAAAAAATGGTTCTATCTGCTTGAAATTTTCAATAACATCTTCCTAAATCAGTTTCAAATTTTAAATCAGTCTTACATTTGCAAGCTATTTAGATACAAAGATAGCAAATGTAACTCTGAAGTGGTAAGCAGAGGAAAATTTATATCACGAAATGTAGTTTTTCAAAAATGAGGAAATCTAAGCCTGGGCTTCAGCAGAAGTCAACTTGTGAAGAGCCCTGGCAGCTCTGCCAAGAGTTGGATCACTGGAAATGGACCTGCCCTGGAGTCGAAGGATGCCCAGGTCAGAGCCACAGATCTTATTGGCTCTAAGCTGAAAAGCCCTTCACTCAGCCCAACTTCCAAAGTGACCACTGCAGCTGAGGGGATGGTCAAGTAGGGTCAGCAACATTGAAGGCGGAACTGTAAATTTCTTGTTAGAGATGCCCCCTGCCTTTACCTGGCCAGCTCTCCTCTCAGGCCAGCTAGTAATGAAAGTCAACAGGGTGCCTTCCCCCAGGAGTTTCACACCTCCCTTAGGATGTACCCCATGTGAAGAGATAGATAGGTCTGGGCCTCTTAACTTACAAGGCCTAAAGCCCAACAGATTATTACCAGGCCCCTTCTATCAGGTTCTATTTGCCTCTCAATCAGAAAACTTAATTGTAGGTTCGACAGCACCTTTCTTAGCTCCTCTACTAATGACTCTGTCCATTGTTCTAGACCCTGTCTAGCGCACTTGGGCCTCATTCCTTCGTAATCATAACCTCTACTCTACCACCAGTGTCTCTACTCCCAACCTGTGTGTACTGATGGTCCTCTTCCCCACTTAATGCTGTATAATTGTTCAGACCTGGTTAATGCCACTCTTAGGATCCTTGGTTACTATCCTCACTCTGTCTTTTATGACCTTGTCTAAATATGATCAGAGTCGGCAAACTTGGAAGGCTTCCATAGCCTTGGCACCTCATGACGAGAGCCTAGGGTGGTTACTGGCGCCATAAACTAGAGTGTCAATTTGTTGGGTCAACAACAGGAGTCACTGTGCACTTGCTCCTCATGTGGGATCTCTGTCCTTAATGTGCTGTACATTGTGATTTAATGCTATAACTGGTACTCAAACAGTATGTTTCACTTTGTGTTTCTGTGTGGGTGCAAACTGTTGAAATCTTTACTTAATACATACTCAATTGATCTTCTGTATATAAAGAGAATTGACAATGAATCTTGATGTGAATGGAAGGGGAGAGGGATCGGGAGAGGGGAGGGTTGTGGGTGGGAGGGAAGTTATGGGAGGGGGAAGCAATTGTAATCCATAAGCTGTACATTGGAAATTTACATTCATTAAATAAAAGTTAAAAAAATGAGAAATTTTGTAATAAATGATCAAAGCATTTAAAAATTCAGAAAAAGGGTGTAAATGGGAAGAATTAATAAATAGAAAAGTAGAAATTAATGGTGATTCTTATGTAGTTACAGTTGGGAAGCACTGATTTAGAATAAATATTGTTTTAGTTCATGGATCAGCAAACTTCTGTGAAGTGTCAGACAGATAATGTTTTAGTGCTCTACAAACTGAATGGTCTCTGTCTCTGTATCAACTACTGAAATCTGTCATTATAGCACAAATAACCACAGACAATACAGCAACGAATGAGTATGACTGTGCTCTAGTACAACTCTCCTTACACAGAGCCATGATGAAGAGAAATCAGTGTCCTCTGAGAAGTCCTGCCTCAACAATATTTCTTGTCAAGGTGTAGAGTTTAACACTGTAACTGTTGACAAGCATTAATAATTTCAGTGTTAATAGTTCCTTGATATTCCCTGCATGGACTACATTTGTGAGCTGGAACCAGAAAAAAAGGGCTTTCACAGAAGAAGTCAGGGAAATTGACCTGAAAGCTTAGATTTAAGAATTTGCTTGGTAAAAGAAACTCAACTAATTTAAACTGTCTGAATTGTAACAGGAAGAAGGAGCACAAGGTCTTCTAGATGAAACAGGGTGCTGGAGAGAACTGATTTAAAATTATTGGCTATTCACATAGTATTACCTCTGCTAATTAGAGATGATGGAAGGAACATGCTTCTCCCCAACAGTGTCAATACCAGATGACGGATAACAATGCTGGGAAGACTCAGCCTGAATTCTGCAACTATGGCACAAGAATCAATGTCGTGCCTGTCTAGACATCCCCACAGCACTTTGTGGGAAAGGTTCCTTCTGAGGAGGATGCACTAGTATCCTGACTGTGCGATTAGCCAAAGTTCTAGCTGACTTCCTTTTTAAGTGGGAGGGACAAATGCAACAAGGATGTCCTTTATAGGGTATTAGACTGCTGCAGATGTTGCCAGATTCCTACACTTTCTTCATTTTAGGGTGGAGATACCTGTTTAATATTTCTTAATATGATTAATTTTCCCTATAAAATTGTTTAATTATTTCTAACAGCCCTTATGTTAAATAATGAACACTTGGGTGCATATTCGGATCACATTTTAAAAGCACATAAGGGGTGTAGGTTCCTGATTAGGGTCCTTCAAACACTAAGCTCCCCTGGAGTGTGGATTTCTAATTAGGACTCTTCAAATGAAAACTGCCCTAGTGTGTACATTTAAGACTACCTTCCACATCCATAGATATCAGTAGGTTCACACTTATTTTATTTTATTTATTGTTTTTCATTTCATTATTTTTCATTAAGATATAAATTTTATTTATTTATTTGAGAGGTAGAGTTACATACAGAGGGAGTGAGAAACAGAGAGAAAGGTCTTCCGTTTGTTGGTTCACTCCCAAATGGCCACAAGGGTTGGAGCTGGGCTGATTTGAAGCCAGGAACCAGGAACTTCTTCCAGGTCTCCCACATGGGTGCAGGGGCCCAAGCATCTGGGCCATCTTCCACTGCTTCACCAGGCATAGCAGAAAGCTGGATTAGAAGAGGAACAGCTGGGCCGGCGCCGTGGCTCAGTAGGCTAATCCTCCGCCTTGCGGCGCCGGCACACCGGGTTCTAGTCCCGGTCGGGGCACCGATCCTGTCCCGGTTGCCCCTCTTCCAGGCCAGCTCTCTGCTGTGGCCAGGGAGTGCAGTGGAGGATGGCCCAAGTTCTTGGGCCCTGCACCCCATGGGAGACCAGGATAAGCACCTGGCTCCTGCCATCGGAACAGCGCGGTGCGCCGGCCGCAGCGCGCCTACCGCGGCGGCCATTGGAGGGTGAACCAACGGCAAAAAGGAAGACCTTTCTCTCTGTCTCCCTCTACTGTCCACTCTGCCTGTCAAATAAATAAATAAATAAATAATCATAGTAGAAGAGGAACAGCTGGGACTTGAACTGGCCCCCATATGGGATGCCGGTAAGCAGTTTTATAAACTTTGACAAATATATCAATGGTGTAACCACCACAATCATAATATAGATCAAATGTTTCACTTCAAAATGTTTCCTCATGACATGACATACTCAATACCTTGATTTTTTAAAGATACAACTATTTTATTTATTTTTCCATTTTAGTTAAAAGAAACACAGAGAAAAACAAAGAGGGATAGATCTTCCATCCTTGGTTCACTTCCCAAATGCACACCACAGCTGCAGCTTGGACAGGCCAAAGCCAGGAGCCTGGAACTTCGTCTGGGTCTTCTCTTTCTGTGTGACTCTGACTTTCAAATAAATAAAATAAATATTTAAAAAAATGAAAAAAAGAAAGCAGTAGAAGATGTCCCAAGTGCTTGGACCCCTGCACCCACGTGGGAGACCCAAAAGAAGATCCTGGCTCCTGGCTTCAGATCAGCTTAGCTCTGGCCTTTGCATCCATTTGGGCAGTTAACTAGCAGATGGAAGACCTCTCTCTCTCTCTCTCTCTCTCTGTAACTCTGTCTTTTAAATAAATAAATAAATCTTTTAAAAAAATGTATACTACTTGGAGCTGGCGTCATGGCGTAGTGGGTGAAGCTGCTGTGTATAGCACTGGCATCCCATATGGGAACCGGTTTGAGTAATGGCTGCTCCACTTCCAATCCAGTTCCCTGCTAATGCATCTGGGAAAGCAGTGGAGGATGGTTCAAGTGCTTTGGCTCCTGCAGCCATGTGGGAGACCTGAAGGAAAGTCCTAGCTCCTGGCTTCAGATTGATCCACCTCCAGATATTGTGGCAATCTGGGGGGTGAATCAGCAGATGGAAGATTTCTCTCTGTGTCTCTACATCTCTTTCTCTGTAACTCTGACTTTAAAAAATACATAAATTAGTATTTAAAAGTAATAAAATAAAAATATCTGCTATATAAATTAAAAGGAGGAAAATTATCATTCATATTTTCCCACATATTTAGAGTTTTTGATGCACTTCATTCATTCTTACATATTGAACTTGCCATCTAGTGTCATTTCATTTTATTTTGAAGAATTTTCTTAACATTTTATGTAGTGTAATTCTCCTGATAATGAACTTGAGTATTCAGCTTACACTGAAAATGTCTTAATTATCCCTTCAATTTTGAGGCTAGCTTTCCTGGATAAAGGACTCTTGGCTGGCAGACTTCTTCCCTTCCATCAGCAGTTTGAATATGTTGTTCCAATGATTTGTATAATTTATCACAAGAAGTGGACTGTTAATCTTATATCTGAACTTCTGTATGAAATATCTTTTTTGCTGCTTTCAAGATTTTCTTCTTGTCATAGGCTTTTGGCTTATTCATCATGATATGTCTACAGTGGGTTACTTTGTGTTCTTTCTGTTTTGAGTTTTTCAAATTTCTTGGTTCTGTAATTATGCTTTACTTCAAATTTAAGAAATGGACAAATATTATTATTTTATTCTCCTTTTCTTGGGATTACAGTTAGATTTTTGTTGAGTTGTTTCATGTTGCCCACAGGTTTCTGAGGTTTTATTCATTATTTTAAAATCATTTATCTTTTTATTGTTTGGATTGGCTGTTTTCTTTATTTTAAGATTTATTTCTTATTTATTTGAAAGGCAGAGTTACAGAGAGAGAGAGAGAGAGAGAGAGAGAGAGAGAGAGAATGTTCCATTTGCTGGTTAAATCTCCAAATGGCTGCAATGGCTAGAGCTGGGCCAGGCTGAAGCCTGGAGCCTGGAACTCCGTCTGGGTCTCCCATGTGGGGGCAGGGGTCCAAGCACTTGGGCCGTGCTCCACAGCTTTTCCAGGCTGTCAGCAGGGAGTTGAATTGGAAATGGAGCAATCAGGACTCGATCTAACGTTCATAGGGAATGCTGGCATCACAGGGAATGCTGGCATCACAGGCAGCAGCCTAACTCTCTGTGCCACAGTGCCAGCCCTAGCTGGTTTATTTTTGAGCTCACAAATTCTTCTGAGATCTGCAATCTGTTACTGAGTTCATTTAGTAAACATGCACTTCAGTTCTAGAATTTCCTCTTTTAAAAATTCCACTGCTCCATTGACATTCTCTTTGTTTAGTAACACATTTTTCTGCTTTAAAAAAAGACTTATTTGCTTATTTGAAAGGCAAAGTGGTGGGGGTTGGGGAGTGACACACACAGAGACACTCCCCAAATGGCTGCAACAGCCAGGGTTAGGACAGGCTGAAGCCAGAAGCTCAGAACTCCATTTTGATGTCCCACGTGGGTGGCAGAGACCTAGGTACTTGGGCTATCCATCCTTTGCTTTCTCGGGTACGTTAGCAGGTAGCTGGATAAAGAAGCAGAGCAGCCGGGACTTGAACCAGCACTCAAATATGGGATGCTGGCAGCACAAGCAGTGGTTTAACCTTAGCTAGTATTTTCCTTCAGTTTTTGAACATATTTTAAATAGCTCTTTAAATGTGCTTTAGAGATTTTGTCTGATAAATTCTACATGTGAACTCTGTTAGTTTCTGCTGACTTCTTTTTGTTCCTTCAGTATGAGTCACTTTCTTGTCCCATTACGTGTCTGGTAATTTTTGGTTGAAAACTAGGTATTATAGATAATATACTATAGTGACTCCATGTCAAGTTGTTCTGAAGATTATTATCCTTTTTTCTAGCAGATAGTTAACTTGCATTAATTCAACCTCTGAACCTTTGCTCCACTATGGTACGTAGATGCTGTTATCTATGATCTTATGCCATTGTTGGGGCTCAGAAAATGATACTCTAAAGTTTGGTGTTTTGGCATGCTATGTACTTTTGAATAAAATCAGAAGGCCCTAGAAGCTTCCTCACATTCAATGACTGTGATCTTCTCTTTTATTCTTAACTCCAAGTACAGGGGAATCTGTTTCTGAGGTTTCCTTATCTGCTTGAAGAAATTGTTCCAAAAGAAATGTAATTGTCTTAAACTCCATATCTCGGAATCACAACAAATAACCAGGAATCACAACAAATAGCCAGAAACGAGTAGCTATGGAAGAAGAGACTAAAAGTCATCTCCATACCCAGACAGATGTTTCATTTATTCTTCTAAGGATAGCTCCAAGAAATCATCTGGGAAACTTTATCTGTATAATAACAAACCCTTGGTCTGTATTGAAGTTCCATTCATCATCTTCCTCACAGCTGAGAGGAATTTTATGCCAGGTCATTATTTACTTCTTGTGCTCACCCATTTCTTAAAAAAACCCATTAACTACTGCTCTGAAGTAGACTGCAACTGCCCCATTTTTTTCTCTCTCTTCTGAAGATGCTATTTATGCTTCAAATATCTGACTCTTCCTTTGAGTTTAATATTTTGGATAGTTCACATGCTAATGCAGACAATACATTCATATACTTTTTTTTAGAGAAGATTTATTTATTTATTTGAAAGTCAGAGTTACAGAGAGAGAGAGAGAGAGAGAGAGAGAGAGGTCTTCCATCCGTTGGTTTACTCCCCAATTGGCTGCAATAGCCAGAACTGCGCCGATCTGAAGCCAGGAGCCAAGAGCTTCTTCCAGGTCTCCCACACGGGCACAGGGGCCCAAGGACTTGGGCCAGCCTCTACTGCTCTCCCAGGCCACAGCAGAGAGCTGGGTCGGAAGAGAAGTAGCTGGGACTAGAACTGGTGCCCATATGGGATGCCGGCGCTTCAGACCAGGGCGTTAACCCACTGTGCCACAGCGCTGGCCCCGTCATTCATATACTTTTAAAATCCTGTTAATTTCTCTATTGCCAGTTAATCCAAGAAAACCTTCAGCAGATGGAAGGGAAATTCCTCTTCACTTCTATCCCATCCCATTGTTAGTTTTTCAGGCTGCCCTTCTGTGGTTCTACATTGTGTTTGCTGAATTTGACGAGTGGCCAAGGATTTCGGCAGAAATAGAGTTCATTCTCTCTGTGATATCCTTGCTTGTAAGAGTTCTCCCTTAATTTTCTTATTTCTAGTTACTGTACCTACTTGGAGGTTCATATTCTGACAATGTAAGCACATCTGATTTTAGCTTTATACCATTCAAATTGCTCAGTTAATAAAATGTACTCAGTTAAGAATGAGGGAGCTGGCACTGTGGTATAGCAGGTAAAGCCACCGCCTGCAATGCCAGCATCGCATATGGGTGCCAGTTCAAGTCCTGGCTGCTGCACTTCAGATCCAGCTCTCTGCTATGGTCTGGGAAAACAGTAGAAGATGGCCCAAATCCTTGGGCCCTTGCACCCACGTGGGAGACCCGGAGGAAGCTCCTGGTTCCTGGTTTCAGATTGGCAAAGCTCTGGCCGTTGTGGTCATCTGGGGATTGAACCAGTGGATGGAGGACCTCTCTCTCTCTCTCTCTCTCTCTCTCTCTCTCTCTCTCTCTATGTGTATGTGTAACTCTGACTTTCAAATAAATAAATAAATCTTTAAAAAATTATAAAAAAGAATGGTATCAAACTCACAGGCTTTTTTCACATATCTCTGTATTTTAGGTGTATGTCCCTGTGTCCTCTTCATGCTTTTCACTAGATCCCCAGGGGTCCTTCTCAACCATATATAATTTGTCAGATAGCCAGGAATTGGGGGAGTTTATGTTTTAAATTTTGTTCTCATTCAGGTACTAGGAGTTCCTGAAGGCATGGAGAGGGAGAAAGGATTAGAAGGCCTTTTTAGTGAGATACTAGCAGAAAATTTCCCAGGTTTGGAGAAGGACAGAGACATCTTAGTACAGGAAGCTTATAGAACCCCTAATAAACATGACCAAAAGAGATCCTCACCACGACATGTTGTAATCAAACTCACCACAGTGAAACATAAAGAAAAGATTCTAAAATGTGCAAGATAGAAACATCAGATTACTCTCAGAGGATTTCAAATTAGACTCACAGCAGACTTCTCATCAGAATCCCTACAAGCTAGAAGGGAATGGCGAGATATAGCCCAGGTACTAAGAGAGAAAAACTGCCAGCCCAGAATATTATATCCTGCAAAGCTCTCATTTGTGAATGAAGGTGAAATAAAGACTTTTCATAGCAAACAGAAACTGAAAGAATTTGTTGCCACTCATCCTGCCCTGCAAAAGATGCTTAAAGATGTGTTACACACAGAAACACAGAAACATGGTCATCAATATGAAAGAAGGTAAAGGAAGGAAACCTCACAGCAAAAGATCGCAGGAAGCTCAATTTCTCTTTGACATAGAATTAAAATCTGATTCTGTGTTAAAGTAATTTATTATGTTCTCTTGATGTCTGTTAAATTCTAATTGTTCAAAAACAGCTGCATTTTTATTAAGAGCTATGGGTTATTTAAATATGTGCTTATCTTCAAAGATTTGAATAATCACCTTGTAACAGTGATCAAATTTGGTCTATGTTATGTCATGATTTTAAGGAATCTTATTTCAACCAGATATTGTGGATTTTGAGCCTTCTTGGCATTCTTGACAGGCATTCAAAAAATCAAAGTTTCAAACAATCTGGACTCTAAAATTTCCAGTAAATCTTGGACTTTGGTTTTCCAGTTTGGGCCCAACTGAAAAAATTGAAGGACCTATGTCTCTCAACTTATAGAGACACCAACTAATCAGGCTATTTGGATTATATTAGAAGTACTGTCAAGATGTGACGTGGTACTAAATTTTAAGTTTCTATAATGGAAAATGCTATTAATACAAAGGATTGAAAATTAAAAAGTCTAATGATCTTGTGTTACTAGACATGATAGTTATCTTAATGAGAAAGCCCCAGAAGCCTAAAGGGTTAAATACTTGCAAAATCCTACATGTGCTTTCAAAAATACTGTGAAGTAAGCAAGTGCCTCTTGTTGGTTGATGAGTTTATAATTTTGGACATGGCAACTTAAAGTCTTTTGCCATCCACAGTTATATATGATTTGCTGCTCATAAAACTAAAGTGTTGTTGGTTCTGTGTTTAGCTGTCCTCCTCTAGGTTCCTAGGGACTTTTTCCAGCCACCTCTATTGTATTCAGTACTTTGGGATGGCTCTGTAAACAGATGAAGCCAATAATGTATCAACAGTACCAACTGAGAGAAAGTATAGTTAACTGAGTTTACTAAAAACAAAAAAGCAATTCAAATCAATCGGCAATCTACAAAAAGAGTTAAAGATTTTAAAAGCTATTATTAAAATTGCTATATTGGTCTATTATGTTATGTTATATGTGTGTACATATTGTATGTCCACATGGGAAAATTTTATTAAGAGTTTTATTTTAATTGGCTTAAGATAAGATTGTCCATAAATTTAAGCTGCTAAAATTAATCAAAGATACATTTTAACTCGTGTCACCCGAATCTCTGCATCATATGTTTTATACTTGTTGGTAGAAAGAAACTAAAAACATTTTATATGGTTGTGCTTAAGTTTACTGGTTAAACAAACTACACCATGTTAGATATTTAAGAGGTGTTTTCAAATACATGATTCTTAAAATTTATAGAAGGCATTGGACCTTCTGGTAAATGTTTTCTTAAGTTGTTATCGAATGGTTGAAACTGTTTGCTAAGTATTCATGTAATTTTGCTATTGTCAGCAAGCAATCTAGGACTTGACCCCTCATTTCTCTATTCTAAGCCCAACTTGTTCTTTGATTTCTCTATTCTTCTCAAGGTAGGAAACTAATTCTATTATGAAGGAATCTGTAGGATGCACAATTTAATCCTTAGACCTTATAAAAGAAATGGCTATCATTTTTCTGTAATAGTATAGCCAAAATAAGAGCTTAAATAATAATCTCAGAGTCAAAGGGATCACACAAATAAGATTAGTGTCGGCTAATACTAACTGATAAAACAAAAAAAAAGGGATTAAGGATACAACATGGTAAGGGGGAGACACAGCAGACTCATAGAAGGGCAGATGTCCTAAATAGCACTCTGGCCTCAGTATGAGCCCTTAAGGCATTTGGATCTGGCTGAAGAGCCTATGAGAGTATTTTAGGCATGGAAAGCCAAGACACTCTGGAAAAAAAAAAGAAGAAGAAGAAGAAGAAGAAGGAGAAGGAGAAGGAGAAGGAGAAGGAGAAGGAGAAGGAGAAGGAGAAGGAGAAGGAAAAGAAGACCTGAATGAAGGATCTCAGCGAGTGTGATCCCAGTGGAAAGAACAGGGCCATCAAGGTAGGAGGTACCTTTCTCTGAAGGGAGGAGAGAACTTCCACTTTGACTAGGACCCTGTCGGCATAAGATCAAAGTCGGCAAACCCTAAAGGTTTCCATAGCCTCGGCAACTCATGACTAGAGCCTAGTGAGATTACTGACGCCATAAACAAGAGTGTTAAATTGTTAAAACAACATCAAGAGTCACTGTGTACTTACGTCCCATGTGGGATCTGTCCTTAATGGGTTGTCCAATGTGAAGTAATGATATAGCTAGTAATGAAACAGTATTTTTACACTTTGTGTTTCTGTGTGGGTGCAAACTGATGAAATCTTTACTTAGTATATACTGAAGCGATCTTCCATATATAAAGATAATTGAAAATTAAAAAAAAAAACCCCTTGGTGTTAAATTGGAAATTACATAGAAAATTAATCAATCTTTTAAAAAAAATCTCATGCAGGATCTCTGTCATTAATGTGCTGTACACTGTTATTTAATGCTATAACTAGTACTCCAACAGTATTTTTTCACTTTGTGTTGCTATGTGAGGGCAAACTGTTGAAATCTTTATATATACTAAACTGATTTTCTGTATATAAAGAGAATTCAAAATGAAAAAAAAAATCTCATAGCTAGATTTACTTCGCCATCAGCGAAGTAAACAGGAAGTAGAAAAAGCTCCCTTTCAGACCAAATGGAAAGAATGTTTTTAAGTGAGAATATAATTTTCCTCATGGGCATTGTCTACCTTCGAAAAACTACTACAGAACATGCCTGTGACTATAGACTTGTAGTTCAGGCCACTGAAGATTAGAGATGGGACTTGGGCACTCCCTTGACTTGCATCCTCTGGTCTGCTTTAACAAAAACCAGGAGGAAAGAAAGCTAGGCACCAGAAGCAATGGGTGGCAGGCCTATTAATGGCTGATCTGTACAGTGATCTGCCCTCAAGGAGACCCAACAGGCCAGTCCACTGTAGTGGCTTTCAATGTGGTAAGCCTGGGCTTCAGCAGAAGTCAGCTTGTGAAGAGCCCTGGCAGCTCTGCCAAGAGTTGGATCACTGGAAATGGACCTGCCCTGGAGTCGAAGGATGCCCAGGTCAGAGCCACAGATCTTATTGGCTCTAAGCTGAAAAGCCCTTCACTCAGCCCAACTTCCAAAGTGACCACTGCAACTGAGGGGACGGCCAAGCAGGGTCAGCAACATTGCAGGCAGAACTGTAAATTTCTTGTTAGAGATGCCCCCTGCCTTTACCTGGCCAGCTCTCCTCCCAGGCCAGCTAGTAGTGAAAGTCAACAGGGTGCCTTCCCCCAGGAGGTTCAGACCTCCCTTAGGATATACCCCATGCAAAGAGATAGATAGGTCTGGGCCTCTTAACTTACAAGGCCTAAAGCCCAACAGATTATTACCAGGCCCCTTCTATCAGGTTCTATTTGCCTCTCAATCAGAAAACTTAATTGTAACTTAGACAGCACCTTTCTTAGCTCCTCTAATAATGACTCTGTCCTTTGTTCTAGACCCTGTCTAGCGCACTTGGGCCTCATTCCTTTGTAATCATAACCTTTACTCTAGCACCAGTGTCTCTACTCCCAACCTGTGTGTACTGATGGTCCTCTTCCCCACTTAATGCTGTATAATTGTTCAGACCTGGTTAATGCCACTCTTAGGATCATTGGTTACTATCCTCACCCTGTCTTTTATGACCTTGTCTAAATATGATCAGAGTCGGCAAACTTGGAAGGCTTCCATAGCCTTGGCACCTCATGACGAGAGCCTAGGGTGGTTACTGGCGCCATAAACTAGAGTGTCAATTTGTTGGGTCAACAACAGGAGTCACTGTGCACTTGCTCTTCATGTGGGATTTCTGTCCTTAATGTGCTGTACATTGTGATTTAATGCTATAACTGGTACTCAAACAGTATGTTTCACTTTGTGTTTCTGTGTGGGTGCAAACTGTTGAAATCTTTACTTAATACATACTCAATTGATCTTCTGTATATAAAGAGAATTGAAAATGAATCTTGATGCAAATGAAGGGGAGAGGGATCGGGAGAGGGGAGGGTTGCGGGTGGGAGGGAAGTTATGGGAGGGGGAAGCCATTGTAATCTATAAGCTGTATATTGGAAATTTATATTCATTAAATAAAAGTTAAAAAAATAAATTTGGTTCTCACTACTTATGTAGTTTTTGCCCTGCCATGTTTTGTTTTCCCTTTTTAATTTCTTATTTTTTGAGGGTATCCAGGGCTTTATTTTGTAATGCAGAGGCCATACCATGGCCCCAACCCCACTTCCCACTCTGCACTTCTTAAATGTTTGTCACTCTAGGAGACCCAGCAATCCCCTTCATGATCTTTTGAAGATTATTGAACTGGAAAATTATACCCTTATTTCTCTTAAACAGATCAAAAGCATTACTTACATTTTACATAGATAGCAAAAGTTATACTAAAATATACTAATTTCTTATTTAAAAGATTTATTTATTTATTTGAAAGGCAGAGTTACACACAGAGAGGAGAAGCAGAAGCAGAGAGAGAGAGAGAGAGAGAGAGAGAGAGAGACAGAGAGAGAGGTCTTCCATCTGCTGTTCACTCCCCAATTGGCCACAACAGCCAGAACTGCGCCGAATCGAAGCCAGAAGCCAGGAGCTTCTTCTGGGTCTCCCACATGAGTGCAGGGTCCCAAGGACTTGGGCCATCTTCTTCTGCTTTGCCGGTCCATAGCAGAGAGCTGGCTCGGAAGTGGAAAAGCTGGGACTTGAACCGGCGTCCATATGGGAGGCCTTCCCTGCAGGAGACGACTTTAACCACTATGGCACAGTGCCAGCCCCTTCTCTTTTAAATTTCTAGTTGCTTTCAGAATTCTGGTATCAGGCACATTTAGTTGTTAAGGATGCAGTTTTATCCACTGCAGGTTTCACACCTAGAGCTGTAGGGGACGAGTAGCACCCTTAGGATAGTTTTCCACTGTGAGGTCAGAATTAGTCCCCAGATGAGCAGCTTCTCACAACAAACATTTGTATTCTCAGATAGTTTTTTGTGGTTCAGTAAGTAAAAAGGGGCTTAGCTGGGTGTTTCCTGTGCAATGCTGCTCACAGAATTGGAGTTAAGTTTTCAGCTGGGGATGTCGTCTGAAGGCTAGACTTGGATTGGAGTATCGGCTTCCAAGATTGGGCACTCACATGGATATTTGCAAGAAGGCCTGGTTCTCTGCTGGTTGTTGGCAAGATACGTAGTTCATTATGTGGGACTCTGAGTAAACAGAGCATGCAAGGAGGAAGTTTCAGTGCCTTTTTTGACCTAGTCTTCCAAGTCCCATATATTTGCCTCTGCTTTATGCTTTTCTTTAAAAATGAGTCACTGGGTCCAGTGCTGTGGCATAGTGGATTAAGCCTCTGTCTGGCATGCCACATGGGTACTGGTTCAAGTCCCAGATGCTCCACTTAAGATCCAGTTCTTTGCTATGGCCTGGGAAAGCAGTAGAAGATGACCCAAGTCCTTGGGCCCCTGCACCTGTGTGGGAGACCCAGAAGAAGCTCCAGGTTCCTGGCTTCAGATCGGCCCAGCTCCACCTGTTGAGAACATTTAGGCAGTGAACCAGTGGATAGAAGCCTTCTCTCTCTTTCTCCCTCCCTCCTTCACTCCCTCTCTCTCTGCCTTTCAAATAATTTTTTTTAAAAAAAATTAAAAAAAAACACAGTCACTAAGTCCAGCCCACATTCAAGGGTAAGGGATTTAAATTTGACCACTTGAAGACAAAAAAAAATTGAAAGATTTTGTGGACATAATTGTAAAAACCACCCCAGGTCACTAAACCCCAAGCCTCCAATTCTTGCTATTTTCAGATGAAGTTTTTCAAGATTAAACTCTCTTCAGGATTCACTCTTCTTTTGGATACTTTACTGTCCTTTAAATAGTTTTTTAAAAAGTTTATCCAATTTTTGTAATTATTATCTATGTGGGATTTGTGTGACCTATTTTTCTTGTGTGCTATTACAAAAAACTCCCCTATGTCAAATTATTTTAATGTAATATAGAAACAATATAAGGAGTAGCCTGAATTTTGTCACCATAACAAGAGAGAAACCAGCTTTTTCATGTTATTGGTGGTGCCAGGGTTAAAGTCAGAGAACAGCTCAGAATTACTAAAAATAATATATCAAACCTGTAAGCAATAGCAACATCAGGGAGTAAGTTTAAACTGCAAATCTGGAGTTAGAATCCACAAGCTTAAAGAAGCAGGTCAGAAGTGTATATGGTAGAGTTGAATTTACTAAAACAAAGATGAATGGGGTAAGAACACCTGTGGTAATAGCCAAGTTGGGAAAAGAGTGCTTTTTCAAATTCTGATTCCTAGAAGACAGGAGGCACGGAGCAGTAGAGACAGACACCTGGGAGACAGCAAAGAGAAGGCCTGTGGACATTCAGTACCAGGCCTGGCTTAGTGGCATCTCATTTTCCTCCTGACCCTGTGCTTCAAATTAATCTCCATGGTTTCTTCTTTGAAGATCCTTAGTACCAGCAATTTGATCTTAACACAAATGATTATTTGCAATTACTCACTTCAAAAAGCTCTGGGCAGGAGATAGGGATTCCTTTAGAAATGTCACTGATACATGAAAGATTGCCAGATGACCTAATATTTTCATGTGCAAAATACCATAATAAAAAGTTTTAATGGAGCAACAATAATAGCCACAATGAAGTTCTGGGTAATGTTTGAGGCATTCTGTTGTGTCCATGTAGCCTACTAAAAACACTGCACACTAAAAAACATACTGAAACAATGCCCTAGATGTTGAAGTGTGGACCTCAAGTACACATTAGAGACAACTGAGACCTCAAAATATATATGCACAATACTGACCAACTTGCCTTGATACCTACAACCAATCATTTTTAATGTCTAATGTATTTATTTTTTAGCTTTTATTTAATAAATATAAATTTCAAAAGCACAACTTTTGAATTACAGCACTTTTTTCCCCCATAACCTCCCTCCCATGTGAAAACCATCCCATCTCCTACTCCCTCTCCCATCCCATTCTTCATTAAGATTCATTTTTAATTATCTTTATATACAGAAGATCAACTTAGTATATACTAAGTAAAGATTTCAACAGATTGCACCCACACAGACACACAAAGTATAAAGTACGGTTTAAAGACTAGTTTTACCATTAATTTGCGTAGTACAACACATTAAGGACAGAGATCCTACATGGGGAGTAAGTGCACAGTGACTCCTGTTGTTGATTTAACAATTGACACCCTTACTTATGACGTAAGTAATCACCGAGGCTCTGTTATGAGCTGCCAAGGCTATGGAAGCCTCTTGAGTTCACAGACTCTGATCTTATTTAGAGAAGGCCATAAGCAAAGTGGAAGTTCTCTCCTCCCTTCAGAGAAAGTTGCCTCCTTCTTTGATGGCCCGTTCTTTCCACTGGGATCTCACTCACAGAGATCTTTCATTTAGGTCATTTTTTGCTGGAGTGTCTTGGCTTTCCATGCCTGAGAAACTCTCATGGACTTTTTAGCCAGATTCGAATGCCTGAAGGGCTGATTCTGAGGCCAGAGTGCTGTTTAGGGCATTTGCCATTCTATGAGTCTGCTGTGTATCCCGCTTCCCATGTTGGCTCGTTCTCTCCTTTTTAATTCTATCAATGATTATTAGCAGACACTAGTCTTATTTATGTGATCCCTTTGACACTTACTCCTATCTTTATGATCAATTATGCACTTAAACTGATCATTTAACTAGTAAGATTGCATTGGTACCTGCCAACATAATGGAATTTGTAGTCCCATGGCACATTTCTAGCTCTACCATTAGGGGTAAGTCTGAGTGAACGTGTGCCGAATTGTATATCTCCTCCCTCTTTTAATCCCAGTCTTATTTTTAACAGGGATCGATTTTCAGTTAAATTTAAACACCTAAGAATAATTGTGTGTTAATTAAAGAGTTCAACCAATGGTATTAAGTAGAAAAATAAAATACTAAAAAGAATAAAATAGTAAGCTGTTCCTCGACAGCCAGGACAAGGACTGAGCAAGTCACTGTTTCTCATAGTGAAATTTCACTTCTACAGGTTTTCTTTTAGGTGCTCATTTAGTTGTCACCAATCAGGGAGAATATATGATATTTGTCCCTTTGGGACTGGCTTATTTCACTCAGGATGATGTTTTCCAGATTCCTCCATTATGTTGCAAATGACGGATGCCATTGTTTTTTACTGCTGTATAATATTCTATAGAGTACATATACCATAATTTCTTTATCCAGTCTTCTGTTGATGGGCATTTAGGTTGATTCCATGTCTTAACTATTGTGAATTGAGCTGCAATAAACATTGATGTGCAGATAGCTCTTTTATTTTCCAATTTAATTTCCCTTGGGTAGATTCCTAGGAGTGGGATGGCTGGGTCATGTGGTAGGGCAATATTCAGGTTTCTGAGGCATCTCCAAACTGTCTTCCATAGTGGCTTTACCAGTTTGCATTCCCACCAACAGTGGATTAGTGTGCCTTTTTCCCCACGTCCTCAGCAGACTCTGTTGTTAGTTGATTTCTGTATGTAAGCCATTCTAACTGGGCTGAGGTGAAACCTCATTGTGGTTGTGATTTGCATTTCCCTGATGGTTAGTGATCCCAAACATTTTTTCATGTGTCTGTTGACTGTTTGGATTTCCACTTTACAACCAATCATTCAGCTACAGACTTAGCTTTTCTAATATGGGATTGAGACATTTCGTAATTTTGGCTTTAAAATTTTTGTTCCATTCCTCGGGGCTGGTGCTGTAGTATAGTGGTAAAGCCACCACCTGAAGTTCTGGCATCCTATATGAGCGCCTTTTGGAGTCTTGGATGTTCCACTTCTGATCCAGCTCCCTGCTAATGCACCCAGGAAAAAAGCAGTGGAAGATGGTTCAAGTGCTTGGGCTCCTGGACCCATGTGGAAGACCCAGAAGAAGCTCCAGGTTCCTGGCTTTGAATCGGCCCAGCTCCGGCTGTTGAGGCCATTTGGGGAGTAAACCAGTGAATGGAAATTCTCTCTCTCTCTTTCTCTACCTCTGCCTCTCTGTAACTCTACCTTTCAAATAAATAAATTTTAAAATTCTTGTTTCTTTTCTGTCCCTCTAATGTAAATCCACAGAATGTGATCTCTGTGTAAGATTGAGCTCTTTATTTTATTTTTTAAAGATTTATTTATTTATTTGAGAGGCACAGAATTACAGACAGAGACAGGGAGAGACAGAGAGAGAGGTCTTCCATTCACTTGTTCACTCCCCAAATGTCTGCAATGGCTGCAGCTGGGTAGATCCAAAGCCAGGAGCCAAGAGCCAGGATCTAACATCCAGGAGCCAGGATCCAGGATCCAGGAGCCTTCTCTGGATCTCCCACATGGGTACAGGGGCCCAAGGACTTGTGCCATCTTCCACTGCTTTTGCAGGCCATAGCAGAGAGCTGGATTGGAAGAGGAGCAGCCAAGACTCCAAGCAGTGCCCATATGGGATGCTGGTGCCACAGTTGGAGGCTTAACCTACTATACTGTAGCACTGGTCCCAAGTTCTTTATTTTACCAGTAAATACCTTAACTCTACTCTCAGTCCTTTACTTTTTTTTTTTTTGACAGGCAGAGTCAGACAGTGAGAGAGGGAGACAGAGAGAAAAGTCTTCCTTTTCCATTGGTTCACCCCCCAATTGAATGAAGCCAAAGCTTCATCCATGTCTCCCACATGGGTGAAGGTACCCAATTACTTGGGCCATCTTCTGCTGCTCTCCCAGGGTGTTAGCAAGGAGCTGGATTAGAAGTGGAGCATCCAGGAATTGAACAGCTGCACATATGGGATGCAAGCATCACAGGCAATCGCTTAACCCGCTGCACCACAAGGCTGGCTCCCCAATAATGACTTTGGAGCACAGCATAATAAGAATCTATCTGGCATTTGCCTTTCTTTTCGGCATTGTTGGTGCTCTTCAGAGCATCAGCCAGGAGAGTCATGAGCACCATCCTGGTGGCATGGAAGGAGAGTAGACAAGAGGTAGTCCTTTTAAAATCAATAACCATGTGTCATAAATTGACTTTTCTTTCTTTTTTTTTTTTTGACAGGCAGGGTTAGACAGAGAGAGAGACAGAGAGAAAGGTCTTCCTTTTTGCCGTTGGTTCACCCTCCAATGGCCACTGCGGCCGGAGTGCTGCGGCCAGCGTATCACGCTGATCCGAAGCCAGGAGCCAGGTGCTTCTCCTGGTCTCCCATGGGGGTGCAGGGCCCAAGCACTTGGGCCATCCTCCACTGCCTTCCTGGGCCACAGCAGAGAGCTGGACTGGAAGAGGAGCAACCGGGACAGAATCCGGTGACCCAACCGGGACTAGAACCCAGGGTGCCGGCGCCGCGGGGAAAGGATTAGCCAAGTGAGCTGCGGCACCAGCCTACTTTTTATTTTCTCTTAACCTGTTCTGAATTATTCAAATCATAACCCACTCAATATTCACAACAACCTTGTGAGATAGTCAGGTTATGTAATTATTATCCCAGGTGGGGATATCAAGGCCTAGAAAATTTAAATGACTTGCTTAATACACAAATTTAGGATTTAACATCAGGTAAACTGGTCCAGAGCAGTTTCAGCAAATTCATTTCAGAACTCTTAGGACATTACCTCAACAAAGCAAAATTGCACTATTGCAAGGATGCTTTCAAGCATTTATCTAGACATAAACATTAAATAAATTCTGCTTTATGACTGGAAAAACAGTGTTGCTTTTGCTTTTCAACTTAGGTATTATGGAATCCATGCAGTAGGGAGGCCTCTGTTTTAGTTTACTGCAAAACCACCTAGCTTTCTTTATTGTGCCTGTGACTTATACTACAAAGATCTGATTTTTCTGCATTCTTTGTAGCAGAGCCCATTTCCTCCAAATTCATATGTAGGATGTGAGGGGTGGTTGAGGTCTGCTTGGTGCCAAAGCAGCTTAGAGTTGTGCTGTGGATGTATTATGGTTCTATTTTCCTATTATCTGAGGAGCCACAGTGGTCCCAGAGCAGTTTGAGAGGACATGAGCCTCAAGTGCTGCAAAAGGGACAATAGAGTGTGGAAGACAGGTCAAAGGCACTGGGGCCTGGAGAGAATAATTAAGTCAGACTCTCAATATAAAAAAGAACTAATTTTGGGGTTGACAGTGTGGCACAAAGTGTTAAGCTGTTGTCTGCAGTGCTTGCACTCCATTTGGGTGCCAGTTTGAGTCCTGGCTACTCTACTGTTGATTCAGCCTCCTACCAATATGCCTGGGAAAGCAGCGGAGGATAGCCCAGGTGCTTGGGCCCCTGCACCCATGTGGAAGACCTGCAAGAAGCTCCTGGATCCAGGATCCTGGATTGCAGTCATTTGGGAAGTAAACCTGTGGGTGGGAGATTTTCTCTTTCCTACTCTGTCTCTCTCTGTCTCTCTCTCTCTTTAGTAATTCTGACTTATAACTAAATCAATAAATCTTTAAAAATAGAAAATTAATTTTATTAACTTTTCATAAAATACTAGATGAAACATTTATTTTTATTTTTAAAATCTATCTGTGTTGGGGCAGGTGTTTGGCCTCACTTAGCCACTTTAAGATAATGGTTGTGGTGCCTGAATCTTGTATCAGAGTGCCTGAGTTTCAACTTCAGTTTTGGCAACTGATTTCAGCTTTCTGATGGTGTGGACCCTGGAAGACAGGAGTGATGGCTCAAGTAGTTGGGTTCTTGCCACCCCTGTGGGAGACCTGGATTGAATTCCTGGCTTCTAGCTTAAGCCTTCTGTTTGTTATGGGTATATGGGGAGTGGGCCAGAGGATGGGGGCTCTCTCTCCTTCTGTTTGTCTGCCTCTCAAACAAATAAAACATTAAAAAAATCTGTTTGAATTACAACACATATTATTTGCTATTAAACATACATTAATACTTTTATTTACAATGCTACAATGGAATTACAAAGCAAGATTTTATTTGTGTCTTTACTGGTAACTAGACAATTAGAATATATGGCTCACTGGGAAAATACTTTCCTAATGTTTATGTTTGCCATCAATCAAGATTGTCTCTTCCTTCAGGGCTCACTTAATGATGCTATGAAAAAAAAATCTATTTTCTGCATTAATAAATACTACATTCCATGCCAGAACATACACTAACCCATTGTTGTCAAATCATTTGTTTCCTGTTCCAGAAATATCTTTAAAGGAAACAATGATCTTCTTCCAGCTAATTAGAAAATCTATGTATCTATTAATTTCATTGATGAGATCTAGAAATAGATTTTAGAAGATTCAGGGGGTCTTTGGGTACCATTCCTTGGAGGGATGGTGTAGTAGGAATAATCATTCATAATGAAAATAATCATGATCAAATGTTATGCTTCTTTAGTATTGAAAGGATAGCATGTTCGAATACTTTGAACAATCTGGTTTAGGGAACACAAATTTCTTTCTCAAATCCCAGAGGCATTTTCCTTGATCAGGAGTCCTTCACACACAGACCATTTCTGTTGGGATTTAAAGGGTGGCTTCAACATATTCATCCTCTATATATACAAGTAATTATTATGTTATCCTTCCTCTACAAAGATGATACTGCTCATCATGGTCACTCAGACACGTTTTTAGAAATCGTGATCTCAATAGCTGGGTAGGTTTCTACAATTTAACCCACATACCATCCTACTCTTCTTCCTGTGATTATGGGGGCTTTTGGTCAAATGACTCCAAAAAAGATTAAGAATCTGACCTTGGCCTCAGTGATATGATGCACTATCATAGTTATTTAATTGGTCTGGTATAATCTATCTCTGAAGAGTTTTCAATAAGTTTTGAACATCAAATAAATATCAAGAACCAAAAGACATGGGAATAAGACTGGGAACACAGAATAAAGGAAGATGTAGGAATGGATTGATCACTAATCTGGGTCAGAGGATCAAAGGCAAAATAAAGCCATAGGTTGAGTAAAGTCCCAGGCTTGGAAGCTGTTAGCCAATTCAAACTAGTGAATTCAGATACTGAAGGCAAGAATAAGTCTGGGGGCCAGCACTGTGGCATAGCAGGTAAAGTTGCTGCCTGCAGTGCTGGCATTCCATATGGATGCCGGTTTCAGTCCCAACTGCTCATCTTCCAGTCCAGCTCTCTGCTATGGCCTGGGAAAGCAGTAGAAGATGGCCTAAGCCCTTAGGCCCCTGCATCCTCATGGGAGACATGGAAGAAGCTCCCAGGGATAAAGGTCAAAACAAACAAGGGCCAGAGCTAGGTATGGAGACAAGAATTAGCAGGGTAAAGACACAGAAGAAGACTAGAAGTCTGAAAACCAAGGAAACTGGAACCAAGAAGATCCATAAGAACTGAAAGAGAACTTTAGTTAAAGGCAAAGATAAAATACCAGTAATGAGAGGACTTCAAGATAAATTACTTTTTCTATTTACAGTTCACAGCTTTGATATAGGATCTTATTTGGCATTGTAAGAAGGTATACAGCTAGAGAACCCAATGAACTACACAAACCCTGGCCTAATCATCTCTTCCCTACATAAGGTCACTGAGAGACTCACATAATAGGTGAGAAAAGCAAAATGATGATTTATTATTACTTTGGATTTGAGCTCTAAATCCTAGTTCAAAACACAAGTAAGCATGCTTGAAGGATATGTTTTCTTCTCCCCTCCCCTCCCCTCCCCTTCCTTTCCATTCCTTTCTTTTTTCTTTTCCTATTACATCTCATAATACTTCTTTGCTTTTCAAATTAGATATTAAACCATGCTGGCTAGTTTTAGAGGAAACAACAATGTATTGATTAATTTTTTTCTGGTCTTGCATATGCTTATCCATCATCCTATAACATTCATAACTAGAAAACCAGAGGCAATCCGTGCCTACTCTGATAAATAATATCATCATTGCTCCTGTTTGAGAGGGTCTCTTTGTCCATTTTGTGCTGCTATTACAGAATACCTTAGAGTTAATAATTAATTGAGTGGAAATTTATTCTCTCAAAATTCTTGAAGCTAGAAAGTCCAGGTTCAAGGTGTCATCAAGTTAAGATTCTATCTCTCTGCTTTAAAGATGGTACACTGAGGGCTGAGTCCTCCAAAAGGGAAGGAAAACTATATATTCACATGGCAGAAGATCAGCAGACAAAGCTCACACTCCTGCAATCTCTTTTTCTAGTGGCATTAATACATTTATGAAGGTGGAGCCCTCGTGACTTGAATAGCTCCCAATGGGCTCTACCTGCCAACACTTTTGCATTGGAGAATAAGTTTCCAACACAAGAATTTTGGAGAGAATGAATACATTCAAACTGTAGCGTTGGGAATGGGATAATATGGTTCAAAGAAAAAAATGTAGATTTTGAACTAATTTCCTTAAAAGAATATGTAGTGGAAAGTACAGGATATGGTAATAGAAGGTTTTGTCACTATGTGACTTGGGAAAAGTCACTTAAACTCACCTGTAACATGGATATACTGTCACTACCTATTTCAAAAGGATGGTTTTAAATAGAAAATGAGATAATACACTTGCATACATATACATACACACATATACATATGCATACAGTCTTGTGTGTGTCTACGTATAAACACTAAAGTGAAGGAAGGCTACAGGGAGAGAGGGAAGTATGGTTATCTTCTTAGAATTGTATCTATGGAATACATGAAATATGTTCTCTATATAGGCATACAAATTTTAAAAAAAGAAAAAGATGTTTGACAAGCCCAAGTAGAAATAAGGTTGGAAAATGAGTCATTACAGATCATAAAATTCAGATGCATTATTGGGTTGGGGAAAACATGATACTGAAGAAAATATTTACTCTCTGGCCAAGATGGGGTAAAGGGGAAAATATTTACTCTCTGGCCTGAAACAACTATAAAACTAGACAAAAGCAATGCCTGTTCTATAAATTGAGCATCAGACAGTGAAGGACACTAAGCCCTGTGCCACAGAATACAAATTAGGTGAGCCCTCAATTGTCCAACCTTAGCAATTGAAGGGAATTTTCACATTATGACACAAGCCATAGAAACAGGGGCCCTATTTTCACATGGATCTTGAGTAGTTCCTATCTCCACTAGCCAGAGCAGAAAAACCTCATAAATCATGGGGTATTACTTAGAGTACTCAGAAGACTTTAACTTCAGTAGTTGGGTAAAACTAAGCTTCAACTAAACAAGTATCCTTGTTTACAAGGTTATCCTTCCTAACAAGTATTAAAATCAAGATATGAAAGAATAAACTTCCCAATCACTTAATTGCAACCTAGAACAAAGATCAATAATATTCACAAGTGAAGCTTCTGCACTGAAAAAGAAACACTCAGCAAAGTGAAGAGTCAACTGACCCAATGGGAGAAAATATTTGCAAACTATACAACTGATAAAGGATTAATATCTAGAATCTATAAAGAGCTCAAGAAACTCAACAACAACAAAACAAACAATTCACTTAAGAAATGGGCAAAGAATTTGAAAAGGCATTTTTCAAGAGAGGAAATTTAAATGGTCAACAGACACACAAAAAAAATTCTCAGGATCACTAGTCATAAGGAAAATGCAAATCAAAATCACAATGAGATTTCATCTCACCCCAGTTATAATGGCTTTCACACATAAATCAAAAAACAAAAAATGCTGGCAGGGATGTGGTTGGTGGAAAAATATTTGAAGAAATAATGGCTGAAACATTTACAAATTCAATAAAAACTAAAAATCCACAAATACAAGAAGCTCAACAAACCTCAAACTCAAGCTCAAAAACGTAAAGAAAATAACACTAAAGCATATCATAATCAAATTGCTTGAACTCAGAGAAATATTTAAAATTAGCCAGAGGCAAAAAGAACATTGTATATGTAGGAAGAAAGATCTGGATGACAGCCAATCAATAGTTGTAAATAACTCAAGCAAGAAGGCATAAAAGCTACATATTTCATGTGTTGAAATTAAATAAAGGGGGCTAGCACTGCAATGTAGTTAAGCTTCCCCCTGTGCTGCCAGCATCACATATGGGCACTGCTTCGAGACCCGACTGCTCCACTTCTGATCCAACTCTCTGCTAATGGCATGGAAAAGCAGTGGAAGGTGGCCCAAGTTCTTGGGGTCTTGCACCCACATGAGAGATTTGGAAGAAGCTCCTGGCTTCTGGCTCCTGGCTTAGGATCAGCCCAGCTTTAGCAACTGCAGATATTTGGGGAGTGAACCAGTGGATTGAAGACCTCTCTCACTCTGTCTTTCCCTCTCTGTCTGTAACTCTGCTTTTTAAATAAGTGAATAAATAAATATTTTTAAAAAAATGTAAATAAACAAAAGCTGCTCATCTAGGATGCTATGCCCAGTACAAACATATTTCCAAAATGAAGGTAAATTAGACTTTAACAGTGATACACAAGCTGCAAAATTAGTCACTAACATCCTCTGCACTATAAGAAAGATCAGAGAAAATATTCCAGACATGAAGCAAGTGATACCAGCAAAAAATTGTGATTATACAAAGGAATGAGGAGTACTAGAAACTGTAACTCTGGGCAGGCATGAACAAAAATTTCTTATTATTCAAGTATCTTTAAAGGAGAATGGATTTTTTAAAAAAGCCTCAATTATGATAATTTATGATAATATGATAATATACACAAAGAGTCTTCAAAAAGTTCATGGAAAGGATGGGCATTGTGGTATAGTAGCTTAAGCATTCCATAATGGGGTCCCTGTTCAAGTCTTCAAGTCTTGACTTCTCCACTTATGATCCAGCTTCCTGCTAATGTGCCTGGAAAGCAGCAGATGGCCCAAGTTGGGCTCCTGCCATCCAAATGAGAGACTTTTATGGAATTTCTGGCTCCTGGTTTCAACTTGGGTTAGCCCTGGCTCTTGTGGCCATCTGCGTAGTGAACCAGAATATGATGCACATGCATTCTCTCTCTCTCTCTCTCTCTCTCTCTCTCTCTCTTTCTTTCTCTCTCTCTTTGCCTTTTAAACAAACAAGTGGAAAACATGTGTTCTGAAAAAGCTATGCATGCATTTTAAAAATTATTTTTGCAGCAAAATGAATTTATCTTTTAACCCCAGTTTCAATAAACATTTTGAATTACCTTTTGTAGATAGAAATAAAATGTATAAAAACAGCTCAGAGGCTGAGATGATAGGAATGGAAGAAAAATATATGACAAAATTGCACTCAATGTTGGGACAAGAGACATATAAATAAAGTGTTTTAAGGTTCTTATAGTGGTGTAATATCATTTAAACGTAAATTGAGATAAATTGAATTGGTAAATACTAATCTTTAACTTAAAATAACCACTAGGGTTGGCCATTTTGACAAGCGGTTAAGAAGCTAACTGTTAAAATGCACACATCCCATATTACACTACCTAGATTTGATAGCTGACTCCTGACTCCAGCTTCTTGATGATGCAGACCTTGGGAGGAAGCAAGAGTGGCTCATATAATTGAGTTTCAGCCACCCATTTGAGAGACTTGGATTGTTTTTGAGGCTCCTGGCTTTAGTCCTTGAGCAGTTGTGGGCATTTTGGGAGTAAATCAGGAGATGATAGCTCTCTCTCTCTCTCTCGCTCTCACTCTTGCTCTCTCTCTCTCCATGTTTCTCTGCCTCTCACATAAATACGCAAAAATAAATTAAATTTTTCCAAAAATAGCCTCTAAAATGATACAACAAAGTTTTAAGCCATTAAAAGAAATAAATGGAATAACTTAAAAAATAAAAGCAAAAAAGTGGAAATGGGAACAAAAAACCATGCAGGACAAAAGAAAAATAGTAATACAGTAGATTTAAATTCAACTCTATTGACATTTATGTGAGATGTAAATGGTCTAAAAATCCAAATTTTGAAAAGTAGAGATTATGAGACTGGTTATAAAGCAAGAAAATGCCCCCTATAGGAATCTGGTTTAAATATAAAGGTAAAATAGTTTAGAAATAAAAGTTATAAAGAGTATCAAAGATACCATGCTGACAGTAATCAAAGGAAACTTGAAGTAACTGCATTTATATCAGGTAACATAGATTTCAGATGATGACTACAAAGGATAGATGACTACAAAGAAGGCTATTTGCTGATAAAGTGTTAATCAAAAGTATATAAATATCCTTTAAGTTAATTAATCCATGAAAAACAGAGTCTATTAAAACATAAGTTTATTTTTATGTATTTTTGAAATCTAGGTAATGTTTTACTAAAATATGCATTTCCACAAACTGTTTGAAATTATTAAAACTAGAATTTCTGTACTGTGATTTTTTTTTAATTTCTAAGGAAATGTAATACTATTTACCACAGCCCTGAAACAATTTATACAGCTACCAACAAGGCAGAAGTGTTCCAATTTTTCTATATCCTCAGTAATACTTGTTCTTTTCTATTTTTTGTTATTTTAGATAGTAGCCTTCTTAGTGAATATGAGATGGTATCTTTTAGTTTTACTTAATTTATTTGAAAGGGAGATTATATATTCTGTCTACTGGTTCACTCCCCAAATGCCTACAGCAGCTGAGACTAGGCAAGCTGAAACCAGAAGCCAAGAACTCTACCTGGGTTTCCCATGTGGGTGGAAGGAACTCAAGTACTTCTGCTGCCTCCCAAATGCATCAGCAGGAAGCTGGATGGGAAGAAGAAATGAGACTTGATCCTAAGCATTCTGATATGGGATGTGAGCATCTTAAGTGGTTGCTTAACCTGCTGCACCACATTGCTCACCTTCAGGATAGTATCTTATTGTAATTTTGATTTGTATCTCCTTAATGAGTAGTGCTTATTGATCATCTGTATATCTTCTTTGGAGACATTTTTGTTCTAGTCCTTGGACAACTTTTTAATTGGATTGTTTTGTTGATGTTGTTGACTTGTAAGGGTTCACATTCTGGCTACTAACTTGTTATCAGATATGTGGTTTGAGAATATTTTCTCCCATTCAGTAGATCTTCCATCTCCTTTATTTTTCCATTAAGAAAAATTGTATTTACTAGAGAGAGAGAGACAGAGAGAGAGAGTTCCATCCACTGGTTCACTCTTCAAATGCCCAACTACAACAGCCAGGGCTGGGCCAAGATGAATCCAGGAACGTGGAACTTTATCGAAGTCATTCACATAGGAGTGAGGGATCCAAGTACTTGAGCCACCATCTGTTGCCTCCCAGAGTACATGTTGGCAAAATGTTAGATTGGAAGCAGAATAGCCAGGGTCCCATCTCAGGCATTCTATATAGGATGTGGATATCCCAGTTGTTGGCTTAACCCACTGTACTACGATGCCTACCCTTCCATTTTTTTTTTTAGGCCAGAGAGTAAATTTTGTCTTTGTTAATTATTTGAGAGGCAGAGAAGCAGACAGAGAGATGGACACAGACAGATATACAGAATTACCATCTTCTGACTCATGCTCCAAATGCTTGCAATACCCAGGACTAGGCCAGGCCAGAGGCCAGGAATCCAATCAAGGTTTTTTACAAAGGTGGCAGAGATACAGCTACTTGACTCACCATCGCTGTCTGCATTTGCAGGAAACAGGAGACAGGAGCTAGAGCTGGGATTCAAATTCAGGAAGTCATCCTAGCTCGTGTCTTAAGCTAAATGTCTACTTCTTGCCTTCATTTATGAAAGATAGCTCTGCTCAATATAAGATTCTTGGTTGACAATGTTTTGGGAACTCTTTCTTACACCCCACTAATTCCTGACTGATTTATCTATTGTTTTCACTAATGCTTTGGGGAGCATAAATTGTTCTACAATGCAATCAAAATTTGGCTCCTAGAAAGGAATAGTTTCTTAGACTGCATTTGATGTTTATTCTGACTCCAGCATGCTTCCTCCCTGCCTGCTTTTCATACATACTCATTCTCAATATTTGTGGCAGATTGGTAGTAGGATCTTTGTTGTATACCAGAATCCATAGTTGCTCAAGTCCCTATATAATTCATTTTATTGTCCCATATACTTTAAATCACATCAATATTACATACAATACCTAATACAATATAAATTCTATGTAAGTAGTTATTACACTGTATTATTTAGGGAATAATTATAAGAAAAAAGTTGCACATGTTCAGTACAGATGCATTTTAAAAACTATTTTTGATCCATGGTTGGTTGAACAAGAATATGGAACCTGCGCACAAGGAGGGCTTTCTGTCTGTGGCTTGGTTCACTGACAGTCCTATAGGATAGCCTTTTACTGCAACCTCCACTCTTATTGAGACCACTCTTTAGGTTTGAGCTTCTTCATTCCTTGTTGTAAATGAAGTCAGTTTCTGTGGGAAGAAATTAGGTGCTATCTGGTTTACACTATGCTCTCACCAGGCAAAGTGTGTATAAGATAAATGGAAACATACCTCACTCCATCTAATTCCACCTTTTATTGCAAGAATATTGTTACTTACCCCTTATGGTAGAGCTAGAAACATGCCATGGGACTACAAATTCCATTATGTTGGCAGGTACCAATGCAATCTTACTAGTTAAATGATCAGTTTAAGTGCATAATTGATCATAAAGATAGGAGTAAGTGTCAAAGGGATCACATAAATAAGACTAGTGTCTGCTAATAATCATTGATAGAATTAAAAAGGAGAGAACGAGCCAACATGGGAAGCGGGATACACAGCAGACTCATAGAATGGCAAATGCCCTAAACAGCACTCTGGCCTCAGAATCAGCCCTTCAGGCATTCGAATCTGGCTAAAAAGTCCATGAGAGTTTCTCAGGCATGGAAAGCCAAGACACTCCAGCAAAAAATGACCTAAATGAAAGATCTCTGTGAGTGAGATCCCAGTGGAAAGAACGGGCCATCAAAGAAGGAGGCAACTTTCTCTGAAGGGAGGAGAGAACTTCCACTTTGCTTATGGCCTTCTCTAAATAAGATCAGAGTCTGTGAACTCAAGAGGCTTCCATAGCCTTGGCAGCTCATAACAGAGCCTCGGTGATTACTTACGTCATAAGTAAGGGTGTCAATTGTTAAATCAACAACAGGAGTCACTGTGCACTTACTCCCCATGTAGGATCTCTGTCCTTAATGTGTTGTACTACGCAAATTAATGGTAAAACTAGTCTTTAAACCGTACTTTATACTTTGTGTGTCTGTGTGGGTGCAATCTGTTGAAATCTTTACTTAGTATATACTAAGTTGATCTTCTGTATATAAAGATAATTAAAAATGAATCTTAATGAAGAATGGGATGGGAGAGGGAGTAGGAGATGGGATGGTTTTCACATGGGAGGGAGGTTATGGGGGAAAAAGTGCTGTAATTCAAAAGTTGTGCTTTTGAAATTTATATTTATTAAATAAGTTTTCTAAAAATATAAATAAATGTATTACATTTCTTTCTGAGTTTTTAATGGTTTTATGTGTGTGTGCACTAGATACTAGACTTAGGTCTTTAAAACAGGGATAAGATTATATTTTACGTACTGTTTTGAAACACAAGAGTATAAATTATGAGTGTATGACAGTGCCATTGCTAAGGATTACAAATACTATAGATATGTTATTTTTATTTGGGGTAGCATAACTTAAAAGAAAGCATATTTAAAATTTTATATGTATAGTTTTTTAAAAGATTTATTTATTTATTTGAAAGTCAGAGTTACACACAGAGAGAGGAAAGGCAGAGAGAGAGAGAGAGAGAGAGAGATTGGTCTTCTATCCACTGTTTCACTCCCCAGATGGCCACAATGGCTGGAGCTGGTGCCGATCCAAAGCCAGGAGCCAGGAGTTTCTTCTGGATCTCCGATGCACGTGCAGGGCCCCAAGGATTTGGGCCATCTTCTATTGCTTTCCAGGCTGTAGCAGAGAGCTGGATTGGAAGTGGAGCAGTCAGGTCTTGAAATGGAGCCCATATGGGATGCCGGCGCTTTAGGCCAGGGTGTTAACCCATTGCACCACAGCGCTGACCTACATGTAAAGTTTTTTACACTTTCTTAAAAAATGATAAAAATAATGTTTCAAACTAAAATTAGAAGTAATTAAAATAAATATTGATTAATATTTTTAATAATATTACATATGAATCATGGTGCCAAATGCATACACTGTCACATCAAATTCCAACCCAATCCCCCCCTCCACTTACCTCCAGAGTCTCTGAGTTGTCTTTTTTTTCTCCAAAGAAACTATTTATTTAAGGAATACAAACTTCATGCATTTCATAAGTACAACTTTAGGAACATAGTGATTCTTCCCACCATACTCACCCTCCCACCCACCCTCCTACCCCTCCTTCTCTTCCCTCTCAAATTCCCAGTCCCATTCTCCACTAAGATCCATTTTCAATTAACTTTATGCGCAGAAGACCAACTCTATACTAAGTAAAGAGTTCTGAGTAATCTTTTGGTGCCCTTGCCGAAAGAATCCCCTGTGATACAGGCTTTCTTCACAAGCCTCACAAGTCCATGAGTTAGCTTCTAAGACCACTGTGGAAATTGAAAATCAGCACCTTGTTCTATACAAGTGGAAAAAGATGAGATGTGAGAGTGAATCAGACTTTTGGAGATGGAAGTGCTTTGAGATTATCTAAGTCTGGCTACAAAATACCTGTTGTTTTATTTTAGGATACCCATATATGATATTTTCTGGCATAGATTTATAATTTGGTGTTTAGGGAAAATAAAATTAGGTTTGGAGTATTGATTAAGAAAATGATTTTTTAATCTAGAGGAAGCTTTTTTTATTGATTGATTTGAAAGACAGAATGATGGGGGTGATAATGAATCTTCTATCTGTTGATTCACTCACCAAATGCCTGCAGCAGCTGGAGCTAGACCAACCTATATCCAGGGGCTCCATCTGGGTCTCCAACATGGGTGACAGGGACCCAAGTAGTTTGGGCCATTATCTGCTGCCTTCGAGGCACATTAGCATGATGCTGAATCAGGAGTAGAGTAGCCAGGACTTCAGTTGGCATTCTGATATGGATGAGAGTGTCTAAAGTGGTGGTTTAACCCACTGTGCCACAATGTTTGCCTCTCATCATAATTTTCATAAAATGAACTAATATAGTCAATTCTCTGTGCCTTACACTGTACTTAGCACTTTAACGTGTATCATGTCATCTAACCTACAGATGAGGGAGCAGAGGCTGTGAGGTTTTGGCATACAGCCTATTTATGACAAAACCAGAATTTGAATTCAGGTGTTTATGATTCCAAAATCCATGCAATCTAGTACAGTGTTTTACAAAAGAAGCTCCAGTGGCTATTGGCGGGTAGAAATTTATTTTCTATATTTTACCTTAGAATATTAAAAATTATTTAATTCAATATACTATTGCACAAAAATATTGAGTTTGTGGATGGCATTGGAAGGGTGGGTAAAAGTTGTTCTTTGTTCCCTGAAGAGCTTATAACTGTGGTGGAGAGAACATGCACATTTAGACCATAGTGCTCAACAGTGTCTATGTGTGACCAAGTTCTTAGACTATGCAGAATAATATTCCTGACATTAATGGGGAAGACTTTAGGAAAGAGGTAAAATAAAAGTTAGGATCTGGATGATAGAAAGTTGGTTCCTCAAGTTTGGATCAATATTCCCTTCATTTCTTTTTTTCTCAACACTCATCATAGTGCCAGTTACACAGTGTGTCCTTTATCATCAAGTGTAATGCAATATGAGGACAGACTAAGGGGGATGAAACAAAATTCTGTAGTTAGGACTGTAAAAGTATGTGTGGTGGAAAGAGCAGAGAAGGTAGATTCAGACTGTGTCCTAGGGTTTTGTTTGGCTAATGGAGTTGTGTGTGTTTGAATAGGTGAGATGATATCGACTGGGCTTGAACTCTTCATTTGGAAGCAATGGAAGTATACGTTGACTAATTTGAATTACACATATGCACATATACATACCTATATAAGCACAGATAAATACACATACATAATACATATGCACATACATTTATACATTAGAAAGATGTAGGGTATCTTTCAGAACTTCAGGGAATGAACAACACAAGGCCTTAGGAAGATCAAGAACTATGACAATTCCAAGACCACAGGAACTAAATTGTATACTAGTCAGTATTCTGCTCTTTGGATGAATCAGATCCCAATAACTTTCAATTCTTTGAGTTGAGATTCAAATTCCAGAGGAAGTCTGGTAGGCTTATGTAACTGGCCTTTGAATAGAAGGTGGGATGATATCCAAATTAGGGTAAAGGGCTGTTTTTCTAAGGCAAATAATGGTGCTATTAAAAAATGTGAGTGTGATTTTGCTACATAACTAAAAACATCAGATAACTACTATACCACTGAAAGTGGAATTTAGAGAGAGGAATTTTCTAGAAGTGTTTAGGATGGTTAGAAGAGAGCAGGGAGGCAGATTAAGAAAATCATTTGGAATAGCTTATATGGGTTTCATGACAATAAAAAAAGGGAAAAATAAACTAACTTGACAGAAGAAATTAAACCAAAAATAGGAGCTAGAGAACTTGAAGAGAGAACTATCAAACAACAACAACAACAACAACAACAACAACATGATTTAGCTGTGTCAAATACTCTAGTCAAAGAAAACATATTTTTCTTTTTTGTCTTCCAGAAAGCTTTTATTTAAGGTATACAAACTTCATTCATTTCATAAATACAACTTTGGGAGCCTAGAGACTCTTCCCAGCCTATGAAAACATAATTTAAGGAAGAAAATTTGATTATTCTGGAAATCTTCTATTCATAACATTGGAGATAAATAACCTTCCTAACATATGGGGCTCCTACACCCAACACACACTTAAAAAACTTTCTCTTTGTTGCTGTCAAGAATAGCATCAGAAATCTTTAATGTGATAACCAAACCTTCTGTGATGTGTTTTCTTATTCCCCCTCAAGCCAAGTCTCCTCATGCCATTTCATGCTCTAGATGTCTTTTACCTCCCTCTATAATTTGTCCCCTGTGATTGACATTCCTTCTCCTAAAAACCAGGTTAATTTTTTACTTACCTAACAAAATGCAGTTTAAATGCCATCTTCTTCAGGAAAACTTCTCTGATCCTTTGCGTTTAGGTTAATGGTACTCTGATGTGCTCCCACAGCAAACATTCTGTGGCGTTGCATCCCAACACATATCACAGTGCTTGGTACATGGTAGGTACTCAAAGTATGTTAAATGACTCAATAAACAAATAAATTAATGCATGAATGGGCTTTGGTACCACAGAAAGTGGTTGTCTGAATGTGATTGGTTCAAAAATAGCTTTTAAAAGAGAATTAAGGCCGGCGCCGTGGCTCACTAGGCTAATCCTCTGCCTTGCGGCGCCGGCACACCGGGTTCTAGTCCCGGTCGGGGCACCGATCCTGTCCTGGTTGCCCCTCTTCCAGGCCAGCTCTCTGCTGTGGCCAGGGAGTGCAGTGGAGGATGGTTCAAGTGCTTGGGCCCTGCACCCCATGGGAGACCAGGAGAAGCACCTGGCTCCTGCCATTGGATTGGCGCGGTGCGCCGGCCGCAGCGCACCAACCGTGGCGGTCATTGGAGGGTGAACCAACGGCAAAAGGAAGACCTTTCTCTCTGTCTCTCTCTCTCTCTCACTGTCCACTCTGTCTGTCAAAAAAAAAAAGAGAGAATTAAGAGGAGCTAGTGCTATGGCATAGTGGGTAAAGCCATCACCTGTAGTATTGGCATCCCATATGGGCACGGGTTTGAATCCCGGATGCTCCATTTCCAATCCATCTCTCTGCTGCGGCCTGAGAAAGCAGTAGAAGATGGCCTAACCCTGCACCCACATGGGAGACCAGGAAGAAGCTCTCAGCTCCTGGCTTTGGATTGGTGCAGCTCTTGCCATTGTGGCCATCTGGGGAGTGAACCAGCAGATGGAAGACTTTCTCTCTCTCTCTCTGCCTTCACCTCTCAAATAAATAAATATTAAAAATAAAAATTAAAAAAAATTAAAAGATTAGTAGAGATTGAGTGTGTGAGTAACTCTATAACTGAAGTGTAAAAAGTTGTTAATCTTGGGTAAAACATGATGAACCCGTAAGCTTCTTGACAGCATAAAATTAATTGTTATACTTTCTAAGCACTAGCTCCAGGATATATCTGGCTAAATTTCAAAAGTGACCTATTGCATGCTCTTATAATATTAGCTGTGGCTCCCCTTTTTGATTACATGAGATCATGAATGGTATGCTGGTCCCCAGTGTTGGTAGTATCTAGGGTACTATTGTGTGGACTTCAAAATGACCTCCTCAAAAAAATTGCCGATGGCCAGTCCAGTAGCTTTCAGTGTTTTTTGACTTCATGGTTGATGGACTTTAATATGTGCCAACAAGTCTTGATAAGGCAGTGAGTGGGAGGAAGGCTTCTTGTCATGTTGGGCCTTTGTATGTGTTCAGGCATGAACTAGTCTTCTTTGTTTGTAATCACAATAGAGGATATATATATATATATATGTGTGTGTGTGTGTGTGTATATATATAAAACACTATAGAGCATGCATCTAGTTTTTAATGCATAGAATCATTTTAAGTTTCTATATCAAATGTGGCTTTACAGCCTGATTATTTTCAAGGACTTTACCATTGTCTTACAGGGCCTGCAAAACAAAAACAATGTTATCAATTTACTTTAGGCTATTAGATGTGCTTTATCTATTCCAGTCCATCGCCGTGGAAATAGATACAACGCAGGGGCCTTGGCAGTATGACAAGCAATTAAGACACCAAGATGTTTAGCGATGTATGAGTATTTTCTCACAGTCAGACCCCAAAGCTTAGCTTGCCAGTGACATTGTTAGTCATTGAATCAATTACACAAGATGGGGGTTGACAGGTGTAATTATATATTTCTGTATTATATATGGCCAGCCACAAAGACCAACAAGCCTGCAACTTTGTACTCATTTATGCAGTTACTTGTCAAGCAAACTATTTGGAGTTGGAGATCCTCTTTGAACTAAAGGAGATCCAAAATAAAATAAACTCCATGGCCAATTCCAACTGATGGCATTGGGTGTATTGAGTTAAAGAATACTGTCATTTGTTACTGGAATGATGTACAGCTGTCAGGTGAGCCTATCCTCACATGTTCTAGAAATACATGTGATTATATGAGACTGGAATGAAGACAATTGATACTAAATATACCAGATGTTTGAAATCAAGTTCATATTAGTAATCTGTTCAAAAATATACAAAAAATTTAAAAATCAAGCCAGTTTGGGTGTGTAGACAATTTTTGTTTATTTTTCTTTCATCGATTGAAATGATTCTGATTCTATTGAGGAAAAACCCGGGCAACATAGTTTAAGAAATTAGTTGCTTTTCACATGCAGTATCTATGTTAGAATAGCTTAAATTTGATTTTAGAGATTATCATTTTTATATTCTCATTCGCCCACAAGTGAGATTTTTTTGAAAAGGCAGAACTGAACCAAATCAGCCTCAAAGTACTTCATAGATTACAAGGGAGATGATTTAAGAAATCTAATTGTCATTTTAATCTCCCTCCTGTTTCACCAAGGCATCCCTCAAAGGCAGGATTTTTTTGTCATTAATGAAATCCTAATTAGCATATGTCTAGATCAGTGTTTGGTGCTGATCTGGGTCAAAGGCACCTATGATGCATTTGTGTTACCAGAGGGTTAACTTGAGCTGTATAAATTAGGTCTGTGCTCCACGTGTGAGCATACTGGGAAATATCCAGCAGTGATCAGCAAATGCATAGATTGAACCCATGTTGTCATGTCTGTTTTCAACCAAATTTTACACATTTAACTGTCCTCAGGAATTCTCAGAACAGGAAATAATTGTAAAATAAATAAACCAAAACTTGAAAACAAAGCTAATTAGCCAAAATGTAACATTACTGTATTAAGATTCACCAATTCTTAAAAAATATACTGTGTTCTTAATTAATAGTTAATTTTAGGAAACAACACTCCGGCCTCAGAATCAGCCCTCAAGGCATTCAGATCTGGCTGAAGAGCCCATGAGAGTATAGCAGGCATGGAAAGCCAAGATATCATGGGAAAAAAAAAAAGACCTAAATGAATGATCTCTGTGAGTGAGATCCCAGTGGAAAGAACGGGGCCATCAAAGAAGGAGATACCCTTCTCCGAAGGGAGGAGAGAACCTCCACTTTGACTATGACCCTATCGGAATAAGACCAAAGTCAGCGAACTCTAAAGGCTTCCATAGCCCTGGCAACTCATGACTAGAGCCTAGGGAGATTACTGACGCCATGAACAGGAGTGTCAAATTGTTAAGTCAGCAACAGGAGTCACTGTGTACTTACACCCCATGCGGGATCTGTCCCTAATGTGTCGTCTAAAGCCAAGTGATGCTATGACTGGTACTGAAACAGTATTTTTATACTTTGCGTTTCTGTGTGGGCGCAGACTGATGAGGTCTTTGCTAATTATATACTGAAGTGATCTTCTGTATATAAAGAGAATTGGAAATGAAAAAAAAAAAAAAACAACCTGGTGTTAAAATGGAAATGGCATAGAAAATTAATTATTTTGAAAAAAAAATTATGTGGGATCTCTGTCTTTAATGTGCTGTACATTGCTATTTAATGTTATAATTAGTAATCCAATGGTAGTTTTTTCACTCGATGTTGCTATGGGGGCAAAATGTTGAAACCTTTACCTAATATATACTAAATTGATCTTCTGTATACAAAGAGAATTGAAAATGAATCTTTACATGAATGGAAGGGGAGGGGGAGCAGGAGGGGGGAAGGTTGCGGGCGGGAGGGAAGTTGTGGGAGGGGGGAAGCCATTGTAACCCACAAGCTATACTTTGGAAATTTATATTCATTAAATAAAAGTTTAATAAAAAAAGTTAATTTTAGTTTTATTTTTAAAAATATGTATTTATTTCTTTATTCAAAATGCAAACTGACAGAGCGAGCGAGCGAGCAAGAGAGAGAGAGAGAGAGCGAGCGAGCTTGCATCTGGTGGTTCATTCCCTAAATGCCTGCAACAGCCAAGCTAGTCAAGGCTGAAGCCAGGAGCCAGGAATTCCATCTTGTCTCCCATGTGGGTGATGGGACCTCAAGTACTTGGGCCACCATTGGCTGCTTCCCTGGCATAATAGCAAGAAGCTGGATCAGAAATGTGTGGTAGCCAGGTACCAAACCAGGCATTCTGATATGGTATGCAGGTGTCCCAGGTGGTGGCTTAACCTGCTGCTCCACAATGCCTACCTCCAAGTTGTATTTTAAAGAGGAATGCATTTATTAAGAATGCAACACTTATCTAGTGCTGTCATGCATACTAAAGGAGAGCACTGCTTGGGATATGGGCCTTCAGGGAACTGTGTTTACATTCAAAAAGGAGACAACAGTAAAACTTGCTCAACTTCTTCCGGGCTAAACAGAGGGGGTAAGAATTAGCAGAGTTGTTGGCATTAACAGAATGAGATTAATCCAGCTAGAACAGTCAGGAAACTCTAGTTAGAGAAATAGAGTAGGAGCCAGAAGTCTGTGGGTATTGATGGGCTAATGAAAGGTGAAGGAATTTCCTTTGAGAGAACAGCATGAAGCCATGACTGAAGTCAGCAGTTAAGGGACTTGGAAAGAAAACTCCTGGCTGGAATGGAGGGCTTGTGTTTGTGAATGTTAAGAGATGGCATTGGAGAGAGAAAGTGAGTGGATCTTGCAGTACTAGGTCCTAGAGTATGAACTGTATTGTGTAGGCGGTTGTGAGCTACAACAAGTAATTGAGAAGAGTGATACTAACAAAATAAATGCTTTCAGGTGATTGGTTGCTTGGCTGTACTGCATTTGTCCTCCATGTCAACAGCATGTGGGAACTTGTTACAAATGCTAATTTTTAATATATATTTCTTAAAGATTTATTTATTTGTTTGAAAGGCAGAGGTACAGAGAAGAGAGGAAGATAGAAGGAGAGAGAGAGAGAGAGAGAGAGAGAGGGAGGGAGGGAGAAAGAGAGAGAGACAGAGAGAGAGAGAAATCTTCCATCTGTTGGTTTACTCCTTAGATGGTCACAATGGCCAGGGCTGAGCCAGGCGAAAGCCAGGAACCAGGAGCTTCTTCCAGGTCTCCCATGTAGGTAACAGGGGCCCAAGCACTTGGTCCCTCTTCCACTGCTTTTCCCCAGGCCATTAGCAAGGAGCTGGATTGGAAGAGGAGCAGCCTGGACATGAACTGGTGTCATATGGGATGCAGGCACTGCAGCATTGGCTTTACCCACTATGCCAAACGTTGACCCCAGAAATGCTAATTCTTGATCCCCATGCCAGACCTATGGCATCAGAAGCCCTGAGGGTGGCGCTCAGAATTCTGGTAAGATAAGCCCCCCCCAGGTGATTCTGACGAAGTTTCGAGTTTGGGAAACTCTATGAATTCAGTCTTCTGTCTTCCTGGGTTCTACACCCATGGATTCAACTAATTGCTGAGCACAAATATTTGAAAAAAATTTTAGAAAGTTCCAAAAATTCAAATCTGAATTTGAATTTGCTTCACAACAAGAAATATGCTGAATCCACACCGATGAAGTGATTTGTAGGCATACTCTGCCATATCATAGGTCGTCAATTACTCTCCAGCACTTGTTACTTGGGCATTGTTCACCTTGAGTCTTGTATACTATGTAATTAAGCCAATGATGCTGATGCTAGTGTCTGTACTGAAAACATACAGCTTTTGTCTTTATTATTTTTCCCTAAACAATACAGTACAACAACTCATTTAGCATTTACATTGTAGTAGTTACCAATAGTATTCCAAAGTATATGGGAAGATTACATAGGTCATATGCCACTTGATGTAAGGACTGGATTTGGGATCTGAGAAGGGTCATAGAACCCACCCCCACGGATACTTAGGGATGACCAAATTATATGAAGGGTGATCAAGTAGAAAGCTGTTGTATAATTAAGCTCCCAGACAAGAAGGACCACTTCTTTTTATGAGTTAAATAAACAGTCCACTCACTTGAGAGTGTAATCAATTGATTTTTCTCACAAGGTGATTAGTTGATTGATGGTCATAGGCAGTGATATATATATATATATATATATATATATATATATATACATGCATTTTAATACATATGGTATATTGTTAAAAATACATGAGCTAGTAGGGTCACCTGCTAATCCAATGGTTTGATCACTGGAAATTTTAGAAAGTATTTGAGTCTCTCTGCTTGTTCACCAGGTAGCTTTTTATCTCACTTCTATATTTTCTCCATCATCTATATCATTATAATAGCCTCCAGGTTTCTTTGACAGGGGTTAGTCATGACTCATCCATATAACATTACTGGAGATTCATACCTCTTTAATAAACTGTTGTTAATTTCTCCAATGCCATTTTTATGGTTGCCATGTGTTTTGAATTTCCTGAAGATTAAAGTCATGTTTATTGCATTTTGGACCTTTTTTTTTGAGGGAGGAGATTCCCTGAGCCTTTGACATATAGACTCTGCCTGCTTGGTACCAGCACAACTTGTAAGTCCAATCAATAGAGAGCTGGAGATGGGGCTGGAGAGAGGAATCTTGGAAGTTGGAAGGATAGAAATCAAAGCAGGTGGGGCAGGCATTTGGCATAATTGTAAACCTGGTGCTTGTGGGGTGGGCATGTGGTGAAGTGGTTAAGTTGCTGCTTGGGAAGCCCACATTCCATATCACAGTGCCTAGGTCAAGTCTCAGCTCCCCTGCTTCTGATCCAGATTCCTGCACACTCCTTGAGGCAGCAGATACTGGCCCAAGCACTTGAGTCCCTGCCACTCATTTGGGAGATCTGGATGGAGTTATGAGTGCCTGCCTTTGGCATGGTGCAGCCCTGGCTGTAGCAGGCATTTGAGTAGTGAACCAGCAGTTGGAAGATCTCTTTGTGTCTCTCTTTCTTTCTCTGTTGGTCTCTAACTTTCAAATAAAATAAAAACAAATTAAAATTAAAAAAAGCACTTGGGATGCCCATAACTCATATCACAATGCCTGGGTTCAAGTCCTGGATCTGTTCCTGATTCCAGCTTCCTGCTACTGTGCATCCAGGGAGGTAGTAGGTGAGGGCTCAAGTAGTTGGACTCATTCTACCCCATGTAGAAGACCTGGATTGAGTTTCCATCTTTTGGCTTTGGCCTGACCAACAGAGGAAAGATTTATCTTTCTCCTCCATTTCTCTACTTTTGAAATAAAATTTAAAAATAAATATCATATGGAAAAGTAATCAAAGCACTAAAATTGGTGACTATTCCTGGTCTTTCAACTAATTATTTTGCCAAAATGAAGGCAAAATTAGTGTCTTGACACTGGTTTATTGAACTTTGGGGTCAAAAGAACAGGGTTTGAATCTACTTTAGCATTTATTGAGATATTCAGCTTTGATTAAGTTTCTTAATCTCTGATCTTCAGTTTCCTCATCTGTGAAATTGGGGGTGGTGGTGTTTCAGTGGGAAGTTATGTATATAACTTTCACAAGCTATAGAGTACAATGCAAAGGTTATTTTCTAGTACAATTATAGGCTGTAGTTTTAGTGATGTGATGCTTAAACCGGCAGCAGAGCTTATCAGAATAGCATCGCCAATTCATGTCTATCTGTGACTTGACACATATGCTCTCAATTTGAGCTACTTATAGTTCCAGCTCGTATACTATTTTCTCTGATCTATGGAGTAGTGTCTCTCTTTTTTTATCACTTCAAAAAAGATTTCTTTATTTGAAAGGCAGAGTGACAGAAGGAAAAACAGAGAGAAAGAGATCTTCCATCTACTAATCACTCCCCACATGGCCACAATGGCCAGGGCCAGGAACCAGGAACTCCATTTGGGCCTTCCACTTGGAGAGCAGGAACCAGGTGCTTGAACCCTCTTCTGCTGCTTTCCCAGGCACATTATCAGTGAGCTAAAAGGGAAGCAGAGCAGCTGGGACTCAAACCAGCACTCTGACATGGGATGCCAGCCTCACAAACTACGGCTTAATCCCCTGCATCACACAGCCAGTCCCAGGATCCCATTCCCCTGTTAGTACAGAAGAGTATCCTGAGAATGAAAGTGTTCCTGCTCATCTCTACATGGCCAGTGTGTAGTACATAGAAGCCAGTGCTCCAGGAGAACTGAAGTCCTGCTGATACATGCAGAAGCAAACATTTGGTGTATTGGACAGCAATTTGCATTTGAATCCTGGTTCCTCTTTGCTATGTGATTTGGGTCAAGTTACTGAATCTCTCTGATTCTCAATTTCCTTTCTGTTACAGGGCACAAGGTCACCTAAGTCACAGAATTTATGAATGCAGAGGAATCATTCATTTGTTTAATTGATAAATATTAACTGAGAACAGACATGGTCTCAGACTGAGACATGGAGAAAGAGGGATGAATAAAAAGACACCTTTTGTTCATGTTTAGAAACAATCATCTGGTAGAACATACAAAATAATGTATAAAAGTCCCATTAACATAGTACTTTGGAATCAAGGATGCTGAATAGACAGCACTCTTGTTACCATTTGCCATTGTTAGTATTTCCATTAGCACTTTCATGCCGACAGATAGAAACTTCACAAGTGCAAGGGACTATTTCCATTCTGGGCTTTGCTAAATGGAACAGTGTCTCTTGATGGCTGAATAAACATGGGGGTAGTTTAACTATATAATATAAGGGTAGTTTCACTTTGTGATGAATTTTTCTGGGAGTCCTTTTGTTCATTGTTTCCCACAACTTGTCAAGAACTTGAAAATATCTGACATTCGAGGATGTTTGGGTAACAAGCAAATAGGAAATTTCCAAGTTCCAAGAGAAAAACAACTAGAGGAATGGGTTAATTACAGGATGCCCCAATTCAAAATTTTCCAAAAAGATTCTACTTGGAAGGCAGTGTAATATGGTGAAAGGAGTGTGGATTTGTAAGAGCAAAGGTTGGAGTTTGAATTTTGTGTTGATCTACTTACTATCTGAGGCTCAGTTTGCTCATCTGTCAAATGGAGGTTGCATTAGAACCTAACTCATAGAATATTGGTGAGAATCACAGAACACATATGAAAAGGCCTTACACCATGTCTGTTAATGTTAGTTCTTTTTTCCCAAGAACACAGTTTCCAGGTGCAGTCTTGCTATAAGTTCTAAGGACCTTTCATTCCACAAGCCTCCAAGTTCTATGGGCTTTGTAGTATTGAAAACATTTGGTAGGAGAGATAAAATTCTGAGATGTAGTATAATGGATAATACTGTTAAGAATAACATATTTGAGAATCTGATCTGTACAGTGATCTGCCCTAAAGGAGACCCAACAGGCCAGTCCACTGCAGTGGCTTTCAATGTGGTAAGCCTGGGCTTCAGCAGAAGTCAGCTTGTGAAGAGCCCTGGCAGCTCTGCCAAGAGTTGGATCACTGGAAATGGACCTGCCCTGGAGTCGAAGGATGCCCAGGTCAGAGCCACAGATCTTATTGGCTCTAAGCTGAAAAGCCCTTCACTCAGCCCAACTTCCAAAGTGACCACTGCAGCTGAGGGGATGGTCAAGTAGGGTCAGCAACATTGAAGGCGGAACTGTAAATTTCTTGTTAGAGATGCCCCCTGCCTTTACCTGGCCAGCTCTCCTCCCAGGCCAGCTAGTAGTGAAAGTCAACAGAGTGCCTTCCCCTATGAGGTTCACACCTCCCTTAGGATGTACCCCATGTGAAGAGATAGATAGGTCTGGGCCTCTTCACTTACAAGGCCTAAAGCCCACCAGATTATTATCAAGCCCCTTCTGTCAGGTTCTATTTGCCTCTCAATCAGAAAAATTACTTGTAGCTTAGACAGCACCTTTCTTAGCTCCTCTAATAATGACTCTGTCCTTTGTTCTAGACCCTGTCTAGCGCACTTGGGCCTCATTCCTTTGTAATCATAACCTCTACTCTAGCACCAGTGTCTCTACTCCCAACCTGTGTGTACTGATGGTCCTCTTCCCCACTTAATGCTGTATAATTGTTCAGACCTGGTTAATGCCACTCTTAGGATCATTGGTTACTATCCTCACCCTGTCTTTTATGACCTTGTCTAAATATGATGAGAGTCGGCAAACTTGGAAGGCTTCCATAGCCTTGGCAACTCATGACGACAGCCTAGGGTGGTTACTGGCACCATAAACTAGAGTGTCAATTTGTTGGGTCAACAACAGGAGCCACTGTGCACTTGCTCCTCATGTGGGATCTCTGTCCTTAATGTGCTGTACATTTTGATTTAATGCTATAACTAGTACTCAAACAGTATGTTTCACTTTGTGTTTCTATGTGGGTGCAAACTGTTGAAATCTTTATACTAAATTGATCTTCTGTATATAAGGAGAATTGAAAATGAATCTTGATGTGAATGGAAGGGGAGAGGGAGCGGGAGAGGGGAGGGTTGTGGGTGGGAGGGAAGTTATGGGAGGGGGAAGCCATTGTAATCCATGAGCCGTACACTGGAAATTTATATTCATTAAATAAAAGTTAAAAAAAAAAGAATAACATATTTGAGAATCTGAGTGCTCAACTTAAGCATGGCTCCATATATTTTGAAGTATTTGGCTACACAGTGCTTTAGACTTGTCTTGCCTGGCATGAATTTGATTTCCCACCAGGCCTCTGAACAGTGTTTCTGTCAAACTGGCTTATTCATTGTTCCCCAAACATGCTGATTACATTTCTACTTGTACATTTTTGCTCAGGCTATCCTCACTCTGGAATGCCTTTGTTCTTCCTTTATTGTCACATACAACCTTCACCCTTAAGAACCAGCTTCAGGATGATCTCCTGCAGAGACTCGTTCCTGATCACCTCATCTAGGGAGTGGGTTACCTTCTGAACTCTTACTTTTTTTAAAAAATGATTTCTTCACTGGTATTCACTGGTTTACTCCTCAAATACCCATGACAGCCAAGGTTGGGCTAGGTCAAAGCCAGGATCCAGGAACTCAATGTGGGTCTCCCACGTGGGTAAGAGGGACCCAACTGCTGGAGCCATCACCTGTTGTCTCCTAGGATGCACATTACCAAGAAGCTGGAATCGGGAGTGGATCCAGGACTCAAACTGAGGCACTCTGATAGGGTATGTAGGCATTCCAAGTGGTGTCTTAACTAATATGCCAAATGCAGCCTCTCCTCTGAACTCTTGCAGCATGCTTATCATCTATGATGCTTGAATTCAAGGGTTAGTTGGATGAATGGTAAATGATTGCACCAATCTAAAACTGACTTGAGTCTATAGGTAAAGAAAATCTTCTGGAAGATGTCTTTCACATTTTATTCATTAAAAGACACAAGTGTTATTTCCTCAACAGGAGGATGTCTGCTGGAAACAGAGGAAATTTTAATGGTGCTATCTAAAAACCTAACATATGCATTGGGTTGTTTAGAAAAAAAATACCTTTTAAAATAATAGCTCATATTCCCAAATTGGGCCCCAAACGTGACCTTTCATGTCATTTATGCAATCATCTTTAAGCAATGAATGCACAGTTATCCTCAAAACATCAGCAGCTAATTGTATATGGAGAAGGAATAAGTGCACCTTTTATGAGTGCCTACTTCGCACTCAGCGCTTTTCCAGGCAGCTTTACAATTTCCGTCACTGAAACCCTTACCATAGTCTGCTTCAAACTAGTTCTTGTCTTCTCTCCAGTGCTACTCATCTTTTGTTTGTCTCAGCATTTGGCACAATGCCTGGCAAATAGTAGGTGCTAAATAAATACTGAACAAATGAATTCGTGCCTAAATGAATGAAATCATGCAAGGCTCAAAATGTTAGCTTTAATGCCTTCCAAGTTTTCTTCCAGAAACAGAGTAAGCCCTCATTTAACATTTCAGGCAAAGATAAAAAGTCTCATGTCTTTCAGCTAGTCATTGCACTGCCCTTTTGTGCCTGGCTTTATGAAGTTGTTAAAAAAAGTTTTCCTTGGAAAACTTTCACCAAGAAACTACCTAATGGAGGCCAGCTGCAACTCCAGGTTTTATGAACACTTTGATAGAAACCACATTAAATAGCAACACTGGTTCACACATCAATTTTGCCATGTTAAATTCCAGCTTGGGCACATGGGGAGTTGATGTGATATTGACTTTTCATCGTCATCATTGCAGAAAATATGATTTGGTCTGGCTCCGTCATTAGCAAACATAAAACAGAATAATCTCAAAGTTTCTTTAAAAAACTCAACATAGTCACAAAGTTTTTTGTTTTCCTGTCTTTGGAGTTCAGTGAAGCAGGTGAGGGTCAAGGATTACCAGAGAAATACTGAAAAGGTTCCCTGAGTGGTAGTAGTAGTTAGGCTGTTTCATTGCAAACTGTGGTAGCTGTGTGGCCTCCCCAGTACTGACAGACTTTTTTTTTTTCTTTTGCTGATTGCCACTGCATTGGTATTTCCCTTTGGTGCAATCTCTGAACTTCATTGGTTCCAGATGTCTCACCCTTTTGCCTCTATTGGCACCCAAGTGGGAGAGGGTACAAATGGCCCAGCAACCACTTAATAGATCCATATGGAGAAAAAAAAGTAGGCGTGTCTTTTGAGCCACAGAAACCTAGATTAGAATTCTGATTCTGCCAAGGCTTTCTGTGTGCTATAGGTAAATCACTTAAGTTGGAAGGACTTCAGTTTCTTCATTTCTAAAATCAGGATAAATACAGTGGAGGACACAGGTTTAGTAAGAGCCAAGCAGTTCTGGGTTTGTTTCCTGGTTCTAATTCCTACTAATTGTGTGACCTTCCCTAAGCTTTAGAGTTTTCATTTGTAAATTGGGACAAAATAGTCCTTGACTGGGCTATGTGTAAAATCTCTGACACATAGTAGGTGCACAATAATGATAGCTATTGTGACTTTTGTAGAAGAGATGAAACAAGACTATGGTAGAAATTTATGATGAAAGATTCTCTGATTCAGTGGTTTTCTTTGAGGGGCTATATTGACTTCCTGGAAGATATTTGCCAGTGTCTAGAGATATTTTTTATTTTCACACCTTAGAGGAAGTGCTACTGTTATATACTGGATAGAGGCCTGTTATGTTGCTGAAGGTCTTGCAACATGTAGTGAAGCTGGCCCTCAAGAAATGATCCACTACAAAATGCTGAGGTTGAAAAATCCTGCTCTACTTTGAGAAACACAATTACTAGATTTACTGAGACTTTTAGAAAGCCATTTAATTTAGTTGTAAGCCTTACATGTTTCTTCTCTTTCTCCCTTCCACTCATGGGGACTATGTACTTTAAAATACCAAGTTCAGTCAGATCCAAATGCCTTAAGGGCTGATCCTGAGGTCAGAGTGTCCACATAGGACCTCTGTCCTTAATGAGTTGTACTATGAGAATTAACTGTAAAACCTGGTTTCAAACAATACTTTATACTTTATGTGTCTATGTGGGTGTAAACTGTAGAAATCTTTACTTAGTATGGATTTGATCGTCTGTATATAAAGTTAATTAAAAATGAATCTTAATGAAGAATGGGGATCGGAGAGGGAGTAGGAGGTGGGACAGGAGTAGGGGTGGGAGGGAGGGTATGGGGAGAAAAATTACTATATTCCTAAAGCTGTACCTATGAAGTTTGTATTCATTATATAAAAGCTCTCTTAAAAACATATCAAGTTCTTACATAGTCATTGATTCTATAATGGCGAAGTTTCCTTTGCAATACTATGGCCTGAAATGCCCTATCGACTTTCATTGTCATATCTTGTTGCTCCAAGAATGAAAATAATCAGATGATTTCTGAATTTGTAGTCTAGCTCTTGTCATCTGGAATCAGATAAATGGAGTCCCACCATTTCCACTTCTTTTTTTTTAAATTTATTTATTTGAAAGGCATAATTGTAGAGAAAGAGAAGGAGATACAGAGATCTTCTATCTGCTGATTCATTCCACAAATGGCTGCAATGGTGGGGGCTGGGCCAGACCGAAGCCAGGAACCAGGAGCTTCATCTGGGTCTACCAAGTAGGGGGCAGGGTCCCAAGCACTTGGGCCTTAGTCTGCTGCTTTCCCAGGCACATAACAGGGAGCTGGATCAGAAGAGGGAGGAGCAGCTGGGATGCAAACCAGTGCCCGCGGGGGATGCTGACGCTGCAGGCAATAGCTTAACCCATCTCAGTTTCCACCACTTTTTTTTTTTTTTTTGACAGGCATAGTGGATAGTGAGAGAGAGACAGAGAGAAAGGTCTTCCTTTTTGCCATTGGTTCACCCTCCAATGGCCGCTGTGGCCGGCGCATCTCGCTGATCCAAAGCCAGGAGCCAGGCGCTTCTCCCGGTCTCCCATGCGGGTGCAGAGCCCAAGGACTTGGGCCATCCTCCACTGCCTTCCCGGGCCATAGCAGAGAGCTGGCCTGGAAGAGGGGCAACCGGGATAGAATCCCGCGCCCCGACCGGGACTAGAACCCGATGTGCCTGTGCCGCAAGGTAGAAGATTACCCTGTTAAGCCATGGCACCGGCCGGTTTCCACCACTTTTAAGGCCAACCAAAGTTAACACAACAGCTTGTGAGACTGTTTTCTTCCCTTGAAGAAAGTAGAGGGACAAGGCAAAGACTTTAAACCTTTAGACCTGGTACATTCTCATGGAAATATACTTTATTTACTTGGTGAATCTGCGTTGAAAACCACATAAATAGGGGCCGGTGCTGTGGCATAGTGGGTAAAGCTGCCGCTTGCAGTGTTGACATCCCATATGAGTGCCGGTTCGAGTCCCTGCTGCTGTACTTCCAATCCAGCTCTCTGATATGGCCTAGGAAAGCAGTAGAAGATGGCCCAAGTCCTTGGGCTTCTGCACCTGCTTGGGAGACCCAGAAGAGGCTCCTGGCTCCTGGCTTCATATCGGAGAAACTCTGGCAGTTGCAGCCAATTGGGGAGTGAACCAGTGGATGGAAGACCTCTCTCTCTCTCTCTCTCTCTCTCTGCCTCTCCTTCTCTCTCTGTGTAACTCTGACTTTCAAATAAATAAATAAATCTTTTTTTAAAAAAAGAAAAAAATACTATAGCCTAAGATTATGATTGTTACAAGTCCGAATAGGCTAGGGTATACTTTGATAAGGAACATAGCTGAATCTGAGTAGTTAATGCAACAAAAACATTTTTATCTCTTGTGCTCCATATGCAGCATGGCTTAGAAGGTAGGTTAACTGCAGGTAGTCACTCCATAGTATCTCATGGCATAATCTCAACACTGTTTTTCAGGGCAAGACAAGAGAGCTCTGGAAAGTCTGACAATTAAATGCCTCTCCCCATAAGTAACACATAGCAGTTTCACTCATACTTCATTGGCCAAAGCAAATGACATGACTGTGCTTAACTTCAAAGGGACTGAGGTTTGCATTCCTCAAGCATGCCCATTTATTCTTCTTGAGAATAATTACATCTTCTTTACCAGTTTTAATGCCAATCGCAATTATCAGCCAGCCGCATGACAGGGTTGGCATTTCATTTTGTAAATTAATGGAATAACTGGTGTTTCCTCACTGATGAGAGATCCACTCCAAATCTACAGCCAATTGAAAGTCAGCATTGTAGAGAAGGAGAGGAATGGAGAGAAAGAGAGAGAGAGAGAGAGAGAGAGAGAGAGAGAGAGAGAGAGAGAGAATCTTCTGTCTGCTGGTTCATTCCCCAAATGTCTGCAATAGACAGGGCTGGGCCAGGCCAAAGCCATGATCCAGATTTTTCTGGGTTTCCAACATGCGTGCAAGGGCCCAAGGACTTGGGCCATCTTCCACTGCTTTTCCAGGTGCATTAGCAGGGAGCTGGATTGGAAGTGGAAGAGCTAGGATTTGAACTGGTGCCCATATAGGATGCCAGTGCTGCAGGTGGCAGCCTTACTTCCTATGCCACAGCACTGGCTCATAATGCCTTCTTTTGAAATCTACTACTCGAAACAGTAATAGTCTTAGTGACTTGCTGTTCCCATTCCCACTGGTTTAGACATGAGTTCCCATTTTTCAGTTCCTTGACTCTCAGATGATTACAAATGTCTCTTCTGGGGTTGATAGTTTAGGAAAGAAGGCTTCCCAGCAAGTCCGTGAGGTGACCTAACCTTCTGAGTGCAGTGAGCTCCTAGTAGCAGTCATACTGGGATCCTATAGGTCCTGCAGTTTTGTGCTTTTCCACCTTACTCTATAGGCCTCTGGCTTCAAAATGCAGGGACTTGTGCCCTTGGCCAGTAGTACAAGTCAGGGTTGTTGCTGCTGAGTTATTGGGATAAAATGAAGTGAGATTGGATGCCAACAGTCAGATGATAGGGTAAGCTCCAGGTGGAGAGCATAGCAACCCTTCTACTCTTTTCCTGGTGCTAGCCTCCAGGTTGCAGAAAATTGGAGCTGGAAATCTGGCCATTACCCAATACATTAACAGATGTGCAATATTAATTTGGTCAGTGTTGATAGTATTAGACTTCTTTAAAGCAGAGACATTGCAGCTGTTATCCTTTGCTACTCAATTTACTTGTTGGCATATCATGAGCCATATTGTTTATTGATATACAGAAATTATTTCTGTATTATCAGTGCATTAATTATAATATACAACATAGTGTAGGAAAGCCACAGCTAGCTGACTCAGTTTCAATGTTTTCCAACTGATTCTGGTACAATTGTTCTTCCTTCCTTGTGTAATCAGAAGTGTCTGAGAATGCTTGTTTTGGAGAGAATTTGAAGGAGAAATGAACCAGGACCTAAGAAGTGAGGTCCATTGGGAACACAAGAATTATTAGACTTTCCAAGAAAATGTGCACACTGTGGTGTTTGTGGAGGCAAAGGGAAGACAGAGGGGAGTGCTTAGGAGCAAGGAGAACTGTAGACCAGAAAAAAAATGTAAGGGGAAAATATCTCATGGGGATGTGAAAAGGAACTCTCAGTAAAGGCTTACTCTATAACATCCATTCTGTAAATCTAATTTGCTAAAGTAACTGCCCCCACTGCACCACCTTCTACCTCCCCTGGCTTTTTTTTTTTTATAACTGCTACCAAATGGCTTCAGTTTTTAATTCTTTACTTTCCGTTTTATGGCCTACAGCTTCATACAAAAGTGTGAGTGCCCTCTCCAGATGGACTGTGCACCTCATTTGGGAAGAAGGGCAGCCGATTTTCATCATCTGGGCCTTTAAGAACTCTCTAGGTAGCCCTAAAATACATAAAAGTGCAAATGGTGGACAGGAAATTTAGCAATGTCTCTTGCTGAACAGTCCAAGTTTGGAGTTTATTCAGTTTGTTTTTCTTTGACTGTTGGTTAGAACTACCAGCATTGCAGGCAAGCTAGAAGGGGGCAGGGGCGGGCGGGGGGGAGGGGATTGGGGGATGGGCTGGGTGAGCAAAGGAACGCGTGCGCAGAACACAAGCCTGTTCTTGCTAGGTGATGCTTTTTATTGTGAAACTGCTTTCCGTGAAGACATTTCCAGTGATCCTGGGTGCTTCATTCCAATTTTGGCCATATGGCTCTGCTCACGAAATTCCTCAGTCTCTTCCAACTGATGGTTTCCCACCACGTGGCTACAAATTGACTACTTGCTTTGCCTAGAGCTTTTAATTGGTTTAAATAATAAACTCCCCAAGTTTTGTTTGTTGGCACACAGAACTGAACACACAATTGCAAATGAGTTGGGCAACCTGCTTTGATTCGGTGATTAGTCATTGCTCTTAATTGTTTTTACAATTTCCACCTGAGCGATCAGGAAATGAAGCGCTGCCTCACACTTCGACCAAGTTGCAAAGAGCCTAACTATGGTATTTCCTTATTGACTGTTTCCTTGCCTGGGAGGAGGCTGCACTGAGATATTGTGGCTTGAGAGGCAGGCGCCACGCAGCTGAAGTCAAGCCTTGGCATTTGAAACTGATTCCCGTCTGACTTGGGGAAGTGATGGAGACAGATTAAGCCATGTAGCATAAAAAGGGACAGGCCCCCAACAGGACTCTGAGGCCCCGGTCAGACTGCAACATAAACACGGAAAACACAAACGCGGCTTTGGGACACAGAGCTTTCCTCCTGTCTCAAAAGAGGGCTTTTTATTTAAGGCTTTGTTTGATTTTGCTTTGCTTAGCCCTCGTTTATTTTCCTTCATCATTGGTGCAGATGGCAGATTAGCGATGCCTTTGGTTTCTTTTTTTGTTTGTTTGTTTTGTTTGGTTTGGTTTGATTTTGTTGTCTTTTCCTTTGGCGGTCAGGTCTCTGAACTTCTGTAGTGGAACTATCAGCAACTGTAATATAGACTCCTTTTTTGGTTTGTTTGTTTTAAAGATGTTTGTTTTTCATTTTAAAAGTTTTATGAAAATTCCCATATGGACACTGTTTCCTGTGTCAGGAAAGTACTCCCCACCCACCAATCACCTACTACCTGCTTCTTGTCCCATTGGTGATTCTTATGGGGACTTAGCTCAAGGGACTGCTCCTGGACAATATCTTCCTGATCTGCTCTCCACCTCCCACTCTAAGCTGACATGAGAACATGACACTTGCTTCCCTTCATGACCCTTGTACTTCGAACAAATACCAAGCATTAACTATGTTTCACTTAATTTGTTGTCATGTTCCATCCTTATTATTAGTATGTATACTCCCAAGGTGAGGGCCAGGAGACATGAGCACAGTTTTATTAAGGTCCTATGGTCCCGTTCGGAGCAAAGATTCACAGATTCTGGAGTGAGTCCAACTTCAGCTTAAATCCCAGCTCTGTGCATTAATAAACTAAATGATTTTGGGGCCAGCGCCATGGCTTAACAGGCTAATCCTCCGCCTTGTGGTGCCAGCACACCGGGTTCTAGTCACGGTCGGGGCGCCGGATTCTATCCCGGTTGCCCCTCTTCCAGGCCAGCTCTCTGCTATGGCCCGGGAAGGCAGTGGAGGATGGCCCAAGTCCTTGGGCCCTGCACCAGCGTGGAAGACCAGGAGAAGCACCTGGCTCCTGGCTTTGGATCAGCGAGATGCGCCGGCCGCAGCGGCCATTGGAGGGTGAACCAATGGCAAAAAGGAAGACCTTTCTCTCTGTCTCTCTCACTATCCACTCTGCCTGTCAAATAAATAAATAAATAAACTAAATGATTTTGGGTAATTTATAGAATCTCTCTGAACTTTATTTTCTTCTGAACTGCAATATCAATTTCTTCTTTTAAAGATTCATTTATTTATTAAAAGGTAGAGTTACATAGGGAGAGGGGGAGAGAGAAAGAGAGAGAGAGAGAGAGAGAGAGAGAGAATCTTCTTTCATTTACTGGTTCACTCCCCAAATGGCCACGATGGTTGAGGATGGACCAAGCTGAAGCCAGGAGCTAGGAGCTTTATCTGGGTCTCCCTTGTGGGTTCAGGGGCCCAAGGACTTGGGCCATCTTCTGCTGCCTTCCAAGGGACATTATCAAGGAGCTGAACTGGAAGTGGAATGGCCAGGGTACAAACTTGTGTCCGTATGGGATGCAGGCATTTGCAGGCGGTGGCTTAACCCGTTAAGCCACAATGCTGGTCCCAATGTCAAGTTTTTTAATCAATAAAGTAAATATCATAAGAGCTGCTTTGTAAAATGGTTGAGAAGGTTTAACAGAATATTATGCTCTTGCCTTGTTCCCCTCCCAGAGACGGGATTTCTCCCTTTTGATTCACACCATTCCTTGGATTTCACAAACTCCAAGATAACATGGAAGGTTTCCCCCACTTCCACTTTGTCAACTTGTTGGGAGAAGTCCTCTATAGTCCTTTCTGCCCCCACTTTGAGATTCCTCTCCTAAAAGTGTAATTAGTTGCATGCATATACACCATAAAGCTGCAATGAACTTACAAGGCCTCTTTCACCGGGGTGAACCTAAAGTGCTTTGTTGATATAATGAGATATAACAGGGAGAGATGATGCCTAAAAGAAGGCTTCCTTCTCAAGTTTGTTCAGGGTGACACTTCATACTCTCACTCCCTCATGGAGATTCATGCTACATATCAACACCTTTGGAAGGACTGTACAGTAAGGAAACATGTGTTAAACTTTGTTTAATTTTACAATTTCCAAACTTGTTTCCCAATATATTTCCTAACTTCCTTAAGAACTTGGGTTTCCCCAGAGCATGCTTTGGAAAACGTTGGCTTATGGGATTAATATTTCTCTTTCTTGATGGAGCCTTATGCTGCTGAGAGAGACAATCACTCACATAAGGCCTTGGAGAACATGCAGAATGGTCATCCTGGTCCTGTCCTCTCCATATAACTTCATTGACAAGCACCAGCTTTTTGCTCCTGCCAAGAGTCTAAATCCCAAACTTATCTTGGATTCTACCTTCCTGTTCTTGATCTCTTGCCTGGCTCCCAGGTCATGCCCTTGCTTCTTTTATGTGGTACTGGTCTTGGATTTCCTACTCAATTCAAAGTGACACTCAGCCCTTGAACTAGTTCTGCCTCTGACTGAGCCTTTTCAATCCATCCAGCCTCAGACCTCTAGGAAGGGAACCAGACACGTCATCAGGTCATCCCAGAGGCATTAGAGTAATAGAAAACACTTAGCACTTACTTTGTGTCAGGAGGTCTGGCTCCACAGTCCAAACTCTTAACCCCTATGTGAATCTGCCTTTCTTTACAAAGTAGCAGCCAATATAATTACTCTTCCCAGGGAAACTTGCATTCAAGCTGAGACCACCAGACACAATAGGTGGAATAAATCCTCAAACACAGGGCATTATGTGCATTGTGTGAACAGGTGTAACACTGATCAAGAGCAAGAACTCTGGAAATTTGTGTAGAGAGAAAAGTGGACTCTTTGAAAGAAAATATAAGACAAAAAAGCAAAAACTAACCAGAAGCCGAGCCAAGCTGCTATTTAAAGCTGCTAACAGCTTCTTACTCGTGCTTTGGGAATTCATTGTTCAGAAAATATTGCTTTCTTCTTTTGGGAAAATCACTTTACTGGGCCTTTAACTCTGCAGAGCTGTCTCAGACTGTGTTCTAAAATGGAGAAACTGTAAGAATGAAGAGCTACAGTGCCCTGTAGAAGGATGTACAAGGTGGGCTCCCTGGAAGGCAGAGTACTGTCTCTGAAGAGATTGATGATTTCCACTGGAAGAAGGAAGGTTTTCATTTTCTATTTTGGACTTGAAAGAGGAAGTTGGTGGATGTCTTCTGGATGGTGTGGACAAGATTGAAGACACTTATCTTCCCTGGGAGCTATGCTAAACCTTCAATATGGAACTAGATTGAAATGAAACCCCCATAATATAAAAGCAGGATTCAGCTTCTTGTCTGTTTCCCTTAGCCCAAGATGTCCTTGCCTATCCCTTATCAAAAGGAATACACTGACTGGAGGAAATGATCCAGCTGGCACTACAAGGTTCTGATCACTGGATTCAAGGAGTTATTTGCTTCTCCAATAGATAGGAACCTTGATGGCCTGCATCATCCAGAGTGGTTTGTTTAGGGGGATTCCGGGCACAGGCAGAATGTAACTGCCACCTTCACATGACCCCCAGACCCCACCTGGTCATCATAAATTTCCCAAAGAGCAAGGCATCATTGACCAATCAAATGAAGGTTACAAGTTCCAAAGACCAACCGGGAACTTGTGCACAAGCTGATGATGCATCTCTCAGACCCAATTTCAATCTATAAGAACCTTCATTTCTAACTCCTTGGGGATCCTGGGGAAATTAAGCAGTAGCTGCTTGGCTGCATGCTCTACACTTTGCAATAAAGACTTTTCACAACCCCAGTGTCAGTGATTGGCTTTTTGTGCATCAGGTGAGAGACCCAGTTTATGAGTTCTATAGCAAAGCCTCTTTAAGGCCTCAACAAAACACACCAAATGCCGGAGTTAGAGGAAAGGTTTATTGTCGAGTGAGGGAAGCCTGACAGGCTGGGGGGAGAGGGTAAGAAAGTAAGAGAGAGCGAGTGAGCGCTCGTGTGTGGGAAGCAGGTACTGTTATACCTTTGCCAAAGGGCAGGGAAGTAAGAGCAGTGGATCCCATTAGGGTAGGGATGGAGCTGACACCTGTGGATGGGCCATCAGGTCACCTGGCTTCTAGCAACAGTAGGGGCTAGAGCTGAGGATGGTGTCTGGGGAGTAAAGACTGCACCATTTTACTAACAGCCTCCAACTGGTCTGGGGTGTTGTTTGGCAACACCTTCAATACGGCAGTAAGTAATAGGACTGAGGAAAGAGCTGATTGGACCCTGAAGACAGAACTGCTAAATGGCCAACATTAAGATTTTTTTCTATATCCTAATTCCCCTCTGTCATTCCAAATCCTTCCCCAATCTTTTGTTAAACTCTGCAACCAGATCTTAACTCTGTTCTCATTTATTGTGATGTGATTTGAATGAAACAGCAGCAGCTTGGGGAAATTTCGTTACATGGAGACGAGAAGCAACCAAGAAACCTAGAACAGTGGTCTAAGTAAAGAAGTGACAAATGACAAAGATAATAGATTTACAGATTATAAGCATCCCTTAATAAGTCTCAGAAATTCTTGGCAAATTGCACCTGATAGCAAAGTTAACTTTTTGTAAATTAGGTGATACAGTAGTTAGGAAGTGCTTTATTAAGCTAAAGTAAAAATCCCCAAATATCAGTGGTTTATTTCTCATTTCATAGATGATATGAAGGTATTTCAAAAAGTTTGTGGAAAGTGGAATTAAAATCTAAGTTTATTTTGGTGCAAAAAATGAAATACATGCATTTATTTAAAAATACATTTTCCATCAACTTTTTGAGGACCTCTTATATGTCCATTGTGGTTTAGTTGACTTTGCTGTATTTACTCCTCACTCAGGATGCCAGGCTGAGGGAAGCTCTATGTCCATTCTGCAAAGATATCCAAAGCATGGAAAATTTCGAAAAACTTCTGGTCATATTTTATTAAGAAGCCACAATGCCATTTCTAACTTCAAATAGGGTGGGGAAGTGCATTCTTGCCATGTGCCTGGAGAGCAGTGAGTTGGAACTGTTTGGTGAGCAACACTAATGAAGGCCACAGAGGGGACTGTCAGCTCAGGCTCATTTGTGTGTTCAAATACTGGAAAACTTGGAGACAGGATACAGTTCAGGTCAGCAGATTCAAGTCTGTTTTCTAATCATTCATGCATGCCTGATATTTATCAAGCACTCTCTATGAGCCAGGTACTGGTTTAAGAATTGGAGATACATATTTTTTGTACAAAAAGACATAGTATGTTTAAGGAGTTTATATTCCGGGGTGGGGAATAAATTGGCAATAAACCTCTTTCTTTGGGAAAAGCATTTATTGAATTGACACCTTCACATTCTGTTAGATGACACCTAAGCTGAGTGCCTGGGCTTTCTGATCGCTGCATTTGCCAGTTTTCAGAGTTCCCTTTCTGAGTGTAAAAACCAGCATCCCAGGTCCATTAACCACTACTCTGAGCACGCTGATTTCTTGTTCTTGTTCCTTCAGTTTTTCACTCTCTTAGCATTTCCAGGCTTTAGCTAGTAGCAAGCGTATTTGCTAAACTCTCTTCTGGCATCTATGAGGCTTTGCATCTGTGTAAGAATCAGCTCTTTTGGAGACCTCTGGGATGTGCGTAGTGCTACCCTTTTGGATAAATTCAGCTTTAGTCTTCTAAGCACTTAGCAGAGACCCAAGGATTCTGATTCCCCTGCATGCGTTATGGTATAGTACTTAAGGGCTCTAACTTTGGCTTCAGACAAACCTGGGTTTAAATGCCAGCTCTGCCGTTTCCCAAACCTCAGTGTTTTTTTCATTTGTTAAACAGCAAAAATAATGCTACCTACTCTATAGGATTGGTTGATAATTAAATTAATTATAATTAGAGTACTTAGCACAGTGAAAGGCATATGGTAAATATTCAGTATAAGCTAGATGTTATAATTTACTGATAGATAAATAATCAATAATCATCTATTGATTTTTGTGTGACTTACAGTCATATTTCATGTTTTTTAAAATATTTATTTATTTATTTGAAAGTCAGAGTTAAACAGAGAGAGGAGAGGCAGAGAGAGAGAGAGGTCTTCCATGTGATGATTCACTCCACAATTGGCTGCAATGGCAGAAGCTGCGCCAATCCAAAGCCAGGAGCCAGGAACTGCGTTTGGGCCTCCCACATGGGTGCAGGGGCCCAAGGACTTGGCCATCCTCCACTGCCATCCCAGGCCATAGCAGAGAGCTGGATCAGAAGTGGAGCAGTCGGGTCTTGAACCGGCGGCCACAGGTGATGCCAGTGCTTCAGGCCGGGGCATTAACCCACTGCGCCACAGTGCCAGCCCCTCATGTTCTTTTCTAAAAAGATTTATTTATTTATTTATTTATTTGAAAGGCAGAATTACAGAGAGAGGGGGAGAGAGACAGACAGACAGAAATAGAGATCTTCCATCTGCTGGTTCACTCTCCAAATGGCTAAAATGGCTGGAGCTGGGCCAATTTGAAGCTATGAGCAATGAGCCTCTTCTGGGTCTCCCACGTGTGTGCTTGGGCACAAGCACTTGGGCCATCTTTGGCTGCTTTCCCATATTAGCAGGCAGCTGGATTGGAAGTGGACCAGCAGGCACACAAACCAGGGGCCATATAGAATGCTGCTGCAGCAGGCAGTGGCTTTACCTGCTATGTCACAGCACTGGCCACAACTTTTTCATTTCCAATTCTCTTTATATACAGAAGATCACTTCAGTATATAATTAGTAAAGACCTCATCAGTTTGTGCCCACGACAACTTTCAACATTCTTAAACTAAGATACCCCACATTAATTAAATCAGTAGGGTCAATGCCAATTTCAAATCTCCCCTGTTATAACAGGGTATCTTAAAAAGTTTGTGGACAATAAAGTTAAAAGATAAATTCATTTTGATGCAAAAATTGAAATCCATGCAGAGTTTTTTTCATAATACATATTTTCCCTCCAGTTTTGAAGATGCCTCATATGCATGGATTTGAAATTTTTGGCACCAAAGTAAGTTTATCTTTTACTTCCATTTCTCATGAGTGTTTTGAAGATCAATTGTATTCCTCATAAGAGGTGAGCCTGCATATGCCAACTGAATTCTGGAAATAGCACTTTAGAGATGCTTCCATAAGAAACATGCAATGTAAACTGAAATGATGAGGATATTCTCTAGCTTCATGTCCACATCTGTCTTCCTGTTTCTCCCATTTCTCTGGGCCCCTTCTTGCTCTCAGATTCTTTAGCTTTCACATGTACTTCTAGTTTAAATGTGACCCCATTCAAATAGTCTATGTTTCAGAATGTGGGTTTTTCTTCTTGGCAAGAAAATAAAGAAAATAACACACTACTTTTGTCATGGAGAATGTGCTTGCGAACTTCCCTAAAACAGATGCCAAACAGTTGATGCTTTCAAAATACTGCACATGTTTTTACAGTATGAGTATGACCAGAATAGATGAGACAGGAAGAGATTTCTCATTTTGTGGCTTCTCTATCCTGGGATTAACATGCGTGGCCCAAGCGGGTCTCTGTTATTAATTGCCAAGGGCCTAAATCCTCCACTGTGTGAAGTGCAATCATATGGCAGACCCTTCTGCCCTGAATGTACATGAAAACTAGGAAGATAAGCAAAGAATCCGCTGATGACCCAAAACTATACACTGATGAATCCCTCCTTCTGTTAATAGTTTTCTTTTACCCAAGATACATACATATTTCTCTGTCTTCATTCTTTAAGCATTTATCAATTCCTTACTACCTGAAGGTACAGAATTGCATGCTGCTTTCCAAGCTTGTAGGAAGAGGAAAAAGAGCAGTATTTGCAGGCACATTAGCAACAGAGGAGACAGAAAACCCCCAGGGAGAAATCCAAGATTATCAGAGGTGCAGAATATGGAGGAACTTTAGTGCAAGAGAATATAACTCACTTCAGTAACCTTAAAGACATAGGTTATGATGTACCTTTGTTGGTACTAGGGTTGCTCTTACAGAACTGTAATAGCAAATAACCCACAAACGTCTAAAATATTTTCAATGCCTTCTCTTTTTTTTATTTAATGAATATAAATTTCCAAAGTACAGCTTATGGATTACAATGGCTCCCCCCCCATTACTTCCCCCCCACCCGCAACCCTCCCCTTTCCCACTCGCTTTCCCCTTCCATTCCCATCAAGATTCATTTTTCAATTCTCTTTATATACAGAAAAATCAGTTTAGTATATATAAAGATTTCAACAGTTTGCCCTCACATAGTAACACAAAGTGAAAAAATACTGTTGGAGTACTAGTTATAGCATTAAATAACAGTGTACAGCACATTAATGACAGAGATCCTGCATGAGATTTTTTTTAAAAAGATTGATTAATTTTCTATGTAATTTCCAATTTAACACCAAGGTTTTTTTTTTTTCATTTTCAATTATCTTTATATACGGAAGATTGCTTCAGTATATACTAAGTAAAGATTTCATCAGTTTGCACCCACACAGAAACACAAAGTGTAAAAATACTGTTTCAGTACTAGCTATATCATTACTTCACCTTGGACAACCTATTAAGGACAGATCCCACATGGGACATAAGTATACAGTGACTCCTGATGTTGATTTAACAATTTAACACTCTTGTTTATGGCGTCAGTAATCTCCCTAGGCTCTAGCCATGAGTTGCCGAGGCTATGGAAGCCTTTAGGGTTGCCGACTTCGATACTCTTCTGACAAGGCCATAGTCAAAGTGGAAGTTCTCTCCTCCCTTCAGAGAAAGGTACCTCCTACTTTGATGGCCCCATTCTTTCCACTGGGATCACACTTGCTGAGATCCTTCATTTATCTTCTTCTTCTTCATCTTTTTTTTTTCCCCAGAGTGTCTTGGCTTTCCATGCCTAAAATACTCTCATAGGCTCTTCAGCCAGATCCGAATGCCTTAAGGGCTGATTCTGAGGCCAGAGTTCAATGCCTTCTCTTCAAATAGGCAGAAAAAATCCTAATATATCTTACATTATTTTTTTTTACCCCAAAGACTTCAGTGTTTTATTGGTGTATTTTAGTACCCTGAGCAATACTTCTGACTTCTAGTTGTCTGAGTAATGAGTACAGATTACTTAGCACTTTTGTCAATGTCACTAGAGATGAATAAACAGATTTCTTTAGAAGCAGTATTTGCTGACTATCTTAATTTTATATCTGAATATTACAGGCTGGGTAATTTATAAAGAACAAAAATTTATTCCCTCACAATCCTGGATGTTGGGAAGTCCAAGATCAAGTCACTGAAAGATTTGATTGTTTGATGAGGGTCCAATCTCTGCTTCCAAGATAGTACCTTAAATGCTTCAGTCTCCAGAGAAGAGGAATGCAGTATCCTTACTTGGCAGAAGAGCAGGACATGAACCCACTGACACAGCTTTTTTTTTATAGTGGCATGGATCTATCTATGAGGGTTGAATCTTCACGACCTAAACACCTCCCATTAGGTGTCTCAACACTGTTGAATTGAGGATTGAATTTACAGTGCATGAATCTGGGAGGACATGTTCAGATCACAGCACTGGCTTTCCATAGGAAGTTGAAAGAAGTGAATCCCCCTAAACCATATGCTAGCCTGGAAGAAATAAAGCACAGAAAAATGTGCACTGCTTGAGCCCAGTTTGCCACCCTTAACTTCAAGATAAAGCCAGAATTTAACGACTTCTCATCTCACCCAGATTCCTAACTGGTCTCCAGCTTCCAAGTCTACATCTGCTGTGTGCTGTCAGCACTGTAGTCAGAGTAATCCTTTAAAATGAGAATCATTGTATACCTGTGTTGATTAGAAGCATTATTCAGAATACTCATAGAGTGGAAACAACTCAAATGTCCATTGATCAATGAATGGACACATGCAATGTGGTAAATACATACCATGGCATATTACTCAACCTGAAAAAGGAAAAACAAATCCTATCATATGCCTTAACACTGATGAGCCCTAAAGACATTACTCTAAGTGAAATAAAACAATTGCAATAGGATAAATCCTGTATGACTTATATGAGGTTCCTAGAGTAGTCAAATTGATACAAACAGAAAGTAGGACTTAAGAGAATGGAGGGAGTGGAATAGGCAGTTATTGCTTAATACTTATACAACTTCACTTTAGGATGATAAAAAAGTTTTGAGGATGAATGGTGATAACTACTGTACAACATTTTGAACAGACTTAATGCTACTGGACTGAACACTTAAAAATGGTTAAGATGGTCAGTCTTATGTGTATTTTACCATAATTTAAATCTAATTTAAAATCCATAACAAGAAAAAATTGATGCTGTCACTCCTCAAGACCCTCCTTTAGCTCCCCAACACCCTCAGAATAAAATCTGAAGTACTTAGCTTAGTTTCCAAAGCCTCCTTTATTTGATCTCCAGCCAACTCTTTACCTCATTTGCTATCATCCACTGCCGTACTCCTTATTCTGTGGGTTGATCCTTGAAAATCTCAAGAATTTTTCTTCCTTATGGTTATCACACTCTTTTTCACAGATAATCCTGTGACTTGTTCCATCATTTCTTTCAGCTACTTGCTCAGATACCATCTCCTTAGAGATGGCAGCAGTTTGTTTAAGACACTGACCATCTCAATTCTGCCCTGTTTTTTTTTTTAACATTTATTTTTTATTTATTTGAAAGAGCTACAGAGAGAGGTAGAGACAGATAGGTCTTCCAACTTCTGGTACACTCCCCAAATGGCCGCGACAGCTGGGACTGAGCTGATCTGAAGCCAGGAGCCAGGAGCTTCTTCTGGGTATCCTACGTGGGTGCAGAAGCCCAAGCACGTGGGTCATCTTCTACTACTTCCAAGGCACATTAGCAGAGAGCTGGATTGGAAGTGGAGCAGCCAGGACTCAAACCAACACCCTTATGAGATGCTGGTGCAGCAGGCTGGAGCTTTAAGCCACTGGGCCACAGCACCAGCCCTTGCGATTTCTTCATCCTCACACATTGCTTTAGTTTTCTGATAGCACTCTAGATTAAATTTTTATTCGTGAATCAATTGTCTAAGATCTCTGCAAGATAAGCTTCTTGAGAGCTAAAACTTGCTGTTCACCACCATATTCCCGGCACCAAGACACATAGCACATGCTCAGTAAATATTTGTCAAATGAATGATGCACAGGAACTCTATTTAAAATATTGACCTCACAGGCCAGGGTCACTTGATGTCATTGAATGAAGTGCATTAGACCTCGGAAGAAGGCAGTTGAATGTGGCAGTGCCAGGCACTGCCATCTCAGTAAGATCCCCATGCTGTTTCCTGTCTTTTATTGAATTCTTTCAAGTTTATATGGTGACATCCCACAAGGATTTACTCCAGTGATTTAGAAATTAGGTTGATTTAGAGTAATCACAGCACTTAGCCGTTTGGATTTTTAAATACTAATGTGACTCTTCACGCTCACTGGTGGAGAGCAATTATGGCATTTCAGACTGATTTTCACAGACCCACTGTGTCAAACTCAGCCTCTTCTTCACATAGGAAGCTCCAGGGATCCTCCTTCTCAAGTGAGAGCTTTTACCAGCTGCAGAGCTTCTCTTGGTCATCACTGGGCAAAATGGTGGCCTTTACAGACCCTTTGGAGGGGAGGACTCCCTCCTCTGAATCTGGGCTCGACAGAGCTGGCTCAAGACACACTTGGCCAATATGAAGCTTCCCTAGTTGATTTATTTACCCAGACCTTGTGCCCAATGTTGTCCTTGGGGACTTTTACTGGTAGAAAATCCCATAACAAACCTAATCCTGGATGGGTTTCACAGATTCCTCCTGAAAAATGCATTTATAATTTAGAAGAGAAATGTCTTGACAAAGACTCTCAAAGGATAACAATAGTATCTCTGACATGTTTCACACTGATTATGGGCCAGGCCCTTCACATCAGAAATACCGTTCATCCTTACAGTTTTGCTGTCAGGTAAACACTATTATTTTCACCATTTTATGGGTTAGCCTAGTGAGACTCTGGAAATAAGTTACCCTTGGTCACACAGCTGGTGAGTAGCATCAGGGGTGTTCAGGCAAGTTTTCATGACTGAGGCTTAGTAAATGTCCTTATTCAGAGTAATATTCAACACATATTTCTTTCATTATGTCTCATAACAATCCGTTTGGACTTTATTGTACAGATAACTTTATTCTACATATTGAAGGCTTTTGTGTCTTTCAGAAAGTCAGATGAAGTTTCGTGAGAGCAGTAACCATGTTACATTCATATTTGTGTCCCAAGTGCATGGCACAGCATCTGGCATCTAGTAAGTGCTCAGTAAATGTTCAGCAAATATTAAAATGCATCACAGCATATGTTTGGATAAACCATAACAAGCAAAATTCCTGGAAATACAACCACATACAATATATTCCTTAACCACATAGCCATAAATAGATATAACGGCCTTGCCTACATCATAGGAGTAAGGAGTTCCACTGTAACAATTATGATTCTTAGGAAAATGACTTGGGTATACTTAAAATCAGGATAATTGTTCATTTTGAGCACTAAGCATGAGTTCTGATAACCCCACTCAGCTTTTATCCTCTCACCTCTTTTCTTTTATTATTTAAGGCTTTTAGTGACATGATCAAGCCTGTGTTTTTAGAAAGCTCTCTCGTGGTGATGTGGAGGACTGATTACAGGGGTAGGGGGGAGGAAATGAGAGGCTGGGGGCCAGTGGAGAAGCATTCCATGCTGAGGATGAAACTAGGGGCCTGAACAATGGGGTTTTATGAGAATAGGAAGGAGGGAAGAGATGAGGGAAAGATTGAGAAGGTTGAATTCACTAATAGTTATCAAGAAAAATTGGTAAATGATGCGATATTGGTAAATGTATTTAAGAGGTTTAGGGAACTGCTAGGGATGCCTCTGAGGTTTTGAATGAGGTGTGTATAGAAATAGGGCAACTGGGAACAACATTCTTTTGTGGGGGGGGTGTAAAGATTTTGGTTTGGAGCATCTTGAGTTCATTGTGCTATATAAAGGGGAGACATCTAGCAGACATTTAGAAATTACAATCAATTTACAATTCATTTTCCTTTTCTTTCCCCTGATTGCAAGCATTAATACCCATGTGAATGAATCTGGTTCTAAAAATCACAGAATGCCCAATATTTAGATGTCCTACTGGCACCTGTATTGCTAATACTCTTGGGTGCAGTTTCAGGGCTGGTGGTTTTGTTTTTCATTGTTGTGGTGGTGGTGCTTATTTTTTGCTTTGTTTTCACCCGTGGGGGCAAATGTAAAGACAGTTTTGTAGGGCAGAGTTGGAGGGAAAGTGAGCTGCTTTGCCCATTTTGGAAACACTGTGTGCATGCACCTCTCCTCACTCTCAGAGCTGGGCTGGTGAATGGTGATTTCCAAGAATGATAAGGCACTTAAATACTTAAGTACTTGGTAAGTAAGATTCTATATGAGCAATCAGTTGAAGAAGCAAATAAGATTCCGAGGGGAGCATTAATCATTGCTGTGTCTAATGGGTCTTCCTTAAGGCCACATCTACACGAGTGTGGAATTTTAAATAGGTTTTATTTTCGTAGACTTGCAAAAGGACAAGAATACGAGAGTGCTTCCAAAGGTTCATGGAAAACGCACCTTATCTTTTAATTCTATTTTCCCAGGGATCTTTGGAAGCTTCCTAGTATCTTTTGTTAAAAAATAGATATTTTCTGCCTACTCTACAGGAAAATGAACTTAGGACCAAAGTCTTTGGGCTCTTGCTCCTAAAGCTGAATGTTTTCTTCAATTCACAAACATTTGCTAGAGCGTCTGGAAGCTCAGCTAAGCCTCGGGGCTTTCAAATTTGACCCCAGAGGCTCTTGCTGTTCAGACGCTTCTTCCTGAAAGCATTTATGTCTGTCGACAACACTTGGCTTGCCAAAGTCGACTTAGCCCAGCATTTCCCATGTTCTAATTGAATAAATTATAAAGCCTGATTTCTTTCTTTAGGGTTTGTGGCTATTTCTCTTTCTTTGATATAACGACTGAAAACATATTGGCAGCTGTTAAGAGTTACCTTTGTTTCATCTCTTGAAATGTAGCTTACTTCAAAAATGGAGAGGCTATAATATACTTCTGCCTCTCCGACAAGAAATCCACCAGGGAGACTGTTTCCTCCTTTCCTCTCAATGACAGAAATATGGAGAATTGTTAATAAAAGTTGGCAGCACTGAGATTCTGAAAATGACTTGAAAGGAGAATTTGCATGGGACACCGCCACCCAAACTCACTCCAGGTGTGGCTGCTTTCCCTGGCTCCCTGAGTGGAAGCGGGCAGAAAAGGGGGGCATTGCACAGGGCTCTGCTCTGATTCTTACAAGATATCTGGAAAAGGGGGGTATCATTGCCTGTTTAGAACAGTGATTGCTCTATTTTGTCCCAATTCCTACACTTGAAGATTAAGTAAGACATATCATCTCAACGAGAGTCCCTGGACTCACTGAAACAGTCTTTGTGGGGCAAAAGAGTCTCCATTTCCCCTTCTGCTACAAGGCTTTTGAAGGTCAGAGGCAAGTCCCTTAAAACTACCTATGAGAGCACCTCAAAAAGTTCTTGGAATAATAGAAATAAAAGATGTTTGTTTTGGTGCAAAAAATTTGAAACAAGTGCAGAATTGTTTTCTTAATATGCATTAACCATGAACTTTTTGAAAAGCCCTCACATGCACAGATTTCAAAAATGTTTGCATCAAAATTAATTTCCCTTTTCATGACATTTCTGTGAAGTTTTCAAAGTACTCTGGTAGGTGTGAAAATGTATTTCAGAGATAATTTTGTGTTCTGATGCACTTTTATATTTTGGAGGGAAAACCCACCATAGGCAAAAGCTGGAGTGTGAATCAGACTGTGAGGGGCCCTAGGAAACATTTCTCTAGGGCTTGGCTCTTCCCCCAAATCCTGAAACCATTGCAATAACACTCAGAGAAAACACGTTTTTCATGGTCATCATGACCTTTGGAATGCTAAAAAATATTACTTATCAGTTTTAAATTTATGACAATTTTGCCTCCAAATGAATAATCCATCCTCCTTGAGAACAAATGATGATGATGATGGTAATGATGGTTATGCTAATAATCATCATAATAATAATAGCTGCCATTACTAAGCAATTACTATGACAAGGCACTATATTAAGCTCTTTGCATGCGTTTTTCTTATTTATCCGCATAACAATACTGAGGAGTAGGTATATAATTAACCCGTTGTAGAGATGAGATAGCAAGGCTCAGTAAGGTTTCACTAACATGTCCAAGATCCGTCAACTAGTTAGTGACGGAGTTGGGATTGAAAAGCGTGTCTATCTAAGACCCACAGAATTAACTATTAGATTATGTTACTGATATAGTATATGTAAAAATGCCAACGAATGGCTGGTGTTGGGGCCCAGCAAGTTAAGCTGATTTCTGTGATGCTGGCATCCCATATGAGTGCCAGTTCAAGTCCTGGATACTCTGCTTCTGATACAGCTCCCTGCTAATGTGCTGGGAAAGCAGCAGATGATGTCCCAAGTGCTTGGGCCCTTGCACCCACGTGGGAAGTCTGGATGGAGCTCCAAGCTCCTGGCTTCGGCCTGGCCTAGCCTCCTGCTGCTGCAGCCATTTGGTGAGCAAATCATTGGATGGAAGATGTCACTCTCTCTATCTTTCCCTCTCTCTCTATCACTTTGTTTTTCAAATAAATTTTTTTAAAAAAGGAAATGCCAATTAAATTGAGACAATGTACTCAAATGACTGGAAAAAACACTAAACCGCCATTTTGTACCAGGAACCTGAGTAGGTTATATGAAAACACGTATCCTTTCCTTAACCTTAATTGATTAAAAAATAGGGGCCAGCGCCGTGGCTCACTTGGTGCGGCGTCAGCATACCATATGGGCACCAGGTTCCAGTCCCGGCTGTTCCTCTTTCAGTCCAGCTCTCTGCTGAGGCCCAGGAGGACAGTGGAAGATGGCCCAAGTGCTTGGGCCCCTGCACCTGCATGGGAGACCAGGAGGAAACTCCTGGCTCCTGGCTTCGGATCACCACAGCTCCGGCCATGGTGGCCATTTTGGGAGTGAACCAACGGAAGGAAGACCTTTCTCTCTCTCTCACTGTCTGTAACTCTACCTGTCAAATAAATAAATAAAATCTTTAAAAAAAAGAAAAAATAAAACACAAAAATGCAAAAGATATTTATTTTTATGCATTTATTTTTATGTGAATGAACCACTCACCAAGTTTGAAAACACACCCCTTTTTGCCTAAAATCTCAGAACTTTCAAAGGTGCTTTCAAACTGGAAGTAACAGCATCCCCAGGAGGGCTTGTTCAGACAGCATGGCCCTAACCCTGGAGTTTCTGACTTAGTAGGTTTGGGGTGGAACCCAAGAATTTGCATTTCTTTTTTTAAAATTAATTTATTTATTTGAAAGGCAGAATGGCACACAGGCAGAGGCAGAGAGAGGTCTTCCATCCGCTGGTTCACTCCCCAGATGGCCACAATGGCCGGAGCTGTGCCAATCCAAAGCCAGGAGCCAGAAGTCCCATGTGGGTGCAGGGTCCATCTTCCACTGCTTTTCCAGGCCATAACTGAGAGCTGGATCAGAAGTGGAGCATCTGGGACTTGAACCAACACTGCAGGCAGCGGCTTGACCTGCTATGCCGCAGCGCTGGTCCCAAGAATTTACATTTCTAACTAGCTCTCAGTGTTGCTGACACTGCTGGTCAGAGAATAGTTTGAGAGCCACTGATCTAAAGATGTGAGAGTCAGCTTAAAAATACATCTATGGAAAGCAACTAATCAATGGCATTGTATTGGGTTCTATCTATCCCAAGTTCTTTAGTTAGTCAGCAATGTTACCTCTAAGGAAGTCATTTCCCTCTTTATGGACCTGGCTGTTTCTTCCTATGTAAAATAAAGGAGTAGGGTTAGAGGATCAATTCAGTCCTTTTTTTTTTTCTTTCCATTTCCTGCATTGTATGGGGAAGAGCACCAGTTAAAGAAATCACATTTGAAATTAACATAATCATTGAAGCCTAATATCTTACAGATGCACATCTCACAGACAGCTTGAGTCTAAAATTTATTGTTTTTATTCATTCTTTCAACATATTTACTGAGCATCTACTATATGGTGGGTGTTGCACTAGGTACTGGGATCCAGTGGTGAACAACATAACATGATTCTTATTCCCATAGAGGTTACAGGCTATCCCTGGGAACTGCAACCATTTTAGAACAAAGTGGAGAAAAACATGAATAGAAATTCTTATATTGTTATTTTCTTACTTAAAGGGATCATGTTGCATACTGCTAATCTCATGATTAAATAACTAGCTATATAAATATTGAATATTTGTGTGATTGATGGCATCCAATATATGTCTTAGTGCAAATTCATTCTATGGGGGCCAGTGTTGTGGCACTGTTGGTTAATCTGTTGCTTGCAATTCTGGCATCCCATATGAGTGCTAGTTCGAGTCCTGGTTGCTTTGCTTGCCATTCAGCTTCCTGCTTATATGCTTGTGAAGACAGTGGAAATTGGCCCAAGTACTTGAGCCCCTTCCATGCAGGTGGGAGACCAGGGTGAAGTTCCTGACTCCTGTCTTCAACCTGGCCCAGTCTAAGCTGTTACAGCCATTTGGAGCGTGAGCCAGTAGCTGGAAGATCTCTCTCTCTCTCTTCCTCTCTCTCTGACTGTCTCTCCTTCTCTAAAACTCTGCCTTTCAAAACAAATAAATAAATGAATCTATCTTAAAAAATTCATACTAAAAATGGATTATAAAGCAGCTAATGGAAACCATATCAGTCTACAACTGTAACTGCAAGAAAGTAAACTATAAATTCCATGCTATAATCTTTTTCTTAGGTTTAGTCATTTTTTCATATTTAATGCCTTTTCATAAACTAATTTTTACATGTGGATCTGGTTTTTTTTTAAATTAAACTTTTATTTAATGAATATAAATTTCCAAAGTACAGCTTATGGGGTTACAATGGCTTCCCCCTCCCAAAACTTCCCTCCCACCCGCAACCCTCCCCTTTCCCGCTCCCTCTCCCCTTATGCAACAACACATCAGAAAGATCATCCACCCAGACCAAGTGGGATTTATCCCTGGTATGCAGGGATGGTTCAACGTCCGCAAAACAATCAACGTAATACACTACATTAACAGACTGCAGAAGAAAAACCATGTGATTCTCTCAATAGATGCAGAGAAAGCATTTGATAAAATACAACACCCTTTCATGATGAAAACCCTAAGCAAACTGGGTATGGAAGGAACATTCCTCAATACAATCAAAGCAATATATGAAAAACCCACGGCCAACATCCTATTGAATGGGGAAAAGTTGGAAGCATTTCCATGTGGATCTGGTTTTAGATTTACAGTTTCTAGCCTTTATCCTGTAATCTCAATAAACAGAAGCTCCACATACAAAGTAATGATACTGAGATAAGAATGGTAATTACCTTGAGTTGATTGATGCACATTACCTACAGAGACTGAAATAGCATATTGTACCTCAGAAATATAGAAAATTAATATGTGTTAATCAAGATTTTATGAAATGCTTAAGGACACAGAAATGCTAACTAAACTGATTTGATCATTACACACTGTATATACATTGAAGTATCACACTGTACCCCATAAAATGTTCATTTTTTAAAAGGGGAAAATAAATTCAATTTAAAATTGTGAAACGTAGGTTTGTGACATGATTTTATTTATAAAACAAGTAGTGTGGAAGATGTACTAGGGTGGGAATCACCAACCCTTCAGGGCCTTAGTTTACCTATCTGAAAATGAAAAGTTTGCAGCAGATGTTTCATGATACGTTTCCCTTTCAGATTGAATAGTTTATTAACTCAGGTGTTAACAACAAATAGCAGAAAAATATCCTATTTTCTCTCCCTTTCTGAAAAAAATAAGTATTTATTGTATTAAACTTAGCATATTATTTTGCTTATTGAAATCTCATACCATGAGGCTTTAAAAAATTTTCTAAAAGATCTAATATTATTTTCCTGGCTTGGAAGGCAAACTAGGGATATCAAACACTTCCTTTTGGATGGTAATTTCACAAGGAGATGCGTAAACACAGTGGGCCTAGCAAGCCCATTACTGGAGACAGTCATGGACTGGTTTAGCTAAAGGCTGTAAGGTTTCCTTTTACATGTGTGCCTACTGCCCAACCGGCTATAATAAGGAAAAACCACAGTGGTGATTTTCTTGCACCGGACTTTTCAGTTTCTGTGATTAGTATCTATGATTTTAGTCCAACTGTGTTGGTGTTAGAAACTTCAAAGCAAACCCAAAGCTCAGTATTTAGAGGAATATATTTTAAAGGAATACTCACTACCAATTAGCCTAGGCGGTAATGAAAATCATCATATATTTTCAATGATGAAAGATCCCAGTAGGAGGGCTCCTAATGGATGACAGGTGCCAGAGTGAGAGACGTCCAGCGGGAGGAGGGCAAAGCCTATTTCTCAGCCAGCTTAGGAGCGCACAGCATGCCCTTTAAGCTGGACTCTGAACACATGCAGACTGCAACCCATAATTTTGTGTTGTATTTCATTCAGAACACTGCAGTGTATAGTCAAAGCATCTGATAGCTTCTAGGAAGAATGGGCACATTACCACATGTTCACTATCCATTCTGGTGCCTTGACATAGCTAATAAACACATAAAGAAAATCATGGTATACCCTCATGGATGAGAGTAGGTTTGGGAGAATTACTTTATACTTCCTTCAAAAGGCTACTGCACTTAATCCTCGTAGGCTATGCTTCTCACTAGAATGTGATAGTCACAAAAGCATAGGTGTGTATTTTCTTCACAGATATGCCCCAAGCATTTAGAATGGTGCGTGGTATGTGATGGTTGTTCAAGAAATATTTATTGAATAAATGAAGGAATGAATGAGTGAGTGAATAGTATAATTAGGAGAATAATTATTGGCCTGGCTCTCCTTTATTTTTTTTCTATTTTATTTCCATAACCATTACTCCAAGCAGTTCAATCACTTTCTTCCTGTTTTTGTTTTTTTCATCCTTTTTGTCTCATGAAAACCCTCTTTAATTATTTTTTGTTGGTATTGTACTTTATTGAAACGAACAAATCATGTTAGTATGAGGAAATTTCAAAAACTGAACCTCTCTGTGTAACCAGCACCAAAATCAAGAAACAACCTGATCACCACCTCACTGTCACTATCTCCCCTTCACAAATGTAACTACCCAGAATTTGAACATTATAGATTGGTTTAGCCTGTGTTTATGCTTTTATATCAGTACAACAATACAGCACATTCTCTTTGTGCCTTATCTTGCTCAACATTGTGTTTGTACAATATATACATGTTGTTGGGTGTGGTTTTGCTTCATTCAACCCCATTGCTGTATAATATTTGAACATATTGCAATTAATCCATTTTTAAAAGATTTATTTATTTGAAAGGTAGAGTTACAGAGGAGCAGAGAGAGAGAGAGAGAGAGAGAGAGAGGTCTTCCATCTGCTGGTTCACTACCCAAATGGCCGCAACAGCCGGAGCTAGACCAATCCTAAGCCAGGAGCTAGGAGTTTCTTCCGGGTCTCCTACGTGTGTGTAGGGGCCCAAGGACTTGGGCCATCTTCTACTGCTTTCCCAGGCCATAGCAGAGAGCTGGATCAGAAGTGGAGCAGCTAGCACTTGAACCTACACCCATATGGGATGCTGGCACTGTAGGTGACAGCTTTACCCACTATGCAACAGCACAAGCCACAATTAATCCATTTTACTGATAATGATCATTTGGGTTATTTTCAGTCTGGGAAAATTACGAACAAGGCTGCTCTGAAAATACTTTACCCATCTCTTGGTACACTTTATGTACCTTTTTTTGGGGTATATACCTAAATTTGCCCTATTTTTAATGGTGCGTACGTGACCTATTCCTCCTCTGCAGTTTTCCCACCATGTTAGGGAGGATTGGCTTTGCCAGTTACCATCAAGGCAGTCCTTTTAACAGGAGTTGAAGAGTCTGAAATTAGATCAGACTGAAAAGACCTAGCTATTTCCTGCTATAGAGCTGATATTCCCACCATTAACATCCACCTAAAGCTTTCTGGGAATCACGTAATCATGCAGCCAAAATGTTGTTGGTTATTTGAGTGCATTAGTGTTTAGACGTTTTGAATGTTTCTTGGTTAAAGCATTGGATTGCCTAGATGGTAACAAATGAACTAATCTGAATTAACCCATTACCATCTATTGAAATCTAGCCAGGAATAGGGTCTTAAAACATGGGGATACTTAAGAGAAAAATTTTATGTGGGGATGCCAGTGAAAGGGCAGTTTATAGGGCCTGTACATCTTGGAGAGTGGAGAAACAGTAGGGGTTTGGAGAGAGCAAAAGAGAGGGGAATTTTCAAGATGGAAATGAAAGTGTCACCATGTGAACTGGAGGGAACCAGAGATCCAAGAACTTTGTTGACTTTCGGCATTGCCCAGGGCTTATGCTGATCCCAGGGTGCACTCTGTTTGAAGTGACCTATCTGATGAGGTCATACAGAGGTCAATTAAAATTTTTTTGAAAGCTCCTCTTCACAGATACGAAAAAAAAATCAGAAGCAAATGAATGATTTTTGTAGTATTATAGGAAGACCCTTTACATGCTAATGGTCTACCAGCCCAAGAATACTTAAGTTTGATGTTTAAGCATACAACCTGATGCCAGGACTGTATTTACATGGTCTTGGTTTCTGTTTATAAAGAACATTTTTATTGCCACTACTGTCAATCAGCTTTGACTACAAACTCACCAGGTAGCAATCATGGGAGCTTAGGTCAACGGGGGTGGAAATGGTCAAACCAGCTGACTCTGAACGTTTTTAGAGACAAACAAGGTTGAGGTGATGGATGAATTCTGTCAAGGCAAAATTAAGCATTTTGAGTCTTTTAAATGCCATCCACTGAAATGCTGATACAATCCTTTAAATCGTCTTCATGGTTTAATTAGTTTTATAAATGTGTGTTATTTTATTTGAGGTTTAATAAAAATAATTTTTTCCTCTAGATCCTCTTTGGCTGGTATCCTGCCTTGGGCAATGTTCAGGCTAATAAGGACTTTTCTGACAAAGAAATATGGTCATGAACCAAGGCTTCATTTTATTACAAAGTTTTATCCTTAAATATTTCATGGCAAGCCAGACTTTCTATTGGTTTGTCAACTTTTGCCAAGTCATGTGCTACAGCACCCAGCTTGGATTCAGTCATTCATATAAGTGTGTGTTGAGTACCAATGAGCTCAGCAGTACTAGGCTCTGTTGGGGAAACTAAAAGTGTATAAAATCTGCTCTGTGCTCTCAAAGAGTCACAAACTAGCAGGGGAGCTGAGGCAGGATTACAGTTCTAATATAAGGTGGAATGGGAGAAGTGCCAACAGAGCAGTACAAAGGGCAATGGTGTTCAAAGGAGAGTGCGATCATTTCCAGATGGGGAGATCAAAGAAGGCTTCATGGAAGAAGTGGTATTTGTGCTGAGCCTTGAAGGGTAAGGTTTCTCCTGCAGGAGATGAGTAAAAGAAAAGGGAAGCATTGTAGGTTAAAGGCTTGTGAGAGTTGAAGCACATGGGTGGGTAAAGTGGTTATCATGGATAAGTATCTATTCCTGAAAGGTCTGGAGATTTGTAGTAGATTCTACTAGTGCTAATTAATCCCCACCAGAACTGGGGCAGAAAATCCTTACTGTTGCCTGCAAGCTATGATGGAGAACTTCTGTGAGACATCTGAACGGGCAGCATTCATTCATTTATGCATTCAAGTATTCTTTTTTCAAAGGTTTATTTTTTATTGTTTTGAAAAGCAGAGGTACAGAGAGTGGGGAGGAGAGGAGAGGAGAGGAGAGGAGAGGAGAGAGAGAGAGAGAGAGAGAGACTATTTTCCATCTTCTGGTTCACTCCCCAAGTGGCCACATCAACCAAGGCTGTGCCAGGCTGAAACCAGGAGCCTGGAGCTTCTTCTTGCCCAGGTGGGTACAGGGGCCCAAGTACTTGGGTCATCTTTTGCTGCTTTCCCAGGCATGTTAACAGGGAGCTGGATAGAAAGTAGAGCAGCTGGGTCTTGAACTGCTGCCCATATGGGATGCCAGCATCGCATGCAGAAGCTTACCCTGCTACACCACAATACCAACCAGTCATTTATTCTTTAACAGTATGGAGCTATTACTTCTCTCAATGCCCTGTGCTAGAGTCTGAAGGAGGAGGAGTTATACAGTGCTAAAATATATGATTCTTCCCCCTAGGGCCTTACCATGCTAATTTCCTTCTTCCCTCTTGGTGAAGGCAATTAAATGGCAGTAAAAATAGCCTAGAATCTCATAACATTAGATAAAATTCAAGCTCTAGTCAGGTTTTGAATCTAAATATAGCCCACAATCTTTCTGGATAACAAGCAACACCACTATGAACAGCTACCATTTTTCAGCTCTATTTTCTGTACCAATCACTGGACTAACAATTCACACTCATGGCCTTTAAATTTTACATCAGCCTTACTGAGAAAGAATTCCCACTACACATTGCTGTCTCAATATGTTGGTATAAGTACTGTTGGTATAGGCATTTTCATGTTACTCAGTGTGTGTGTGTGCGTGTGTGTGTGAGAGAGAGAGAGAAAGAAGAATAGAAGGAGGTGAAGAGAGCAGAGAAGAGCAGAGGAGCGAAAAGGAGAGGAAGGAGAGGAGAGGAGAGGAAAGGAGAGGCGAGGCGAGGCGAGGCGAGGCGAGGCGAGTGAGGAGAGGACAGGCTGCATGTGTGGTGTATGGGAGGGGAAAAGAGGAAAGAGTGATATCAAGAAAGCAAGTCTTCATAGTTTAACCTGAAGTTGGACATCAGGTTGAGGAGGCACAATCAAGGCTTTTTAAAACATTTATTTATTTGAAAGAGTTATGGAGAGAGAGGGAGAGACACAGAGAGAGAGCTTCCATATGCTAGTTCATTCCCCAGATGGCCACAATGGCAAGGGCTAGGTTAGGCTGAAGCCAGGAGCCAGGAGCTTCATCTGGGTCTCCCATGAGGCTAGAGGGGTCCCAAACACTTGGGCTATCTTCTGCTGCTTTTCCCAGGCCATTAGCAGAGAGTTGTACTGGAAGTGAAGCAGTCAGGACACAACCTGGCACCCATATTCGATGCTGGCTTTGCAGGCAGCAGCTTTACCTGCTACACCATAGTGCTGGTCCCACAGTCAAGGCCTTTATAGGAAGGTAGGTTGACCAAGAGTTCGCTTTCATTACATTTGCTTTCAATTCTCACTAGCTTCAGAAAAATTCTGCTTTTGACCCCAGTCTCCACTCAGCCTACATGTGAAGGATTTTCCTTTTTTTTTTTTTTTTGTCACCAATCATCTTTGTCACTTCCTAGCTATGATAGCCTTGGGCAACCCTGAACCTCAGTTTGTTCATCTTTTTATATTCAGACAATTTTCAGTCTTTAATTAGTTCATGTATTTATAATTTTAAGATTAACAATTGTTGTTCATACTTATGTGCTCCACTATGACATTTAAGTACATGTATGCAATGTGTACTGATCAAAACAGGGTAGTCAGCATTTCCTCTTCTTTGCCATTACTTTATGATTGGAGGCTTGGAGCTTCTCTCTTCTGTTTGTTCAGATAATATATACTAGATTGTTGTGAATTATAGTCTCCTCACTATACTGTGTAACACTAGGAACCTATTCCGTCAGTCTGACTCTGATTTGGTACCTTTAACCCAACCAAACTTACTCTATCTCCTCTCCTAGAAACTAGTGAAGACCACTATGTGTTCAGATGAAAATTTTTTTTAAATTCCACATAGGAAGGAGAACACACAGTATTTGTCTTTCTGTGTCTGGCTTATTTCTCTTAACAGGATATCCTCCAGTTCCATCCATTTTGCTGCAAATGACAGTATGTCATTCTTTTTTATGGCTGAATTGTATGCCACATTTTCATTATCCACCCATCTGGTGATGAACAGCTTTGTTAATTCCATATCTTGGCTAGTGGGAGCAGTGCTAAAATAAACATGGTAGAGCAGGTATCTTTTTTGGTACAGTGGTATATACCCAGTACTAGAATTGCTGGGTCACACGGCAGTTCAATTTCTGGTTTTTCAAGAAATCTCCATACTGTTTTCCACAGTGGCTGCACCAATTTACATTCCCATCAACAGTGTATAAGTGTTTTCCTTTCTCCACATCCTCATCAGCATTTTTTTGCTCTCTGACTTTGGATAATAGCCATCCTCACAGAGTTGGGATGATATCTCATTGTGGTTTTGATTTGCATTTCTCTGGTGGCTAGTAATGTTAAGCATTTGTTCATATATTTTTTGACTATTTGTTATTCTTTTTTTAAAAAAGATTTATTTATTTATTTGAAAGTCAGAGCTACACAGAGAGAGGAGAGGCAGAGAGAGAGAGAGAAAGAGAGAGAGAAGTCTTTCATCTGCTGGTTCACTCCCCCAGATGGCCGCAATGGCCGGAGCTGTGCCTATCCAAAGCCAGGAGCCAGGAGCTTCCTCTGGGTCTCCCATGCAGGTACAGGAGCCCAAGGATTTGGGCCCTCTTCCACTGCCTTCTCAGGATACAGCAGAGAGCTGTATCGGAAGAGGAGCAGCAGGGACTTGAATCAGCGCCCATATGGGATGCCAGCGCTCCAGGCCAGGGCGTTAACCTGCTGAGCCACAGCGCCTGCCCCAGTATTTCTTCTTTTGAGAACTGTCTATTCAGGTCCTTTGCCCATGTCTTCACTGTTTTTTTTTAATTATTATTATTATTAAAGATTTATTCATTTGGGGCTGGTGCTGTGGCATAGTAGTCTAAACCTCTGCCTGTGGCGCCGGCATCCCATATGGGTGCAGGTTTGTGTCCTGGCTGTTCATCTTCCAAACCAGCTCTCTGCTTATGGCTTGGGGAAGAAGCGGAGGATGGCCCAAGTGCTTGGGCCCCTGCACCTGTGTGGGAGACCTGTAAGAAGCTTCTGGCTCCTGGCTTCAGATTGGCCCAGCTCTAGCCACTGCAGCCAATTGGGTAGTGAACCAGCGGATGGAATATCTGTATTTTCCCCTGTCTGTATCTCTACCTCTCAAATAGATAAAAATCTTTATACTTGATCTTAGCCAAAAGGCCAAGAAGTGATCAAATAAATAAAAATATTTTAAAAAGATTTATTCATTTATTTTATTACAGACAGAGAAGGAGAGACAGGGAGAGAACTTCCATCCTCTGGTTCACTTCCCAGATGGTCTCAACAGGGAGTTCCTGGCCAGGCTGAAGCCAGGAGCCAGGAAACTTCTTCTGGGTCCTCCATGTGGGTGGTAGGGGCCCAAACACTTGGGCCATTTTTCTGCTGTTTTTCCAAGGCTATTAGCTGGGAGCTATTCAGAAATGGGGCAGCTAGGACTCAAAAAGTTGTCCAAATGAGTTGGCAGTGTTGCAGGTGGTGGCTTTACTTGCTACACCACAATGCCAGCCCCTGGATTGGTTCTTTTTCAATTGTTGTTATACTCTGAATATTAATCCTTTGTTGGATAAGTAACTTGATAATATATTTTCTCCTATTCTGTCATATGTCTTCTCACTGTGTTGTTTGCTTTGATGTGCAGAAGCTTCAGATTTGATATAATCCTGCTTGTTTAGTTTTGCTTTTGTTGCTTGCACTTTTGGAGTCTCGTCCAAAAAATATTGTTGGAATCAATGCTTTGAAGTGTTTCTTTTTTGTTTTCTTCTAACAATCTCATAGTTTCAGGTCTTACAGTAGGGATTTACAAGAAGCAAATTAATTTTCACATGGCCAGCATCATGATGCAGCAGGTTAAGCCACTGCCTGTGATGCTGGCATCCCATGTGAATTTCAGTGGCATTCCCGGCTGCTGAACTTCAAATACAGCTCCCTAATAATGCAACTGCAGGTGCTTGGTCCCCTACTACCCACAGGGGAAACTTGGGTTGAGTTCCAGGCTTGGAGCTTCAACCTGGCCCCGCCCCAGCCATTTTGGCCATTTGGGGAGTGAACCAGTGAATGGAAGGTTTCTCTATTTCCCTCTCTCTGTCCTTTCCCTCTCTATCTGTAACTGTACCTTTCAAATAAATAAACAAATAAAACATTTTTAAAAAGGCAAAGACAAACAAAAAAGGTCTAAAATTAATTTTCATTCAATAATTCGATACATGTGGCAAATTATTCAAAATGCCAGAACAAGAAAAAAAATCCTAAACATAACTCCAAATTTCCTTAAGCATGGGACAATGGTTTTGCCTGTTTCTAATAAAATATAAAATTTGAAAATGTCACTGAAAACTTCAAAACCCTGCTTTTGACATCATGTACCTGTTAAAAATATTTGGAATATTTTGGTATAAATTGATCACAAGCATGGGGATTAAATTTCTCATAAAATATGCACAGTTCAAAATTAAGTGGAAAAGTATTTCTAAAATGATAGTACAATTAGTGAAATCTTTAACAGGTTACAGACACACTGAGTTATTTTGTTTCTAATCCTACAAACAGCTGTACATACTCCTGAATCAGCTACACCCTTCCATTTAGTAACGCCATGAACTTGAGCAAGTTCTTTTAATTTCCTGAGCTCCAATTTTCCCATCTGTATAATAAAGTTAGCAAAACTCAAGTCATAGTGTTATTGTGTGGACTCAGTAAAAGTGGTTCACTATTGAGCATATGTATGAAAAAATGTGTAAAAGTATATATATATATATATGTGTGTGTGTGTGTGTGTATGTGTTTTAAGTATGTGACTGTATGTGTGAGTATGTGTGGATTTTAGTGTGTACAAGTGTGAGTGTGTATTTATGTGAGTGCATGAAGCCCTGTGTAGCTTTTGTATGGATGTGCTTTATTGTACAAATTTGTGTGAAAGTGTGCATGTGAGACTAAATATGTGTATGTGTATGTATATATATAACTATGGGCTCATGTTCATGGTACCTCTTTGTTCCGTAGAAATGACTGGTTATGGATTATAAATCAATGTAACAGAATATGCAAGGAGGCTAACCTGAGATATGTACTGGAATTTTGCCCAATGCTAATTTGTCAACTCGTTATTGAAAATTTTGAAGGATTTCTTGTCCTGGACTAGTGATAAGTCGTATGAACCTCTCTCACCATGCTGGACCAGGACAGCAAGTGCAGCCTCCAGAGAGCCCCGCCATCACGAGGGGAAACAGACCCTACTCTACAGTGTGCTCCGTTGCTGAGTTAGGCTGTTCAGTCATGTGGATTAAATATATTTTCAACTCATGATGCCTTCAATTTCTGATGAGTTTAATTGAGGATTAACCTAATCATAAGTCTAGCAGCAACTGTACACTTACACTTCTTTTTTTTTTTTAAATGCCAAATTTACTTTGGCAGAAAATAGGAGTCAATTGGCTTTATTGTTATAATGTTGATGACAACTTCCCTCTTGTCCGAGAGGACATTTTGGGCTAGAGATGATCTGCTGTGGTAGTCACTGTCAGCTTTTGATGCATGCTAGCCAGAAGCTCCACTCAGAAAACCTCAGTCATTCATAGTCCAACAAGGAATATGCTGATAGGCTGTGAGGTCTTCAGCAGCTCCTGGACAGCTCCTCAGTCCCCTCCAGCATACTTGCTCTGCTGGACAGCTTGCTGGAACTGGTCTTCCCAATTCTTCTGCTGGAAAGGATCATGGCTACTGTTCTAGGACAGGCTCTCTCCACACCTGAAGATTAAAGCAGAAGGTTAAATGCGGCCTCATTTTTTCAGCTGGCTGCTTGGTCTGGGATTGGCTACTCAGTCAGGGAGGACCGCCTGCCACTCTTGTGGGATGCACTTCTCTCCTTGAGAAGCCTCCACATACTACCGGCATGGCCTGCTTGGTTCTGGAGTCTGTACTGAGGTATTGTTGTGCCAATACTGTGACTTTCTGGCCCTTGGTGTGGTCTTCTTTCCTCTGGTTTAGTCTTCTCTATTGTCTCTACTCACATTTTCTCTTTCTAGAACACTGTCTTTGGGTCTTCCCTTAGCTGTTTGGCCCTTGTAGTTACCTTAGTCTTTGGTGAGACCTCTTTTGGTTCAATCCAAAGTTTCAGTCTCTTTCTTCTTCTCCATTCTCTGCTGCAGTTCTCATAGCTCCAGAAATCTACAAGACTGTCTTTCCAGAGCTCTTTCTCTCCATCCCCTGTCTTCATTCCTAGGGCATCCTTTTGTTTCCAGTTCAGTGTGTCTTGAACACAAAAATGTACCTAAGAGCAGGGGTTAACCCAGCATCTTCTCCTCTAGAGCTCACTTTTGTCCAACTCTTGACCTCCTTGATTAGGTTTCAATCTACTTCTGTGAGGTACTGGAACTTATTATGCAGATGAAGAGCTTGCACGCAAATTCAACTAATCACCATGGGTTAGAGAAACAAGAAATTCAAGTGGATTTTAGTACAGGTCATATCCTTTACACTAAGCTTCCAATACCCTGTCCATATTTTCACTGTTCAAAAATTCTGTCAAACGTTCCTTGAATTTGTTAGGTTAGATCTCTGTAGTAAAGAGATTTTGGTTGTAACAGATATTGGCCTACAGCATTTTGATGACCTCATACTATGACTGGTCAGCAAAATCAACTCAACTTTTATTTCCATCAGTATCCATTAACAACTTTTATAAGAGGGGGTAAAATAATTTCTATGTTTGCTCTTGTAAAAGTTTTTAAAGTTATATGGAGAACATGGAAGAATAGTCATTACTATTGACTATATGGCATAGCCTTTGAGAAGTTTATTTGAGTAATGACTAATAGTCATTACTATTACTATATGGCACAGCCTTTGAGAAGTTCTCTATCATATGTTTTACAGGCACACAAAATAACTGCAGTTCTGGATTTGTGTACCTGCTATTCCACTTTCTAGCTGTGTATTGTAATCTTAGAGATCGACTTAACCACTCTGAACCTTACTTTCTTCATTTGTAAAGTTGGTTACTAATGCACAGGGGTTTTTTTTACTGCTAATAATGGCAGCTTGTTCTTAGTAATCTTTAAATAGCAGGTAGTATGCTGAATTGTTTTACATACACTTATCATTTCATTTCCATAGCATGATGTGCATTATCAGACCTTAACTTTAAAAATGAGGAAAATGAGGCTCATGTAGCTGATAATTCATAATAAGGTTGTGCTGAGATTTCGACCCAGATGATGTTGTGAAGCTTTCTAATGCACTTTGTTCGTAACCACCATAAGATATTGTCATGAGGATCAAATTATATAAAATTGAGTTGTTGTAACAATCAGATACTACATAATTATTTGCATTTTTATTACTATTAAAGCTATGATCACCTCCACGAAGTAAACATGACTACTATTTTTTTCTTAAGCTTCTTAAAGCAATAGATTCTGAAAGTAAAGAGGGAGTCATGTAAACATGGAAGGCTTACAAAATATGACTGTATAGAGCCACGGCTGTGATTTCAGTGATTCTAAGATATTTGCTTCTCTTTGATTTTTTAAAAAGATTTATTTATTTTACTTGAAAGTCACAGTTACATAGAGAGAGAAGGAGAGGCAGAGACAGAGTTAGAGTGAGAGAGAGAGAGAGAGAGAGAGGTCTTCCATCCGCTGGTTCACTTCCCAGATGGCCACAACGGCCAGAGCTGTGCCGATCCGAAGCCAGGAGCCAAAAGCTTCCTCCAAGTCTCCCAAGTGGGTGCTGGGGCCCATGGACTTGGGCCATCCTCTACTGCTTTCTCAGGCCATAGCAGAGAGCTGGATTGGAAGTGGAGCAGCCAGGTCTTGAACTGGCACCCATATGGGATGCCGGCACTGCAAGTGGCAGGTTTACCCAATACAACACACAGTGTCGGCCCCTCTCTTTGATATTTGCAAGTGACAGGATACCCTACACATTCTTGGCTGCTTTGAGGGGGACATCATGCAGAGGACATCTGTTTTTCTGCTTTGAGGGCTTCTATTAGCTAATCTTCCAGTATGTTGATGTTTTCCAAATTTTGGTGATTTATCTCTTTTGGAGACTCCTCTCAAGGAGCCTACAATTATCCATCAAATGGTCATGAAATTATCAAAAGACATAAACACAAGTAATATTTTGTTTAAAAGAGATGCTGGCAAAAGATAAAAAAAAGGTTAAAAAAAAAGAGATGCTGGCGCAGGTGTTGTGTTGCAGCAGGTTAAGCTGCCTTTTGATACACCCACATCCCATATCATGGTGCCTAGGTTCAAGTCCTGCTTCTACTTCCTATCCAGCTTCCTCATAACGTGCACCTTGAGATACAGAAGATGATTGTTTAAGTACTTGGATCCTTGCCACTCATATTGGATACCCAGATGGAATTCCCAGCTTCTAGCTTTTTTTATTTATTTGAACATCAGAGTTACACAGAGAGAGGAGAGGCAGAGAGAGAGAGAGAGAGAGAGAGAGAGAGAGAGAGAGAGAGAAAGGTCTTCCATCCACTGGTTCACTCCCCAACTGGCTGCAATGGCTGGAGCTGCGTTGATCTGAAGCCAGGAGCCAGGAGCTTCTTCCAGGTCTCTCATGTGGGTGCAGGGGCCCAAGGACTTGGGCCATCTTCTACTGCTTTCCCAGGCCATAACAGAGAGTTGGATTGGAAGTGGAGCAGCCGGATCTCAAACCTACACCCATATGGGATGCTGGTGCTTCAGGCCAGTGTGTTATCCAGATGAGCCACAGCGCTGACCCCCAGTTCCTAGCTTTGATCTGGTCCAACCTCAGCTATTAGGGACATTTGGGGAGTGAAACAGCAGATGGAAACTCTCTCTCTCTCTGCCTTTCAAGTAAATATATTTATTTTAAAAATGTTACAAAGACAGTAGAGTCATCTGTCTTTACAAAGAAAGTAACGCTTACAGTCTTGTTAAAGAGTTGAAGAAAATCACAGAGTGTAACAAGGCTTATTAAAAGCCTCCTGCCTAGAAGCGCAGACATGGCTTATGATTCTCCACCCTTCTGCTTACTAACTTTGTGACTTTGGGCAAGGCACTCAATCCTAAGATGTCATCAATCATATGATGCATTATTATTTTATGTACCACTAAGAAAGGAAAAAAATTTCTTAACGAAAGACTGACATAATGCCTTAACAATAGTGCTGGCCTCTCACCTTGTGCCTTCAAATTTTTTGCATCTATGTGGAGAGATTTGATGCCTTTTCTGACATTTAGTTGTTCCTCTTGAAAGTAATATAATATAACAAAGATTTTTTTGTGTGAACATCTTTTTTCCCTCTTAGGTCAAGAAAACAAGGAATTGTGTGCATTCCTCCAATAATATATATACTTGTTTCACTGATAAACAATTGTTACGCTGCCACTCTGTTTTCAGTGCCTTTCAGCATACTCAATACCTTTTTCTTTCAATGTCAATGAAAACATTTAAAACAGCAATAAAACTCACCACTTTTAGTACTAACGTGGCATATAAACTCAAAGGAAGTGACAACAGTATCAACAATTCTGACCAAGTACATCCACACATGTATAGCTACTATATCAGGCTATAACATTGCTTAAAAGCTGTATGATGATTTGGAAAATGTAGAAAGTGCATCTTAAAAAGAATGAAATATGGTCCTTAGGCTTCCTCAGACTGTTTCCTTATTTAAAACAGTAAGACTCGTAATAGTGTTTGCCTCTAAGGAATACTATGGAAGACATAGTTAAATCACTGCACACAGTATTACACATACAGATTGTACTCAGAGATGTTAGAATAAACAACCACCAAACTGCTGTTAAACCAAACTGCTGTGAAACCAAACATAAGGTAGGAGAATAAAGCACAGCTATAGGAATGCCAAATGCTAATGTTATTATGGAGATGAACCCTTAATACTTCTAGATATTCACTGTGACTTCACAATGCCACAATGGTAACTTGTGAAGGGAAATGGTTGGCTTCTTTTAAGCTGGCAAACTGGATGTTTTGATGCCAATGAAAAATCAAGTTTAAGTCACTTTTTGAAAGATTTATTTATTTATTTATTTATTTGAAAACAGAGTTACACAGAGAGAGAAGACACATGCACATACGCGTGTGTGCACGCACACACACACAAAGGGGGGGGAGAGAGAGAGAGAGAGAGAGAGAGAGAGAGAGAGAGAGAAAGAGAAAGATCATTCCTCTGCTGTTTCACTCCTCAAATGGCCTCATGGACTGGGGCTGGGTCAGGCCAAATCCAGGAGTCAGGAGCTTCTTCCAGGTCTCCCACATGGATGCAGAGGCCCAAGGATTTGGGACATCTTCTGCTGCTTTCCCAGGCGCATTGACAAGGAGCCAGTGCCCACTGCAGGCAATGGCTTAACCTGCTTCACCACAGCACTGGTCCCTTAAGTCAGCTTTAATGGACCATTTAAATTATTCCCGGGGTCCCTAAATATCCATTTTATCAAAAATTCCACATAAGAACTTCTAAGCATTGTTTCTTCACTCAAAATTTTTTACATATTTTAACACGCTGCAACTACTATGGAAAATAGTATGGATGTTCCTCAAGAAATTCAAAATTGAGCTACAATGTAATCTAGCAATCGAACTTCTAGTTACATATCCAAAAGAATTGAAAGCAGAGTCTTGAATAATTACTTGTGTCCCTATGCTCTTAGCAGCACTATTCACAATAGCCAAAAGGTGCAAAATAGCCCACATGCCCACAGAAAGATGAATGGCTAAATACAATGTTATATATACATAAAATGAAATATTACTGAACCTTAAAAAATAAGGAAGTCCTGTCACATGTTACAATATGGTTGAACATTGAGGACAGGAGATTAAATGAAGTAAGGAAATTACAAAAAGACAAATATTGTATAATAGCCCTTATATGAGGTATCTAAAGTGGGCAGATCCATAAAAACACAAAGAATGGTGATTGTTGGGGGGCTGAGGGGTAGGGGGAAGAGACGTAGTTTAATAGGTATAGAATTTCAGATTTGCAAAGTTAAAATAATTTCTGGCTGGAGGTCTGTTCCACAGTGTGAATATAATTAACACTACTGAACTGTACTTTTGAAAATGGTTACGATAGAGGTGGACATTGGGTGCAGTGGGTTAAGCTGCAGTTTAGGTTGCACATATCCCATACTGGAATGCCCATTCAAGTCCCAGAGTGGCTTTTCAAGCCATGATTACTCCACTTTTGAATCCAGCTTCCTGCTACTGCATCCTGTATGGCAATAGATGGTGGCTTGGATGCTTGGGCCCCTGCCAACCACATGTGAGACCAAAAAGGAGTTTTCAGCTTCAGTCTTCGCCCTGGTCCAGCCCTGGTTGTTGCAGCCATTTGGGGATGAATCAGTGGATGAAAGATCGTTCTCCCTCTGTTGCTCTTTCAAGTAGATGAAAATAAATATCTCTGGGCACAGAGAGACAGATGAAGAACTGAGGAGGAACTAATGGAATTTCCAGTGCAATGGTAATATTTTCTTAATCTAAAGAGGTATTTATACCTCTTTCATATATATATATATATGTTGTTTTGTATATAATTTAATAAAAGCACAATTCCATCCGCTATTCTAGATTTGCTATTTCCATTCTCTATCAATATTAAATCACTTTTCAAGAGACTAGTTAGAGGTTTTCTTGATATTCCATCTTAATGGGGGAGCAGACAGAAATGATCACCTGTGATGATATGGGGTAGGGGGGCTTGAGACTAACAGAATTCCACAATAAGAGCAGGGGAAGTTGGGTGAGAGAGAGAAGGGTATATTGGGAGTATAAACAAATCCACTTATAGAATCCAGTTGTTTTCTCAGGTAATTGTCGATACTTCAAAACACATTTTTGTTCAACAACTTTTAAGAGCTGCAAACAGACTTACTAGCAGATTTTCTGATCTATTATGGCAATGGAAACCAGCTGATGCCTGTTTTCAAATGTGCTTGCAGACAGCCAGAACTTATGACTCAATTAATATAACAAACGTGTCTATGAACTAAATGTAATCCTTTTGAACTTAATAAATTCTTAAATCCTCAGTCAATCGGTTTTAAGATTGAAAAATGTACACAAAAGTGAAACATTCCATACTCTTGCACTGGAGTTTATGACCCTTGCCTCCTACCTCTGCTCATTGGCTAACTTAGTGCCATTTAAAGTGCTTCCTTTGGTGGTGGTGAATTATAAATCCATATCTTTGTCAGGCGCTCTCATCAGCCTACAAGCTCCTGCGTAAATGCACAGGCACGTGCACACATATGCACAGTTTTCTCTTAGCATTGATTTGGTTGGCAGGTTGAAAAATGACCCAGGACTTTCCGTTATAATTCCAAATATCATTGTTTGTAATGACAATATGCTGATCATCTTCCTGGATTTTCCACCATGGAATTGCTGGACACATTACATTAAAATATATTCTTATGCCAGTAATTTAAATAGGGTTTATTTTTAACCTCTAGAAGAAATGTCTGAGAGAACATCTTGTCAAAAGCAAAATTCTAGACTAAAGTTTCTCAATAGCCCACTGTGTACTATTCTTGGCCTGAGTTGTTAAGTCTCTAAGTTATTATATTAGTATTGAATTGAAAAAATAATAAAATAATCCTGGCTAGCCATCCCCTAACCCCTCCCATACATAACAATTGCAACTGCAGCTGAAAATGACTGAAATTTTATCACATCAAAGAAGACACCAGGCAGCCATGGCCTCATAAAAGCCTTTCTGGAATTTTGAATTCGATTCAAAAAGAGAGTTTTTTGGCATATTCTTCTATTGTTTCAGAGGCCCTGTCAATCAGCACAGCAGTTAGTAGGGACCTCTACTACTTGCTACCACCACCCAATAGGCAAACTTTTTTTTTTTTAACTTGGCAGGTTAGCTAATCTACTTTTATTATGAGACCAGAGTAGAGTTAGAAGATTTGGTCATGACTAAACTGAACCTGGATGATTTAATGAGAAGCAAGCAAGTCATTTCTGATATCATGTAAACTGCCCTCAAATTAGTTTTGAATAATTATGTGAATGAAGAAAGGGGGAAAGATCATTAAACTGGAAATAAGGAAATGCAGGTTTTATTTTCTACATGAATTATGTTCCACGTGGAAGATATTTTGAAAGAACCTTGATGATCTTGACTTCCTTTGGGGAGGTGGTAGAAGTTTTGTTGTAGAAAGAAGATTAATCTTACTTCAACAAGAATAGAATAGAAGTTGAAAAAACAAATGAGTCCCTTATGTCATGTTTGACATTACTTAAAACTTACCTTATCTTTCTCTAATGTCTTCAATCTTGGTGATGGTGAGAAGCTTTAATCTTCCACTGAAGTCACTCAGGTTCTTCTAATTTAAAATTATTTCAGGTACTCCTTTTGTTCAAAATTCAAACTATCTCAAAGCTGCATCAAAGGATTTCCCCTTTTTCTTTTCTACATGATTATGTTTGTGTGTAGAAGAAGTCTTTGTATGGTATAGCTGTCATGGGACAGAAGGGATTATTGGTTTCTTATGAAATATGAGGGTATTTCCAAAAGAGTGGTGCAAAAAAAATTTAAAGGAGTTTATTTTGATTCATCAAATCTTTGCAATCGCTCCATAGTTTTTTATTTTTTTATTTTATTTTATTTTTTTTTTGACAGGCAGAGTGGACAGTGAGAGAGAGAGACAGAGAGAAAGGTCTTCCTTTGCTGTTGGTTCACCCTCCAATGGCCGGCACACTGTGCTGATCCGAAGGCAGGAGCCAGGTGCCTCTCCTGGTCTCCCATGGGGTGCAGGGCCCAAGTACTTGGGCCATCCTCCACTGCACTCCCGGGCCACAGCAGAGAGCTGGCCTGGAAGAGAGGCATCCGGGACAGAATCCGGTGCCCTGACTGGGACTAGAACCCCGTGTGCTGGCGCTGCAAGGCAGAGGATTAGCCTAGTGAGCCGCGGTGCCGGCTCCATAGTTTTTCATAATATGCATTTTCCATGTACTTTTAAGACCCTTCATTTATTCCTGAACTAATTATTCTTCTCAGTACAGGAAGAGTTTTCCCCTTTATGGATGACAAACCTTTTTGACATGCATCCTTCATGCTCATTTACATTGTGGCTAATAATAAACCTTTATTCTCAGAGCTCCAAGTTTAACTCTTGCTATAAAACTGGATTTTTTTGTCGACTGAACTTGGTGTTTAAGGGTATCATACTGATCTGGACTTTGGGAAATGTAGCTTGGTATCCAAACGAAGCAATGACTTCTTTGTCTTTGCCCTGTCACTTCCCTCACCCTTAGCAACGAATAGCATTGTTTGGTATAATGGGTGAAGAAACATTTTTGGGGAGTGAAATATACATTATTTCAATGTTTTTCATAAATATTATCCCATATATAGATGTGTCTTTCTTAACAATTACTGACCACATTCTGTAGCATAATTTTGAGGCACTGAATTGCTCACTGGGAAGCCTGTGGTTTTCAGTGTTAGGCACCAGATATTCAATGTAGAGAAAATTTTGGGGGAAATAGCGTTCATGGGCCAAGTAAGGTTTTTCAAATTGAAGAGAAAGATTCAGAGTTTCTTGAGATTTGAAGAACCTTTGTGAGTGTGGCTGAGATTATATACTATCTCAAAGTGTTGGTGCAGTAGATGATATAATAGTATTGGCCGCCACCGTGGCTCAATAGGCTAATGTCCGCCTGCGGCGCCAGTGCACCAGGTTCTAGTACCGGATTCTGTCCCTGTTGCCCCTCTTCCAGTCCAGCAATCTGCTGTGGCCCGGGAGTGCAGTGGAGGATGGCCCCGGCATGGGAGACCAGGAGAAACACCTGGCTCCTGGCTTCGGATCAGCGAGATGCGCCAGCTGCAGCGGCCATTGGAGGGTGAACCAACGGTAAAGGAAGACCTTTCTCTCTCTCTCTCTCTCTCTCTCTCTCTCTCATTGTCCACTCTGCCTGCCAAAAAAAAAAAACAAAACAAAACAATAGTTTTGGAAAAGCATAAGAAGCATCCCCTTAAGCTGACACAGCAGTGTTGAAACTATCACTGGACACAGACATGTGGACTCAGATTTTATTATTAAGTTATCATTGGAGCTTATTCTGAGTTTACCCTATCATTAATGATCTAGAATATGAATAGTGGTATTTGATAGCAGGAGGGAGTAATATAACAACTTCATTCTAATGAAAGAGATGGTTGATCCACAAACATTTTTGAATTTGCTGCATTTCAGAGTTCATTTACATCAAACACTACCCTTACAATTGATGAATCTTATTTTCTATATTTTATAAGTTCGTGATTGAGTCCCATAAATGAAAAAGAATAACTTTAAGAACCTATCTCAACTCAGTATTATGTATCTTACAGTATTTCTCAGCTACACTCCTGTTGAAATTTTAATCACAAAGTACCCATCTACATGAAGTATTTGTGTTTCACAGTCTCAGTATCATGAAATCATTATACAGCCACACACTTTGCCATTCAGGTCTTTTTATAGCCCAAAAGAGGCTGTAGAACCAGATACTTCAGATTAAATGTAGTAGAAGCAGAAAGCAAGGAAAGTATGGGTAAAACTCAAATATTTTTGAAATTAGTTTCAGTTTTGGGGGCTTTAAAGTATAACAAATGCATTTGCCTCAATCTAGATATTAAGTTAAATTTGTTGTAAAATGACTTTATTCTGAGCTAGATCTTTATCCTAGGTCCTACAGCACCACAAAAGAAATTGGTCAGTATGCTCCTAGTCAGCTAACGTCTGGGCCTCCAATTTTTATGGATAAAACAAGAGCATATACCTAAATAGTCTCCAAATTCTATTTGGATAGCATATCTCACAGACCCATCATTTCCAATCCCTAGATCCTGTCAATCACCACATTCTACTATGTCTTAAATATTATTTGAATTTTTCCATACCTTTACATATCAGTTGCCATTTTTTGTGAGAAGTTTTAGTATCTTTCATCAGTCTCCTAACCGATGCCCCGACTGTCTTGACCATTGCAATAGCTCTTGTTCTTCTTCTTTTTTTTAAGAATTTATTAATTTATTTGAGAGGTAGAGTTACAGACAGAGGGAGAGAGAGAGAAAGATCTTCCATCTGTTGGTTCACTCCCCAAATGGCCTCAATGGATGGAGCTGAGCCAATCCAAAGCCAGGAGACAGGACCTTCTTCCCGGTCTCCCAAGTGGGTGCGGGGGTCCAAGCACACGGGCCATTTCCACTGCTTTCCCAGGCCATAGAAGAGACCTGGATCAGAAGAGGAGCAATAGGACAAGAACTGGAGCCCATAAGGGATGCCAGCTCTGAAGGCAGAGGCTTAGCATACTACACTACAGCACCGGCCCCTCCAATAGCTCGTCTTTGATGGTGCCAAGGTGAATTTTCTAAAACTAATTTTATTACATCACGCCCCAGATTATAAGTTTTCCATGGTTCCTTTGTTGCTGTGGTATTAAAATGTGGATTGCATGAGCTGGCCCCTCCTCTCTCTTTCTGCCTTCTTCATTTTCAATGATTGAGCCAAGTGGTTTCTGTCACTCCTCGGCAGGAACTGTGTCTTTATTGCCAGTGGCTAGTACAGGGTCTGGCTTATAGTGGGGTCTCAGTAAATGTGGACCGTATGGAATGAACTCAATCACAAGCTTGGCTGGCTGAACATGTGTCATGACAATCTTTCTTTTAGCTTCTTCATAAAAAAACCCTGCATGATTATGTATCCTTCCCGTATGCTTCATCAGCCTGTTCTGCTGATCTGTGTGACAGCATTCATCACACTGGGTGATAATTATTTGCTTGCTCTTCTGTCTACTCTTACAGACAGTGAGCAACTTTGGAACAGGCCTCAGGTATTGGGCACCAATTTTTAAGGATTATTTATTTATTTATATAAAATTATTTATTTCAAAGGCAGAGTTACAGAGCAAGAGAAGGGGGGGAGAAAGGGAAGAGAGGGAGGGAAAGAGAGAGATCTTCTATCTGCTGGATCACTCCCCAGATAGCTGAAACAGCCAGGATCAGGCAGGAGCCAGGAGCTTTATCTGGGTGTCTCATGTGGGTACAGCAGCCAAAGTATTTGGAGCATTTTCCACTGCTTTTCCAGGTGCATTAGCAGGGAGCTGGATCCCAAGTGAAGCAGCCAGGACTCAAACCAGCACTCATGTGGGATGCTGATGCTGCAGGCAGTGGCTTAACCCACTGTGCCACAACAGTGGCCCCATGCATTTTCTTAACAGGAGGCACTCAACAGCTGAACAGCTGAATAAATGATTGAAGGAAGGAATGTCAGAAAAGATGATTTAGTTATACTGATAAACTATACCTCTTTGTATCACACCAGTTGCTACTTTTGCTAAAATAAGAAGTTAAAATCCTTATTGAAATAAGAAGGAGACTTTAATAGTGAATGTCCAGATTCTTTTTCTCTTGACACTCTGATTTAAGCTAGCTGACCCACTGGGGTGCCGATGGAAAATGCAATTGTTTGCTACCATGGGTGACAGCACCCTTGGGGTGAGCCAAGAAAAGGCAATACTCCTCAAGAGGTGGGGGACATCTAGAACTTTGAGGATGGTGCAGGCACTTTGGGAAAGGAAAAATAACTAGGAGACATCAGGCAGCAATGGCTGAGGATCAGTTTCCATTGTGTGTTGATTTTTGAAAATGAGAAGGTATTTATTTTACATTCTATGGCAATTAAACAAACAAAAACCTGTATGACCAAAAAGTGAAGACTGATACATGCGTTCAATGAGAGCAGAGAAAATTACACTCACGGAGGAAAAGATTCCATATGTTCTCCAATACCTAGGCACAACTGGGTGCCACTTTAATGACTTTCCAAATGCACCCCGTTGCTCTTAGGTATTGAAGAACATATGGCATGTTTCCCCTTTAACTGTGAATTTCCTTGCTTTTGTCAGTTGGTGTCTCAGGCTTAATGTATTTTAATGCAACTTTTGTGGGTGTGAACGCAGTCCGAAGTTGTTATTAGAGAGGCCATGTTAATAGTATATGCAGATGTTACCTGTTACTCTTCCTCAAATATGCTTCGAAAATCTACATATCCAGGTCTAACTTTGAAATTGTTAATAAAGGCCCTTTGAGAGTTTGCAAATAATTCTTCTCAACTCCAAACTTAGCATGGATGATAAATGACCATTTAGTTGCCAATATAGCACAATATTTCAATTTCCTGCCTTCCCAAAGGTATTTGAAAGGTTGTACGAAGTTCACACTCACAGTATGTGTTGTCTACAATTCTGTGATCTCCGACTGGCTAACTTTAACCAAAACCTTTTCAATTAACTCAACACATTCCTGGATAAACCAGCCCACTCTAGGCTCTGTACAAATAGTCCTTTATTGTTTTTCTTGGCAAAGACTCTCTAAATTATACAGAAATCAGTTCTTTCAGGTGACGTAGAAAGAGAAACATTGTATGTCTAAGGCAAACATTAAATGAACAGAAGGATGATCAACATTTCATCTAAAAATGTACAGTTTTCACTGTCTGTATTTTTGGCACAAAGGGCCTCTGAAAATGTTAATGAACCTCTAAAGACAAAGAAGAAACAAATGTTCATTCATAGTCCTGCCACCCCCTGCAAATCGAATTGTTTTCAGTTTGTCCTCACCCTCTTCTAGTCCCTATCAATATGCATACATAATTTCTATGCAATTACACTTCCAGTGTAGAAGCAATTTTGTAATCTACTTTTATTTTTCAAATTTCAAATAATAGCAATAGAACTTTAAGGAAAGCTGTAGAGCACATTCTTGTGGACAAATAGAGCAGAACCCAGATCAGAAAACTGGAAGTCATGCACTAAGGTTTGGCAGACAGTTAAAGCTCAACATTTCAAAGCATAGAAAGGTCACTGAGTAGACTAGGTTGTCTCACTGTCTGTTTTTGAATCCTCACTGTAACTGGGGGAGTCAAAATAAGGCTGCTTGCAACTGTGCCATTATTCTGACAGCCAGGCTCTCAAGGAAAGGAGCCCGGCACAGGCCAGTCCACAACTCCATTGAGGGATAACATCGTCCAAATAAAAGAAAGCAAGGCTCATTTCTGGTGATCAGCAGAAGGCTGACTATGGAATGACCATTTCCGATGTGTATTTCTTTGAGGAAAGTTCTTCTTTTCTGTTGCCTGAGGAACTTCAGCTCAGTACATGGAGGCAATGGCTGGGAGACTGAGGCTCATTTTAGTGATAGAAATAAGAAGAAATGCACTAATTAGTGTTGCAGACAGAAATTGTGGCTAAGCAGGCATTAGAGCAACAGAAATTCTAAGTAAAGATTTATAGACACAGTTAAACATAGTGGATGCAGCACTTTTTTAAAAAGCACATACCTATGTGAGTTTAAAACAATCACGTGTTTCAGCTAAAATCCAAGCTGTGCTTAATATTTATGGGTTAGCTAATTTGTGAGTAGCTCCCTTGTGGTAGAGAAAGACATTTCTTACATCATTTTCACAAACTTGGCAATATGAGAGGAATTATTAGAATCCAACTTTGTGGGTTCTCTCTTGTAAGGCCATATCATCAAACCAATTCTCTGTTAATCATTTTTTTGACAGGCAGAGTTAGACAGAGAGAGAGCCAGAGAGAAAGGTCTTCCTTCTGTTGGTTCACCCCCCAAATGGCTGCTATGGCCTGCGTGCTGCGTAGATCCGAAGCCAAGAGCTAGATGCTTCCTCCTGGTCTCCCATGTGGGTTCAGGGTCCAAGCACTTGGGCAATCCTCCATGTTGCAGTTGATTTTTCAACAATGTTGCAGTGGATTTGCTTCTGAGACGAGGAGCGTGGTGGGGGCAAGAGGCACGGAGTCACCACACAGACGCCAGGAGTTGGGTGAAAGCAGGCCTAAGGCGAGGAGCCCGCAGACTAGTTTATTTCAGTTAGTACAACAACTTATATAGTCAAGACCAGCCAATCCGGTCAAGGGGCGGTATATGCCCCAACCAATCAGTTGTTTCCAAATCAGTCAGTTTCCAAAGCCATCCAATCACAGCCTGTTGCCAGTCAGGCTCTTGTTGCCAGGCAATTTCTGAAACCATCCAATCACAGCCTGCCATCAGTCAGGCTCTGTTGTCATGTGGTTCCCTCTGTTGTTATGTGGTTTCCGAAGCCATCCAATCACGGCCTGTTACCAGGCAGTTTCTGTTGTCAGCGGCCATCTTGGCATGACCTTTTCACCTCAGCAGCCATCTTGGCATGAACTTTTCACCTCAGTGGCCATCTTGATATGACCTTTTCACCTCATTCCACCACACCTCCACTGCATTCCTGGGCCACAGCAGAGAGCTGGACTGGAAGACGAGCAACCGGGACAGAATCCGGGGTGCCGGCCCTGCAGGTGGAGGATTAGCCAAGTGAGCCATGGCGCCAGCCTGTTTATCATTTTAAAGTCTAAAATCAAACAGACCTTTCTGGATAACACTACATCCCTTCAGCTAACTCTGATGTTAGCCAGAACATGGGTAGAAGTGATTGTGCTGTGATTATTATTAATTTCTGTAATATCAGATTTGGTAGTCATTGTTTAAAGGAATATTTCTTGTATGCTGTTTTTCCAAAATTAATGCCAGCTTTTAAGACTGTTGCTTTGCTAAAATCACCACAGTCTGAAATGTGCTGAAGAATTGGGGGAAATGGCAGACAGGATGAAATATCCCTATTTAGCACATAATACTACAGAGGGTCTGAAAATCCCTCTCCCCAACTACCCCTAACAACAGAAGAATGTGAACTCCCCAGGGATTATCAAAGAGTCTTTCACAAGCTTGAAATTTACGTAGGAGATTCTCTTTTTTTAAAAAAAATTAAAATACTTAACAGACATGTAAAATGTGTGCTTTTTTTGTCTTTCTCTATATCAGAATTGGTACATTTAATTTTTTTCACTTTTATTTAATAAATATAAATCTCTAAAGTACAACTTTGAATTATTGTGGCTTTTCCCCCCATAGCCTCCCTCCCACCCGCAACCATCCTGAAGGACCCTTATGGGGGAGAGGGACAAGAAACTAGGCCTGGGCAAATATCAGGGGCTTCTTAAGAGGATATATGTTCCCCAGAGTCTAGCGGGCAGGACATTCTCTGGGAAGGAAAAGTCCATCCCCTTCAGAGAACCTCTAGGCATGCCCAGAGCAGAACTGCCCCTCCCTTCCGGGAAACCTCTGGGCGCGCCCAGAGCAGAGCTGCCCCTCCCCTTCGGAGAGTCTCTAGGCGCACACTTATGATGTCACTGCGACCAGCCAATCCTGTAACACCTCAGCACTCTCCCTCAGCACTCTCCCTCAGCACTCTCCCTCAGCATTCTCTGGTATGCTAATTGTCCCTCCGAACCAGCCAATCCCGTGCCACCTCTGCATTTTACACCAGCACTCTCCACCAGCATTCTTCGCCAGCATTCTCCCATATGCTAATGGTCCCTCTGAACTGACCAATCCTATGCATGCGCATTAGGAATATGCTAATTCGTTGCCTATATAACCTGTGTGAAACTGCCGCTCAGGGCTCCTCACTGCCTGAGGTGGGGGCCCGTTTGCGCAAACGTTCAATAAAAACCTCGTGCTTTTTGCATCAACTGGTCTGGAGTCTGGATCTTTGGGCGTCCTTCTGAGCAAGTGGGCATCTCTGCAACTGAGAGGTCCAACAATCCCATCTACGAATCCCTCTCCCATCCTATTCTTCATCAATATACATTTTTAATTATCTTTATATACAGAAGATCAATTTAGTATATACTAAGTAAAGATTTCAACAGATTGCACCCACACAGACACACAAAGTATAGAGTACTTTTTGGGTAGTAGTTTTACCATTAATTTTTATAGTACAGCACATTAAGGACAGAGGTCCTACATGGGGAGTAAGTGCACAGTGACTCCCGTTGTTGATTTAACAATTGACACTCTTATTTATGATGTCAATAATCACCCGAGGCTCTTGTCATGAGCTGTCAAGGCTATTGAAGCCTCTTGAGGTCACAAACTCCTTATTTAGACAAGGCCATAGTCAAAGTGAAAGTTCCATCCTCCCTTCAATGAAAGGTACCTTCATTTTGATGGTCCATTCTTTCCACTGGGATCTCACTCACAGAGATCTTTCATTTAGGTCATTTTTGTTTTGCCACAGTGTCTTGGTTTTCCATGCTTGCTAAACTCTCATGGGCTTTTTAGCCAGATGCGAATGACTTAAGGGCTGATTCTGAGGCCAGAGTGCTGTTTAGGGCATTTGCCATTCTATGAGTTTGTGTATCCTGTTTCCAAATTAAGATAATTTTCTCCTTTTTAATTCTATCAATTATTATTTGCAGACACTGGTTTTATTTATGTAATCCCTTTGACACTTAATCCTATCTTTTTGATCAATTATGAACTGAAACTGATCACTTTAACAAGATGGCATTGGTACATGCCACCTTGACGAGATTGAATTGGAATCCACTGGCACATTTCTAGCTCTACCATTAGGGGTAAGTCCAAGTGAGCATTTGCTGAACTGTACATCATTTCCCTTTCTTATTTCTACTCTTATATTTAACAAGGATCACTTTTCAGTTAAATTTAAAAACCTAATTAAAGAGTTAATTAAAGAGTTCAACTAATGGTATTAAGTAGAACAAAAAGATACTAAAAAGAATAAAATAGTAAGTTGTTCCTCGACAGTCATGACAAGAGCTGATCAAGTCATTGTTTCTCATAGTAAAATTTCGCTTCTACATGTGCTGTTAGTTGTCACCGATCAGGGAGAATATATGATATTTGTCTATTTGGGACTGGCTTATTACACTCAGGATGATGTTTTCCAGATTCCTCCATTTTGTTGCAAATATGCGGATTTCATTTTTTTTACTGTTGTATAGTATTCTATAGAGTACATATCCCATAATTTCTTTACCCAGATTTCTGCTGATGGGTATTTAGGTTGATTCCATATCTTAGCTATTGTGAATTGAGCTGCAATAAACGTTGCGGTGCAGATAGCTCTTTTATTTGTCAACTTAATTTCCCTTGGGTAAATTCCAAGGAGTGCGATAGCTGGGTTGTATGGAAGGGTTATATTTAGGTTTCTGAGGAATCTCCAAACTGAATTCCATAGTGGCTTAACCAGTTTGCATTCCCACCAACAGTGAGTTAATATCCCTTTTTCCCCAAACCCTCGCCAGCATCTGTTGTTGGTAGATTTCTGAATGTGAGCCATTCTCACCGGGGTGAGGTGAGACCTCATTGTGTTTGTGATTTGCATTTCCCTGATGGCTAGTGATCCTGAAAATTTTTTCATGTGTCTGTTGGTCATTTGGATTTCCTCTTTTGAAAAATGTCTATTGAGGTCCTTGACCCATCTCTTAAGTGGGTTGTTTGTTTTGTTGTTGTGGAATTTCTTGATCTCTTTGTAGATTCTGGTTATTAATCCTTTATCTGTTGCATAGTTTGCAAATATTTTTTCCCATTCTGTCGGTAGCCTCTTCACTTTCCTGACTGTTTCTTTTGCAGTACAGAAACTTCTCAATTTGATGCAATCCCAATAGTTAATTTTGGCTTTGACTGCCTGCGCCTCTAGGGTCTTTTCCATGAAGTCTTTGCCTGTGCCTATATCTTCAAGGGTTACTCTGAAGTTCTCTAATAATTTGGTTGTGTCAGGTCATAAATTTAGATCTTTAATCCATGTTGAGTGGATATTTGTGTAAGGTGAAAGGTAGGGGTCTTGCTTCTTGCTTCTGCACGTGTAAATCCAGTTTTTCCAGCAACCATTTGTCGAAGAGACTGTCCTTACTCCAGTTATTGGTTTTAGTTCCTTGATCAAATATAAGTTGCCTGTAGATGTTTGGATTGATTTCTGGTGTTTCTATTTTGTTTCATAGGTCTATCCATTTGTTTCTGTATTAATACCATACTGTTTTGATAACAACTGCCCTGTAGTATGTCCTATAATCTGGTATTGTGATGCCTCTGGCTTTGTTTTTGTTGTACAAAATTGCTTTAGCTATTTGAGGTCTCATGTGCCTGCATATGAATATCAGCATCATTTTTTCCAGATCTGTGAAGAATCTCTTTGGTGTTTTGATTGGTATCTCATTTAATCTGTAAATTGCTTTTGGGAGAATAGACATTTTGATGATATTGATTCTTCCAATCCATGAACTTGGAAGATTTTTCCATTTTTTGGTATTCTTCTATTTATTTCTTTAAGGTTTTGTAATTCTCATCGTAGAGATCTTTGAAGTCCTTGGTTACATTTATTCGAAGGTATTTGATTGCTTTTTTTAGCTATTGTGAATGGGATTGTTCTTAGTAGTTCTTTCTCAGCCATGGCAATGCCTGTGTATACAAAGGCTGTTGATTTTTGTGCATTGATTTCATATCCTGCTACTTTGCCAAACTCTTCTATGACTTCCAATAGTCTCTCACACAGACACCCAAAATATAGAGTACTGTTTGGGTAGTAGTTTTACCATTTATTCATAAATTTGGATCCCCTAAATTAAGAATCATATCATCTGCAAAGATGCATAGTTTGACTTCCTTCCTTCCCAATTTGTATCCCTTTAATTTCTTTTTCTTGCCTAATGGCTCTGGCTAAAACTTTCAAAACTATATTGAATAGCAGTGGTGAGAGTGGGCATCCCTGTCTGGTACCAGATCTCAGTGGAAATGCTTCCAACTTTTCCCCATTCAATAGGATACTGGCCATGGGTTTTTCATAAATTGCTTTGATTATATTGAGAAATGTTCCTTCCATACCCAGTTTGCTTAGAGTATTCATCATGAAAGGGTGTTGTATTTTATCAAATGCTTTCTCTGAATCTATTGAGATAACCATATGGTGCTTCTTCGGGAGTTTGTTAATGTGCTGTATCACATTGTTTGATTTGTGCACATTTAACCATCCCTGCCTACCAGGGATAAATCCCACTTGGTCTGGGTGGATGATCTTTCTGCTGTGTTGTTGCATTCTATTGGCCAGAATTTTATTGAGGATTTTTGAATCTATGTTCATCAGGAAAAATGGTCTGTAATTCTCTTTCAATGCTGCATCTTTTTCTGGCTTAGGGATTAAGGTGATTCTAGCTTCATAGAAATAATTTGGGAGGATTCACTCTTTTTCGATTGTTCTGAATAGTTTGAGAAGAATTGGAGTTAGTTCTTTAAATGTCTGGTGGAATTCAGCCGTGAATCCATCTGGTTCTGGGTTTTATTTGTTGGGAGGGCCTTTATTACTGATTCAATATCTGACTTGGTTATGGTCTGTTTAGGTTTTCTATGTCTTTATGGTTCAATTTAGGTAGGTTGCATGTGTCCAGGAATCTATACATTTCTGATAGATTTCCCTGTTTCCTGGCATAAAACTCTTTGTAATAATTTCTGGTGACTCTTTTTATTTCTGTGGTGTCTGTTGTTACATTCCCTTTTTCATCTCTGATTTTATTTATTTGTGCTTTCTCTCTCCTTTTTTAGTTAGTTGGACCAATGAGGTATCAATTTTTTTTCCAAGAAACCAGCTCTTTGTTTTGTTGATCTTTTGTAATTTTTTTAAATTCAATCCTATTGATTTCGTCTCTGATTTTAATTATTTCTCTTCTCCTGCTAGTTTTGGGTCTTGTTTGCTGCTGTTTTTCTATATCCTTGAGATGCATTGAAAGCTTATCTATTTGGTGCCTTTCCAGTTTCTTGATGTAGGTTCCTATTGCTATAAACTTTACTCTTAACACTGCTTTTGCTGTATCCCATAAGTTTTGATATGTTGTGCTGTTATCCTCATTTACTTCTAGAAAGTTTTTGATTTCTCTTCTGATTTCTTCTATGATCCACTGTTCATTTAGGAGCTTGCTTTTCAGTCTCCATGTGTTTGCATATACTCTAGGGATTCCTTAGTTGCTAATTTCCAGCTTCATTCCCTAGTGGTTTGAGAAGATTCCTGGTATGATTTCAATTCTTTTGAATTGCTGATACTTGCTTTATGGTCTAGAGTAGGTTCAATGTACTGCTGAGAAGAATGTGTATTCTTCAAGTGTAGGATGAAAAGTTCTGTAGATATCTGTTGGATCCATTTGTTCTACAGTGTGGATTAAATGTGCTGTTTCCTTGTTGATTTTCTGTTTGGTTGATCTGTCTATTGCTGAAAGTGGAGTATTGAAGTCCCCTAGCACTATTTTATTGGAGTCTAAGTCTCCCTTTAAGTTCATTAACATATCTTCTAAATAATCCGGTGCCCTGTAGTTAGCTGCATATACGTTTATAATAGTTATATCTTCCTGTTGAATTGATCCCTTAATCATTGTATAGTGCCCCCTTTGTCTCTCTTAACAGTTTTTGTGTTAAAGTGTATTTTTTGGTTTCTGTTGGCATGGAATATCTTTTTCCAACCTGTCACTTTCAGTCTGCATGCATCTTTGTTGGATAGATGTGTTTCTTGTAAGCAGCAAATAGATGGGTTTTGTTCCTTAATACATTCAGCCACTCTGTGTCTTTTAACTGGAGAGTTGAGGCCATTTACATTCAATGTGACTATTGATAAGTAGTGACTTTGCCCTGTCATTTTCCCAAAAATATTTCTCATATACGCTTTAAACTTACTGTGATGTTTTACTCAGAGATTTTCTTCCTTTACCTTCTTTTCGAATTGATGGCCATGTTTCTGTGTTTGTGTTTGTAATACATCTTTAAGCATCTTTTGCAGGGCTGGACAACTGGTAACAAATTTTTTAAAATTTCTGTTTGCTATGAAAGGTCTTTATTTCACCTCCATTCACAAATGAGAGGTTTGCAGGATATAATATTCTGGGCTGGCCGTTTTTCTCTCTTAGTACCTGGGCTATATTTCGCCATTCCCTCCTAGCCTATAGGGTTTCTGATGAGAAGTCTGCTGTGATTCTAATTGGAGATCCTCTGAGAGTAATCTGACATTTCTCTCTTGCACATTTTAGAATCTTTTCTTTATGTTTCACTGTGCTGAGTTTCTCTTTTGGTCATGTTTATTGGGGGTTCTATGTGCTTCCTGTACTTGGATGTATCTTTCCTTCTCCAATCCCAGGAAGTTCTCTGCTAGTATTTCACTAAATAGGCCTTCTAATCCCTTCTCTCTCTCCACGCCTTCAGGAACTCCTAGAACCTGAATGTTGGGTTTTTAAAATAGTATCCTGTAGATTCCCAACAATATTTTTTTTAGATTTCTAATTTCTTCTTCTTTTCTTTGGTTTGACTGTATACTTTCCTGTGCTCTGTCTTCTAAGTCAGATATTCTCTCTTCTGCCTCACTGATTCTGTTTTTAAGGCTCTCAAATGTGTTTTTTTTTTGTTCTATTGAATTCTTCATTTCATTTTGTTTTCTCTTCAATATCTCAATTCCATGTTCTACTAAATTCCTCATTTCATTTTGATTCCTCCTTAAGATTTCATTTTCATGAGAGAGATTTTCTGTCCTGTCCTATATGGATTTCTGTAGTTCATGCATTTGTTCTTAACATAAATTTTTTGAATTCCATATCTTGCATTTCTTCTATCTCATTATCTTTAAAATCTTGTATTAGAGTGTCATGTTCATTTGGAGCATCATGATGTCTTCCTTGTTCTTATTTCCTCAGTTTTTGTGTTTGTTGCTTGGCATTGTGAAGATATTCTTTGTTTCTTCTTTTTTTTTCCACTGTGGTGGCTTTTCTTGTTATACTATGACTCTAGATTAAGTGGACTGTCTGCTTTTGGTGAATCTCTAGAGGCTTGTCATGGGTATGGCTAGAGAGCTCTGTTCAGTTCTTTAAGATTAAGGGTTTGCCAAAGGAGTTACACCCAGGTTTGACATGGTAAATCTCTCTCTCTCTCTCTCTCTCTCTCTCTCTCTCTCTCTCTCTCTCTCTTTTATTCAGAATGGAAGTAATTCTGCTCAGCTGAGCTCTTCTCTTCAATCGAAATCAGTGCCTGAGTGTTAGCCAGAGTGAGTGTAATATTTGTCTGCTCTGTCCCAAGGACCACACAGCGGATCTGTGCAGTCCTCAGTGTAAGCTCAGATTCCCCTGCAATGTCTCTCATCAGGTAGCCTAGGCCACCAGAGTTTGTGGTGTCTCCCATCAAGACTATTCACTTCTCAGCCACACTGTGAGTTCTTGCTCACACCCTCAGTTTTTTTTTTTTTTTTTTTCACAGTCCTGGTTCATGAGCTCCACACTTCACTAGATCTTAGTCTCTGGTTATCACTTCCCACCAGAATCAGGTTTTTCTGCTCGGCTGAGGGCAGGCACAGCCCCGAGCTGGCGTAGCTGTTATGTATGTCCAAAATGGCACCTGCTCTACTATCTCGCTTGCCTTTTAAGGCGTGTGGAGAGAGAGAATTGTGTCTGTAACATCCCTTTTATTTTTATTTCTCCTCTACTTAAGCTGGTGTACTTTACCCCATGGGGCTTCTAGCCTTGTTCCCTCTAGGCTCTTCCTGCAGCTTTTCCACCAGTGTCTTGGGCTACTGCGGTTTTGTCTCACCTCTCTTTCCAGAGCTGGTGCGAAGCCTCTTGGCAGCTGGGGTCCCAAGCCGTGGGTGCCTGTGCCCTCCACATAGGTCCACCTTGTCCCTCTAATTATGGAAGAGTTTCCTCTGCCATTTTCCCCCTAATTCTTCCCTGAGAATACACTATCTTCACTTTTATTAATCTGTCTTCTCCCAGACTATCAGTAAGCTCCCTCCCTATTCCACCATCTTGGTTCCTCCCACATGTGTGTTTTTTTTTTGGGTACTATGTGATGTTTCATTGCATGTATACATTGGGTAATATCCAGTTGGGGTAAACATGCTTATCCTTTCAAGCATTTAACATTTCTGTATCGTGAAAATATAAAAAAAATTATTGTTTAGGCTTTTTTAATAGAGGAAATATATAGTAAATTAGCAATATCTACTTTCACCCCCCATGTGCAATAGAACCCCAGAACTTCACCTGGTACCCATCAATCAACTTTTTCCAATCCCTCCACTACTTCCCTTCCTAGTCTGTGGTAACCACAATTACATTTTTAACGTATATGATATCATCTACTATTTTAGACTGCACATATGTGTGAGACCACGTGGTATTTATCTTTCTGTGCTTGGTTTATTTCACTGAGCATAATGATCTCCAAATCTGTGTACATTGTTGCAAATGACAAGATTTCATCCTTTTTAATGTATGAATAATATTCCATTGTACCACGTTTTTCTATTCATTTATAAGTGGGTGGACACTTTGGTTGTTTTCATTTCCTAGCTATTGTGAACAGTGCTGCAACAAGTGTCACTTTGACAGTTCAATTCCATTTCCTTACCATATATACCCAGAAATGGGATTGCTGGATCATATGGTAATTCTATTTTTTAGTGTTTTGAGGAACCTCCATATTTTTCTCCACAATGGCTATAGATTTACATTTCCATCAACAATGTTCAAGGGTTCCCTTTTCTCTACATAGACACCAACATCTGTTATCCTTTGTCTTTTTTGATAATAGCCAATCTTACTGGCATGAACAGATATTTCATTGTGGTTTTGATCTGCATTTCCCTGCTAATGTCGTTAAGCATTTTTCCTGTACCTGTTGGACATTTGTATGCTTTCTTTTGAGAAATATCTGTTTACATATATTGTTCATTTTTGAATTGAAATTTTTTGCTGTTGAATTGTTTGTATTCTTTATATACTTTGGGTATTAATCCCCCTTTAGATCTGTAGCTTGCAAATATTTCCTCCTGTACTTTCGGTCATCTCTTTGCTCTGTTGAGTATTTCCTTTGCTGTGCAAAAGATCTTCAGTTTGATGAAATCCCACTTGGGGATTTTCCTGTGCATTTGGGATCTGTTCCAGATAATCCTGTCTTATTCCAATGTTCTAAATTATTTCCCTATGTTTTCTTTTAATAATCTCAAAGATTCAGATCTCACATTTAATCAAGTCTTTAATGTAGCTGAAGCTGATTTTTGTAAATGGTGAGAGATAGGGTCTAATTTCATTCTTCTGCAAGTGGCTGTCCAATTTTCCCAGCACAATTTATCAGAAAGACTATCCTTTTCCCAATACATATTTTTAGTCTCTCTGTTAAAGATCAGTTGGCTGTTAAGGCTTATGTCTACTTCTGGGATTTCTATACTGTTCCATGGATCTATGGATCTGATTTTATGCCAGTATCATGCTGTTTTACTAACAGAAACTTTGTAATATATTTTAAAGTAAGATATTGTAATGCCTTCTGTTTTGTTCTTTTTTTTTCTCAAGATAGCTTTGGCTGTTGTCTTTTGTAGTTACATAGAAATTTTGATTTTGTACATTGACTTCGTATCCTTAAATTTGCTGAATCTGTTTTTTAGTTTTAGCAGCTTTTTGGTGAACTCTTTGGGGTTTTCTATATATAAGACTTTGTCTTCTGTAAACAGTGGTAATTTGAATTCCTTCTTTCCAGTTTAGATGCCCTTTATTCCTTTCTATTGTCTAATTGCTCTAGATAGCATCTGAGTGCTATAAAAATGAACAGAATGAAAGTGAGGATCCTTATCTTGCTCCAGATCTTAAAGAGAAAGTCTTAAGCATTTCCCCATTTAGTATGGTGTTAGCTGTTGTCTTGTTATATGGGGCCTTTATTATGTTGAGGTATGTTCATTTTACAGATAACTTGGTCAGACTTTTCATCATGAAGGGATGTTGAATTTTTCTGAATTTTTTTTCTGCATCTATGGAGACGACCATATGAATTTTTTCCTTCATTCTGTTTTGGTGTAGCATCACATTTTTTGATCTATGTGGGCTGAACTATCTTTGCATTCATGGGATGAATCCCACTTGATAATGGTGGATGACCTTTTTAATACATGTCGAATTTAGGCTGGCGCCGTGGCTTAACAGGCTAATCCTCCGCCTTGCGGTGCCGGCACACCCGGTTCTAGTCCTGCTTGGGGAGCCGGATTCTATCCCGGTTGCCCCTCTTCCAGGCCAGCTCTTTGCTATGGCCCGGGAAGACAGTGGAGGATGGCCCAGGTCCTTGGGCCCTGCACCCGCATGGGAGACCGGGAGAAGCCCCTGGCTCCTGACTTCAGATCAGCGAGATGCGCCGGCCGCAGCGGCCATTGGAGGGTGAACCAACAGCAAAAAGGAAGACCTTTCTCTCTGTCTCTCTCTCTCACTATCCACTCTGCCTGTCAAAAAAAAAAAAAAAAACATGTCGAATTTGATCTGCTAGTATTTTGCTGAGGATCTTCGTGTCTATGTTCCAAGCATATTGACCTCTAGCTTTTTTTAATATTTCAATATATCCTATGTTTTTGAATACTGCTTGCTGACATGCTAATATTTGCTTTGACTTTTTTGTGATTTTTATTTATTTATTTATTTTTATTTATTGAATATAAATTTCCAAAGTACAGCTTATGGATTACAAAGGCTTCCCCCCTCATAACTTCCCCCCCACCCACAACCCTCCCCTTTCCCACTCGCTCTCCCCTTCCATTCCCATCAAGATTCATTTTCAATTCTCTTTATATATAGAAAATCAGTTTAGTATATATATAGATTTCAACAATTTGCCCTCCCATAGCAACACAAAGTGAAAAAATACTGTTGGAGTACTAGTTATAGCATTAAATAACAGTGTACCTCACATTAATGACCGAGATTCTGCAACATATTTTTTTTAAAAAAGATTGATTATTTTTCTATGTAATTTCCAATTTAAAATAAAGGTTTTTTTTTAATTTTCTTTTTTTTAAATTTTTTTAATTTTTTTTTTATTTTTTGACAGGCAGAGTGGATAGTGAGAGAGAGAGACAGAGAGAAAGGTCTTACTTTTTGCCGTTGGTTCACCCTCCAATGGCCTGCTGCGGCCAGCACATCTCGCTGATCTGAAGCCAGGAGCCAGGTGCTTCTCCTGGTCTCCCATGCGGGTGCAGGGCCCAAGCACTTGGGCCATCCTCCACTGCCTTCCCGGGCCATAGCAGAGAGCTGGCCTGGAAGAGGGGCAACCGGGATAGAATCCAACATCCCAACCGGGACTAGAACCCGGTGTGCCGGCGCCGCAAGGCGGAGGATTAGCCTGTTAAGCCACAGCGCTGGCCTTTTTTTTTTTCATTTTCAATTATCTTTATATACAGAAGATCGCTTCAGTATATACTAACTAAAGATTTCATCAGTTTGCACCCACACATAACCACAAAGTGTAAGAATACTGTTTCAGTACTAGATATACCATTACTTCACCTTTGACAACCTATTAAGCACAGATTCCACATGGGACGTAAGTACACAGTGACTCCTGATGTTGATTTAACAATTTAACACACTTGTTTATGGCGTCAGTAATCTCCCTAGGCTCTAGCCATGAGTTGCCGAGGCTATGGAAGCCTTTAGGGTTGCCAACTTCGATCCTCTTCCAACAAGGCCATAGTCAAAGTGGAAGTTCTCTCCTCCCTTCAGAGAAAGGTACTTCCTACTTTGATGGCCCCGTTCTTTCCACTGCGATCACACTCGCTGAGATCCTTCATTTAGGTCTTCTTCTTCTTCATCATTTTTTTTTCCAGAGTGTCTTCACTTTCCATGCCTAAACTACTTTCATGGGCTCTGCAGCCAGATCCAATTGCCTTAAGGGCTCATTCTGAGGCCAGAGTGCTATTTAGGACATCAGTCATTCTATGAGTCTGCTGTGTCTCCCCCTTCCCATGTTGGATCCTTCTCTCCCTTTTTTTATCAGTTAGTATTAGCAGACATTAATATTGTTTGTGTGATCCCTTTGATTCTTAGGCCTATCAGTGTGATCAGTTGTGAACTGAAATTGATCACCTGGGCTGGTGAGATGGCATTGGTACATGCCACCTTGATGGGATTGTACTGGAATCCCCTGGCACTTTTCTAACTCCATCATTTGGGGCAAATCCAATTGAGCATGTCCCCTATTATAGATGTCATCCCTCTCCTTTTCTCATTCTTATATTTGACCAGGATCACTTTTCAGTTAAGATTTAGACACCTCAGAATAATTGAGTGTTAATTACAGAGTTTACAAAAAAAAATACTAAAATGGATAAAGTGTTACATTGTACATCTAGAGCCAGGACAAGAGCTGATCAGGTCATTGTTTCTTATAGTGTCCATTTCACTTCAACAGGTTTCCCCTTTGGTGCACAGTTACTTGTCACCGATCAGGGAAAATAAATGATATTTGTCTCTTTGGGACTGGCTTAATTCACTTAGCATGATGCTTTCCAGATTTCTCCATCTTGTTACAAATGACTGGGTTTCATTGTTCCTTACTGCTGTATAGTATTCTATGGAGCACATGTCGCATAATTTCTTTATCCAGTCTACTGTTGATGGGCATTTGGGTTGGTTCCAGGTCTTAGCTATTGTGAATTGAGCTGCAATAAACATTAATGTGCAGACCGCTTTTTTGTTTGCCAATTTAATTACTTTTGGGTAAATTCCAAGGAGTGGGATGGCTGGGTTGTATGGTAGGGTTATGTTCAGGTTTCTGAGAAATCTCCAGACTGACTTCCACAGTGGCTTAACCAGTTTACATTCCCACCAACAGTGGGTTAGTGCCCCTTTTTCCCCACATCCTCTCCAGCATCTATTGTTGGTTGATTTCTGAATGTGGGCCATTCTCACCGGGATGAGGTGAAACCTCATTGTGGTTTTGATTTCCATTTCCCTGATTGCTAGGGATCCTGAGCATTTTTTCATGTGTCTGTTGGCCATTTGGATTTCCTCTTTGGAAAGATGTCTGTTGAGGTCTTGGCCCATCTCTTAAGTGGATTGTTTGTTTTGATTTTGAGGAGTTTCTTGATTTCTTTGTAGATTCTGCCCTGTAGTATGTCCTGAAATCTGGTATTGTGATGCCTCCGGCTTTGTTTTTGTTGTACAAGATTGCTTTAGCTATTTGAGGTCTCCTTTGTCTCCATATGAATTTCAGCATCATTTTTTCCAGATCTGAAAAGAATGCCTTTGGTATTTTGATTGGTATTGCATTGAATGTATAAATTGCTTTTGGGAGAATGGACATTTTGATGATGTTGATTCTTCCAATCCATGAGCATGGAAGATTCCTCCATTTTTGCTATCCTCTTCTATTTCTTTCTTTAAGGTTTTGTAGTTTTCATCGTAGAGATCTTTAATGTCCTTGGTTAAGTTTATTCCAAGGTATTTGATTGTTTTTGTAGCTATTGAGAATGGGATTGAACTTAGAAGTTCTTTCTCAGCCATGGCATTGCCTGTGTATACAAAGGCTGTTGATTTTTGTGCATTGATTTTATATCCTGCTACATTGCCAAACTCTTCTATGACTTCCAATAGTCTCTTAGAAGAGTTCTTTGGGTCCCCTAAATAAAGAATCATATCATCTGCAAAGAGGGATAGTTTGAGTTCTTCCTTCCCAATTTGTATCCCTTTATTTTCTTTTTCTTGCCTGATAGCTCTGGCTAAGTCTTCCAGAACTATATTGAATAGCAGTGGTGAGAGTGGGCATCCCTGTCTGGTACCAGATCTCAGTGGAAATGCTTCCAACTTTTCCCCGTTCAAGAGGATACTGGCCGTAGGTTTTTCATAAATTGCTTTGATTGTATTGAGGAATGTTCCTTCCATACCCAGTTTGCTTAGGGTTTTCATTATGAAAGGGTGTTGTATTTTATCAAATGCTTTCTCTGCGTCTATTGAGAGAATCATATGGTTTTTCTTCTGCAGTCTGTTAATGTGGTGTATCACGTTGATTGTTTTGCGAACATTGAACCATCCCTGCATACCAGGGATAAATCCCACTTGGTCTGGGTGGATGATCTTTCTAATGTGTTGTTGCATTCTATTGGCCAGAATTTTATTGAGTATTTTTGCATCTATGTTCATCAGGGATATTGGTCTGTAATTCACTTTCAATGCTGCATCTTTTTCCGGCTTAGGAATTAAGGTGATGCTGGCTTCATAGAAAGAGTTTGTGAAGATTTCCTCTTTTTCAATTGCTCTGAATAGTTTGAGGAGAATTGGGGTTAATTCTTCTTTAAATGCCGGGTAGAATTCAGCCGTGAATCCATCTGGTCTTGGGCTTTTCTTTGTTGGGAGGGCCTTTATTACTGTTTCAATTTCTGTCTCAGTTATGGGTCTGTTTAGGTTTTCTATGTCTTCCTGGTTCAATTTAGGTAGGTTGCATGTGTCCAGGAATCTATCCATTTCTGATAGATTTCCCTGTTTGCTGGCATACAAGTCCTTGTAGTAATTTCTGATGATTCTTTTTATTTCTGTGGCATCTGTTGTTATGTTTCCCTTTTCATCTTTGATTTTATTGATTTGGGTCTTTTCTTTTTTGTAGTTAGTTGGGCCAATGGGGTGTCAATTTTGTTTATTTTTTCAAAAAACCAGCTCCTCGTTTGGCTGATTTTTTGTAATTTTTTTTGGATTCAATCCTGTTGATTTCTTCTCTGATTTTAATTATTTCTCTTCTCCTACTGGGTTTGGGTCTGGTTGCTGCAGATTTTCTAGATCCCTGAGATGAGTTGAAAGTTCATCTATTTGGTGCCTTTCCAATTTCTTGATGTAGGCACGTATTGATAAAAAGTTTCCTCTTAACACTGCTTTTGCTGTATCCCATAGGTTTTGGTATGTTGTACTGTTATCCTCATTTACTTCCAGAAAATTTTTGATTTCTCTTTTAATTTCTTCTGTGACCCATTGTTCATTCAGGAGCATGTTGTTCAGTCTCCATGTGTTTGTATGTGCTCTAGGGATTCCCGAGTTGCTAATTTCCAATTTCATTCCTTTGTGGTCTGAGGAGCTGCATGGTATGATTCTAATTCTTTTGAATTTGCTGAGACTTGCTTTATGGCCTAGCATGTGGTCAATCCTAGAGAAGGTTCCATGTACTGCTAAGAAGAATGTAAAGTCTTTCTGTGTAGGATTAAAAGTTCTGTAGATATCTGTTTGGTCCATTTGAGCTATAGTGTTGTTTAAATCTACTGTCTCGTTGTTGGTCTTCTGTCCTGATGATCTGTCTATCTCTGAGAGTGGAGTTTTGAAGTCCCCCAGTACTATTGTATTGGTGTCTAAGTCTCCCTTTAAGTCCCTTAACAAGTCTTTTAAATAAACCGGTGCCCTGTAATTAGGTGCATATACATTGATAATCGTTATATCTTCCTGTTGAATGGATCCATTAATCATGAAATAGTGCCCCTCTTTGTCTCTCCTAACAGTTTTTGTGGTAAAATTTATGTTATCCGATATTAAGATGGCTACTCCTGCTCTTTTTTCATTTCTGTTGGCATGTTATATATTTTTCTAGCCTTTCACGTTCAGTCTGTGTGCATCTTTGTTGGAAAGATGAGTTTCTTGTAAGCAGCAGATAGATTGGTTTTGTTCTTTTACCCAATCAGCCAATCGGTGTCTTTTAACTGGATTGTTCAGGCCTTTAACGTTTAATGTGACTATCGATAAGTAGTAACTTTGCCCTATCATTTTTGGGTTTCCTGTGATGTTTTGCTGTGACGTTTCCTTCCTTTACCTTCTTTCATATTGGTGACCGCGTTTCTGTGTTTCTGCGTGTATCACATCTTTAAGCATCTTTTGCAGGGCTGGACGAGTGGCGACAAATTCTTTCAATTTCTGTTTGCTGTGAAAGGTCTTTATTTCACCTTCAATCACAAATGAGAGCTTTGCAGGATATAATATTCTGGGCTGGCAGTTTTTCTCTCTTAGTACCTGGGCTATATCTTGCCATTCCCTGCTCGCTTGTAAGGTTTCTGATGAGAAGTCAGCTGTGAGTCTGATGTTTCTCTCTTGCGCATTTTAAGATCTTTTCTTTATGTTTCACTGTGGTGAGTTTAATTACAATGTGTCGTGGTGAGGATCTCTTTTGATCGTGTTTATTAGGGGTTCTATGAGCTTCTTGTACTAGGATTTCTCTGTCCTTCTCCAAACCTGGGAAATTTTCTGCTAGTATCTCACTAAAAAGGCTTTCTAATCCTTTCTCCCTCTCCATGCCTTCAGGAACTCCTAGGACCCGAATGTTCGGTTTTTTAATAGTATCCTGTAGATTCCCAACAATATTTTTGAGGTTTCTAATTTCTTCTTCTTTTCTTTGGTTTGCCTGTTTCCTTTCCTGTTCTCTGTCTTCTAATTCCGATATTCTCTCTTCTGCTTCACCCATTCTGTTTTTAAGGCTCTCTAATGTGTTTGTCATTTGATCTATTGAATTCTTCATTTCACAATGGTTTCTCATCACTATCACTGTTTTTTTTTTTTTTGACAGGCAGAACGGATCGTGAGAGAGAGAGACAGAGAGAAAGGTCTTCCTTTTGCCGTTGGTTCACCCTCTAATGGCCGCTGCGGCCAGCACATTGCGCTGATCCGAAGCCAGGAGCCAGGTGCTTCTCCTGGTCTCCCATGCGGGTGCAGGGCCCAAGCACTTGGGCCATCCTCCACTGCCTTCCTGGGCCATAGCAGAGAGCTGGCCTAGAAGAGGGGCAACCGGGACAGAATCCGGCTCCCCAACCGGGACTAGAACCCAGTGTGCCGGCGCCGCAAGGCAGAGGATTAGCCTGTTAAGCCACGGCGCCAGCCAATCACTGTTTCTTTTTCTACTGGTTGTTTCATTTCATTTTGATTCCTCCTTAATATTTCATTTTCGTGTGAGAGATTTTCTATCTTGTCCATTAAGGATGTCTGTGGTTCAAGAATTTGTTTTTGAGAGCATCTTAATGATCTTACCAATTTTTTGAGATTCATTTCTTGCATTTCTTCTATCTTATCATCTTCATAATCTTGAATTGGGGTGTCTTTTTCATTTGGGGGCATCATAGTGTCTTCCTTGCTCTTGTTACCTTGGTTTCTACGTTTGTTTGGCATCTTGGAGGTGTGGCCAAAGAGCTCTGTTTGTTTCTTCAGTGTTGCCTAGGCTAAGGAGTTTGTTTTACTTATGTAAAGTGGTCCCTGCTGTTTGTCTTTCTGGGGTTTGTAAGGAGAGTGCAAAGAGAGGCTACTGTCCCAGCTGGTCCCCCCCCCCTTTTTTTTTTCTTTCAGTCAGCCTGGTGTAGTTCCCCCTCCCCCTCGCGTGAGCTCGGACCATGGTCTAACCTTCGTGGCTAATGTCTTGGGTTACCTTTGCTTCCAGCGCCGGGGCTCAAATTCTGTGGGTGGGCTTCTGTAGCTGGGTTCGCTGTTTTCCCAATTCTAGTGGTCCCCGCGTCCGTGGCGTGGCTCAGTGCGGGTCGGGTCGGGTTGGCGCGGCGTGGCTGGGTGCTGCTAGGTGCAGCTCAGTGCGGCTCCGTGGGGCTCGGCAGGGCTCGGCGCGGCTCGGTGCGGCAGTGGGCCACCTTGCTCTCCTCGTAGGTCCTCCGTGTCACATCCACTAGATCTGGAAGAGTTTCCTCTGCAGTTTTTTCCTCTGAGTCTCTTCTTAAGGGTGCAGTAACTCTACCCTTGTTAAAATTTCTTCTCCCAAACTGTTTTGTGCGCCCTCACTCTTCCGCCATCTTGGCTCAGCCCTCAAATTAATAGGCTAATTTTTAAGGCAATAATCTCCTCAGCAATAGTTTGCAAGGTCACATCTTCTACTCCACATCTCTGTGGGGGGAAGGGTGAACTTTTTTTCTTTCCCCTCTTCTTTTTGACCCCTCTTCACATTAACAACTTGTATAGATGCTTCCACAGATCACGGTCTTTATGAAAATGTAGAACTAATATTGTCCCTTCACGATGTTCCCTCTGGCGAAAAGCTCAGCACGCAGGGCCACAGCTGCCAGGTGTGTCATGGAAAGTCCCAGGAGCCCGTCCCCCTTCAGGACACACGGGGAGCAAAGCGGAGAGTGTGGGGCAGAAAAAGTCCCCGGCATGTGGGACCCACAGGCGGCAGATGAAGAGGCACAGAAGCAGCAGGTGGCCGGCTCAGTGTGTCTCCGCAGACTTCCTGGGATTGTACCTGCAGAGCAAGAACCACAGTGAATGCAAGAGAAGGAGCAGAGTGGCCTCTCAGGCCTGACTCCGATCAGTGAATGAACTTCCTCTGTTCTCAACTCTGCAACAGAGGGCCTGCTTTGACTTTTTAATGTTTATTTATCTCCAACTGCTTGAATGAGAGAGAGAAAGAAAGAGCGAGAGAGAGAGAGAGAGAGAGAGAAATAGATACCTTCCATCTGCTGGTTCACTTGCCAACAGCCTGCAGTAGCCATGACTGTGCCAGGATGAAGCTAAGAGCCATGACCTCAGTCCAGGTCTCCAAAGTGAATGGCAGGTCCCAGAATGCTTGAGCCCTCATCCACTGCCTCCCAGGATAAATTAGCAGGAAGCTGGATCTGAAGTGGAGGAGCAGGGACTCAAATCAACCCTCTCATATGGGATGTGGCATCCGAAACAGGCCAGCCCCTGTTTTCTTTTTTAAAAAACAATTTATTGAGTTGAAAGGCTGAGAGACAGAGAGTTATCTTCCATTTGGTGGTTTACTTTCTAAATACCTGCAATGGCCAAGGCTGTGCCAGGCCAATGCCAGGAACCAGGAACTCCATCTGGGCTCCCTCACAAATGGCAGGGGCTCAGCTACTTAAGGCATTACCTGCTTTCTACCAGAGTGTGCACAGACTCGGAAGTAGAGCTGGGAATTGAACACATGCACTGTGATATGGGATATGGATATCCCAAGTGGCATCTTAGTCCCTGCACCAAATGCTTGCCCCAGTTTTGATTTTTAAAAATATTTTACATTGACAGGCAATTTATGTAAGTTTTCCTTTCCAATGTTGAAAGAAAATAGACATTCCAGGAAGATACATCATGTTTATGCCATGAATTTTCACTAGTTGGATTGTATCTGTCAAAAATCACAACAATGCACTCAATACCAGGAAGCAACTCTCTGAAGCATTTTACCACCAAACATCAACATGTCAGCTTACTAATATATTACTTGAGAAAATGTGTTGTAACAGTCCTGATGCTGTATTTCTGTTAGGTTCTACCATGTGTTGATTATTTCTTCCTCTCACTGGAGGTGTATGCTCTAGACTTCTCCAGCTAATTAATTCACCCCTGTAAATTTTTCATATAAAGAGTTTTAGAAGGGGCCAGTGCTGTGGCGTAAATGGGTTAAGCTGCCGTCAGCAGCAATGACATCCCATATGGACACATGTTCAAGTCCCAGTTGCTCCACTTCTATCCAACTCCCTGCTAATGCACCTGGAAAAGCAGCAGAGGATGGCCCAAGTCCTTGGGACCCTGCACCCATGTGGGACAATTGGAACAAACTCCTGGCTCCCGGTTTCAGCCTGGCCCTGCTCCTGTTGTTGTGTCCATTTGGGGAGTGCACCAGCAGATGAAAGTTTTCTTCCTCTGTCCTTTTCTCTCCTTAATTCTGTCATTCAAATAAAAAGAAATAAATATTTTAAAAAAGTTTTATAATGTGCTTGGAAGAAAGACAGATCTAGATTCAAATCTCACCTCTGTCACTACATAGTGTTGTCACTTACCTTCGACAAAACTCAATTTTCTCATCTGTGAAATGTGTATCATATCATCGACTTCCAATGGTTGTCATGAAGATTAAATGAGTCAATGTATATAATATGCTCAGTACCTAAAAGTATACTACTTCATGATATGCTCATTTTTGCTTTTTAAATTTATTCATTTGAGGGAGGGAGGGAGGGAGAGAGAGAGAGATCTTTCATCCACTGGTTCTCTCCTCAAACGCTAGTTCCTCTTCCTGTGGATGACATTGCCCCTTATTATATCTGTACTGACCACTATGACTCTTCTAGTTCCTGGTTCCTCTGAGTTGGTGAAGTAGGGTCAGGGATATGCACTAGGTCTCTTCTATGATTTTCATTGTTCTTTTTTTCTAAATGTAGCATATGGGATTCTTTGTCATTTGACAACAACTCAGATATCTTCAGCTTTTTCACTAAAAAAAAAAAAAATAAATGCAATCTAGGTAAATGAAACATCTTCCTAACCACATTCTTTGCTGTAGTCTGTGCCATTTTCAAATTCCCAAGATTATAGGATTTTCTTTGATTGGTGGATTTTCATAATGAAATATCAATTTTTTTTGAGTGGATTTTGATTTTTCATTCTGGTATCCCCTTCTATTTCTTTCTTTAAGATTTTATAATTCTCATCGTAGAGATCTTTAACGTCCTTGGTTAAGTTTATGCCAAGAAATTTGATTGTTTTTGAGGCTATTGTGAATGGGATTGATCTTAGAAGTTCTTCCTCAGCCATGGCATTGCCTGTGTATACAAAGGCTGTTGATTTTTGTACATTGATTTTATATCCTGCTACTTTGCCAAACTCTTCTATGACTTCCAATAGTCTCTTAGAAGAGTTCTTTGGATCTCCTAAATAAAGAATCATATCATCTGCAAAGAGGGATAGTTTGAGTTCTTCCTTCCCAACTTGTATCCTTTTAATTTCTTTTTCTTGCCTAATGGCTCTGGCTAAAACTTTCAGAACTATATTGAATAGCAGTGGTGAGAGTGGGCATCCCTGTCTGGTACCAGATCTCAGCGGAAATGCTTCCAACTTTTCCCCGTTCAAGAGGATACTGGCCGTAGGTTTTTCATAAATTGCTTTGATTGTATTGAGGAATATTCCTTCTATACCCAGTTTGCTTAGAGTTTTCATCATGAAAGGGTGTTGTATTTTGTCAAATGCTTTCTCTGAATCTATTGTGATAATCATATGTTTTTTCTTCTGGAGTTTGTTAATGTGATGTATCACATTGATTGACTTGTGCACATTGAACCATCCCTGCATACCAGGGATAAATCCCACTTGGTCTGGGTAGATGATCTTTCTGCTGTGTTGTTGCATTCTATTGGCCAGAATTTTATTGAGTATTTTTGCATCTATGTTCATCAGGGATATTGGTCTGTAATTCTCTTTCAATGCTGCATCTTTTTCTGGCTTAGGAATTAAGGTGATGCTGGCTTCATAGAAAGAATTTGGGAGGATTCCCTCTTTTTCAATTGTTCTGAATAGTTTGAGGAGAATTGGGGTTAATTCTTCTTTAAATGCCGGGTAGAATTCAGCCGTGAATCCATCTGGTCCTGGGCTTTTCTTTGTTGGGAGGGCCTTTATTATTTCAATTTCTGATCAGTTATGGGACTGTTTAGGTTTTCTATGTCTTCCTGGTTCAATTTAGGTAGGTTGCATGTGTCCAGGAATCTATCCATTTCTGATAGATTTCCCTGTTTGCTGGCATACAAGTCCTTGTAGTAATTTCTGGTGACTCTTTTTATTCTGTGGTGTCTGTTGTTACGTTTCCTTTTTCATCTCTGATTTTATTGATTTGGGTCTTTTCTTTATTTAGTTAGTTGGGCCATTGGTGTGTCAATTTCATTTATTTTTTCAAAAAACCAGCTCCTCGTTTGGCTGATTTTTTGTAATTTTTTTCAATCCTGTTGATTTCTTCTCTGTTTTTAATTATTTCTCTTCCCCTGCTAGTTTTGGGTCTGGTTTGCTGCAGTTTTTCTATATCCTTGAGATGCTTTGAAAACTTATCTATTTGGTGCCTTTCCAATTTCTTGGTGTAAGCACCCATTGCTATAAACTTTCCTCTTAACACTGCTTTTGCTGTATCCCATAAGTTTTGATATGTTGTGCTGTTATCCTCATTTACTTCTAGAAAGTTTTTGATTTCTCTTCTGATTTCTTCTATGACCCAGTGTTCATTCAGGAGCATGTTGTTCAGTCTCCATGTGTTTACATACGTTCTAATTTGCTGTAGAGGAAGATTTAAAGATTTTATCTGTAATCCAAAATATTTGAATCATATAATGACAAGTTGGGGAGTCTGTGTTGTAGTGTGGTGGGTAAAGCTCCTGACTGCAACACTGGCATAACATATGGGTGCCCATTCAAGTCCTAGCTTCTGCACTTCCAATCCAGCTCCTTGATAATATGCCTAGGAAAGGAGCAGAAGATGGCCCTAGTGCTTGGACCCTGCACCATGTAGGAGACCTGGAAAACGATCCTGGTTCCTAGATTCTGCCTGGCCCAGACCTGGCAATTGCAGCCATTTGCAGTATGAATCAGTGAAAGGAAGATATCTCTCTGTCTCTCTCTCTCTTATTTTCAAATAAATAAATCTTTAAAAAAGCAATGAGAAGCACTGGCATTGTCCCAAACACTGTTCTAAATACCTTATACATACATTTTTTTAAACTTTTAGTTAGTACATATAAATTTCCAAAGTACAGTTTATGGATTATGATGGCTTCTCCCCCCATAACTTCCCTCCTACCCGCAACCTTCCCATCTCCTTCTTCCTCTCCCATTCCATTCACATCAAGATTCATTTTCAATTATCTTTATATATGGAAGATCAATTTAGTATATATTAAGTAAAGATTTCATCAGTTTGGAACCACACAGAAACATAAAGTGTAAAATACTGTTTCAGTACTAGTTATAGCATTACTTCACATTGAACAACACATTAAGGACAGAGATCCTACATGAGGAGTAAGTACACAGTGACTCCTGTTGTTGACTTAACAATTTGGCACTCTTGTTTAAGGCGTCAGTAATCACCCGAGGCTCTTGTCATGAGTTGCCAAGGCTATGGAAGCCTTTTCAGTTCACCGACTTCGATCTTATTTAGACAAGGCCATAGTCAAAGTGGAAGTTCTCTCCTCCCTTCAGAGAAAGGTACCTCCTTCTTTGATGTCCCATTCTTTCTACTGTGATCTCACTCGCAGAGATCTTTCATTTAGTTTTTTTTTTTTTTTTTTTTTTTTTTGCCAGAGTGTCTTGGCTTTCCATGCCTGAAATAATCTCATGGGCTCTTCAGCCAGATCCAAATGCCTTAAGGGCTGATTCTGAGGGCAGAGTGCTGTTTAGGACATCTGCCATTCTATGAGTCTGCTGTGTATCCCGCTTCCCATGTTGCATCGTTCTCTCCCTTTTTTATTCTATCATTTATAAATACCTTATATATATTAACTCACTTAATCCTATCAACAATCCTTTGTAGGAAGTGGTATTATTATGTGTGTATATGTTTGTTTTCTCTCATCTATCTATCTATCTATCTATCTATCTATCTATTATCATCTGGTTGCAATAACACCCTAGGTAAGTGATCTCTATAGTCTTTCCTTTTCTTGGTGTCATATAGTCAGGGTTTAATCTCAGCTCCCTCATTACTTAACTGCTCCTTGTTTTTCTCAATTATGTGGTTCATCATAGTATCTATCTTTGTGATCCAGGTTTCTTGGTTGCAAACATTAGCAGTCAACTACAGTTAGCATATCAAAACAAAACTTTCTTGGAAGCATATAAAGAAAGCTAGAAATACTGATTTTAAAATGCGGAAATCAAAGGAAACTGCAGGACCCTGTTAGGTATTAGGTTCTGGTAGCCACTTTTGGTATCACCAAGACTGATTGCTTGATGTGCTGCCTGCTAAATGGCATCATAAGTCACAGATGTCAAGTGTTCAATGAGAACATCCAATTCCCAAAGTTAGGGCACTTCTTCTTCCCCTAACTCAGGAAATAAAAACATCAGATTCTGGTTTTTGTAGTGTAGAAGGCCCTGCCTTCTATAAAGCCTTACACAATGGTAGAATTTCCAAAGGAGGGAGAATGTTCAGGTACTAGAAAGCCAAAAAGCAAGTTAAAAACAGGACAAACATTGGACAAAGATCTATTGTCCATCTCATAATGTTATTGTAAGGATAAAATTAGAAGGAAGATAATAGCTGACTGTTACCAATTGTTATTATGTAAGAGAGGAAAAATATCCCTCCTACCCTTCCAAGTTCTCAGCTGAGGTACCTGGAATAAAATACAGATTAACAAGAGAAAAGCATACATAGTTATTTAATGTAAGATTTATGTGACATGGGAGCCTTCATAAAGAAATGACAACATGTAGGAATGATTAAATATGATCATGGTTTATGCTAGATTTCATGAGTGGAAAATTGTGAGAAAATATGATTGGAGTAAAATGTAGAATAGTAAGCTTGGAGAACCTAGTGAGGACTGTTTATTATTCCTTTTCATGTCCCTCCATCTTGGGAGAGAAGGACACTTTTTCCTACAGGTAAATAGAGGGCATCAGTCTCATGCTTGTCTTACAGCTTGCTTAAGGAGAAGGCCAGCAGGGGATTCCAATTCAATTCCTTCAAGGTGGCATGTACCAACGCCATCTCACTAGTTAAAGTGATCAGTTTCAGTTCATAATTGATCATGATAGGATTAAGTGTCAAAGGGATCACACAAATAATACTAGTGTCTGCTAATACTAACTGATAGAATTAAAAGGCAGAGAACAATCCAACTTGGGAAGTGGGATACACAGCAGACTCATAGAATGGCAGATGTCTAAAAAGCACTCTGACCTCAGAATCAGCCCTTAAGGCATTCGGATCTGGCTGAAGAGCCCATGAGAGTATTTTAGGCATGGAAAGCCAAGACACTCTGTCAAAAAAAGACTTAAATAAAAGATCTCTGTGACTGGGAGATCCCAGTGGAAAGAATGGGCCATCAAAGAAGGAGGTACCTTTCTCTGAAGGGAGGAGAGAACTTCCATTCTGAATTTGACATTGTCTAAATAAGATCGGAGTTTGTGAACTCAAGAGGCTTCCATAGCCTTGGCAGCTCATAACAAGAGCCTCGGGTGATTACTGACATCATAAATAAGAGTGTCAATTGTTAAGTCAACAACAGGAGTCACTGTGCACTTACTCCCCATGTAGGATCTCTGTCCTTAGTGTGTTGTACTATGTGAATTAATGCTATAACTAGTACTCAAACAGTACTTTATACTTTGTGTTTCTGTGTGGTTACAAACTATTGAAATCTTTACTTGGTATATACCAAATTGATCTTCTGTATATAAAGATAATTGAGAATGAATCTTGATGAAGAATGGGATGGGAGAGGGACTGGGAGATGGGACGGTTGTGGGTGGGAAGGAGGCTATGTGGGGAAAAACTGCTATAATCCAAAAGTTGTACTTTGGAAATTTATATTTATTAAATAAAAGTTTAAAAAGTCAAAAAAGGAAATAAATGATACAGATCTGGAAAGCAAAATAAGACAGCTTTTGTTCACAGAGGACAGAAAATCCCAAAGCATCACCAAAAGAATTCCTGGTGCTGATAAGCAATGATGGTAAGGTTGCAGATACAAGATTAACATAAAAGTCAATTGTTTTCCTATATTGTTTTCAGTGAGCAACTGAAACTTGATATTAAAAAATCACAACATTAGTTAAATTAGCACCAAAAAATGAAATACTTTGGTGAAAATTTAATAAAGCATGTACAGAATCTGTAAACATAAAATTTCAAAACTCTGATGTGTATCTTGAATTATTTCACCCTAAAGAAATGTTAAATGCTTGAATATACATATATTTATACAATGTATACATGTACCAAAACATCACATTGTACCCCATAATATGTACAATTTTTATGTCTGTTTATTTTGAATGAAAATTTAATTAAAAAATTTAAAAAAGGAGAAGGCCAGAGGGTTCTGGCACCTGCCACTTCTCAAATTCCTTCAGCTTAGAACATTCAGTATGCCGAGTTGCTATATTTTAGGGTAGCATATTGGAAACCCAATTGCTTATAGTATACTATTTTACCATAGGTTATGGTACAGAATTATCTTTTTGATTCTGAGTTGTGTCTTCTTGTTTAAAGTTTTCCTGTGATCATTTCTAATGTCCTCAAAGTGCTTTTTAAAAAAATATTATGGAATTTGAAAGTCAGAGTTACAGAGAGAGAGAGAGAAACAGCAAGAGATAGATAAGTAGAGAGAGAGAGAGAGAGAGAGAGAGAGAGAGAAAGAGAATATCTTCCACCTACTGCTTCACTCATCAAATGGCCACAACAGCCAGGGCTTAGCTAGACCAAAGCCAGGAGCGAGGTGTTTCATGTGGGTCTTCTACATGGGTTGCAGGGGTCCAAGCACTTGAACCACCTTCCACTGCTTTCCCCAGGTTAGCAGGGAAGTGGATGGGAAGTGGATCAGCCAGGACTCGAGTAGGTGTTCATATGGATGTCCGCAATGCCAGCCCCAACAAAGTGCTTTTTAATTTGACTCTATCCCACCAGAATAAAAATTATGATAAGTAAAGATGTTATATTCATATACCTCAAAATTATTTAAATGTATACCATCTCATTTGATGAATACAACAGCCAAGCTGAGGAAATTGAGGCAAGGAGAACTAATGTAAATTGCCTAGTGTCATAGGTAGTTAGTAGTAGATCCAGGATTTCAATGCAAATTTTCTGATAGGCTAGTACATTGGCCATACTGTAATCATTCTGGGAAGAAGAGAACTTTATTTCTACATTTGGGGCATGTGTCAAATTTTTACCCTCAGAAATAGTATAAATAACTTTCCAAATGTGCTGTAGATATTGTAGTTTGACATGAGTACAGAATCAAATATGACTTCTGCTTTTACTACTTTGTAGTTGTAAAGCCTTGAGTGATAAATTAAACAAACCTATTTGAACATCTTTATTCACAGGGTTATAGTGAAGATGAAATTAGATTACGGAGGAGAAGTGTTTGACAGTGTTTGGTACATAGTGCCTTCTCCTTATTTGGATATTATTATTATTAGATGAATATAAGAAAACAGAAGCAGTAGGTATCATTAAACCTTTGTTTGAATTACCCATATGTATCTATATGTATGTTCCCTCTGCTTAGACAACTCTTGAGACTCTTTTGAGCCTAGTCTAAGTTCAGTTTCCTAAGAAGTCTTCTTCAGTTGCTCTATCCTCTATCAGTTTCCCCATTCCCTGGATCCCACTAAATCAACATTATCAGTACCGTGTAACTATGAATTTCTATACTCTTTTGTATTATTATCATCTAGATTGTAAACATCTTGATGATGGTGGTTAGTTTTCTATAAAGTGTAACAGAAGAACAGTAAAGCATATAGTAGTTGCTAAATTTGTTTGTAGATTATTTTCCCCAAATCATTCATAGGAATAAAAGCCAATAGACCTTGGTGGATAAAACTCAAAAATTTTTTAAAAAAAGCCACTGAACTAAAAAATGGGCCAAAGATATTAACAGGCACACCTCATGAAGGGAGACATACAGCTGGCAAATAAACATATGCAAAGATGCACCACATAATATGTTATTGGAGAAATACAAATTAAGGTGAAATACCACTACAAACATATTAGAATGGAAAAATCCAGAGCACTAACACCAAATGCTGGAGAACAGTAAAACTCTTAATTTTTGCTAGTGAGAATGCAAAATGGTACAGCCACTTTAGAAAACAGTGTGACAGCTTCTTAGTAAACTCAACACACTTTAAAATATACAATACAGTAATCACACCCCTTGGCGTATTTGTCCAAAGGGGCTAAAAACATAGGTCCACATAATCTACACATACCTATATATTTAGAACAGCTTCGTTCATAATTACCAAAACCTGCATTTAACCAAGATGTCCCTTATTTAGTAGCTGAATGGACAAATAAACTGTGCTACATTGCAGTGGAGTATTACTGAGTACTACAAAAAAATGAGTTATCAAACTACGACAAGATATGGAAGAAATTTCAATGTGTGGTACTAGATGAAAGAAGCCAATCTGACAAGGCTACATATTGTATGATTCCAATTATATGAAATTCTAGAACAAGTAAAATTATGGAGCTAGTAAAAAGATGAGAACTTACCAGGGTGGGGGCATGGAGGGAGGAGGCATGAGTAGGCAGAGTACAGATTTTTAGGGCGGTGAACTGACTCTGTATGAAATGCCAATGGTGAGAACATCATTATGCACTTGTCCAAACCCGTAGAGTACACAACACCACTAGTGAATCTCATGTAAACTATGAATTTTGGATGATAATGGCATGTCAGGTAAGTTCGCCAACTATAACAAATGTAATCTGTTGTGGGGAATCTTAATAATGGAGGAGACAGTGCGTATGTGAGAACATGGGGTATATGGGGAATCTGTGTGCTGTCCACTTAGTTATGTTATTTTAAAAACTAAACTATATTTTAAAAAATACAAAAATATCACTGAAAGATCCAGAAGAGATTAGCTTGTAGGTCCCAAATACAAAGAAAAGGAAATGTAAATGCTAGTTGCCTGGATTGATTTGCTTATACTGTGTGTATATTTTGAAATATAGCAAGATACCCCATAAAAATGTACAAGTATTATATTTTTTAAAGGTTTATTTATTTTACTTGAAATAAGAGTTATACACAGAGAGAAGGAGAGGCAGAGAGAGAGAGAGAGAGAGAGAGAGAGAGAGAAGTCTTCCATCCGCTGGTTCATTCCTCAATTGGCTGCAATGGCCAGAGATGTGCCTATCTGAAGCCAGGATCCAGGAGCTTCTTCCAGGTCTCCCACACGGGTGCAGGGGCCCAAGGACTTGGGCCAATTTCTACTGCTTTCCCAGGCTGTAGCAGAGAGCTGGATTGGAAGAGGAGCAGCCGGGACTTGAACCAGCGCCCGTATGGGATGCCAGCACTGCAGGTGGCCACTTTACCCACTATGCCACAGTGCCGATCACAAATATTATACTTTAATCAACAATAAAAACAAAATGATTTAAGAAAAAAGTATTTTTGAATAATAATATCATATATTGCTATAACTTTTTTCAAAGTCCCTTCAAAGTGTAGTATTATGATAGCATCCTTAACTATGAGGAAGACACAGAGTGTTTTCAGTTACTTCGCTATGATGCAAAAATAACAAGTCAGGGCTCTCTTGTTTTTGCTTGATTCTCTTCTGTTGCCCAGCATAGCAAGTCTATATTCCAACTTTGTGTGTTGAAAGTTCCCTAAGGGGTCGGCACTGTGGCACAGTAGGTTAATCCTCCATCTGTGGGACCAGCATCCTATATGGGTACAGGTTCTAGTCCCAGCTGCTCCTGTTCCTATCCGACTCTCGGCTAGGCCTGGGAAAGCAGTAGAAGATGGCCCAAGTCTTTGGACACCTGCACCCACTTGGGAGACCCGGAAGAAGCTCCTTGCTCCTGGATTCGGATTGGCACAGCTCCAGCTGTGTCATTTGGGTAGTGAACCAGAGGATGGAAGACCTGTCTCTGTCTCTCCCTCTCACTGTCTGTAACTCTACCTCTCAAATAAATAAATAAATAAAATCTTTAACAATAACAAAAAAAAACTTCCCTAGGAATAGAATTGACTTCAAAGTAGGCAGAGAACATTTGATTCTAAAGTCTTAAATTAGCATTGCAAGTAAAAAGGTAGGGTCTACTATACAAAGTGTCTTGGAAGCAAAAGATACATGGAGTACCTTCATCAATAACACTGAGCCTTAATGTCTCGTTCTACATAAAGGAAAAGATATTTAAGGACCTTTTCAAGTCTGCTCTTCTGTGACTTGAGCAGTATGTTAGGATGATGCTGGTTGATTTATCAAATAAATACGAAAACTTAAGGCCTTAGCATGGCAGAAGTTTATTGGTTACACAATTGTCTAACATGGATGAACCTAGTTAGTGGTAAAAATGATAGAGCTCTGCTCTATGTAGTCATTTAGGGACTTAGGCTGGTGGATTTTTTCACACTTTTAATATGGGGCACCCAAGGCTGCTCTGGGTGTCAATATCCAGTAACGGGAAGGGGAAAGAACACAGAGGATTGTGCATTGAAAGGTCAAGCCTGGAAGTGGTACACACATTTGCCCACTTTTCATTTGTCAGACATGACCACTATAGATTTCAAGGGAGATTGGGAAATGTGTTCTGGCTGGGTGTCCAGAAGAAACAGAACACGAATATAGGCAAAGGAGTCTCCTGTCATAGATAACAATAACCATAATCATAATGAATATTTTGGGATAATTATTCTGTGCCAGATTCTGTGCTATATGTATTTTTATGCATTATCACATTAAATTTTGCAGATGTAATGTAATGTAATGTAATGCAATGCAATGTAATGTAATGTAATTAGGTGAGCACTACTTTTAGCCTTATTTTTCAGATAAGAAAACTGAGGATCAAAAAACCCAGCAAGTGAGTTCTAAAACTATGCTTTGAGCTTGGACCTCTTAATTTCTATATGCTTGTAACTTTCTTCTATGATTATTCTATGTTGGAGTATATTCTATTGGATTCTAACCTCATGGAAACACAGATCATATAGTAAAAGGCTTTCTTTAGCTACGTGGGTGTTTATATCATGTTGTGGCTGGCCAACCTCCCAGTAATATTTCAGCTCTCCACAGGTGAGCCTTCAAAAATGTCCATAGATGAAATATACTGCCTCAAGCAGATTCTTATCCACAGTTTCTCTTGGAATGTTGTCTACACGGGGTGTATGAAGTGTTTATGAACCTAAGGAATGATGATTGGAAATGAGGTTGGAAGTCTCACAAGCTACCTCTCTGATGAGGTTTCCAGTTCCCTTTGAGTCATATGGGACACTTAGCTAACTGCGCTCTTGTGGTATTGGGAAAGTTCTGCTTTGAGTTTTGGCCATCCTCAGAAGGCCTGGGAAGTGAAGCATTTGAGGATGCAAATTAGTACAGGTCTGTGGCCAAGGCTATAAAGAAGCCAGACTGCCTGGGATCAAGAGTCCCACACACTGAAATCAACTGGCCTTTCAGGTGCATGGTTGTCAGGGGAGGTGTGTATACCTGGAAAGAGCAGAAATATAGATATGTCAAACTCATGCTCCTAGCTTGGGGAGGATGGTGTCAGCTGGTCATAAAAATGGATGAAAGGGCCTGACTGAAGAGGGTTAGAAATCTGCTATGAGGCAAACCAGCAACATTGGTAGAAAAATATATAAACTCAAAGCATTGGCATCCATTAAGTATTTAAGTATTTGCTTTCCAAGCTGCTATTCAGGTATCTTGGAAACATACTCTCTTTTTTTGACATATTTTGTGATTACTCAGATGTTAAATTCTGAAGGGAAAAACACTCTTTTAATTAATTCTTATGGCCTGACCATAAAATAAAATTTAAAGCTTTCTTCCTTGTCCAGCCTCCACCTTTGTCTCCCATAAGTTGTGATGCCAGTACTGGAAGTAGGAATCTTGTGTCTGCCTTTTAAAACAAGAGAAATAACTTCTAGTATAAATGTGCATGGTAGGTCTTCAACATAGGGAGCCAAGGCAACAAAGGGTACAGCAAACTCCAGTGCTGGCCAGAGAGCTCCATTTCAAAGGCCTGCAAGGCCTTTTGATCCAAATATCTGTTAATGACAGGACTGCAATTAGTCAAAGATCTGCAGGAAGGCCTCAGGCTCTGTGTTAGGCATTGGACATAGAGAAATGAAAAATACGTGGCTCTTGCCTTTGGGAAGTTCAGTCTAGTGGGACAATACAGTGTGCTAAATGTTAGAATGGAAGAAGGAAGTGGGTACAATAGTAGCAGAGGGGGCTGCTTTTAGGTGCTGAAGACCTAGGCTGTTGAATGGACTAACACCAGAGTGACCTATGGTAGGGAGTCTTACTGATCTGAGCCTCAAGCCCATGCCTCTGCAGAAATTCTCAAGTAAACACAGCTCAACTGTATTTTGCACAGTTGGAAAATGAGTTTCTTTTGCCTTTCCTTCATGGAGAAATATTTTTCATTCCTCTTATAAATACATCTTTGGTTACTTTCTGTGAGCCAGACACTGTTCAAGAGCTGTAAAGAGAGTTATCCATCACATCCATAGGGATTCAGGTAGGGAACAGATAGATAAACAAATAATATGGCAAGTGGAATGCCAGAGATGTGCACAGGATATTATGGGAGCACAGAAGAGAGGCCCCTGATCTAGCCTGGGGTAGAGGTAGGGATACTAGTGATCTGGAAAGGTTGTGCAGAGGTATGAGTCTGTCAGGAATAAATAGGAGTTAGCCAGATTAAGAGGAAAAGCATGAAGTAGGTGGTAGAAGGCATCTCAAGTACAGGCAATAGTGCAGGTATAAGGTAAGAATTTAGTATGATACTAAAAACACTTTAGCCACTCTATTTTGTTAAATTAAATTTACATTAATATTCATTTTTGATGCATTTATTATTATGTGAAGAATATCAACACTGTGTAAAATTTGGGAATTGTAGAAAAATTCAATTAAGAAAGTAGAAATCATTCTGAAACCTTTCACTAACAGGGCATTACTATTAATATTTTCCAAGCTGTTTTCTTCCACAAAACAATGTGCTGTGGTCATTTTCTCAAGTAATTACATAATCTTTCTTATCTTTTTTGTTGATGTCAGTACAGTATTCTATTAGATTTATTAAACTGAGGCCACTGGTGTTTGGATGATTTATACTTGCTCACAAATATAAAACATGCTCTCCTTAACATCTTTTCTTAGACGTCTTGGCACAGGAGTTAAGATCTAGGATTTCTGGGTTTGGATCCTGGGTCTACCTCTTATAAGCTCCATAAACATTCATCTAATGACTTAACTACCATGTCCTCCTCACATAGAAAATGGGGGATAAAGCAGTACCAATTTCAGAAAGTTCAGAGAAGGGAATGAATTTATGCATGCAAAGTTCTTAGAACCAGGCCTGATACCTTAAAAGCACTCTTAAAATATTTGCAATTAATGTTATGTTTATACACTCTGATCATTTTCTGAGGATGAAATCTTGGCAGGGTCAAGGGATACATTGATTTTTACTATGCTCAATGCATGTTGCCAAATCGTTTAGCAGAAGGGACATGCCAATTTACACTTCTTTTTTTTTCATTTTCAATTATCTTTATATATAGAAGATCAATTTAGTATATATTAAGTAAAGATTTCAACAGTTTGGAACCACACAGAACATAAAGTGTAAAATACTGTTTGAGTACTAGTTATAGCATTAATTCACATTGAATAACAAATTAAGGACAGAGATCCTACATGAGGAGTAAGTGCACAGTGACTCCTGTTGTTGACTTAACAAATTGACACTCTTGTTTATGGCGTCAGTAAACTCTCTAAGCTCTTGTCATGAGTTGCCAAGGCTATGGAAGCCTTTTGAGTTCACTGACTTTGATCTTATTTAGACAAGGTCACAGTCAAAGTGGAGGCTCACTCCTCCCTTCAGAGAAAGGTACCTCCTTCTTTGATGTCCCATTCTTTCTATTGGGATCTCACTCACAGAGATCTTTCATTTAGGTCATTTTTTTTGCCAGAGTGTCTTGGCTTTCCATGCCTACAATACTCTCATGGGCTCTTCAGCCAGATCCAAATGCCTTAAGGGCTGATTCTGAGGCCAGAGTGCTGTTTAGGACATCTGCCATTCTATGAGTCTGCTGTGTATCCCACTCCCCATGTTGGATCGTTCTCTCCTTTTTAATTCTGTCAGTTAGTATTAGCAGACACTAGTCTTGTTTATGTGATCCCTTTGACTCTTGTACCTATCAGTATGATTAATTGTGAACTGAAACAGAGCACTTGGACTAGTGAGATGGCAGTGGTACATGCCACCTTGATGGGATTGAATTGGAATGCTCTGCACATTTCTAACTTTACCATCTGGGGAAAGTCAGCTTGAGCATGTCCCAAATTGTACATCTCCTCACTCTCTTATTCCCACTCTTATATTTAACAGAGATCACTTTTCAGTTACACTTCTACCCGTGGTGCATGACAGTGGTTTTGTCTGACTCTGTTTTCATTTCTTTTTCCATCTCCTTACAAACATTTTTGGGACAAGGACCATGCCTAATTCACCACGAGTTATTACTTACAGCAATACCTTATAGGTAACAGTTGCTTAATAAATATGTGTGGAATTAATGACTAACATCAATTCGGTATGTATTTTAAAAGTGTGGCTTATTTTTAAGTAAATGCTTTCTCTGAGATTATAATTTTTCTTTCAAATTTGTTTGTAGTATCATTTTAATTCGGATTTCTATGATTTGTGATGAGGCCGGACATGCTTCTCACATTCATTGTCAATTTGAATTTTCTCTTTCATTTTGTTTAATTTTCCTTTGAGGAGTTTGTCCTTTATTCTCGATTTTAAATATTTTCTACGTATTAGGAATATTAAATTTCATATACAATATATTTTTTTCCGTTTTTTTACTTCTCAAGTTTGTTTACAGCATTGTAATGATATTCAAAATATTTTAATTTCATGTAGTCAAATCTTTTTGTCTTTATATTCATATTGTATCTTTGGTAGTATACCTAGAATTCCTTCTTTACTCCAAGATGATGCTTTCTCCTAGTTTGTGTGGCTTCAATTTTTATGTTTCACCTTTTAATTCATATGGAATTCATATTGGCTCAATGTACTCCTTTTTTTTTGACAGGCAGAGTGGACAGTGAGAGAGAGAGACAGAGAGAAAGGTCTTCCTTTGCCATTGGTTCACCCTCCAATGGCCGCCGCGGCCACGCTGATCCGAAGCCAGGAGCCAGCTGCTTCTCCTGGTCTCCCATGCGGGTGCAGGGCCCAAGCACTTGGGCCATCCTCCACTGCACTCCCGGGACAGAGCAGAGAGCTGGCCTGGAAGAGGGGCAACCGGGACAGAATCCGGCGCCCAGACCGGGGCTAGAACCTGGTGCACCAGCACCGCAGGTGGAGGATTAGTCTATTGAGCTGTGGTGCTGGTCCTCAATGTACTGTTAAAGAGCTAGCAGTGGTTCCAGCATCTTCTCTTCTTCCATGGATTTGGAATGTCTCTTTCATCATAAACTTAACCAAGGATGTTAAAGATCTCTACGATGAGAATTATAAAATCTTAAAAGAAGAAATAGAAGAGGATACTAAAAAATGGAAAAATCTTCCATGCTCATGGATTGGAAGAATCAACATCATCAAAATGTCCATTCTCCCAAAAGCAATTTATCGATTCAATGCGATACCAATCAAGATCCCAAAGACATTCTTCTCAGATCTAGAAAAAATGATGCTGAAATTCATATGGAGGTGCAGGAGACCTCGAATAGCTAAAAGCAATTTTGTAAAACAAAAACAAAGCCAGAGGCATCACAATACCAGATTATAGGTCATACTACAGCACGGTACTGGTACAGAAATAGATGGATAGACCAATGGAACAGAAGAGAAACACCAGAAATCAATCCAAACATCTACAGCCAACTTATATGCATCAAGGATCTAAACCCAGTTCCTGGAGCAAGGAAAGTCTATTCAATAAATGGTGCTGGGAAAACTGGATTTACACATGCAGAAGCATGAAGCAAGAACCCTACCTTACAGCTTATACAAAAATCCACAGCATGGATTAAAGACCTAAATCTAAGAACTGTCACCATCAAATTACTAGAAAACATTGGAGAAAACCTGCAAGACATTGGAAATGGCAAAGACTTCTTGGAAAAGACCCCAGAGGAGCAGGCAGTAAAAGCCAAAATTAACATTTGGGATTGCATCAAATTGAGAAGTTTCTGTACTTCAAAAGAAACAGTCAGGTGAGTGAAGAGGCAACCGATAGAATGGGAAAAATATTTGCAAACTATGCTACAGATAAAGGATTAATAACCAGAATCTACAAAGAGATCAAGAAACTCCACAAAAACAAAACAAACAACCCACTTAAGAGATGGGCCAAGGACCTCAATAGACATTTTTCAGAATAGGAAATCCAAATGGCCAACAGACACATGAAAAAATGTTCAGGATCACTAGCCATCAGGGAAATGCATATCACAAACACAATGAGGTTTCACCTTACCTCGGTGAGAATGGCTCACATTCAGAAATCTACCAACAACAGATGCTGGAGAGGATGTGGGGAAAAAGGGATATTAACTCACTGTTGGTGGGAATGCAAACTGGTTAAGCCACTATGGAAGTCAGTCTGGAGATTCCTCAGAAACATCAATATTACCCTACCATTCAACCCAGCCATCCCACTCCTTGGAATTTACCCAAATGAAATTAAATTGGCAAACAAAAAGCGGTCTGCACATTAATGTTTATTGCAGCTCAATTCACACTAGCCAAGACCTGGAATCAACCTATATGCCCCTCAACAGTAGACTGGATAAAGAAATTATGGGATGGGGCGGAGCCAAGATGGTGGATAGTGAGGATGTGCGCCTTAGTTTGGGAAAATAAAGTTTCATAAAAGTGGAATTACTGTATCCTCAGGAAAAGACTCAAGAAAAAAACTGCAGAGGAAACGCTTCCGGATCTAGTGGATGTGACACAGAGAACCTACAGGGAGCCCACCACGTGGAAACCGAACCGCGGGAGCCGAGCCGCAGAATCTCGCCAGCATGGGAACGAGCGGGAGGTAAGACAAAGGTGTCAGAAACCCGAGACATTGGGGGGGGGGAAGCAGAGGCCTCTCAGATTCACTCACGGAGCAAAACAAAGAGCAGGTGCCATTTTACATATCTAAAGCACCGCCAAGGAGTTCACAAACTCAGTAACTTGGAACTTTGGTGAAACTTGAGAACACATTGAGGGCTGCATAAACTCTTTGTGTGGTCCCAGGGGTAGATCAAACAATTACTCACACAGGCCAGATGTCAACTACACTCAATTCCACTCACCTGTACCGAATAACTTCCCAACTGAGTCACACAAAAAAAAAGAGAGAGAAAGAGAGAGAGCAATCCAGCAAGGAGCAAAGGAGAGAACAATCTGGGTGAGTCACTTTTTCCACAGCCTTAAAACCGAAGAATCAAGCGGAGCTCTCTGGCCACACCCATCACAGCCTCTAAGGATCCATCAAAGCAGACAGCCCACTTAGAGGCATAGTATAACGAGAAAAAATAACACCACAGCCAAAAAAAAAAAAACCATAAATTATCTCCAACATGCCAAACAACAAACATAGAAACCGAGGTAACAAGAGCAAGGAAGACACTATGATGCCCCCAAATGAACAAGACACCCCAATCCAAGATTATGAAGATGAAGAGATAGAGGAAATGCAAGAAACGGATCTCAGAAAATTGATAAGAACATTAAGAAGTTCTCAAAAACAAATTCTTGAACTACGGAAATCCTTAATGGACAAGATAGAAAATCTCTCTCGTGAAAATGAAATATTAAGGAGGAATCAAAATGAAATGAAACAACTAGTAGAACATGAAACTGTGATAATGACAAAAAACCACAATGAAATGAAGAACTCAATAGATCAAATGACAAACACATTAGAGAGCCTTAAAAACAGAATGGGTGAAGCAGAAGAGAGAATATTGGAATTAGAAGACCGAGAACAGGAAAGGAAACAGTCAAATCAAAGAAAAGAAGAAGAAATCAGAAATCCAAAAAATACTGTCAGTAATCTACACGATACTATCAAAAACCCAACATTCAGGTTCTAGCACTTCCTGAAGGCATGGAGAGGGAGAAGGGATAGAAGGCCTTTTTAGTGAGATATTAGCAGAAAATTTCCCAGGTTTGGAGAAGGACAGAGACATCCTAGTACAGGAAGCTCATAGAACCCCTAATAAACACGATCAAAAGAGATCCTCACCACGACATGTTGTAATCAAACTCACCACAGTGCAACACAAAGAAAACATCTTAAAATGTGCAAGAGAGAAACGCCAGATTACTCTCAGAGGATCTCCAATTAGATTCACAGCTGACTTCTCATCAGAAACCCTACAAGCTAAGAGAGAATGGAAAGATATAGCCCAAGTACTAAGAGAGAAAAACTGCCAGCCCAGAATATTATATCCTGCAAAGCTCTCATTTGCGAATGAAGGTGAAATAAAGACCTTTCACAGCAAACAGAAATTGAAAGAATTTGTCGCCACTCGTCCAGCCCTGCAAAAGATGCTTAAAGATGTGTTACATACAGAAACACAGAAACACGGTAACCAATATGAAAGAAGCTAAAGGAAGGAAACCTCACAGCAAAAGATCACAGTAGTCTCAAACCATATATTAGAAAAAATCTTTGGCAAATGGCAGGGCAAAGTTACTCCTTCTCAATAGTCACATTGAATGTTAATGGCTTGAACTGTCCAGTTAAAAGACACTGATTGGCTGATTGGGTTAAGGAACAAAACCCATCTTTTTGCTGCTTACAAGAAACTCATCTTTCCAACAATGATCCATACAGGCTGAAAGTGAAAGGCTGGAAAAAGATATACCATGCCAACAGAAATGAAAAAAGAGCGGGAGTAGCCATCTTAATATCGGACAACATAAACTTTACCACAAAAACTGTTAGGAGAGACAAAGAGGGGCACTATATAATGATTAAGGGATCCATTCAACAGGAAGATATAACGATTATCAATGTATATGCACCTAATTACAGGGCACCAGCTTATTTAAAAGACTTGTTAAGGGACTTAAAGGGAGACTTATACACCAATACAACAGTACTGGGGGACTTCAATACTCCACTCTCAGAGATAGACAGATCAACAGGAAGACGATCAACAAGGAGACAGTAGATTTAAATGACACTATAGCCCAAATGGATCTAACAGATATCTACAGAACATTTCACCCTACATCTAAGGACTTTACATTCTTCTCAGCAGTACATGGAACCTTCTCTAGGATTGACCACATACTAGGCCATAAAGCAAGTCTCAGCAAATTCAAGAGAATTAGAATCATACCATGCAGCTCCTCAGACCACAAAGGAATGAAATTGGAAATTAGCAACTCGGGAATCCCTAGAGCACATACAAACACATGGAGACTGAACAACATGCTCCTGAATGAACAATGGGTCACAGAAGAAATTAAAAGAGAAATCAAAAATTTTCTGGAAATAAATGACGATAAAAGAACAACATACCAAAACCTCTGGGATACAACAAAAGCAGTGTTAAGAGGAAAGTTTATATCAATAGGTGCCTACATCAAGAAATTGCAAAGGCACCAAATAGATGAACTTTCAACTCATCTCAAGGATCTAGAAAATCTGCAGCAAACCAAACCCAAACCCAGTGGGAGAAGAGAAATAATTAAAATCAAAGAAGAAATCAACAGGATTGAATCCAAAAAAACATTACAAAAAATCAGCCAAACGAGGAGCTGGTTTTTTGAAAAAATAAACAAAATTGACACCCCATTGGCCCAACTAACTAAAAAAAGAAAAGACCCAAATCAATAGGATCAGAGATGAAAATGGAAACGTAACAACAGACACCACAGAAATAAAAAGAATCATCAGAAATTACTACAAACACTTGTATGCCAGCAAACAGGGAAATCTATCAGAAATGGACAGATTCGTGGACACATACAACCTACCTAAATTGAGCCAGGAAGACATAGAAAACCTAAACAGACCCATAATTGAGACAGAAATTGAAACAGTAATAAAGGCCCTCCCAACAAAGAAAAGCCCAGGACCAGATGGATTCACGGCTGAATTCTACCCGGCATTTAAAGAAGAATTAACCCCAATTCTCCTCAAACTATTCAGAGCAATTGAAAAAGAGGGAATCCTCCCAAATTCTTTCTATGAAGCCAGCATCACCTTAATTCCTAAGCCGGAAAAAGATGCAGCATTGAAAGTGAATTACAGACCAATATCCCTGATGAACATAGATGCAAAAATACTCAATAAAATTCTGGCCAATAGAATGCAACAACACATTAGAAAGATCATGAACCCAGACCATTGGGATTTATCCCTGGTATGCAGGGATGGTTCAACGTTCGCAAAACAATCAACGTAATACACTACATTAACAGACTGCAGAAGAAAAACCATATGATTCTCTCAATAGACGCAGAGAAAGCATTTGATAAAATACAACACCCTTTCATGATGAAAACTCTAAGCAAGCTGGGTATGGAAGGAACATTCCTCAATACAATCAAAGCAAATATGAAAAGCCCACGGCCAACATCCTATTGAATGGGGAAAAGTTGGAAGGATTTCCGCTGAGATGTGGTACCAGACAGGGATGCCCACTCTCACCACTGTCATTCATATAATTCTGGAAGTTCTAGCCAGAGCTATTAGGCAAGAAAAAGAAAATAAAGGGATACAAATTGGGAAGGAAGAACTCAAACTATCCCTCTTTGCAGATGATATGATTCTTTATTTAGGGGACCCAAAGAACTCTACTAAGAGACTACTGGAACTCATCGAAGAGTTTGGCAAAGTAGCAGGATATAAAATCAATGCACAAAAATCAACAGCCTTTGTATACGCAGGCAATGCCACGGCTGAGGAAGAACTTCTAAGATCAATCCCTTTCACAATAGCTACAAAAACAATCAAATACCTTGGAATAAACTTAACCAAGGACGTTAAAGATCTCTACAATGAAAACTACAAAACCTTACAGAAAGAAATAGAAGAGGATACCAAAAAATGGAGAAATCTTCCATGCTCATGGATTGGAAGAATCAATATCATCAAAATGTCTATTCTCCCAAAAGCAATTTATACATTCAATGCAATACCAATCAAGATACTGAAGACCTTCTTCTCAGATCTGGAAAAAATGATGCTGATATTCATGTGGAGACACAGGAGACCTCGAATAGCCAAAGCAATCTTGTACAACAAAAACAAAGCCGGAGGCATCACAATACCAGATTTCAGGACATACTACAGGGTAGTAGTTATCAAAACAGCATGGTACTGGTACAGAAACAGATGGATAGATCAATGGAACAGAATAGAAACACCAGAAATCAATCCAAACATCTACAGCCAACTTATATTTGATCAAAGATTCAAAACTAATCCCTGGAATAAGGACAGCCTATTCAATAAATGGTGCTGGGAAAATTGGATTTCCATGTGCAGAAACTTGAATCAAGACCCATACCATTCACCTTACACAAAAATTCACTCAACATGGATTAAAGACATAAATCTATGACCCGAAACCATCAAATTATTAGAGAGCATTGGAGAAACCCTGCAAGATATAGGTACAGGCAAAAACTTCTTGGAAAAGACCCCAGGAGCACAGGCAGTCAAAACCAAAATTAACATTTGGGATTGCATCAAATGAGAAGTTTCTGTACTTCAAAAGAAACAGTCAGGAAAGTGAAGAGGCAACCGACAGAATGGGAAAAAATATTTGCAAACTATACTACAGATAAAGGGTTGATAAACAGAATCTACAAGGAAATCAAGAAACTCCACAACAACAGAACAAACAACCCACTTAAGAGATGGGCCAAGGACCTCAATAGACATTTTTCGAAAGAGGAAATCCAAATGGCCAACAGACACATGAAAAAATGTTCAAGATCCCTAGCCATCATCGAAATGCAAATCAAAACCACAATGAGGTTTCACCTCACCCCGGTGAGAATGGCTCATATTCAGAAATCTACCAACAATAGATGCTGTTGAGGATGTGGGGAAAAAGGGACACTAACCCACTGTTGGTGGGAATGCAAACTGGTTAAGCCACTATGGAAGTCAGTCTGGAGATTCCTCAGAAACCTGAACATAACCCTACCATACAACCCAGCCATCCCACTCCTTGGAATTTACCCAAAGGAAATTAATTTGGCTAATAAAAAAAACCATCTGCACATAAATGTTTATTGCACCTCAATTCACAATAGCTAAGACCTGGAACCAACCCAAATGCCCATCAACAGTAAACTGGATAAAGAAATTATGGGACATGCGCTCCATAGAATACTATACAGCAGTAAGTAACAATGAAACCCAGTCATTTGCAACAAGATGGAGGAATCTGGAAAACATCATGCTGAGTTAATTAAGCCAGTCCTAAAGAGACAAATATCATTTGTTTTCCCTGATCGGCGACAACTGAGCACCAAAGGGGAAACCTGTGGAAGTGAAATGGACACTATAAGAAACAATGAACTCATCAGCTCTTGTCCTGACTCTAGATGTACAATGTAATACTTTATCCTTTTTAGTATTTGTTGTTGTTGTTGTTGTTGTTCTAGTACTAGTGGTTGAACTCTGTAATTAACACACAATTATCCTTAGGTGTTTAAATTTTAACTGAAAAGTGATCCCTGTTAAATTTAAGAGTGGAAAAAGAGAAGGAGGATATGTACAATTTGGGACATGCACAATCAGACTTGCCCCAAATGATGGAGTTAGAAATGTGCCAGGGGATTGATTCCAACACAATCCCATCAAGGTGGCATGTACCAGTGCTATCTCACTAGTCCAAGTGATCAATTTCAGCTCACAATTGATGGCTCTGATAGGTCTAAGAGTCAAAGGGATCACACAAACAAGACAAGTGTCTGCTAATACTAACTGATAGAATCAAAAAGGGAGAGAAAGATCCAACATGGGAAATGGGATACACAGCAAACTCATAGAATGGCAGACGTCCTAAACAACACTCTGGCCTCAGAATCAGCCCTTAAGGCATTCGGATCTGGCTGAAGAGCTCATAAGAGTATTGTAGGCATGGAAAGCCAAGATACCATGGAAAAGAAAATAAAAAGAAGACCTAAATGAAAGATCTCTGCGAGTGAGATCCCAGTGGAAAGAACAGGTCATCAAAGAAGGAGGTACCTTTCTCTGAAGGGAGGAGAGAACTTCCAACTTGACTATGACCCTATCAGAATAAGATCAAAGTCAGCGAACTCTAAAGGCTTCCATAGCCCTGGCAACTCATGACTAGAGCCTAGGGAGATTACTGAGGCCATGAAGAGGAGTGTCAAATTGTTAAGTCAGCAACAGAAGTCACTGTGTACTTACATCCCATGTGGGATCTGTTCTTAATGTGTTGTCTAATGTGCAGTGATGCTATAACTAGTACTGAAACAGTATTTTTACACTTTGTGTTTCTGCGTGGGTACAAACTGATGTGATCTTTACTAATTATATACTGAATCGATCTTCTGTATATAAAGATAATTGGAATTAAAAAAAAAAACCTGGTGTTAAATTGGAAATGGCATAGAAAATTAATTAATTAAAAATATATTATGTAGGATCTCTGTCTTTAATGTGCTATACACTCTTGTTTAATGCTATAACTAGTACTCCAACAATATTTTTTTTCACTTTGTGTTGCTATATGGCGGCAAACTGTTGAAATCGTTACCTAATATATACTAAACTGATCTTCTGTATATAAAGAGAATTGAAAATGAATCATGATGTGATTGGAAGGGGAGAGGGAGCGGGAAAGGGGAGGGTTTTGGGTGGGAGGGAAGTTTTGGGAGGGGGAAGCCATTGTAACCCATAAGCTGTACCTTGGAAATTTATATTCATTAAATAAAAGTTTAATTAAAAAAAAGAAATTATGGGATATGTCCTCTATAGAATACTATACAGCAGTCCAAAACAATGAAATCCGGTCATTTGCAACAAAATAGAGGAATCTGGAAAGCATCATGCTGAGTGAATTAAGCCAGTCCCAAAGGGACAAATATCATATGTTCTCCCTGATCGGTGACAACTATCTGAGCACCAAAAAGGAAACCTGTTGAAGTGAAATGGACAGTATGTGAAATGGGGACTTGATCAGCCCTTGCCCTGACTGTTGATGAACAACTTAATACTTTATGCCTGTTAGTATTTTTTTTGTTTGTTCTACTTAATACTATTGGTTGAATTCTGTAATTAATACACAGTTATTCTTAAGTGTTGAAACAAATGAAAAGTGATCCCTGTTAAATATAAGAGTGGAAATAAGAGAGGGAAGAGATGTAGAATTTGGTACATGCTCAAGCTGACTGGCCCCAAATGGTAGACTTAGAAACATACCAGGGGATTCCAATTCAATCCCATCAAAGTGGCATGCATCAATGGCATCTCACTAGTTCAAGTGATCGATTTCTGTTCACAATTGATCATAATGATAGGACTAAGAGTCAAAGGGCTTATATAAACAAGACTACTGTCTGAAAATACTAACTGATAGAATAAAAAAGGGAGAGAACTATCTAACATGGGAAGCGGGATACACAGCAGACTCAGAATGGCAGATGTCCTAAACAGCACTCTGGCCTCAGAATCAGCCCTTATGATATTTGGATCCAGCTGAAGAGCCCATGAGAGTATTTCAGGCATGGAAAGCCAAGACACTCTGGAAAAAAAAAATGACCTAAATGAAAGATCTCTGCGAGTGAAATCCCAGTGGAAAGAACAGGTCATCAAAGAAGGAGGTAACTTTCTCTGAAGGGAGGAGAGAACTTCCACTTTGACTATGACCTTGTCTAAATATGATTAGAGTCGGTGAACTCAAAAGGCTTCCATAGCCTTGGCAACTCATGACAAGAGCCTCAGGTGATTACTGATGCCATAAACAAGAGTGTCAATTTGTTAAGTCAACAACAGGAGTCACTGTGCACTTACTCCTCATGTAGGATCTCTGTCCTTAATGTGCTGTACATTGTGATTTAATGCTAGAACTAGTACTCAAACAGTATTTTTCACTTTGTGTTTCTATGTGGGTGCAAACTGTTGAAATCTTTACTTAATATATTCTAAATTGATCTTCTATATATTAAGAGAATTGAAAATGAATCTTGATGTGAATCGAAGGGGAGAGGGGGCAGGAGATGGGAGGGTTGCGGGTGGGAGGGACGTTATGGGGGAGGTAAGCCATTGTAATCCATAAGCTTTACTTTGGAAATTTATATTCATTAAATAAGAGTTAAAAAATTACTGTTGTTTTTAGAAACATTTAAATATCTCACAAGCCCAGTTCTTCTCCATTACTTAGTTTATTTAAAAAATACCTTGGTTATTAATTAAATCAGTCACTATAAAAATGGTGTTCTGTATGTATGTATCTTCTGAGATCTTCAATTCCTCAAAATCAGCTTTCTCTTTCACAAAATAATGCAGATAATTTTATAGATAGTCTTAATGGGCTGCTATGAATGAGGCATAGACTTTTTTGCCCCTTGGGAAATCATTTCTATTTCCTTATTCTGCAGTGTTGCCAAATTTTAAAGCTTGAAGACGCCTTCAAGTTTGTTTAATCCATCTACCTTATTTCACAAATGAGGCATTCAAGCTACAGCAGTTGGGCACCTAGTTAGTGGCAAGACCAGGGAGAGAACCAGGGGTTCCTGACTCCACAACACTAGCACAAAAGAGATGAGAATGAATAATTATCCTATCATCTCATGCACTGACATCCATGAGAGCATTTAACATGAATCCTTTGACACGAAATCCTCTTGAAATTTGCTTCTTCTTCTTCTCTTCTCTTCCCCACACCCCAATTTAAAGGTCTAAACAAACCTCTTTCTGCCTCTATCTTAGACTTTATACATATAAATGTTGTATGTAGCACATAGTATTTTCACCAGAAAACTACAATAAGATAAATTTAGACGATGGTTTGAACATATAATTATAGCATGTCATGAAACAAAGAGAGTTAAAAATACAAAGCTAAGCCCACAGCAACAAATATTGTACAAGACACTCATTACTTTAAGGGAATATAAAAGAATTTGCAAAAATCTCATTTTGAAGAGTTTCATTTGGCTTTGTAGTGCAGAATCATCAGATTGAGCTGTGCTTTTGACTATACCCAAACCACACCTTTTAGAATAAGTGTTAGCAGTTAAGGAGGTTACATTGCAGGGATTTTGGAAGGGATCTGTAGCCTATCACGTTTAGCTTACTTGGCCTAAATCAGCTGTGACCAGCAAAGATCAAAAATTATGTTCACCTCAAATGTCCCCATTGGATTCTTGAGAAATGTTTGGACTGTAACATTTAGTACTTAGGGCCCAAGTCAAATGGTCATATTCCATCAAACTGTAGGCTCAGAAATAGACCTCAGATGGAAGTTCCTGCCAAGATGGCAATATCGAATAGGCAGAGATCATGTGAAGTTGAGAAGTAATTATATAGCCAGGATTTAAACTGAGGTAGGAGAAGATTTGGAAGAGGTTGGGGGCCTATTATTTCTATTTCTGTTTCAAAAGATCTGATGTATAAGTGCACATCAGCATTCAAGAATGTTTTACATCTCGCACAAAGGGGACTGTTTATAGTAATGGATGAAGGAGACCTCTGCCAATCTTGGAAGAGAAATTGCCTTAGTGGAAGAACGTCATGCACCACTGAATTCTTACTATTGAGTTATATTAAAATGTTATACCCGTCATTTTCATCAGTGAAGAATGAATACTCTTTGGGTATGTGCCATGCCACTAGGCATAATGAAGTCTTATGAATTGGGGGCTAGTTTCCATCATGCAGAAGAAAGAAGCTAAGCAAAATAAAAGTTTCTCCCCAGTTCAGCCACTACGTGCCTAGGCAAATTACTATATCTCTCTTTGGACTTCAGTTTCCCCTAATGTTACACTTTCTGAGTCATGGACACCTCCGAAAATCTGCAGAGAAATTTAGACACATAGGTACAAACCCCTATACATCCACACACACCAGGTCCAGAGTCTCTGCATGAGGTAATAGCCAGATCTCTTCCTATTCACCTTGAATCTCTGTTCAAAAAGCTATACTTATGTAACCAAATTATAGGTAAAAAGTTATAAAAATGTGAGGATAGTTCTGAGTTCATAAAAGTGTGCATGTACATGTGCCATATGCAAAATTTGATTGCACACGGTCAATGTAAAGTGCTAAGGCATGGAAAGCCAAGACACCCTGGCAAAAAAAGAGGACCTAAATGAAAGATCTCTGCGAGTGAGATCCCAGTAGAAAGAACGGGCCATCAAAGAAGGAGGTACCTTTCTCTGAAGGGAGGAGAGAACTTCCACTTTGACTATGACCTTGTCTAAATAAGATGGAAGTCAGCAAACTCAGAAGGCTTCCATAGCCTTGGCAACTCATGACTAGAGCCTAGGGAAATTACTGACGCCCATAAACAAGAGTGTCAAATTGTTAAGTCACCAGCAGCAGTCACTGCGCACTTACTCCCCATGTAGGCTCTCTGTCCTTAATGTGTTGTCCAATGTGAAGTAATGCTATAACTAGTACTGGAACAGTATTTTTACACTTTATGTTCTGTGTGGGTGCAAACTGATGAAATCTTTACTTAATATATACTAAATCGATCTTCTGTATATAAAGATAATTGAAAATGAATCTTGATGTGAATGGAATGGGAGAGGGAGCAGGAGATGGGAGGGGTGCAGGTGGGAGGGAAGTTATGGGGGGAAAAACCCATTGTAATCCATAAGCTGTACTTTGGAAATTTATATTTACTAAATAAAAGTTTAAAAAGGAAATAAATCTAAAAAAAAGAAAAATCATTCACTACAATATCACCATTCTCTCATTTTAGATAACTTTGGTAGTTGGTCTTCATTTGGAAAGAAGGTAAATAAATGACTTAAGTACAATTGTGCAATTCCTAAAGTGTATGACCTATGACACAGTCTGTATTTGGTAGTATTATATAGATGTGTATTTATTAATTAGGATAGAGTGTATTAGTTATTGAGTTAAATTTTGTTGGGGGAGCGCTCTAGGTTTGTTATTTCTTCATTCACTTTTCAATTTTGAAAAATAGTAAGTAACAGAAAAGCAGGGATATGCCTAGATTTTTAAGGGCCTGAGATAATAATGGGTTTTTAACCCTGCATCTAACTCCCAGTCTCCATCTGCCATCTAATTGTCTCCATCTTTAGCACTCAGTTTTCTTTTTTTTAGTGTAGTTTTTTTTTAACTTTTATTTAACAAATATAAATTTCCAAAGTACAGCTTATGGATTACAGTGGCTTTCCCCCCCATAACTTCCCTCCCACCTGCAACCCTCCCATTTCCCACTCCCTCTCCCATTCCATTCACATCAAGATTCATTTTCAATTCTCTTAATATACAGAAGATCAATTTAGTATATATTAAGTAAAGATTTCAACAGTTTGCACCCACACAGAATCACAAATTATAAAGTACTGTTAGAGTACTAGTTATAGCATTAATTCACATTGGACAACACATTAAGGAAAGATCCCACATGAGAAGTAAGTACACAGTGACTCCTGTTGTTGACTTAACAATTGGACGCTCTTGTTTTCGGCGTCAGTAATCTCTCTAGGTTCTAGTCATGAGTTGCCAAGGCAATGGAAGCCTTTTGAGTTCGCCAACTCTGATCATATTTAGACAAGGTCATAGTCAAAGTGGAAGTTCTCTCCTCCCTTCAGAGAAAGGTACCTCCTTCTTTGATGGCCCGTTCTTTCCACTGGGATCTCACTCACAGAGATCTTTCATTTAGGCTTTTTTTTTTTTCCAGAGTGTCTTGGCTTTTCATGCCTAAAATACTCTCATGGGCTCTTGAGCCAGACCCGAATGCCTTAAGGGCTGATTCTGAGCACTCAGTTTTCTTAAATGTCTACCTGAAAATATGGGTAAGTCTTTAATGTGCAGAAGTGAAACTATTGATTTGTGTACTATGTTAGTGGTCCTGCTCTCAGTAAGCTAAAATATTACTCATTTGATAATTAAATTTTGTCTTTTAGACATAATCTTCAATAGCTAATATGGCTGGAAGTTTTCACATACTTTAATTGAACTTTTGACAAAAAAAAAGGTTACCCATCCAAAAAATGGATTTGTAAGCTAGTAGTGCAGTTTGCATGAAAGTCTAATCTAGGAAAGGGAAGGAGCACCTTTAAGTTATGGTAATATCTAAACTTTTGCAAAGTTAGTACTAATATCTCCTGCATAACTTTAGAAACTCCAACAAATACACATATGCACCTCTTCTAAAAATATATGAATTTTATGCAAGGTTTTTCAAAATACACATCTCCATATATTTTTGAAGGTCCCCTCATATGCATGAATTTCAAATTTTTAGCAACAAAATGAACTTCTCTTTCAATTCAATTTTCCATGAATAGTTCGACGTATGCTTGTGTGTATGAAAGTGTCACATATGCTGGAACAAGACAAGGTGTCCACTTTCATCACTCTTATTCAATATAGTACTAGAAGTGTTAGCAAACAATTAGGGAAGAGAAAGAAATAAAGGGCATTAAGATTGGAAAAAAGGAAGTCCAATTATCCATGTTTGCCGATGACATAATATTGTACATGGAAAAACCTATGCATTCCATCAAAAAGCTACTGGAATTGATAAACCAGTTCAGGAAAGTTGCAGGTTACAAGATAAACATACAAAAGCCAGAAGCTTTTTTTATATGCTAATAATGAACTCACTAAAAGATAAATCAAGAAAGAAATTCTAATTACTATAATAACCAAAAAATCAAATATTTTTTTAAAAATTGTTTATTTGAGATGCAGAGTTAGAGAGAGATGGAAGAGGAGATTGAGAGAGAGAGAGAGAGTCTCCATGCACTGGTTCACTCCCCAAGTTGCCCCAATGACCTGGGCTGTGCCAGGCCAAAGCCAGGATCCAGGAACATCTTCTGGGTCTCCCACAAGAGTGTAGGGGCCTAAGGACTTAGCCATCCTCAGCTTCTTTCCCAGGTGCATTAGCAGGGAGTGGGATTGGAAGTGGAGCAGCCAGAACTTGAACTGGTGTCCTTATGGGATGCCGAGGCTGCAGATGGTGGTTTAACCTTCTACACCGCAGTGCCGAATCCCTTGTTAAAGTTCTTATTCGATGAAGTATTAAGTCTTTTTACTGTAATGTAAATTTAAAATATCTCAAAAACTACAAAAAGACAGAAAGGGAGAAGAAAAAAAGGGAGGGGGGGAAAGGGGAGGGAGGGAGGGGAATATCGTGTTCTTTTTTTGTTGTTGTTGCTGTTTTTTTTTTTATTTGACAGGTAGAGTTATAGTGAGAGAGAAAGAGAGAAAGGTCTTCCTTCCGCTGGTTTACTCCCCAAATGGCCACTACGGCCGGCGCTGCGCCGATCCTAAGCCAGGAGCCAGTGTGCTTCTTCCTGGTCTCCCATGCGGGTGCAGGAGCCCAAATACTTGGGCCATCCTCTACTGCCCTCCTGGGCCATAGCAGAGAGCTGGACTGGAAGAGACCAACCGGGACTAAAATCCGGCGCCTGGCCGGCACTGCGGCTCAATAGGCTAATCCTCCGCCTTGCGGCGCTGGCACACTGGGTGTGTCCTGTCCCGGTTGCCCCTCTTCCAGGCCAGCTCTCTGCTGTGGCCAGGGAGTGCAGTGGAGGATGGCCCACGTGCTTGGGCCCTGTACCCCATGGGAGATCAGGAGAAGCACCTGGCTCCTGCCATCGGATCAGCGCGGTGCGCCGGCAGCAGCGCGCCTACCGCGGCGGCCATTGGAGGGTGAACCAACGGCAAAGGAAGACCTTTCTCTCTATCTCTCTCTCTCACTGTCCACTCTGCCTGTCAAAAAATAAAAAAAATAAAAAAAAAAATAAAACCCGGCGCCCATATGGGATGCCGGCGATGCAGTTGGAGGATTAACCAAGTGAGCCATGGCACCGGCCCCATGTTCTTAGAATTGTATCTATAAACCATAATGAATCTGTTGAAAACTTACTACTAAAAGATTAATTAAGAAAACACAAACTGTCACATATAATAAGTTTTTGAAGTCCAAGACCTTTTTTAAGAAAATATTTTTTTTAATTTATTTATTTTATTTTAAAATCAGAGTTACACAGAGAGGAGAGGCAGAGAGAGAGAGAGAGAGAGAGAGAGAGAGAGACAGATGTCTTCCATCTACTGGTTCACTCCCCAGATGGCCGCAAAGGCCAGAGCTGAGCCAAACCGAAGCCAGGAGCCAGGAGCTTCCTCCAGGTCTCCCACGTGGATGCAGGGGCCCAAGGACTTGGGGGCCATCTTCTACTGCTTTCCCAGGCCATAGCAGAGAGCTGCACTGGAAGTGGAGCAGCTGGGACTTGAACTGGTGTCCATATGGGATGCCAGCACTGCAGGTGGTGGCTTTACCCACTAATTCACAGCACTGGCCCTAAAAATCCAAGACCTTTAATGAGAAATAACAGTTCCTAGTCTTACCCTGGCCCACTGCATTCTGTAGTAGAAAACTCTTCCAAATCTGCTGTTATTTTTGGTGATATTTACCTCCAATTTTTTCAATTTACATACACACACACATCCTCCTCACCTCTATTTCACATTTTCCCAAGTTATCTTACTTTTTAAGTTTAAGTCTGTGTAATATATTTACTATTTTGTTTAACACACTTGCTTTTGAACAAATTAATAAACGATGACTACTTTGCTTTCTTTTTCAACTTTCTTTTTTCCAGATGGTGACTGATTGATCTTAAAAAAGGAAGGTTTATTTATTTTTTTATTTGAGAGTCAGAGAGAGACAGAGAGACAAATGAAGAGCTTTCTTTTGTTTGTTGTCTCCCGAAATGTGCAAGACTGGAATCAGAAGCAAAACCAAGATCAGCACCCAAGTACTTTGATACGGATTGTGGGACACTTAACCCAGGGTGTTAAACCTCAGGACAAACACTAGGCTTGAACATTGCATTTATTGTTGTTATTTTATAACTGATGTCATTTTCCAGTGTACCTCAATAATTCCATGAAGAGATTTGTAACAACTTGTTGTACCTTGTCAGATGGCAAACTTTAAGTTCCATTTGAATGTAAATTTCAATAAATCAAAGATGGTATTTTGCTAATAAGTGTGTCCTCATTGTCTAGAACATACATAAAAATAATACATTCTCCATAATTTATTATTTCTATTTTTTCTTTGGAAGTAGCCCTTCTGAAACCCTTCCCTTTAATCCTAAACTCCCATCTTGACTGACCATTTCACTCACAGTTGGTATGTGTGCATTCACCTTTACCTATCTGCTGTATTTTCCTTTTCCTGGATCCCATATCTTCCATTTTAGTGGTGGCAGCTTCATTTGATAGAACATATCCTGTAGAAGCTTCTTGATTCTGAAAGCTTTTGTGGAAGATAAATATTGAACTTGCACATTTGAAACTGTCTGTACTTTACCATATGCTTGCTTGACAATTTGGTTGTGTAAAGTAAAAAAAAAAAAACAAAAAAAACAAAAAAAAACAAAAAAACAAAACAAAAAACACTGTTCCTCAACAGAAAAGACAAAGGCTGACAAGAGCTGTAAACAATCATTGAATCTCAAAATGTCTCTTTCACTCCTAAATATTACATTTTAGGTGCTCTGTTAGTTACTTTGGATCAGGGAAAACATATGATATCTGTCATTTGGGGATTGCCTTATTTCACTAAGTATAATGGTTTCCAGTTGCGTCCATTTTGTTGCAAAAGACAAGATTTCATTTTTCACATCTTAGTAGTACTCCATAGTGTGTGTGTGTGTGTGTGTGTGTACACCATAATTTCTATATCTGGTCAACAGTTGATGGACATCTGAGTTGATTTCATACCTTAGCTATTGTGAATTGTGCTGGAATGAATATGAGGGTACAGATAACTCTTTCATATGCTGATTCCTGTTGGTTTGGGTAAATTCCCAGGAGTGGGATGGCTGGATCATATGGTAGGTCTATATTCAGATTTCTGACGAAGTTCCATACTGTCTTCCACAGTGGCTGCAGCAGTTTACATTCCCATCAACATGGATTAGGGTACCCTTTCCCACACATTCTCACCAGCATTTTTTGTTTATTGATTTCTGTGTGAGAGCCATTGTAAATGGGGTGAGATGAAATCTCATTGTGGTTTTCATTTGCACTTCCTTGATGGCTAGTGATTCTGAATATTATTTCAAGTGTCTGTTGGCCATTTGAATTTCCTCTCTTGAAAAATGCCTGTTCAAGTACTTTGTCCATTTCTTTTTTTGTAAGGATTTATTTATTTATTTGAGAGGCAGTTACAGGCAGAGGTAGGGAGAGACACAGAACAAAGTCTTCCATTTGATGATTTACTCCCCAAATAGCTACAATGGCCAGAGACCTGGAGTTAGGAACCAGGAGTTTCTTCCAGGTCTCCCAAGTGGGTGCAGGGGCCCAAGCACTTGGAACATCCTCTACTGCTATCCCAGGCTGTAGCAGAGATATGCATGGGAAGAGGAGCAGCTGGGACTTCAACCGGCGCCCATATGAGTTGCTTGCACCGTGAGCAGAGGCTTATCCCACTATGTCAGCACCCTTTTCCCATTTCTTAACTGAAATATATGTTTTGCTGGTGTGGTTTAGTTTCTTGAACTCTTTATAGATTCTGGATGTTAACTCTTTTATCAGTTGTGTAGTTTGCAATTATTTTCTCCCATTCTGCCTCTTCACTTTGCTGGGTGTTTCTTTTGCAGTACAGAAGTTTCTCAACTTGATTTAATCCCATTTGCCAATTTTGGCTTTTAGTGCCTATGATTTTGGGGTCTTTTCAAAGAAGTCTTTGCCTATGCCAATGTCTTGCATTGTTTCTGTTGTTTCCATAATGTTCTCTAGTAATTTGATGGTATCAGGTCATAGATTTACATATTTGATCTATTTTGAGAGGATTTTTTGTGTAAATTGTAAGGCATGGGTCTAGTTTTAACTTCTGCATATGGAGATCCACTTTCCCCATAATCATTGGTTGAAGAGACTGTCCTTGCTCCAGGTATTGATTTCAGCTACTTTGTCAAAGATACGTTACTTGTGGATGTGTGGGTTGATTTTTGTAGCTTATATTCTGTTCCATTGGTTTATGTGTTTGTTTTTGTGCCAGTACCAGGCTGTTTTGATAATAACTGCCCTGTAGTATGTCTTGAAATCAGGTAGTGTGATGCCTACAGCTTTGTTTTTGTTGTATAAGATTGCTCTAGCTAGTCGGGGTCTCTTGGGTTTCCATATGAATTTTAGCATCATTTTTTTCTAGATCTGGAAAGAGTGTCGTTGGTGTTTTGATTGGGATCACATTGAATCTGTAAATTGCTTTTTGTAGTATGGACATTTTGATGATGTTGATTCTTCCAATCCATGAACGTGGAATATTTTCCACTTTTAAATGTCTGCTTTTATTTCTTTCTTTATTGTTTTGTAATTTTCATCACAGAGATTAATCTTTGACATCCTTGGTTAAACTTATTCCAAGGTACTTAATTCTTTTTGGAGCTGTTGTGAATGAGCCTGATTTTAAAAGTTCTTTCTCACTCATGACATTGTCTGTGTATACAAAGGATACTGATTTTTCCATGTTGACTTTATATCCTGCTACTTTGCCAAACTCTTCTATGAGTTCCAATAGTCTCTTAGTAGTGTTCTTTGGATCCCCTAAATAAGGAATTATATCATCTGCAAAGAGGGATAGTTTGACTTCTTCCTTCCCAATTTGTATCCCTTTAATTTCTTTTTCTTGCCTAATGGCTCTGGCTAAAACTTCCAGGACTATATTAAATAGCAATGGTGAGAGTGGGCATCTTTGTCTGATCCTAGATCTTAGGGGGGAATGCTTCCAGCTTTTCTCCATTCAATAGCATGCAGGCTGTGGGTTTGTGATAAACTGCTTTGATTGTGTTGAGGAATATTTCTTCTATACAAAATTTGCTTAACATTTTCATCATGAAAGGATGCTGTATTTTATCAAATGATTTCTCTTCATCTATTGAGATAATTATATGGTTTTTGTTCTTCAGTTTGTTAATGTGATGTATCACATTTATTGATTTGCATACCAGAGATAAATCCCACTTGGTCCAGTTGAATGATCTTTCTGATGAGATGTTGGATTTTATTAGCTAATATTTTATTGAGGATTTTTTGCATATATGTTCATCAGGGATACTGGTCTATAGTTCTGTTGATGTATTGTATCTCTTTCTGGCTTAGAAATTAAGATGATGCAGGCTTCATAGAAGAAGTTTGGGAGGAATCCTTCACTTTCAATTGTTTTGAATAGCTTGAGAAAAATTGGAATTAGTTCTTTAAATGTCAGCTAGAATTCAACACTGAAGCCATTCCATCTGGTCTTGTGTTTGTTGGGAGGATCCTTATTACTGATTCAATTTCCTTCTTTGTTTTAAATTTTACTTTGAAAATGGTTTTCATTCAGAATTTTGAGTTCACTGTTCCATTACCATTAAATGGTATCGATTACCATTTCCTTACCTTTGCAAACAGTTATGTTTGAATTGTCATCTCAAAATACTGTATTTTGAATATCCAGATGGGTACTACTGTTTTGCTTAAATATTATAATGTAAAAAATACCACAAAAAATTAGTGGCTTTAAACACTAACCCCATCTTTTTTTTTCTCTCAAGATTCTGTGTACTGACTGTTTCTCTTCTCCATGATACGTTACTTGAGATGCAGTCATCTAGATATTTGATTGAACTGGAAGACAATTGGTGCTGACTATGAATTGTGAGCACAGTTGGTGCTTACCCCCAGAGTGCCTTTGGTTCTCCCCCATGTGGTATTTCCATTTGGCTTGGACTCTCATCGAACGGTAGCTGGTTTTCAAAATGAAGGAACTGGATACCATCAGCCCTCAAAAGGCTTGTATTAAGCAGTCTCAGAATATCACTTTGCTGTATTATGTTGCTTAAAGCCAGATACAAGTCCAGCTCAAATTCAAGGGGGAATAAAATAGCCCTCCAACAGTTGATGTGAGAAACAGCATGAGCAGAACAAGAGGGGAGCAAATTGTTAAGAATACACTTTGGGACTAACTACCACATTTTATTTCAATGGAGGTGGAGTTCATGTAACTGCACTTTGTTCTTCTTGCTGGTATTGAATTATTTTTCAAGAAGAGAAAGGGACAGAAATATTTTTATCATTATGAAATCAGAAATGCATTCAGCACTTTAAAAGTTATTTGCTTAATTGATATCAAGAGATCATATTGATGAATTTTTAAAGATATTGTCATTATGTGGATTTGATTCCTCAGATTTCCATAACACATTGTCGCTCAACATTAATTAACTTTGACAACATGAGGCTGGCCAATGAATTAAATTAAACGTGGCAGGGAGTGGGGGAAGGAAGCTAACATTCATCTATCCATTTATTTATTCATGATTTCACTTGTATAAAGGTGTTAAAATGGGACTGCAAATGTCTCAATTTTAATTGAGGGCTTGAAAGACTGAGAATAGTATCTTCTTTCCTAAAGTGGGGCTCTTTTATGTGAGACTTTCAATGGAAATTTCTAGAAACTGGTTTGTAAGCCATGAACCATGTCCCACCGACAATCTTGAAGGCACTAAAAAGATTAAGGATAAAGAAATACGGAGGCAGAGAATTCTGGTATAGATAGTTATGGAACTCCTGTGGCACACTCTGCCACTTCGACACCTTATGCCAATTAGGGTAAGTTCTTCTCTCATATATTAAATGAGGAATATTTAGAAGAGACCATTATGGGGGCTTTCAGTGTGTCACTTGAAGTTGAGGCGACACAGAGCAAGGTATCTCATAATTGTCTGATAAATCAAGAATTGGGCCTGGTGCTGTGGCATAGTGGGTATAGCTGCTGTCTGTAGCGCTGGCATCCCATATGGGTGCTGATTTTCATCCAGGATGCTCCACTTCTAATCCAAATATCTGCTAAGGCCTGGAAAAGCAGTAGAAGATGTTCCAAGTCCTTGGATACCTACACCCACGCGGGACACCTGGAAGAAGTTCCTAGATTTTGGCTTTGTATTGTTGAGCTCCGGCTGTTGTGGTCATCTGGGGAGTGAACCAGCACTTGGAAGTCTTTTATCCCTTTTTCTCTGCCTCTCCATCTCTCTCTGGGTAACTCTGACTTTCAAATAAATAAATAAATCTTAATAAATCAAGAGTCAGTATCTATGGACCCGAGGAATAAGAGAAGAGGATGCTGAGAGAAAAGTAAGAGCAACAGAAAGACAAGGAGAAAGGGGTACTTCATTTTGCTGTTGATAATTTGCTTTTTGTGTTATGGGCCAAAGGGATCTGCAGGGGCATGGATGTCATCTTGGAGACATCTTAAAATGGGACTCTTCCCAAAAGGCTATCTGTAGGAAGAAGTAATGTGACCCAGCAGGAGGTGGAGCTCAGAATTTATACCTGAAACATGGAATCATATGAACAGAGCCAGAAGGATAGAAATATCTTGATCAATGGAATAGAATTCACAATCCAGAAATAAACTACACAATTATAGTAAACAGATTTTGGACAAGGATGCTAAGACCATTCAATGGGGAAATAATAATCTACTAAATAAATGGTGTTGAGACAACTTGATAGCCGCATGCGAAAGTATGAAATTACACTCTTGCCTTCTACTGTGTACAAAAAAGAACTCAAAATGTATCAAAGGCCTAAATGTAAAGGTGAGAAGTATGACAAAATGCTTAGAAGAAAACAGAAGTAAATTTTTGTAGTTCTGGATTTGACAATGGATTCATAGATATGACATCAAAATGAAAAGAATTTGACCACATAAAAATTTTAAAATTTTGTATTTCAAAGGACACTGTAAAGCAAGTAAAAAAAAAAACAGCCCATAGAATGGGAGAAAACATTTGAAAATTATATACTTAATAAAAAGCATATCTATAAAATATAAAGAATACTTGCAACTCAATAATATAATTTCAAAATGGGTAAATAACCTGAATAGACAATTCCCTAGATAAAATACACAAAAGACCAATAAGCACATAAAGAGTTGCTCAACATCACTAGTCATCAGGGAAATGCAAATCAAAAGCACAATGAAACAACACTTCACATGCATTAGGGTCACTAATATAACAAAAAAAATAAAAAAAAACAGATAATAGCAAGTACTGGAGAGGAAGTAGAAAAATTTGGAGCCTCATGTGCTGCTTGGTGGATACGTAAAGCAGTACGACTGCTTTGTAAACCAATCTGGAAGCTCACCAGAAACTTAACTAATGTTACCATATAAGCAAGCACTTCTACTACAAGGAATTTACCTGAGATTTTTTTAAGGTATATTTATTTTTATTTATTTGAAAGATGGAGGTAGAGAGAGAGAGAGAGAGCAAGCTTCCATCCACTAGTTTACTCACCAAATGGCCAAAACTGCTGGGGCTGTGCCAAACTGAAACCAGGAGCCAGGAATTTCTTCTGGGTCTCCCACGTGGGATGTAAGGGCCCAAGAACTTGGGCTATATTCTGCTGCTTTCCCAGGTGCATTAGAAGGGAACTGAATCAGAAGCGGAGAAGCTGGGACTCGAATTAGCACCTATATATGATGCTGGTGCTGCAGATGGAGGCTTAACCCACTATGCCACAGGACTGGCCCCTACTCAAGAGATTTTAAAACATGTTTACACAGAAATGGTACACTAGCAGGCATTTATTACTTATAATAGCCAAAAAGTGGGAAAAAAACCAAAAAAGTTCATCAACTGATGCACAATTAAATAAAACATTTCTACACAATGGAATCTTACTTAGGGATAAAGAGGAATGATGTGCTAAAGTATGCTACAACATGGATGAACTTTGAAAATATTAGGTGAGTAAAAGAACCAAGTCACAAAAGATCACATATTATAGGATTACATTCATGTGAAAGTTCAGAAGAGACAAAAAAAGAAATCTATATATAGAGAAAACAGATTATTGGTTGATTAAGAATGGGAGAGGAATGGGGAAATAGTCAAGTGATAGCTAAAAGATTTATAATTTATTTTTGAGGTGACAAAAATGTTTTAAAACAGAGTCTGATTGTTACAACTCTGAATACTAAAAACCATTGAAGTGCACAATTTAAATGGGAAGATTGCATAGCGTGTGAATTATATCTCAATAAAGCTCCTTTTAAAAATTTCCCAGCCAGAAAGGTAACTTCATCCATGAAGTGGCAACTGTAGTTTCACATTCCCAGTGGGGATTCTCAAGAAACCTATTAAAGCCTATTAGAAGGGAGAAAGTCAAATCTGGGAACACACCACAGTCAGAGGGTACCTACAATAATTTTAACTGACCAACCGTGAAACACTGAGCTTTTCTCCTAGTCCTCTCTCCCCTTGGTTGCAACCATGGATGGACCATTCAGGTAAATATCTGAGGGAAGAGTATTTTAAGCAGAGTGAGCACTATACACGTAGTCATAAGATGGGCACACTCAGATCATTGATCTGGAATGGAGTGAATGAAGGGGATAAAGGTAGGGAGTGAAGTGGGGAGGAATAGGGAGTTCAACTATAAAAACGACCATAAATTCATTCAATTTATGCATTCATGTCCTGGAGATTGCTTGCAATCCATGCAGTGGCAACTGCAATCATGTTATTGCACATCCTCCCATCAAAAGATAGAGTATTCCTTCACTGTTTAAATCTGAGTTGGCTCTGTGATTTTATTTGGCCAAAACACTTAACAAACATAACACATGCAGCAGATTGGGAAGCACTTGTGCATTGAAGCTTACTCTGTTGCTGATCTTGGAATTCCAGGCAGCCAAAGTAAAATATCCAGGCTAGTCTTGTAGATAATTAGAGACACATGAAATGGTGGCCTCCATTATTCTAGTTGACATTCAGACATATGAAGCCATTGAGTTAACTGCAGATTCATGGATTAGTCTAACCTAGACTAATAATAGACCCACCCAATTTAACCCAGTCCAAATTTCTGACTCACAAAATTGTGAGCTAAAGAAATGATTACTGTTTTCAGCCATTGCATTTTGGGGTTATTTGTTACATAGAAAAATCTAACTAACCATAAAGTAGGCTTCTGAATCACATCTCTGCTTTGTGTTAAAAGCTGAAGGAGTGGAATGGATCCTAAAACCCGGCTCACAAGATTTGGGGTTTATCCTCTAGCTAACAAAAATAGGCGGGTATTTAAAAAAGTAGTTTCTTTTATTAAGGGTGTGACATATTTCTCTTTTTTTTTCAACTTTTATTTAATAAATATAAATTTACAAAGTACAACTTTTGAATTATAGCGGCTTTTCCCCCCATAACCTCCCTCCCACTCCCAATCACCCCATCTCCCAATCCCTCTCCCATCCCATTCTTCATCAAGATTCATTCTCAATTATCTTTATATACAGAAGATCAATTTAGTATATACTAAGTAAAGATTTCAACAGACTTCACACACACACACAAAGTATAGAGTACTGCTTGGGTAGTAGTTTTACCATTAATTCACATAGTACAACACATTAAGGACAGAGATCCTACATGGGGAGTAAGTGCACAGTGACTCCCGTTGTTGACTTAACAATTGACACTCTTATTTATGACGTCAGTAATCACCCTAGGCTCTTGTCATGAGCTGCCAAGGCTATGGAAGTCTCTCGAGTTCACCAACTCCGATCTTATTTAGACAAGGCCATATTCAAAGTGGAATTTCTCTTCTCGCTTCAGAGAAAGGTACCTCCTTCTTTGATGGCCCCATTCTTTCTGCTAGGATCTCACTCACAGAGATCTTTCATTTAGGCCATTTTTTTTTTTTTGCCACAGTGTCTTGGCTTTCCATGCCTGCAAAACTCTCATGGGCTTTTTAGCCAGATCCAAATGCCTTAAGGGCTGATTCTGAGGCCAGAGTGCTGTTTAGGGCATTTGCCATTCTATGAGTCTGCTCTGTATCCTGCTTCCCATGTAGGATCATTCTCTTCTTTTTAATTCTATCAATTATTCTGTGCTGCATAGTTACCTTGGAGACAAAACATCTTCAGTGGCAAGAGCAATAAAAGTGTGTGGATTAGTCTTCCCCCAAGAGGGGCTGAATTCTATTCTAATAATTAAAGTGATATCAACTCTCATTTTTTGAGCTCTTGCTATAGCCCAGGCACCTTCATTTTCTAATTTCATTGATCCTCATAACCACCTTAAGAGGTAAGGACTATTGTTTCCAGTTTACAAACTGATATTCAGAGAAGTTAATTTAGTTGACCAAAGTCACACAGCTAGTAATAGTGTCAGGATTCAAATTTGATTTGCAGGATTCAATAACTCAAACCTTTAATATAGTACTACACAGCCACTCTATTAAGACATATCAACTCATCCTGTAGTCTACAGTCACTGTTCTGGTTTTCTTGCTGGGATAAATTAGGCTAGAACCCTAAAGATGTTATTGCTGACTACCAGTGGATGAGTTCATTCCATCCACTGTAGTTCAGCCTCATACTTTTTTCTCTCATTTCTAGCTTTGTACCATCTGCAGCTGGCCTAGGTCCTCCCATTTCAGCAGGAGTGGAACAGCTGGGTGAAACCTTTCCTTCTTGAGGGGATCTCATGGGAGAGGTGAAGCCAAGTGCTGCTCCTGGAAAGGCCTGGCAACATTTTTACTCTTCATTAAAAGTTTATGTGCATTATACACTTCATTATATGCAATTGGGTTTCTTATATGGCACTAGAGTGTATAAATGACTCCCTAGACACATTTGTGAGTTTCCATTGTTGTAATATAAAGGCTGGCCAAGTCACAAGACAGACATGTTTTAAAGTATTCAATTATTGCTGGCACAATAACCGAATCCAGGGGAGGTTTTATTTTACACCCTCCACAGGATTGCTTGAGGGACAGCATTAGTATTTCTATTGGTCAAAATCTTTCAGTAGTGAATCTGAGTAGTCAGGAAGGGTGGAAAGGCCATGGATTGGGTAGAAAATTACCCTTATTTCCAATTTATTGCAAATTGGCTTGTACTCTGTTGTACTGTGAGCTAGTTTATACAACATAAATGTAAATCCTAGAAAGTCTAGTATTTTTATATTGAGAATGAGGCAATAAGTGTTGTATATCTTTAACAGCAGGCAAAGATATATGTATTCATTCATTTCATGATTCATTCATTTAAGTCAACTAACATTTACTGAGTATTTACTTCGTACCCACATGAAGTGCTAGACATTACATGTATAGAGATAATATAAAACACAGGGTTTGGCCGGTGCCGTGGTTCACTAGGCTAATCCTAGCGGCCATTTGTGGGGTGAACCAACGGAAGGAACACCTTTCTCTCTCTCTCTCTCTCTCTCTCTCTAACTCTGCCTGTCCAAAAAAAAAAAAAAAAAAAAAGACACAGGGTTCAACCTTAAGGAATTCATCCTCTAGTGGGGTAACAGATACACTTACAATTTCAGTGTAGTACATCAGCTGGCATTAGACAGATATGCCTAGAGTATTACAGGAACACAGATTAGAAAGTGATAAATGAAGAGAAAATGGCTAAGGAACAGATTTATTAGCAGAAAGATATTTGGCTTTGGAGAAGCGGGTGTTTGGCTGGTTGGAAGGTGGATGGCTGGCCTCCAGGGCAACCTTGGGAAGCCTTGTGTTAAACATGGCAGAGCTGCTGCCAGCCTCATATCCTGTGTGAAAGATGGCTGATCTGCTTATTTCTGCAGGTGTTCAGTATTGTTACATGAACAAGAGATAAACAACGAGATTCAAAGCATTACACACTTCAGAGTTGGCTTGTTCCAACAGTTAGCTGATCCTCACCAGCATAGTCACACCATCCTATCACTTGTCATGTTTCCATGTGCCTCTCCAGCACCTCCCCCACCATTAAGATCCTCAATGCACCCCAAGCAGCCTAACTGCTTGCCTTCCTTTACTTTCAGCACTCTTAATTAACTTGATTAGATAACTAAGTGGAAGGCTAATATGTTTTACAGTGCGTGTTTCAGAGAAACAATACTTTAGGCAAGAAGAATAATGTTAAAGGAGGGTCTGCAGCAGTGATAGCAGGGACATCTTCCATTGGTATACACTCCTAAGCTACTTGAACCATGTAGGCAGCCTCATTCTCTGCCTCTGCTCAGGGTAGTTCATTAAAAAGTCCATGAACTGAAACCCAGACAGGACTGCTTAGTATTTTTCTATTTTAAAGGTCCAGAAAGATATTTTATAATATTTACTGTTGGGCACCAATGGAGCAGGTCTGAGAATATGGATAGTTCAGACAAACCCAACCCTATTATTAGAAGGAAAGCTCTGAACCTGGACTCCTGAGTCACCAGGAGAGTCAGGGTACATGTTATTTTCTTTCCAGCTTTTGAAAACTTGGTTAAGTTACTTGACTCTGACTTCCGTCTTTTCATCTTGACTAAGAGAATTAAAATAAATTAAAATAAAAAACAAAATTCAAAATAAAAGTTAAAATTTTGAAGAGTTGGGGCCAGCACTGTGGTGTAGTGGGTGAAGCCACTGCCTGCAGTGCCAGCGTCCCATATGGGGGCCGGTTCAAGTTCCAGCTGCTCCACTTCTGATCCAGCTCTCTACTATGGCCTGGGAAAGCAGTAGAGGATGGCTTAAGTCCTTGGGCCGCTGCGCCTGCATGGGAGAACTGGAAGAAGTTCCTGACTCCTGGCTTCAGTTTGGCACAGCTCAGGCCGTTGCGGCCAACTGAGGAGTGAACTTGCAGATGGAAGACCCCTCTCTCTCTCTCTCTCTCTCTTTCCCTTTCCCTCCACCCTTCTCTCTCTCTCTCTCTCCTTCTTTCTGTGTAATTCTGACTTTCAAATAAATAAATCTTTAAAAAAAATTTGAAGAGTTGTGAGGTTTACATGAGATGACAAATATAAAGCACTTAGAATAGTGCTTGGCATACAATTTTTTGTTTGTTTGTAATTCATTGATCTGGTTCTTTTTTTTACTGTTTTTTCTTTTTTTATTATTAAACTTTTATTTAATGAATATAAATTTCCAAAGTACAGCTTATGGGTTACAATGGCTTCCCCCCTCCCAAAACTTCCCTCCCACCCACAACCCTCCCCTTTCCCGCTCCCTCTCCCCTTCCAATCACATCAAGATTCATTTTCAATTCTCTTTATATACAGAAGATTAGTTTAGTATATATTAGGTAAAGATTTCAACAGTTTGCCCCCATATAGCAACACAAAGTGAAATGGCATAGAAAATTAATTAATTTTTTAAAAAAATATTATGTAGGATCTCTGTCTTTAATGTGCTGTACACTCTTATTTAATGCTATAACTAGTACTCCAATAGTTTTTTTTCACTTTGTGTTGCTATATGAGATGACAAATATAAAGCACTTAGAATAGTGCTTGGCACACAATAATTTTTTTAAAAGATTTATTTATTTTATTTGAAAGAGATACAGATAGAGATGACAGAGATATAGAGATGATAGAGATAGAGAAAGAGATAGAGATAAAGAAAGAGATAGAGATAGAGATAGAGATAGAGATAGAGATAGAGATAGAGAGAAAGAATATCTTCTATCTACTGGTTCACTCCCCAGATGGCCACAGCAGCCAGGGCTGGGAGAGGGCAAAGCCAAGAGCCAGAAATTTCTTCTGGGTCGCCCAGCTGAATGGAAGGGGCCCCAAACACTTGGGTCATATTCTACTGTTTTCTCAGGCCATTAGCATGGTGCTGTATCAGAAGTGGATCTGCTGCAATATGAACCCGAGCACATATGGGGTACCAGCATCGCAGGAGGCAACTTTACCTGTAATACCACATGCCGTCCCTGCAGCAAATTCTAATATTTTTACTTTTATTGTCTTTAATACATAGAAAGAACAACTTTGTTGTAATTGTGATTGTTTTTTCAAGTTCTTTTTAAAGCAATCATTTCCATATTAATAGAAAATTCTGCTAGCATTTTAGGAAAATAAAGTTTCCCAGAGGCAAGATAGATTCTTTCTAAAGAGGAAATACAGCTTATGAGGCCAGTACTGTGGCACAATGGATTAAGCCACAAGTTTGTTATGCTGGCATCTCCTATGGGTGCCTGCTTGAGACCTCGCTGCTACACTTCTGACCAGGTTCCCTGATAATGTGCCTGGGAAAGCAATGGAAGATGTCCCAAGTGCTTAGGCACCTGTTACCTTGGAAGAAACTCTGGGCTCCTGGCTTCCACCTGGCACAGCTCCAGCCATTGCAGCCATCTGGGGAGTGAACTAGTGAATGGAAGCGCTCTCTCTCTCTCTCTTTCCCTCTGTCTCTCCTTCTCTGTAACTCTGTGTTCTAAATAAATAAATACTTTTAAAAGTAAATAGAGCATACACTGTTGCTAACATATTTGAATCTATTTCTAAATGGCTTTCAGCTATTGCAAGTTCTTACTCAGAGCTTGGTCATATTTAGAAATGCAATATAGTGTTTTCCATTTATTTTTACAGTTGAAGAACAAACAGAAACTACAAACAGACTTCAGGGAATTGTTTTTAATGCCTTATTAGCTGAGACTTGGGCCAAAGGAATATTAAGGTTTCTGGGGTTGTTTCATGACTAATATAAAGTGTTGGAGTTTGAGTCAGGTTATCTCAGGGGACTCCTACACTTGTTCTTGTTTGGTGTCTTCTGAAACATCTTCATTACCTATACTTCGTACTAGAAATGATTCATGGATTCTCATATGCCTGTTAAGTCTGTAGGGGAAGATTTCTGATTCTCCTTTCTCACCTTTTCCAAAATGAGGGCTGATGAGCAAGGGCACATACCCTAATCTGTGTTCCCCTTTGGGTTTCTAGACAAGGAAGACGTGAAACAGCCACTGCTTCGTTTTAAACTGTTCAACTGTTGTGAACTGGGGGTACACAGGTGCTGGACAAGTTGAGCTAAAGATAGGTAACCACCAATATTAGGTCTGAATTAAAAATTGCACACTCCAACTAGCACTCTGCAAGACATAGTCTAGAACAGAAATCAACACATTTTCCTGTGTGGTTCTAGATACCTATTTTGCACTTTGTGAGCCATTGGGCTTCTGTTGTAACTATTAGCCCCTACTGGACTCCACTCTTTGCAGTGGGAAAGTAACCACTGGCTATTAAAGAACAAATAGACATGGTTTCATTCTAATAAAACTTTATTAACAAAAACAGGTGGTGTTTATAATTTGGTCTAAGAACTGTAGTTTGCTGAACTCTGGTTTAAGAATGTTGAAAGTCCAGGCTGAGGACAAGAAGATGGACTGGAACTGGATGTTGCTTGAGCCTTGCTGAGTTAATCCAATTCAGCATTCATATTTTGTCTAGCTTCATGAAACTGGGAAGGACCTAAGGCTCCTTCCCATCCCAAGAGAGAGAGGTGAGGCACACTAGTGAAATGTACACTGAGATGAAAAGAGTAAGCACAGTCTGTGGGTCTCCATATTTTACAAACTTTAAAGAGATAGGGAGGGGGAGAAAAGTGGTATTTTGGTTGATCCATGATGATTTATACTTTGGTATGTCATCAGCAGGGTTCAACTCAAGGTGAGGTAATGGAGCTGCTAAGACCTATTGATCTTGTTATGTCATCAAAAGGAACAGCTTTTGACTAGAAAACATTGGGTTTCTTCCTAGTGTGGCTTCCAGTTTGTTGCCGTTCTTCATAAAATTCCAAATGTGTCAATAACAATTTACTGATGCCACAGTTTTGTGTGTGTGTGTGTGTTTAGACAACATTTTAAATAATTCCAGCCTTGGCCAAATCATAGCTTTTTTTTCTTTTTTGACAGGCAGAGTTAGACAGTGAGAGAGAGAGAGAGAGAGAGAGAGAGAGAGAAAGGTCTTCCTTTTCAGTTGGTTCACCCCCCAAATGGCCACTATGGCTGGCATGCTGCGCCGAACCGAAGCCAGGAGCCAGGTGCTTCCTCCTGGTCTCCCATGTGGGTGCAGGGCCCAAGCACCTGCGTCATCCTCCACTGCCTTCCCAGGCCACAGCAGAGAGCTGGAATGGAAGAGGAGCAACTGGGATAGAATCTGACGCCCCAACCGGGACTAGATCCTGGTGTGCCGGCGCTGCAGGTGGAGGATTAGCCAAGTGAGCCACGGCGTCGGCTGCAAATCATAGCTTTGTGAATAGAAAGGGACTAGTGGGTAGCCCTTTGGAAAGTTTGGCCATCTTATTGCATACATTTGCATGAAGGAATGTAAAATCCAAGGAAAGTGGGAATGACTGAAAAGGTATTTGATGTCTTGTTTCTTTAGACCTAATTCAAAATACGAACCTTTGCCAACAGTTGCAGTGATGAGAAGGATCAGCCTTAGCTAAACAATGTGATAACCTGAGTGTTGCTACATCGTAGTGAGGAGGGAACAACACATATTTAGCAAAAGCAGACCTTTATTTAATTAGCCCTGATATAAAGATTCATTGTCTTTTGCTGCTACAGAGCTTTAAGAGAGTGCCAGGTACCTGAAGGCCGGCTCCTACTGGGACTAATTCCATCCAGACAGCTCCAAGCATGTTCATTAGGTACTGATTAGGTTTCACACAGGTGGGGAAGGTTAGGCATACAGATAGAGAGAAGGTGCTGATTGTGTTAATCATAAAACACCATCTGTTTCTCAAGTAAGAAAAGGAACTGTATCCCCACTTCTGGAGGCAGAACAGGCCATTGCTGAAGCTACTGCTCCTTAATTCTCTTTCTTTCCTTCTCCCACTGCATTCATGGATTTCAAAACCAGATGGCAAATAATGAATAAAGGAAACATGAAATAATATAGCAGAACTCTATTGAAAAAGATGCTTAGTTCCTAACCATAACATTCAGGCTTGCTGATTCAGAATTAATGGGAAATCCCCCCTCCCCCCAATGCAGAATTGTACTGGGCATGAAAATAGAATACTTCATTGATTTGTTTTCAATGTAAGGATGCTTTTTCCCCCAAGGCAAGCAGCCTTCTCATTTAGCTGGGCTCTTCAAGGCACTTTAATATGGTTTTGTTTGGGACCAAAGAATGCAAATGAGCTGACACTGAGATGTCCCTTTTCTAATAGAAATTAAACAGGCTGGAGGAAGGGGGAGGAGAGGTAGCAGTTTATGGAGTGAGCTGATGGGCACTTGAGCTCACCTGATGAAAGGTCTGCCTACTTTGTTGCTGGCCTACACAGTTAGCAGCTCACAATGCTTCCCACTTTCCAGCCTGCCTCCCAGAGCAAACCACCCTACCACCTGGCTTTTCTCCATTCACTATTCCCCTTTCCTGTTGAAGAAAACTTTCCTACCCAGCAGGTGCTGTTGGGGGTTCAGAGTGGGATGCAGAGCCTGTCCCCTCCTATGCTTCAATTCATGATCTCATTGGTAATGAGTCCCATCTTTATTATTGTTAGAGCTCAGCCAAGCTGGCTGGAAGTCAGTCAATATGAAGTCCATCTCCACTCCAGCAAATGAGAGAGCAAGTGCCTTGCCCTAGAGCAATGACCAGTAAACCCTTCTGGAGCACTTGTGGTAGGCTTCAGTTCTGTGGGTTCAGGGTGGGATATGTAGCCTGAATACCTACCTCCACTGTATTAGGAGACAATCCCCAGCATGCAGTAAGTGGAGCTGTAGTCGGGGAAGGGTCATTAATCACTGCTGTCAGACACAAAGGGCCCAGAGACTCCCTTACCGCAGAGGCAGATTGAAGATAACAAATGTCTCAGGTTCTTTCCCACAACCCAATGGTCCTGGCTACCGTTTGAGAGTGGGTACTTTATAAATATGCAAAGCCTGGCCTCAGCAGAAATGTTTCCTAAATTAGAAAACAATTTTCTAATAAGAGGGGCCCACAGACTATCACAGACTGCTATTTGCCAATGATTAGTAATGTTACATTTATTTATTTATATTTATTTGAGAGGCAGAGAATGAGACTCCCATCCACTGGTTCACTCCCCAAATGCCTGGAAGCTTGGAACTCCATCCAGGTCTCCCACATGGGTGGCAGGAAATCAACCACTTGAGCCATCACCTGCTGCTTCCCAGGGCTGAATTAACAGGAAGCTGGAATCAGAAGCAGAGCTGGGACTGGAACCCTGACACTCTGATATTGGATGCAGGTGTCCCAAGTGGCATCTTAACCCAGTAATGTTCTTTTAGCATGACACTTAAGGCTCTTCATGATCCAACACTCTTTCTCTTCCCCACTATACACACCTGATCTCAGAGATATCCAGATTGAGTGCCTGACTGTCCTACAAAGCTCCCATTTTCATATGTATCATTTTTTTTCTGACTAGAATGACCATGTTCTCTTCTTTCCTCCATTGTGTCCCAACCTATTGTTCAGAGGGCATTTATACTTTCCTCAAGACTGTTGACTCCTTTAGACCTATTCCTACTCTTATCACCTCTGGAAACTAGCACATGCCTTTTAGGACTTTTTAAATTTATATTTTATAGTTTTTCATTTTTTGGGAGAGGGAGAGAAACAGAAATTCCCCACCCACTGGTTTATTCCCTAAATGCCTGCAGTGCCCCTGGGCTGGGGGCCAAAATAAAGATCTAAGAACTCAATCAGATCTTTCCCAGTCACCTGATACATCATCTGCTGCCATATAGGGTTTGCATTAGCAGAAAACTGGAGTCAGGAGCCAAAGCCAGTACTCTAACCTAGATATTGTACTATGGGACATGGGGGTCTTAACCTCTGCAATCACCACTAGGCCAAACACTTGCCCTTGACCTCTGGGATTCTTAATGTGTGTCTTTCATGTTTTTTTCCTTTATCAGTAGACTGTTCTAGGAATATGGAGCCTTTTTCTTCTATTCCTTCATTTCCCCTGTAAAATTAATCACAGAGATGAGCAAAAAGGGAACGAGAAACTAAGGTTTCTATGTGCCAACTGTATGGCACATGTGCACACACAAACACACACATTTATTTCCTCAATAAATTCAATAAGGTTCTTTTTTTTTTCTAAAAAGAGTTATTTATTTATTTATAAGGCAATTATATATATAGAGAGAGACTTGTGACTTCCATCCACTGGTTCACTCGCCAAATGGCCACAACAGCCAAGGCTGGGCCAAGCAGAAGCCAGGAGGAGCCTGGAACTCCACCTCAGTCTCCCATGTGGGTAACAGGGGCCTAGAACTTGGGCTGTCTTCTGCTGCTTTCCCAGGTACATTAGCAGGTCACTGGATCAGAAGTGGAGCAGTAAGTTTTTGAATTAGCACTCTGACATGGGATGCTGGCATCGCAGGTCATGGCTTAACCCGCTGCACCACAGTGCTGGCACCTCAAGGAGATTCTTTTATTTAATTTTTGGAAGTCTATTTTAGGGGCAGGCACTTTGATGTAGCGGGTAAAGATGCTACCTGTGGTGCTGGCATCCCATATGTGCACTGGTTTGAGTTCTGACTGCTCCACTTCTGATCCAGTTCTCTGCTATGGCTTGGGAAAGCAGTAGAAGATGGCCCAAGTCCTTGGGCCCCTGCATCCACCTGGGACACCCAGAAGATGCTCCTGGCTCCTGGCTTTGGATCGGTGCAGCTCCGGCCATTGCAGCCATCTGGGGAGTGAACCAGCAGATGGAAGACCTCTCTCTCTCTCTCTCTCTCTGCCTCTCCTCGCTCTGTGTAACTGTGACTTTCAAGTAAAGTAAATAAATCATTTTTTAAAAAAAGTCTATTTTAAGCAATTCTACAAAGAGGAAATTGGAATATTACAAATGTTGGATTTTTCCACTTTTAATGAATTTTTAAAGAATTTATTTAAGGTACACAAAATTCATGTATTTCATATATGCAGATTCAAGAACATAGTGATACTTCCCACCTTACCCTCCTTCCTGCCGAGGCTCTCACCCTTCTTCCTCCTCCCTCTCCTATTTCCATTCTTATTTTTTACAAATATCTATTTTCAGTTAACTTTATACTCATAAGATTAACCCTACACTAAGTAATGAGTTCAACAAATAGTATGAAGAAAAAAAAAAAAACACTGTTCCTCAACAGTTGAGACAAAGGCTGTTAAAAATTATTGCATCTCAAAGTGTCAATTTCACTCCTATAGATTACCTTTTAGGTACTCTATTAGTTACCACTGATCAGGGAGAACACATGGTGTTTGTCTCTTTGGGACTGGCTTATTTTACTAAATATAATGGTTTCCAGTTGCATACATTTTGCTGCAAACAACAGGATTTCATCTTTTTTTTTTTTACTACTGTGTAGTATCCCATGGTGTATATATTCCATAAGATATACAGTGTTCAGTTGATGGACATCTGGGTTGATTCCATATCTTAGCTATTATGAATCGAACTGCAATAAACATGGGGGTACAGATCATTCTTTCATATGCTGGTTTATTTTCATTGAGGTGAATTCCCAGGAGTGGATGGAATTTTAATATTAGTATCTGACATATAACTTAGTGTATACTGTATCTGTCCCAATAGAGTCACAGTTATGCCAGATAAAAAACCGATATAACCAAGTTCACCCTTTTAAACAATGAAATAAAGTGATTTACATAAAATAACTAGATTAAAGTTACAAAAGAGTCATTGCAAAACAATTATTTTAGAACTGGAAGCCCTCTCATAGCCCAAACCCCTTCTTTGCCAAACTAAAATACACATTGTGTTACCTCTGGGTCATGTCCAAATGCCTTACTGTGACATTACAGGTCATGGTAAAGCACAACTTAAGGGTAATAATTATGCCCCTCCTTTGTGTATACCTTATCCATAAGTCTTTGTATAGTGGCTGGCACCTGGAAGGCACTCAATATATTTGTAGAATAAAGGAATTCTGTTAAAAAGTAAGCATTTGGAATTAAATGTTAAAGTACTTTCCATTGTGAGAAGACCTTTTGAAACAATGAAATGTATCCTTGTTATTAGGGCTAATTCTAGTTATAGATTGCAGAATTACCTTTTGAAAATTCTCCTTCCACTGTATAGCATTGTCTATTCAGATATAGTTTAAAAATTCCACTTAGTCACCAGAAGATTGGTAGCAAAGAGATAACTGACACTTTGAGAAGCAATGACTTGAACAGCCCTTGTCTTGACTGTTGAGGAACAGATTTTTTTTTTGTACTATTTGTTGAACTCTTTACTTAACATAGAGTTAATCATATACATATAAAGTCAATTGAAAATAGATCTCAGTAAAAACTAGGAGTGGAAATAAGAGAGGGAGGAGGAAGAGGCATGGGAGTATGGGTGGGAGGATGGGCACAATGGGAAGAATTAACATGTTCCTAAAATTGTATTTATGAAGTGTATGAAGTTTGTCTCTATAAAAAAAAGAGATAATGTTCAAGGATCATGATTAAATTGCTACAAGTACCACTCAAAAATCAGCTATTAGGTAAAATTGCATCATAGTATTTGACAGATTATTTTGAACCCTGAGGAAGTAAGATGTAGGGGATTTTGGATGTGTCCTCCTGGAATAACTTCATGGAAATATCCATGCAGCAAAAAAAAAAATCAAGTTAGGAGAATTGGAAGTATTAAAAGAAAGCTGCATCAAACCATGGGTCTTATAGAAGGGTTGGCAGGTAAGATGACACTAACATGGGAGGGGAGTCATGAAAACTGGAGAATGGCTACTCAAATATAAACTTCACCCCATGCATTATGCTGCCCAAGACTGACAATGAAGATGGTAGCACAAAATGTTAGAGATTGTACAGGACTTGATGAACAGGTATACACTTATGTAACTTGAATGTAAAACACATGGCTGTGGAGTTATACAGAAACTTTGAGATGATTTCTTTCAACATGAAGATATAGACTATGAGTGAATTGTTCAAAATCAAGAGTTTTACAAGAAACATATCTGGCATAGAATTTACCATCCTCCTAATCTGGTGCTATTTTCACCTCACCAGACCGTCACACTTCAAATACTTTAAACATTTTAAATGCATTAAAATAATTTTTTATTAATGTTAACTTATCTGTTCTTAAGTACTAGGTGCTTTTAAATTTGAATCAGGCTTGAAAAGTGTTTATGAAATATTCTTTTTATTTTACTTGGAAGAGTTACACACAGAGAGAAGTAGAGGCAGAGAGAGGGAGATCTTCCATCCACTGGTTCACTCCCCAATTGGCTGCAATGGCCAGAGCTGTGTCTATCTGAAGCCAGGAACCAGGAGCTTCTTCTGGGTCTCCCACATGGGTGCAGGGTCCCAAGGGCTTGGATCAACTTCTACTGCTTTCTCAGGCTATAGCAGAGTACTGGATCTGAAGTGGAGCAGCAGAACTCTTACCAGCGCCCATATGACTTGGGCCATCCTTCACTGCTTTCCCAGATCACAGCAGAGAGCTGGATAGGACATGGAACAGCCAGGACTTGAACCGGTACCCACATAGGATGCTGGCACCGCAAGTGGTGGCTTTACTAGCTACACCACAGTGCCGGCCCTGACATCTTTTTCTTTTTGCCATCTTTGCTCTTCTTTATGTTTTCAAATTTCTCCCACTAATGTATAGTAGGCATAGTCAACACCCTGTCTTGTCTTTGCAGATATTTCTATAAAAGGAATTCCACAACTTCTTGCTAAGCCCTGGGACTATTTTATGTCTACTGTTCCTACTAGGATCATAGGTACATCTCCAGTTTTTAGATCTTTTAGTTTGTTCCCTGTAATGGTGAATATCTTCAATGATTTAGTATTATTTATGGCAAATACACCAAGGATGCCCTCCCCAGTTCTCATGTACTAATCCCTCATTACACTGTACCCATCTTAACCTGCTGTGTCAAGAATCTAAAAGAAACAGATTTCTCCACCAATTACTACTTATCTCCTGTAGTAACCCTCTTTTGTAGGGTCATATTCATCCAAAATGTGATTCTTGCCTACACCACCAGCTTCAACTAACACAAGTTTTACATTGAGTCATTTTCAGCAGACCTGGGAGCCACCAAGCCTCTGGCCCCCACTGCAACCCTCAGGAATCATGCCATGTGCTCTCCCAGTCTGAAATAGCAGGGGACAGGAGTTCTGGCAAAACAGTAGCTGCTGCTGCTCCTCAAAGCATTCTTATCCCTGCTGTATAGACAAGGAAAACTCTGGCTCTGAGAACAAAATGATTTGCCAAACTTCAAACAGCCAGAAAGTTGAAGTTCTGTATTTGAGCTCAAATTGATCTGTCACAAAAGCCAACATTTTCCTGCTGTTATTTTGGCTCCTCAATGCTTGAATGCCAGGGCCTAGGTGGGAATGAGATAGGGGGCTTATGTTCTAGAAAGAATAAATTTTAACTTTTGATTAATCAGCCAAATGTGATTCAGTTACAATTTGGTATTTAGTGAAGCACTTGATACATACTTTATTAGATGCTGGGGTGATACAGAGAAGAGTTTTAGGAATGGCTAGAAACTCATCTAGGAGAGTATGTAATTTTAGTTGGATTTCAATGGAAGGATCAGATCTTTACAAATAAAAGAAAGAACTTCTAGGCTAGTGGATGTTTGGTTAAAACAGACTGAGTTGGGAGGGCCCTGGACATATATATGGATCGATTTGCTTTGCAGCCCAACTCCATTATTTGAGTTATCATTGTTCTTACAAAATCCTGGTTTGAGACTTGCCTAGAGCACAATCTATCCATAAATAAGACTCCTGGCCTCAATGATGAAAATCCTTGAGGTCTTCACTCGTGATGAAGAATCCATCACAGTGACCTATACTCCTCTTTTGATTCAATGGATCATTGCAGGCCCATGATTCCACTAAGAAACCATATATTCTCTTTTTTGTGCTTTCTTGATTGCCATCTACAAGGATTATAAAAAGAAAAACATATAATTAGAAATCAGGCTGTAATTCCACCACAGAGTTCCTTTAAATTTGATGGAAAAGATTTCTTAAGGGAAATGTGTTTGTCTCTGAGCCTTATTTTCCTCATCTATAAAATTAAGACAGTAAAAACCACATTACTAGATTGCTGTGAGTATTAAAACATATCATATATGTGGCACTTGGCTTGGTGAAAAGCACATAGAAACCTTCAACATACAATAATGTGATTTTGGTAATATTTAGTCAACTATTTTTGCTTCTAGAGGAAGAATTCCTCCTATATTTGATCACAATCCACACAAAGAGTAGGACTTATGCTTGCTTTGTCTAGCACCTAACACATGGATTTGCTGTTGTAGGTGACCAGTAAGTATTTGCTGGCTGGATGACTGAATGGGTGAGTGGAAAGAATAGCATCAACCAAAGTGCACAACACCTAGTTGGGATTTAATAATTACTTGTTAAATTGTTTGTGTAATGAACCTGCTTCAGTAATGGATAGGGAAACAGAGGACCAGAAAAATCCATGAATCCTTAAGACTCATTTATGCCATCTTTTCTCCATCAATTGTCATGAAAAGAGTTATACATTTCCCTTTTAGAGTCCTGGTCCATCACCTTCTCCGAAACACAAGTTGAACCAAGAGTCAAAGGATACCTCCTCAACTGACAGAGTAAAAACTCGTCACAAGGGTTTCCCTTTTTGTCACCTTTATTTAATAAATATAAATTTCCAAAGTACAGCTTATGGATTACAATGGCTTTTTCCCCCCATAACTTCCCTCCCACCCGCAACCCTCCCATCTCCTGCTCCCTCTCCCATTTCATTCACATCAAGATTCATTTTCAATTCTCTATATACAGGAGATCAATTTAGTATATATTAAGTAGAGATTTCCACAGTTTACACCCACACAGAAACATAAAGTGTAAAATACTGTTTGAGTACTGTTGGGCATTGCCTAAAATAGTCCCTAACAACATGGCACCTGGCGGATGATTGGGGGGCGTGTCTGCGGCCACTGCGGTTAAACCATGCGAGATTGAACCACCTGCAGGGATAGGTCTGATTTAGTTCCGGACACGTGGACAGTGCCTGATCCCTATACCTCAATTAAGGTGCCCCTGTGCATGGTCCACCGGTGCCTGTGTGACCTTTTCGCTGATTGGCTCCCCTACTGTGCATGTCCTTCGTAAGCTTTATAAGCCTGTATACTTCCTCAATAAAGCAGTTCCTGCTTCGAAAGAACTCACGGGTGCTTGTGTTGTGTTCATCACCCATCGACCTTACCCTTCCTGTTCGCCTTGTTGGGGAGTATCTGTACTGGCCCCTGATGGTCTGGGGCCAGCCTCGGACTTGAGACCCCGACAAGTGGCGCCCAACATGGGGCACGACGGGCTTGGACAAGCCCTAAAGAAGGACTGACTCCTGCCCGAGAGAAAGACTGACTCCAGACAAAGTGAAAGTACCAGCAGACACGGCTAAGCGAGCCTCTCAAGGTAAGGTATCCCCGAAAGGATGGGGCAATCTCATGCTAAGTTTGAGGACCCAGCGCCTAAGGTGCTGAGATATATATTAAAGACTCAAGGTTTAGAAATTTCTGACTCTCAGGCCGAGGAGGCTTGGGAAGCCCTTACTGAAGCGGCGCCATGGCTCGCTGCTGCCAATCTTTTTGACTGGTCCACATGGGACCGGGTGGAACAGCTGGTTCAAAAACAGGAGATCAATCTCGGGACTGTTCCTCCATTGGGAACCTACCCTACCCTGTCTGCCCTTAAGGCTTGCTTTCCACCGACCCCCACCGAAGGAAAGCCGCAGAAAAAATCTTGCACACCTAAGCTGGTTGATATGAAACAGATGAGCTGGGTGGCCTTTGTTGAGGAATGTCAGGAGGCTCAGAAATTCCCAGAGGCAGTTGAAACTAAGGTGGAGCCTTCAGGTGTGGCGTTAACCCCTAAAGGCCCAGCGTGGCCTCAACCCACTGCACCTCCATTTACAGAGGGGAGCTCCTGTGTAAGAGTGGGCAGATGCTTCCAAGTGTACACTGGAGGGACATGGAAAGTAGGTCTGCCTTAAAATATTCCTTTCTCCATTCATAGACTCTGAACTTCCGTTTTTACATTACCAACAATGTCAATAGCTAGGAAGGGAGAAATATAATTTTCTTTGTAGAAGGCTCCAAAATGTTACCATTCCTATTAGCATAGCAGCCCAGGATTTTTGGTAAACTGATCTGGGTGGAAGCTGAGCCTCTGAAGGGTTTCTGTGAGTGCAAGGAATCTCAGTGGGGTATATATCCCTAGAGGATACAGTACTTGAGTGACCAACTGTGAGATAAGAGGGAATGGAAAAAAATGCCTGTAGAATGGAAACAGAGACAAATACTGGGGACCTTCAAAAATCCCATAGAAATTGCGTATTTTGAAAAAACTATGTACAGAGTTCAAATTTTTTTTGCACTTAAATAAACTTGTATTTTAATTACATTTTCTAGAAATTCTTTGAAGTACCCTCATAAGATCTACTTCATAATCCTGCTTCCATCTGAAGATGGACGAACACTTTTTTAAGGAGAAAAATGAAGTCTAAGTAACTTCAGGCTCAAATTCAGTGATACCCTTGTCTTGGGACCATTTCCTACTGTTTTGTTTGATATAGTTATTGATTGTTTGCTTATGAAGTAAGTGCAGTGGTTTTCTCTATGCAGAGATCATCCACATTACCCCCTAAACTTAAGGTCAGAGGTCAGGGTATCATTATTACATGTTGAATGCTCTGCCAAAGGTCTTCTGAGATCTGGAAGTGCTTCTCTGTCAAATGTCTAGGGACAGAATTTTCCTTACTCTGAGATTCATCTGGACAAACAGAGAAGCTGAAAATGACATGAGTTATCCTGTATTTCCAATCTGTGTACTTTATCATTTTGTGCTTGTCATGGCTCTAAAGAGTTTAAAGAGATCACAGCATAGGACAATGGGAAAGAGAGAAATTGGAGAAAAGTGTAAAGGATATATATATATATATATATATATATATATATATATATATGCATATGTGTGTGTGTGTGTTTAGAAAGTCAAGGGAGTCAGGAAAGTTATGTAGCTATATATTGCTATATGCCAGGCATTGTTAGAGGTCCAGATGATATTGCAGTGAACAAAGCAGGGCAGACACTATCCTTGCTGTAATAGAGCTTACAGTCTAGCGGAAGATAGATAATAAATGAAAGGGGAATAAGTGAAAGAGCAGTAGAAAAAATAAATTTGTTGACGGGAATAACAAGCAAGGTGGTTTGCTCCTTTAGATAAAGTAGACAAGGAAAGCCTCAATGAGAAGGTAACATTTAATCACATTTTCAGCATTACCTAACTCATAGTTCTTGGTCAGGGTCAAGGCATGAAAATCAGAGTGGTGGCATGATATTCCAAGATGTGTGTTGATGAGTCATGGCTCCTTGGAGACAGTAATTCCTATTGTAGCAAGAGGCCTGAGAGGTCTTCTCTACCAACCCCTGTATTTGCATAGGGTGCAAATTGAATTACCTAAGCAGAAGGTAAATGAAGGATAAATCTAAGAAGCAAAACCAGCTTTTGGAACTCTGAATCCAATGTCTTTGCCACCTACCTAGGAGTACTAGCATATAGGTATTTCTTCTAATTCACCTTAAAAATAGGAAATATAGATATTACTCCTTAAGTCAGTTGCTCTCAATCTTGAAGATTAAAAATGTGAATAGCAAAACAAATAGAATCAGGGTGAAAGGAAGAAAATGTTTCTATGAATGACTGAACATCAGAATCAAAAGTTGCGAAGGGGTCAAAAAACTTGGGGGCAGAGATGAGGCCATTAAGATTGTAAATTAAGATACCATCAGTGGAGAGCTGGAGGCAGAAGACAACTTGTAAGTGTGATTTTTCTTTTATGTTATGATACTCACTTTAAAGAAATAAAAAGGAGAATGTGTGATTTAACATAAAAGTACAGACAACGAACAAATGCAATTCTTTCTAAAATTTGTAAAAAAACAAGTAGGGTTGAGTTTGTACCTTGAGTGAGCAAGAAGTAAGGTTATAGAGAGCATTTTTGGTTGTGAGGGGTTGGTTAGTAAGGAAGACATGAGAATATGTACTGAATGAGAGGAAAGAACCAGAATGTGATAATTTAAATGAACTGGAAATTAATGCATTAAGGTAGAATCAGGAGCATAAAAGGGATTTATACTGTAAGGCTAAACATATTGTTGGGATAAACTTTGGAAGGAATAGCAATACACAACAGAAGACAAGCAAAAGAAATTGGTGATAATGGAGACTTTGTGGTGTAAAGGAACAGGAAGAGAAGACATTTATATTTTGTAACTTGACAGTTCAAGAAGTCTGAAAAGATTCAGAAAAGCATTCATGGAGTAACAAATATGAGAACTGGGCAGCAGAATTGCAACCTCATAACAGGTTCAATATGTGGGCATATAATGGAATCACTCAGCATGATTAGTTATCTCTGTGTGTATGTGTTCATTGGAATCTTTATAGATATGGAAGAATAAAATAATAAGCATGGGTGCACCAAGGTTTGGGCTTAGTACAATAGTTACATAAGAAGATGAAATTAGGGAAATAGATTATTGAGTTTAGTACAGAAATGATTGACCATGGCCTCCAAACTAGATAGAAATGGGGGTGAAAGCAAGTGATGTTAGGACACAAGAATAGGGAGGTGAATCCAGGAAGTGGATGGAGTAAGAGTATGTTTACTGGGAGTGAGGGAGAACAAAACTGGAAGCCCACTGTTGGGAATTTAGGTAAAAAAAGGGGGGGGAATTTTAGAGTAAGGATAGTATCAGTTGATAAGAAGGTCAGGGTATGGCCAATATTAGTTGATTGCTAAAGTTGAATCGAGATGATGTTATGAAATAAATGATGTCAAGGGCAGTGTCATGAATCAGTTATCCACATAAAAATTAATTAAGAAGGGATAAGGTGAAAAGGTGATAATCTGGGTTCCAGAACTTTCAATGAATTCAGTGGAATGCCTGGAAAAGATATCTGGAGATGATTGTGTAGTCTGTATTAGACAATTAGGTCTTCAAAAGAGGAGGGAGATACTGATGAAACAATCTAGAAGATACATTGAGGAGTCTGGAAACTCATAGGAGTCTACTTTCCCCCAGAATACATGGAATGTGGATGAATGAATAAACTATAGAGCTTTGCTGATTCAAATGTGGCCTGTGAAGTAACAGTATCTAGGATCACCTGGGAGCTTGTTAGAAATGCAGAATCTCAGACCCTACTCTTGAGCTACTGAATCAGAATCTGCATTTTCACAAGACCCCCAGGGGACTCATATACACATTAAAGTTTAAGAAGCACTGCAAAAAACAGTTGTGAAGGAAATTCCAGTATCATAAGAAAGTTAGACTTTAGTGAAGTGGTAAAAGAAACTTTTCAAGGGATGTATTTAACAAGGCCTATGAGTGGGTGTAGTTGAACTATGTGGCAAATTAACCAATTATAATAGGAAATAAGATGTGAACTGAAACTGCTAAAGAGTTTCTAACAGTGGTGGAATGGAGTGGGCAGATTATGCTGTCCTGGTCTAACTTCCAGTGGTGGAGGGAACTAGGCTATCTGTGGCTGCTCAGGGGGTTGGTGACCATTCCTGGAAAATTCTTTGATAAAAAGAACATCTGTGCTCATTGTCTGTAGATAGGGTTGTGGCTAAGGCCAGGTGTTGTTGTTTATAGTACTAAAATTTCTTGCTATGGAATTGAATCCATCTATGGTATGGAAGGCAGGTGAATATTTCCCATTAGTTGATGTGGTAGGGTAAATCTTTCATGAGGTAATCTATTTGAAGACCACAGGACACAAGCTAAGTATACAGTGGTGGTGCTGCCCAAGCGCTTTACAGACTCTTTGCCACAGAGATTTTGAGGTAGACCTGGGAAAAAGTTGAAACTGTCAACAAATGCCAGATGATAAGGTGCCTCATGCTGAAAACTTGTCAATGTTGCATTTAGTTTTTCAAAGCCTTATTTATTATTTTTTCTTTCTCTATTTATTTTACTCGCTGTACAATTTACCATTCCAAATAAGAGGTGAATATAGTCTAGGAAATATTAATTAAAATACCCTAAAAGCTTAAACCCATGGCTATAACATGTACTGGCTGAGCATATGTGCATGTAATAGTATCAATATTGAAAGACCCTGCTGTGAAAAGCCATAGCAAAGAATTTTTAGCAGACTTACTTCTGGGATCACTAATGATTAATTAGTGTGTATCATAATGTAAAGCAAATGTCACCCTGGCTACCTGGGGTTGCTGTCATCTGAGAGTGGAACAATTTCCTGTTGATCACCAGTAGTAAAATGAAAACTGCCTGCCATCTTGTGGAAGGTGTTGGGTATCTCATGCCCAAGGAAAAAAAGCGAGTCTGCCAGTCTCTCACATGTTCTCTTGGGAATTTTCATGCATGCATTGTCTCCTGTTGAGAATTGTTGTAAGGATTAAAATGGAAATGAGCATGTCTCAATTAAAATCGCACAATTGCATTTTCTTTTTCATCATACATTTTGAAACCCACACATGTAGTCTAAACAGTAAATGGACAGTGTCTTTCCATTGAGTGGCTGCCTTTTGAAGAATTGTGAGTTGGCCTGGCCCACTTAGTTTATTGGCTAGCCCCTAGACAAATTGTACCTGAATCAGAAGCAGAGTGCAGGCTATGAAATAGTGGACTGAATTCCAGACCAGCAGTTCATGGATTTTTTGATTGAAGCAAAATTCTTGGAGCACTCAGGAGTTTAACCTGCTCCTTAGGGGCCTTCAAATGGTTCTGCCCAGGACAGCCATCAGCTCACTTGATTACTGTAACTCGCTCAATCCTAGGAAAATGTGTGTCCTGGGGAACAAATAGTTATTCCCTAACTACAATCACAATTGAGAAAACAATTGAACAAGTAAAGGCTGCTTGGGAGAGGCAGGTGAGCAGAGCAGTGGAAGGAATTGGTGTTTGGAAGGATCAGGAAAATAGGGTGGCCCACGTGTTCCTTAACAGGTGGTTTTGGTCAAATTGAGGTGGGATTTAAGTGGCCATTTCATTAAATTGACCAGTCAATTTAGAAAAAATGGTCAATTAGGTAAGCTTGCATATACCCAGTCAGTCTTTTTTTCAGAGGTTTTGACAACCTGTATCCAATCCTTTTGCATGTCCAGTCTTCAGTACTGCTATCTATCTGTCTGTCTATCTATCTACCCATCTATATATCATCAATCTATCTAATTTATCTATCATCTACCTACCCTACCGATCGTTGGAGCTCAGGTAACAGTCAAAAAATGGTGTCTTTGCATGCAGAAAACCTTGTGTACTGACTTTAAATTTCAAATTTGGCTGCTGGGTTTCAAGTGCCTGTATGTGCTGCTGATTTTCTTGTAATAGTACAGTAGCTAATTTTAGTGATGTGAAAATTTGAAAAATTATTTTGAACATATGGAAAGAAATTATGCATTTAAAATAAAAATTACGCATGTCTGTTTATAGATGACTTGGAAAAGTTTTCATCATAATTTAAAAATATTTTTTGATATTTTGCAGCCTATGTTTTATTTGAAGGGCATCATTAAAACTTTCCACAACAAATAATTATAACATGAGCAGATGCAATAGAACACTCTCAGACATTTCTTATTCATTCATCATGATATATATGTAGCCAAAACTTGTATTTCTCTAGTTGCTAGACACTTATAAGGATAATTCTAAATTTTGATAATTCTAAAATGTCATATAGCACCTAGTTACTAAGTAATCGCTTGTGAAACTATTTAATTATTTTCGAATTGCTCTGTCTTGTCACTTTTATACCATTAAAATGAAAGAAATAAAACTACTACATTAAATAATCAGAAAATAGTTCATTTGGTGACCTTTCTTCCATGCTTTTGTTCTATTTCTTTCCTTGTGAGAATTAAAATGTACCCCTTCCTTATAAATTCCAGTTCAAGTACTTTTGTACACATTAGTTAGCCAGAAATGAGAACTACATCTCCAAAGAACCTCAGCAGCATTCTAACACAACAATGGCGAGAAGTAAAGAAAACAGCTCAAATATCCCATGGTGAGGTCCATCTTTCTTTGGATATGTGGCCCAAGAGTGCATTTTTGATGGGCAGTAAACAGGAAACCTGATGTGCAAGTAGAAACAAAACCAATGGGGAAAAGTTCTCATTTTCAATTATAACCTTGACAAGGTATGAAGGTTTTTAAAAATTATTTATTTGCTTTTAAGGGTATGAATTTAAATGTACAGTCTTTTAAAACATGAATATGACTGTATTTTACCTATGAGAATAAATGTCAACTGTGTTTCAATTTTTAAAAGGCACTTAGAATTTTGTAAAGAATTGGAATTTTGGAAACCAAAATAAGAATTCATTTTTCCAGCTGAGATAAAGCTTTCTGCTGGGTGGAATATATTATAGGTACCAAAAGTGTAGTGGTGAGAATAAATAAAATAAATTGCTTCCCAACTGCTGAAATAGTTTAACACTCCTCAGTTTGATTGTTAACAAGCTGTTGTTAAAGTTGTTCTAGGACTTTTCAAACTGTGAGTCTTAGTTTTCTCTCCCCAGTATTAGATGATCTACATAGTTTAATGAGAGCAAGTTCATTAAATGTTTTGCTCTTTATAATTTCAGGCTGGTGAGGGACAGACTGTATTATAATAGGAAGTAGAAGTTGTTAGTATAAAACTGCTTTTGTTTTCACTCATTGGGGAATACTGAGTAGATCACTTACTGTTATGCTATCCTGAGGCATGGCTATTATGCTCTTAAGTCATGGAAGTATTCTACTAGACCTAAAACTATTATGCACTTTATTTGCTTATTAAATGATTCTTAAAACTGCATGTTTGTTACTGAAGATGGCACACCAACTAGGAGACAGACACAATAGCCTCTTTCTACACATGGGATATTGGAAATGATAACAAAGCCATTTTCACTCTAAATTTCTTTATCTGTAGCTATTCTGTCAGGTCCTTTTTGTGTGTGGTCTCCTGTTTTGCTTTGTGTTAGTTATGACTTGTGCAATATGGAGACTCTGCCTTGCCTGTGGCTCCCCAGTTGAGGCAGCCTTTATGACATCAGTGTCATCTTTTTCCTCTTCCTGATGTGCCTTTGTTTGATATGCAGTTTCATTCAGTATCTTTGTTTTGCTTATGCAGTTGACACTTAGGGAAGGCTGTGAAAACCTTCAATTCATCAAATCAGGACTGAATGGCAAAAACATCGCTTGCTGACACAGACAGTCTCATGTTTGGTTGCTCAAAACTTGAACATGGATTTCAGTCTTGATTGAAAAGAAAATCTTTGGAGACACACAGCTGCCAAGGTAGGGGGAGGTGTAGGGAATGGCTAGAGAGATTTAGATGGGAAAATCTCCCAACAGGGATGAGTTAAGGTGTCTAATATTTGTAATCTTTAAAAGGGGGCAGTTGAGAGGTGACAAAGAGCCTAATACCTTGTGGAGACAGCAGATGCTGATTATACAAGAGCCCTGATTATATAAGTAGTAGAAAATTGAGTCAATCAGTTGGGTATTTTGAATTCATGACATGAAACGACTGATCTGGCTGTTCTCAACCCCAATCTCTGAAGTTAACTAAGGTTGGAGGCACAATCTTTTTCCCACTATTGAATCTCTCAGGTTTCACACTGATGGCCACAGCTCAGGACAGGGATGTAATTGCATTTAGTAGACATCAGCATGCTTTTAAAATTTATGTTGGTTTTTTTGCTTTGTCAATTCACACAAAAGACTAGGCATTTGAATAGAAAAAAAAAATCAGTGAAACCAATCATTGGAGAGAGTTGACATGTTCTTTCCTCTCATTTACTGATCATTTCTACAAAACTATCTACTACATAGATATAGTCTCATTGTGTCTCCAGTACCAAACACAAGAACAGATATTGAACTTGACATTTCAAATTTGCTGACCCAAATATTGACAACCTGACTCAATTGGCAAAGACCCAGAAGTTGATTCAGATTCATTTCTTCACTCATTCTTCCAAAGTATTTTGTGAGTCACTACTATATGGCAGTCACTCTGCTAATGATCAATGAGACCCATCAGTTCCTAGGATATAGAGACATTAAAGAGAAAAATTTCAATATAGTGGATAAAAGATATGTAACTATCTTCTCCACTTTATAAAAAAACTTGCTTCTCCTCCTTAACCTCTGTTTTCTCTATATCCTTTCCCACTAGGTGATGCTTTGAAATTGCAAAATGTTCTAATAGTGACACTTCTGTGCTATGTTTTAGTACTTCACATCAACTTGAAACTGCCACTGCGTCTGAGAGCACACATGAAGGATTTCTCTGTGGTTTGTTCCACAAAGGAAATCAATTGTGTCCCAGCCCAACACCAGTGGGATGGCTATGTGAGCAGAATACCCTTCTGACTGTGAAGTGAAAAAGGATTCTCTAATGGGCAGGCTTTCCAGTATTAGTGGCATTTGGGTTTCCTCTTACAATTCTCCTACATCTGCACAGTGTACACTGACACACCAGCCAGCCTTAAGTTCCCTGAAGCACAGCTTGAGGCACTCTAACAATCTGCCATCAGGTGGTTTTTGTGACTAGGAGAAACAGGATGCCTTACTTTGCGTTGGAGTTGTCAGCTCGAGAAGCAAACAACTCCTCAATTCTGTCAATCAAAATGGAAAACATGGGCTTTGGTCAATCATCGAAGTAAATTGTCAATAAAAGTTATCTTCAATAAGAAACATTGCTCCTTATATCTCTGTGATTCCATATCTCTTGCTCAACACACACACACACACACACACACAGAGACTTCGATTTGAGGAATACTAAACCTTGCTAATTTGGCCCTCTATAATCTCTTCCTCCAACTGCTTATTGTCCAAATCACTACTTGACATTTTGACCTTAGCTATACTGTTGCTAATCCAAGTCCTATCTTTCTGTCACATCTTGCATCTAAGCTGTCAGCAAATCCTTTTTTGACTACTCCTCATCATCTTCCTGGCTACCATCCTGGTCAAACCACCATCATCTTTCCTAAGTTACTGAAATAATTTCCTAACTGACATTCTTGTTACTATTCTTGACCTGTAGGATCTGTTTTATGCTCAGCTGCCAGAGTTGTTCTTTTTTAAATTAATTAATTTGAAAGAGTTACAGGGTCTGGCCCTGTGGCATAACCGATAAAGCCAATGCCTGGAGTGCCAGCATCCCAAATGGATGCAGGTTTGAGTCCCAGATGCTCTACTTCCAATCCAGCTCTCTGCTTTGGCCTGGGAAGGCAGTGGAACATGGTCCAAGTCCTTGGGTCCCTGTTCCCATGTGGGAGACCCAGAAGAGGCTCCTAGTTCCTGGCTTCAGATTGGTTCACTCCAGCTGTTGTGGCCATCTGGGGAGTGAACCAGCGGATTGAAGACCTCTCTCTCTCTGCTTCTGTCCCTCTTTAACTTTGCCTTTCAAATAAATAAATAGATCTTTAAAAAAAAGTCAGAGTTACAGAGAAGAGAGGGAGAAACAGAGAGAGATAATCTTTCATTGCTGGTTTACTCTCCAGATGGCCACAATAGCTGGGGCTGGGCCAGGCCAAAACTAGGAGTCAGTAGCTTCTTACAGGTCTCCCATGTGGGTAGCAATGGCCTCAATACTTGGATTATCTTTCACTGCTTTCCCCAGGCCATTAGCAGGGAGCTGGATTGTAAGTATAGCTGTCAGGATAAGAACTGGTGCCTATGTGGGATGTTGGCATTGCAGGCAGTGGCTTTACTCACTATGCCACAGCTCTGACTCTGAGTTATTCTTTTTTTTTAATTTATTTATTTGAAAGCTAGAGTTACAAATAGAGAGAGGGAGAGACAGAGACAGAGAGAAAGGTCTTCCATCATCTGGTTCACTCCTCAAATGGCCACAACAGCTGGAGTTGGGCCTATCTGAACCCAGGAGCCAGGAGCTTCTTTGAGGTCTTCTGTATGGGTATAGGGGTCCAAGCATTTGGGCCATATTCCGCTGCCTTCCCAGGCCACAGAGAGCTGGATTGGAAGAGGGACAGCTGGGAAATGAACCAGTTCCTACATGGGATGCTGGCACCGCAGGTGGAGACTTAACCTGCTAGGCCACAATGCTGCCCCCTAGAGTTATTGTTTTACATGTTTTCTGCTCAAAATTTGCTACTGTCTGCCTACTGACCCTAGATACAGAGTTAATTACTCACTGTGACTTCCAGCTCCCTATGCAATCTGTCCTATGCCTAGTCTCCAATCCCATCTTGTCTGAATTTCTACATCTTCATTAAGCTATAGCTATGCTAGTGTTTTTAATTCTCAAACATGCCAAGCTCAATGATGCTTTCTATATGTCTGAAGGTCACAGTCTACAGACTTTATCATAGTTCGTTTTCTCCCTTTACTCTGATCTCAGCTCTAATGAACTTCTGCCAGCAGATCACTTGAATAGATCCTCCTCATCATATGAGTCTCAGCTGAAGAAATATTGTCTCAGGAAAGCTTACCCTGACTGCCCCATCTATAGTAGCTTTGCTCACTAGGTATAAGAAAAGTCACCCTTGCATCACTTATAACTGTTTGAAAATTTCTTGTGGGGTCAGAGCCATGGCTCACTTGGTTGATCCTCTGCCTGCGGCGCCGGCATCCCATGTGGGCGCCAGATTCTAGTCCCGGTTGATCCTCTTCCAGTTTGGCTCTCTGCTGTGGCCCAGGAGGGCAGTGGAGGATGGGCCAGGTGCTTGGGCCCCTGTACCCGCATTGGAGACCAGGAAGAAGCTCCTGGCTCCTGGCTTTGGATCGGTGCAGTGCCGGCCATGGCGGCCATTTGGGGAGTAAACCAACGGAAGGAAGACCTTTCTCTCTCTCTCTCTCTCTCTCTCTCTCTCTCTCTCTCTCTCTCACTGTCTAACTCTGTCAAGTAAAAAATAAAAAAATCTTGTGTGTTTATTCTTAATTATAATCTCCTCAATCCTCTTCAAGAATGTGAATTACATGAAGATAAGAATTGGAGGTTCACTTTTGATTTAGTGTTTACAATGCCATTTGGGATGCTGGGATGCTGGTCTCCTATGTTGGAGTGCCTGGGTTTGAGTCCTTTGTCCACTTCCAAGTCTAGGTTCCTGTTAATACACAACCTGGGATGTAGCAGCTGATGGCTAAAGTAGTATGGGTCACTGCCACCCACATAAGACACATGGGTTGAGCTCCATGCTCCTGACTTTGGCCTAGCCCAGCTCCAGCTGTTGCAGGCATATGGGGATTGGACTAGCAGATGGAAGATCTGTCTGTTTTCTTCTGCCTTTCAAAAGAAAGATAGGGAGAGGCCAGTAGCTGTGGCATAGTGAGTTAAGCTGCTGTCTGCAGTGCCAGAATACCATAAGGGAGCTGTTTCGAGTCCCTGCTGCTCTACTTCTGATCCAGATCTCTGCTAATGCATCTGGGAAAGCAGTGTAAGATGCTCAAATTCTTGGGCCCCTGCACCCATGTAGGAGATTTGAAAAAAGCTCCGGGCTCCTGACTTTACTCTGGCCCAGCTATGCCTGTTGCAGCTACTTGGGGAGTAAACCAGCGGATGGACAATTTCTCTGTCTCTCTGTAACTCTGCCTTTGAAATAAATAAATAATTTTTTAAAAGAAAGAGAATGTGTTTACCTTGTTAATTACTGTATCCTTAGCACCTACAATGGTTCCTGACATAGAGTAGGCATAAAATTAGTATTCTTGAATGTATGAATGCTGTCTGAGAAACACTATGACACATAGAATTGATACAAAAAGGGAAATCAATAAATAATCTGAATAACACATTGCCATAGTCCATTTTATGTTACTGTAGCAAAATATCTGATCCTGGGTAGTGTATACAGTAGAGAAAAGTTGGCCGGCACCGCAGCTCACTAGGCTAATCCTCCACCTGCGGCGCCGGCACCCCAGGTTCTAGTCCCGGTTGGGGCGCCAGATTCTGTCCCAGTTGCTCCTCCTCCAGTCCAGCTCTCTGTTGTGGTCTGGGAGGGCAGTGGAGTATGGCCCAAGTGCTTGGGCTCTGCACCCGCATGGGAGACCAGGAGAAGCACCTGGCTCCTGGCTTCGGATTGGCGCAGTGCACCGGCTGCAGTGTACTGGCCATAGCGGCCATTTGGGGGGTAAACCAACAGAAGGAAGACCTTTCTCTCTGTTTCTCTCTCTCACTGTCTAACTCTGCCTGTCCAAAAAAATAGAAAAGTTTATTTGGTTCATGATTCTGGTGACTGTAGAGCCTAAGTATCAGGATGCTAAAGTTCTCATTTTAAATTTATTATTTGAGTGGCAGAGAGAGAGGAAGAAAATGCTCCCACCAGCTGGTATGCTCCTCATATGCCTGCAATGGATAGTGCTAGACAAGGAAGAAGCCAAGAGCTGGAAATTCAATCTGTCTCCCATATGAGTGACAGAAACCCAATCACTTGATCCATCACTGCTCCATCCTAGGGTTTGCATTTGCAGGAATCTGGAGGCATGAGTCAGAACCAGGAATCAAACCCAGGCAATTGGATATGGGATATGGGTATCTTTATTTTTTTTAAGATTTATTTGACAGAGTTACAGAGAGAGGAGAGATGGAGAGATCTTCCACCCACTGATTCACTCCCCAAATGGCCATAACAGCCAGGGATGGGCCAGGCCAAAGCTAGGATCCAGGAGCTTCGTCTGGATCTCCCACATGGATACAGAGGCCCAAGCATATATGCCATCCTCCACTGCTTTCCCAGGTTCATTAGCAGGGAACTAGATTGGAAGTGGAGTAACTGGGACATCAACCAGTACCCATGTGGGATGCCAGCCTTGCAGGTGGTGGCTTAACCTGCTACACCACAACACCAGCCCTAGATATGGGTATCTTAACCAACATCTTTACCACTAGGCCAAACATATTCTGGCCCCACATATTGAAGATTCTACCACCTCAAGATCACCACACTAGGGACCAAGAATCTAAACACATAAACCTTTAGGGAACAAATCACATCCAAATAATACCATACATGAGGATATGGTACAAGTTACAAGTTGATATTTTCCTTCTGTATTGATGAATCTTACCAGTAAGAACCAGAAGACAAACCGCAATGCTGATCACCACTGATAAAATGTTAATTTCACTGCTGTAGCTTACCAAAAGCTGTTTGTGTTCCACCACCCACCAACTTAATGCTCTCTAAGAAGTGGTAAGTTCCCTAAGGAGAATCTTATAACTTTCTCCCTTGCACTTTTTCCCCTTAACTGAGACTGAATTAACCTCTGCACATCTGCCAAGTTCTAAAGAGAGACATGGCATGATAATAGAGGGGAATCCTTTATTGTGGAAAGATCCTCTCCAGTTTAGCACTATACTGACTACATTTTTATCTTAATTCCATATTACTGCCACCATTAATCCAAAGATAAGAGAGAAGATAGTGGATGCTTGTGATATGCCACCCAAATTCTTTATTCAATATCAAAGGACTCATCCCCTTGACAGCTAGCAGTGTGGGCTGTTAATGATTATTGCTTAGTCCCTCTCCAGGATATGGCCTCATCTAGAGAGAATGACCTCACCTAGAGTTACATTTTCTCTTTGGATAGTCCAGTGTAGGACTGCAGGACCTGGCCTTCTTAACTTAATTCAGAACAACTTCAAAATGGCTATCCCAACTCCAGCACCTCTGTGGGATTGGCTAAAACCTGTTGCATCTGCATTGTACTTCATAAATTGCTTGTGTCCAATTTTTCCAAATTTTCCTTAACCTTCTTAGAAGTTTTATTTCAGATAATACCCCTCTAATCTCCTGTGTACAGATATTTTCAGGGTGTATTTTCAAAAGAATTTGATGTAAGACTGAGTTCAAGGAATGAGCATAGGGGGGAAAACTCTAAAATGTGATGTTGGAGGTGGATTTCCCACTAGTCAAAATTGAATGAGAGCATTTCCCTGGTTGTGGAATATTAACAACTTTAGAATTCCATAGCAGTGAATTTATGTAGACTAACAGTGGTGGACTAAGATGGATTACCAGAGGAAAGGAACACACTGATAAGAGCAATGTTTTCAGTGTTTGAATACTTGGGTGAAATAGTAATTATAAGGATTTTGTATGGAAGGCTTTTGTAGATGCTATTAATGCCTTCAACAAAGGCAATGAAAGACTAAAAAGGTCTAGTAACTGATTTAATGTGGAGTGTGAATGCCAAATGACTTTCACAGCATATAAGGAGACTCATGCTGGAAGGCAGAAAAAACTGATGATCAGCTCTAGGACATAATTATAAGGAACTCAGAGCTCCAGCTGAGGTTGAATTCTCAACCCTGATAAGTCAGGTATGCCAAGGCCAGGGTACTAATTGCGACCAGAGTCCTGGGATAGGAGTATCTGGGTTAGAAACCTTGATTTGTGAGATTTCCCTGAATGCTCTAGGCTTACAAAAGGGAGCCAATCCTCCTTGTTAAAATCTAGTGCTTTGGGGCTGGCGCCGTGACTCACTTGGTTAATCCTCCGCCTGCAGTGCCGGCATCCCATATGGGTGCCGGGTTCTAGTCCCACTTGCTCCTCTTCCAGTCCGGCTCTCTGCCGTGGCCTGGGAAGGTAGTGGAGGATGGCCCAGGTGCTTGGGCCCCTGCACCTGCGTGGGAGACCAGGAAGAAGCTCCTGGCTCCTGGCTTTGGATCGGCGCAGCACTGGCTGTAGCGGCCATTTGAGGAGTGTCAAATTAAAAAAAAAAAATTTAGTGCTCTATGACAGTTGGAAGAATTTACATATAGTTCTACCTTGCAAGAAACATGTACCCTAAGTATCTCACTTCCCTTCCTGGAGATAACTAAAATAATGTTATGTTAGCCAGCTGAGGCAGTGCTGGGAAGGGATTGTGTATCAAAGTAACTGAAGGATCTAGCCAATATGTACTAACAAGAGTCAGGGCATTGTGTATGGGACTGAATCTTGAGTGTGATAGAACAAAAGGAACAGAACAAAGTGGGATAAAAGTTTATTAATATTGAATTACTGTGCCACATAACAAGACTTACTCTGTCAAGGACCCTGGGAAATAGTGCTATTTCATGGAAACTTGGTTCACAAAGTGAAATACAAATACAGACAGTGCATGGGAGATAGTGGAAGAAGAAATCAGAAGTCTCTATGATTGGTCATGCTAGGGGAAAGGAACATACCGCAGTGTTTTGAAAACTCCACAAACAAAATATTTTCTGCAGGAAGGCTCAAATGACACTTCATTTATCGAAGCAATAACTAATGCTGATGAGAGGGGCACCACTATTATTGAGATACTCGCTGGCTGTCCTATGTAGACCATGGCTGACACTAAGAAATGCTGTAATAAAACTGGGCTACTTGATGTCAAAGGTGATGAATAAAATTGGTATAATTACTGTAGTGAACAGAAAGGTCAGAATGAAAACAAAGGGGTCCTGACCTGCAGAGAACTATGGAGATCGTTAATAGAACATGCTGTTCTAGGAGAAAGATAAGTGGGAATCCTAAAAGGTTTTTGCTTAGTTAGCACAATCACAAAGAAATAAGAGGTGGGTAGTTGAACTGGCAGCCTCCCCAATAAAAAAATCATGATCTGTTGCTCAGTTTCTATTCCTGAGCCAGTTTTCACATACAAGACCAAAGCAGCAGGAAAGCTTATTCTGTTTTCTCCAGTCCTCACCTGATAATCTACTTGAGTAGAATACCCAAGTATTTTCAGGGCTATTAGGATCAGTTGACATAGCCACAAGAACAACAGATGTATCATTATGGCTCTTCTTTAGAGTGGGAGTGTGTGGGGGATTAGATAATAAATGGAATCCTGGCCCAGTTTTTACTTCACAATAGGTCCACTATATCACATTGTGGTCACTCCCTCAGCCCATAAGTGAGTAATTTGAATGGGTGTACTTAGCAATTAGAAAAATTCAAAGTTTGTACCTTTGACCAAAATGATCTAGCAGAGTGAAAAGGCCAAGAGCAAGCCAATCAATCACTACCTTCCTCCCTTATCATGAGTCAAAACAGTGGACTATGGTAAATTCATCAAATATTAGCCCTAAACACAACTGCAGATCTAATTATGGCATCTTTTTTTGACTGTTTTTGTAGGCACTTTATTTTTTTTTAACTTTTATTTAATAAATATAAATTTCCAAAGTACAACTTTTGGATTATAGTGGCTTTTCTCCCCCATAACCTCCCTCCCACTCGCAACCATCCCATCTCCTGCTCCCTCTCCCATCCCATTCACATCAAGATTAATTTTCAATTATCTTTATATACAGAAGATCAATTGAGTATATACTAAGTAAAGATTTCAACAGTTTGCACCCACACAGAAACACGAAGTATAAAGTACTGTTTGAATATTCATATACTGTTAATTCACATAGTACAACACATTAAGGTGAGAGATCCTACATGGGAAGTGACTGCTGTTGTTGATTTAACAATTGACACTCTTATTTATGGCATCAGTAATCACCTGAGGCTATTGTTATGAGCTGCCAAGGCTATGGAAGCCTTTTGAGTTCGCTGACTCTGATCTTATTTAGACAAGGCCATAGTCAAAGTGGAAGTCATCTCCTCCCTTCAGAGAAAGGTACCTCCTTCTTTGATGTCCCATTCTTTCCGCTGGGATCTCACTCACAGAGATCTTTCATTTAGGTCATTTCTTTTCTTTCTTTCTTTCTTTTTTTTTTTCTTTTGTTTTGCCAGAGTGTCTTGGCTTTCCATGCCTGAAATACTCTCATGGGTTTTTTAGCCAGATTCAAATGCCTTAAGGGCTGATTCTGAGGCCAGAGTGCTGTTTAGGACATCTGCCATTCTATGAGTCTGCTGTGTATCCCGCTTCCCATGTTGGATCATTCTCTCCTTTTTAATTCTGTCAGTTAGTATTAGCAGACACTAGTCTTGTTTATGTGATCCCTTTGACTCTTAATCCTATCATTATGATCAATTGTGAACTGAAATTGATCACTTGGACTAGTGAAATGGCATTAGTACATGCCACCTTGATGGGATTGAATTGGAATCCCCTGGCATGTTTATAACTCTACTGTTTAGGGGTAAGTCCGATTGAGCATGTACAGAACTGTACATCTCCTCCCTCTCTTATTCCCACTCTTAAATTTAACAGAGATCACTTTTCACTTAAATTTAAACACCTAAGAATAATTGTGTGTTGATTAAAGAGTTCAACCAATGGTATAAAGTAGAACAAAAAATACTAAAAGGAATAAAGTAGTAAGTTGTTCTGTGACAGTCAGGACAAGGGCTGATCAAGACATTGTTTCTCATAGTGTCCATTTCACTTCAACAGGTTTCCTTTTTGGTCCTCAGTTAGTTGTCACCGATCAGGGAGAACATATGATATTTGTCTCTTTGGGACTGGCTTACTTCACTCATCGTGATGTTTTCCAGATTCCTCCATTTTGTTGCAAATGACTGGATTTCATTTTTTTTTACTGCTGTATAGTATTCTATAGAGTACATATCCCATAATTTATCCAGTCTTCTGTTGATGGGATCTCTCTGTAATGAGAGTCTTCAAGGGAGAAGGGGGAAGGAAGACAATAACCTTTTAGATTTTATGGCTTGCCTTCCAACCTCTTTTAGTTCAAAGCACCCAGTATGTGCCAGGGTTCAAATTGCTACTCTGCTTCTGATCCAGCTTCCTGCCAATGCATACCCTGAAAGGCAGCAGGTAATGGCTGAAGTTACTTGAGTCCCTTCCATAGATTTGGGAGGTCCACACTGAGTTCTAAGCTTCTGATTTTCATCTGGCCCAGCCTTGGCTGTTGCAGGCATTTGTGGAGTGAACCAGTAAATGGAATCACACCTGTTTCTCTTTTCTTTCTCTCTCCTCTCCTCCCCCTCCCTCCCTCCCTCCCTCTCTCTGATTCTGCTGCTCTGCCTCTCAAATAAGTGAAAATAGACAAAATGCTCAGCATATCAAAGTGTAATACTTTGTGATCTAATTTTCTGATCATCAACACAAAGAATGAAGATATTTGTCTTGAATATTAAAACCCACCACAGAGCATTATTCTCAGGAGGGAAACCTAACAACTGATTAGACATAATGACTAATCTAGTTGGCATCATCCAGAGGTTGTCATAATCCACCCAGATATTGGCACAATGGGCTCATTAATGGTGTAGTCATAGTAGCAGATATGGAAGCCATTTATGGGACCAATAATGCCAGTTCTTTCTTACCAATTCTGATTCCATTATTGCCACTGTCAAATGTCCAACCTACCAAGAAGAGCAATTATTGCTATGTCCCCAGTATGATGTCATCACTTGAGGAGATCAGACACACACTTGATTGCAAGTTGAATATATTATACACTTTCTACTCTAGTGTGCATATTGACTGGAATTGACTAGTAATACAGATATGATTCTGCCTTTCAGTCTGTGAGGCCTTAACCAGCCCCTATTTCTGAGGGGTTGTAGACTATTTGATCTATTCATGTAGAATATCTCATAATTTTGGTCAAATGCCCCATGTAACAGTGAAGAAATTTTGGTAATCAATACATTATTACCACAGGATCTCCTAATCATACCACATACCATACCACCCAAAAGATCCTGGCCAGATAAATGAATGGAAAGGCTATTTGCAAGTGTAAATTAGGTGTTAACTTGAAGACAATAAGACAGAATACAACTTTCAAGGATAAAGAACCATCTTCCTAGGTGCATCCATACTCCAAATTAAAAAAAAAGAGAAAGTGGAAAGCAATACATATTACTGTGTCTTCAGTAGTTAGAATCCATAGGTCTGGGTTCTGCCATAACTAGGGGCATGAGCTAGTTTCTGTAACTCCTTTTGCGTCTTTTTACTTCTCATCTCCACCACTTTAGGGTCTGTGGGTCTAAAAGTTATGTTTCCCAAGTGAGATATACTTTTTTTTATTATTAAACTGTTATTTAATGAATATAAATTTCCAAAGTACAGCTTATGGGTTACAATGGCTTCCCCCTCCCAAAACTTCCCTCCCACCCGCAACCCTCCCCTTTCCCGTTCCCTCTCCCCTTCCAATCACATCATGATTCATTTTCAATTCTCTTTATATACAGAAGATCAGTTTAGTATATATTAGGTAACGATTTCAACAGTTTGCCGCCATATAGCAACACATAGTGAAAAAAAAAATACTGTTGGAGTACTAGTTATAGCATTAAATAACAGTGTACAGCACATTAAAGACAGAGATCCTACATAATATTTTTTTTAAAAAAATAATTAATTTTCTATGCCATTTCCAATTTAACACCAGGTTATTTTTTTTTCATTTCCAGTTATCTTTATATACAGAAGATCGATACAGTATATAATCTGTAAAGATCACATCAGTTTGTACCCACGCAGAAACACAAAGTGTAAAAATTACTGTTTCAGTACTAGTTATAGCATCACTGCACATTAGATAACACATTAAGAACAGATCCCACATGGGATGTAAGTACACAGTGACTCCTGTTGCTGACTTAACATTTTGACACTCCTGTTCATGGCGTCAGTAATCTCCCTAGGCTCTAGTCATGAGTTGCCAGGGCTGTGGAAGCCTTTAGAGTTCGCTGACTTTGATCTTATTCTGATAGGGTCATAGTCAAAGTGGAAGTTCTCTCCTCCCTTCAGAGAAAGGTACTTCCTTTTTTGATGGCCCCGTTCTTTCCACTGGGATCTCACTCGCAGAGATCTTTCATTTAGGTCTTCTTCTTCTTTTTTTTCTTTTCCATGGTGTCTTGGCTTTCCATGCCTACAATACTCTCATAGGCTCTTCCGCCAGATCCGGATGCCTTGAGGGTTGATTCTGAGGCCAGAGTGTTGTTTAGAACGTCTGCCATTCTATGAGTCTGCTGTGTATCCCACTTCCCATGTTGGACCATTCTCTCCCTTTTTGATTCTATCAGTTATTATTAGCAGACACTTGTCTTGTTTGTGTGATCCCTTTAATTCTTAGACCTATCAGAGCCATCGGTTGTGAACTGAAACTGATCACCTGGACTAGTGAGATGGCATTGGTACATGCCACCTTGATGGGATTGTATTGGAATCCCCTGGTACATTTCTAACTCCATCATTTGTGGCAAGTCAGATTGTGCATGTCCCAAATTGTACATCTCCTCCCTCTCTTTTTCCACTCTTAAATTTAACAGGGATCACTTTTCAGTTAAAATTTAAACACCTAAGAATAATTGTGTGTTAATTACAGAGTTCAACCACTAGTACTAGAACAACAACAACAACAACAACAACAACAACAAATACTAAAAAGGATAAAGTATTACATTGTACATCTGGAGCCAGGACAAGAGCTGATCATGTCATAGTTTCTTATAGTGTCCATTTCACTTCCACAGGTTTCCCCTTTGGTGCTCAGTTGTCGCCGATCAGGGAAAACAAATGAAATTTGTCTCTTTGGGACTGGCTTAATTCACTCAGCATGATGTTTTCCAGATTCCTCCATCTTGTTACAAATGACTGGGTTTCATTGTTTCTTACTGCTGTATAGTATTCTATGGAGTACATGTCCCATAATTTCTTTATCCAGTCTACTGTTGATGGGCATTTGGGTTGGTTCCAGGTCTTAGCTATTGTGAATTGAGCTGCAATAAACATTAATGTGCAGATGGCTGTTTTATTAGCCAAATTAATTTCCTTTGGGTAAATTCCAAGGAGTGGGATGGCTGGGTTGTATGGTAGGGTTATGTTCAGGTTTCTGAGGAATCTCCAGACTGCCTTCCATAGTGGCTCAACCAGTTTGCATTCCCACCAAAAGTGGGTTAGTGTCCCTTTTTCCCCACATCCTCTCCAGCATCTGTTGTTGGTAGATTTCTGAATGTGGGCCATTCTCACCGGGATGAGGTGAAACCTCATTGTGGTTTTGATTTGCATTTCTCTGATGGCTAGTGATGTTGAATATTTTTTCATGTGTCTGTTGGCCATTTGGATTTCCTCTTTCGAAAAATGTCTATTGAGGTCCTTGGCCCATCTCTTCAGTGGGTTGTTTGTTCTGTTGTTGTGGATTTTCTTGATTTCTTTGTAAATTCTGGTTATCAACCCTTTATCTGTAGTATAGTTTGCGAATATTTTTTCCCATTCTGTCGGTTGCCTCTTCACTTTCCTGACTGTTTCTTTTGAAGTACAGAAACTTCTCATTTGATGCAATCCCAAATGTTAATTTTGGTTTTGACTGCCTGTGCTCCTGGGGTCTTTTCCAAGAAGTCTTTGCCTGTACCAATATCTTGCAGGGTTTCTCCAATGCTCTCTAATAATTTGATGGTTTTGGGTCATAGATTTATGTCTTTAATCCATTTTGAGTGAATTTTTGTGTAAGGTGAATGGTATGGGTCTTGATTCAAGTTTCTGCACATGGAAATCCAATTTTCCCAGCACCATTTATTGAATAGGCTGTCCTTATTCCAGGGATTAGTTTTGAATCTTTGATCAAATATAAGTTGGCTGTAGATGTTTGGATTAATTTCTGGTGTTTCTATTCTGTTCCATTGGTCTATCCATCTGTTTCTGTACCAGTACCATGCTGTTTTGATAACAACTGCCCTGTAGTATGTCCTGAAATCTGGTATTGTGATGCCTCCGGCTTTGTTTTTGTTGTACAAGATTGCTTTAGCTATTCGAGGTCTTCTGTGTCTCCATATGAATTTCAGCATCATTTTTTCCACATCTGAGAAGAATGTCTTTGGTATCTTTATTGGTATTGCATTGAATGTATAAATTGCTTTTGGGAGAATGGACATTTTGATGATATTGATTCTTCCAATCCATGAGCATGGAAGATTTCTCCATTTTTTGGTATCCCCTTCTATTTCTTTCTTTAAGGTTTCGTAGTTTTCATTGTAGAGATCTTTAACGTCTTTGGTTAAGTTTATTCCAAGTTATTTGATTGTTTTTGTAGCTATTGTGAAAGGGATGGATTTTAGAAGTTCTTCCTCAGCCGTGGCATTGCCTGTGTATACAAAGGCTGTTGATTTTTGTGCATTGATTTTATATCCTGCTACTTTGCCAAACTCTTCGATGAGTTCTAGCAGTCTCTTAGTAGAGTTCTTTGGGTCCCCTAAATAAAGAATCATATCATCTGCAAAGAGGGATAGTTTGAGTTCTTCCTTCCCCTTTGTATCCCTTTAATTTCTTTTTCTTGCCTAATAGCTCTGGCTAGAACTTCCATAACTATATTGAATAGCAGTGGTGAGAGTGGGCATCCCTGTCTGGTACCAGATCTCAGTGGAAATGCTTCCAACTTTTCCCCATTCAATAGGATGTTGGCCGTGGGTTTTTCATATATTGCTTTGATTGTATTGAGGAATGTTCCTTCCATATTCAGTTTGCTTAGAGTTTTCATCATGAAAGGGTGTTGTATTTTATCAAATGCTTTCTCTGCGTCTATTGAGAGAATCATATGGTTTTTCTTCTGCAGTCTGTTAATGTAGTGTATTACATTCATTGTTTTGCGAACGTTGAACCATCCCTGCATACCAGGGATAAATCCCACTCGGTCTGGGTGGATGATCTTTCTGATATGTTGTTGCATTCTATTGGCCAGAATTTTATTGAGTATTTTTGCATCTATGTTCATCAGGGATATTGGTCTGTAATTCTCTTTCAATGCTGCATCTTTTTCCGGCTTAGGAATTAAGGTGATGCTGGCTTCATAGAAAGAATTTGGGAGGATTCCCTATTTTTCGATTGTTTTGAATAGTTTGAGAAGAATTGGAGTTAGTTCTTCTCTAAATGTCTGGTAGAACTCAGCAGTGAATCCATCTGGTCCTGGGCTTTTCTTTGTTGGGAGCGCCTTTATTACTGTTTCAATTTGTGACTCAGTTATGGGTCTGTTTAGGTTTTCTATGTCTTCCTGGCTCAATTTAGGTAGATTGTATGTGTCCACGAATCTATCCATTTCTGATAGATTTCCCTGTTTGCTGGCATACAAGTCCTTGTAGTAATTTCTGATAATTCTTTTTATTTCTGTGGTGTCTGTTGTTACGTTTCCCTTTTCATCTCTGATCCTATTGATTTGGGTCTTTTCTCTTCTTTTTTTAGTTAGTTGGGCCAATGGGGTGTCAATTTTGTTGATTTTTTCAAAAAACCAGCTCCTTGTTTGGCTGATTTTTTGTAATTTTTTTTTTATTCAATCCTGTTGATTTCTTCTTTGATTTAAATATTTCTCTTGTCCTAAAGGGTTTGGGTTTGGTTTGCTGCATATTTTCTAGATCCTTGAGATGACTTGAAAGCTCATCTATTTGGTGCCTTTCCAATTTCTTGATGTAGGCACCTATTGATATAAACTTTCCTCTTAACACTGCTTTTGTTGTATCCCATAGGTTTGGTATGTTGTGCTTTTATCCTCATTTACTTCCAGAAAATTTTTGATTTCTCTTTTAATTTCTTCTGTGACCCATTGTTCATTCAGGAGCATGTTGTTCAACCTCCATGTGTTTGCATGTGTTCTAGGGATTCCCGAGTTGCTAATTTCCAATTTCCTTCCTTTGTGGTCTGAGAAGCTGCATGGTATGATTCTAATTCTTTTGAATTTTTTGAGACTTGCTTTATGGCCAAGTATGTGGTCAATCCTAGAGAAGGTTCCATGTTCTGCTGAGAAGAATGTAAAGTCCTTAGATGTAGGATGAAATGTTCTGTAGATATCTGTTAGATCCATTTGGGCTATAGTGTCATTTAAATCTACTGTCTCCTTGTTGATCTTTTGTCCTGATGATCTGTCTATCTCTGAGAGTGGAGTATTGAAGTCTCCCAGTACTATTGTATTGGGGTCTAAGTCTCCCTTTAAGTCCCTTAACAAGTCTTTTAAATAAGCTGGTGCCCTGTAATTAGGTGCATATACATTGATAATCGTTATATCTTCCTGTTGAATGGGTCCCTTAATCATTAAATAGTGCCCCTCTTTGTCTCTCCTGACAGTTTTTGTGGTAAAGTTTATGTTGTCCGATATTAAGATGGCTACTCCTGCTCGTTTTTCATTTCTGTTGGCATGGTATATATTTTTCCAGCCTTTCACTTTCAGCCTGTATGGATCATTGTTGGAAAGATGAGTGTCTTGTAAGCAGCAAAAAGATGGGTTTTGTTCCTTAACCCAATCAGCCAATCGGTGTCTTTTAACTGGACAGTTCAAGCCATTAACATTCAATGTGACTATTGAGAAGGAGTAACTTTGCTCTGTCATTTGCCAAAGATTTTTTCTAATATATGGTTTGAGACTCCTGTGATCTTTTGCTGTGAGGTTTCCTTCCTTTACCTTCTTTCATATTGGTGACCGCGTTTCTGTGTTTCTGTATGTAAGACATCTTTAAGCATCCTTTGCAGGGCTGGACGAGTGGCGACAAATTCTTTCAATTTCTGTTTGCTGTGAAAGGTCTTTATTTCACCTTCTTTCACAAATGAGAGCTTTGCAGGATATAATATTCTGGGCTGGCAGTTTTTCTCTCTTAGTACCTGGGCTATATCTCGCCATTCTCTCCTAGCTTGTAGGGTTTCTGATGAGAAGTCAGCTGTGAGTCTAATTGGAGATCCTCTGAGAGTAATCTGGCGTTTCTCTCTTGCACATTTTAGGATCTTTTCTTTGTGTTGCACTGTGGTGAGTTTGATTACGATGTTTCGTGGTGAGGATCTCTTTTGATCATGTTTATTGGGGGTTCTATGAGCTTCCTGTACTAGGATGTCTCTGTCCTTCTCTAAACCTGGGAAATTTTCTGCTAGTATCTCACTAAAAAGGCCTTCTAATCCTTTCTCCCTCTCCATGCCTTCAGGAACTTCTAGAACCCGAATGTTGGGCTTTTTAATAGTATCCTGTAGATTCCTGACAGTATTTTTTAGATTTCTGATTTCTTCTTCTTGTCTTTGATTTGACTGTTTCCTTTCCTGTTCTCTGTCTTCTAATTCCGATATTCTCTCTTCTGCTTCACCCATTCTGTTTTTAAGGCTTTCTAATGCGTTTGTCATTTGATCTATTGAGTTCTTCATTTCATTGTGTTTTTTTGTCACTATCTCAGTTTCATGTTCTACTAGTTGTTTCATTTCATTTTGATTCCTCCTTAATATTTCATTTTCACGAGAGAGATTTTCTATCTTGTCCATTAAGGATTTCTGTAGTTCAAGAATTTGTTTTTGAGAACTTCTTAATGTTCTTATCAATTTTTTGAGATCTGCTTCTTGCAATTTCTCTATCTCTTCATCTTCATAATCTTGCATTGGCGTGTCTTGTTCATTTGGAGGCATCATAGTGTCTTCCTTGCTCTTGTTACCTCGGCTTCTACGTTTGTTGTTTGGCATGTTGGAGATAATTTATGTTTTTTTTTTTTTTTTGGCTGTGGTGTTTTTTTTCTCGTTATACTATGCCTCTAAGTGGGCTGTCTGCTTTGATGGATATTAGGGGCTGTGATGGGTGTGGCCAGAGAGCTCTGCTTGATTCTTCAGGTTTTTGGCTGTGCAAAAAGCGACTCACCCAGATTGTTCACTCCCTTGCTCCTTACTGGATCACTCTCTCTCTCTCTCTCTCTTTTTTTTTTTGAGTCAGTTGGGAAGTAATCCTGAATGACTGAGTGAAATTGAGGGTAGTTGAAATCTGGCCTCTGTGAGTATTCATTTGATCTACCCCTGGGACCACACAAAGAGTTTATGCAGCCCTCAATGTGTTCTCAAGATTCACAAAATTCCGAAGTTACTGAGTTTGTGGCTGTGCTTTAGATATGTAAAATGGTGCCTGCTCTTTGTTTTGCTCGTTGAGTGACAAGAGGGGCCTCTGCTTTTCCCCACTAATGTCTCGGGTTTCTGTTGTCTTTGTCTTACCTCCCTCCCGTTCCCACGCTGGCGAGATTCTGCGGCTCCTCCGCGGTTGAGTTTCCATGCGGTGGGCTCCCTGTAGGTCCTGTGTCACATCCACTAGATCCGGAAGCGTTTCCTCTGCAGTTTTTTTCTTGAGTCTTTTCCTGAGGCTACAGTAATTCCACTTTTATGAAACTTTATTTTCCCAAACTAAGGCGCATGTCCTCACTATCTGCCATCTTGGCTCCGCCCCCCTAAGTGAGATATACTTTTACCAGGAGACACAATATGCAAGTGTTCCATTAAAATTTTAAGCTACAGCTGTTGTTCAGACACATGCTACTTCATTTGTTAATGGACTGGAAGTCAAGGAAAGGAATCACTACACTGACTAATTTATCCAGATCATTGGGAGTCTATAGAGCTGTTGTTATACAATGGTGATGAATGAGGATATATTTGGCTTCTGGTAATCCATTGGAGCTTCATTTGGAACTTCCCTGTCATACTGCTGATAACAAACAGATAAAATCATTAAGCTAGTTTAGTAAATATTTGTTGGCTAGGTTCTGACCACTCAGAGATGAGGGTCTGAGTCACCCCATCAAGTAAGCCACCTAGACCTGCAGTTGAGGGTAAGGAGAATCTTGAACAGGAGGTAGAGGAGGGAGGGATGAATATTAGTTATGACTTTAAGATAAGCCTCAGGGGCAGTGACAAACTGGCACTTGCCCAATTAAAGTTATGCATTCCCTAGGAAAAATAACTAACCTGAATCCTGCAGGAGCTGTGGATTTGAGTGGCCAAATAGTGTAGACTGAAGGAGAGAGTGGTGTTCAACCTAGATCTCCCATTCATGAATATGGCAGGTTATATTTCCCGAAGGTGGCCATATCAATAAATATCCCACCCCACACACTCTTCTTTCAGTGAGCAATGGTATCTCTGTACCTTTATAACTGCCCCAATCAACAGAATGAACGGAATGCAACACTTGTGTGATTTCTGAAGCTAGGTCTTAAAAGGCAATTGATTTCCGCTTGCTTCTCTCTCTCTCCATCCCCCCTCTCCCCTCGTCCCTCTGTCTCTCTCTCACACATAGGTCTACTTGCTCTGGGAATCCAAACACCATGCTGTGAAGAAGCCCAGATGATATAGAAGGGCTGAATGTAGATATTCTGGTGTTCATTATTGACATCTGTCAAAGACAGTAAAAAAAAAGTTTATTCAGGAGGAATGAATATACTGGCTTTTGTGGTGGGTAAGAGAGGTCAATGTTACCCCCAAACCAATGAGAAAATGTAATTTATAGCCATGGAACAGGATACGGATGAGTGGACAGAAACTTAATAAGAGGTGAGGTTGTTCTTTGTTAAACTGACCTAACGGGATTTTTGCTAAAGGCAGGCCATGATGATCAGATGTTTAGTATAGGAGATGAGGAATTTGATCAACTAATATGAATGGAGCACTGGCGCCAGGGTTATGACTCAGCTGGTTAAGCTGCCACTTGTGATACTGGCATCCCATAGCAGAGTATCTGTGAGTCCTGGCTGTTAAGCTTCTGATCCAGCTTCCTGGAAAGGCAGCAGAAGATGGCCCAAGTATATGGGTTCCTGACCCACATGGGAGGCCCAGACAGAGTTCATGGCTTTGGCCATCTGGTAAGTAAACCAGTGGATGGAAGATATTTCTCTCTCTCTCTCTCTCTCTCTCTCTCTCTCTCTCTCACTATGCTGCTTAAATAAATAAAATAAACCTCCAGAAAGGATGGAGTTGTTTGTTTGATAAACTGACCCAACAGTATTCTTTCTAAAACTGGACATTCAGAGATGAATGAGAAATCCCACAAGTGAGGGCCTTGTTGAATAAAAAGTTCAGATGAGCCGAACTAGACTTAAGTCAAGAGAGAATATTTGCCACTGGCTGACAGTCTCAGTTAGGACTCTAGAAAAAACTAACATCAACTACTGGACAAGTAAATGGACAAACTCTCAGATGACTTTAGCACCCAACCTTGGAATCTTCTAGCTTTAGTGGTCTTGGGCCTTGCTATGTTCTTTCTAAATTTTTAAAAAATTATTTTTCACTATATACTCTACTTTTTTGTTAAATTCTAATTTCTGACCTACAAAAGCCCTGAGAGATAATAAATTATTATTGCTTCTTTAAGTCACTGAAGTTTGGAGTAATTGACTATAACATTACAGAAAGCTTGGTCCCTGTCCATGGTGCCAGACCAAAATAAAGAGAACGAAATTTTAGAATGAATGAAAGAGAACATTAAATCTGTTAGCAGATGAGAGCATAGCAGAACTCTGGTGTCAAAAATTACTGCTTTCCTGGATGAGGGTGTTTAGGGTTTTTTAAAGAGATTATATGGAGGGTCTGGTTCTATGGCATGGATAAAGCCACTGCCTGCTGTGCCGGCATCCCTTATGGACACCAGTTCGAGTCCTGGCTGCTCCACTTCTGATCCAGCTCTCTGTTATGACCTGGAAAAGCAGTGCTAGATTGCCTGGGTCCTTGGGCCCCTGCACCCACGTAGGAGACCCAGAAGAAGCTCCTGGCTCCTGGCTTAGGATCGGCACAGCTCCAGCTGTTGTAGTCATCTGGGGAGTGAACCAGCAGATGGAACACTCTCTCTCTCTCTCTCTCTCTCTCTCTCTCTCTCTCTCTCTGCCTCTCTGTAACTCTGCCTTTCAAATAAATAAATAAAATCTTTAAAATTTTTTAAAAAGAGACTATTTGGAAGGGGTGCTGGTGTGGCAAAACCATGAAGGAGCCATAGCTCTCTGGTGTCAGGCTCTGAGGCATGTCACTAGATTGATGACAAAACATTACTTCTCTGTATCATCATGGTGGCCCTTGAGGTCCATGACTGGTGATATTAGAGCTAGCCTGACCAAGTTATCCTTTTCTACAAAAGAAGTTAAGATAAGGAACAAAACATGGGTGAGTGGGAAGCCAGCTGTCCAACTTTGAAGCATCAATTTCCTGGCTTTAATTTAATTAATTTAATATAAGTAGTTAAAATTGTGTATGTTATTTCATTTCTGGTTACAATACAATATACTTGGACTCTGTAGACTGGATTCATGTTTTCTGACTAGTAAAATTAGGAAGACACCCATTCTCCCAGCTGTGAAGTTGTACAGATGATTGTGTCTCTGGGGATTTCCTTTCATTAAAGAGTCCAATGTTGTAACACCCTTCCCAGTGCAGCCAGCATCTGAAGAGTAGTTAATGGAGCTCTACAAGGACTAGATCCTCTTGTGTTAGTTCAGGTCAACCCTTAAAGGTCATCTTAACTGTAGATCAACTTTTAGGGATGGGCTGACACCTCTGTTGCAAATGTATCATATTTTTTCCTTTACCCAATCCTGTTTTCCTCATTCTTTTATAGGTAGTACTCCTAAAAGCATACCCCCAATAAATCTTTTGTATCCAAATGTTGCTATCAGAGTTTCCCAGTGAGCCTGAACAAACAAACAAAAAAACAAACAAGGGTGTATGGATAAAGGATTAATGCCCCAAGTTGGAATGCTTTAGAGAGCTGCTAAAACATGGGAGGATGGATTCCTCCTATCCAAAGGATGACAGGCTATACTTTAGCTTCATCACCTCCAAAAAGATTGTCTGTAATCTATGATTCTTTCACTTTCTCACCACTGAAGACAGAGTCAAATCCTATACTCACAGAACCATCTTAACATGGGTGACTATGAATCCCTTTCCATATTTAGACTAGATGCAAGTTATAGAGACCTCTACTCTCACCAAATATTCTTCTATGATTTTTGAATCTGAAAGGGAAAAAAATGAAAACATGTGTTCCCACCTATACTTCCATCTGCAATTTTTTCAACTCAAGAACAGACACTAATCACCAACTAGTGGTCTTTATTTTTTTTTCTTTTTGACAGGCAGAGTGGATAGTGAGAGAGAGAGACAGAGAGAAAGGTCTTCCTTTTTGCTGTTGGTTCACCCTCCAATGGCTGTTGCGGCCGGCACATCGTGCTGATCCAAAGCCAGGAGCCAGGTGCTTCTCCTGGTCTCCCATGCGGGTACAGGGCCCGAGCACTTGGGCCATCCTCCACTGCCTTCCCAGGCATAGCAGAGAGCTGGCCTGGAAGAGGGGCAACCGGGATAGAATCCGGCACCCCAACTGGGACTAGAACCTGGTGTGCCGGCGCTGTAAGGCGGAGGATTAGCCTGTTAAGCCACAGCGCCGGCCCAACTAGTGGTCTTAAGGGACTAAAAGTTGTTGCCTTTTGTGAATGGAAGGGGAGAGGGAGCGGGAAAGGGGAGGGTTGCGGGTGGGAGGGAAGTTATGGGAGGGGGGAAGCCATTGTAATCCATAAGCTGTACTTTGGAAATTTATATTCATTAAATAAAAGTTTAATAAATAATAAAAATAAGTTGTTGCCAATTGTATAAATTTATAGTGGCATTTTTAGTTCAGTATGAAAGTAAATATAATGAAAAATATACAAAACATTAGCACATAGGGAATGATAATCTTGGCATATACTCTTTTATGAGATACTTTCCACTAATTCTTTAAAAAACAGTGAACATAGTATCAATACATAAGCTAGGTTCTTATCATTGGTAATTGCTTTGGATCTTTGAGAAAAATGACTTTGGCTAAAGTGCTGGTCAGATCCCATTACAACTCCCAGTAACCTATTCAACTCCTTTATGTGATGATAAAATTTGGTAATATTGAAAATAGTATTTAAAAAGTGGACAGTAGACTTATGTGAAAACAAATTTATAAATGAAATTTCAGTTATTATGGTTAAATTGAATTGTTTCATGACAACTATATTTTTTTCTTTAAGTATGAAACTACTATACCTTGACATTTATTTTTCAGGTAATATTTTACAATTTAGGATAATTTATAAAAATATCTCCTTTTTTCTTCTAAGGAAGATGTTTCCATATGTCTTTTTCTAATAAAAAGGAAAAAAGGAGGATTTCTTTTTTTTCAATTTGAGAGGCAGAGGGAGACAAAGAGAAAGAGAGACAGACACAGAACTCTTATCTACCAGTTTTCCTCCAAATGCCTACAATGGCCAGAGCTATATTGATCTCACATGAATACAGAAACCAGGAACTCAGTCCAGGTTTCCCACATGGGTGGCAGGAGTAAAATTATTTGAACCATTGCAGATGCTTCTCAGGAGGTATGTTATCAGGAAGCTGTAGTCAGGATCCAGAGTCAGGAACCAAACCCAGGTACTTCTATGTGGCACATAGCCATCTTCACTAGTGTCTTAACCACTAGGTTGAAAGTCCAAACTCAAAAAAAAATCCTCTTTAAAAGTCTTGTGTACATTACTAGATAATTTCACCAAATTATATTTGTCTTCTCTGCTTTATTTGTAATGGAGATAATAGCACAAAGGCAAAGGACAAAATGATTTGCACAGTGGGATGCTATCTATCATCACTCTTCTTTCACAAACAAAAGAACTGAAGTGGAGAGAGATTAAGATTCTTACTTGGTGTCTCCTGATAGTAACATCTGCACTGGGAACCTAGGCTTTCTGATTGGAAAGTTCAAAGATCTTTTCATTACATTGAAGTTGCCTTGTGCGGGCCAGTGTTGTGGTGCGGTGAGTTAAGTTGCTGCTTCTGATGTTGGCATCCCATATCACAGTGCTGGTTTGAGTCCCAGCTGTTCTGCATCTAATCAAGCTCACTACCAATATGCCTGGGAAGCAGCAGGTGACAGCTCAAGTGATTGGCTCCCTGCCACCCATGTGGGAGACCCAGGATGGAGTTCTTGGTTCCTGGCTTTGGTCTGACCCAGCCTGGGCTGTTATAGGCATTTGGGGAGTCAGCAGTGGATGAAGATTCTCTCTCTCTCTTTCTCTCTTTCTCTCTCCCACCCCCGACTCACTTGCTTGCTTAGTCCTGTGTCTGTCATTCCACCTTTCAAATAAATACATAAATAAATATTTTTAAAAAGTTGCCTTGTGAAATCCAAGAAGAAGGAAACATAAGTAAATAAATTAAAGTCCCAGAAAACAGGGAAGAAGATTCAGAGATTTTTAAAAAGATATCTATTCATTTTTTTAAGATTTATTTATTTATTTGAAAGTCAGTTACACAGAGAGAGGAGAGGCAGAAAGAGGCAGAGAGAGAGAGAGACAGACAGACAGACAGAGACAGAGATCTTCCATCCGCTGGTTCACTTCCCAATTGGCTGCAACAGCCAGAGCTGCGCTGACCCGAAGCCAGGAGCCAGGAGCTTCATCCGGGTCTTCCACGTGGGTGCAGGGGCCCAAGGACTTGGACCATCTTCTACTGCTTTCCCAGGCTATAGCAGAGAGCTGGATTGGAAGTGGAACAGCCAGGTCTCGAACCAGCACCCATATGGGATGCTGGCACTGCAAGCCAGGGCATTAACCCGCTGCTTTTCTCCTTAAAATTTTAGCTTCCATAAATAAAATAATTTGATCATCTTCAATTTTTATTCTGGGGACTCTAAAGCAACACAGAAGTGGTATTTATTGGGAGCCTACTTTGTGTCAAGCACTGTGCAAGGAGCTTCACAGAACTGGTTCATGTTGTCTTTACAATTACTCTACTATTTTACAGATGGGATACTGAGATTCAGAGAGGATAAATAACTTGTCCAATAATCCATGGCTTATAAGGAATAACGCTGGAATGTCAGCCTACATTGTTTGACTTCAAGGCCTCTGTTACAACAATTAATTAATCAGTTAATCCAGAAGCATTTAACGAGCCTCAATTGTGAGATCAGCATCGTGAGGATGTATATTAGAAAGAGAAGATAGGCTACCTGGCCTCAGAACATTGACAACCTGTATGAGGAGATATAAGAGATTAGGATTAATTGTTAAATTGTGAAGTACAGTCTCTTATTGTTAAAAAATATGGTCCATTTATTAGCAATAATTTCTTTTTTAAAAAAGATCTATTTATTTGAAAGGCAGAGTGACACACAAAGAGGGAGAGACATAGGGAGAAAGAGAAAGATGGAGAGATCCTCCATCTGCTGGTTGCTTCCCAAATGCCTGCAATAACCAGGACTGGGTCAGATCCAAGCCATGTGCTAGGAGCTCCATCCAGGTCTCACAAGCAATCAGCAGGGACCCAAGTACTTGGGCCATGTTCTGCCCCCTTCGCAGACACATTAGCAGGGAGCTGGAAAGGAAGCTGAACAGCGGAACTGAAACCTGTATGGTAATATTGGATGCCATCATCATAAGAGACAGCTTATCCTGCTGCACCACAACTCAATACTCAGCGTTTCCTTATTTTATTAAAAAAAGACCGTTTCTTTATTTGGGATAGAGCAAAGACTGATTCACTTCTAAGATGCCCACAGTGTCTGGAGGCCAAAGCTGAGAGCTGATAACTCAATCCAGTTCTGCTATATGGATGGCAGGGACCCAACTATTTGTGTAGAAGTCAGGGAACCCTAAAGGCTTCTATGGCCTTGGCAACTCATGACTAGAGCCTAGGGAGATTACTGACGCCATAAACAAGAGTGTCAAATTGTTAAGTCAGCAACAGGAGTCACTGTGTACTTACATCTCATGTGGGATCTGTCCTTAATGTGTTGTCTAATGTGAAGTGATGCTATAACTAGTACTAAAACAGTATTTTTACACTTTGTGTTTCTGTGTGGGTGCAAACTGATGAAATCTTTGCTTAGTATATACAGAATCGATCTTCTGTATATAAAGATAATTAAAAATGAAAAAAAAAACCGCTGGTGTTAAATTGGAAATTGCATAGAAAAATAATTAATTTTTAAAAAATATCATGTAGGATCTCTGTCTTTAATGTGCTGTACACTGTTATTTAATGCTATAACTAGTACTCCAACAGTATTTTTTCACTTTGTGTTGCTATGTGAGGGCAAACTGTTGAAATCTTTACTTAATATATAGTGAACTGATCTTCTGTATATAAAGAGAATTGAAAATGAATCTTTATGTGAATGGAAGGGGAGAGGGAGCGGGAGGGGGGAGGGTTGTGTGTGGGAGGGAGGTTGTGTGTGGGGGGAAGCCATTGTAATGCATAAGCTGTACTTTGGAAATTTATATTCATTAAATAAAAGTTTAAAAAAAATAAAAAAAATAACTACTGTATTCCAAGGTCTACACTAGCAGGAAGCTGAAATCAGGAACAGAAACCAGGAACAGAAACCAGGAGTCAAACTCAGGCACTCTACGATGATGTGGGAGTCCTAAGTGGCATCTTAATCACTAGGCCAAATGCTCATACCAGCAGCATTTTCATCAACTTGGAGCCCACTAGAAATATAGAATCTTTAGCCTTCAGCCCAGCTCTACTGAATCAGAGCTGGCATTTTAGTAGGGATCTTGAGTAATTTGCATGCATAGTAAAGTCAAGTAACTTTTGTATACTGCTGTATGTCAGGAAAGGTGTCATTGGAGGATTACCTGCACCTGGGTTTTGACGGCAGGGATGATATGATTCTCTCTCTCATTCAAGCTGTTTTGTCTCTTGAAAGCCATCTCTAGTCTCCACAGAGTCTGGGAAGACTGCTCTGAGAGTAGTGATAGGAGGATAGAGATGTTCTCCTGGCTTCAAGTTAAGGGAAAGATTCAGGGAAGAAGTGTAAGCAACTGTGAACAGACAAGACTGTGTGTGTGTGTGTGTGTTTGGGGTTGATCAGAGAGCTAAGACTCCTGCAATAGGAATACATTACACTAAGGTTATCAGTTATGCCCGTACCCCACTTCACTTCCCTCTGCATCTCTCTCCTTTTTCCTTTCGTGATCACCCCCTCAGATGGTGGGCTGGAGGCAGTCTGGTATGTGTCACTGTATGTCATTGGATGTGCAAGTACATGCATAACTCTCTACCTCAGGGCTCCTTTAATGCTATAGGCCTAATTGTAGCATTTTAATAATAGTCTCTTTCCAAATAAACTCATACCAGTAAGCTGCATTTACTTTGGTAATGCTGAGCCACACTGGTTTTCAGTAAAATTTCCATTTGCTCTAGGGACTAAGAACATCAAATGTCTTACTCTGAACTGAGCACCATTCTAATTAGGGAAAATTGCATTAGGGAGCCATGTGAATGTCTGAGCAGAACACATTCATTTCTGATTTTGATATTTTAAAATATAGCAGATTGCAGAAATGCAGATTACAACGTGGATATAGTGTTAAAATTGCTTTTGCCATTATAAAGATAAAAATAGCTCTTGGTTCAAATTTCCTGCTGCTTCTTTCTAAATGAAGGAGTTAAATACTGAAAGGCAGGTGGATGCTGATGCTCCTTTAGAAAGAGATGAATAGGGTTGATGGCAGGAGCTACAGGGAAGCTATTGAGGCTGCAGATGCATATGCTGCCTTTACTTCCCACAAAGTTCAAAGTGGGGTGAAGCTGCCCGGGTAATTGGCTATGAAATAGCAAACCCTCTGGATGAAAATAGCCCTTGTACTTAATTGCTCACGTTCAAGGCAGCGGGTAGCCACCTGGTTGATTAGTTACCCTACCTATATTTACAGCCACCCAAGTTTAAGTGTCAGTGTGATTGTTAGGACACTGGTACCAAGTTCAGTCAGGGCCTTTGGAGTTTCAATGAGTTGTGACCACTACAGGTCCAGATCCCTCATATTCCAGACCTAAGCAGATGGTCCTACAACGCTCCAAGGTAAAAGCCCATTTTATAAATAAATAGGATGAGACATGCATATTTGTAAAATAGCAAGTATAATCACAACATCTGTGAGGAGAAAGAAGAATTTTATTTGTATAGTATTTAATAATTTGTCAAGCTCTTTTCTTGGAATTCCTATTCTGATCTTCACAAAAAGTTCGCAATAGTTTAGTGAGCCCATTTTTCAGATGAAAAAATTAAGAGTCAGTAAAAATAAGTGAGTTTTACAAAGTTTCACAACTAGTTGGTGATGCATGGACAGGGCATTTAAATTTGGATCTTTTGACATAAAATCCAATCTCTTTTCATGGTAGTATTTTCCCTTAATTATATCTGCCTTTGTAGTTCTATAGGACCTAATTCACATCTGCTTTAGTCACAGAATACCTCTGAGAGGGAGACATCCATGTGTGAAGGACACACAGGTTTATACAAACTTCCATTCTGTGAATTGGCCAAAATGACTATCTTTTATTCCCTAATAGTCAAGTTCATAGATTATTCTAAAGTGGTAACAATGGCTAACAACTCACTGTGTACCAAGTGCTGTACTAAGGCTTACCTTACTTACTACAACCCTATGAAGTACACAGTGTTTTTCTAATCTGAGTCAGAGAAAGTTAAGTAATTTGTTCATGGTCATACAGTGACAGAGCCAAAAGAGAAAACCAGGAAATGTGGCCCCTGAATCTATGCTTTCACTATTATGCAAAATCACCTATGTACGATAGGGTTTGGAAACCTATCCTTGGGAATATGACTCTCAAAACTTCTCTGTTAATGACTAAAGTACATATCCCATTTATTGATTTGGTAGTGGAACTGTAACTGCAGATGACCACAGGCAATTGCCATGCCGAAGTAAAGGAAAGAGAAGAAACTATAATTAGGGAAAAAATGACCATTAAAAACAGTAAAATGGGCACTTCTATTGCCAGGTATTATATTTGTCAATTCACCTTCTTTCACTTTACAATAACTGTTATAAAACCTATTTTGGACAAGGAGGCCAAGGCTCAGTGAGGGAGGTTAAGTAGGTTGCCTAACACAGCTCATTGTGGCAGACCTGTGATTGCATTGCAGACAGTCTGACTTCAGAGCTTGGACGTTTAACCACTCTATCAGAGTTACATAATGACAGCCATTAGACATCACCACTTACTGGGTGCTTGCAATGTGTCGGGCACTGCCTTTGAATACTTAATTCATGATGGTTCACTTAATCCTCATCAGAACCCTATGAGACCTGTCTTATCATTATCATTATTTCAAAGATAAGAAAACAGATTCAGATCCAATAAATCTAGTAAATGGGGGACCAGGAATGGAACCCACTTCCATTTGTTTTCAAAGCTCTTTCCAATAGCAGGGAGATGGAGGAAAGTGTGGTTCAGACTGCAATCTAGGCTGAAATTCCCTGCTTAGGTTGGTGATAGATGCTACTGACTCTGGCTGGCTGACTTCAAGACTTCTAGGGATAACTTATAGAAAAGGGGACATTTTTATTTTCTCCATAATGCATGGCCCAGAAATAAAACAAAAACCCTAAAAAACAAAGGCAGAAATGTGAAAGTTGCTACTTCAAAGTAAGCCTCATTCTGTCACATAACCAGCCACTTTGTGCACATCTTTGGGTGACTGTGGCATCTGAGGAAACTTTCTTATCCACAGATATAATAAAGTCCACAACATGAAATGATGCATAAATCATTCTTATCCATACCTTAAAGCAGATCTTTTGTGGATTTCTACTCACTAGCCAGTTTCATTTTATTTTATATAATTGAAAGAATTAAACCTCTTCTGTATAAAGCAGAATACCGCAATACTCTTAAATTCAATCTTATGATTAATTCAGTCAAATCATACACAAAGTTACTGAAGCTTTTCTGTATTTTTAAAATTTTAAATAAAAACTTTATTTGAAATACAGAGGGACACACACACACAGACACACACACAGAGAGAGAGAGAGAAAGAGAGAGAGAGAGAGAGAGAGATTGATTCCATCCACTGGTTCACTTCCCAAAGGCCTGCAATTCCTGAGGCTAGAGCAGGCTGAAGACAAAGAGTCCAAAATTCAAACCGGGTCTCCCAGTGGGTGACAGGAACCCAAGTACTTGAACCATCACCACTGCCTTCCAGGGCATGCATTAGCAGGAAAATGGAATCAGAAGTGCAGCCAGGACTCCAGTCAGGCAATCCAGTATGGGATGCGGACCTCCCAAGCAGCATCATAGCAGTTGAACCAAACATTCACTCTGGCTTTTGTATTTAAAATACACTAAAATTTAGGTTTACAAATAAGCCACTATTAATATGGAAACTGTGTTTCCAATAGTTTACAAGTTAAGATATATGAATGTATTTCATAAAGTTCATGGAAAAGTGGAATAAAAAGATACATTTGTTTTGGTGCAAGAATATTTGAAATCCATGCACAGGTTTTTCCATTACACATTTCCTTTGAACTTTCTGATGACTCATGCATGCCTGTATTTCAAAAATGTTTTCGCATCAAAATAAACATATCTCTTAATTCCATTATCCATGGACTTTCTGAAGTACCTTTGTATGTTCTGGACTCAGATTGCCCAGCTTCAATCCCAGCTGTGTCATTTTCTAGATGACCTTGGGCAGGTTGCTTAAGCTTTTTGTTTCTCAGTTACTCCTCTATAAAATGATAACAACTTATAGCATATTGTGAGGACTGAATGAGTAAATACACGAAAGAATTCTTTAGACAGTGCTTCAATGGTAAATGTACAATGTATACAAACTATTATTCTACTTTAGTTATCTTTTAATTTTTAACTTTCTACTCATTTTTTTATTGCTGCTCTTTAGATCCCTGGAGACCTTTAAAGTTTCACTACCACATTATACATATGTAAAAACTATTTAAATAAACTTTAATTTTTTTCTTTTGAAGAAAATTGAATTTTTTAAAAGAAAAATGTGTCTTTGTATATTTCTTTATTATTTATTATTTTAATTTTTAATTAGATTTGAACAGATTCAATGTGATTTGTAGATATAATTCCAAGAATATATTTCCTTCCTCCTTTCCTTCCTCCATCCCTGCCTCTTTTTTTCTTTTTTAAAAATTTTATTTAAGTTATACAAGTTTCATGTATTTCATATATACAGATTTAGCAACATAGTGATACATCTTATCCTACCCTCCCTCCTGCCAGGCTCCAACCCTTCTTCCATCTCCGTCTCCCATTCCCACTCTTAATTTTTACAAAGATCTACTTTCAGTTTACTTAGTGATCATAAAGTTAACCCTACACTAAATAAAACAGTTAAACGAATAGTATACAGAAAAAAAAACCACTCTTCCTCAACAGAAGAGACAAGGGCTGTAAATAATCATCAAAACTCAAAATGTCCATTTCACTCCAATACGTTACATTTTAGGTACTCTATTAGTCACTTCAGATCAGGGAAAATATATAGTATCTGTCTTTTGGGGACTGGCTCAGTTCACTAAGTATAATGGTTTCCAGTTGCATCCATTTTGTTGCAAAAGACAGGATTTCATTTTTTTTCATTTGATTAGTACTCCATAGTGTATACATACCATAATTTCTTTATTCAGTCAACAGTTGATGGACATCTGGGTTGATTCCATCACTTAGCTATTGTGAATTGTGCTGCAATGAACATGAGGGTACAGATAACTCTTTCATATGCTGATTCTTGTTGGTTTGGGTAAATTCCCAAGAGTGAGATGGCTGGACAATATGGTAGTTCTATACCACATGATCAGATATACCAGATTTCTGAGGTATCTCCATACTGTCTTCCCACAGTGGCTGCAGCAGTTTACATTCCCACCAGCATTTGTTGCTTATTGATTTCCGTATGAGAGCCATTGTAAATGCGGTGAGATAAAACCTCATTGTGGTTTTCATTTGCACATCCTTGATGGCTACTGATTCTGAGCATTTTTTCAAGTGTCTGTTGGCCATTTGAATTTCTTCTCTCTTTTTTTTATTTAGTAAATATAAATTTCCAAAGTACAGTTTATGGATTACAATGGCTTCCCTCCCCCCCCATAATTTCCCTCCCACCCGCACCCCCACATCTAACACTCCCTCTCCCAATCCATTCACATAAAGATTCATTTTCAATTATCTTTATATACAGAAGATCGATTCTGTATATATTAAGTAAAGATTTCATCAGTTTGCACCCACACAGAAACACAAAGTGTAAAATACTGTTTCAGTACTAGTTATAGCATTACTTCAAATTGGACAACACATTAAGGACAGATCCCACATGAGATGTAAGTACACAGTGACTCCTGTTGCTGACTTAACAATTTGACACTCTTGTTTATGGCGTCAGTAATCTCCCTAGGCTCTAGTCATGAGTTGCCAAGGCCATGGAAGCCTTCAGGGTTCGCCGACTTTGATCTTATTCCGATAGGGTCATAGTCAAAGTGGAAGTTCTCTCCTCCCTTCAGAGAAAGGTACCTCCTTCTTTGATGGCCCGTTCTTTCTACTGGGATCTCACTCACAGAGATCTTTCATTTAGGTCTTCTTCTTTTTTTTCCCAGAATGTCTTGGATTTCCATGCCTACAATACTCTCATGGGCTTTTCAGCCGGGTCCGAATGCCTTAAGGGCTGATTCTGAGGCCAGAGTGCTATTTAGGACATCTGCCATTCTATGAGTCTGCTGTGTATCCCGCTTCCCATGTTGGCTCATTCTCTCCTTTTTAATTCTATCAATGATTATTAGCAGACACTAGTCTTCTTTGTGTGATCCCTTTGACTCTTAGACCTATCAGTGTGATCAATTGTGAACTGAAATTGATCACTTGGACTAGTGAGATGGCAGTGGTACATGCCACCTTGATGGGATTGTATTGGAATCCCTGGCACATTTCTGACTCCACCATTTGAGGCAAATCCGATTGAGCATGTCCCAAATTGTACATCTCCTCCCTTTCTTATTCCCACTCTTTTTTTTTTTTTGACAGGCAGAGTGGACAGTGAGAGAGAGAGACAGAGAGAAAGGTCTTCCTTTTGCTGTTGGTTCACCCTCCAGTGGCCACCGTGGCTGGCGTGCTGCGGCCGGCACACAGCGCTGATCCGAAGCCAGGAGCCAGGTGCTTCTCCTGGTCTCCCAAGGGGTGCAGGGCCCAAGGACTTGGGCCATCCTCCACTGCACTCCCCGACCACAGCAGAGAGCTGGCCTGGAAGAGAGGCAACCGGGACAGAATCTGGCACCCCAACTGGGACTAGAACCCAGTGTGCCGGTGCTGTAAGGTGGAGGATTAGCCTATTGAGCCATGGCGCCAGCCTCTTATTCCCACTCTTACATTTAACAGGGATCACTCTTCAGCTAAAATTTAAATACCCAAGAATATTGTGTGTTAATTACAGATTTCAACCAATAGTACTAGAACAAAAAAAATACTAAAATAGATAAAGTATTACATTGTACACCAACAGTCAGGACAAGAGGTGATCAAGTCACTGTCTCTCATAGCGTCCATTTCACTTCAACAGGTTTCCCTTTTGATGCTCAGTTAGTTGTCGCCAATCAGGGAGAACATATGATATTTGTCCCTATGGGACTGGCTTAATTCACTCAGCATAATGTTTTCCAGATTCCTCCATCTTGTTGCAAATGAACGGATTTCATTGTTTTTGACTGCTGTATAGTATTCTATAGAGTACATGTCCCATAATTTCTTTTTTCAAACTTTTATTTAATGAATATAAATTTCCAATGTACAGCTTATGGATTACAATAGCTTCCCCGCCCATAACACCCCTCCCACCCCCAACCCTCCTGTCTCCCGCTCCCTCTCCCCTTCCATTCACATCAAGATTCATTTTCTTTTTTTTTTTACTTAAAATTTTATTTAATGAATATAAATTTCCAAAGTACAGCTTATGGGTTACAATGGCTTCCCCCTCCCAAAACTTCCCTCCCACCCGCAACCCTCCCCTTTCCCGCTCCCTCTCCCCTTCCAATCACATCATGATTCATTTTCAATTCTCTTTATATACAGAAGATTAGTTTAGTATATATTACGTAATGATTTCAACAGTGTGCCACCATACAGCAACACATAGTGAAAAAAAAATACTGTTGGAGTACTAGTTATAGCATCAAAAAAGAGTGTACAGCACATTAAAGACAGAGATCCTACATAATATTTTTTAAAAAAAATAATTAATTTTCTAAGCCATTTCCAATTTAACACCAGGGGTTTTTTTTCATTTCCAATTATCTTTATATACAGAAATCGATGCAGTATATAATTAGTAAAGATCACATCAGTTTGTACCCACACAGAAACACAAAGTGTAAAATACTGTTTCAGTACTAGTTATAGCATCACTGCACATTAGATAACACATTAAGGACAGATCCCACATGGGATGTAAGTACACAGTGACTCCTGTTGCTGACTTAACAATTTGACACTCCTGTTCATAGCGTCAGTAATCTCCCTAGGCTCTAGTCATGAGTTGCCAGGGCTGTGGAAGCCTTTAGAGTTCGCTGACTTTGATCTTATTCTGATAGGGTCATAGTCAAAGTGGAAGTTCTCTCCTCCCTTCAGAGAAAGGTACTTCCTTCTTTGATGGCCCCATTCTTTCCACTGGGATCTCACTCACAGAGATCTTTCATTTAGGTCTTCTTCTTTTTTTTTCTTTTCCATGGTGTCTTGGCTTTCCATGCCTACAATACTCTCATGGGCTTTTCAGCCAGATCCGAATGCCTTAAGGGCCGATTCTGAGGCCAGAGTGTTGTTTGGACGCCTGCCATTCTATGAGTCTGCTGTGTATCCCATTTACCATGTTGGATCTTTCTCTCCCTTTTTGATTCTATCAGTTAGTATTAGCAGACACTTTTCTTGTTTGTGTGATCCCTTTGACTCTTAGATCTATCAGAGCCATCAGTTGTGAACTGAAATTAATCACTTGGACTAGTGAGATGGCATTGGTTCATGCCACCTTGATGGGATTGTATTGGAATCCCCTGGCACATTTCTAACTCCACCATTTGTGGCAAGTCAGATTGTGCATGTCCCAAATTGTACATCTCCTCCCTCTCTTTTTCCACTCTTAAATTTAACAGGGATCACTTTTCAGTTAAAATTTAAACACCTAAGAATAATTGTGTGTTAATTACAGAGTTCAACCACTAGTACTAGAACAACAACAACAACAACAACAAAAATACTAAAAAGGATAAAGTATTACATTGTACATCTGGAGCCAGGACAAGAGCTGATCATGTCATAGTTTCTTATAGTGTCCATTTCACTTCCACAGGTTTCCCCTTTGGTGCTCAGTTGTCGCCGATCAGGGAAAACAAATGAAATTTGTCTCTTTGGGACTGGCTTAATTCACTCAGCATGATGTTTTCCAGATTCCTCCATCTTGTTACAAATGACTGGGTTTCATTGTTTCTTACTGCTGTATAGTATTCTATGGAGTACATGTCCCATAATTTCTTTATCCAGTCTACTGTTGATGGGCATTTGGGTTGGTTCCAGGTCTTAGCTATTGTGAATTGAGCTGCAATAAACATTAATGTGCAGATGGCTTTTTATTAGCCAAATTAATTTCCTTTGGGTAAATTCCAAGGAGTGGGATGGCTGGGTTGTATGGTAGGGTTATGTTCAGGTTTCTGAGGAATCTCCAGACTGCCTTCCATAGTGGCTCAACCAGTTTGCATTCCCACCAACAGTGGGTTAGTGTCCCTTTTTCCCCACATCCTCTCCAGCATCTGTTGTTGGTAGATTTCTGAATGTGAGCCATTCTCACCGGGGTGAGGTGAAACTTCATTGTGGTTTTGATTTGCATTTCTCTGATGGCTAGTGATGTTGAACATTTTTTCATGTGTCTGTTGGCCATTTGGATTTCCTCTTTCGAAAAATGTCTATTGAGGTCCTTGGCCCATCTCTTCAGTGGGTTGTTTGTTCTGTTGTTATGGATTTTCTTGATTTCTTTGTAGATTCTGGTTATCTACCCTTTATCTGTAGTATAGTTTGCAAATATTTTTTCCCATTCTGACGGTTGCCTCTTCACTTTCCTGACTGTTTCTTTTGAAGTACAGAAACTTCTCATTTGATGCAATCCCAAATGTTAATTTTGGTTTTGACTGCCTGTGCTCCTGGGGTCTTTTCCAAGAAGTCTTTGCCTGTACCTATATCTTGCAGGGTTTCTCCAATGCTCTCTAATAATTTGATGGTTTCAGGTCATAGATTTATGTCTTTAATCCATGTTGAGTGAATTTTTGTGTAAGGTGAATGGTATGGGTCTTGCTTCAAGCTTATGCACATGGAAATTCAATTTTCCCAGCACCATTTATTGAATAGGCTGTCCTTATTTCAGGGATTAGTTTTGAATCTTTGATCAAATATAAGTTGGCTGTAGATGTTTGGATTGATTTCTGGTGTTTCTATTCTGTTCCATTGGTCTATCCTTCTGTTTCTGTACCAGTACCATGCTGTTTTGATAACAACTGCCCTGTAGTATGTCCTGAAATCTGATATTGTGATGCCTCCGGCTTTGTTTTTGTTGTACAAGATTGCTTTAGCTATTTGAGGTCTCCTGTGTCTCCATATGAATTTCAGCATCATTTTTTCCAGATCTGAGAAGAATGTCTTTGGTATCTTGATTGGTATTGCAATGAATGCATAAATTGCTTTTGGGAGAATGGACATTTTGATGATGTTGATTCTTCCAATCCATGAGCATGGAAGATTCCTCCATTTTTTGGTATCCTCTTCTATTTCTTTCTTTAAGGTTTTGTAGTTTTCATTGTAGAGATCTTTAATATCCTTGGTTAACTTTACTCCAAGGTATGTGATTGTTTTTGTAGCTATTGTGAATGGGATTGATCTTAGAAGTTCTTCCTGAGCCATGGCATTGCCTGTGTATACAAAGGCTGTTGATTTTTGTGCATTGATTTTATATCCTGCTACTTTGCCAAACTCTTCTATGAGTTCCAATAATCTCTTAGTAGAGTTCTTTGGGTCCCCTAAATAAAGAATCATATCATCTGCAAAGAGGGATAGTTTGAGTTCTTCCTTCCCAATTTGTATCCCTTTAATTTCTTTTTCTTGCCTGATAGCTCTGGCTAGAACTTCCATAACTATATTGAATAGCAGTGGTGAGAGTGGGCATCCCTGTCTGGTACCAGATCTTAGCGGAAATGCTTCCAACTTTTCCCCATTCAATAGGATGTTGGCTGTGGGTTTTTCATATATTGCTTTGATTGTATTGAGGAATGTTCCTTCCATACCCAGTTTGCTTAGAGTTTTCATCATGAAAGGGTGTTGTATTTTATCAAATGCTTTCTCTGCGTCTATTGAGAGAATCATATGGTTTTTCTTCTGCAGTCTGTTAATGTAGTGTATTACATTCATTGTTTTGCGAACGTTGAGCCATCGCTGCATACCAGGGATAAATCCCACTTGGTCTGGGTGGATGATCTTTCTGATGTGTTGTTGCATTCTATTGGTCAGAATTTTATTGAGTTTTTTTGCATCTATGTTCATCAGGGTTATTGGTCTGTAATTCTCTTTCAATGCTGCATCATTTTCCGGCTTAGGAATTAAAGTGATGCTGGCTTTATTGAAAGAATTTGGGAGGATTCCCTCTTTTTCGATTGTTTTGAATAATTTGAAAAGAATTGGAGTTAGTTCTTCTCTAAATGTCTGGTAGAACTCAGCAGTGAATCCATCTGGTCCTGGGCTTTTCTTTGTTGGGAGGGCCTTTATTACTGTTTTAATTTCTGTCTCAGTTATGGGTCTGTTTAGGTTTTCTGTGTCTTCCTGGCTTAATTTAGGTAGGTTGTATGTGTCCACGAATCTATCCATTTCTGATAGATTTCCCTGTTTGCTGGCATACAAGTCCTTGTAGTAATTTCTGATGATTCTTTTTATTTCTTCGGTGTCTGTTGTTACGTTTCCCTTTTCATCTCTGATCCTATTGATTTGGGTCTTTTCTCTTCTTTTTTTCGTGTGTAGGGCCAATGTGGTGTGAATTTTGTTTATTTTTTTCAAAAAACCATCTCCACGTTTGGCTGATTTTTTGTAATTTTTTTTGATTCAATCCTGTTGATTTCTTCTTTGATTTTAATTATTTCTCTTCGCCTACTGGGTTTGGGTTTGGTTTGCTGCATATTTTCTAGATCCTTGAGATAACTTGAAAGCTCATCTTTTGGTGCTTTTCCAATTTCTTGATGTAGGCACCTATTGATATAAACTTTCCTCTTAACACTGCTTTTGTTGTATCCCAGAGGTTTTGGTATGTTGTTCTTTTATCGTCATTTATTTCCAGAAAATGTTTGTTTTCTCTTTTAATTTCTTCTATGATCCATTGTTCATTCAGGAGCATGTTGTTCAATCTCCATGTGTTTGCACCTGCTCTGGGGCTTCCCGGGTTGCTAATTTCCAACTTCATTCCTTTTTTTTTTTTTTTTTTTTAGGGGCCTGGAATTTCTTTTTTTTTTTGTTTTTTAACTTTTACTTAATGAATATAAATTTCCAGTATACAGCTTATGGATTACAATGGCTTCCCCTTCCCATAATTTCCCTCCCACCCGCAACCCTCCCCTCTCCCGCTCCCTCTCCCCTTCCATTCACATTAAGATTCATTTTCAATTCTCTTTATATACAGAAGATCAATTTAGTATACATTAAGTAAAGATTTCAACAGTTTGCACCCACATAGAAACACAAAGTGAAACATACTGTTTGAGTACTAGTTATAGCATTAAATCAAAATGTACAGTACATTAAGGACAGAGATCCCACATCAGGAGCAAGCGCACAGTGGCTCCTGTTGTTGACCCAACAAATTGACACTCTAGTTTATGGTGCCAGTAACCACCCTAGGCTGTCATCATGAGTTGCCAAGGCTATGGAAGCCTTCCAAGTTTGCCGACTCTGATCATATTTAGACAAGGTCATAAAAGACAGGGTGAGGATAGTAACCAATGATCCTAAGAGTGGCATTTACCAGGTTTGAACAATTATACAGCATTAAGTGGGGAAGAGGACCATCAGTACACACAGGTTGGGAGTAGAGCCATTGGTGGTAGAGTAGAGGTTATGATTACAAAGGAATGAGGCCCAAGTGCGCTAGACAGGGTCTAGAACAAAGGACAGAGTCATTATTAGAGGAGCTAAGAAAGGTGCTGTCTAAGCTACAATTAAGTTTTCTGATTGAGAGGCAAATAGAACCTGACAGAAGGGGCTTGATAATAATCTGGTGGGCTTTAGGCCTTGTAAGTTAAGAGGCCCAGACCTATCTATCTCTTCACATGGGGTATATCCTAAGGGAGGTGTGCACCTCCTAGGGGAAGGCACTCTGTTGACTTTCATTACTTGGCTGGCCTGGGAGGAGAGCTGGCCAGGTAAAGGCAGGTGGCATCTCTAACAAGAAATTTACAGTTCTGCCTGCAATGTTGCTGACCCTACTTGACCATCCCCTCAGCTGCAGTGGTCACTTTGGAAGTTGGGCTGAGTGAAGGGCTTTTCAGCTTGGAGCCAATAAGATCTGTGGCTCTGACCTGGGCATCCTTCGACTCCAGGGCAGGTCCATTTCCAGTGATCCAACTCTTGGCAGAGCTGCCAGGGCTCTTCACAAGCTGACTTCTGCTGAAGCCCAGACTTACCACATTGAAAGCCACTGCAGTGGACTGGCCTGTTGGGTCTCCTTGAGGGCAGATCACCGTACAGATCAGCCATTAATAGGCCTGCCACCCATTGCTTCTGATGCCTAGCTTTCTTTTCCTCCTGGTTTTTGTTAAAGCAGACCAGAGGATGCAAGTCAAGGGAGTGCCCATGTCCCATCTCTAATCTTCGGTGGCCTGAACTACAAGTCTATAGTCACAGGCATGTTCTGTAGTAGTTTTTCTAAGGTAGACAATGCCCATGAGGAAAATTATATTCTCACTTTAAAACTTTCTTTCCCTTTGGTCTGAAAGGGAGGTTTTTTTTTTTTTCTACTTACTGTATACTTCGCTGATGGCGATGTGAATCTAGCTATGAGATTATTATTTAAGCTCTTATTTTGGCTATGCTATTACAGAAAAATGTTAGCCATCTCTTATAAGGTCTAAAGATTAAATTGTGCGTCCTACAGATTCCTTCATAATAGAATTAGTTCCCTACCTTGAAGAGAATAGAGAAATGAAAGAACAAGTTGGGCTTAGAATAGAGAAATGAGGGAGCAAGTCCTAGATCACCTGCTGACAATAGCAATATTACATGAATACTTAGCAAACCGTTTCAACCCTTAGATAAGAACTTAATAAAACATTTACCAGAAGGTCCAATGCCTTCTATAAATTTTAAGAATCATGTATTTGAAAACACCTCTTAAATATCTAAGATGGTGTAGTTTGTTTAACCAGTAAACTGAAGCACAACCATATAAAATGTTTTTAGTTTCTTTCTACCAACAAGTTTAAAACATATGATACACAGATTCAGGTCACACAAATTAAAATGTATCTTTGATTGATTTTAGCAGCTTAAATTTATGGACAATCTTATCTAAAAGCCATTTAAAATAAAACTCTTAATAAAATTTCCCCATGTGGACATACAATATGTACGCACATATAACATAGCATAATAGACCAATATCAAAATCCAAAATATCTGGTTGAACTAAGATTCCTTAAAATCATGACATAACATAGACCAAATTTGATCATTGTTACAAGGTGATTATTCAAGTCTTTGAAAATAAGCACATAGTTAAATAACCCATAGCTCTTAATAAAAATTCAGCTGTTTTTGAACAATTAGAATTTAACAGACATCAAGAGAACATAATAGATTACTTTAACACATTGCTCTAACAGTGCATCAGAGTTTAATTCTATGTCAAAGAGAAATTGAGCTTCCTGTGATCTTTTGCTGTGAGGTTTCCTTCCTTTACCTTCTTTCATATTGGTGACCATGTTTCTGTGTTTCTGTGTGTAACACATCTTTAAGCATCTTTTGCAGGGCAGGATGAGTGGCAACAAATTCTTTCAGTTTCTGTTTGCTATGAAAAGTCTTAATTTCACCTTCATTCACAAATGAGAGCTTTGCAGGATATAATATTCTGGGCTGGCAGTTTTTCTCTCTTAGTACCTGGGCTATGTCTCGCCATTCCCTTCTAGCTTGTAGGGTTTCTGATGAGAAGTCTGCTGTGAGTCTAATTGGAGATCCTCTAAGAGTAATCTGACATTTCTCTCTTGCACCTTTTAGAATCTTTTCTTTATGTTTCACTGTGGTGAGTTTGATTATGACGTGTCGTGGAGAGGATCTCTTTTGGTCATGTTTATTAGGGGTTCTATAAGCTTCCTGTACTAAGATGCCTCTGTCCTTCTCTAAACCTGGGAAATTTTCTGCTAGTATCTCACTGAAAATGCCTTCTAATCCTTTCTCTCTCTCCATGCCTTCAGGTACTCCTAGAACTAAATGTTGGGTTTTTTAATAGTATCCTGTAGATTCCCGACAATATTTTTTAGATTTCTAATTTCTTCTTCTTTTCTTTGGTTTGCCTGTTTCCTTTCCTGTTCTCTGTCTTCTAAGTCTGATATTCTCTCTTCTGCTTCGCCCATTCTGTTTTTAAGGCTCTCTAATGTGTTTGTCATTTGATCTATTGAACTCTTCATTTCATTATGATTTCTCGTCACAGTCACCATTTCTTGTTCCACTAGTTGTTTCATTTCATTTTGATTCCTCCTTAATATTTCACTTTCACGAGAGAGATTTTCTATCTTGTCCATGAAGGATTTCTGTAGTTCAAGAATTTGTTTTTGAGAACTTCTTAATGTTCTTATCAATATTTTGAGATCTGCTTCTTGCATTTCTTCTATCTCATCATCTTCATAATCTTGAGTTGGGGTGTCTTTTTCATTTGGGGGCGTCATAGTGTCTTCCTTGTTCTTGTTACCTCGGTTTTTGCGTTTGTTGTATGGCATGTTGGAGATATTTGGTTTCTTCACTGTGGTGTTTTTTTTTTTCTTGTTATACTATGACTCTAGATTAAGTGGACTGTCTGCTTTTGGTGGAGCCTTAGAGGCTTGAGATGGGTGTGGACTGAGAGCTGTGTTTGGTTCCTCAGGGTTGAGGGTGTGTCAAGATGACACTCCCAGGTTAGGTGTGGTAAATGTCTCTTTCTTTTGTTGATTCAAAAGGGAAGTAATTCCGCACAGCTGAATGTAATTGGAGGTAGTTAGCAGGCAAATGATATACCCACAGGAGCCAGAGATTGGGAGCTCTTTCCCAAGGACCACACAGGGAATCTCTGCTGCCCTCGGTGTGGGCTCCAATTCTCCTGCAGTCTCCCACTGGGTTGCCAAGTTAGATGCTAATCTCCAGTTATTTCACCCCTCCCCCCAGAGTCAGGTTTTTCTGCTAGGCTCAGGGCCGGTGCAGACCTGAGGTCGCCCTGCTTATGACGTATGTCCAAAATGGCGCCTGCTCTTTGTCTTGCTCACCCTTGAGGGGTGAGTGGAGAGAGAGAAACTCGTGTCCGTATCGGTCACTTTTTTTTTCCCTCTCTCTCTTCTAGTTAGCCTGGTGAACTTTTCCCCACGGAGTTTCAAGCCTCATTCCCTCTAGCCTCCTCTTTCCGCTTGCCCGCTGGTGTCTCGGGCTATGGAGGTTCGGCTCACCTCGCGTTCCAGCGCTGGTGCGTTGAGTCTGCTACTGGTGTCCCGAACTTGGGCTCCCACGCTCTCCACGCAGGTCCACTGTGAATCACTAGTTCCGGAAGAGTTTCCTCTGCTGTTTCTCCCCCTACTCTTCCTTGACCCTGCAGTATCTCCACTTTTATTAACCTGTGTCTTGCCGAAGAATATCAATGTGCTTCCTTCCTATTCCGCCATCTTGGATTTTCCCAACTTCATTCCTTTATGGTCTGAGAAGCTGCATGGTATGATTCTAATTCTCTTGAATTTGCTGAGACTTGCTTTATGGCCTAGTATGTGGTCAATCCTAGAGAAGATTCCATGTACTGCTGAGAAGAATGTAAAGTCCTTAGATGCAGGGTGAAATGTTCTGTAGATATCTGTTAGATCCATTTGGGCTATAGTGTCATTTAAATCTACTGTCTCCTTGTTGATCTTCTGTCCTGATGATCTGTCTATCTCTGAGAGTAGAGTATTGAAGTCCCCCAGTACTATTGTGTTGGGGTCTAAGTCTCCCTTTAAGTCCCTTAACAAGTCTTTTAAATAAGCTGGTGCCCTGTAATTAGGTGCATATACATTGATAATCGTTATATCTTCCTGTTGAATGGGTCCCTTAATCATTAAATAGTGCCCCTCTTTGTCTCTCCTGACAGTTTTTGTGGTAAAGTTTATGTTGTCCGATATTAAGATGGCTACTCCTGCTCGTTTTTCATTTCTGTTGGCATGGTATATATTTTTCCAGCCTTTCACTTTCAGACTGTATGCATCATTGTTGGAAAGATGAGTTTCTTGTAAGCAGCAAAAAGATGGGTTTTGTTCCTTAACCCAATCAGCCAATCGGTGTCTTTTAACTGGACAGTTCAAGCCATTAACATTCAATGTGACTATTGAGAAGGAGTAACTTTGCTCTGTCATTTGCCAAAGATTTTTTCTAATATATGGTTTGAGACTCCTGTGATCTTTTGCTGTGAGGTTTCCTTCCTTTACCTTCTTTCATATTGGTGACCGCGTTTCTGTGTTTCTGTATGTAAGACATCTTTAAGCATCCTTTGCAGGGCTGGACGAGTGGCGACAAATTCTTTCAATTTCTGTTTGCTGTGAAAGGTCTTTATTTCACCTTCTTTCACAAATGAGAGCTTTGCAGGATATAATATTCTGGGCTGGCAGTTTTTCTCTCTTAGTACCTGGGCTATATCTTTCCATTCTCTCTTAGCTTGTAGGGTTTCTGAAGAGAAGTCAGCTGTGAGTCTAATTAGAGATCCTCTGACAGTAATCTGGTGTTTCTCTCTTGTACATTTTAGGATCTTTTCTTTGTGTTTCACTGTGGTGAGTTTGATTACGATGTGTTGTGGTGAGGATCTCTTTTGATTGTGTTTATTAGGGGTTCTATGTGCTTCTTGTACTAGGATGTCTCTGTACTTCTCCAAACCTGGGAAATTTTCTGCTAGTATCTCACTAAAAAGGCCTTCTAATCCTTTCTCCCTCTCCATGCCTTCAGGAACTTCTAGAACCCGAATGTTGGTTTTTTAAATAGTAACCTGTAGATTCCTGACAGTATTTTTTAGATTTCTGATTTCTTCTTCTTGTCTTTGATTTGACTGTTTCCTTTCCTGTTCTCTGTCTTCTAATTCTGATATTCTCTCTTCTGCTTCACCCATTCTGTTTTTAAGGCTCTCTAATGTGTTTGTCATTTGATCTATTGAGTTCTTCATTTCATTGTGGCTTTTTGTCACTATCACAGTTTTATGTTCTACTAGTTGTTTCATTTCATTTTGATTCCTCCTTAATATTTCATTTTCACGAGAGAGATTTTCTATCTTGTCCATTAAGGATTTCTGTAGTTCAAGAATTTGTTTTTGAGAACTTCTTAATGTTCTTATCAATTTTTTGAGATCCGCTTCTTGCATTTCCTCTATCTCTTCATCTTCATAATCTTGGATTGGGGTGTCTTGTTCATTTGGGGGCATCATAGTGTCTTCCTTGCTCTTGTTACCTCGGTTTCTACGTTTGTTTTTTGGCATGTTGGAGATAATTTATGTTTTTTTTTTTGGCTGTGGTGTTATTTTTTCTCGTTATACTATGCCTCTAAGTGGGCTGTCTGCTTTGATGGATCCTTAGAGGCTGTGATGGGTGTGGCCAGAGAGCTCCGCTTGATTCTTCGGTTTTAAGGCTGTGGAAAAAGTGACTCACCCAGATTGTTCTCTCCTTTGCTCCTTGCTGGATTGCTCTCTCTCTTTCTCTCTCTTTTTTTTTTTGTGTGACTCAGTTGGGAAGTTATTCGGTACAGGTGAGTGGAATTGAGTCTAGTTGAAATCTGGCCTCTGTGAGTATTCGTTTGATCTACCCCTGGGACCACGCAAAGAGTTTATGCAGCCCTCAATGTGTTCTCAAGTTTCACCAAAGTTCCAAGTTACTGAGTTTGTGAACTTGTTGGCGGCGCTTTAGATATGTAAAATGGTGCCTGCTCTTTGTTTTGCTAGGTGAGTGAATCTGAGAGGCCTCTGCTTTTCCCCCCCCAATGTTTCGGGTTTCTGACGCCTTTGTCTTACCTCCCGCTTATTCCCGCACTGGTGAGATTCTGCGGCTCGGCTCCCGCGGTTGGTTTTCCTGCGGTGGGCTCCCTGTAGGTTCTCTCTGTCACATCCACTAGATCCAGAAGTGTTTCCTCTGCAGTTTTTTTCTTGAATCTTTTCCTGAGGCTACAGTAATTCCACTTTTATGAAACTTTATTTTCCCAAACTAAGACTCACATCCTCACTATCCGCCATCTTGGCTCCGCCCCCCTCTTCTGTACCATATTACACTGCTGCTTTCTTATTCCTCAGTTGGTATAACTGCAAAGAATGTTCTGCACTGATCCCTGGAGTTCCCCAGAACAACTGAGTTCCAATGGCCCATGGTATCAACTGATTTGAAAATGCAAATTTTATTGACTTTCTTTGCTTTTTTAATTTATGTGCCTACTTGCATATCATTGCTTATTGGAATTATTTCACAACAGACTACTTGTCCTTGAATTCTTATTTCAGGATCTGCTTTGTTGAGAAGAATGCAAACTGAGACAAAAGAGTAGCATGTGCTTGAAAATACTTAGAAACCATTGAAGTGATCTAGGAAAATCAATTCTCACACTATTTTTTCCTCTAAAAGAGAACTAGAAGTATAGGTTATCTCTTTGTATGTTGTTTTTCTTCTTTTTCTTGCCTTCTCATTCTTCCCTAGCAAATAAAGCAAAATTTCAGGATTTCAGGCAACAAGGTATGTTTTCCTGGGTGGCATGCTTCTTATGTGTTATGTTCATCTTATCCCTCGTACAAGGTACAGAAAAGTACATTATGTCACTTGGGTCAGATATTAGTAAGCAGAACCTCATCTGTATGTTTAAGTACATTAAAGCTCTCCTAGACAAGAACATTGTGATGCAATTATGTGTGTAGGGTGAGTATTTCATCACCATCCCACTTGCAATTTTGCCTCCTTTGCTGATTCTAGCACAAGATTGACTTTGGAATTTGGCCTCAAGTCCATAAGAGCTATTACTTTTTCAAGTTAAGTGAAGGTTATAATTGGTGGTAGTTTTATGTAGGTAAGGAAATCAAGCATTTTTCATGATGTGGACATTAGTGAGGAATTACCCATGTGGTCCAAACACCCACAATCTTGCTCTTTCCGGAAAACATAGCATAAGCTCAACCTGGAACACCCTTGACAGGTTTTCTTTTTTTTTCTACCTTATGATGTAGGTATTGAACAAGGGCTAGCATCAGCACACCACTGATAGTTTTCACTTTTAATCTGTTCATTTCCAAAGAGTCAATTCTAAAGGCATTCCAGTGCATGAAAGCTTAACAATGACTCCATTGTACAGTTTCACAAATCTAGTGAGCTTCTCAGCTTCTTAGAAGCCTTATCATATCACTCTACATTAATGGAGCCAGGGTTTCAGCTGTGTTAGTCTATCATAGGATGTCATGTTTCTCCTAAGGCTGTTATGGGGAAGAATATAACTGTACCAAATTTTGCCTGCATTCCATTTGACTTATGATAGCTGGCTTTCGTATTCCTTGGTATTGGTGTTTTTGAGTATATCTCATTGGTTAAAGTCAGTAATACCTAATGCTGGGAAGGGCTTTTTGGATGAGCATGTGTCATAAATCTACCAAGAATACCTAGGTGGATGTTCAACGATATCACCAGTCATTGATGTAGAATTTGTTAGCCCTCTGCATTTATAGGTAAACTCTCACCACTTTAAGTTACACAGTCTGGAAGGATTAGATAATGAAAATCAATGTTCCCTTTTCTTTTCTACACTTTGCTCCAAATCTAAAGATAAATGGGTAAAATTCTGGTTAATTTGTAACCTTTGCTCATTTCTAATCCTATGGTATACTTGTAACATGTAATGTGGCAGGAAAGAGAAAATTTAGTAGATATTTTGCGGAAATCTGAGAATATCTTTGAACAGAAACATTCAAAAAATCAATCTTCTGAACATGAGGGAAAATATTAATGGAAAATACAAATGAAAACACAGAATTGTAGCAATTTAACTTTGAAAGTGAAGCTGGAAGTCACTCAATTCAATGTCTTAACAGATGTGGAAATCTCTTAGCATTCTGTTCCAAAACAGAGTGGCATCTTTACCACTTCCTCATGGCAGCCCAGTAAGCCTCTGGATAGTACTAACAGAAAATAGAGTCTTTTTCATTTTAATTCACCTGAAGGTGATAGAAAAAAATCAAGTAAGCTGTTTGCTAACAAAATATTCCAAGACACTGTCTTCATGATGAGCAATTCATGCTAAACCAATTTCATTTCCTTCTGTGACAGAGTTGCAGGTTTTGAATAAAGAGGGGAGCAATCAATGTAAGACACATCTGGACTTCACTAAAGCTTTGGGTATCTGCAAGGCATTGCCATTAATGAGCCAGGGATATCAGGCCTGGACTGTACTATTACAAGTCTCAATGCAAGGGCACTCAATGCTTTCGGAGGAACCTGGGACAACATATACCAGAGACCACATAGGTTTGTTCCAGAGCTTTTAATTTTTTCCTGAAAGTTCTGGAATGAGGGAAATAAGAAAATACCATAGAAGATATCACATTGGGAAATAGGCCTGGGAAGGTGGGGGGGAAAGCTGAAAATTCCTTGCAAGGCAAGAGCAGAATCCAAGGTGACCTTGACCAATTAGAAAAATGGTCTGTCAAAGAAAGGCTGACATTTGATGTTCAACAGGGACAGTGCTGGGCAATCCATGTGCTCCCCAAATCCAAACCACATGAATACCTGCTGGGGAATGGCTGGTGAAACCATCATTCTGAATCACACCTTAAATAAATGGAAACAAGACAGGGCCATTGTTTAAAGGACTGGTATGGGCCTGCATTTTGTGAACAGGGCTATGATGTACAAAAGCCAGGACATAATTCTTCAGCCCTATATTCCACATCAATAGGGACTTTATTAGATACATTCAGGCATTCAGCATGTTGGTCTTTACATAAAACATGGACACAGAAGAGCTGGAGAAACTATCAAGGTAAAAAGAATAAAAAGCAGTCCTCCTGGAGAATATGGGAGAAAAGTTGAAATGACAAAATTCATTGGGAAACTCAGTTCTCACACCTCACTTGCCTTTCTTTCAGCTGAATTCTCCACATTCACTTGACTTTAATACCATGCTGCTTGTGTACTTCTATCTAAAGATGTCCCTGTACAGAGATAGTCATCAAAGTATTTCAAATTGAATTAAATTATTTCTATGTTTAGTCACATGTCATGTACATAAATCATATAAAATAAAACATTCATTCTAAATGATATTCCTTATCCATAACACTATCATTACAACAATTACACTGATAACTAATCTGGGTTGGTTGACAATAGGTGCGTTACACTGAATGGGATTTACTTTAAAATCTGAGTTCTTCTATGTCAAAATCAAGTTAATATAAGAATGTTGTGAGGAGGAATATGATTAACGGTAATGTGTGAGTTGTCTAAGATTTGTGAGGAATCTCCAGAAGGATTCACAGAATAAAGAAAAGAAGGATGTAGCATTATGGTTATCTCTAAGTGGTGACATGGTATCATGTTTGAAAATGATTGCTTGTTTTGCTAATAATTCTCCTTAATTAATTTGCATGAATGTGTCTAGAGGATCTTGTATATTACCTGATACAAGCTAGATGCCAGACACATGCTACTTACTGTTTTGTAAATCTGGAACATTTGCTAAATTAAACTAATCATACTGGCATTGATTTCCTTGACATAGCATTGGAATTTCATGCCGTGTTCTGAATTCTGCTGAAAACTACTGTAATTATTTCCCCATGTACTCTCCAAAGAATAGTGTTTGATGACTATACAATCTAGTCCTTGAGAACTGTTCAACTTGAAAATCTACTGAAGCTAAGGTTGTGTAAGTCAACTTGAGGGAACCCCACCATCAGTTGTTTTCAAACAATGGAAGTACATCCACACAACAGAATACTATTCAGCCCTAAAAAATCATGAAATCTTATCATTTGCAACAACTTGGGTGGAATAGGAGGTCATTATGTTAAGTGAGGTAAGCCAAGAATAGAAAGATGAGTATCATCTGATCTCACTCATATGTTGAGTCAAACAACATAATCTATGATATGTTAGAAGTAGAATGCTGGTTAACAGAGGCTGGGGGAAAGAAGTGGGGAGAAAGGGATAGGGAAAGGCTGATTAAGGGGTACTAGGTTGCAGTTAGACAGAAGTAAGAAGTTCTGGGGTTCTATTATACAGTAGGGTGACTACAGACAATGCTAATGTAATATACATTCTTTTATAAAAAAAAACAGAAAGATATGATTGTGGGATGTTTTCTCCATAAAGAAATGTTAAATGTTTGAGGAGATAGTCATATTAACCCTGGCTGAATAGTATACAATGTATGCACGATTAAAACATCATCTAGTATCCCATAAATATTTATGATTTTTATATTTCTGTTAATTTTTTAAAAAGTAAAACCACTAAAAATAACAGTAATCAATACCTTCTTCACAGTTCTAATATTAGAAGATAGTAGAAATTCTGCATATAGCAATGATTCTTAACTAAACTGCAAATTTTCTGATATTTTTATAACTAGCTGGAGCTATCTTGGATACCTATTGATAACTGTAATAATGGAAAACAATAAGATAAATTTTAGTTGTAATTTTTAAAGTTGAATGCTTAGTAAGGCAAATTTCAAATAGGTTGAGTCTCTTAGTTTTATTTAAATTTGGATTTTGTGAAGTTGTTTGTGCATGTAAATGAGTGTGCAACAAATAATTGTAGATGTAAATGGCCAATCAGTGAGGAAAGACTTTTTATCTATTACCACATCCGTCCAGATCTGGGATACTGGGTGAAATTCAACTCAGTTTATTCCCAGGAAAAATCAAATGCCTTGATCAGTTGTGGCAATATGCTCTGCCAAAAAGCTCTGAATAAGGAATCAAAGGAGGGGCATCCCATTCTTGACATGCCACTCCATTCTGAGACAAGAAGCAAAATCTTCAGGTGACTATATTCTCAAATGCTTGTAATTGATCATGGTCCCAAGAAAATTCTAGGAATGAGTGTAACATTAAAAAAAAATTTTATAAAGATATCTTTTTTTAATTTGACAGGTAGAGCTATAGACAGTGAGAGAGAGAGAGAGAGAGAAAGATATTCCCTCTGCTGGTTCACTCCCCAAATGGCCGCCACGGCTGGTGCTGCACCGATCCGAAGCCAGGAGCCAGGTTTCCCATGCGGGTGCAGGGGCCCAAGCACTTGGACCATCCTCCACTGCCTTCCTGTGCCACAGCAGAGAGCTGGACTGGAAGAGGAGCAACTGGGACTAGAACCCAGTGCCCATATCAGATGCCAGCACTGCAGAAGGAGGATTAACCAAGTGAGCCACGGCGCTGGCCCTGCAAAGATATCTTAATGAACATTTGCAGGGTCTTAGTCCACCCCTACAGGATGGACTGGGTCCGAGGAAAGGTGAGTGCGCCGCTCGCCCGTTCCCCAGCCTCCCGACCCCGGAGACAGTCAGATGCAGCGGGGAGCCAAGTCTAGCAGCAAGAACTCATTTACTTTGTGTGTAATAGAACCTTTTTTTAAAATTTTTTTTATTATTATTATTTTTTGACAGGCAGAGTGGACAGTGAGAGAGAGAGAGAGACAGAGAGAAAGGTCTTCCTTGGCCGTTGGTTCACCCTCCAATGGCCGCCGCGGTAGGCGCGCTGCGGCCGGCGCACCGCGCTGATCCGATGGCAGGAGCCAGGTGCCTATCCTGGTCTCCCATGGGGTGCAGGACCCAAGCACTTGAGCCATCCTCCACTGCACTCCCTGGCCACAGCAGAGAGCTGGCCTGGAAGAGGGGCAACCGGGACAGAACCGGCGCCCCGACCGGGACTAGAACCCGGTGTGCCAGCGCCGCAAGGCGGAGGATTAGCCTAGTGAGCCGTGGCGCCGGCTATAATAGAACCTTTTATAGCACAAAACTGCAGAGTCATTGGGGCAGGGCTAAGGACCAACCAATCACTTAAAAAATCACCTTATGGGGGGATTTCTATAGGACTAGCCATATGTCTATACACTTGTTACTAGTTTTGTTACCTCCCCTGATGTTGCACAGCCAATTAGTTTTAGTGATAAACAACTTTGGATTCCACCCATCTTACTTCCTCTGGGCGCCATCTTACTCGGCTCTGCACGGCTCCATTCTGTGCAGCTTGGGCGGGGGCACCCGGGGGCAGCTGCACATGTGGAGCCCCCTGGCCTGGCCTGGCCGTGCCATGGCTGTGCTCATGCCCCACAAACATTCTCGAAAGGAAGCATCTCATAATGGAATTTCCCTTTGCAACAATTAGGGTGAATGCTCATCCAAGCTCCCCTGGACCATCCTAGCTTAAGAACTGAAAGTTTTGCCTTCCTAGAAATTCCTCAATCCCAGGGAAACAAGGATGGTTGGTGACACTATTGTAGTCTGATTAACTAACACTAGCCAGTTGTGTGGCCCTGGTCACTTCTCTCCAGGCGTCAGTTTTCACATCTGTGAAACACAGTAACTTAGATTGGCCCCTCTAAGTTCCTTCACAAATGTTTTCATGATTATATGGAAGTGAATCCTCTGGGCTGGACTCTGGATTTTAGTTGTCACTGATATCGTACTCCATAACCACAAAAGGTCTCCAAACAAACACTTGTATGTTCCTTGAATAAGCAGTTAGGCCTTTGTGAAGCAGGCTTTTATGCTGAATTGTCCATGAAGCTACTTTTATTTGAACCCATACCACTTTCTTAAGGTAATAGAATATTGCTATTCATTTTGTAAAGTATTATACCCACCTTGCAGTCTAAACTTGGGGGCTTTTTTTGTCCAACTTTTAAAGGATCTGGAGCAGGTACTGTGGGACAGCCCTTAAACCACCACTGAGATGTCAGCATTTCATATCTGAGTGCCTGGCTTCTAATCCTGCCTTCACTTCTGATCTAGCTTCTTGCTATTGCACACCTGAGGATGCAGCAGGTGATGTCTCAATTAGTTGGGTCCCTACCAAAGATACGGGAGACTTAGATGCAGATCTGGAACCCTATCTCTGGCTTGACCCAGCCCTGGCTGTTGCAGGCATTCGGGAAAGTGAACTAGCAGATGGAAAATCTTTCTCTCCCTCTGTCATTCTGCTTTTTAAATTAAAAAGAATAAATAAATGAGTAAATACAGTTTAAAGAATTTTCCCTAGTTATTTGACATGCAGCTTTGGTGAAAAAGGCCATGTTCCTATTTCCTTGAATTCAGAACATGCTGCCCCAAATATGATGCTTTGGCTCATTGAATATTTGGAGCTGAAGAAATTTGAAAAATAGCAGGTACAAAAAGAATTCTCTGATGTCTGTATTCTCTGAATCAGGTCATAGGACCCATATGTGAGAGGTGTTCTCCTTCTACATAGAAGAAAGGATCATTATCTGCAAATATGGACAGACATCAAGAGGATTGTGAATGCACAGTTCTTGCTAAATTTCCCCAGTTTATCACACTTAGCTCATACCGCTTATTTGATCCTATTTCCCTACAAATTTCTACTCTATCAAATCTAGTATAAAAACACTCAGGCTAGCCTGTTTCTTCTGGTCTTCATTTCCATTTGAAGGCTTCCATGTTACATAAAACTTATGTTATTAAAATTTATAAGCTTTTCTCCTTATAATCTTTGCCAGTTTTAACTTTCAGGCCCAGCTATGGATCCTAACAGTGGACCCTGCATTTTCAAGTTTATCCAATCCCCTTTCACCTTTTTAATGCATCCATATAATTGGCCTTCACATCGTTTCAGTAGCCCTTCTTTGTACTTTTCCAGCTATGTCATGTCTCTCTGGAGTCATGGAGACCTGGCAGTCTGTGTTCTAATGAAGGGATGTGGGAGTAGTGTCTGACATGGCTGCATGCATTTTGTTAATCTTTACTGTCTAAGGTTTTGCAGTGAGCCTAAAGTTTTAGAGCATTTTGCATAATTTCTAGGTGTTTCTTTTTGGAAGCAGTATTATGTGTGGTGGGAATGGCTCACCCATTTGATTTCTGGTCCTGATTTTGCTGCCTATCACCTACATGTTTTTAGGAAAGTTAGTCAACCTCTTGAGTGTAAGGCAAGGACAAAGGGGCAGGGAAAACACTTGTTTGCTGCTGCAGTCCTTGCTGTCTGGTTTATAGTATGTAGTTGATGAATTAGTGATGAATGAACAAAATGTTCTCTGAGACTCTTCCTAGTCTATAAATTGGGATAATTATGTCTACCTGTAAGGGCTGTTGTGGGGATTAGATGAGATTATGTAATAGAAAGTACCCCAGACCATCTGGCTCATGCCCCTTGCCAGGTATTCTCATTTACCAATTTAGTTCCTTCTCTACTGTCACCCCATTTCTCCAACTTTCTAAAGCACACTGCATACATGCATTCTTACCTTCCTGATCTTTCCATTTTGGGTTCTTCTCTTATTCCTGTGTACTTTCACAGACTTCTAGAATATTATTTCACTCTGTTTTATGTTACAGGTGGTTGTACTAGTTATTAAGTTAATATCTCTTAACCCTAATCTTGACCTTCTGTATTCTGTTTCAAGGTGCTAGTCCTGCGACTCTCAAGCCATGCTTCTGCTCAGATATCTGGCTCCTTTGCCAATAGAGGTGGCAAGAGGGAGACTACAAAGCTGGACAAGAGTGAAAGGACTTAGCCTTTTATGTTTGCTCTCTGTGTGTTCCCTACTTGGTTGCTAATCCTGAGAGCATCACCCCACTTCACTTCTTAACCCCAGCAGTAGTTGTACCTTATTGTGGCAGTAGCTAATTCTAGCTTCTAGCTTTTCCAAAGGCCATAAAATAAGCTTCATTGTATCCCACCTCACCTCCTCTTCACCTTATTCACCCTCTACCAGCTAACATTCCTTCCTCAAGGATTTGGATCTCAAACCCATAGGACCCCTCCTCTGAGCTCTGAGTTATCGGCTCAGCTGAGCAGTTATAACTCCTCAGAAGTCTCAGCTTCAGATCTATGGAACATCCTTCCAAGCTTCTGAGTTTCAACAATTTCAATCTCTTACCATTGTGTCCCCAAACCTAGGGGTCGTGGGTGGTAGCTGCTTCTTTCTGCAGTCACTGCCTCTGTGCTACGTCAGAGTCCTGTGTTCTCATTTCAGTCATCTAAGCAACAACTTTTATCCTAGTTAGAAATTTTTTATATTAGGTTCTCTCTGTTCAAATAACTGATGTGGGGGCTGGTAACATGGTGCAGCAGGTTAAGCAGCCACTTGTAATACCAGTATCCTGTATCTGAATGTTGATTTGACTCCCTGAGTGTTTCACTTCTAATCCAACATCCTGCTAATGTGCTGAAAAAAAAAAACAGAAGAAAATGGCTCAACTTCTTGGTTCCATGCTACCCATGTGGGAGAATAGGAGAGCATTCCTGGCTCCTGGCCTTAATCTGACCCAGATATGACTGTTGTGGCTATTTGGGGAGTGAATTGGTAGAAACAAGATTTCTGTCTTTGTTTCTCTGACTTTCAAATCAATAAATCATTAAATCTTAAAGTCAATAAATCATTAAATATTAAAAACTTATGTGATCTCTGCCTCACCCTGGATCCGCACCATTCCAAGGGGCTTGGTGACAGGAACAGCTCACCATTCTCCTTGAGCTTCTTGAGTGCAGGCCCTGTCTTATTCATCTTCATCTCATTGCTCCGAACTTCTCTCATATAACCATACGTTGCACAATACCTTACATAGCATTGAGTATTTAAGAAACATTTGTTAATCTTGTGATTTATTTGAATGAACTAATTTGGTAAACCCAAATAGCATGTCTTATTCTGAGTCACGAATAACTGTTTTTTCCTTATCACACTAGCAAACTTAAGGATGTGGAAGTAAATCATTGAACTGAAGTTTGTCAACTAATGAACTGAAGCCATCTGATTTTCTCAAAGTGTGGTCTTGGCACCACTTGTATCACAATCTTATTTTTTTTTTAAAGTAGCTCCCAGATGATTCTTAGAAACAGTATAAACTTTCAGATAGTTTTAACAACTCAAGATCCATTTGTATGGAATACTTTCATAGCTCTGGGTCTGTTCATAATCATTTTCCTTACTTTTGAATACCCTAATTACCTCATCTCCTTTCTTTGGGCTCTCCCTTACATCCAAGACAAGATCCAGATCCATCTCACATCTCTACATTATGGCACTCACTGCACTGGGTTATCTGTGTATAATACTTAGCTTGCCTTTCTTTTTTTTTTAACTTTTATTTAATGAATATAAATTTCCAGTATACAGCTTATGGATTACAATGGCTTCCCCTTGCCATAATTTCCCTCCCACCCGCAACCCTCCCCTCTCCCGCTCCCTCTCCCCTTCCATTCACATTAAGATTCATTTTCAATTCTCTTTATATACAGAAGATCAATTTAGTATACATTAAGTAAAGATTTCAACAGTTTGCACCCACATAGAAACACAAAGTGAAACATACTGTTTGAGTACTAGTTATAGCATTACATCAAAATGTACAGTACATTAAGGACAGAGATCCCACATCAGGAGCAAGCGCACAGTGGCTCCTGTTGTTGACCCAACAAATTAACACTCTAGTTTATGGCGCCAGTAACCACCCTAGGCTCTCGTCATGAGGTGCCAAGGCTATGGAAGCCTTCCAAGTTCCCCGACTCTGATCATATTTAGACAAGGTCATAAAAGACAGGGTGAGGATAGTAACCAATGATCCTAAGAGTGGCATTTACCAGGTCTGAACAATTATACAGCATTAAGTGGGGAAGAGGACCATCAGTACACACAGGTTGGGAGTAGAGCCATTGGTGGTAGAGTAGAGGTTATGATTACAAAGGAATGAGGCCCAAGTGCGCTAGACAGGGTCTAGAACAAAGGACAGAGTCATTATTAGAGGAGCTAAGAAAGGTGCTGTCTAAGCTACAATTAAGTTTTCTGATTGAGAGGCAAATAGAACCTGATAGAAGGGGCTTGATAATAATCTGGTGGGCTTTAGGCCTTGTAAGTTAAGAGGCCCAGACCTATCTATCTCTTCACATGGGGTATATCCTAAGGGAGGTCTGTTGACTTTCATTACTTGGCTGGCCTGGGAGGAGAGCTGGCCAGGTAAAGGCAGGTGGCATCTCTAACAAGAAATTTACAGTTCTGCCTGCAATGTTGCTGACCCTACTTGACCATCCCCTCAGCTGCAGTGGTCACTTTGGAAGTTGGGCTGAGTGAACGGCTTTTCAGCTTGGAGCCAATAAGATCTGTGGCTCTGACCTGGGCATCCTTCGACTCCAGGGCAGGTCCATTTCCAGTGACCCAACTCTTGGCAGAGCTGCCAGGGCTCTTCACAAGCTGACTTCTGCTGAAGCCCAGACTTACCACATTGAAAGCCACTGCAGTGGACTGGCCTGTTGGGTCTCCTTGAGGGCAGATCACCGTACAGATCAGCCATTAATAGGCCTGCCACCCATTGCTTCTGATGCCTAGCTTTCTTTTCCTCCTGGTTTTTGTTAAAGCAGACCAGAGGATGCAAGTCAAGGGAGTGCCCATGTCCCATCTCTAATCTTCGGTGGCCTGAACTACAAGTCTATAGTCACAGGCATGTTCTGTAGTAGTTTTTCTAAGGTAGACAATGCCCATGAGGAAAATTATATTCTCACTTTAAAACTTTCTTTCCCTTTGGTCTGAAAGGGAGGTTTTTTTTTTTTCTACTTACTGTATACTTCGCTGATGGCGATGTGAATCTAGCTATGAGATTATTATTTAAGCTCTTATTTTGGCTATGCTATTACAGAAAAATGTTAGCCATCTCTTATAAGGTCTAAAGATTAAATTGTGCGTCCTACAGATTCCTTCATAATAGAATTAGTTTCCTACCTTGAAGAGAATAGAGAAATGAAAGAACAAGTTGGGCTTAGAATAGAGAAATGAGGGAGCAAGTCCTAGATCACTTGCTGACAATAGCAATATTATATGAATACTTAGCAAACCGTTTCAACCCTTAGATAAGAACTTAATAAAACATTTACCAGAAGGTCCAATGCCTTCTATAAATTTTAAGAATCATGTATTTGAAAACACGTCTTAAATATCTAACATGGTGTAGTTTGTTTAACCAGTAAACTTAAGCACAACCATATAAAATGTTTTTAGTTTCTTTCTACCAACAAGTTTAAAACATATGATACACAGATTCAGGTCACACAAATTAAAATGTATCTTTGATTGATTTTAGCAGCTTAAATTTATGGACAATCTTATCTAAAAGCCATTTAAAATAAAACTCTTTTTTTTTTTTGACCACACATTTATTTTTTTTTTATTTTTTTTTAACTTTTATTTAATGAATATAAATTTCCAGTGTACAGCTTATGTATTACAATGGCTTCCCCCCCCATAACTTCCCTCCCACCCGCAACCCTCCCCTCTCCCGCTCCCTCTCCCCTTCCATTTGCATCAAGATTCATTTTCAATTCTCTTTATATACAGAAGATCAATTTAGTATAAAGATTTCAACAGTTTGCACCCACATAGAAACACAAAGTGAAACATACTGTTGGAGTACTAGTTATAGCATTAAATCACAATGTACAGCACATTAAGGACAGAGATCCCACATGAGGAGCAAGTGCACAGTGGCTCCTGTTGTTGACCCAACAAATTGACACTCTAGTTTATGGCGCCAGTAACCATCCTAGGCTGTCGTCATGAGTTGCCAAGGCTATGGAAGCCTTCCAAGTTTGCCGACTCTGATCATATTTAGACAAGGTCATAAAAGACAGAGTGAGGATAGTAACCAATGATCCTAAGAGTGGCATTTACCAGGTTTGAACAATTATACAGCATTAAGTGGGGAAGAGGACCATCAGTACACACATGTTGGGAGTAGAGCCATTGGTGGTAGAGTAAAGGTTATGATTACAAAGGAATGAGGCCCAAGTGCACTAGACAGGGCCTAGAACAAAGGACAGAGTCATTATTAGAGGAGCTAAGAAAGGTGCTGTCTAAGCTACAATGAAGTTTTCTGATTGAGAGGCAAATAGAACCTGATAGAAGGGGCTTGATAATAATCTGCAAGAGAGAAACGTCAGATCACTCTTAGAGGATCTCCAATTAGACTCACAGCAGACTTCTCATCAGAAACCCTACAAGCTAGAAGGGAATGGCGAGACATAGCCCAGGTACTAAGAGAGAAAAACTGCCAGCCCAGAATACTATATCCTGCAAAGCTCTCATTTGTGAATGAAGGTGAAATTAAGACTTTTCATAGCAAACAGAAACTGAAAGAATTTGTTGCCACTCATCCTGCCCTGCAAAAGATGCTTAAAGATGTGTTACACACAGAAACACAGAAACATGGTCACCAGTATGAAAGAAGGTAAAGGAAGGAAACCTCACAGCAAAAGATCACAGGAAGCTCAATTTCTCTTTGACATAGAATTAAACTCTGAAGCTCTGTTAAAGCAATGTGTTAAAGTAATCTATTATGTTCTCTTGATGTCTGTTAAATTCTAATTGTTCAAAAACAGCTGAATTTTTATTAAGAGCTATGGGTTATTTAAATATGTGCTTTTTTCAAAAATTTGAATAATCACCTTGTAACAATGATCAAATTTGGTCTATGTTATGTCATGATTTTAAGAAATCTTATTTCAACCAGATATTTTGGAGACATGATAGTTATCTTAATGAGAAAGCCCCAGAGGCTTAAAGGGTTAAATACTTGTAAAATCCTACAGGTGCTTTCAAAAATACTGTGAAGTAAGCAAGTGCCTCTTGTTGGTTGATGAGTTTATAATTTTAAATTGTCAGCAAGCGATCTAGGACTTGCCCCCTCATTTCTCTATTCTAAGCCCAACTTGTTCTTTCATTTCTCTATTCTCTTCAAGGTAGGAAACTAACTCTATTATGAAGGAATCTGTAGGATGCACAATTTAATCTTTAGACCTTATAAAAGAGATGGCTAACATTTTTCTGCAATAGCATAGCCAAAATAAGAACTCAAATAATAATTTCATAGCTAGATTCACTTTGCCATCAGCGAAGTATACAGTAAGTAGAAAAAACCTCCCTTTCAGACCAAAGGGAAAGAAAGTTTTAAAGTGAGAATATAATTTTCCTCATGGGCATTGTCTACCTTAGAAAAACTACTACAGAACATGCCTGTGACTATAGACTTGTAGTTCAGGCCACCGAAGTTTAGAGATGGGACTTGGGCACTCCCTTGACTTGCATCCTCTGGTCGGCTTTAACACAAACCAGGAGGAAAAGAAAGCTCGGCATCAGAAGCAATGGGTGGCAGGCCTATTAATGGCTGATCTGTACAGTGATCTGCCCTCAAGAAGACCCAACGGGCCAGTCCACTGCAGTGGCTTTCAATGTGGTAAGCCTGGGCTTCAGCAGAAGTCAGCTTGTGAAGAGCCCTGGCAGCTCTGCCAAGAGTTGGATCACTGGAAATGGACCTGCCCTGGAGTCGAAGGATGCCCAGGTCAGAGCCACAGATCTTATTGGCTCTAAGCTGAAAAGCCCTTCACTCAGCCCAACTTCCAAAGTGACCACTGCAGCTGAGGGGATGGTCAAGTAGGGTCAGCAACATTGCAGGCAGAACTGTACATTTCTTGTTAGAGATGCCACCTGCCTTTACCTGGCCAGCACTCCTCCCAGGCCAGCCAAGTAATGAAAGTCAACAGAGTGCCTTCCCCTAGGAGGTTCACACCTCCCTTAGGATATACCCCATGTGAAGAGATAGATAGGTCTGGGCCTCTGAATTTACAAGGCCTGAAGCCCACCAGATTATTATAAAATAAAACTCTTAATAAAATTTCCCCATGTGGACATTCAATATGTACGTACATATAACATAGCATAATAGACCAATATCAAAATCCAAAATATCTGGTTGAACTAAGATTCCTTAAAATCATGACATAACATAGACCAAATTTGATCATTGTTACAAGGTGATTATTCAAGTCTTTGAAAATAGGCACATAGTTAAATAACCCATAGCTCTTAATAAAAATTCAGCAGTTTTTGAACAATTAGAATTTAACAGACATCAAGAGAACATAATAGATTACTTTAACACACTGCTCTAACAGTGCATGAGTTTAATTCTATGTCAAAGAGAAATTGAGCTTCCTGTGATCTTTTGCTGTGAGGTTTCCTTCCTTTACCTTCTTTCATATTGGTGACCATGTTTCTGTGTTTCTGTGTGTAACACATCTTTAAGCATCTTTTGCAGGGCAGGATGAGTGGCAACAAATTCTTTCAGTTTCTGTTTGCTATGAAAAGTCTTAATTTCACCTTCATTCACAAATGAGAGCTTTGCAGGATATAGTATTCTGGGCTGGCAGTTTTTCTCTCTTAGTACCTGGGCTATGTCTCGCCATTCCCTTCTAGCTTGTAGGGTTTCTGATGAGAAGTCTGCTGTGAGTCTAATTGGAGATCCTCTGAGAGTAATCTGACGATTCTCTCTTGCACCTTTTAGAATCTTTTCTTTATGTTTCACTGTGGTGAGTTTGATTATGACGTGTCGTGGTGAGGATCTCTTTTGGTCATGTTTATTAGGGGTTCTATAAGCTTCCTGTACTAAGATGCCTCTGTCCTCCAAACCTGGGAAATTTTCTGCTAGTATCTCACTGAAAATGCCTTCTAATCCTTTCTCCCTCTCCATGCCTTCAGGAACTCCTAGAACCCGAATGTTGGTTTTTTTAATAGTATCCTGTAGATTCCCGACAATATTTTTTAGATTTCTAATTTCTTCTTCTTTTCTTTGGTTTGCCTGTTTCCTTTCCTGTTCTCTGTCTTCTAAGTCTGATATTCTCTCTTCTGCTTCACCCATTCTGTTTTTAAGGCTCTCTAATGTGTTTGTCATTTGATCTATTGAATTCTTCATTTCATTATGATTTCTCGTCACAGTCACCATTTCTTGTTCCACTAGTTGTTTCATTTCATTTTGATTCCTCCTTAATATTTCACTTTCACGAGAGAGATTTTCTATCTTGTCCATGAAGGATTTCTGTAGTTCAAGAATTTGTTTTTGAGAACTTCTTAATGTTCTTATCAATTTTTTGAGATCCGCTTCTTGCATTTCTTCTATCTCATCATCTTCATAATCTTGAGTTGGGGTGTCTTTTTCATTTGGGGGCGTCATAGTGTCTTCCTTGTTCTTGTTACCTCGGTTTTTGCGTTTGTTGTATGGCATGTTGGAGATATTTGGTTTCTTCACTGTGGTATTTTTTTTTCTTGTTATACTATGACTCTATATTAAGTGGACTGTCTGCTTTTAGTAGAGCCTTAGAGGCTTGAGATGGGTGTGGACTGAGAGCTGTGTTTGGTTCCTCAGGGTTGAGGGTGTGTCAAGATGACACTCCCAGGTTAGGTGTGGTAAATGTCTCTTTCTTTTGTTGATTCAAAAGGGAAGTAATTCCGCACAGCTGAATGTAATTGGAGGTAGTTAGCAGGCAAATGATATACCCACAGGAGCCAGAGATTGGAAGCTCTTTCCCAAGGACCACACAGGGAATCTCTGCTGCCCTCGGTGTGGGCTCCAATTCTCCTGCAGTCTCCCACTGGGTTGCCAAGTTAGATGCTAATCTCCAGTTATTTCACCCCTCCCCCCAGAGTCAGGTTTTTCTGCTAGGCTCAGGGCCGGTGCAGACCCGAGGTCGCCCTGCTTATGACGTATGTCCAAAATGGCGCCTGCTCTTTGTCTTGCTCACCCTTGAGGGGTGAGCAGAGAGAGAGAAACTCGTGTCCGTTTCGGTCACTTTTTTTTTTCCCTCTCTCTCTTCTAGTTAGCCTGGTGAACTTTTCCCCACGGAGTTTCAAGCCTCGTTCCCTCTAGCCTCCTCTTTCCACTTGCCCGCTGGTGTCTCGGGCTATGGAGGTTCGGCTCACCTCGCGTTCCAGCGCTGGTGCGTTGAGTCTGCTGCTGGTGTCCCGAACTTGGGCTCCCACGCTCTCCACGCAGGTCCACTGTGAATCACTAGTTCCGGAAGAGTTTCCTCTGCTGTTTCTTCCCCTACTCTTCCTTGACCCTGCAGTATCTCCACTTTTATTAACCTGTGTCTTGCCGAAGAATATCAATGTGCTCCCTTCCTATTCCGCCATCTTGGATCTCCGTCTAGCTTGCCTTTCTTGAGGATGGTGATTGGACCCTGCATTTCTACCCATCTAAAGAATGTATATAGTAGGATTGGATTGGTTTAAGGAACAAATTAATAAATTATTAGTACTATCAATGTTCATGGAGATTTCACTATACATACTTATTTACAGAAATATTAAATAAAGTCTTATTGCTGATACTGGACTTATACCACTGTCCCTTCTAAACTATTTGTCCTTATTTTTTAAACATTCTAATTTTTTAATAGTTTCTGGTAATTTGCATTTGCAATACAGATATCCTTTCCTCCAATACCTTGGCAAACAAAAGGCAGTCTGCACCTTAATGTTTATTGCTGCTCAATTCACAGTAGCTAAGACCTGGAATCAACCTAAATGCCCATCAACAGTAGACTGGATAAAGAAATTATGGGATAGGTACTCTATAGAATACTATACAGCAGTCAAAAACAATGAAATAAGGTCATTTGCAACAAAATGGATGAATCTGAAAGCATTATGCTGAGTGAAATAAGCCAGTCCCAAAGGGACAAATATCATATGTTCCCCCTGATTGGTGACAACTAACAGAGCACCAAAAAGGAAATCTGTTGAAGTGAAAGGGACACTATGAGAAACGGTGACTTGATCAGCACTTGCCCTGACTGTTGATGAACAACTTAATACTTTATCCCTCTTAATATTTTTTTGTTTGTTCTACTTAATACTATTGGTTGAATTCTGTAATTAATACACAGTTATTCTTAAGTATTGAAACTTAACTGAAAAGTGATCCCTGTTAAATATAAGAGTGGGGATAAGAGAGGGAAGAGATGTACAATTTAGGACATGCTCAAACTGACTTGACCCAAACGGTAGAGTTAGAAACATACCAGGGGATTCCAATTCAATCCCATCAAGGTGGCATGTACCAATGCCATCTCACTAGTCCAAGGGATCAATTTCTGTTCACAATTGATCATAATGATAGGACTAAGAGTCAAAGGGATCACATAAACAAGACTAGTGTCTGAATAATACTAACAGATAGAATAAAAACAGGAGAGAACAATCCAACATGGGAAGTGGAATGCACAGCAGACTCATAGAATGGCGGATGTCCTAAACCGCACTCTAGCCTCAGAATCAGCTCTTAAGGCATTTGGATCCAGCTGAAAAGCCCATGAGAGTATTTCAGGCATGGAAAGCCAGGGCACTCTGTGAAAAAAAATGACCTAAATGAAGGATCTCCGCGTGTGAGATCCCAGTGGAAGGAACGGGTCATCAAAGAAGGAGGTACCTTTCTCTGAAGGGAGGAGAGAACTTCCACTTTGACTATGACCTTGTCTAAATATGATCAGAGTCGGCGAACTCAAAAGGCTTCCATAGCCTTGGCAACTCATGCCAAGAGCTTCAGGTGATTACTGATGCCATAAACAAGTGTGTCAATTTGTTAAGTCAACAACAGGAGTCTCTGTGCACTTACTCCTCATGTAGGATCTCTGTCCTTAATGTGCTGTACATTGTGATTTAATGCTAGAACTAGTACTCAAACAGTATGTTTCACTTTGTGTTTCTAAGTGGGTGCAAACTGTTGAAATCTTTACTCAATATATAAATATATATAAATATTTATATATATAAAGAGAATTGAAAATGAATCTTGATGTGAATGGAAGGTGAGAGGGAGTGGGAGAGGGGAGGGTTGCAGGTGGGAGGGAAGTTATGGGGGGGAAGCCATTGCAATCCTTATGCTGTACTTTGGAAATGTATGTTCATTAAATAATGTTAAAAAATAAAATAAAATAAAATAAGCTTTCCTTTTTAGGATTTATTTGATTATTTTAAAATTAAAAATGATTAACAAGAATTGAACATGTTTATGGGGTACAATGTGTTATTTCAATACATGTTTACAATGGGTACAAATCAAATCATGTTGGAAAAAAGCTGTTTGTCCTGGCTGCAGATTACATAACTCAAATCTATCAGCTTGCCATTTGCCAAACAGAGGGTTCCTCAGAAGAGAACACATACATCTTTTTAAAAAAATTTTATTTATTTATTTGAGTCAGAGTCACACAGAGAGAGGAAGAAAGAGAGAGGATGGTGCTGTGGCTTAACAGGCTAATCCTCCGCCTTGTGGTGCTGGCACACTGGGTTCTAGTCCCTGTTGGGGCACCGGATTCTATCCCGGTTGTCCCTCTTCCAGGCCAGCTCTCTACTATGGCCCGGGAAGGCAGTGGAGGATGGCCCAAGTCCTTGGGCCTTGCACCTGCTTGGGAGACGATGAGAAGCACCTGGCTCCTGGCTTCGGATCAGCATGATGCGCCAACCACGGCGGCCATTGGAGGGTGAACCAACGGCAAAAAGGAAGATCTTTCTCTCTGTCTCTCTCTCTCTCTCACTATCCACTCTGCCTGTCAAAAGAAAAAAAAAAAGTTCCTGTTCCTGAACACCTGGTTCTCTTGGCTCCCCTCTTCTGCTCTCCTCTAATCTCCTCACTAGCTCCTCTCCCTCTCTAAAAAAAAAAAAAAAAAAAAAAAAAAAGAGAGAGAGATCTTTCATCCTCTGGTTCACTCCTCTAATGTCCCCAATGGCCAGGGCTGGGTCAAAGCCAGGAGCCAGGAGCTCCTTCCAGATCTCCCGTGTGAGTTCAGGGGCTCAAGTACGTGGGCCATCTTTCACTGCTTTCCAAGGCTCACTAACAGGGACTTGGGTGAGAAGTGGGGCAGCCCTGTCTCAGATCTGTGCTAATATGGGATTCCAGCATCGCAGTTGGCAGCTTTTCCTGCTGTGTCATATTGTCAGCCCCAAATACATACATCTTGACAGAGACCAATGGCCAGCATTAGAAAATGTGGACCAAAGTTGATATCTTGATGGCAATCACTAGCACCATCTTAAGCAATGACCATAATGGACAGTTATGTGAAAAACACCCCACATAGATGCAGCAACACAGATGAAACACACTGAGGAAAATAATACATCTGTCCTCAAAAGGGTTCACAAGTGTCTATAGAAGCAGATATGTTTCAAACTACCATAATTAAGTTAACTGAGTTTCAAGAATGGGAGCACAGGGGCAGGTTGTCACTATGAATTTATTATTAATCCGTAATTATTGGCATTTAAAATGAAATATTGGTAATGTGATGTGCTCTAAGCATTGGCGTCATTATTCTAACTCCTGCCAGTGTCGATGTTAATTGCTTGTACACTCTGAGAAAATAATATCTTTAGATGCTTTTTTCACAATATTGACAAACAGGTTCCACTGAAAAACTAAAAAAACAAAGTGGGTAGTTGGTTGGAATGAGTCATAATAAAAATACCCTCTGGAACAATGGAAGTGTATTAGGAAGACTTAGGCCTATGTTTTCCTTTCCACATTCCAAGTGCTTGGTTAATAGCCTTTAGCCAGAGGTAGTTTTTTGTGTTTGTTTGTTTTCCCCAAACACGAACTTCTGCAACCACAGATTTTTCTTGTGGTTTCGTATTCAGCTAGTCTTGCAATGTTCATATTGTAGCCTAACAAAGCCACAGAGGTTCAGATGGTATTTATTAGCTTATTAAACCAATATGACTAGAGAGCCACATTTCCTTGGAACTTAGAAACTCCTGCATGCTTTGGGAACCTACGGAATGCACGGCAGGACTCCAACCTGTCAGCTAATGGCACTGTAAATATCACTGATTATTCTCTCTCTCTTTTTTAAGAGCAGTATTAAGAGCTCAATCAACTGACTAACTGAAAGGACAAGTGATGGAATGGATGAGCTGCACATTATCAAAGCTTTGCATAGCATCTCAGAGAACACCTTTCCTAATGAGTGAAGTGTCAGGCCCTAATAGCTGGCTGGTTTGGACCTGATAATCAGAAATGAAGTATTTAAAAGGATTGTTAATTTAAAAAACCCTGATTAGGGGTCATGATGAGACTTGGAAGAGATCTGTAATGACAGCATTCTTTGGGGGAGATGTGCTTGCCTAACACAATGAGATATCCATTAGCTGCCATTGTCACACTCCCTTTGTTGTCAGAAGTGCACAATGACTTCAATATCTGAAAATTGTAAGATACTGTTTGTCAACGGAAGCACAGGTAATCTTTTTGGGATGTTAAATCCAGGGGTGTTGGGGAGTGGGGTGAAGTGTGGTGGCAGGATGTACCTGTGTGGAATATTGGAAGAAGTATTTTGTTGCAGGCTGATTTTTGCCCTACATACGCTTGCTTATTAACTTTATTATACAGTTTAACCCATAGGAAGGAACATAGTACTCACAGGCTGAAGCTAATATAGAAAGAAGGAAGAATGGTGAGGCATTTTACTATTTATCAAGATATGAGGTTTGATTCTTCAATCATTTGAGGAAGAGGGTAAAAAAAACCTGTTTCCATTGTCTTCCAGTGAGTCTGGTGAGGATAACCTTGGTTGTTCACCCTAGTGAGTCTCTGGAAGCAGTTTATTTAAAGCTTTGCTTGACACAGTGTGTGCCACACAGTAGGAACTCGGAGATAATTTCTTGAGAAAATTAAGGAGATATGAGATGTATGATGAGGCAAATGATCCATGGGCTTACTATCTGAAGGGAAGAAAATCAATGGGAAGTCCATGGAATATCATACTACATTAATGTTTTAGTGATACTTGTGTGAACATTGTTACTTGTCTAACAAAGCTGTAGACTAGACATGGTGCATATAGCTATCATTTGCTAGGGTGAACAGAACTACTAATAAGAATAATGTGGTCTTTGGATCATGATAGTATCTATTTTATTAAAATGATAATCACCAGACCCTTTGAAACAACCCATCTTGGGCTCATTTGGATTTGGAGCAATTGATTCCTCTAGGAAGTAGGATACAATTTTAGTTTTAAAACACAAGCTTTTTATGATTTGTAGAGGAGATTGCTATGGTTTAACTATGTCCCCCCAAAAGTTAATGCATTGGAAACTTAATCACTACAGTCATATGTTTATGGTATTTGAAGCTGGGGCTTTTGGGAGGTAGTTAGGATTAGATGAGGTCATGAGAATGGGGCCATGAGAAAGAGGGAAACTAATCAGCATGTTTGCTCCATCTTGTCATATGACACTTTTTGCCATATTATTATTATATAGCAAGAAATCTACCAGATGCCAAATAGAAGCTACTGTCATGATTTTGGACTTCCTGCCTCCAGAACCAAGAACCACATAAGCTTCTATTCTTTATATGTCTCCGAGTCTCAAGTACTTTGTAACAGAAACTAAGGCCAAGAATATAATCGATTCAAATCATTTGTCCCCATGTGAGTTCATTCATCCATTCATTTATTTAACATACATTAGACCTCTGCAATTGTGCTAAGAGTGGTGAGATTGTTTCCACAAAGCAGACTTCTTATTTATTTTTTCCCACTTTGCATCCCCAGTGTCTAGCACAGTACACAGACTATGTGACATATGCTTAATTGATGCTTGTTGACAAGGTAAATATATGACTAGGGGAGGGGACAGATACATACAGGAATAATTATAATACCACACATAGTAAAACAAGTGGTATAAGATATCAGCTGTGGGCACAAGTGGAAAGATACAATTAATTCCACCTTGGGTGACATTGGTCAAGAAAAGCCTCAGGTAGAAAATAGCATTTAAATTTTTTTGAAATAAATAAGATAAGACAGGTAAAATATGAACACACAAACACACACACATACACAGGAGGAAGGGAATTCCAGGCTACAATAGCATCACAGATACAGTTGGCAACACTGTAAAAGTGTGTGCCATGATTTTACACATGGTGAGAGTACAGGGTATTTGGAGTGGTGTGATGATGGATGGCAATGGAAAAGAATTGCAATGCCAATTCACATAAATCTCTCAATGCCCTGCTAAGATGGCTGTGTCCCGTTGAAGGTTTTACAAGAGAATAACAGGATTCAACCTATTAACCACGGTTTTATGAAGCACCCATGAAGTGCCTATATTGTACTGTAAGGAGTATTTGCCTTTATAGAATCTACACTGTTAACTTGTAACTAACAGTTATTTCTTTCAAGAAATATTACCTAACCAAATTATTTCTCTCACGATAACATGTCACAGTTTAATGTGATTGCTTATTTAGTTTTTAGTTTCCTTTATTGGACTGAGAGCACAGTGAGGGCTGAAACAATGCTTGCCTTGTTAATTATTGTAATCCCAGTGCCCCATATAATCCCTGGCATGTCATAGGTAGTCAGTAAACACTTACTGAGTAAATAAACATGAACAAGTAATTTAATCATACAATTAGAATACAATTGTTGCATCGCCACAATGCAGAGGAGCCCCTTGTGGGAATATTCCTATTTGTTTATAATTTGTTTATTTATTTTTCTTGAGGTTCAGAGAGACAGAACTTCCATCTGCTGTTTCACTCTGCAAATATCCACGAGCTGGTAATTCAATCCAGCTCTCTTACATGGGTGGCAGGCACCCAACCACTCAAGGCACCAACTACAGCCCTCCAAGGTATGCATTAGCAGGAAACTGGAATCATGGAGTAGGGCTGAGACCCAAACCCAGGCACTCTGATGTGGGACATGGTTAACCCAATCATTGTCTTAACAACTGTTCCAGACACCCACCCCCACTAAATGTCACCCTAACATTCTTGTTTTAAAAGGAAAGGAAATTAATTTATGAGATTGTAGAATCTGTGTCTATTAAACATAAAAGACCCTAAAAAGAGGCAGCTTTCTGTGAGGCACTGGTGACTCAGTTATGGGTTGAGAGTTCCATTTTATATTGGTATTTCTCTAGGATGGTTTAAGTGTCATAGCTGTCCGAGGACACTTTGGTGGATATGTGTCTCTAAAATGATGGGATGACTTCATGAGGACAACATTTGAGGTGACTGGAGTTCAGAAAATGATATCCCAAACTCCAAAGTATGGCAACTTTGAACTCAAGGAATAACCCCAAGGTTGCTTGACCCACTGCCCTGTTTCTGAATCCTGTGTCCCAAAGCTCAAGGAGGGGCTTCTACAGAAACTCCTTTCCTAAAAGGAGTATAACTGAAAAAGAAGAAATAAAGGTCTCAATGTCCAGGATAACCTGCCCTCTAACAATTTCATATGTTTGGACAGCGTCAGTAATTATCTGAGAAACTATCTACATAATAAAACAACCTTTGTTCATGTGCATTTCTCCTCTTATCCTTCCCATAGCTTGTCCTCAGAACCCTCTAGAACCCCAAGCCCCTTCCTATGTAAGTCACTATTCCTTTCTGCAGCTTGAGAAGTTATTCAAGCCTCAACCATACAACTCTGACTTACTTCAATCTTATTATCTCTCCCAGTGCACATATACAGAAACAAATTTGTGTATTTTCTATTCTATTTAATCTATTGTCAGTTAATTCCAGTGAACCTTCAGAAGGCAAAGGGAACAATTCTCTCTACCCTTATACATTTTTATTTGTATGGAAAGTTGCAAGGGGCAATTTTAAAAAATATTTATTAGTTTGCAAGACAGAGACAGAAGAGACAGAGCGATATCTTTTATCCTCTGGTTCAGTTCTCAAATGCTCTCAGCAACTGGTGCTGGGTCAGTCTGAAACCAGGAGTCAGGAACTCAGTCCAGATCTTGCACAAAGGTGACAGGAATCCAAGTGCTTGAACCATGATCAGCTGACTCTCAGGATGTGCCTTAGCATGAAGTTGGAATTGGAAACAGAATTGGGACTTGAACCCAGGAACACCATTTTGGTGTCCCAGGTGGCATCTTGTCCACTGCACCAAATTCCTAACAGAAGGGACAATTTAACTGGACTAATACAATTTTGATTCATGGAGTATCCATGCACTAGTGACTTGTTCAAACTGTAGGAGTCCAATAAATATTTGTAAGGGCCAGTAAATATTTACTGAATTCTTACATTCATTTGTCCAGGAAGGTCTCATCCACATATTTATCCCGTCTTCTTTGCCACTGAGAAGTGGAACCTGTGTTCTTTCATACTGAAACTGAGTAAACACCTCCACCAATAAAATATAGTAACTGTCAAGTTATATGAATTCTTGCTTTCTCAGAAAAGGTGGGACAGCTTCTGCTTGTCTCTCTGTCTACCTGTATGCATGTGTGCTTATTTGTGTCTCTGAATGATCACCTGTGGTGTGTAGACACCATGCTGTGAGAAAACCCCAAATTTTCCACAAATAGGCCACATGAAACAACACATGTAGAGAGTAATAAAAGACTCTAGCTGACATCCAGCATTAACCATAAAACATGTGAGTGAATGAAACTTTAGAAGACTCCAACTCCCAGTCACTGAGGTTTCCAGTTGAGATCACAAGCAAGATAGAGTAGACACATGCTGTCCCTACTGCATCCTGTCTGAAGTCCTGAGCCACAGAAACCGTGAGAGATAAGTTTTTTTATTCAGCAATAAATAATGAATATACTGTACTGGATGGATAAGACTAGTAGTTGATAACTTTCCAAAAAAATACAGGTGCATCTGAAAAGCAGATGAAAGCTAAAGTGGCTTCTGTGTTGCCTGCCTTCTTGTATTTACAACTTTGATAAGTGTGGGCAGGACATGTGGCTAATTGATGGAGTATGGCAAAGGCAATAGTTGTCACCGCTGGGATTATGTTACCTTATGTAAGACACACTCTTGCTAAAAGACTCACTATAAGATCTGGTTCTTGTTGCTTTTGACAAATCAAGCAGCCATTAATCCTACAACCATAAGGAAATTAATTCTGCCAATAACCAGTGTGGACATAAGAAGCAAAACCTTCCCCAGTCAAACTTGAAGATGTGAATGAAGTTCAGGCCCACACCTGAGGGCCCATTAACCCATGCATAGACTTCCAACCCACAAAGATCATGAGATAATAAAAATAAATGTGTGGGGGCTGGCGCTGTGGCACAGCGGGTTAACGCCCTGGCCTGAAGTGCTGGCACCAGATATGGGCACCAGTTCTAGTCCCAGCTGCTCCTCTTCCAATCCAGCTCTCTCTTATGGCCTGGGATAGCAGTAGAAGATGACCCAAGTATTTGGGTCCCTACACCCACGTGGGAGACCTGGAAGAAGCTCCTGGATCCTGGGTTCGGATTGGCCCAGCTCCGGCTGTTGCGGCCAACTGGGGAATGAACCATCAGATGGAAGACCTCTCTCTCTGCCTCTCCTCTATCTGTGTGTAATTCTGACTTTCAAATAAATAAATAAATCTTTAAAATAAATAAATAAATAAATAAATAAATAAATTTGTGTTATAAGTCATTGCATTTGTGATAATTTGCTATGTTACATATAAAGTTTATGAAACAGTTATGGATCCTCTCCAGGAAAAATGTAGACTCAATATCTACACAAAATTTTTATATAATATTTGGATGTTTATGTACCCTGGTCCCCATGAATGGAGCCTAGATTAAGAAACACTGTTCTAGACTTCTTGCCCACCAGTCAGATGCAGGAAAGTGAAATGCCTAGGAGATTTTCTTTGGAATGTCTTGCATTTAATATTTTACTTACTTACTTAATTGTTCAATACCATATAATTGAATATTTTCCACTTTAAGATTCAATTTTCTCTACTTCCTCATCTTTTGGGGGTAGATCATTGGAACAATTTCATAGTATTTTTTCACTCGTAGAGTGAATCAACCTGTAGTCATTTTTTGCCATATTTCAACCCCTCTTATCTTGAAACAAAACCATCAGCAGACTTTAGTAAACAATAAACAGGAACAGAAGAGTGAATCATTGCACAAATACTAATAACCAGAATCCAGTAAATGCTTTATTTTTTTTTGAATTTTTGAATGGAAAGTTAAATTTAAGATTCAACAAAGTTATGTCTTCTGATCAAAATTAAAATGCTATACAAATAAAAATATCCCTTCAACCTCACAGTTAAAGTGTTTTCTTTACCATCTTTCTTCATTAATAATTGCTATGCTGTAATAAAATTAGAGGATGTAGAAAATAATACTTATTATAAATTCTCTAACACTGGTATGCAAACATCCTCATTAAAGCCAGTGATCTATGTTTTGTTGTTTGGATAAATGTCTATAATTCTTGCCTTTTATTCTTATATCCTTTTTACCCCCCCCCTTTTTTTTTTCTGCTAAAGAAACACAATCAAGCTCTGACAGTATCAACTCCCATTTTTGAAGACACTGAAAGGAATGGTCAATTTCTATAAAGGTCTACTGGAAGTGTAGGAGGAGCTCCAAAGTATTCAGAAGCATAGGATGCAACAACTTTCTGACTTCTCTTCCCCTTCAGTTGCTGTGAACAGTTAATACAGGCAAGGCATCAACTTAGTGTCCCCATGGCTTCCTGTAACCATCTTCTGCAGTAGGACTATCTAGCTTGCGGAGATGTCCCCATCTGTACCATACATGGGGAAAGCTGCTTGTATATGGGCCAAATATAGATAGTATGGAAGGGGCAACTTACTTGCTTGGTAAATGACAGTGATGCAACTCACATGCAAGCATGCTGACTGATTTAATCTTCCTCTACTTTCCCAATCACAAATAATATGGCTCTGTCGATTAATTTTTGTAGACACCATTAAAAGGAATACCATAGCTAATGTTATAGCAGTCCCAATTATGCTAGTGAACTGCTTCTATTTTTTTTTTCTTTCATGCTGTGGCATTTCCTTTCCCTTGAAAACACTCTTTCACTCAGTCTAGCAATTAACTGCTTGAACAGTATAATAAGGAAGCAATTAAGAGGTGACAGAGAAAAATTAACACTCCATTTCACATTAAAGGCTAAGTGAGTATCCTTGCCATTGTGAGTTAAATGTGTCTTTGAAAACCTGTAGTTTGGATGTATTTTCCTTTTGAATAAGGAGCCCAGCTCCATGTTTTTTGTCTAGCATCCCAATCTGAAAATGGATGATAACTAATTGGGTGCTGTCTGCTTAAACAGGCTATATTAATTGCAGTTTGTTCTCCTGTAAGTGTCAAGGAAAACAAAATCTTTGTAATGTGTAGGCATAATGTACGGCTGCCTTCATTTGAATATGCAGGCCATGTCCTAGTGCAAATAAAGCAAACTCCTGGATGTAATGTTGCCATGGCAGGCAGCATTTGCATAATAAATAACAGCTATCATGAGACTTTCTTTATGAAGTTCTCTGTTGTGTTGTCAACTGTAAGGCCTCCACTAAAGCAACCAATATTGAGGAAGTAGAGTGTGTTTTGCTTGCAAATGCAATACCCCAATCTGAGTCACAGTCAAGAATACATTATTTTAGCATTGCTGGCTAAATGTGATGGATTGTGTAAAGTACGTACATGGACTATACAGTGAACTGTACCAACACACATCTACAGGATGAAAAGGGTATGACTTAACTCCAAGACATTTGGCTGGATTAAGTTAGGAACATATCATTAGTTTACTCTTTGTGCTAAGATCTTTAAGCACAATGGTGTTATCTGCAACCCCATCCTCTATCACTTAAGTCTGGATCAAACAAGTTAGAAAATCCCTCATGTTTTCAGTTATAGTGATTGTTACGACATTTAAAAGGTGAGGGGAGTTTCTCAATCATTTTATACTGTTAGATTTTATTCTCATAGTACATTAAGGCTCTAGAAGTTTCCTGGTGTTTACTTGGAGGCTTTATTGTATGTAGGGACTGGCTGAATTTACTTTAAGGTGATATTAGCACAGCAGACCGATTAAAAAGTCTAGTTATTTTTCTATCAAATGTTATTTTTTCTTTCCTTTTAATGCTTTCAAAATCCCTTATTCTCTGAGTCTTAGAATGGTGGAAGTTTGATTGCATAGCACTATAAGTTTGCCAATCATTAATTTAAGATTATGTAATGAGATTAATAGGAGCCTTGCCTTCTGTGGATTGAGACATTCTGGCTATCTCTCTGGCCTAGATGAGGTCGCATAATGTTGTTTCTGATGGGATTCAGGGTACACTACTCTGAAATATGGCACCTTAGCATACTGAATATTTTAAGCTAAAGGAATTTGAGAGATGATAGGTACAATAAGGACTCTTCTGCCTTCCTCTACACTGGTGTTAAGGTAGCTAGATAGATATTAGCCTATGTGCTTAAGAGGGGTGGAGGAAAGTGAAAATTTTTTAAAAACACAGGTTTATGTACAACAGAATGAGGAACCAAATCCTGAAAGCAGGACCCAGCCTGTTGTCTCCCATAGCCCAACATGTTCTTGCTTTTGTTTGTCAAAAGGAATTCACTGAATTCAGGGAGCAATACAGTTGGTCCAACAAGGTTGAAATCACTGGACTGAAGGAATAATTTGCTTATCCAATATTTAAGAACCTTTATGGCCAGTATTTTCCAGAGGGGTTTGTTTAGGGAAATTCCACATCTGAAACTCTCCTACCCGTGCTTTCCCAGAAGACAGAGGGGCAGAGGAGGTGAGAAGAAATGGGACCCATATTCATGTCCATAAAATTCCCAGTCTGAATGCAGACTGAGCTCTCAGTTCTTTCCTAAATTGTCTGCCTGGCCTATCAGGTGTAGCAATTTCTGTCTCTTCATTTTTTTTCCAATAAACTATGCTAAAATCACCTTCAAATCAGCAGTAGGACATAAGACTGTCATGTGAGAGGTGCCCTCTGTATATTAAGAGTAAAAAAAAAAAAAGCCACATCTTGCAAAGGATACAGAGAGGACTTAGAAGAAAAAGCCTTGCTAAGTCTCCCTTCATTTACTACTTTGAGCTCATTCCCCTTTTTGACTGGTCACATTGTTCAACAACTTTTCTTTCCATCCACTCTAGCATAAAAATACCCAGGTTAAAATTAACTCATGAAGTTTCTTATGTCAAGGAAAACTTAGATTAAATAAATTTGTGTGCTTTTCTCTTGTTCATCTGTCTTTTGTTACAGAGATCCAGCCAAAACCAAAAGGATGAAGAGGAAAAGTCTTTTTTCTTACCCTGCATTGCCAAAGAATCAAATCATCACCATCAATGTTAATACTACTTGTTGTGCATCTACAAGCTACCTGACCCTGTATTTAAATGGTTTTGTGTACCTTAGCTCACTAAGTCCTTCAAATTTTTATCATGTTTTTTAAGCCTAAGAACAATGAGGCTCAGGGTCCTTCAGTGACTTAGTAAGGGTCACAAAGTTTGACCCAGCAAGGATTTGAATGTTATTTTACTCTAAAGCTTGTGGTTTTTTTCACCACATTTAGTACCCTAAGGTTAGAATTTTAAGAACTGAATATTAATGAGACATCCTTAAACAATGGCCTTTTTAATGACTAAAAGCAGCATGGTTTTGTTTTTTTTCTTCAAGCCAATGAAATTGGTAATATTAATGACTGTAGAAAAGAAAGGCGCAACAAATTTAATGCTGATTCTCACCTCTTTATAACCTGATTTATAAGGGCAAAGAAATTAGAAAGAAGCCTTCTCTAGATGGAGGCCTAATAGGTTGTCTTTTATTTCCAAAAAGAAAAAGAGAAAAAAAAAAAACAAATAGCAAATCCTCAACAACTCATTTTCAACTTTTAAGAGCTCAGAAAGGTAGTCTTAGCTATTAAAGACTATTTATTATCTTTTTTTAAACATTTCAGCATCTTAAAATTTCCTTGCTCATGAGAACTTGCTGTTCAGGTGTCTTTAGAGAGCAATTTTCTGCAGCCAAGTTACACATCTTAAAATAATGACTCATAATGGAAATTGGGCATGAGGTGGCTGCAGCATTAGCTAAAGAGCACCATTAGAATATGCTGTATTACAAAAAAATAAACACTTGGGTGCTTCAGCTTTTAAAGTGAAATCCTTAAAAGCAAGCCATCTATGGCAAATGCAGTAATAATATTTAATAATTGTGGAGAGAGTGGTGAAAATGGCCAAAAGTGACCAAACAATTGGGGAACCTGGAAAGGTTGTATAGTTAAGATCTATCCTGCAAATTCCAGGATTGAGATATCAAAAAAGAATTTCTAGCAGCCTAGTTTCTGTTTCTTCTTCATAGTTTCCATCATTTCCAATCTGCTGTGGTGTGAGTTGTAGGTTGAGAAGCATAGTTTTTCTTCTTTCAGTATTTCTTTTAAATGAATATGTTCTTCAAGTTACATCATTGTCCAGTCAAGTTATTCTTGGATTACTGAAGTTACTCTCCTCTGCCCATTGATGGAGTTATAATATTATAATAGAGTCCAATTTTTCATTTACAAAAAAATCTTTGCAAAACAAAAATCACCACTCCTTTTCATTAGTGTGAGAACACATCATCATTTGGTGAGAAGCTGCAACAGATCCATGTTTCATCGTTAGGGACTGGGCAGCATTTTTCCCAATGTATATAACATTTACATTCCCTGGTCACCCACAACCACACTTCTTTTTTTATTTTTTATTTATTTTTATTTGACAGGCAGAGTTAGACAGTGAGAGAGAGAGAGAGAGAGAGAGAGAGAAAGATTTTCCTTCTGTTGGTTTACCCCCAAAAGGCCACTAAGGCTGGCGCGCTGCGCCGATCCGAAGCTGGGAGCCAGGTGCTTCCTCCTGGTCTCCCATGCGGATGCAGGGGTCCAAGCACTTGGGCCATCCTCCACTGCCTTCCTGGGCCACAGCAGAGAGCTGGACTAGAAGAGGAGCAACTGGGACAGAATCCACCGCCCATATGGGATGCTGGTGCTGTAGGCAGAGGATTAACCAAGTGAGACACAGCGCTGGCCCCACAACCACATTTCAATGACTGTTTTCCAAAGTAACTGCAGCAGTGCTCATCTGGGATACTGCTACCCAATCAGAAACATGCACAAAGAAGCCCTTTCTCTGATCCACAAGAGAACAAGAAATAGAAGGGAATGAAACTTGTTGAAGTGAAATGGATAATATGAAAAGCAATGTCTTGATCAGCCCTTACCCTGACTGTCAAGGAACAACTTACTATTTTATTCCCTTTAGTGTTTTTTGTTGTTGTTGTTGTTGTTGTTCTACTTAATACCACTGGTTGAACTCTTTAATTAACACACAATTATTCTTAGTCATTTAATTTAACTGAAAAGTGATCCCTGTTAAATATAAGAGTGAGAATAAGAGACGGAGCAGATGTACAAGTTCGGCACATGCTCACTTAGACTTAACCCTAATGGTAGAGCTAGAAACGTGCTAGGGGCTTCCAATTCCTGGTTGCTCCACTTCCGATCCAGCTCCTAGCTAATGTCGTGGTTAAAGCAGCAGAGGATGGCCTAAGTGTTTGGGCACGTGCTACCCATGTGAGAGACCCAGATAAAGTCCTGGCTCCTGGCCTCGGCCTGGCCATTGTGGTCATGTGCAGAGTGAACCAGCAGATGAAAGATCTCTCTCTCTCTCTAACTCTGCCTTTCAAATAAATAAATGAATCTCCAAAAAAATGCAAGCAATGGAGACTTTAGAAATAAAGCCCAAATACCAAGGGGAAAGCCAGAATTAGCTGGCTTCTGTGCTGTCATGAAATCCTTATTGTCTTATCACAGAGCTTGATGTTATAGTAGCATTTTAGAGCTGGATTAAGTTGTGAGATCATCTAGTATAACAGTCAAATCTAACAAATGGAATAACTGAGGTCAAGAATGAAAAAAGGAACTGTAAGTGACAAAGACAGGATGAAATTCACAGATAACCGTCTCACAGTCTTTAGGAGATTTCCTGCAATAGCCATGCAAAGGCAGGAAACCAAGTCGTCAGTACAGCTAAAAATTCACATTAGAGATGTGGGTTAGGTAATATACTTAATTTCAATACTTTTGCTGCTCCAACACGGCAAAAATAAAAACATCAGAAAGAAAACAAAAAAACCTGATGAATAACAATTTATTACTACCAAATACTAGTCCTTGATTCTTTACGAAAGTGTTTCTTTAGATTTGTGATCCCAGATCTAATCCAGAAGCACAGCATGTGTCAGTTCACACTGTGTCATGTGACACAAAGCTGCTTAATATAACCTCACTCAGAGTGACATTTCTATTGCACTGCATTGCAGCAGAAAGAAATAACACTTCTTTCACAAGTAGGTAATTATATCTGCCAGTTTATATTATTTTGCTATTTGCAGGTAGAAATGGAAAGCAGGTATGATTCTCAGAGTACATCCTTAAAAGAACTTCCATGATAGGGAATTTATGGGAAACCTATTTGAAAGGGTGACAGATGTTCAGGCAATATGAATGAAAGAAAACATTGGTTTAATGAAAGATGTATGTTTGCATTAAAATGCAGATTGATTAGAAAGCAAAGTACAGAAACACATACAGCAAATAACCTTAATAATGTAGAGCAGGGATTCAAAGAGGAGCTTTATTTATTTTTTATTAATTTTCAAGATTTATTTTATTTATTTGAAATACAGAGTTAGGGAGAGAGGTAGAGACAGAGAGAGGTCGTCCATCCCCAGGTTCACTCCCCAAATAGCTGGAGCTGAGTATATCTGAAGCCAGGAGCTTCTTCTGCCTCCCCCACATGGGTGCCGGAGCCCAAGCAATTGGGCCATCCTCTGATGCTTTCCCAGGCACATTAGCAGGGAGCTGGATTGGAAGTGGAGCATCTGGGACTTGAACCAGTGCCCATATGGGAGGCTGGTGTTGCAGTGCAGATCTTTAACCTGCTGTACCATAATGCCAGCCCTGAGGAGCTTTATTTTTAAGATTTACTTAGTTACAGGGCCGGCGCTGTGGCATAGCAGGCAAAGCCACTGCCTGCAGTGCCGATATCCCATATAGGCACTGGTTTGAGTCCCAGCTGCTCCACTTCCAATCTGGCTCTCTGCTATGGCCTGGGCAAGCAGTAGAAAATGGCCCAAGTCCTTGGGTCCTTGCACCCTAGTGGGAGACCTGGAAGAAGCTCCTGGATCCTGGGTTCAGATCGGCCCAGCTCTGGCCATTGCAACCATATGGGGAATGAACCAGCAGATGGAAAACCTCTCTCTCTTCCTCTGCCTCTCTGTAACTCTGCCTTTCAAATAAATAAATACAATCTTTAAAAAAAATTAAAAAATGTGTTCATTTACTTGAAAGGCAGAGTGATGGGGGAGAAGGGGGAGGGAAGGAGGGAGGGAGAGAGAGAGAGAGAAATTTATGGCCACAACCTCCAGGACTGGGCCAAGCTAAAGCCAGAAGCCAGGAACTCCATCCAGGTCTCCCATGTGAGTAGTAGGGACTCAAATACTTGACCTATCATCTGTTGCTTAGCAAGGATCAGCAAGGAGCTGAATCTGAATAGGAGTATCATGGAGTGAAAGCAGCACTATGGGATGCTGGCATTGCAAGCAGTGGCTTAACCCGCTGTATCAAAATGCTCAACCTCTGGAGGAGCTTTTTGAAAGTAAAGGGCAGGCTGGCGCTGTGGTGTAATGGGTAAAGCCGCTACCTGCAGTGCTAGCATACAATATGGGCGCCAGTTCAACTCCTAGCTGCTCCACTTCCAATCCAGCTCTCTGCTATGGCCTGGGAAAGCAGTAGAAGATGGTCCAAGTCCTTCACCCCTGCACCCACGTGGGAGACCTGGTAGACGCTCTTGGCTCCTGGCTTTGGATCAGCACAGCTCCTGCCATTGGGGCAGGGTTGAACCAGCAGATGGAGACCTCTCGCTCTCTCTCTCTCTCTCTCTCTCTCTCTGTGTGTGTGTGTGTGTGTGTGTGTTAACTCTTACTTTCAAATAAATCTTAAAAAAAAGTAAAGGGCAAATCTGTAAGCTTTCCTTACAGAGGTACTCATGAGGAAGTTAGGTGAATATAGAAAGATAAATTGTTTGATAAGAAATGAGAATATCTCTAACATTCATAGTACACACATTTTCTGAGCATTACTCCATGCACTTTGTATGTTTTAACTCTTTTATTCATCACACCTACCATATAAGTCAGTTACTATTAGTTTCATTTTACAGTTGAGGAAGCTGAAGCCAGAGATTACTTGTATGAATTTGCTGGGGCTGCTGTAACAGAATACCACAAAGCTGATGGCTTAAATAACAAAAATTATTCTCACACAGTTTTGAAGTCTAGAAATTTGAGCTCATAAAGGATTGGGAGAATTTGTTCCTTCTGAGGAGGGGTTCTGTTCCAGTTCTTTCGCCTTGGCCCGTAGATGGCCATCCTCTCCCTGTGTCTCTTCACATTGGCTTCCCTCTATGAATGTCTGTCTTTGCATCCCAGTTGCCCAATTTATAAGGATATGGGTTATATTGGATTAAGGCTTATTTTTTTATTAAACTTTTATTTAATGAATATAAATTTCCAAAGTACAGCTTATGGATTACAATGGCTTCCCCCCTCCCATAACTTCCCTCCGGCCCGCAACCCTCCCATTTCCCGCTCCCTCTCCCCTTCCATTCACATAAAGATTCATTTTCAATTCTCTTTATATACAGAAGATCAGTTTAGTATATATTAGGTAAAGATTTCAACAGTTTGCCCCATATAGCAACACAAAGTGAAAAAACTACCGTTGGAGTACTAGTTATAGCATTAAATAAGAGTGTACAGCACATTAAAGACAGATATCCTACATAATATTTTTTTCAAAATTAATTAATTTTCTATGCCATTTCCAATTTAACACCAGGTTGTTTTTTTTTCATTTCCAATTATCTTTATATACAGAGATCAATTCAGTATATAATTAGTAAAGACCTCATCAGTTTGTACCCACACAGAAACACAAAGTATAAAAATACTGTTTCAGTACTAGTTATAGCATCACTTCACATTAGATAACACATTAAGGACAGATCCCACATGGGGTGTAAGTACACAGTGATTCCTGTTGCTGACTTAACAACTTGACACTCCTGTTCATGGCGTCAGTAATCTCCCTAGGTTCTAGTCATGAGTTGCCAGGGCTATGGAAGCCTTTAGAGTTCGCTGACTTTGATCCTATTACGATAGGGTCATAATCAAAGTGGAAGTTCTCTCCTCCCTTCAGAGAAAGGTACCTCCTACTGTGATGGCCCTATTCTTTCCACTGGGATCTCACTCGCAGAGATCTTTCATTTAGGTCTTCTTTTAATTTTTTTCAGAGTGTCATGGCTTTCCATGTCTACAATACTCTCATGGGCTCTTCAGCAAGATCCGAATGCCTTAAGGGCTGATTCTGAGGCCAGAGTGTTGTTTAGGACGTCTGCCATTCTATGAGTCTGCTGTGTATCCCGCTTCCCATGTTGGATCCTTCTCTCCCTTTTTGATTCTATCAGTTAGTATTAGCAGACACTTGTCTTGTTTCTGTGATCCCTTTGACTCTTAGACCTATCAGAGCCATCAATTGTGAGCTGAAATTGATCACTTGGACTAGTGAGATGGCATTGGACATGCCACCTTGATGGGATTGTGTTGGAATCCCCTGGCACATTTCTAACTCCACCATTTGAGGCAAGTCCGATTGAGCATGTCCCAAATTGTACATCTCCTCCCTCTCTTTTTCCACTCTTAAATTTAACAGGGATCACTTTTCAGTTAAAATTTAAACACCTAAGAATAATTGTGTGTTAATTACAGAGATCAACCACTAGTACTAGAACAACAACAACAAAAATACTAAAAAGGATAAAGTATTACATTGTACATCTAGAGTCAGGACAAGAGCTGATCAGGTCATTGTTTCTTATAGTGTCCATTTCACTTCCACAGGTTTCCCCTTTGGTGCTCAGTTGTCGCCGATCAGGAAAAACAAATGATATTTGTCTCTTTGGGACTGGCTTAATTCACTCAGCATGATGTTTTCCAGATTCCTCCATCTTGTTGCAAATGACCGGGTTTCATTGTTTCTTACTGCTGTATAGTATTCTATGGAGTACATGTCCCATAATTTCTTTATCCAGTCTACTTTTGATGGGCATTGGGGTTGGTTCCAGGTCTTAGCTATTGGGAATTGAGCTGCAATAAACATTAATGTGCAGATGGCTTTTTTATTAGCCAAATTAATTTCCTTTTGGTAAATTCCAAGGAGTGGGATGGCTGGGTTGTATGGTAGGGTTATGTTCAGGTTTCTGAGGAATCTCCAGACTGCCTTCCATAGTGGCTCAACCAGTTTGCATTCCCACCAACAGTGGGTTAGTGTCCCTTTTTCCCCACATCCTCGCCAGCATCTGTTGTTGGTAGATTTCTGAATGTGAACCATTCTCACTGGGGTGAGATGGAACCTCATTGTGGTTTTGATTTGCATTTCTCTGATGGCTAGTGATGTTGAACATTTTTTCATGTGTCTGTTGGCCATTTGGATTTCCTCTTTCGAAAAATGTCTATTGAGGACCTTGGCCCATCTCTTAAGTGGGTTGTTTGTATTGTGGTTGTGGATTTTCTTGATTTCTTTGTAGATTCTGGTTATCAACCCTTTATCTGTAATATAGTTTGCAAATATTTTTTCCCATTCTGTCGATTGCCTCTTCACTTTCCTGACTGTTTCTTTTGAAGTACAGAAACTTCTCAATTTGATGCAATCCCAAATGTTAATTTTGGTTTTGACTGCCTGTGCTCCTGGGGTCTTTTCCAAGAAGACTTTGCCTGTGCCTATACCTTGCAGGGTTTTTCCAATGCTCTCTAATAATTCTATGGTTTCAGGTCGTAGATTTAAGTCTTTAATCTATGTTGAGTGAATTTTTGTGTAAGGTGATAACAGTGGGTCTTGCTTCAAGCTTCTGCACGTGGAAATCCAATTTTCCCAGCACCATTTATTGAATAGACTGTCCTTATTCCAGGGATTAGGTTTGAATCTTTGATCAAATATAAGTTGGCTGTAGATGTTTGGATTGATTTCTGGTGTTTCTATTCTGTTCCATTGGTCTATCCATCTGTTTCTGTACCAGTACCATGCTGTTTTGATAACAACTGCCCTGTAGTATGTCCTGAAATCTGGTATTGTGATGCCTCCGGCTTTGTTTTTATTGTACAGGATTGCTTTAGTTATTCGAGGTCTCCTGTGTCTCCATATGAATTTCAGCATCATTTTTTCCACATCTGAGAAGAAGGTCTTTGGTATCTTGATTGGTATTGCAATGAATGTATAAATTGCTTTTGGGAGAATAGACATTTTGATGATATTGATTCTTCCAATCCATGAGCATGGAAGATTTCTCCATTTTTTGGTATCCTCTTCTATTTCTTACTGTAAGGTTTTGTAGTTTTCATCGTAGAGATCTTTAACGTCTTTGGTTAAGTTTATTCCAAGGTATTTGATTGTTTTTGTAGCTATTGTGAAAGGGATGGATTTTAGAAGTTCTTCCTCAGCCGTGGCATTGCCTGTGTATACAAAGGCTGTTGATTTTTGTGCATTGATTTTATATCCTGCTACTTTGCCAAACTCGTAGTGGAGTTCTTTGGGTCCCCTAAATAAAGACTCCTATCATCTGCAAAGAGGGATAGTTTGAGTTCTTCCTTCCCAATTTGTATCCCTTTAATTTCTTTTTCTTGCCTAATACCTCTGGACAAAACTTCCAGAACTATATTGAATAGCAGTGGTGAGAGTGGGCATCCCTGTCTGGTACCAGATCTAAGCGGAAATGCTTCCAACTTTTCCCCATTTAATAGGATGTTGGCCATGGGTTTTTCATAAATTGCTTTGAATGTATTGAGGAATGTTCCTTCCATATCCAGTTTGCTTAGAGTTTTCATCATGAAAGGGTGTTGTATTTTATCAAATGCTTTCTCTGGGTCTGTTGAGAGAATCATATGGTTTTTCTTTTGCCTTCTGTTAATGTAGTGTATTACGTTGATTGTTTTGTGAATGTTGAACCATCGCTGCATACCAGGGATAAATCCCACTTGGTCTGGGTGGATGATCTTTCTGATATGTTGTTGCATTCTATTGGCCAGAATTTTATTGAGTATTTTTGCATCTATGTTCATCAGGGATATTGGTCTGTAATTCTCTTTCAATGCTGCATCATTTTCCGGCTTAGGAATTAAGGTGATGCTGGCTTTATAGAAAGAATTTGGGAGGATTCCCTCTTTTTCGATTGTTTTGAATAATTTGAAAAGAATTGGAGTTAGTTCTTCTCTAAATGTCTGGTAGAACTCAGCAGTGAATCCATCTTGTCCTGGGCTTTTCTTTGTTGGGAGGGCCTTTATTACTGTTTCAATTTCTGTGTCAGTTATGGGTCTGTTTAGGTTTTCTATGTCTTCCTGGCTCAATTTAGGTAGGTTGTACTTGTCCAAGAATCTGTCCATTTCTGATAGATTTCCCTGTTTGCTGGCATACAAGTCCTTGTAGTAATTTCTGATGATTCTTTTTATTTCTGTGGCGTCTGTTGTTACGTTTCCCTTTTCATCTCTGATCCTATTGATTTGGGTCTTTTCTCTTCTTTTTTTAGTTAGTTGTCCAATGGGGTGTCAATTTTGTTGATTTTTTCAAAAAACCAGCTCCTCGTTTGGCTGATTTTTTGTAACTTTTTTTGGATTCAATCCTGTTGATATCTTCTCTGATTTTAATTATTTCTCTTCTCCTACTGGGTTTTGGTTTGGTTTGCTGCAGATTTTCTAGATCCTTGAGATGACATGAAAGCTCATCTATTTGGTGCCTTTCCAATTTCTTGATGTAGGCACCTATTGATATAAACTTTCCTCTTAACACTGCTTTTGTTGTATCCCATAGGTTTTGGTATGTTGTGCTGTTATCCTCATTTACTTCCAGAAAATTTTTGATTTCTCTTTTAATTTCTTCTATGACCCATTGTTCATTCAGGAGCATGTTGTTCAATCTCCATGTGTTTGCACATGCTCTACGGATTCCTGAGTTGCTAATTTCCAATTTCATACCTTTGTGGTCTGAGAAGCTGCATGGTATGATTCTAATTCTTTTGAATTTGCTGAGACATGCTTCATGGCCTAGTATGTGGTCAATCCTAGAGAAGGTTCCATGTACTGCTGAGAAGAATGTAAAATCTTTAGATGTAGGATGAAATGTTCTATAGATATCTATTAGATCCATTTGGGCTATAGTGTCACTTAAATCTACTGTCTCCTTGTTGATCTTCTGTTCTGTTGATCTGTCTATCTCTGATAGTGGAGTGTTGAAGTCCCCCAGTACTATTGTGTTGGGGTCTAAGTCTCCCTTTAAGTCCCTTAACAAGTCTTTTAAATAAGCTGGTGCCCTGTAATTAGGTGCATATACATTGATAATGGTTATATCTTCCTGTTGAATGGATCCCTTAATCATTAAATAGTGCCCCTCTTTGTCTCTTCTAACAGTTTTTGTGGTAAAGTTTATGTTGTCCGATATTAAGATGGCTACTCCTGCTCGTTTTTCATTTCTGTTGGCAAGGTATATATTTTTCCAGCCTTTCACTTTCAGTCTGTATGCATCATTGTTGGAAAGATGAGTTTCTTGTAAGCAGCCAAAAGATGGGTTTTGTTCCTTAACCCAATCAGCCAATCGGTGTCTTTTAACTGGACAGTTCAAGCCATTAACATTCAATGTGACTGTTGAGAAGGAGTAAATTTGCCCTGCCATTTGCCAAAGATATTTTCTAATATCTGGTTTGAGATTCCTGTGATCTTTTGCTGTGAGGTTTCCTTCCTTTACCTTCCTTCATATTGGTTACCGTGTTTCTGTGTTTCTGTATGTAACACATCTTTAAGCATTTTTTGCAGGGCTGGACGAGTGGCGACAAATTCTTTCAATTTCTATTTGCTGTGAAAGGTCTTTATTTCGCCTTCATTCACAAATGAGAGCTTTGCAGGATATAATTTTCTGGGTTGGCAGTTTTTCTCTCTTAGTACCTGGGCTATATCTCGCCATTCTCTCCTGGCTTGTAGGGTTTCTGATGAGAAGTCAGCTGTGAGTCTAATTGGAGATCCTCTGAGAGTAATCTGGCGTTTCTCTCTTGCACATTTTAGGATCTTTTCTTTATGTTTCACTGTGGTGAGTTTGATTACGACGTGTCGTGTTGAGGATATCTTTTGGTCATGTTTACTAGGGGTTCTATGAGCTTCCTGTACTAGGATTTCTCTGTCCTTCTCTAAACCTGGGAAATTTTCTGCTAGTATCTCACTAAAAAGGCCTTCTAATCCTTTCTCCCTCTCCATGCCTTCAGGAACTTCTAGAACCCGAATGTTGGGCTTTTTAATAGTATCCTGTAGATTCCTGACAGTATTTTTTAGATTTCTGATTTCGTCTTCTTGTCTTTGATTTGACTGTTTCCTTTCCTGTTCTCTGTCTTCTAATTCCGATATTCTCTCTTCTGCTTCACCCATTCTGTTTTTAAGGCTTTCTAATGTGTTTGTCATTTGATCTATTGAATTCTTCATTTCATTATGGTTTCTTGTCACTATCACAGTTTCATGTTCTACTAGTTGTTTCATTTCATTTTGATTCCTCCTTAATATTTCATTTTCACGAGAGAGATTTTCTATCTTGTCCATTAAGGATTTCTGTAGTTCAAGAATTTGTTTTTGAGAATTCTTAATGTTCTTATCAGTTTTTTGAGATCCACTTCTTGCATTTCCTCTATCTCTTCATCTTCATAATCTTGGATTGGGGTGTCTTTATCATTTGGGGGCATCATGGTGTCTTCCTTGCTCTTGTTACCTTGGCTTCTGCGTTTGTTGTTTGGCATGTTGGAGATAATTTATGTTTTTTTTTTTTTTTTTTTTTTTTTTGCTGTGGTGATTTTTTCTCGTTATACTATGCCTCTAAGTGGGCTGTCTGCTTTGATGGATCCTTAGAGGCTCTGATGGGTGTGGCCAGAGAGCTCTGCTTGATTCTTCAAGTTTAAGGCTATGCAAAATGTGACTCACCTTGCTCCTTGCTGGATCTCTCTCTCTCTCTCTCTCTCTCTCTTTTTTTTTTTTTTTTGACACAGTTGGGAAGCAATTCCGAATGGCTGAGTGGAATTGAGGGTAGTTGAAATCTGGCCTCTGTGAGTATTCGTTTGAACTACCCCTGGGACCACACACAGAGTTTATGCAGCCTCAATGTTTCACCATAGACCCAAAGTTACTGAGTTTGTGTACTCATTGCCACTTTGCATATGTAAAATGGTGCCTGCTCTTTGTTTTGCTCAAGTGGAGGGAGGGGCCTCTGCCTTTTCCCACTAATGTCTCGCGTTTCTGAGGCTTTTGTCTTACCTCCCGTTCATTCCCGAGCTGGGGAGATTCTGTGGCTCGGTTCCTGCGGTTGGGTTTCCACGCGGTGGGCTCCTTGTAGGTCCTCTGTGTCACATCCACTAGATCTGGAAGCGTTTCCTCTGCAGTTTTTTTCTTGAATCTTTTCCTGAGGTTATTCAGTTAAGCTGAGGTTTTGTAGGTGCAGGTCCCACTTCCTTTCTTCCTATCTCGGCTCCCGACCACGTCACCGACGCATCTCCTTGATGGGTGCGGCATTCTGGGCACTACATTGCTCGGCGCTGCCAAGTCACCGTGGAGATGCACCCAGGCACGGTCTGCCATCGCCCGGATTAAGGCTTATTATAGTATTTATTTGAATGCTTCTATAAAACCTCTTCTCTAAATAAGGTTTCATACCAATGGGGATGGATACAATTCAATCGATAACACTAGGCAATAGATATAATGTCACTAGTAAAAGGAGAAGCTGGGATTCAAACCCAGAGGTCCAGGGTAAATATGACTTCCCTTCCTGACTGATCCCCCTTCATAAACCACGAACAGCCTTTGTTTTAAACAGAATCATTGTTTTGCACTGAACACCCTTATTTGCATTTTCCTACATTAACCTAATCCATTTGCTCTACCATAACAAAACACCTGAAATGGGGCAATTTATATACAACTAAAATTTATTTTTTATGGTTCTAGTGATTGGGAAGTCCAGGATCAAGGCCACAGCAGATCTGATGTGTGATGAAGGCTTGGTCTCTGCTTTGTTGCTGCTTTCTCCAGAGGGAATAAATGCTGTGTTCACACATGGCAGTGGGGAGAAAATGGCAAAGAGAGATGAACACTTTGTCCTTACATAGAGGAAGAGATGTAAGGACAAGAAGGAGCTTCACTACCACACCCAGCCCTTTTATAATGTCAGTCATTCACTAAGACTCCTAATTATGTCCTGAAGTCCTCACTTCCTAATATTAGCACATGAGGGTAAAGTTCCAGCATATGGATTTTGGAGGGACTCATACATTAAGAGCATGATACACCTCTAGGTTTTATCTCTGCTGTTCCTTCTATTTTGAATCTTTCAACATCCACTGGTGACATTTCACAGATCTTTGTTTTGTTTTGAGACAACATATTTTTAATTTACATTATAGTCAAAGGCTTAATGGCTCTACAAAATAAAGAGTTCAACTAATAAAAAGTAAAAAAAAAAAAAAACATAGTCCAGCATGAAAAAAGGCAAAGGCAAAATATGACAATCAAGTGAAAAGATGTTCAATTTCACTCATATAAAATAAATGTTAAAACACAAAATGGTTAATACAACAGCAGTATGTAATTCCTATCAACTTTGATAAATATTTAAAACAAAGTTTGACAAAACACTGTATTTGCAGTAAAACTTTTTTACAATATTTTGAAGCCTTTGTCAAGTCTTACATCTTTTTTGGGATCTTGAACAATATGTGACCTTTCCTTCTTTTGAACTCAAATGGCAGTTTGAGGATATCATGGTTTTCCATGTCATATATGTTCTTTTTAGATTTTTATATTTGAAAGCGTTCCAGAGAGAGAGAGAGAGAGAGAGAGAGAGAGAGAGAAAGAGAGAGAGAGAGAGAGAGAGAGAAAGAGAGAGAGAGAGAGAGATTGATTCTATCTGCTGACTCACTCCACAAATGGCTATAATGGACCGGACTGTGCTAGGCCAAAGCCAGGAGTCAGGACCTTCTTCCAGGTCTCCCACGTGCATGCAGAGGCTGCCATCTTCTGTTGCTTTCCCAGGAACATTAGCAGGGAGCTGGATCAGAAGTGGAACAGCTGGGACACGAACTGCCACTCATATAGGTTGCTGGCACTGCAGGCTAGGGCTTAACAGGCTGTTCTATAGTGATGAACCTGATGTTTGTTTTTATGGACTGAATGTGTATCCCCAAAATTTGTATGTTGGGGCCAGCATTCTGGCGTAGCAGGTAAAGCCACTACTTGTAACCCTGGCATCCTATTTGAATGCTGGTTTGAGTCCTGGCTGCTCTACTTCCTATCCAGCTAGCTCCCTGCCTGGGAAACCAGTAGAAGATGGCCCAAGTTATTGGGCCCCTGCCCCCACTTGGAAGACCTGGAATAAGCTCCTGACTCCTGGCTTTGTCTTGACCAAGCCCTGGTCATTATTGTCATTTGGGGAGTGAGCCAGCAGATGAAAGAGTTCTCTCTGTCTTCTCTCTCTCTCTCTCCCCTCTGTAATTCTGCCTTTCAAATAAATAAAGCTTTAAAAATTTACATATTGATATCCTTACTCATAATGTGATGATTTCTGGAAGTGGCACCTTTGGAGTATATTACATTGCAATGATGGAGCAGTCATAATGGGTTTAGTACTCTTATGAGAACACTTAGGAGAGCTTGCTCTGGTTCTTCCTCTGTTCTCTGTCTTCTGCTAACCAGCAAGATAACCACCACCAGACATCAGATCTACTGGCATCATGATCTTGGAATGCTTAGCTTCCAGAACTGTGAGAAATAAACCTTTGTTCTTTAAGACTCACAGTCTGTGGTACTTTTGTTATAGCAACTTGAGTTGACTAAGACAATTACCTATGCATCTTAATCTTTGAATCTTGCCTCCACTCTATTCATGCCTACCAACAATACCTTCCATCACTCCTAGTTATTCAAATGTGAGCAGGAGGGGGTTGTACCTATCTAAAGCAGTATGCTAAAATTGTCATATAGGGAAAGGAATGGAACTGGAAGAGCGGTCAGTGTCCTTTCAAAACCCCTTTTCTTATACTAAATACCTCAGATTATCATGTGGTTCTACTTTTTCAGACAGTGTACATCCTAAACTTAAAATATTTTTCTTCATAGTGACAACAAATGGCATCAGCAACAGTCTTTCTTGGGAGCAGAATGTCTTCCTTCCCAGTTGAGATACACTGAATGCTTTGTGTTATTTCCCCACTTATTCACTGCCAGCCTTGGAGCTCCTTGAAGGAATGACACTTGTTAATTTTTTTCAAAGTATTTATATCCTTAAAAGTTCTAGAACATGACTTTGCACATCTTGAAGAAATGCTCATTGATGATAATTGAAATACAGGAATCTGGGAACATTGAGCTAAAGAATCCTCAATGTATTATCCTCTCTCTATATATAATGGCTTAAATTTCCAGCTACATGGATTGATATTCTAGTGAGGTAAAACTCACAACTCAATATGTTTACACAAAGATGTTCTTGCTTAAATAACTCATGTAACAACCTGGACCAAGGCATGAACCAGAATAACCATTTCTTTTTGAGTTTATGAGTCAGTTCCAGCCCAGTCATTTAACTTATATATTACCAAGATCTTCCAGAAGTAATAGTCTATACTGAGTTTGATTACAGATATATGAAATATGGTTTACACCAATATCTTTTCCTGTGGATTAAGTCATTCATTGATTCTCAAGCTGATGCTAGTAACAGGATATAAATGAGGGGATAGGAAAGGTAGTAGACTCACCTGAGAAGCATTGCAAGTCACATCCAGACATGTTTAACCCCTTGATGGTATGCCATATTTGGAGGAATAAGGACCCCCTTATAGAAGTATCTCAGAATTTTAAGAGCAGTATAGGTTGAAAATGTTGATCATTGATTCTGAAATCATTCTTATTGCATGCCCCCTGCTGAGAACCACTGGTGTCTAATAGGCTGAGAAATGAATGCTGTACCAGTGGAGCTGTTTGCCCAGATTATACAGGTACTATGCCATTATGGCCTTAACCCATCTATGAATATACTCTAGGGCACAAACACAGAAACTGCATATGTTGTGCAGGATTTTCACTGCACAAGGGCTCTAGGCCATGGTGACGAACAGAGTTACAATCCATCCCATGCTCTAGATTTCATCTAGATCTCTAAATCTAATGTTGTTTAACCTACCTTTAAGAGGAAGCATTGGGGTTCCTGTGTTTATGTATTGGTCTATTAGTAGGTTTGTATTTTTTATATTCATGTAGATGATGTGAAGAACAAGTGATTTTCTTCATAGTGTCTTGAAATTCTCTAATAAAGGACATGTTTTCAGTGGATATAAGTATTAATCTATGTCAGGTTCTGTATTAAACATTTAGGACACAGAGATGAAAACATAGTTCCTGCTTTTAAGGGGCTTCAAGACCAGTGGAAAAAAGCACAGAAATAATCACACTATGACAGGAAGTATGACAAATGCCATGAAAAAGAGACAACCTGGAGATTCTGAGAACACCAAGGAGAGGCCTTAGCAGTGATTGTTTTGTGTGTGTGTGTGTGTGTGTGTGTGAACTGAAAATGAACAATTGGACTAGTGAGATGACATTGGTACATGCCACCTTGATGGGATTGTATTGGAATCCCCTGGCACATTTCTGACTCCACCATTTGGGGCAAGTCCTCCCTCTCTTTTTCCCACTCTTATATTTAACAAGGATCACTTTTCAGTTAAAATTTAAACACCTAAGCATAATTGTGTGTTAATTACAGAGTTCAACCACTAGTACTAGAACAAAAAAATACTAAAATGGATAATGATTTACATTGTACATCAACAGTCAGGACAAGAGCTGATCAAGTCACTGTTTCTCATAGTGCCCATTTCACTTCAACAGGTTTCCCCTTTGGTGCTCAGTTAGTTGTCGCCAATCAGAGAAAACAAATGATATTTGTCTCTTTGGGACTGTCTTAATTCACTCGGCATGATGATTTCCAGATGCCTGCATTTTGTTGCAAATGACCGGATTTCATTGTTTTTGACTGCTGTATAGTATTCTAAAGAGTACATGTCCCATAATTTCTTTATCCAGTCTACTGTTGATGGGCATTTGGGTTGGATCCAGGTCTTAATATTGTGAATTGAGCTGCAATAAACATTTAGGTGCAGACAGCTTTTTTTTTGCCAGTTTAATTTCCTTTGGGTGAATTCCAAGGAGTGGGATGGCTTGGTTGTAAGGTAGGGTTATATTCAGTTATCTGTGGAATCTCCAGACTGACTTCCATAGTGGCTTAACCAGCTTGCATTCCCACCAGCAGTGGGTTGGTGTCCCTTTTTCCCCACATCCTCGCCAGCATCTATTGTTGGTAGATTTCTGAATGTGAGCCATTCTCACTGGGGTGAGGTGAAACCTCATTGTGGTTTTGATTTGCATTTCCTTAATTGGTAGTGATCTTGAACATTTTTTCATGTGCCTGTTGGCCATTTGGATTTCCTCTTTGGAAAGATGTCTATTGAGGTCCTTGGCCCATCTCTTAAGTGGGTTGTTTGTTTTGATGTTGTGGAGTTTCTTGATCTCTTTGTAGATTCTGGTTATCTACCCTTTATCTGTAGCATAGTTTGCAAATATTTTTTCTCATTCTGTCGGTTGCCTCTTCACTTTCCTGACTGTTTCTTTTGAAGTACAGAAACTTCTCAATTTGATGCAACCCCAATTGTTTTTTTTAAATGTATTTATTTGAAAGACTGAAAAACAGACCGAAATAAAGATCGTGCATCCACTGGTTCACTTCCCAAATGCCTGCAACAGCCAGGGCTGGGCCAAGCTGAAGCTGGGATCTAGGAACTCCACCTGCATCTTCTGCATGGTGGCCCAGGTACTTGGGTTCCTGCCACCCATCTGTTGCCTCTATGGTACATTAGCAGAAAGTTCTATCAGAAGCATGGAATAGCTGGGACTTGACCCAGGCAACCTGATATGGGATGTGGGTATCCCAAGTGGTGGCTTAACCTGCTGCAACACAGTGCTTGCCCCTGGAATTTTTTTATGCAGGGATGATTATACACTATTTTAATTTCCCTGTAACCTGCTTTGCCAGTTTAATCTGTTAATATGGAAAGTCAATTAGGTATTTTCCTGGACTATTATAAAAACAATAATACATAAAGCATCTGGCAAATAGCAAAGTATTCTGAAAATGTGAATTACAACAGGTCAAAAACCATCTTCATTTACTTGTTCCAATTCCTCATAACCACATTTGAGCAGATTAAATCTTATCTGCCCTCTCATTTTACACTAATCTCATAAATGTCTTTTATAAGTAACAGTGAGTATGCAGTAGGTAATGCAAAATTATAAGTCAGCTGTTTTTCCCACAGAGATTCTGGTTGCCAAAAACGGCAATGTATCTTATGAGATCTAGTGGGGAAACAAATTTAAAACAAACAAACAGAAATATTCTAAGTTTACTACATAGAGAAAATATTCAACAGTCATTCATCTGTACATTCACATTCTATGTATTTTCTCATGGTCAACAAACTGATTCAAATGACTTAAGTTATCCCACCATTTAAAGAGAAAAGTCTCTGCAATAATTTGAAACCATGGAGTTATCTTAATTTCAGCACTGGCTGCTTTTTTCAGAAGTTCTTCCAGCTCTTCTTTTGTCACGTAACAATAGCTTTTAATCTCATTGGGATCTGGGTTCAAAGTTACATTCTTCCTCACAAATAAAATGTAATCAATTTCATGTTCACCCCAAATACCATCAGATTGAGCTTTGCAGTGAATTCGTGTTAGATAATTTATTTCTTCTGGAGGAACCTCTTCCATAGGAATTCCTAGTTCAGCTTTTAAACGCCCCTGTGCCGCCCTTCTTACTCCAATGGCATCATTTCCTTCAAGTTCATGTGGGTTACTTAACGGATGACTACAACAAGTATTGTTAAAACAACCTGGAAAGGTAATTTTAGCATCTGATCTCTGCTGTAGCAGGAGCTTATTTTCAGTATTGAAAAAGAAGACACTAAAAGCTCGATGCAATAACCCTTTCTCAATGTTTTCATTCAGGTGACGGTTCTTCTTGGTCTCAGCCCCAATTTTATTGTCATTTTCATCAATAAGAATACACATCTCTGCCAGAAGTTAAACCTGTTGCTCATCGAGATGGTCAGTATGTATTTCCGGCATCGTTACAAAATGTCTGATCTGGCCAAGAGTACTGGCCCTCAGCCACCTCGCTCCACCGTGTAGCTCCCGCGCCGCCCCGAGGCTTGAGTTCTCCAACCTCAAACACAGAACCCTCGCAACCCCAATTGTTAATTTTGGCTTTGACTGCCTGTGCTTCTGGGGTATTTTCCAGGAAATCTTTGCCAGTACCTATATCCTGCAGGGTTTCTCCAATGTTCTCTAATAGTTTGATGGTGTCATGTCGTAGATTTAAGTCTTTAATCCATGTTGAGTGGATTTTTGTGTAAGGTGAAAGGTAGGGGTCTGCTTCATGCTTCTGCATGTGGAAATCCAGTTTTCCCAGCACCATTTATTAAATAGACTGTCCTTACTCCAGGGATTGGTTTTGGATCCTTGATCAAATATAACTTGGCTGTAGATGTCTGGATTGATTCTGGTGTTTCTATTCTGTTCCATTGGTCTATCCATCTGTTTCTGTACCAGTACCATGCTGTTTTGATTACAACTGCCCTGTTATGTCCTGAAATCTGGTATTGTGATGCTTCCGACTATGTTTCTGTGGTACAAGATTGCTTTAGCTATTTGAGGTCTCCTGCGTCTCCATATGAATTTCAGCATCATTTTTTCCACATCTGAGAAGAATGTCTTTGGTATTTTGATTTGTATTGTATTGAATGTATAAATTTCTTTTGGGAGAATGGACATTTTGATGATATTGATTCTTCCAATCCATGAGCATGGAAGATTTCTCCATTTTTTGGTATCCTTTTCTATTTCTTTCTGTAAGGTTTTGTAGTTTTCATTGTAGAGATCTTTAATGTCCTTGGTTAAGTTTATTCCAAGGTATTTCATTGTTTTTGTAGCTATTGTGAATGGGATTATTCTTAAAAGTTCTTCCTCAGCCGTGGCATTGCCTGTGTATACAAAGGCTGTTGATTTTTGTGCATTGATTTTATATCCTGCTACTTTGCCAAACTCTTCTATGAGTTCCAATAGTCTCTTAGTAGAGTTCTTTGGATCCCCTAAATAAAGAATCATATTGTCTGCAAAGAGGGATAGTTTGAGTTCTTCCTTCCCGATTTGTATCCCTTTAATTTCTTTTTCTTGCCTAATAGCTCTGGCTAAGTCTTCCAGAACTATATTGAATAGCAGTGGTGAGAGTGGGCATCCCTGTCTGGTACCAGATCTCAGTGGAAATGCTTCCAACTTTTCCCCATTCAATAGGATACTGGCCATGGGTTTTTCATAAATTGTTTTGATTGTATTGAGGAATGTTCCTTCTATACCCAGCTTGCTTAGAGTTTTCATCATGAAAGGGTGTTGTATTTTATCAAATGCTTTCTCTGCATCTATTGAGAGAGTCATATGGTTTTTCTTCTGCAATCTGCTAATATGGTGTATCACGTTGATTGTTTTGCGAACATTGAACCATCCCTGCATACCAGGGATAAATCCCACTTGGTGTGGGTGGATGATTTTTCTGATGTGTTGTTGTATTCTATTGACCAGAATTTAATTGAGGATTTTTGCATCTATGTTCATCAGGGATATTGGTCTGTAATTCTCTTTCAATGCTGCATCTTTTTCCGGCTTAGGAATTAAGGTGATGCTGGCTTCATAGAAAGAATTTGGGAGGATTCCCTCTTTTTCGATTGTTTTGAATAATTTGAAAAGAATTGGAGTTAGTTCTTCTCTAAATGTCTGGTAGAACTCAGCCGTGAATCCATCTGGTCCTGGGCTTTTCTTTGTTGGGAGGGCCTTTATTACTGTTTCAATTTCTGTGTCAGTTATGGGTCTGTTTAGGTTTTCTATGTCTTCCTGGTTCAATTTAGGTAGATTGTATGTGTCCAGGAATCTATCCATTTCTGATAGATTTCCCTGTTTGCTGGCATACAAGTCCTTGTAGTAATTTCTGATGATTCTTTTTATTTCTGTGGTGTCTGTTTTTATGTTTCCTTTTTCATCTTTGATTTTATTGATTTGGGTCTTTTCTTTTTTGTAGTTAGTTGGGCCAATGGGGTGTCAATTTTGTTGATTTTTTCAAAAAACCAGCTCCTCGTTTGGCTGATTTTTTGTAATTTTTTTTGGATTCAATCCTGTTGATTTCTTCTCTGATTTTAATTATTTCTCTTCTCCTACTAGCTTTGAACAACCCGCTTCTGATACCAGGTATGTGGGAGTTTCTTCCCACCCAGCAAGCAGTTGATTGGGCAGTAGATCAATTGAAATTATCTGCCTGGAAATAGCATCAGATCCACAGACTGAGGGCTCTGTTCCCAAGACTATCCCCACTTCAGAGCCAGTTGCAAGTTTAATCCTCAGGAACTTCTGACTGACAGCTCTAAATTAGGTCTGCCATGACACCCTCTTGGTTTTGATTAACAGAATGACTCACAGAACTTGGGGAAACAGTTATGTTCATTGGTTTATTATAAATTATATTACAAAGGATACAGGTGGAAATTAGGGAGAAGTACAGGAGAAGAGGTATAGAGCACCCATGCCCTCTCTGGGTATGCCACTCTCCAGGAGCCTTCAAATATTTGCTATCAAGAAGCTCTCTGAACCCTTTCCTTCTTAAGTAAGCTTCATTACTTAGCTATGATTAATTAAACCATTGGCCATTGATGACTGACTCAATCTTTAACCTCTCTCCCTTACCCAGAGGTAGCGATGTGGAGGTAAAAGTGACAACACTTTAATTCTGTCCTGGCCTTTCAGTAAGCATCCAGAAGCCACCTAAACACTGTCAGCCACTAAAACACTTATCGGCACACAAAAACACTTATCACTTTGAAGGTTCCAAGAATTCTAGGATTTATGTACCAGAAAACACAGGAAGACCTATTACACATTCCACAATATCACAACTATGATTTACACTGCATACCTTAAAGCACTTGGTATCTAATGGTAAGTTGTGAAGGAGAGGGTAGAGGATAAGAATGAAGCCTGAAGTTTTGGATTGGGGAACTGAGGGATATTTACCGAAACATTGAGCTCAGAAAAAAATCAGGCTTGGCATCAAAGATGAGTTTAGTTTTTAAACTTTTGAGCTTAAATTGGTGATGTGCCATATACACAAGTTTTAGAACGTGCTGTCTGGGTGCAGGTTTGCAATGAATTGAGAGAGGGCAACAAGCCAGGAGCCTAGCTAGTAGGCCATTACTGTGATCATGATTAGAGATTATAGGATCTAGACTAGGGTGGTGGAGGTGGAGGGAAATGGATGGTACCTCTGTGGCAATAGGTTCCCATTTGCAGAGTTGGGGAAAACTGAGGAAAATCAACAGAAGGTCAGATTCACCAGGCTATAAAGTGTGAGACCAAGGGTGATGAAAAGAGGTTTGGGAGATAGGGAACAGCAGTGATGAGTTCAGACTTTGTTCTAAGGCCAATGGGAAGGTATTGACTATTTTAAGGAAGTATTTGTTTTTAGCAATCTACGTTGGCTTCTCTGTGGAAAGTGGATAAGAGAGCACATGAATGGAAGCAGAAAGACCATTTAGACAACAATTGCAGTTCTCCAGGTTAAAAAAATGAGGGGGGGTCTGAACTAAAGCAGTAACAGAGGGGATGGAGAAGTGAACTAGAGCAATAGCAGAGGAGACGGAGAAGAAGGGACAATTATGAGAGCAGTTAATTAGATCAGAGTTGGCACACTCAAGAGTCTTTCATAGCCTTGGCAGCTCATGACAAGAGCCTCGGATGATTACTGATGTCATAAATAAGAGTGCCAATTGTTAAATCAACAATGGGAGTCACTGTGCACCTACTCCCCATGTAGGATCTCTGTTCTTAATGTGTTGCACTATGAGAATTAATGGTAAAACTACTACTCAAACAGTATTCTATATTTTGTGTGTCTGTGTGGGTGCAGTCTATTGAAATCTTTACTTAGTGTATATATACCAAGTTGATCTTCTGTATATAAAAATAATTGAAAATGAATCTTGATGAAGAATGGGATGGGAGAGGGAGTTGGAGATGGGATGGTTGCGGGTGGGAGGGAGGCTTTGCGGGGAAAAGCCACTATAATCCAAAAGTTGTATTTTGGAAATTTATATTGATTAAATAAAAGTTAAAAAATAAAATAAGTAAGAAAAAAAGACATTATAAACAAAAGGTACCATGGAAGGGGGCTGTGGAAGTTTACTTAGATGGTCACACTTCTTTCACACTTCTTCTCTTTCTCTCTTTTTTAAAAAAAATTATTTTATTTATTTGAAAGAGTGAAACACACATACACACATACACACACACACACACGCAGATTCTCCATCTGCTGGTTCACTACCAAAATGGTTGCAACTGCCAGAGCTGGTCCAAGCTGAAGCAAAGTGAAAGAGTTACATCCAGGTCTCCCATGTGTGTGCAGGGGTCCAGGTGCTTGGGGACATTCCCATTGTTTTCTCAGGCACATTATCAAGGAGCTGGGATATGAAGCAGAGCAACTGGGACACAAACCACCACTCTGATATGGGATGCTGGTGTTGCGGGTGGCGGCTTAACACACTGTGCCACAACTCTGGCCCTAGAGACTCTCTCTCTTAAATCTAGGTAGAGCTGTGGCTGCTTCGACTAGCAGAGTATGACAGAAATGATACTCTCAGCCCAGACACAGACATGTGACTGATGAAGCCAACCTGGAAGTGACTGCTTCAGCCCCAGGGATAGCCCCTGCTTTTCATGTTACTTCATCAGTCAGTTGGGTCATAGCACTGAGACTCCAGACATTCTGAAGAGGATAAGAGCTGATCCTGCTGTGTCATTTTCAGATTCCTAACTCACAGGATTTGAGAGTATGAGAAGAGAAAACAGTTGTTTAATGCCCCAAGTTGTGGGATTATTTGGGACAGAGATATTGACACTCAGAGCTGAAATAATGATGTGTATGTTATAGTCTTTGTTTCCCAAGTGTTCACAATCTAAGGAGGGATGTGAGAAAAATACAAAAATGAAAACAAAATCATAAAAGCATGTTTATAGTTGTGTAGGACATGTGCTATCAAAATTCTGGGCAAAAGGAATGAATAATAACAATGACTAAGTTTATGCTAATGCTTTCTAGGTATTTTATATATTAAATCAATAAAGCCTCAATGTTTAATTCTTCACAATAAGCCTATGAGACAGTCATTCATTGAGAATATTTTCTTTCTTTTAAGATTTATTTTATTTATTTGAAAGACAGAGTTACAGAGAGAGGCGGAGACAGAGAGAGAGAGAGAAAGAGAGGTCTTCCATCTGCTCGTTCACTCCCCAAATGGCTGCAATGGCTGGAGCTGAGCTGATCCAAAGCCAAGAGCCAGGAGACTCTTCAGGGTCTCCCACATGGCTGCAGGACCCTGAGTGCTTGGGCCATCCTCCGCTGCTTTTTGGATCGGAAGTGGAGCACCCAGGACTTCAACTGGCGCCCATATGGGATGCTGGCACTGTGGGCCAGAGCTTTAACCTGCTAGGTCACAAAGCCAGCCCTTGAGCATATTTTCAGATGAGAAAAGTTAAGATTCAAAGAGAACAAATAACTTGTGTAAGGTCTCAACAACTTGAATGGTAACCCATATACTTGGCTTGCAGAGTCCTCACCTAATACCTCTAACATAGGGGTGGGGAATTGTCTGGGCCACAGGCCACATATGGTCTGCAAAATCAGTTGGTCTGGCCCTGCCAAGCAACTGCACGTGGGACTTGAAATTCAATAAATATATAGGAGGCTAATTCTTAAGTTGATAATTTTTTATGACCCCCGAGTGATGTTATAAATATCCAAAAGGCCCTTGGCAGAAAAAAGGTTCTCGTAAGGTATACCAACCTCTTCTTTGAGTCATGGGATATTAGTCATTGTATAATAGTATGAGATGTTGGATGGACTAATAGGGAGTTAGGCCAGTTGTAGGGCAATTAGGTCAGTTAACTGCTCTTAGTTTTTGTCAAAGTTAGTCAGGATTGTGATCCCTGCCTTCTGATTAGCTGTTATTCTGCTCCTTCCCTGATTAGTTAAATCTAGGTTTGATTATCAAAAAGGGGCCAATCAGAGAGAGCTACCTCGTGTTTATAATGGGCAGATACTGACAAACTTCTTTGACAACTCCTCCCTCTGCTCCTCTGCTGTGGCAGGAGGTTTTTTGCTTTCAATAAATCTCGCTTTGCTTACTGTTCATGTTTGAGTGGAAATTCTTTGATGTGAGACCAGAACCAAGATTGCCCTTGTCCCTTTGTCTTCCCACAACAATAGAGGAAGCTGAGAATATGTGTTCACCATCCATATTATCTTCCATAGTGAATTTTACATCAATCATTCATTAACAGGGGATGAATGAACTATGAAGAGCTCCATTCCTCAACAACAACAATTATAATAAATAATATCAAGGCTTCCTTCCTTCCTCATTTTATCCCTATGTCCTTTTTTTTCTGCCTCTTCACTCCATTCCTTCTTTTCCATTGCATGGATTGCCTCTTTATATTTTGTGTCTATCTTTAGTTAAAACCCTATGTTTTCTTTCAAAGTGAACTTCATCTGGCAGTCCTTGATTTCCACATGTATTCAAGAAACTAATGGAGGTTTTTTTTTTTTTCCTGAGATCAGCATCCTGTGCTACAAAGCAGCAGCAGCATCTTGTGGATCTGGAAGAGAAAGGCACTTTAGGCATCTGTGCATCTCCTCCCTCACAGAATCAAGCCCACTAATTTGTGATCTTGGAATATTTCTTCCAGATCTGAATTTGATTTTACTATTGCCTTAAAAAATCTTGCTCAACATAGGCAAATTTGTTACTTTCCTCCCATTGCTGCTTAACAGTCTTAGTATTGATTAATTTGTGTCTCCTAGAATACAGCTGCCAGTATCTATTCCAAACTCTCTTGCTGCCTTCCCACTGGGAATTCCATCCCTTACCTCCTACTGTTTGATGATATAAGCTCCCTCTTATATCTCCTCAACCATCTCTCCACATATCTGGCCTCTCCTTGCTTCCTAACTAGTCTCACCATTCACCAATATTCAATTCTAGGCTTTCTGTGAAAGATACAGAACCCCAGCCTTCCAGACCAGACATGTTTCCTGGAGTTGTTCTCCCTGCATCAACTCCAAATTAAGATGTGTGAAACAGCATCCTCCCTTGAGCTACTTCTCTCCCTACCAATGACTGAACCATGGCGTTACCTTTGATTTCGCCTTCTTTCTGCCACCAATTAGGTGGTTGAAGCACAGAAACCCATGCTAATATTAGCATAAGAAAAACTAATTAGGAGGTCACACCTGCCACACATACATGAAATCACATAGTACACACTCAGAACCAAATCTCAGTGATTTTTGGATTATTTATTGCTTCAGCACAATACACGCTTGGGCTTGGATCATTGAAAGTGTACATTAACAGCCTCTTCTGTTATTGCCTGGCGGCCTAATAGGGTTACATTGTGGAACAGTCATCATATTTAATGACTTAAAATTTGGGATCCTCCTTTCTCTGACCAGAAGAAAGTAAGGTTCCAACTATGTTAATTGATGTGTTTTGATCAAGAAGAAGCCAAGGTTAGTATGAGGTTTATTTCCAGAGTGACTAAGTAGAAAAGTCAACACATCAGTCTTTTGGAGCCCACCACAGAACTCTCATTTCCATTCTTCTATCCACCGACTGACATTGTAAGTAGCTCAGATTCAAATGCAAATGCCAGCAAAAGAATGCAGACACACTTTGAGATCAATAACATTATTTTTTGTCAGGCAATTCATTTAGTATTTCTAAAAACCAGTGAAGTTTAAAAAACAAGGGAGTTGAAAGCTTGCTCTCCTGTTTTTCCAGTTTTAATGAGCCTATTCCTCACTCTGAGACAGAGAAGCTCTCATTATAACTTGTCGGTAGAACATTAGCACCCAAGATGGAGGGAGCACTATGATCCTGGCTAATTTTCTTTCTTTTTTTCCTCCATCTGGACATAGTTGAGAAATCTAATGGGAAAAACTAGTCATTTATTTAAACTACTTTCTAAATCACGGATTCATCTATTTAAGAACAGCATGACTATTCCTATCTTGGTAAAGACGTTTTGACAGAATTTCTATGCTGGGACATTGAATGTTCATAAATAAAATGCAACCCTTCTCTTTCTCAAATGAGCTCAGCAAGCCTGCATGGAAAGACTGAAGGCAGGACAGTGAGTGCCCTGTGCCAGCTGAGCACTTTTGTGCCTCCTTTTCCCCCTCTGGTAGCTTAGCCTCCTCTTCCCCTCTGGTATCTTAGAACATGAGAAACATGTTTCCACTTTGAGAGGGAGCTTTTGGTGCTAGAGATGAATGTTGAGCCAAGGGTTCATCCTCGTTATATCTTTTTAGAACAGTATCTGTTTCACTTGATGCTACAGCCCTTTAAACCATTAGCAACTGTGAGACATAGCAAAGCTCAAGTAGCCCTGGTTTCCTTTGCTGTGTCTGATGAGTGTGGCTGCACGTGCTGCCATGCTATCCAATTTAGTTTCCTTCAGTCTCGTGCATTGTTTTGTATTACTGTGATACAAAGTTTTTAAGGAAAACATGCTCCTGTTTTTTGTCCTGTTTTATCCTATTTATTGTCCCCTGATACAGGCCAACCTAGTACATTGAACAGATCTTTTAATCACATAGAAATCTTCAAAAAGTTCATGGAAAATTAGTGTTATAAAAAACTATGCAGGAGCTAGTATTGTGGCCTAGCAGGTTGGGTCTCTGCCAATGAGGCTAGCATCCCATATGGCCACCAGTTTGAGACACAACTGCTTCACTTCTGATCCAGCTCCCTATTGATGTATCTGGGAAGGCAGTGGAGGATGGCTCAGGTGCTTGGGCCCCTGCATCCAGGAAGCTCCAGCCTCTTGGCTTCAGCCTGGCCCAGCCCGAGCCATTGTGGCCATTTGGTGAGTGAACCAGCAAGTAGAAGGTCTGTTTTTTTGTCTCTCCTCCTCTCTCTGTAACTCAACTTTCAAGTAAAGTTTTAAAAAATTATACATGGATTTTGAATATTTTAACACCAAAATAAATTCATCTTTTTAATTCCATTTTTCCACAAACTTTTGGAGTCTCTTCATAATATTCTTTCACTACTCAACCACCCTAGAAATTATCAAGCCTACTATTCAAAAAGAAATGAACCAGGCTCACATCAGTCTCTTCAGGTGGAGTAGTCTGAGGGGCTTCTAGAACCTGAACTGGATACCCTTGGTAATTTCTAAAAGTTATTTGCTGTAGTAAAGCAGTCTAAGAAACTAGAACTTTCATGATGTTTTCCATCCTATAAAAGCCCTATTTGGTTTGGGTTCTAGCATGGTCTATAAAATCCTGTAGATTCAGCTATCATGTCTTCAGCGAGCAGGTTTTCAGTACTGTGGACTTTTAACAAGCACTACCATGTATCAGGCTATGCTTGACACTAAGGATACAAAGGAAAAAATACAAACCCCTTACTTTTTAGGGAGCTTGTAATCTATCTGAAAGGAAATATTTGTGAAAAAAAAAACTTACACTGAGAGGACAGGAGTGTGACCTAGTAGTGAGACTGTTTCTTGGGATACCTTATCCTTGAAGTGCCAGGGTTCAAGAACCAGCTCTCCTGCTTTTAACCCAGTTTCCTGCTAATTGTACCACCTAGGCAACAGAAGGTGATGGTTTAAGTAGTTGGGTCTTGATACCCATGTGGGAGACTTGGAATGAGTTCCTACTTCTGGCTTCAGCCTGGTCCAGATACAGGCATTGAATGCATTTGGGGAGTGAACCAATGAATGGAGTCTCTCATAATTTTTTATGAAAGGGAAAAATAATCATATAGAGATATTTTAGGTGCTCAAATGAAAAACCTGAAAAACTGGGTGTCATGAGGAGTAGCTAACAAAAACACTAAGGCTGTACTGGCTTAAATTATTTTTTTAAAAACTTTTATTTAATAAATATAAATTTTGAAAGTACTAGTTTTGGATTACAGCAGTTTTCCTCCCATAACCACCCTCCCACCTGCAAACCATCCCATATCCTACTCCCTCTCCCATCCCATTCTTCATTAAGATTCATTTACTTTCCATTTTTTAATTTATTTTTTATTTTTTAACTTTTATTTAATAAATATAAATTTCCAAAGCACAACTTTTGGATTATACAGCTTTCCCCCCCCCCCATAACCACCCTACCACCCACAACCATCACATCTCCTGCACCCTCTCCCATCCCATTCACATCAAGATTCATTTTCAATTATCTCTATAAACAGAAGATCAATTGAGTATATAATAAGTAAAGATTTCAACAGTTTGCACCCACACAGAAACACAAAGTATAAAGTACTGTTTGAGTACTAGTTATGCCGTTAATTCACATAGTACAACACATTAAGGACAGAGATCCTAAATGGGGAGTAAGTGCACAGTGACTCCTATTGTTGAATTAACAATTGACACTCTTATTTATGGTATCAGCAATCACCCAAGGCTATTGTCATGAGCTGCCAAGGCTATGGAAGCCTTTTGAGTTCACTGACTCCAATCTTATGTAGACAAGGCCATAGTCAAAGCAGAAGTTCTCTCCTCCCTTCAGAGAAAGGTACCTCCTTTTTGATGGCCCATTCTTTCCACTAGATTCACAGAGATCTTTCATTTAGGTCATTTTTTTTTTTCACAGAGTGTCTTGGCTTTCCATGCCTAAAATACTCTCAGGGGCTCTTCAGCCAGATATGAATGCCTTAAGGGCTGATTCTGAGGCCAGAGTACTATTTAAGACATCTGCCCTTCTATGAGTCTGCTGTGCATCCCACTTCCCATGTTGGATTGTTCTCTCCTTTTTAATTCTGTCAGTTAGTATTAGCAGACACTAGTCTTATTTATGTGATCCCTTTGACTCTTAATCCTATCATTATGATCAATTATGAACTGAAACCGATTACTTTAACTAGTAAGATGGCATTGCTACCAGCCATCTTAATGGGATTTGGAGTCCCATGGCATGTTTCTAGCTTCACCATTGGAGGTAAGTCCGAGTGAGCATGTGCCAAACTGTGCATCTCCTTCCCCTCTTGTCCCCATTCTTATTTTTAACAGAGGTCAATTTTCAGTTAAATTTAAATACCTAAGAATAATTGTGTGTTGATTACAGAGTTCAACCAATGGTATTAAGTAGAACAAAAAAATACTAAAATGGATAATGATTTACATTGTATATCAACAGTCAGGACAAGAGCTGATCAAGTCACTGTTTCTCATAGTGCCCATTTCACTTCAACAGGTTTCCCCTTTGGTGCTCAGTTAGTTGTCGCCAATCAGAGAAAACAAATGATATTTGTCTCTTTGGGACTGTCTTAATTCACTTGGCATGATGTTTTCCAGATTCCTCCATCTTGTTGCAAATGACCGGATTTCATTGTTTTTGACTGCTGTATACTATTCTATAGAGTACATATCCCATAATTTCTTTACAGTCTCCTGTTGTTGGGCATTTAGGTTGATTCCAGGTCTTAGCTGTTGTGACTTGAGCTGCTATAAACATTTAGGTGCAGATAGCTCTTTTATTTGCCAATTTAATTTCCTTTGGGTAAATTCCAAGGAGTGGAATGGCTGGTTCGTGTGGTAGGGTTATATTCAGGTTTCTGAGCAATCTCCAAACTGAATTCCATAGTGGCTTTATCAGTTTGCATTCCCAACAACAGTGGGTTAGTGTCCCTTTTTCCTCACATCCTCTCCAGCATCTATTGTTGGTAGATTTCTGAATGTGAGCCATTCTCACCAGGGTGAGGTGAAACCTCATTGTGGTTTTGATTTGCATTTCCCTGATTGTTAGTAATCCTGAACATTTTTTCATGTGCCTGTTGGCCATTTGGATTTCCTCTTTGGAAAAATGTCTATTGAAGTCCTTGCCCCATCTCTTATGTGGGTTGTTTTGATGTTGTGGAATTTCTTGATCTGTTTGTAGATTCTGGTTTTTAATCCTTTATTAGTTACATAGTTTGCAAATATTTTTTCCCATTCAGCTGGTTGCCTCTTCACTTTCCTTATTGTTTCTTTTGCAGTACAGAAACTTCTCAATTTGATGCAATCCCAATAGTTAATTTTGGCTTTGACTGCCTGTGCATCCGGGGTCTTTTCCAGTAAGTATTTGCCGGTGCTGATATCTTGCATGGTTTCTCCAATGTTCTCTAATAGTTTGATGGTGTCATGTCGTAGATTTAAGTCTTTAATCCATGTTGAGTGGATTTTTGTGTAAGGTGAAAGGTAGGGGTCTTGCTTCATGCTTCTGCATGTGGAAATCCAGTTTTCCCAGCACCATTTATTAAATAGACTGTCCTTACTCCAGGGATTGGTTTTGGATCCTTGATCAAATATAACTTGGCTGTAGATGTCTGGATTGATTCTGGTGTTTCTATTCTGTTCCATTGGTCTATCCATCTGTTTCTGTACCAGTACCATGCTGTTTTGATTATAACTGCCCTGTAGTATGTCCTGAAATCTGGTATTGTGATGCCTCCGGCTTTGTTTTTGTTGTACAAGATTGCTTTAGCTATTTTTAGCTATTCGAGGTCTCCTGTGTCTCCATATGAATTTCAGCATCATTTTTTCCAGATCTGAGAGGAATGTCTTTGGTATTTTGATTGGTATTGCATTGAATCTATAAATTGCTTTTGGGAGAATGGACATTTTGATTATGTTGATTCTTCCAATCCATGAGCATGGAATATTTTTCCATATTTTGGTATCCTCTTCTATTTCTTTGTTTAAGATTTTGTAATTTTCATCATAGAGATCTTTAATGTCCTTGGTTAAGTTTATTCCAAGGTATTTCATTGCTTTTGTAGCTATTGTAAATGAGATTTATCTTAGCAGTTCATTCTCAGCCGTGGTATTGCCTGTGTGTAAAAAAGGCTGTTGATTTTTGTGCATTGATTTTATATCCTGCTACTTTGCCAAGCTCTTCTATGAGTTCCAATAGTCTCTTAGTAGAGTTCTTTGGATCCTCTGGCATGTTTCTATCTTTACCGTTAGGGGTAAGTCCGAGTTAGCGTGTGCCAAACTGTACATCTCCTCCCTTTATTATCCCCACTATAGAGTACATATTCCATAATTTGTCTATCCAGTCTACTGTTGATGGGCATTTAGGTTGATTCCAGATCTTTGCTATTGTGAATTGAGCTGCAATAAACATTGAGGTGCAGACAGCTCTTTTATTTGCCAATTTAATTTCCTTTGGGTAGATTCCAAGGAGTGGGATGGCTGGTTCGTGTGGTAGGGCTATATTCAGGTTTCTGAGTAATCTCCAAACTGTCTTCCATAGTGGCTTTACCAGTTTGTATTCCAGCCAACTGTGGATTAGTTTGCCTTTTTTCCTACATCCTCACCAGCATTTGTTGTTAGTTGATTTTTGTGTGTGAGCCACTTTAACCGGAGTGCAGTGTAACCTCATTGTGGTTTTGATTTGCATTTTCCTGATGGCTTGTGATCCTGAACATTTTTTCATGTGTCTGTTGGTCATTTGGAATTCCTTTTTTGAAAAATGTCTATTTAGGTCCTTGTTCGCCTAAATTATTTTCTTTTCCTTTAGTTCCTTTCGTCTTCATTGATGTGAGGCAATTTCAGGTCAGAACCTTTGAAAACATTTGTCTTTGCAACTGAAATCTCAGCATTGCCATGTGATCATCAAGTTGTAGTTTACTCACCTGTTTAGTGAGACAGTATTCTCCACCATGAAATTTGATTGTGTTGACTACACTAGGAGAGGATTTTTTTGGTCTTAATGAGACTCTAAGTTCAGCAAAGTGTTCTCCATTGTTCAAAGTTTAAAATACAGCCTGGTAGGATACTTAAGACCACTTTCCTGACTTGATATTTTTGTCACATTTTATAGGTGAGATAGAAATGGGCTTTATGGCCAGATTTGACTTATAATTTTGGCTTTGATTCTTGATAGGGTATAGACCTGAGCAAGTTACTTTTCCCATCAATTTTGTTTTTTTAAAGATGTATTCATTTTATTTATTTGAAAGTCAGAGTTACACAGAGAGAGGAGATGCAGAAAGAGGCAGAGAGAGAAAGAGAGAGAGAGAGAGAGAGGTCTTCCATCCACTGGTTCACTCTTCAATTGGCCGCAATGGCTGGTGCTGTGCCAATCTGAAGTCATGAGCCAGGAGCCTCTTCTGTGTCTCCCACGTGGGTGCAGGGGCCCAAGGACTTGGGCCATCCTCCACTGCTTTCCCAGGCCATAGCAGAGAGCTGGATTGGAAGAGGAGCAGCCGGGACTAGAACCAACCCCAATATGGGATTCTAGAGCTTCAGGCCAGAGCATTAACCTGCTGTGCCACAGCACTGGCCCCTCTCATCAATTTTTTGAGTCTGTGAAGTGTAAAAAATTATAGTTCATAATTCTCAAGGATATTGTGAGATTTAAATGGGCCAATAAATGCAGTGAGGTTAGAATTATGTCCATTGTATAGTTAGCAAATATTAGATCTTATGTCTTTCATTATTCTATGTCCCTGCTTAAAAAAACATCTATAAAAAATAATACTTACATTCTAGTCCTGGCTGTGGAATTAGTCACACAGCATTGAGGAAGCTGCTAGAATCTAAATATCTGCAGACACGATAATGGAAGTCTCACTAGATGACATTGAATGTCCTTTTTAGTGCTCACAATTTATGGTTGACTCATTGCTTGGAGTGATATTATGAGCTCCTGGGCATGACAGTCACCATGGATGTCCCGCAGGGTCTAGAAACTCCCCACTTCCTGTGCAGTATCAAGATAATATTCTGCTTCCAAAAGGAAGTTCCAAAGGCAGTAAAAAATGATGTCCCAGAAGGTCTGGTAATGATTTGTTGCCCAGAGTTTTAAATGGAATATGTAACTGCTTAGGAGGCAAAGTCTTCTATTAACCCCATAGGGGTTCTCTTAACTGTGTAGAACTAAAGAGATTGCCACTCAAAAGAGATCTTAATTCTAGGGTTTATTCAGTTCTTCTTTTTTTTTTTTAAAGGAAAGACACTGAAAATGAAAAAAAGGGAAAGATAACACATCTTGCCATTACTGTTCAAAATTTCTGTGAACTTGTTAACACTATGGTATTCTCAGAAGCATTTGAGTACTCCATACAAAACCACCTTGCATTTTTAGTACATTTTGAATATAAACAACTCAAAATTCTTTATAGACACCATGAGATCTTACTTTATATCTGGGTATTCTTCTGTATAAAAGCAAACACTGTGTCAACTGTGAGTCAAATTAGCTATCTTATTCTACTATCCATAGAGAATTGCATCTCAATCACCCTTATCTCTGTTGCCAACAGTGTTTGATATTCTTTGAATTTCCATGAGGTCTAACATAAATGGTCTTGTACATTAGGAATCTAATTGATGACACTCCTCTATCTGCTTTCCTCTATCCTTCAGGGTCAGAGTAACTGACATTTATTCAGTCCTTCTTTTAACAAACAAGGAAAAAGAGCAAGATGAGGTCTGAGGCCCCTCAAGGGAAATATCTTATTCTATTTTCACAATTCAGTCCATGGAGTTCACTTCCATACAGTTTTAATTCAGACAGGTTAACACAGCAAAGCAAGGCAATTGCCTGAGTGATTATGCTAGAATACTCATAGCTCTCAGAGGATTTTAGAGTAGTCTGTCCTTATCCATGGGGAATATATATTCCAAGAATTTCAGTGGATACTTAAAACCATGCATCATAATAAAGCCTATATATACTGTTTTTCTCATACATACCCACCTATAATAAAGTTTAATTTATAAATTTCGCACAGTGAGAGATAAACAACAACAACTAATAGCAAAATAAAACCACTATAACAATATACCATAATAAAAGTTATGTGAATGTGGTTTCCGTTTCTCTCAAAATAATTTTCTTGTATTCTACTTATACTTCTTCTGGTGATGTGAGATGATATAATGCCCATGTGATCAGATGAAGTGAAGGGAATATCTTAGGAATTATCACATAATTTAAGCTACTATGTAAAGGTCACTTAAATGCAAACAGTGTGATACTGTACCAGTCAGTTTGATCACTGAGATGCTGCTGAGTAATGAGTGGGTAGTGTATACAGTGTGCAGACACTGGAAAAAAAAGGATTATTCATGTGCCAGGACAACATAAGACTTCATCACACTACTCAGAACAAATTAAATTTTAAATCTCTCAAGGGTTTATTTCTGGAAATCTCCATTCAATATTTTCAGACCATAGTTGACTGATGGTAACTGAAACCATAGAAAATAAAATCGTATATGATAGAGGATTACTATAGGTGCAAACCAGTTATTCCTGGGTTATGTCCCATGTATATGTTTTTCAGTCTGACTGAAATTGGCTTTGATTTTCTTAAAATCAAAGGTGCTTCCAAGAAACAACCAGAATTTGTAACCAAGTGCTTATAAAAGCATCAGGACTTGGCCCAACCTACCATGCCACATTCTGCATCACCACACACTTCCAATTCCACAGCTGAGTGGACTGAAACTTTGGTTTCTAGAATGGGTTATACTTTCTAACCAACTTGGGACACACACACATACACACACAAACACAGAATAGTACTTATATTTTAACTATTAACTTAAATGGCACTCTAGGAAACTTTTGTCTCCCATAATCTTGGTTAACAGACTTTGTTTTGTGCTGTCTGGGTCCAAAACTTAGTATTTGTCATTAACTTTTTTGATATCTCTTCCGTTTGTAATGAAAGCACTTTGAAAGTAAGAATGTGGTCTACTCAACTTCCTGCTGTGCCATCAGTACCTAATACAGTGTACACCAATTGATTTTTAAACAAATGAATAGATTGAGTATTATACTTCCAAATATTTATTCTGGAATTTCACATTTAGTCTTATCAAGTATCTCAAACTTTATTAGAAAATCTCCCACAGGTATGTAACTGAGCCTTCAAAAATTATATCTCTAAAATCCTGGGCTCTGGGAGCCTTTATTTCCTAATCACATCACCGTGTGTGTGTGGTGAAAATATTTTTAATTTTCATTCTTTATATTTCAGGGCTGAAACATATCCCTAGGTTAAACCATGGCAATACAAACTGGTGGTGTATTCTGTTTAGAGTCCAATCAATTTTCCCCTGGAAATAATAGAAATTAGCCACTAAATGTTGTGTATTATATAAACTTATATCTCCCCATAGAAGCAATGGATGTGAAAGTTAATAAATTCTTATTTCATTACTACTACCACTACATACCATCTGATGAATGTAAAGACACTTGTTTCTATATGAAGGTTAAGTTTTATTTGCTGTCGATTTTGGTGCTTTAGAGTTGACACTCTTCCTGACTTTTTAGAAAGAAGATGCATAGCACTTATAGAAATCTATAGGATTATCTCTTTATACAAATAGCACTTGAAAGTTTCTGTGCTTGTGTATTTTGGGGAAAATAGCAATATCTTGGGGGCAAAATGTAAATATAATTATAAAAAAACTCTAAAATATATGCCTATCATACATCCAAATCATTCCATACCAAAAAGTGAAGAATAATATCTGCATCCCTATTCTGTTTAGCTGGACCACCAGATCTGACTTTCAATGCCTTCTACAAAACATTTTTAGATATATAAATTCTAATCATATTTTAAAATTATACTCAGATTTATCTGTATTAACAATTCCCCACCACCACCACCACCATGGAAAGCCATCTCATTTCCACTCAGAATCTCTGAGATCACCTCAGTGCTTAGTGACAAGTTAGAATCACTTGGGAAAGTTTACAGAAAATTCCAAAGTCTGGGGCCCAATTTCAATGAATTAAACTAGCATCTTAGTCTGAAGTATAGCCTGGGTATCAAGATATTTCAAAGTCTACCCAGCATTTCTAATGTTCATCCAAGGTTCATAGCCACTGTCCCAAAAATTCAGTATGGCTGGGCTTTGAGGATGGCAGGAATGAGAAGAGCCTGGAAATATTGGTAAGGCTCAGCTGTGCTGGCTTTATTATCTATGCCAAGGAGTTGGGCCTTTAGCCTAGAAGCCATGAGAGTAAAGAAGAGATTTTATCTGAGAGACAACATGATCAGTTTGGTATTCCAGGAATTAAAGTTCTTTCACTCCTCTGAACTTTGCTTTAATCATCTGTAACATGCAGTGAATAGACTAGATGACTTCTAATATCCCTTCACAGATAACAGAAAATTGCTTACAGAGTCATCACTCCTAAACTACAAGTGTTAGAACTATTACCTCTCACAAACTACACTGTCTCCTAAATACAGGCCTTTGCAGAACATAGTAATTCTTTTAGAGGGCAACTTCTCTTAAGGGATATCTAGGAGTGAAAACTGCTAATAACCAGCTTATTCCTTACCAAGACATTGACACCAGTGGAATGGAGAGTCTATTAATTAACAGACAGGGCCTTGCAGCGCACAGCTTACAGAAAGGTCTTTACTTGCACTGGAAACAGCGAATGGCAGCTGTGGGAGACTATGCTCAGACCCCTCCTTGCCCTTACAAGTATGGGTCAAGGGTCCAACACAGATATTTGCAGAACTGAATTGATAATTGCTTGTTAAAGTTATGCTTTAAATAATTGTAAGCAGACAGGTTTCAATTTTCTGAGTCTCCAGTTTATGGCCACATCATGGGTGAGACCTCTGGATGTAGCATTATGTGTGAATATACATAAATACACTTGCCAAGACATGCATCCATTCATTCCACTCATTATTGTGATGTTTTTGAAGGGCTACAGAACCATTACTAGATAAAATAGTATAAATTGAATCTGGCTAAGCTGCTTTCAGTGGCATTGCAGGTCACTTTTCTTAATAGTAATAATGTTCATCATTTGCATTGGGTTGGGGAAAGAGTTCGCTTCATAGGCATCAGCCGTGCTTGTAAGCACCTGCTCTACCATGGGCAGACTTCCTTGTGATGCATGTGGATCTACTTCAGAATAAATTCCAGAAATCCATGCTGTGTGCATTTAAGGACCGGAGTCTCATTCTCCCACTTCTTTAGCCAGTTCCAGCTTCTTTTTTTTCTCTTTCCTATTCATAGAAATCCAGCACATCTGTTTGAAATTATATTTACTTTTCATTGTCATCTGGAAGAAAAGACTGCTGCTAATGAAGCTGGTGAATTAATTTGGATTACTCAGGACTAAACATGTTGGATACTCTCAACAAACACCTGCACCATTAAAGGCAATTTTCCGAGACCAAATGCTGTTTTAAGGGAGATAGAAGCTACTGTAATTGAAATCCTGGTGAAATGTGTCCCTTTATGCCTTTCCTTGCACAGAAATCATCATATGTTGTTATGCTGAGGTAAGCATAAACTTTCAATTGTGTTTTGGGATTTGAAAATGAGAATGTCTTAGTTTGCCCCTATTTAATTCCTTCCTTTTCTATTGCAAGAAAGAATTATGGATTTAAAAAAACACCAAATACAAATCTTAATCCATACAATTACTCTAATTGGCAAATGGGAGTCTTTTCTCAAAGCAGACAGTTCTTTGCAGTTTATGGACACGTGTTTACATTTCGAAAGGATGCAGTAAGTGGGGTTCACTTTTCTCTTGCTAACATGGATGGGAAGAAAACATGGTTCAAATTCTTGGCAAGCAGATGCACACTTGAATTTTCCTCTAAACAACTTATTTTTCTTAAGTTTTCACTCCACTTGTTTGTTGAGATGATGCCTAATGAAGTATTCATTGATGACAGTGTCACTAATAAAACATAAATCAAATTGGGCTCTACATACCATTCATATGCTTGAAGGAGGCAGCCGTGTGAGCTGGTGCTTGTTTCCAGCTGTTTTCTTGTCATTAGCTTTTAATTTCAATAGTTATCTACTTGAGCTGCCCCTCTATTTTCTCAGCTCAGGTATTTGTGCTGTTAGTGTGATTGTCAGTTCTGTTCTGCTTGAAAGGTTTCAGTGTATGTTGCTATGGTTACAGGTGCCAGAATTGGAAGGAAATGAAGGGGGTATCAAGGGTTTGACGTAGCTGTGATGAAGGCTTAGTGCTGAAATGTTAGCTATTACTTTGGCGGATTCTATGTTATTTGACAATGAATCCATTTTAATAGAATATTTAAATGCACTCTTGAATATATGGCACATCAAAATGGAAATATGGATAGCTGGATTTAAAGTAAATGAATATTTTAAAACAGTTTTGAGTGTGTACCCTATGAGACACTCGGAAACCAAATGAGCACTGTTAGTATAATATGTAGTATCACCTGTGTAAGTAAAACGGGCAATTTTATTAGCTCTCTGCACCTCCTTACAATGACAGTCTTCCTGTTTTCCTTTCATTTGTTTTCTCCTTTTTCTCAGCAGCAGAATGGCATTATGTAAATTTGGCGATAAAGAGATGAATGCTTTAGTCATTGATGTGATTGCGGAGACAAGACCGGCCCTGAAGTTTCCCCAGTATCCCCTTCTTGTTTTCTGCTGGAAATATTAGGGGAAAGGCTTGGGGATTGGCTGGCTCCCTCTTTCCAACAGAGCACATTTAAAAAAGCTGATCGTACAGTTGTCCCACTTGGCCTTGCTCTGACACTGTCTCCGTGTTCCTATCCAGCTGCTCAAGATGGTTGTCCTGTCTTAAAGCAATTAAAGATACTGTTGCTCCCTGTTGAAAATTCCTCTGGCCTCAAGCATTTAGTCTCTAGAGCCTTTATTTCTCTTTGGTTCCATGACCTCCAAATCTGCTGCCCTATGTTTCTCAGGGTGCTCACAGTGCTTAGTACCCTCCTCCTTTTATTCAGTGCCTTGAGGAAATGAGGGCACTTGCTTCTTTTCTTTCTCTTTCTTTCTTTCTTTTTTTTAAATTTATTTATTTGACAGATAGAGTTAGACAGTGAGAGACAGAGAGCAAGGTCTTCCTTCCGTTGGTTCACCTCCCAAATGGCCACTACGGCTGGCGCTGCGCCGATCCGAAGCCAGGAGCCCGGTGCTTCTTCCCGGTCTCCCATGCGGGTGCAGGGGCCCAAGCACCTGGGCCATCCTCCACTGCCCTCCTGGGCCATAGCAGAGAGCTGGACTGAAAGAGGAGCAACCGGGACTAGAACCTGGCTCCCATATGGGATGCCAACTCTGCAGGCAGAGGATTAACCAAGTAAGCCACAGCACCGGCCCCCTTGCTTCGCTTCTTTAAAATAAATTTGATTTTGACAAGTGTTTGAGTGATCTTTCTGTCTTCCTCATACTCTCCGTGTAAGGAAAACCCTTCCATCTCCATTATTGACATCTACATCATCTTTGGAATAAAGCATGGTTGTTGACAACATGGACAGGACACTTTGAGCCCTACTGCCTGGATTCAAATCCCAGCTCTGCCACTTACTAGGTCTATCATCTTGGGGACATTGTTACTTAATGTCTATGGGCTTCAGAGTCTCCTCTGTAAATGGGACTAATTAAAATTAGTCTGTAGAGTTTTAGACATAGATATAGATACAGCCTCACCTAGTACATTAGGAAAGCACATGTACTAGATGTTGGTATTCAACACATATCTATTTTCTGCTTTGTGCCAAAACCTATGCTTAGTCCTGGGGGTATAGTAGGATAGATGTAGTCATCTCTCTCATAGAATTTACATGTAGAGAAGAAGGTAAGAAGTAAGGAAGTAATTACAATAATGGGTGACGAGAGCTAACAATTTCTGCAACCCACAGTTTTCAGAACTGTCTAAACATGTCATCTCTTGAAAAACATCTGTATAGCCATGACAAGAAATTCTCTGCTCTCTGAAGTGTTTTGGGTCTACCCAGACAGATCTGTGAATGAGGAAAGGTAGTTGGCCTTTCAAGAACTCCCACAGAGGGCTCAGACTGGAGGGGCTGTGTGACTGACAGCAATAAAAGTTTCACTTGAGCCAGAGTCTGGCCAGGACTTTCTCGCTTTTACAAACAACACAAAGGATCTAATTCTCTCTAATAAGCAGAGCTACCAAGAGCAGTCTGTACAATAACTTTTAGAAACCTGACCTATTGACCCAGAGGCCATCCTGAAACCACTGCACCCATTTCCCCCTCTTCCCCATCACTCAATAAACGTCCAGTCTGATCTATTATCCTATGGAAGAGAAGCCCATGAAATAATTAACAATCCCTTCTCTGTTCGCAATACTTACTCCAAGCAATGAGCATTCAGAGGCTCTGGAAAGACTAAGCAAGGATGATGTTCTTACCAGGTGATTAGATGACAAAGCGCCTGCTGCCAGTCTTCCGGAGCACTGTTGAATGCAGACTGTGCCTCAGCATTCCTGGAAGTAGGTAATTAAGAGGTTGCCCTTGTTAAAGGACTCACTTCTTCCCACCCTAAAGGCTTGTCTGTTTACAGCAGGACTGCTGAAAAGGGATTGGGGCTGGCATGTGTTTTGAGTCTCTCTTACTGAAAGATTGAAAACTGGGTTATGCTAATGCTCCTAGTTGCAAGCGAGTAGGATAACAGTCAATACACCATAATGGTAACATTTAGTGAGTGGTGGTGGTGGGGGAAGAAGCTGTATTATGGAGGCTTGTGGGGCTCTCTGCTTTTAGTATATCCTTATAAAAATTTTTGGACAGTAACTTTGGTGAAAAATAGGAAGAGCTGAGGTTTAGAGTTCTGAAAGGGAAAACTTGGGCTTTGTTTGACCCCTAGTGCCAAGACTGAGAAAAAACACATGGACTGTGGCCAGAGTGTGATGGAGAGAACAGGCTGGATCAGATTGATGAGAGCACTGTAGGTAGAGAATGCATCATGACAGAAGCAGGGAGCCACAGGTCACAGCTGCCAGTGCACCATCCATCTTCAGAGCACATTCAAGTGTGAGTTCACAGTGAAGAGTTGAGGCAAGAGTACATAAGCTAAGCATGCAAGGACAAGAAGGCAGTAAAAAGACAACTGAGAATCTGGTGTTCAAAGACAGATTATCTGTTTTGGTGTAAATTTTGATTTTGCACTTCCTTGCTGTATGATACTGGGTAATTACTTAGCTGCTTTGCGTTTCTGTTTCCTCATCTATAAAATAGGGGGAGGGGAGTGGTCGAGAGTGGGAATAATGCTCCCCACTGGTGCCATTCACTTACCTGTTTGGTCTTAGATTCCTTTTTTGCATTCCTCTGCTCTGCATGTACTGCAGGACCAGTATCCTGCAGGTTGTATTCCTCCATCACCTGTGTTAGCAGGCTTCCAAAAACCAAGGAATTTCCCCCTATCTGCTACAATCAAGTGCCTGGAAGTTCAGACAGGGTACTAGAGGCAGCTGAGGTTCCTCTGTGGTTGTGGCTCCTACTAAATAGTCCCTTCCTCTATAGTCCAAAACCCCACCATAATTACAGTCAAATGTTGTCCAATAGAAATACAATGACAGCCACATATAGAAATTTAAAGTTTCTATTAGCCAGAATAAAACTGTGCAGAGAGCAAGTAAAATGAATTTAATAGCATATTTTTCTTAATTCAATATATATAAGATATTATTATTTTAATATATCAGCAATGGAAGATCTGAAGGATACGTATTATTTTTATACTAGTATTTGAAATGTGGAGCATATTTTCCAATTAGAATGCATCTCAATGAGGGTTAGAGGTATTTATAGTGCTCGAAAGTACCACTTGGCTAGTAGCTACCACATTAAACTGAACAAGTATGGCCCTTACTGAGTGGCTATAAGTCCACACCCTGCCATACCAATTCCTGTCATTGTGCCTCTTGATTTACGGAGAGTTAGGGCTTCTTTTCAAAAATATTTATTTATTTATTTATTTATTTGAAAGACAGAGTGACAAATGTGTGGGAGAGAGAGGAAGATTGATCTTCTATCCACTGATTCACCCCTCAAAAGCCTGCAACAGGCAAGGCTGGACTAAGCTGAAGCAAGGAGCTAGGAACTCCTTCTGGGTCTCCCACATGCGTGGCAGGAACCCAAGTACTTGGGCAATCACATGCTGCCTTCCCAGGTGCATTAGCAGAAAGCTGGATTAGAAGTCGAGTAGCCCAGAAGAGAAATGGCACTCCAATTTGTGATATGGATATCTTAAGTGGAACCTCAACCTGCTGTGCCACAATGACAGCACTGAGATGGGCTTTCTTGCTGTTGATAATCATGAAATTGTCTCATTATGTTCTCTTTTTGGTTTCTCAGTTGTTTAATTGGCCTTGACACTGATATATTGTATGAAATTATCTCTTTTCTAAATACCTAAGGTGTTATTTGTTGCCCGAAAGGCCATGACTAATCCAATGCCTTATTATTTTTTTTTAACTTTTATTTAATGAATATAAATTTCCAGTGTACAGCTTATGGATTACAATGGCTTTCCCCCCCCCCCATAACTTCCCTCCCACCCGTAACCCTCCCCTCTCCCGCTCCCTCTCCCCTTCCATTTGCATCAAGATTCATTTTCAATTCTCTTTATATACAGAAGATCAATTTAGTATAAAGATTTCAACAGTTTGCACCCACATAGAAACACAAAGTGAAACATACTGTTTGAGTACTAGTTATAGCATCAAATCACAATGTACAGCACATTAAGGACAGAGATCCCACATGAGGAGCAAGTGCACAGTGGCTCCTGCTGTTGACCCAACAAATTGACACTCTAGTTTATGGTGCCAGTAACCACCCTAGGCTGTCGTCATGAGTTGCCAAGGCTATGGAAGCCTTCCAAGTTTGCCGACTCTGATCATATTTAGACAAGGTCATAAAAGACAGAGTGAGGATAGTAACCAATGATCCTAAGAGTGGCATTTACCAGGTTTGAACAATTATACAGCATTAAGTGGGGAAGAGGACCATCAGTACACACATGTTGGGAGTAGAGCCATTGGTGGTAGAGTAGAGGTTATGATTACAAAGGAATGAGGCCCAAGTGCACTAGACAGGGCCTAGAACAAAGGACAGAGTCATTATTAGAGGAGCTAAGAAAGGTGCTGTCTAAGCTACAATTAAGTTTTCTGATTGAGAGGCAAATAGAACCTGATAGAAGGGACTTGATAATAATCTGATGGGTTTTAGGCCTTGTAAATTCAGAGGCCCAGACCTATCTATCTCTTCACATGGGGTATATCCTAAGGGAGGTGTGAACCTCCTAGGGGAAGGCACTCTGTTGACTTTCATTACTTGGCTGGCCTGGGAGGAGAGCTGGCCAGGTAAAGGTAGGTGGCATCTCTAACAAGAAATTTACAGTTCTGCCTGCAATGTTGCTGACCCTACTTGACCATCCCCTCAGCTGCAGTGGTCCCTTTGGAAGTTGGGCTGAGTGAAGGGCTTTTCAGCTTAGAGCCAATAAGATCTGTGGCTCTGACCTGGGCATCCTTCGACTCCAGGGCAGGTCCATTTCCAGTGATCCAACTCTTGGCAGAGCTGCCAGGGCTCTTCACAAGCTGACTTCTACTGAAGCCCAGGCTTACCACATTGAAAGCCACTGCAGTGGACTGGCCTGTTGGGTCTCCTTGAGGGCAGATCACTGTACAGATCAGCCATTAATAGGCCTGCCACCCATTGCTTCTGATGCCGAGCTTTCTTTTCCTCCTGGCTTGTGTTAAAGCAGACCAGAGGATGCAAGTCAAGGGAGTGCCCGTGTCCCATCTCTAATCTTCGGTGGCCTGAACTACAAGTCTATAGTCACAGGCATGTTCTGTAGTAGTTTTCCTAAGGTAGACAATGCCCATGAGGAAAATTATATTCTCACTTTAAAACTTTCTTTCCCTTTGGTCTGAAAGGGAGGTTTTTTCTACTTACTGTATACTTCGCTGATGGCGAAGTGAATCTAGCTATGAGATTATTATTTAAGTTCTTATTTTGGCTATGCTATTGCAGAAAAATGTTAGCCATCTCTTTTATAAGGTCTAAAGATTAAATTGTGCATCCTACAGATTCCTTCATAATAGAATTAGTTTCCTACCTTGAAGAGAATAGAGAAATGAAAGAACAAGTTGGGCTCAGAATAGAGAAGTGAGGGAGCAAGTCCTAGATCGCTTGCTGACAATAGCAATATCACATGAATACTTAGCAAACTGTTTCAACCATTAGATAACAACTTAAGAAAACATTTACCAGAAGGTCCAATGCCTTCTATAAATTTTAAGAATCATGTATTTGAAAACACCTCTTAAATAATCTAACAAGGTGTAGTTTGTTTAGCCAGTAAACTTAAGCACAAACATATAAAATGTTTTTAGTTTCTTTCTACCAACAAGTCTAAAACATATGATACACAGATTCAGGTCACACAAATTAAAATGTATCTTTGATTGATTTTAGCAGCTTAAATTTATGGACAATCTTATCTATAAGCCATTTAAAATAAAACTCTTAATAAAATTTCCCCATGTGGACATACAATATGTACACACATATAATATAGCATAATAGACCAATATAGCAATTTTAATAATAGCTTTTAAAATCTTTAACTCTTTTTGTAGATTGCCAATTGATTTGAATTGCTTTTTGTTTTTAGTAACCTCAGTTAACCATACTTTCTCTCAGTTGGTACTGTTAATACATTATTGGCTTCATCTGTTTACAGAGCCATCCCAAAGTACTGAATACAATAAAAGTGGCTGTAAAAAGTCCATAGGAACCTATAGGAGGACAGCTAAACACAGAACCAACAACGCTTTAGTTTTATGAGCAGCAGATCATATATAACTGTGGATGACAAAAGACTTTAAGTCGCCATGTTTAAAATTATAAACTCATCAACCAACAAGAGGCACTTGCTTACTTCACAGTATTTTTGAAAGCACCTGTAGGATTTTACAGGTATTTAACCCTTTAGGCCTCTGGGGCTTTCTCATTAAGATAACTATCATGTCTAGTAACACAAGATCATTAGACTTTTTAATTCTCAAACATTTGTATTAATAGCATTTTCCATTATAGAAACTTAAAGTCTGGTAACAGACATCAAGAGAACATATTAGATTACTTTAACACATTGCTTTAACAGAGCATCAGAGTTTAATTCTATGTCAAAGAGAAGTTGAGCTTCCTGTGATCTTTTGCTGTGAGGTTTCCTTCCTTTACCTTCTTTCATATTGGTGACCATGTTTCTGTGTTTCTGTGTGTAACACATCTTTAAGCATCTTTTGCAGGGCAGGATGAGTGGCAACAAATTCTTTCAGTTTCTGTTTGCTATGAAAAGTCTTAATTTCACCTTCATTCACAAATGAGAGCTTTGCAGGATATAGTATTCTGGGCTGGCAGTTTTTCTCTCTTAGTACCTGGGCTATGTGTTGCCATTCCCTTCTAGCTTGTAGGGTTTCTGATGAGAAGTCTGCTGTGAGTCTACTTGGAGATCCTCTAAGAGTGATCTGACGTTTCTCTCTTGCACCTTTTAGGATCTTTTCTTTATGTTTCACTGTGGTGAGTTTGATTACAACATGTCGTGGTGAGGATCTCTTTTGGTCATGTTTATTAGGGGTTCTATAAGCTTCCTGTACTAAGATGCCTCTGTCCTTCTCCAAACCTGGGAAATTTTCTGCTAGTATCTCACTGAAAATGCCTTCTAATCCTTTCTCCTTCTCCATGCCTTCAGGAACTCCTAGAACCCGAATGTTGGGTTTTTTAATAGTATCCTGTAGATTCCCGACAATATTTTTTAGATTTCTAATTTCTTCTTCTTTTCTTTGGTTTGCCTGTTTCCTTTCCTGTTCTCTGTCTTCTAAGTCTGATATTCTCTCTTCTGCTTCGCCCATTCTGTTTTTAAGGCTCTCTAATGTGTTTGTTATTTGATCTATTGAACTCTTCATTTCATTATGATTTCTAGTCACTATCAGAGTTTCTTGTTGCAGTAGTTGTTTCATTTCATTTTGATTCCTCCTTAATATTTCACTTTCACGAGAGAGATTTTCTATCTTGTCCATGAAGGATTTCTGTAGTTCAAGAATTTGTTTTTGAGAACTTCTTAATGTTCTTATCAATTTTTTGAGATCCGCTTCTTGCATTTCTTCGATCTCATCATCTTCATAATCTTGAATTGGGGTGTCTTTTTCATTTGGGGGCGTCATAGTTTCTTCCTTGTTCTTGTTAGCTTGGTTTTTGCGTTTGTTGTTTGGCATGTTGGAGATATTTGGTTTCTTCACTGTGGTGTTTTTTCTTGTTACACTATGGCTCTATATTAAGTGGACTGTCTGCTTTCAGTGGAGCCTTAGAGGCTTGAGATGAGTGTGGACTGAGAGCTGTGTTTGGTTCCTCAGGGTTGAGGGTGTGTCAAGGATGACACTCCCAGGTTAGGTGTGGTAAATCTCTCTTTTTTTTGATTTAAAAGGGAAGTAATTCCGCACAGCTGAACGTAATTGGAGGTAGTTAGCAGGCAAATGATATACCCACAGGAGCCAGAGATCAGAAGCTCTTTCCCAAGGACCACACAGGGAATCTGTGCTGCCCTCAGTGTGGGCTCCAATTCTCCTGCAGTCTCCCACTGGGTTGCCAAGTTAGATGCTAATCTCCTGTTATTTCACCCCTCCCCACAGAGTCAGGTTTTTCTGCTAGGCTCAGGGCTGGTGCAGACCTGAGGTCGCCCTGCTTATGACGTATGTCCAAAATGGCGCCTGCTCTGTCTTGCTCGCCTTTGAGAGGTGAGCGGAGAGAGAGAAACTTGTGTCCGTATCAGTCACTTTTTTAATTTTTTTTCTCTCTCTTCTAGTTAGCCTGGTGAACTTTTCCCCACGGAGTTTCAAGCCTCGTTCCCTCTAGTCTCCTCTTTCCGCTTGCCCGCTGGTGTCTCGGGCTATTGAGGTTCGGCTCACCTCGCGTTCCAGCGCTGGTGCGTTGATTCTGCTGCTGGTGTCCCGAACTTGGGCTCCCACGCTCTCCACGCAGGTCCACTGTGAATCACTAGTTCCGGAAGAGTTTCCTCTGCTGTTTTATCCCCTACTCTTCCTTGACTCTACAGTATCTCCACTTATATTAAACTTTCTCTCCCCCCGGACTAAGTGTGCTTCCTGCCTATTCCGCCATCTTGCCGCCTCCCTAATCCAATGCCTTATAAGATTGTTGGGAGTGCCAATGAAACTTTTGTATATACAGCACTTGAAATAGTGTAGGCACATAGTAAGTGTTTTTTTTTTTTTGACAGGCAGAGTTAGACAGTGAGAGAGAGAGACAGAGAGAAAGGTCTTCCTTCTGTTGGTTCATCCCACAAATGGCCACTAAGCCCGTTGCGCTGCGGCCTGTGTGCTGCACCGATCCGAAGCCAGGAGCCAGGTGCTTCCTCCTGGTCTCCCATGTGGGTGCAGAGCCCAAGCACTTGGGCCATCCTCCACTGCCTTCTCAGGCCACAGCAGAGAGCTGGACTGGAAGAGGAGCAACCAGGACAGAACCAGCGCCCCAGCCGGGACTAGTACCCAGATAACGGCGCTGCAGGCGGAGGATTAGCCTAGTGAGCCGTGGCGCTGGCAAGTGTTTTAAATATGGTGGTATATGCAAAGTAAAAGTCTGAAAAAGAAATGTAAGACAATTGGACAATATGAGTGAATGCACTGAAGAGATGAAAGATGGAACCATAGTGACATTGCTACTCTGCTACCCCTAGGAACGTGTCCAAGCAGCAACCTGATCTAATGTCCCCATAGCCTGAGAGAGGAAGAGATAGGTTTCCAAAGTCTCTAGCTTCTATGAGAGAGGACTTATTCCTTTCACTTCTTCATCCTATCAACAACTCAACACATGGGCAGTACAGGCAACAATTCTAAAATCTTTCAACCATAGCCAGGTATGTGCTATGTACAAATTATGCAAAGCAGTACTGATCAAAGAGCATGAGTTTTTAAATAGGACAGAACAGGATTTAAATCCCTGCACTGCTTCTTTCTGAGCATATATTCATGGGCAAATCACAAATGCTGCCTGCACTTCAATTTCCTCATCTTTAAAATGAGTGATGTTAACACTTGTTGGATCATCATGAGAATACAATAAACCTATATGCAAAGCAAATGGCACATTGCTTGTCTTAGAATCTGTGCTTAACAAATACTAGTTCTTAACCATTTTCCTCCTAAGGTAAATTTGATGCTTTTATGACCTCGTGTGAATCCATTTATCTAGCTTGGGCTAAAATATCATTCATTCTCTTTAAGCCTGCTATTGCTATATGTGTTGGCCTCTTGTTCTTCCATTCTGGTTTATCACCTTGTCCAGGACTGAACTGTACAGCACATATACTCATGTATTTGGCACAAAACAGTTTTTTTTGTTTGTGACTGAGTGCAATCAAAATCATCATGTACAGGGAGAGAAAGTGGGCTTAGGCTACTAATTTGCATTCCCACCAGCAGTGTACAAGTGTTCTCTTTTCTCCACATCCTCACCAGTACTTGGTATCTTTTGTCTTTTTGGTAATAGCTATCCTAACAAATGTGAGGTGATATTTTATTTTGGTTTTAATTTGTATTTTCCTGATGATTAGTGATGTTGAGAATAGTTTTCTTATACTTTGAGGCCATTTCTATGTCTCCTTCAGAGAAATAATTTATTGTGGCCTTTTACTCTTTTTCAAATAAAATTATTTATTTGCTGTGTTGGTTTTGAATTCCTTATATTTAGATATTAGCCCCTTAAGATATGTATGATTTGCAGATATTTCCCTCCAATACATAGGTTTTTCTCTTCATTATGTTAATTTCTTGTATTGCAGAAACTTTTTACATTGATGTAATCACATTTGTCTAGATTTACCTTTATAGCCTGTGCTTTAGGGATTATATGCAAGAAGTCATTGTCTTTATCAATGTCATGAAGCTTTTCTGGGAGAATATTTTCTCCCCTGCAGCATCCTATATATTGAACAATCATAGTTTCTGCTATTCCCACAGTCTTATTCTGTTATAAACTACTTTGTTTTATAACCCATGCTAATGAACCAACCCTAAGCATAGATTTTTTGTTTTTGTTTTTTGGCCACATGATCCCATCCTCATCTCTCCCAACCCTGACACTACAGCTTATCAAAGAGCAGGTGGATATACCTGGCTCTAGAACCAAATGATTGAGTGATTCCTTAGACCAACAATTAGTCTATGAGGTGACTTGGCACAAACAGCTGTACCATCTCGAGTAAAGTAGACTTGACAGGTTCTTTCTATGGAAAATATAAAGAGAAATAGATATCAATGCACCTCTAAGGTGTTAGAGGTCAAATTAGAAGGCACTATGCCAGGGATGATGGAAAGACAGAGAATGGAAGGAAGTCAGATGAAAGTGAGATTAGGGAGAAAGAATATAAAAAAAGGGCAGGTTATAGATGGGCCATGTCAGTAACAGGGCACTAGAGGAAAATTCCATTAATCTCTATTACTGAGGTTCGCAGATCTGTCTTTGATCCAGTTCTGGAGATCATAAGGTCTGGTCATATTTTAGTCTCTGGGTGTCTTAGTTAAGGTATGGCTGCCTGCTGTAACAATTAAACACACATCTTGAATGGCTTAACACAGTTTCTCACTCATTTCACAGTCTAGTACAGGTGTCCCCAGAGAAACACCTTTTCATACTTGACCATTCAGGGACCCTGGCCACCTCTTCTTGTGGCTTTCCATTCGTCTAGGTCCTTGAAGTCCTCTCTGTTCAACTGGTGGGTAGGGAAAAAGATCCCGAGAAAGGCACAGATTTTTGGGTCCCTTTTTCCTGTAAGTCATACATATAAATTCCCTTAGAATCCATTTATGAAAAGTAGAATTATGACTTTACTGGGTCGAAGGTGGCTAGGAATAGAGTCCCTGACTGGGCCAACCACAGTTCAGTAACAATTCTACAGTATGGCTACAGGAGGGAAGCAGTGATCTGTTTCAGTTGTTTTCCTTACTATACAGCTTTTAGATTCCCTTGAATTCTCTGCTTCCCTTATTGCTCCATAGCTATAATACACTCATTTTACTTTGCCCTTTACTTGAGTTAGGCTGTGTAAGCCACTCTTCATAACCAGTGAGCTTAGTGAAAATAAGTGACTCTGGGTAACTGAGCATTTTTCCCTCTTCAGTGGAAATCTACCCACATACTGTCAGTGCCTGCAGAGGAAGGCTTTTGTGCAGGCAACATGTTCTATTGTCTAAGTTCCTTGTTATTAGAACTAAACAGGGCAAATGGTGCCATCTGTCACTTCTTGGACTCTTCTGACTCTCAATGCTCCCTCTTCCTATAAAGTTAAGAACTCATGTCTGTATTGTTAGCCTTAATAATTTGAAAAATGGTTGAAATAGAAAATCAAATAGCATCCTATTGCCTTTCAGATAACAATCTCTCTTTTATACTCCAAATTGGCCTTGCAAAATAGCATTTCTTCCAAAAGCTCCCTCCTGAGGGTTGCACCAAAACTATCCCACTTCAGTCAGTTAGATATTTGGATTTCCCCGTCAGATATGGAATGAACATATGTGTGTAGACAAGGTAGTGATAAACAGTTATGCCAGAGCAGTGTAGACAACATTTATTTTGGTTTCTTACCTCCATTATTTTGAGGTTCCTGGGGTGGTTTTAGACAAGATTCCAGGGAAGTGGTACAAGATTGGCATTTGTTTCTTGAGTGACTAGACTAGGGTAGGGCCCTACCTGAGGATTTGGAGGTTGAGAGAATCTTAGAGAGAATCAGAGCCAGGGCTCTAAGTGGCTACAGTTAATCCAGAAAAATGGGCAACAAATGCCAAGTCTAGAGGGGGTAATAGTAGGGCTGTAAGCCAGAGACCAAGCTGAGTCAAGACCCTTGTGAAAATAAAAACAATTAAGATCAGTATGAGAGGAGGTAAAGATGGACTTTTGTCTTGAGATTCTTTTATTTATTCATCATTTCTTTCCTTAAATATTTACTAAACATCTATTGAAAACTAGGTTGTATGTGATTTTGTTGGTGGATGTTCATGTGGTCAGCCTCATTTGAAGGTGTAGATTCAAGAAAGGCAATTTGAGTTTAATTTCTGGCTCAGTAACTTATTATCTGTGTGATCTTACATAAATTATTTAACCTTCCTGTGGGTCAGCTTCTCATTTATAAAATGAGGGATAATAAGAGAGATCTAACTTATTAGGGTTGCAATGAGAATTAAGTGATAATTCTTCTAAAGCAGTTAACATCTAATCAATGATAAGCTCTTTATTATTATTTTTTTATTTAGTAAATATAAATTTCCAAAGTACAGTTTATGGATTACAATGGCTTTCCCACCCCCATAATTTCCCTCCCACTCGTGCCCCTCAATCTCCCACTCCCTCTCCCATTCCATTCACATCAAGATTCATTTTCAATTCTCTTCATATACAGAAGATTGATTTAGCAAATATTAAGTAAGATTGCATCAGTTTGCACCCACACAGAAACACAAAGTGTAAAATACTGTTTTAGTACTAGTTATAGCATTACTTCACATTGGACAACACATTAAAAACAGATCCCACATGAGAAGTAAGTACACAGTGATTCCTGTTGTTGACTTAACAATTTGAAACTCTTGTTTATGGCGTCAGTAATCTCGCTAGGCTCTAGTCATGAGTTGCCAAGGCCATGGAAGCCTTTTGAGTTCACCAACTTCGATCCTATTCCAACAGGGTCATAGTCAAAGTGGAAGTTCTCTCCTCCCTTCAGAGAAAGGTACCTCTTTCTTTCATGGCCCCGTTCTTTCCACTGGGATCTCACTCGCAGAGATCTTTCATTTAGGTCTTCTTTTAATTTTTTTCAGAGTGTCTTGGCTTTCCATGCCTACAATACCCTCATGGGCTCTTCAGCCAGATCCGAATGCCTTAAGGGCTGATTCTGAGGCCAGAGTGCTGTTTAGGACATCTGCCAATCTATGAGTCTGCTGTGTATCCCGCTTCCCATGATGGATCGTTCTCTCCCTTTTTTATTCTATCAGTTAGTATTAGCAGACACTAGTCCTGTTTGTGTGATCCCTTTGACTCTTAGACCTATAAGTGTGATCAATTGTGAACTGAGATTGATCACTTGGACTAGTGAGATGGCATTGGTATGTGCCACCTTGATGGGTTTGTATTGGAATCCCCTGGCACGTTTCTAATGCCACCATTTTGGACAAGTCCGATTGAGCATGTGCAGAACTGTACATCTCTTTCCTCTCTTATTCCCACTCTTATATTTAACAGGGATCACTTTCCAGTTAAAATTTAAACACCTAAGAATAATTGTGTGTTAATGACAGAGTTCAACCAATAGTACTAGAACAAAACAAAACAAAAATACTAAAATGGATAAAGTATTACATTGTACATCAGCAGTCAGGACAAGAGCCGATCAAGTAACTGTTTCTCATGATGTCCATTTCACTTCAACATGTTTCCCCTTTGGTGCTCAGTTAGTTGTCGCCGATCAGGGAAAACATATGATATTTGTCCCTTTGGCACTGGCTTAATTCACTAAGCATAATGTTTTCCAGATTCCTCCATCTAATTGCAAATGACTGGATTTCATTGTTTTTGACTGCTGTATAATACTCTATAGAGTACATGTCCCATAATTTCTTTATCCGGTCTACTGTTGATGGGCATTTGGGTTGGTTCCAAGTCTTAGATATTGTGAGCTGCAACATTGAAATAGAATTAAGACCAATATCCCTGATGAACATAGATGCAAAAATACTCAATAAAATTCTGGCCAATAGAATGCAACAGCACATCAGAAAGATCATCCACCCAGACCACGTGGGATTTATCCCTGGTATGCAGGTATAGTTCAATGTACACAAAACAATCAACGTGATACACTACATTAACAGACTGCAGAAGAAAAACCATATGATTCTCTCAACAGACCCAGAGAAAGCATTTGATAAAATACAACACCCTTTCATGATGAAAACTCTAAGCAAACTGGGTATAGAAGGAACATTCCTCAATACAATCAAAACAATTTATGAAAAACCCACGGCCAGCATTCTATTGAATGGGGAAAAGTTGGAAGCATTTCCACTGAGATCTGGCACCAGACCGGGATGCCCACTCTCACCACTGCTATTCAATATAGTTATGGAAGTTCTAGCCAGAGCTATTAGGCAAGAAAAAGAAATTAAAGGGATACAAATTGGGAAGGAAGAATTAAAACTGTCCTTCTTTGCAGATGATATGATTCTTTATTTAGGGGAACTAAAGAACTCTACTAAGAGACTACTGGAACTCATCGAAGAGTTTGGCAAAGTAGCAGGATATAAAATCAATGCACAAAAATCAATAACCTTTGTATACACAGGCAATGCCATGGCTGAGGAAGAACTTTTAAGAATAATCCCATTCACAATAGCTACAAAAACAATCACATACCTTGGAGTAAACTTAACCAAGGAAATTAAAGATCTCTACGATGAAAATTACAAAATCTTACACAAAGAAATAGAAGAGGATACCAAAACATGGAAAAATCTTCCATGCTCATGGATTGGAAGAATCAATATCATCAAAATGTTCATTCTCCCAAAAGCAGTTTACAGATTCAATGCAATACCAATCAAGATACTGAAGACCTTCTTCTCAGATCTGGAAAAAATGATGCTGAAATTCATATGGAGACACAGGAGACCTCGAATAGCTAAAGCAATCTTGTACAACAAAAACAAAGCCGGAGGCATCACAATACCAGATTTCAGGACATACTACAGGGCAGTTGTAATCAAAACAGCATGGTACTGGTACAGAAACAGATGGATAGACCAATGGAACAGAATAGAAACACCAGAAATCAACCCAAACATCTACAGCCAACTTATATTTGATCAAGGATCCAAAACCAATCCCTGGAGTAAGGACAGTCTATTTAATAAATGGTACTGGGAAAATTGGATTTCCACGTGCAGAATCATGAAGCAAGACCCCTACCTTTCACCTTACACAAAAATCCACTCAACATGGATTAAAGACTTAAATCTACGACATGACACCATCAAACTATTAGAGAACATTGGAGAAACCCTGCAGGATATAGGTACTGGCAAAGATTTCCTGGAAAATACCCCAGAAGCACAGGCAGTCAAAGCCAAAATTAACTATTGGGATTGCATCAAATTGAGAAGTTTCTGTACTTCAAAAGATTTAGTCAGGAAAGTGAATACGCAACTGACAGAATGGGAAAAGATATTTGCAAACTATGCAACCAATAAAGGATTAATAACCAGAATCTACGAAGAAATCAAGAAACTCTACAGCATCAAAACAAACAACCCACTTAAGAGATGGGCCAAGGGCCTCAATAGACATTTTTCAAAAGAGGAAATCCAAAAGGCCAACAGGCACATGAAAAAAATGTTCAGGATTACTAGCAATCAGGGAAATGCAAATCAAAACCACAATGAGATTTCACCTCACCCTGGTGAGAATGGCTCACATTCAGAAATCTACCAACAATAGATGCTGGAGAGGATGTGGGGAAAAAAGGACACTAACCCACAGTTGGTGGGAATGCAATCTGGTTAAGCCACCCTGGAAGTCTGTTTGGAGATTCCTCACAAACCTGAATATAACCCTACCATACAACCCATCCATACCACTCCTTGAAATTTATCCAAAGGAAATTAAATTGGCAAACAAAAAAGCTGTCTGCACATTATTGATAAGCTCTTGTAACAGTGGGTTAATTCTCTGCCTATAGTGCTGGCATCCCATGTGGGCACCAATTTCAGTCCTGGATGCTTCTTTTCTGATTCAACTCTCTGCCATGGCCTGGGAAAGCAGTGCAGGATGTCCCAAGCCATTGGGCCCCTGCACCCAGGTGGGAGACCCAGAAGAGGATTCTGGCTCCTGGCTTCGGATCAGCCCAGGTATGGCTATCATGGTCATTTGGAGAGTGAACCAGAGGATGGAGGACTTCTCTGTCTCTCCCTGTCTCTGTCTATGATTTTACCTCTCAAATAAATAAATAAAATCTTTATAAAAATAAAATAACTAGATAAAAATAAATTAAAATAGAATTGAATTGGAGAGGGCCCCTGTTATCTATCTTGAAACTGAGTATCAAGTTAAGGGTGGGGTGGAAGAAAAAAGATTTGAAAAGCAAATGAGTGGTATATAAAAAAATTTAGGAATATTTTTTTTCAAACCAGCAAGAAAAGATTCATTTTGTTTTCTTTACATACATGTTGTATGCTCTGCTTTTTGGTCACACAAAATTGTAAGTGTCTTACAACAAAAGATAGTCACATTGAACTAATAATAAGGAAGATAGAAACAGAAATGGAAAATCAACTTAAAGCAAGGAAAATCTGTAAAAAATTCCAACCATGAGGGTCACTATAATTGGTATGGTTTAGGTTCAAATTTGGTCTCAACTTTTGAGTTGAGGCAAAGAAGGGAACAAAATCAATTGAATAATTCTCAATATCACTAAATGGGAACCATATACATTCTTTGTTGGAAACCACACATTTTTCCTGATATCATTTTAACATAAACTCTTGTATCAGACTTTCTAGGAGGATCAGAGGATTTGGACATAGGTTTGAAGTCAAGCACATCTGCTTTCAGTTTCTAGCTCCAGTACTCATTAGTTCTATGATCTGGGGCATATAAAATTTTTGGAGACTTTACTCAGTTGTGAAATGAGGATAATGCTATCTCCTATATCTTAGAGCTTCTGTCAGAATTCAATGAGTTATGAAGCATTTAATATGCTACTGGGCATATATTAATCCCCCAAAATGCTATATTTCTCTCTCTCTCTACTTCCTCCCTCTTTCTCCTCTTCTCCTTCTCATTCTTCCTCTTTTTAATTTCTCCATTTTCCTCCTCTTCTTATTCCCACCACTAATATGTTATATTTGAACATCCCCTTTCAGTATTCATTCTGGTTATGTAAATGACAATAGCAGTAGTAACAGCCATAAAGCTCTTACTCTGTACCAGGCACTATTCTAAACACTTTACACTTCTGATTCATTTAATCTTCTTCTTTTTTTTAAAGATAGGCCAAGGGCTGGCTTTATGGCATAACGTGTAAAGCCACCCTCTGAGATGTCAACATCTCATATGGGCCCTGGTTTATGTCCCAGCAAGTTAACTTCCAATCTAGCTTCCTGCTGATGGCCTGGAATAGCAGAAGATGGTTCAAGTGTTTGGGCCTCTGCACCCACATAGGAGACCTGGATGAAGCTCCTGGCTCTTGGCTTTGGCCTGAGCCAGCCCTGGCCATAGTGGCCATCTGGGGAATGAACCAGCTGGTGGAAGATTCTCTCTCTCTCTCGCTCTCTCTTTCTCTTAGTAACTTTGACTTTCAAATAAATAAATCTTAAAAAACTAGGTGAAATATGTGCAAGGGTAAAAACCATGAGGTATTATTGGAATCCAATGAAATACCATCAAATAGATGGTGTCAACTCAGTTAGAGGAGTGACTGGATGTTTTTTCTAAAGATAATTGGACTTACATCCCATAGAATAATCATTCCTTTTACTGAAAGGTCAACTGGAAACGCAAGATAGAAAGGAGGCCAACAGTGAATGACTTAGGCTAACACAAATCTAAGTTTTATGGATAAGAGCGTTTACTTTCTCTGGCCACATATTCATTTCCTGACTTCCTTGCCTAATCAGAAGCATCAGATTCAGAGGTCCAAACAAGTATATGATTCTAATAGAGGTTTGTACCCTGGCGTTCATCTCCAAGACCCACTCAATGTCTATGAATGGGCTTCAGGGTTTCTGGGGACCGAGTGAATTTAAATATGACCCTGTTTCTATATGCACATAATTCTGGTGTGGTTATTATATTTCATTAGATTCCTTGAGCTATATATGCTCCAGTAATATCAAGAACCATTACTGTAAAATAACTAAAAAGAAAACTCACAGGTTTTTCAACCTTGCTCATTGAGTTGAATGACTCCTTAATGCGGACATTTTCTGGTGAAGACTGTGATACTATATATTAGGTGTCCTGAGAAATCACAACAATAAGTGACTAGGTTGGAAGTCAGGGATACTGGTATTTGGAAATTCTGAGTTCTCAGGGCTTTCATTTACTCTCAAAACTGACAGGAACAGCTGAAGAAATGGATGTTGAAGTAGTGACTTAGGAAAACTCAATGTAGGAAAATTAGGGGAGAGCCAAAGACAGATTCCAGGGCAGCATAAATGTTACAATATAGGTAAAGGAATAAAAATAAAAGCATATAATATTTTTTCTGACAGTATTATAAGCACTTAGTCTTTACAATAACTTTATGAGACAGGTAACATTGTTCTCTATTTTGCAGAAGATGAACTGGAGTACAGGGAAGTTAAATAATTTGCCGAAGTTCACACAGCCAATGGCATAATTGGAACATAAACCCAGGAAGTGGAGCTCCAGAGACGTTGCTCTTATTTTGTTAATAAATATTGATTTGTTAATCTGAATGTGTAAGAGAGAGAGAGAGAGAGAGAGAGAGAGAGAGAGAGAGAGAAAGGTCTTCCATCCATTGGTTCACTCCCCAAATCATCTTGGGCTGGGCCAGGCTGAAGCCAGGCACCTTGAACTCTACCTGGATCTCCCACAAGGGCTTTAGGGACCCAAGCACTTGGGCCATTATATGTTGCTTTCTTTGGTGCATTAGCAGGAAGCTGGATAAGAGACACAGAAGCCAGTATATCAATCAGTACTCTGATATGGGATGCGAATGTCCCACGGGGTGGTTAAACCTGTGGTACCACAATACCCGCCTCAGAATCTATGCTCTTAACTCTTAAACTGTATTGCTTTTCTCACCCAGCCAATCAAACATCTCATTAGTAGAGATCTTCCATCAATATGTCTTGGCCCATACAGGGAGGGATGTGCCTTCAGATGTCTTTTGGGCTTCTCTCTAAATCTAGCAGAATATTATGTGTACCTGATAGGTTCAAAAGTACTTGTCAAATGAGAGGCAAGGGCCAAAGACCCACTGGACAGCTCTGGAGTCATAACAAGTGGTCATGATTGCCATGAAAGTGCACTGAGCTTTTGGCCAATAATGGAATGAGCACGGTGTCAATTATACAGACTAAGTTTTCACAGGCATGCAGATGCTCTTATTATTCATAAAATACAAATTCATTTAGAGCATTATAGAATTCTTAGTAGCTTTGTGTAATTATGAATTTTCTCAATGGAATCTTAAAATAGAGCTATTATCATTTGTGATATTTTATAGGAGTCATAATCAAAATGTTAGGAATCACCGAGTTGAGACTATCAGGAAGGAGCATTTATAAGTCATGATAGGCTGAGTTATATTGTAACAAATGCTCCAAATCGCTGTGATTTAAAACAACAAAGATTTATTTATTGTTCACACTACATGTCAAAAGACAGCTGGAGGCTCTGTTCCATGTCATCTCACTCCAGGACACAGGATGACTCAACAGCAACCATTTGGATCTTTGCCAGCTACCGTAGCACAAGAGACAAAGGAAACTTATCATTTTTGCCAGCAAGTAACACACGGTACTTCTATCAACATTTTGTTGATCAAAGCAAGTCCTGTTGCCACATTTAAATTTAGCTGTATGTGAGGAAGTGTAATCCTAATATGAACTAACAAAAACACTAGAAATATTTGGTGAGTATTGCTAATAAATTTCATACATGTGGGCTTTACTTTATGCAATAGGTGGGTAAAAACAGCTTTAAATAAAGTCAACTTCCAGATGACCCAGAGCTTTTGAGCTTTTGGAGGAACCTTAATAGTTCATTATCTTTGTGATAAAACAAACACCAAACTCATAGTGCAATGAATCAAGCCTTCCATTTATTCTGTACTCTGGTCAAAATAGACTTTTGTATAGTTTATGCCTGTATACAATTATAAGCTTTGTATTAGATGATGTAGCAAAACGTTCAGGCCGAAATGGCATTAAGAAGGAGAAAAAGGAGTTTGAACAGCAGAGAAGAAAGGTAAAAGTGGTACCACTTATTGTAAAATTTACTGCTGTCATCACAGAATAACATTTGACTCCCTCTAGACATGGCTGGCCAGATTGCAAATTTCATCTTTTTTTATGCCCTAGACAGCAACCTCATGCACAGTCTGTATAAAATGGATTTATTTATTTTTTTTCTGTGTGACCCTTTTCTTTCTTTTTTTTTTAATTTTTTTTATTTTTTAACTTTTATTTAATGAATATAAATTTCCAGTGTACAGCTTATGGATTACAATGGCTTCCCCCTCCCATAACTTCCCTCCCACCCGCAACCCTCCCCTCTCCCGCTCCCTCTCCCCTTCCATTTGCATCAAGATTCATTTTCAATTCTCTTTATATACAGAAGATCAATTTAGTATAAAGATTTCAATAGTTTGCACCCACATAGAAACACAAAGTGAAGCATACTGTTTGAGTACTAGTTATAGCATTAAATCACAATGTACAGCACATTAAGGACAGAGATCCCACATGAGGAGCAAGTGCACAGTGGCTCCTGTTGTTGACCCAACAAATTGACACTCTAGTTTATGGTGCCAGGAACCATCCTAGGCTGTTGTCATGAGTTGCCAAGGATATGGAAGCCTTCCAAGTTTGCCGACTCTGATCGTATTTAGACAAGGTCATAAAAGACAGAGTGAGGATAGTAACCAATGATCCTAAGAGTGGCATTTACCAGGTTTGAACAATTATACAGCATTAAGTGGGGAAGAGGACCATCAGTACACACATGTTGGGAGTAGAGCCATTGGTGGTAGAGTATAGGTTATGATTACAAAGGAATGAGGCCCAAGTGCGCTAGACAGGGCCTAGAACAAAGGACAGAGTCATTATTAGAGGAGCTAAGAAAGGTGCTGTCTAAGCTACAAGTAATTTTTCTGATTGAGAGGCAAATGGAACCTGATAGAAGGGGCTTGATAATAATCTGGTGGGCTTTAGGCCTTGTAAATTCAGAGGCCCAGACCTATCTATCTCTTCACATGGGGTATATCCTAAGGGAGGTGTGAACCTCCTAGGGAAAGGCACTCTGTTGACTTTCATTACTTGGCTGGCCTGGGAGGAGAGCTGGCCAGGTAAAGTCAGGGGGCATCTCTAACAAGAAATTTACAGTTCTGCCTGCAATGTTGCTGACCTTACTTGACCATCCCCTCAGCTGCATAAAATGGATTTAAGTTTTTGTCTATAACTCTATGACTTTACTAGTTACCATAGGAAACTGTGAGATCTGGTGCTAGTTTTTTTTTTTTCTGCTTTAAGTGCTTTTAAAAATTGAGTTTAAATACACATGACATTAAATTAATCATTTTAAACAAAAAAAATCAATGTCATTCAGTATATTCCTCATGTTGTGTAACTACCACCTTTATCTAGTACCAAGACATTTTCTTCACACCCAAATGAAACTCTCTAACCATTAAAGTGGTAAATTGCCATTTTCCCCTCCCCACAGTCCTGGAAACCACCAACATGGTTTCTGATTGTATGGATTTATCTGACTATTTTCTATAAATAGAATCAAATAATAAGTTGTCTTTAATTTAGAATGCCTTCAATGTAGCATGCGTCAATACTTCATCCCTTTTTATAGCTGAATTGCATTCTACTGTATGTTTATACCACAACTTGTTTATCCATTCATTCATCTGATGAACATTTGGTTATTTCTACTGTTTTGGCTGTTGTGACTAGTGCTGCTGTGGGATGTAGGCACATATACTTGAGTACTTATTTTAAATTATTTTGGATATAATTCTAGGGGTGGAATTGCTCGGTCACATGGTGACTTCTTAAGGCATGCCAAGCTGTTTCGCCTAGTTGCTGAGGGATCACATTCTCCACAGCAATGGACATGTGCTTCAATTTTTCCACATCCTCACTAACACTTGTTAATTTCAATTTTTTAGAATTAGAACCATTCAGTAGGTGCTCGGCGCCGTCCTCGTCCAGCAAGAGACAGAGACCGAACACTTTGCACGGGGTTCCTTTATTGCTCGGCAAGCAGGAGATCCAGCTTCGATCTCTTCTGGGCAGGAACTTCCCTTACACCCGCGTAGCAAGGGTTTATATGCACAATACACGTCACAAATCAGGTGATAGGCTAGAAGCGCGGGGATAGGACAATCTCGTGGCAAGGCGGGAAGGAGCGAGCTAGAGCGGGAAATCTAAGGCGGGAAGGAGCGAGCAAGAGCGGGAACTCCCTGAGATGAGGAAGAACCCGGAAGCAGGGAGTCGGCGCCATCTTAGGGGCACGGTTCCTCCGGTCTGGTTCCCTACATCTCCCTCCTTTTGTTTTTGCACAAATCACATCCCCGACGGCCCTGGCTCATGAGGGCCGGGAGAATATTTACTAGGCAGAGAGTAGAGGTGCATACCCAGCGTGCTTGTGATCCGTTAGTTACGGAACTTCAAGGGCCTGGCCACAACCCCTGATGTCTCCGTTAGGGATCAGTTTTTATTCCCTTTTGCTGGGGCAGGCTGGGAATTGAACCTGTATGCATATGCATATGCTCTCCCAGGACCCCCGGAACCCCCGGGTGGACTCCTGCTGTAGTACCTTTGGTCTCGCATACCCAGTTTTTGCTCCCCGTCAGGGATGGGTGATACAGCCCAATGAATGAGAGGGGGAACAAGACAACTCGAGGAAGGTGTGTGCCTGATGGAGGCATTGTCCATATGTGAGGCGTGAGTAGGGATGGGGGGACGAGGGTTTTAATCGCTGGTATGGACCCGGTCATAAGTCATGCGAGCCAGCATGGCATATGCATCCGGATCACGGTGATGGAGAGCAGCATACGCTGCCGCGCGGAACTGATGTCTGACGCTCTCCAACTTGTTGTTGATGAAGGAGCTCACCCAGCGAAGTACACAGGGACGTCTCGTTGTTTTGTTGCAATTTGTCGTCCTGTGAGAGCGTGGTAATCTCGGTTATCTCGGGGGAGATGTCGTCCGTAGGTGATAGAGGTGTATCTTGTGGCGGCGGGGCTGTTTTTCTGACCAATCTTTCCGGTATCCAGAGAGGTTCTCTTCCAGATTCCTGTGGGAAGACACAGACCGCGCCTCGGTTCCAGCATAATACCGGATCCGGGCCGTACCACTTTCCCGTGAGGACATCTTTCCAACGGACATAGCCTCGTGAAGATGGCTCCTTTAACATGTGTCTCTCAGCGGGGGACATAGAATGATCTGTCAAATTCAAAAAGTTTATAGTAAACAGTGCAAGGGAGAGGCGCATTTGAGGGGTTTTGCCCGTGGCAATTCCCTCCTTTTGTTTTAAGAGAAAAGCCTTGAGGGTTCGATGAGCCCTTTCAATTATGGCCTGTCCCTGAGGGTTATAAGGGATTCCAGTTTTATGTTGTACCTGCATACGGGTGCAGAAATCTTGGAATGATTTACTTGTGTATGTAGGACCATTATCTGTTTTTAAAGTTTTTGGTTTGCCCCAGGCTGCCCATGCAGCAAGGCAGTGATTAATGACATGGGTGGTACGCTCACCCGTCTCCAGAGAAGCAAAAATTACTTGGGAACAGGTGTCAACTGACACATGAACATACTTTAAGGTCCCAAACTCGGATATGTGGGTGACATCCATCTGCCAGATATGTCCTGGTAGTAATCCTCGGGGATTAACCCCCACCGAAGGCACAGGGGTTAAAGTAGGGCATGCGGCACAATGGCGAACAATATCGCGAGCGGCAGCACGAGAAAGACCGAATTTGGCGGCAAGGGTTTTTGCGTTTACATGGAACTCTGAATGAAACTGGATAGCCTGCTCTTCTGGGGAAGAAAATTGGAGTATCCAAATGGGGCGTGTGGCTTGATCAGCTATAGCATTGCCTGTGGTCATGGGTCCAGGTAAGGAAGAATGAGCTCTAATATGAGTAATAAAGAAAGGAGCAGACCGATTCCAAATAGATTTTTGCAGGGTGAGGAAAACTGTCGCTACGGAGGATGAAGAATTGACTAGTCCTGCGGCCTCAAGGATAGACACAGAATTAACCACATAGCGTGAATCAGACACAATATTGACAGGTCCGGGGAAATCAGAGAAGACTTGGTTAACTATAAGAAGTTCAGTTACCTGGGGGGAGTTAGTAGCGAATTGGAATGTTTTTGGCACAGATCCTGAAACAACATATGCACCGACTCCTGTTTTAGAACCGTCGGTATACACTACTGGGGCTCCCTGTAAGGGCTTTTGGGATGTGGACTTTGGAAAAATAACTGGGTGAGACTGAACAAAGGTTAGCAAAGGATCAGAGGGTGTTTTGTTTGTAATAGTTGCGGAAGTGGAGCAGACTAAAACCGCCCAAGCATCAGTACAAGCGATTAGCACACGTACCTGTTCCATGGAATAGGGGACAACAATGGTGGATGGTTCGCGTCCAAAATGTTGGATAGCCCTCTGAATGGCTAGGAGAGTTATCTCCGCCACTGCCACGGGATAGTAACTAATAGATCTAGTAGATGACATTGAGGGATGGATCCAGAGGAGAGGCCCATCCTGCCATAGGACCGCGGTGGGCTGTTTAAGGGTGTCGAGGACCCAAAGAGTAAGGTCTCCCGCAGGGTCCCAACGTTTTAGGGCAGCTTTACTAAGGGCATCGTTGACAATTGACAGTGCTTGTTTGGCCTCAGAGGTGAAGGTTCGGGGGGAAGCAAGATCCGGGTCTCCTTTAAGTATATTAAAGAGGGGCTGCAATGCAGCATTAGGAATGTTAAGGTAGTGCCTAATCCAATTGATATCCCCTAAAAGTTTTTGTAAGTTATTTAGAGTGGAGATAGTATTGATTTTTATTTGAATTTTTTGAGGTCTAATTTGAGTAGGGGCGACTATAGCCCCAAGATAAGAAACTACAGACGACAATTGCACCTTATTAGGTGCAATATGCAGCCCTGCCCCTTTCAGCACTTGTTGGAGTGTACTGTATAAGGCCAGGAGCCTCTCTGCTGTGGGGGCTGCACACAGTAGGTCGTCCATATAATGTAGGCACCTGCAGTCGGAATATCGGTCTCTAAGAGGTTTTAGTACTTGGGCTACATAGACTTGACACATGGTGGGGCTATTAGTCATACCCTGAGGCAAGACTGTCCACTCCCAACGCTTGTCCGGTTGTTTCTGGTTTTGGGTGGGGACAGTAAAAGCAAAACGTGGGGTATCCTTTTTGTCCAATGGAATGGAAAAGAAACAATTCTTAAGATCTATTACAATAACAGGCCATTGGTTGGGAAGTGCCGAAAGCAGAGGAAGACCACGTTGCACAGGGCCCATAGGCTGCATCTGTGCGTTGACTGCCCTAAGATCATGTAAGAGTCTCCATTGACCTAATTTTTTGCGGATGGCAAAAATAGGCGTATTCCATGGAGAGGTGGATGGGATCAAATGACCAGCGTTGACCTGCTCCAAGACCAGAGTGTTGACTGCCTCCAGTTTCTCCTGAGATAGGGGCCACTGTGGAACCCAGACGGGTACGTCCGTTAGCCACGAGATGGGTAAAGGCTCCACTGGTTTAGGAGGCGAAACAGTGACCCCTAGGAAAAACCCAGGCCAACTTTACTTGGTCTTTGTTTTGGTTCAATGGGGGAAGGGTGGCCCTGGAGCTGGACACCGAGTCCCTTGCCTGGGACGTAACCCATATTTTGTAGCATAGATCGTACTGCAGGGGAAGTGGTGACCAAAGCAACATCCATTTCGGCCAGGACGTCTCTCCCCCAAAGGGAAATGGGTAGAGGTAAAATGAATGGAGAAAACTGTCCTCTATGACCCTCGCTATCCTGCCATGACAACAAGGCTGCACTGATTTTTGGGAAATGAGCAAAACCAAGTCCTTGCAAGGTTTGTTCCGCCACATTTGTAGGCCATGTACTAGGCCAGTCCTTTGTTGCTATAATGGATTTGTCGGCTCCTGTGTCTAAAAGTCCCTTAATGTCCTTGCCATTAATCTGCAACACTAAAGTGGGACGTTTATTTAAAAGCATATGTAAGCCGGTAAAATTAATGCCAGAGGACCCAAAGTTACCAGCGCCGCGAACGTGGTTTTTAGCTGGGATTAAAGAGTGAAGACTGGGCAGTAATAACATTTGTGCGATACGGTCTCCAGGATTGATTACTAAAGGTCCCTGAGGGGCCTGAACCATGATTTTTACTTTACCAGTGAAATCAGAGTCAACTACCCCGGGGATCACAGCTAGCCCTCGGAGGGCGGCGGAGGACCGACCCAACACTAATCCAACCGAATCCGGGGGCAGAGGACCGGAGCAGTCGCTCTCCACTAATTGTACCCCCATCTCCGGAGTTAAGAGGAGAGGGGAGGTGGCGCGGAGGTCCAGGCCTGCGGACCCGTGAGTGGCACGGGCTGAGGGTGCACTGGGTGTAGCGCAGACACGGGAGGTGGAACCTGAGAGTAGATTTGATTTTGGGGGCTCCTCGCTGGGTTGGGGAGCCCCCTCTGGCCGTTTTTTGGCCCCTGGGCGCTACCTGTAAGTGGGTTGCCATCGATATCGAAAGCAGAACGGCATACCTCTGCCCTATGAGGGCCCTTGCGGCAACGGCGACAAGGCTCTATGCCTGAAGGCTGTGCCGTGGAATACCCATGGCTGAGATTGGGGCAATCGCGTTTTCTGTGACCCGGTTGATGACATTGGAAGCAAAGTCCTGAAGATATGGGGGGTCGGGTCGATTTAGATTTTGGACTGTTTTCTTTGACTTTTGCCAGCATCGCAGCTAGGCCCGCATTAGTAAGTGGCCCACCGGTATCTCTGCAGTATTTTAACCAGGAGTCCAGAGATTTATGTCTATATTGTCGAAGAATGTTTTTGCACTCTTTATTAGCCTGCTCAAAAATAATTTGTTTGACCAGTGGCTGAACGTCAGCCTCGGAAGGGAAAATACGCGACGCAGCCTCAAGTATGCGAGCGACAAAATCAGCGAAGGGTTCGGCCGTGCCCTGAACGATCTTGGTGAGGTGGCTAGCTGAGTCACTTGGATTGGACGCCTGCCTCCACGCACGTTGGGCACAGTTGGAAATTTGCCTGTATACTTGTCTAGGGAATTGGGTCTGGTCAGCCTGATAAGGTCCACGCCCTAAAAGCATATCAGCATTCCACGTAGGGTGGCCGTCCTCAGCATTTTCATCTGCCTGGTCATGACAGCACTCTGTATTCATAGATTGCCACAAAAGAAAGCCGCCTGGACTTAAACAGGCCCGAGCCAATTGGGTCCAGTCGCTAGGTGTTAAAATGGACTGGCCGACTGATTCAAGGAGTGACAATGTGAATGGGGCTGTGGGTCCATAGTCATGGACCGCAGCCTTAAGTTGTTTTAATACTGTCATGTCCAATGGTTCGTGCCGGGCCTCTCGCGTGCCCAAAGCCAAAACAGGGTAAGCCTGAGCGGGGGCAGCGGGAGCGCCAGTTCGCAACTGTTTCCAGGCTTGTTGATGAAACTGTCTGCCTGAAAAAGGTGGCACATTTGGGACGTTTAATGGCCATGGCGGCACGGGTGTTAGATGGGGCTGAGGCACGCCTACATGACCGCCAGTAGGAGGCGCTGCGTCTTTAATCTGATGGGCGGGCACGACATCGATAGGAGGAGCCGTAGGCACTAGAGGGCGTAAACAGGCATCTTTTAACTTTTGCCGCAGCTGCGCATACGTAGGAGGCGGGGATTTAGGATCGCCGTCCCCTTCCCCCTCAGACTCAGAGGAGGCGGAGCCACATTCGGAGCCTGAGGCCAGTGAGGAAGTCTGGCATCCCGTGTCCTTAAATTGTATGAGGTCCCGGGCGCCGTCCGAGCTCTGAGAACGAACTTTCTCGAGAGCCTCGCGAACCGCCGTAAGAGTCGGGCGGTCCGCTCCCACCGACCTCTCCTCTTGGAGGCACGCCCGCAGTAGTTCCCATAAGGGGAGAACAACGGGGTCGATATCGGGTTCCTGGGGATCGTTAACTGTGCGCCGGAGATCCTTTCCTAATTTCTCCCAAGACTCAAGAGTTATTTGGCCCTCGTGGGTGAGCCACGGCGCAAAGAAATCAACACTTCCAAGGAACCTGACAAGTGTGGTCTTAGAAACCTTAATCCCTTTGCTGCGCAATAATGCTTTTAACGGATTAAGCAACATTGAATGGCTAGATGAATTTCCCATTTTCAGTTTAAAGCGGGAAGACACGTCCGCTATCTTATTTTCAGTTTAAAGCGGGGGAACAAGTCTGCTATTCTTTCAGTTTAAAACGGGGAAACAAGTCTGCTATTCTTTCAGTTTAAAGCGGGGAAACAAGTCTGCTATTCTTTCAGTTTAAAGCGGGGAAACACGTCCGCTATCTTAGGGTGCGTCCACCCTCCAACCACGAGATATACCTCACTCGCGGGGCCCAGACGGTAAGACTGACCTCGCTTACCTTCTACTTACCGGGCAACGTAGAGGAAGCTCCCCGTACGGGCCACCAGCTGCTCGGCGCCGTCCTCGTCCAGCAAGAGACAGAGACCGAACACTTTGCACGGGGTTCCTTTATTGCTCGGCAAGCAGGAGATCCAGCTTCGATCTCTTCTGGGCAGGAACTTCCCTTACACCCGCGTAGCAAGGGTTTATATGCACAATACACGTCACAAATCAGGTGATAGGCTAGAAGCGCGGGGATAGGACAATCTCGTGGCAAGGCGGGAAGGAGCGAGCTAGAGCGGGAAATCTAAGGCGGGAAGGAGCGAGCAAGAGCGGAAACTCCCTGAAATGAGGAAGAACCCGAAAGCAGGGAGTCGGCGCCATCTTAGGGGCACGGTTCCTCCGGTCTGGTTCCCTACAAGTAGGTATGAAGTGGTACCTCATTGTGGTTTTGAGTTGCATTTCCTTAATAACTAATGATGTGGAACATCTTTTCATTTGCTTGGTGGCCTTTTGTAAATCTTTTTGTTGAAGAATTATAGGAATGCTGGATACTGAATGCTTAACAATTTTTCTATTCTTTTCTTTAATGCACAGAGATTTCCTTGACTTTTATTAGCAGAGAGAGAGAGAGAGAGAGAGTGAGAGAGAGAGAGAAGAAGAAAAAGAAGGAGGAGGAGGAGGAGAAGGAGGAGGAGGAGGAAGAGGAAAAAGAAGAAACAGAATCTGCACCAGTCTTGCAGATTAAGTCTGTGCTGGCCCTATTATCAACACTTAACCAGGTTGTTTGCATATCTTGTTTACTTTCACTGTTTCATCTCAGGCCTAGAAATCACCAGAGGACATTTAGGACCCTCTCAGCTCAGTTCTAAGCATGTGTTCTGCCCAGGGCATACTTGTGGTTTTCTAAACTCCCCCCTATACAATGGTACTTTTGAGTACACTAATTTCCCAAAGCAACTTTCTTCCCAGCTGTTTTCCTAAGTTGTTTGTTTCCTGCCCTATTGTTTGCCTGGATTGTAATCTGTTGCCCCAGGCAGCTGTGGGTTGTGTGTTTGCCTTACAATGGAGGACCTCTCTCTGCTTTTAAGAACTGAGTTCCCAGTGAGGTGAAACAAAGGCAAGCACCTTTCATTGAGACTTCAGGCAGTCCATAGACAGGTAGGAACAGATAAAGTGACTCTTTGAAAATAAGATCTGCTCTGCACCCTCAGGAGCCAGGGATCAAAGTCCCACACTGGGAACTTGAATTACTGTCTTCAAGACTGCCTCCAAACCAGGAAGGGAGTTCTTATTTCTGGATGTTTTACCTTCCTTGGTTTATTTTTTTTTTTAAGATTTATTTTTATTTATTTGAAAGACAGTTACAGAGAGAGGTCTTTCATCTGCTGGTTTACTCCCTAAATGGCTGTAATGGCCAGGGCTGAGTGGATCCAAAGTCAGGAGCCAGGAGCTTCTTCTGGGTCTCCCACATGGGTGCAGGGGCCCAAGGACTTGGTCCATCTTGTACTGCTTTCCCAGGACATAGCAGAGAGCTAGAGCAGAAGTGGAGCAGCCAGGACTCGAACTGGCACCTATATGGGATGATGGCACTTCAGGCTGGGGCTTTAACTTGCTGTACCACAGAGCCAGCCCTGACCTTCCTTGGTAATATCATTACTCTCTGCACACTTCCTTGAATTAATCTCTCTTCAATTACTCCTCTTGAGTCTGCCATCCGTTTTCCTGCCAGAGCCCAACTAGTTCATGCAAGTCCTCAGTGAACTGTAGTTTTGGTGTACTTTTCAAAGCTGAAGGGTTCATGTGGCTGACCATTGTCTGATGTCATCAAGATGAGATTGATGTAGGCTGATATCACCATGAAAGAAGTAGAACTTAAAGTATCACATGGCCAGAGAATAAAAGTAGGAACAGTAGTTGTCATCATTGGAATCATGCTGAGTAAATTCCAAAGGATACCTACCAATGGGAGGGACAGCTGTATTTTTGATTTATTAGACTCTATCTCAAATCAACTGTAGTAAAAGTGGATATACAGCAGAAAATGTAGTGACTAAGAACATGGACTTGGAGACATATGATTTAGGTTAAAATCTTAGCTCTAGGAGACTTTCCGAAGAGCACTCTTGGGCCAGGGACCATTTTTGAAGTGAAAAGGCCTCTTTTTTTTATCAACTCCATTTCTCTCCTGACTATGGAGAATTCAAGAAGCAAGGAGAGAAACTGCACAGGATAGTTAAGGAAGAATGGTGGGCATTCACTCAAGCAAACACATCTTTACCAAGAATGTCAGAAAAGGAGGGAAAAAAATGAAAAAGATCTATGAAAGATGATAAAGTTTCCTGTTTGAAGGAAAAAGCACAGTGTGATGGCAACCCATAACCTCAGAAGAAGGCAGTAATTCCTCTATTACCCATAGATCTGCCACCCATGGACCTGGTTCACAGATATATTTTGAGGGCTTGGGGTCAAAAGCTGAAGTTGAGCACTAAAGGCCCAAAAGTAGATCTGTGTAAGCAAGTATGTGAAATTGCTTAATCACACCAGAAGCACTGTTTACAGAATATTCCTAACACAGCAAAAGAGGTCAAGATCAAAACACCCTTTTTAAAAGATTTTTATTTATTTATTTGAAAGTCAGAGTTACACAGAGAGAGAAGGAGAGGCAGAGAAAGAGAGAGAGAAGTCTTCCATCCACTGGTTCACACCCCAATTGGTCGCATTTGTAGCTAGGAGCCAGGAGCTTCTTCCGGATCTCTCATACAGGTGCAGGGGCCCAAGGACCTGGGCCATCTTCTACTGCTTTCCTAGGCCACCGCAGAGAGCTGGATCAGAAGTGGAGCAGCTGGGCCTTGAAGCAGTGCCCATATGGGATGCCAGCACTTCAGGCAAAACAGCACTTTAAGCACAGGCACATATGCACTACACAGAGAGATAAAGTTTGTTCAGAATGTAAGGAAGCAAATACACACACGTGTGGGCATAGTTAGAGTGGGCCTGAGAGAGAAGGGGATTGGGAAAGGGAAATAGAGGGGGACAACCTCAGCACCTTCTCTCCTTATCTGTGATGAAAGAGAGCGAGCACCTCCCAGTACCTCCTTTTATGAGGTAGTGTGGTCACCTGTGAAGGGTATGACATCTTTATAAAATTCCACATGGAACTTAATATAAATATTTATATGGCAACCCTTCCCCAGATCCCTAAAGAAAATAAGGCATCCTGGTAAATGGAGTGTTCTGACAGATAGGATAGAATTACTTGGGGCAGGGCCTTGTGGTTTGTGACCTCAAACTCATCTAGTTACCTTATCACATATCATTGTGTCAATTGTCTACTTCTATAAATACAGCACCTTAGTTCTGGTGTTTGGTTGGGTCTGTAATGAATGCACCAACCATGAAGAAGGGGATCTGTAAGTCTTTCCATGTAGTTCTTGTTAGGAATCTAAAATCCCCAACCTGAGGAATGAATAATCTAAAGGTTAGTAGAATGTCTATTGCTTGGGAAAGCTCCTCACCTAGACATTACAAATTGCTGAAACAAGACATTGTAAAAAATGGATTTCACTAACCACCCTTTCTGCAGCAGGACACCTCCCCCCAAACACACACACACACACACACACAACATAAATAACTCCTTGCCAATTGCCTGGTGGGGCTGAACATTTACTTTCAGCCTCCCTCCTTGCTTTCTGGGTGGCCTATAAGCCTATCTCCAATGATGTCTATGTTGCCCTTTCTACAATAAAAATATTTTCTGCTTTAATCTATCGTCTCTTCACTTCTTTGAAGCCTAAAATCTTAAAAACCAAATAGATCTTTGGTCTAGACTTCATGTTTAATGTTTACATAATGCCAAATGTTGGACCTCCAGAACTCTGACAGATTGGTGGAGGCCCACTGTATCCACCAAGAAAGATGTTGTGTCATAGAGTAGTTAAACCCCAAGGCTTCCACCAAGAAAATATAGATGATATGATATCTCTCTTTGGTGCAGTCTGAGGATGCCAGAGAAGTCAGTGAAATATCTTTGGGATTGGGGGAGGGTCTTTCCTGAAGCTGCTGGTTAAAGTGTATATTCTACCTCTTGTCCCATGCCCCTTTATAAACAGTATTGAGTAACAGGACAGGCATCACCAATCTTATTTTCTGAATGAGAAAACTAAGGCCTACCATGACACATTTAGGAAGTGGAGGAGCTACGAATCTGAACCATATTTGTCTCACTTTTTCTTTCAAGTTTTCTTTGGACCATACAATACTGGTTCACAGCTCTGATTAGGTTTCCATAATATGGCTTTTTGTGTATACAAAAAAAAAAAAAAAAACAAAGAAGAGAGCACTAATAAAACATAAACCAAGTGGAAGACCATGGAGAAAGATTTAGAATGCAGAAAGATCAGATGAAGTCCATCACCAGCACTAGAAGTAGTCTGAGTACAGTATGAAACAACTGGGGATGAAACTGAGTAGTATGGTAAGTAGGGAGTTTTTTTTTTTCTCTCTTTCAAATGCACAAAAGTCATCATGACGTCACTGTACCTAGACAGAACCACACTGAGCACCAGTAACAATTTGGAATGTTGACTAACTTTTTGAAGGAGTATAAAGTCCAGGAATTGGATGAGAATGTGTTGGACAAACTTATGTTTATAAAATATGAGGTGGTTAAGGTGGAGGAGTAACCCTCAGCAGGATGGTTTGCAAGTAGTATTCAGGCATGGTAGAGTCTATAGTTAGGAAGGAGATCCTGCTGGATTCTAGTTCTTCTTGGTCTTTGATTGTAGTATCAGAACCTAATTGTACTGGCAATCTAGAGGACTTATTGAGAACCTGGCTGAATTCAGCTAACAAGTTCTTATGCATGACTCTCAGAATTGCTGTGATATCCTGGGCCATTTTATCTATTACTTTTGGCAGTTCTAATAGGACAATTTCCACATCACAGAAACGAATCATATTTTCTGAATTTTAGTGGTCTATTCATTAAAAACGATGGATTAAGCTCTTTAGGTAATCAGAATATGAAGCCCCAGAATAAGAGAGATTGTTGAGATGAAGACAATTAAGAGGTAAAAGCAGGAAAGTTCTCTGCCCTGACTGCATTTGCCTAAACACAGGACATAGATTTTTCAAAGATGAAAGTTATTCTCTCTCCCCTTCTATTAGGGAGAACAAAGGTTAGCCACTGAAGACAACTTAGGAGCCTCAACAGCCTGATGATGGTACTAGAAGAATCTAGATTAACACATTTTACTAACTTACCTTTTATCTGCTGTTTATTTGCCTTCCCCTAAATTGCCACCCATGGAGACTCAATATCATTTTCCTTTGTGTTATCACTTCTCTGGAAACTTACTGTTCTTCACTGAAGACACTAAAATGATCTAAAATTTAAAGACACATTTTTAATAACCACTCATTCCCTGGCGTCTCTCATTTATATATGAAATATGCATGTTAACAAGCTTCTGTTTATTTTTGTCTTGCTACATGAGTCCATAACAAGAACGAACCAGGGTCTCCCATGTGGAAAGAAGGAACCAAATGACTTGAGCCATCACTACTGTTTCCCGAGGTTTACATTGGCAGGAATCTGGAGTCAGAAGCCAGAGCCAGGAAATCAAATGCAGGTACTAGGATATGGGATGTAGACATCTTAATCACTAGGCTAAATACTCTCCCTCTACTAGGCTTTTTACCTATAATTTCTCACTGCTTATAATAAACCTACAAGGAAGATATTATTTATTCCTACTTTTACAGATGAGGAAATGGAGAATCAGAGGGGTCTAGCTACTTGCCAAGGTCAGGCAATAAGTAAGCAGTACAAATGGAGTTTATTTCTATATTTTACTCCAAAGCCCCCACATTATGCAGTCATTTTTATCACAACATCATAACAGTTCAGAGAATTAAATGATCTTTGGATTCTCTGTTTAGAAGTTCTTATAGCCTATATGTTGAGTTCAGAATTTCATTCATTAAAATAGAATTAATTATACACTGTTAACCTTATTGTCTTTCGCTCTAAATTCTTAATACAAGCTCACCTGTTAATGATAGATTATCTTCTATTTTTCAGTATTTGATTTGAATCTGGATAAAATGAACGACAACATCCTCAAATTAAAGAAAAGAATTCTGAAGAAAAGGAAACTGGAAAAATGGAAAATAATTTTTCATGAGAAGAAAGCATGTCATTTCACTAAGGAATAGAACACTGTTTTGCCATTAAGTTATGCCATTAGCCACCAAGTGGTGCTTCCCTGCTGTAAAAATATTCTTTGTGAGCAATATAAGTTTAGCTGTTTCTAACTTTGTTCGTCATTCTAAATATGATTGACGTAAACATTTATTAGCCTGTTACATGGTGATTAAATAAACAGGATTGTAGAAAGATTGTAGTTGTCTTAATTTTGCTTTTATTTCTCCATTCATGCCTCCTCTTTGCCTCCTAACCATTTCATCAAAAACAGCTTTGTTTGGAAGCTCAACAGTGTCCGCTAGTGGACAAATCGAAGTATAACAACGTGATTACAAAGGAAAACCTACTAGAATGAAATGCATTTCCATGTAATGTCTAGATTAGTGACCTTAAAGAGTAAAGTTTTGAGAAAAAAGTTTCATTTTTATATTTGGTAAATGAAGAAACGTTAACTCCGTGTAGAATTTAAGTGATAACATTAGAAATAGTTTTAGAATTTTAAGAAATTTTTAATTTCTCTATTTGAATATCATTGAAAATAAAAAGTATCTTCAGTTTTGAAAGTCCATATTACTATTAGTCCTTGCCTAAAATCCTAGTTCTTACAGAAATCTTTTAAGGATTGTGCAGACAAATATAAATTTGATTTGCCAGTCAATTATTTTCAAACTTTAGTACTCATCTGAAACACCTGGAGCTTGATAAACATGCAGATGTTTCAAAGAATTTTCTGGTGCTGCCACCAAGATTCCCCTTCAAGATTGAAGAACTCATTTCTCCAGGTGCTAAGAGCACCAGTATATTCTAGGAGTTTCATTCACTTAAAGACCTCATCCAAAGTCATATCATGTTTTGGGTTGATGCACTTCAAAATCTTGAATCCTGGCATTCATCAAACCTTACAATCCTACAGAAGATCACTTTCCTCCTTGTTAAGAGTGTGCTGGTGCCGGAGCTGTGGCATAGCAGGTAAAGCCTCTGCCTGCGGTGCCAGCATCTCATGGGCACCGGTTCGAGTTCCGGCTGCTCCACTTCCAATCCAGCTCTCTGCTATGGCCTGGGAAAACACTGGAAGATGGCCCAAGTCCTTGGGCCCCTACAGCCTTGTGGGAAGACCCGCAGGAGGCTCCTGGCCAGTTGGAGAGTGAACCAGCGGATGGAAGACCTCTCTCTTTTCCTCTCCTCTCTTTGTGTAACTCTGACTTTCAAATAAGTAAAAAAAAAAAAAAAAGAGAGAGAGAGAGAGAGTGCTTCTCCTTTACACAGACAATGTAGTGGTGTCTCCTCATCAAAGAAGCATCTGCCTCACCTAAAGGGACGTGCTCCCACCTCACCTTATAGCTACCTGGATGATAGCTAGAGCTACTGGCAACATAATTTAGATAAGGTATGCTTGACTTAACAAAAGAGAAAGGTTGCATTCTCTAAAGGAGCTGTAGGACATAGATAACATGTATTGGCTACACATACCAGTGGAGTATACATTGGCCTAGATTCTGAGGGAGATAAATTCTGGATTGAATGATGGATATTGTGGAGCAAGTTAAGCTGCTGTTCAGGGCTCCTGCACACCATATCAGAGTGCCATATTTGATTTCTGGCTATCCAGTGCTTCCCATCCAGCTTTCTACTAATGCATCCTAGGAGGCAATGGATGATGGGTCAAATACTTTGGTCCCTGCCTTCCAAATTGTGAGACCCAGATGGAGTTTCTGGTTCCTGACTTTAGCCTGGCCCAACCTCTTCTGCTGTGGGCACCTGGGGAGTGAACCACTGGATAGAAGCATTCTCTCTCACTCTAAATAAATAAGTAAATAAAGTGTACATTCTGGATTGAGGTAGAGAGAGGTAGTAAAGCAGAATAAGATGTATTTAACAATTTGAAACCACTCCCTTCACTCTTTTGATCATTTCCTTTGTAGTGCAGAAGCTGGTCTACTTTTGCTTTTGGTATCTGGATTTTGTGATCACACCTGAAAATTCCTTGCCCAGACCTACAGGATGGACATTTTTTCCTATTTCCTTTTAGTCATTCCATAGTCTGGGGTCTTACTTTTGAGTTGATATTTGTATGCGGTATGAGATGAGGTTGTATTTTTGCAGTATCATTTATTGAAGAGACTGTCCTTTCCCTATTGTGTGATCTTGGCTCCCTTATCAAAAATCATTTGACTATAAATATGTGCTTATTTCATGCCTCTTTATTCTGTTCCATTGGTGTATGATTTTGTTCTTATGTCAGCACCATGTTGTTTTGGTTACTACAATTTTTTTAGTGTATTTTGTCGTGAGGTAATGTGATGACTCTAACTTCATTCTTTTTGTCCAAGATTAATTTGGGTTTTCAGTCTTTTGTGATTTCATATGAACTTTATGATTGCTTTTTCTATTGCTATGAAAAAAGTTATTGGAAGTTTAATAAGAATTGCACTGAATCTGCATTGCAAGAGTCCCATTGAACTAAAGCTACAGCTGACACCTGGGTACTGTAGGATTCTAGTGCCAAGGTATCAGCAGGAGTATCAGTATTTCAAGTATCATTATTTCAAGCAATATATCAGAAAAGGAGTCACCACTCTTTAGCAAATATAATCAACTCTGATCATTAGGAGAGGATATTCAGTTATTAATACCTAAAGCAGATAGGGAGGAATGCGTACCACTCAGCTGATCCACTTTGGCATCTCTTGGTACTGTAAATGAGCAAATACAGTACTCAATAGAATAAAGATATGATGACTACTCATAGATGGAGGTCTGGGTCTGCCAACAATAAATCATTTAGACAGGTAGAGGAGTCAGCTGTGATTGAGAGGGATTTCAAATGGGTAGTAGATGTGGAAGATGATGGACCTCAACATGGCCTGCAGTCCAGGTTTAGCAGAGCTGCCTATTGTTTCTATCACTAACCTTCTTATAAATTTCCCTGGGAAGTAAGGCCCATTAGAACCTTGAGGGAATTGTTCCCAGAATTATATGAAGAAATAGACTTGAGTCCTCCAAGATGTAGACTGCAGAGGAGGGTAGAATATGCCACCAAGCTCACTCTGAACTGAAGGACTTGTTCCCCCAGTAGCAGGGAACATTGCTCAGTTGTCAGCCTTGTCTAGGAATTTTCCTCATATGTAGAAAGCTCTACCCAAGATCAAGCTTATCTCAGGTTCAACTCATATGCCTGATTGAAAACTGGCTATAAAGACCTGGGCTCCTTGCCTCAACCCAGGGCAACTCTAAAAGGCCATCCCTGCTTTACAACTCTTATGATCATATCACAGCCCAACTTTTCTTTCTGCCAAGTTCAACTCCCTTTCCTTCATGCCTCCACAGGTTTTGATTTCAAGGTCTTTTAACAAAATCCCTGCATGTTAATCTCCATTTCAGAATCTACTTTCCAGGGGAACTCAACGAACAAGACTGACAAGCATACTCATATCGGGTCATGTGATATGAATTTCCACAAATTCCCCAAGTAATTCTGACACAGGTGGCCTTCTGTTCACATTTTGAAAAAATGCTCTCCTCTAAAACTGCTTTGATGACTTCCTATCCACCCTTATGGTGAGAGAGGTATTCCACAGCCTAGATATTGCAACAGCCAAACAAGTCACCTGACACCAAACAGATGATATGAAGCTGATGTTTATTAAACAGCCCTAGAGTAAGACAGAGTATGCCACACAGGTCCACAGGTGGCTGTATTCAGGGATAGAATGAAAATGCAAGGGCTATGGTGTGACATCTGGTTCTCATGGAAGGATGTGATTGTCTTATTTGAATAATTCCACTTGCTGACAGGTAGGTAAAACTCATTAGGTTGAGCACTGAGTGGAATACAGCTGCTCTGACTCTTAGGGGAACCATTTAAGAGCAGGGCCTTTGCTACTGGGTAAGGAGGGGTGCAAATTCGTTGAGAGCAGAAGAATTTACAGCTATGACTTTGGGATCCGGTGAAGCTTAAACGTCAAGGTAACACATGATGAAACAAGCCTTACAACACAGAGAGCTAAAGTGTTAGAGAAATACAAGTCATTGCTGTTTCCTCCTTTCTGGAAAATAGGGACTTCCCTAAAGCTTCTCTTGGAGCAAGCTCCTTCTGTTCCAACCTATAAGTAGTGAAACAAATTGAGAATCTTTCTGACTATATTTTCTATGCTTACGTTTTTAAAAATTTTGGGGGAGGGTAGGTCTCATTTTTAGTGTTCTTATTATAATTAATCAATTCCAAAATAAATAAATGCAAACAAAGTATCTATTTTCAAAGTCAAAATTAAATTTATAGCAATATTTTGTTCTTAGCTAATTTCTGCTTTCCCCCTAGTATGAATGGAAATCCACATTGGGTGTTATTATTACATGTGCTGTGTTTCAGTAGTCTTACCCTAACCCTTGTAGTCTTGATCACCATCACATAAACATGGGTCATCAGAGCACTTCCACTTGTCATGGCTCCTTTATACCAGTTTTACCCTCTGGTGACTGGCAGATTTCTGAGTATCATAGGTTCTCAGCATGATTCATGGTATTGCCTTGGACTTGTCTTTTAAATCACCTATTGAAAATTCAATAGGTGCATGGTAAGAACAGAGAAATGGGGGAATAAAGATCCTGTACATATCAATGTAATCTGGGAAAGTCAAGGTCTATGATACAGGAGCTACAAAACACAGAATTCAGCTGCTTTTGTATTATTCTTCTAGCTGACCCAGTGAGAAAGAGGCCAGGAATTTTACTGAGCATCCAGACATCTTTCTCAGATTGCACTACCAGTTAGTGATGAGCAGAACAGGAATTTAGGGGAAGCAAGATAGGGGGAATTGTGTTTACATGCCATCTAGACATACTTTAATAATTGTTTTAGGAGTTTGAGAAGGATACTCATATTTTACTTTTGAAATATTTACAGACATTAGATCAAAGACATAGTATTAGACAGGATAAACTAATTTCTATGATAAGAAATAAATATATCAGTGTTTCCAAACTATAAACATGTATTTCTTGCAAATGTTACCATCCATTGTTTGTGTGGCAGGTAGTTGAAGGGGACTCTGTGTCACTTAGTAAGGAACTCGGTCTCTGCCATGCATTGTCACCACCATGTTTCTAGAGCCTTAGAATCCTCCACTGGTTCTTCTGGCCCGAGGTAGTGGAAAGAGAAAGAAAAAGCTAGGGGGTGGATGAAAGAAAAGAGAAGGAAGAAGCAGAAGAGGAGGGAGAAAAGGGAGGAGAGAAAGGAGGATTGTTCATAAAGGTTTATAGACAAGCATGAAAGCCGTGTGTATCACTTCTGCTCAGGGTTCATTGGCCAGAACTCAAACACCCCACCTGCTTGCAGGAGATACAGAGTAATGTAGTATAGCTGTGTTCCCAGGAGAAAATGACAATAGTCTGTGGCACATAAATAACACTAGCTATGTTACAGGCATCATGAAATAATTTGATTAATACTGGCATTTCCTAAACGTAGGTTTTTACTCACTGCCTTTCTGGAGCCAGATCAAATGATAGACACCTCCAGGATCCAGCTTTGTGAGCATTAAAGTTCATTAAGGTGGTCATGATGGATGAAGAATGAGCTGGAGCAAAGAATAGTCTCTCTGGTAGGCAGAATAATGATTCCTCAAAGATTTCCATAGTCTAACCCCAAGCACCTGTGAATATATGCAGGTACTTCAAAAATTTTATGGCAATAAATATTATTTTTAATTCCATTTTCTATGAACTTTTAAAAATATTTATTTGTTAGAAAGTCAGAGTTACATAGGGGTGGGGGGAGAGAGAGAGAGAGGGAGAGAGAGAGAGAAAGAAAGTAAGTCTTCCATCTGCTGGTTCACTCCCCAATTGGCCGCAATGGCCAGAGCTGTGCAGATCCAAGGCCAGGAGCCACGAGCTTCCTTCAGGTCTCCCATGCGGGTGCAGGGACCCAAGGACTTGGACCATCTTCTGGTCCTTTCTCAGGCCACAGCAGAGAGCTGGATCAGAAGTGGAGCAGCTGGAACTTGAATCAGTGCCCATATGGGATGTTGTTACTGCAGATGACAACTTTACTGGCTACGCCACAGGGCTGGCCCCTTTCTTTGAACTTTTTGAAGTACCCATGTATTACACTTACATGTCAAAATAAATGTTTCAGATATAATTAAGTTAAAGATATTAGAGTAGAGTGATCATACTAGATTACCTGGATGGGTACAGTCTAATCACAAAGATTCTTATAAGAGGTAAGAAGGTCAAGAGTGATGGAAAGACCTGAAAATGTTATGCTTCTGGCTTGGAAGGTGGAAGTAGTATGCTGTGAGCCATGGCATAAAAGCAGCAGCCATAGAAGCTGGAAAAGGAAAGGAAAGGAGAACCTCTCCTGCTGCTTCCAAAATAACATAACCCTGCCTAATGAGGCCCATTTTAGTTTTCTGACCTCCACAACTGTAAGATAATAAATGTGTTGTTTTAAGCCATTAAGTTGGTACTAATTTGTTACAGCACCCATATAAAGCACATATAGCCCCCCCAAAATTATGACATAAGGGCTCCAGTAGTCCTGCCATGATTGGAGTTCTCTGTTCTGCTTAACAGAACTGTAACTTTTGCAGGTGAGGCTAAGGGTCTGATAAAGTCTCTATGCAAATTATCCCAGAGGATCTGGTCTTGTGACTCAAACATTGTGTCTATTTTTAGTGGTGTGTGTGATATGGTATTCAGTTCCTTTTCACATATTTTGGGGACATCTTATCTGTATCTAGTAGTGTGCTCAGTCCTGGAATATGGAGATAAATCAGACATGATTCTGACCATAAAGAACTTCCAGGGTCATATGGAAATCAATTATGTAAGCCAGGCATAAAAGGGTATTAGTGTGATGATGGTGTGCTGTGACAGAGGCAAGCTTAAGGCCTTGGGCAAGAGGGCCACCTCATCCAGCCTATACTCAGATACAGAAGTCTCCTGGAGGGAATAGAAATATGAACTGGAAGTTTAATTATGGGCCAGTAACAGTCAACACTGTAGGAATGGAAGAAGGGAGAAAAGGAGGTAAGGGAAAGTAGAATTGCTTTTAAGCACTAGGTCAGTTGTACCCCTGATGTGGGGAAAATGCCTCTTTTAGTTCTAAAATTATCTATTAATTTTTAAAGCAGAGTATATTTTCAAGATTCCAGGAATGGCAGACAACTAGGGGAGAAAGTGATATATGCATCACCACAGATCATGCTAACTTTTCAGACAAAATTATTGATTACAAACAATATAAGCAGACTATGGGCTAAAGAAGAGAGAATTAATGGGAAAGTTATTTGGACTGGATAGTAATGTCCAGCAAGTGGGTAAAGATAAGAGCTAAGTGAAGCCCAGTGGTCACAGTCCCAGGCAACACAGGAATGGGGTGCAACTTCTGGGCAGTCAACCACCTCCCCTGTTTTCCAGTTGCATAAGGCCAAGGAAGATAAGGAATGTGGGTGGTAGATACTAATTGACAGCACTCTGAGAGGTCCTTTAGGCTAAGCTGTTTGGGGATGACCTGTGATTGACAGGGCTGCCCAGACACAAGTGTCTGTCTATTCTGACCATCCAGTGTCACACTCCAGGAGTCAGATGGTAAATGTGATGCTATTGATGCTGGTGGACACTGGAGCTACTGCTCTACCACTGAGGCAGTTTCCAAAATGCTCGTTTTTTTTCTGCCACAGAGATTGAGAACACTTGACTAGATCAGCACAGATCACATGCCCATGAGCAAGCCCCACAGTCAAGAGGAGTAGGTTGCCTTTTCAAATTCCTTTATAGGATCTAGAGCCCTGCCTCCCATCAACATTAGCAACAGGAAATTCCCAAAACTTAAGGATGGCATGTAGATGCCTAGTAGCCAAATGTCCCCTTGCTGCTCCAATACTGATGGTCATTGACTTGCAATGGGGTGACTTCCTAATAAATCTATTTTAAGTCAAAAACTCATTTAGGGGCAAGGCATTGTGGTACAACAGGTTAAACTTGCTGCTTGCAATCCCAACAACTCATATTGGAGTGCCTGTTTGAATCCTGGCTGCTCCTATACCTGTCCAGCTTCCTGCTAATGTGCCTGGGAAGGCAGAGGCTTTGGAATAAGATGGTTTAAGATTTGAATCCCTGATGTGCCCTTTATTAGCTATGGCTTTTGGGCAAATTACCTATCCTCTCTAAGCCTCATTTTCTGCATATGTAAAATTGGGATAATCATAGTAATTATCTTATAGAGTTCTGTGAGGATTAAATAAAAATAATAATACATGTAAGCTGTTTAGCACAATGCCTGGCACATGGTGAACAATTTTTACTATTATTAATAATTATTAATGATTGATTTACCAAGTAAAGTATAAATTACTTCCTTTCCAGTCCTTCTCTCTGCATCGCATCATAAAAAGTTAAAATAACAGAGGCAATTTAATTCTGTTGTCCCTGTTTTTCTTTCCTTAGCAATGCAGATGGGCAGAGCTGAGGATATTTCAGCCCTTACCAGCATGAACAGCTTTGCTCTCCTCATCCAAATAAGAGAAGAAGGTCGGCGCATGCTCCAAAGGTCTGTCTTTTCTTCAGTCACTGCCGTGTTCACTAGACTAGGGATTAAACATTAACTACCAATTTAGCCTTGTTGCTATGGTAGCAAGAGTTCCTGTGGAATATTTTGTTCACAAAAAATGTGCAATTCTCTTTCTCACAGAGGATGGGGCCAGTTGTCCAGCAGTGGCCTTGTGAATGCCTAAGGGCCTGGTTAGAGTCTAGAGCAGGGACAGCCAGTGATATAATGTTCACTGAGCAAAGCATGTAAAGAGGTTCTGCTGGTCAGGCACACAGGCACACCAAGAGTAGATGCAAATTCTTCTGTTCACAGCAGCAGGTGCCAAATTTCAAACAGTAGGGAGCTATCAGAAGGATAGTCAATAACCTATAGACTGTTGACAATCAACTAAAGTGAACAGAGACAAGTGTAAAGTACCAATAGGAGGATTTGCAATCAATTTGTCTTATAAATACATGTTTGTCAGTCTGTTTCTTCGTGGACTTTGTAATCACAGAGGGTAAAGATTTGGTCTATTCTGTTTTGTTTCCTCAATACCTGGCACATATTTGTAGAATAATGATTAAGATTGATCATCTTAGAGACACATTTCCTGGGTTTGAATGTGAGCTCTACCACTTGAGCTATATGAACTAGCAGAAGTCATTTAAGCTCTCTGTGCTTCAGTTTCCTCATCTGTAAAATGAGGATTAAAATAGCATTGTCCCACAGGAGTACTTTAAGATTGCTGTATGCAACACACTTAAAACAGTATCTGGTACCTATTTAGAACCATGGAAGTGTTTTCTATTACTATTTTGTTTAAAAGTTTGAGGTCTTTTTTCCTCTTTTTTATTTATAAAAAGGGGACAAATTTCATGCATCTCAAATATACAGTTTTAAGAACATAATGATACTTCAAACCCTACCCTCCCACCCTCCATCCCTTTCTCCATCCTACCTTTCTTCCTTCTTTTCTTATTTTTCTTTCAATTTTTACAATAGCATACTTCCTCTTTTAAAAGTTCAAAATCTTTAGTATGGCATGCAGGATTTTTACAGATGGGGTCTTCTTGCCTACCTCTCCCTAATGGGTACTCCCCACCCTACCCCTAATGAATGCTTCCCCTATACATACTGTAATATTAGATTCCAGAGCTCACTTGACTGCTACTTGCCCTTGTGCCACTGTTCACTCTGTTGTGTTTACCTAGAGAATTTGTCACATGAACTTTTACTCAACTTCAAAAACTCAACTCAAGGGCCACTTCCTATAAAAAGTTCTGCTTCTTTTATGTTGCTGTCCCTTGTTTGGATAGCTGTCAGCATACATAGGAAACCATTTTTAACTGTCTGTGTACATATGTGTTTGTAAACATATGAGCCAATGAAGAGGCAATTAATAATTTGTATTTGAGTTATAACAGCACTTATTACTATACTTAGTATGTATTAGATACTCAACCCTTGCTTGTTACATGAATGAATGAACAAATGATGGAGGGAAGGAATGCAGTTCTTGGATGGAGCTGAAGATACTGCTGAGATGACCGAGTGAAAACTGACTGAGAAGCTCAGTGGGCTGACCTTGCATAGGAAGGTTTTTCTCCTTTGCTAACCTCTATCAGGATCAGGAAAGAGCACTACAGGCTCTCTCTCTTTTTAAAAAGATTTATTTTATTAATTTGAAAGACAGAGTTACAGAGAGCGGTAGAGACAGAGAGAGAGGTCTTCCATCCACTGTTTAACTCCCCAGATGGCTGCAATGGCCGGAGCTGAGCTGATCCAAAGTCAGGAGCCAAGAGCTTCTTCCAGGTCTCCCACATGGGTGCAGGGGCCCAAGGACATGGTCCATCTTGTACTGCTTTCCCAGGCCACAGCAGAGAGCTGGATTGGAAGAGGATCAGTTGGGACTAGAACCAGAGCCCATATGGGATGCTGGCACTTCAGGCCAAGGCTTTAACCTGCTGCACAACAGCGCTGGAACCCAACAGGCTCTTTTTTTTGATAATACCCAATATGCTTTCAAGAACTTGTTGTTCATAGATAGGCGTGGAAGCATCTCACTTCACCATCAGAGTGCCACATGCTGCAGCCAGCAGTTTCCAAGGCACTGGCTACCACCAACACTGCTGACCATCATTGCTTCAAGGGTATGAATGAGAGTCATGGGTCTATTGCCATCATTAGCTTTATTCAATGGCAGTACTTTTTTTGGATATGTTTTTCCAGAAGTCAAGGTAATATTTTACTTAAACTAATGAATAAACTTGCCTGAGTCAAGGTTTCTTAATGGAGGGACTCAAAGTCATGGGTGCATTATGTTGTGAATTTGTGGCCTGTACCATTTGAAGATTGTATCAGTTGGGAAACAAATGACACAAAGATTTTGGTTGACAAATCATTGAGTGAAGAGACTAATTATAGAATTATAGTCAGCATTAAAAAAACTTCACAGGATGTTGTAACAGTGGGAATCTGTAACTTGGGAAGCCATTCCATCTCTAAACCTGAAGGGATCAGTAGAATAAATGGAATTGGCAAAGCAGGAGAGATCTTGGAACCATGGAAAAGATGTTACTAGGCAGGGTTTGTGGCCAATGACAAAGGTAGTCACTGCTAGACCATGAATGGAAGGGACAGTGAGCAGGGTTCTTTCTTCTTCCAACATTATATCTCATTCCAGTACTTCCATTGATGAAGCTCCAGAGGGCAAAAGAGCCCATGCTGGCAACTGAGATCAGCCTCCAGGACACAAAGCTGAATGTCCTAAGAATGGAGAGTGGATGGGGAAAGGGATACCACAGTAGGTTGCTAGATCTCACAAACAAAGATACAGGCTATGAAGCTAAGTTAGAATTTCAAACAAAAAATGAAAATTGTTTAGTGTGTTTTCCTTGAAACATTTGTTACATACTTATTCTAAAAACTTCACTATTACTTGATATACAAACTTCACTCAGCATCCTACATTTTACCTGGCAAGTCAATTGGAAAATAATTAGCTCAGAGGTGTTTCTGGTATTTGGACTTGTGATGCAATTATAACTTTAGCACTTTAAACACTTCGCTGTGTACCTCAGCAAGAGTGGAATTATAGTTCCCCTATGTATCAGAAGAAGTGATCTCTGACACTCACACCTTCATCTCCATTCCCATCCCCAGATATGCTCATTGGATCCATTGAGGTGAATGACAACCTCTTAGCAGGAACTTGTTAGAGTTCAGCCTGTGTGGTGTTTCAGCCAAATAATGAATAGGTGGCAGTCTTGATCAACTTATCAAAGGAAATACCATTTTCTCTGAAAATAAATCAGTGACAATGAAGCAGAAAAATCTTGCTCATAGCTGAATATAGATGAACATTTTGATTAATTTTTATGTGAGTCACTATCAACACATAATACTATAATGAGATTTCCTTTGTGTTTTAATGAGTTGATTTTCCCCTTTTCTGAATTATTTTTAAAATTAAAATGAACTTTATTCTTGAATTTCCAAACAATCATGCTTGTAACTGAAGCGCAGTGGAAAGTCACCAGCAGAACATTTACTTTTTGGACCAGGTAGGGTAACTTTATACTGGCTTCACAATAGGGTATTGTGGAAGAGGAGAGGATGCCTGCCAGTCAGGTATAATTGATTCCATTTATGTAAGTCCCTGCCAGGGTGAGATTGAATTAGATGCGTAAGAATCTGGATCAGTTACTTTCTTTAAGAAGTTTACAATATTACATGGGGAATGGCACTTAAAGCTAGCCAGCTATTTTTTTAAAAAGTATTTATTTTATTGGAAAGGCAGAGAGAGAGACAGAGATGAAGAGAGATATCTCATCTACTGCTTCATTCTCTAAACGCCCTTGACAGTGGGGGTTGGGTTAGGCCAAAGCAAGGAGCTAAGAATTCAATTTGAGTCTCCAATGTGGCTAGCAGGGACTCAACTACCTGAGCCATCAGTGCTGCCTCTTCGGGTAAGTGCTAATAAAGAGCTGGAATGGGGAGCAAAGCTAGGACTCAAACCCAGGCAATCCAATGGAAGAGTCCAAGTGGTGGCTTATCCATGGTTCTGAATGCTCATAGCTACCCAGCTACTTTACATGCATTTTTAAAAGATCTATTCATTAATATGAAAGTCACAGTTACAGAGACAGGGTTAGAGACAGAGAGAGAGAGAGAGAGAGGTCTTCCATCTGCTGGTTCACTCCCCAGATGGCCACAATGGCCAAGGCTGGGCCAGGCCAAAGCCAGAGGCCAAAAATTTCATCCAGGTCTCCCATATGGGTAGCAGGGATCCAAACACTTGGGCCATCTTCTGTTGCTTTTCCTAGACCATGAGTAGGAAGTTGGATTGGAAATGGAGCAGCCAGGACACAAACCAGTGCCCATATGGGATGACAGCATTGCATGTGGTGGCTTTATCCCCTATGCCACAATGCTGGCTCCTTTACATGTATTTTTACTTCATTTGATCTTCAAAGCAACTCTGTTGGTAGATTCTGTGGTTGTTCCATTTTTTTTCAAGCAATAAAACAGGCTAAGAGAGGTTAAGTGACTTGTTGAAGTTCAAACATTTAGTAAGTGATTAGATGACAATCTGAATGCACATAGAAATAACAATAGGATGCACTGGTATAAATATTTTATTAGTAATACTATATGCTTCAGATCAAATTTGAGAGTTATCCTTTCATTGGGTTTGATCAAGGAAGGGTTTCATGGAAAATAAAGCATTTGAGCTGGACCTTCTTAGGTAAAGAACAGAATTAACATAACCATAGAGGCAATAAGAAACCAAGAATGGAAAATAGCCAGTGAACCAGTTTGATTTCAGCATAGCAATCATGCAAGTTGGAGGAAAGGGAGACTAAAGAAAAAGCAGGAAAAGTAAGTTATGTCCTTAGTTGGACAGACTTTGAATACCATGGAGAAGATTTAAAAAACAAAACAACAAAAGTAATTTTAGCCAAGAATTAACATGATCAGACTGATGCTTCAAGAATCATGTAGGGTGAATTTAAAAAAGATGGGATCAACACAAGAATTTGTTGAGAGGCCAATACAGTGGATCAAACAAGAAGATTGGAAATAAGTATTAGAGAAAACAATGGGTTATATGCATGGAAAAATCAAGCGTGAAGTTAGACTGAAAAATATATGCACTGAAATGAGAGCAAAGAAGTTTTTAGTGAGATACTAGCAGAGAACTTCCCGGGTTTGGAGGACAGAAACATCCTAGTACAGGAAGCACATAGAACCCCCAGTAAACATGACTAAAAGAGATCCTCACCATGACACGTTGTAATCAAACTCACCACAGTGAAACATAAAGAAAATATTCTAAAATGTGCAAGAGAGAAACATTAGATTACTCTCAGAGGATCTCCAATTAGACTCATAGCAGACTTATCATCAGAAACCCTACAGGCTAGGAAGGAATGGCAAGATTTAGCCCAGGTACTAAGAGAGAAAAACTGCCAGCCCAGAATATTATATCCTGCAAAGCTCTCATTTGTGAATGAAGGTGAAATAAAGACTTTTCATAGCAAACAGAAATTGAAAGAATTTGTTGCCACTCGTCCAGCCCTGCAAAAGATGCTTAAAGATGAGGTACACACAGAAACACGACCATCAATAAGAAAGACGGTAAAGGAAGGAAACCTCACAGTAAAAGATCACAGGAAGTTCAAAGCACATATTAGAAATATCTTTGGGAAAATGGCAGGGCTAAGTCAATACTTATCAATAGTCACAATGAACATTAATGGCCTCAACTCTCCAGTTAAAAGACACAGACTGGCTGAATGGATTAAGGAACAAAACCCATCTATTTGCTGCTTACAAGAAACACATCTTTCCAACAAAGATGCATGCAGACTGAAACTAAAAGGTTGGAAAAAGATATTCCATGCCAATAGAAATGAAAAAAGAGTGGGTGTAGCCATCTTAATGTCAGACAAAACAGACTTTAACACAAAAACTGTTAAGAGAGACAAAGAGGGGCACTATATAATGATTAAGGGTTCAATTCAACAGGAAGATATCAAGATTATCAATGTATATGCACCTAATTACAGGGTACCAGTTTATTTAAAAGATAGGCTGAGGGACTTAAAGGGCAATGTAGACTGTAATACAAGAGGACTGGGGGATTTAAAAACTGCACTTTAAGCATTGGACAGATCAACCGGACAGAAGATCAACGAAGAAACAGTAGATTTAAATGACACTATAGCCCAAATGGATCTAACAGATATCTACAGAAACTTCACTCCTACACATAAAGAATTTACATTCTTCTCAGCAGTACATGGAACCTACTCTAGGATTGACCAAATACTAGACCATAAAGCAAGTCTCAGCAAATTCAAAAGAATTAGAATCATACCATGCAGCTTATCAGACCATAAAGGAATGAAGTTGGAAATTAGCAACTCAGGAATCCCTAGAGTGTATGCAAACACATGAAGACTGAACAACATGCTCCTGTATGAACAATGGGTCATAGAAGATATCAAAAGAGAAATCAGAAACTTTCTGGAAGTAAATGTGGATAACAGCACCACATATCAAAACTTATGGGATACAGCAAAAGCAGTGTTAAGAGGAAAGTTTATAGCAATAGCTGCCTACATCAAGAAATTGGAAAGGCCCCAAATAAATGAGCTTTCAGTGCATCTCAAGGATCTAGAAAAACTGCAGCAAACCAAACCCAAAAGTAGTAGTAGAAGAGAAAGAATTAAAATTAGAGAAGAAATCAACAAAATTAAATCCAAAAAAACATTCCAAAAAATTAGCCAAACGAAGAGCTGTTTTTTTTGAAAAATTGACACACCATTGGCCCAACTAACCAAAAAAAGGAGAGAGAAGACCCAAAACAATAAAATTAGAGATGAAAAAAGAAACATAACAACAGACACCACAGAAATAAAAAGAATCATTAGAAATTACTAGAAGGACTTGTATACCAACAAACAGGGAAATCTATCAGAAATGAATAGATTCCTGGACACATGCAATCTACGTAAATTGAACAAGAGAGACATAGAAAACCTAAACATATGAATAACTGAGACAGAAATTGAAACAGTAATAAAGGCCCTCCCAACAAAAAAAGCCCAGGACCAGATGGATTCACTGCTGAGTTCTACCAGACATTTAGAGAAGAACTAACTCCAATTCTTCTCAAACTACTCAGAACAATCAAAAAAGAGGGAATCCTCCCAATTTTTTTCTATAAAGCCAGCATCACCTTAATCCCTAAGCTGGAAGAAGATGCAGCATTGAAAAAAATTACAGACCATTATCCCTGATGAACATAGACAGAAAATCCTCAATTAAATTCTGGCCAATAGAATACAACAACACAGCAGAAAAATCATCCACCAAGACCAAGTGGGATTTATCCCTGGTATGCAGGGATGGTTCAATGTTTGCAAATCAATCAATGTTATACACCACATTAGCAGACTCCAGAAGAAAAACCATATGATTATCTCAATAGATGCAGAGAAAGCATTTGATAAAATACAACACCCTTTCATGATGAAAACTCTAAGCAAACTGGGTATAGAAGGAACTTTCCTCACTACAATCAAAGCAATTTATGAAAAAACCCATGGCCAGTATCCTATTGAATGGGGAAAAGTTGGAAGTATTTCCACTGAGATCTTGTATCAGACAGGGATGCCTACTCTTACCACTGCTATTCAATATAGTTCTGGAAGTTTTAGCCAGAGCCATTAGGGAAGAAAAAGAAATTAAAGGGATGCAAGTTGGGAAGGAAGAAGTCAAACTATGCATCTTTGCAGATTATATGATTCTTTATTTAGGGGGACCCAAAGAACTCTACTAAGAGAATATTGGAACTCATAGAGGAGTTTGGCAAAGTAGCAGGATATAAAATCAATGCACAAAAATCAGTAACCTTTGTATACACAAGCAATGCCACAGCTGAGAAAGAACTTCTAAGATCAATTCCATTCACAATAACCACAAAAACAATCAAATGTCTTGGAATAAACTTAACCAAGGATGTTAAAGATCTTTATGATGAGAATTACAAAATCTTAAATAAAGAATTTGAAGAGGATACCAAAAAATGGAAAAATCTTCCATGCTCATGGGTTGGAAGAATCAACATCATCAAAATGTCCATTCTCCCAAAAGCAATTTATAGATTCAATGCAATACCTATCAAAATACCGAAGCCATTCCTCTCAGATCTGGAAAAAAATGATGCTGAAATTCATATGGAGACACAGGAGACCTCGAATAGGTAAAACATTCTTGTACGACAAAAACAAAGCTGGAGGCATCACAATATCAGATTTCAGGACATACTACAGGGCAGTTGTTATCAAAACAGCATGGTACTGGTACAGAAACAGATGGATAGACCAATGGAACAGAATAGAAACTCCAGAAATCAACCCAAACATCTACAGCCAACTTATATTTGATCAAGGATCCAAAACTAATCCCTGGAATAAGGACAGTCTATTCAATAAATGGTGCTGGGAAAACTGGATTTCCACATGCAGAAGCATGAAGTAAGACCGCTAACTTACACCTTACACAAAAATCCACTCAGCATGTATTAAAGACCTAAATATATGACCCAACACTATCAAATTATTAGAGAGCATTGGAGAAACCATGCAAGATATACGCACACGCAAAAACTTCCTAGAAAAGACCCCAGAGACACAGGCAGTCAAGCCAAAATTAACAATTGGGATTGCATCAAATTGAGAAGTTTCTGTACTGCAAAACAAACAGGAAACTGAAGAGGCAACTGACAGTATGGGAAAAATATTTGCAAACTATGCAACTGATAAAGGATTAATAACCTGAATCTACAAAGAGGTCAAGAAACTCCACAACAACAAAATAAACAACCCACTTATGAGATGGGCCAAGGACCTCAATAGATATTTTTCAAAAGAGGAAATCCAAATTGCCAACAGGCACATGAAATTCAAATCAAAACCCCAATGAGATTTCACCTCACCCCGGTGAGAATGGCTCACATTCAGAAATCTACCAACAATAGATGCTGGAGAGGATGTTGGGGAAAAGGGACACTAACCCACTGTTGGTGGGAATGCAAACTGGTTAAGCCACTATTGAAGTCATTCTGGAGATTCCTCAGAAACCTGAATATAACCCTACCATACAACACAGCCATCCCACTCCTTGGAATTTACCCAAAGGAAATTAAATTGGCAAACAAAAAAGCGGTCTGCACCTTAATGTTTATTGCAACTCAATTCACAATAGCTAAGACCTGGAATCATCCTAAATGCCCATCAACAGTAGACTGGATAAAGAAGTTATGGGACATGTACTCTATAGAATACTATACAGCAGTATAAACAATGAAATCTGGTCATTTGTAACAAAATGGATGAATTTGGAAAACATCATGCTGAGTGAATTAAGCCAGTCCCAAAGCAACAAATATGTTCTCCCTGATCGGTGACAACTAACCAAGCACCAAAAAGGAAACCTGTTGAAGTGAAATGGCACTATGAGAAAACGGTGACTTGATCAGCCCTTGTCCTGACTGTTGATGTACAACTTAATACTTTATCCCTTTTAGTATTTTGGTTCTATTTAATACCATTGGTTGAACTCTTTAATTAACACACAATTATTCTTAGTTGTTTAAATTTAATTGAAAAGTGATCTCTGTTAAATATCAGAATGGGAATAAGAGAGGGAGAAGATGTACAATTTGAGACAAGCTCAAGCTGACTTGTCCCAAATGGTAGAGTTAGGAATGTGCCAGAGGATTCCAATTCAATCCCATCTAGGTGGCATGTACCAATGCCATCTCACTAGTCCTAATGATGAATTTCAGTTATTTCATACTTATAGGTCTAAGAGTCAAAGGGATCACATAAACAAGACTAGTGTCTGCTAATACTAACTGATGGAATTGAAAAGTAAGAAAATGATCCAACATGGGAAGCAGGATACACAGCAGACTCATAGAATGGCAGATGTCCTAAACAGTACTCTGGCCTCAGAATCAGCCCTTAAGGCATTCAGATCTGGCTGAAGAGCCCATGAGAGTATTATAGGCATGGAAAGCGAAGACACTCTGGCAAAAAAAAAAGACCTAAATGAAAGGTCTGTCTGAGTGAGATCCCAGTGGAAAGAACGGGCCATCAATGAAGGGAGGAGAGAGCTTCTACTTTGACTATAACCTTGTCTAAATAAGATCGGAGTCGGCAAACTCAAAAGGCCTCCATAGCTTTGGCAACTCATGAGAAGAGCCTTGAGTGATTACTGACATCATAAATAAGAATTTCAATTGTTAAATCAACAACAGGAGTCACTGTGCACTTACTCTCCATGTAGGATCTCTGTCCTTAATGTGTTGTTCAATGTGAATTAATGCTATAACTAATATTCAAACAGTATTTTACAGTTTATGTTTCTGTGTGGGTCAAACTGTTGAAATCTTTACTTAATATATACTAAATTGATCTCCTGTATATAAAGAGAATTGAAAATGAATCTTGATGTGAATGGAATGGGAGAGGGAGCAGGAGATGCGAGGGTTACAGGTGGGAGGGAAGTTTTGGGGGGGAAAAGCCATTGCAATCCATTATCTGTACTTTAGAAATTTATATTTATTAAATAAAAGTGAAAAAAAGTTTCTCTGATTGATGAGCTTTATAAAGCAGACATCTGCTGTGTAGGTAGAGACTGCCTTTTATCAAAATGCCATAATCAGTAATCCTTAAGAATCTGGTACAGAATAACAACTCCAACTGTTTAGAGTTGTTTTCTTATTTACAGTAGGATAATCACTAACACTGGGGTTGTGGGAAGAAAGGAGGCTTTTATTACAAAGCAGAGCAAGGAGCCAGACAGCTATCACTTCATTTCAGGCTCCCAAAGGGGTTAGGGGTAGGTTGAAGTTGGGGCGGGGAGGTGTACGTTCAGCATGTGTCCAAGTTCCTGGTTGGTTAGTGATGCTTGTGGCCTTCCTTCCTTTGATTGATCAACAATTCTGTTTTTTCCAGGGAAATTTTATGATGGCCAAGTGGGCTTCAGTCAGTCTGGGGGCTCCATGTAGGTGGTACTTTCTGCCCTAGACTGCAATTCCCCTGCCTAGACCTGAATTCCCCTATGTGAAACCCCTTGAGACAATACCAGTCATGAAGATAAGTCCAGTCATGCTGTGCTATCTATCCCCTCAATTCAGTGAGTTAACTTTAGTGCTATCAAAAGGGAAGGCAAAGACATTTGTTTTATTTTTACAGGCAGAGTGGACAGTGAGAGAGAGAGACAGAGAGAAAGGTCTTCTTTTGCCGTTGGTTCACCTTCCAATGGCCGCTGTGGCTGGCGCGCTGCCGGGCTGGCGCACTACGCAGATCTGAAGGCAGGAGCCAGGTGCTTATCCTGGTCTCCCATGCGGGTGCAGCGCCCAAGGACTTGGGCCATCCTCCACTGCACTCCCATGCCATAGCAGAGAGCTGGCCTGGAAGAGGGGCAACCAGGACAGAATCCCGTGCCCTGACCGGGACTAGAACACGGTGTGCCGGTGCTGCTAGGCAGAGGATTAGCTTATTGAGCCACGGCGCTGGCCTCAAGGCAAAGACATTTTAAGCCAAGAGAAGGATGCTAGAATACTGAGGCCTGTTGGTATCTAGTGTCTGCATTAAAGACACTATAGACTCCATTTCAGTCCAATTCTAAAATGCTGTTTAATCCTGTTCTCTGCAACAGTATTTCCCAATGTGTGTTTATCATATGTAGTGATCTGAAAATAAAAAAAAATTCTTATTTTATGATCCCAAATTCCACTTTTGGGTATGTATCCAAAAGAAATGAAATCAATACATTGAAGAGATAGCTGCACTCCTATGTTCATTCCAATATTTTTCACAATAGCTAAGAAATGAAATCAATCTAAGTGTTGATCAGTGGAGGAATAGAAAAATAAAATATGGTATGGAGGTGGACATTTGGCCTAAAAGTAAATGGGCTGTTTGAGATGCTTGTGTCCCATATCAGAATGCTTGGATTTGAGTCCTGTCCCTGGATTCTGAATGCATCTTTCTGATAATGCAAACCCTGGGAGGCAGCACATGGTTCAACTAGTTGAGTCTCTGCCATCTATATGGGAGACCTGGATTGAGTTCCCAGCTCATGACTTTGGCCTTGCCCATCTTCAGCAGTAAGAGGCATTTTGGAAGTTAACCAACAGAAGGGAGCTCTACTTATCCATCTTTATGTCTCTAAAATAAGTAATAGTTTTAAAATGAATGAAAAAAGATGTGGCATGTATATAATGGAGTCTCATTTAAAACAACATGGATGAACCAAGAGGACATTATGCTAAGGGAAATAAACTAGGCATACAACTATGAATATTGAATGGGCTAGCTTATTGTAATGGAATCTAAAATGTCAATTTCATAGAAGTGGAAAATATAATGGTGGGTATGAGGGGGTGGGGCTGATGGCAATGAGGATATGTTGGCTAAAGTTTCAGTTAGATAGGGGATAAAATTTTTGTTCTACATAGCATGGCATGGTGATTATAGGTAATAATGATATATTTGTACACCTGGAAATTTGATATGAAGCAGTTTTATTTTTTAAAAAAGATTTACTTATAAATTTGTTTATTAGAAAGGCAGACTTACAGAGAGAGACTGATAAAGAGACAGAGAGACCAACCTTCATCCGCTGGTTCATTCCCCAAATGGCTCCAGTGACCAGGATCCTGGAAATCCATCCAAGTCTCCCACAGGGGTGGGACTTGGGTGCAGGGGCCCAAGTACTGGGGACATCATCTACTGCTTTCCCAGGTGCCTTGTCAGGGAGCTGGATCAGAAGTGGACCTTCTGGGAGCTGAACTGGTGTCCATATGGGATGCTGGCTTCATGAGCGGATGAACCTGCTATGCCACAATGTCAATTCCAGAGTATATTTTAAAGGTCTCGCACAGCAAAATGCTAAGCACTGTATATGAGGTGATAGATGTGTTAATTAGCTTGATTTAATAATTTTGCATTACAAACATATGTTAAAATATCATTATATACTGTAAATATATATCTTTCGTCACTTAAATTCAAGCAAACACGATGAAAGCATTCTGAGGAAAATGCTGAATATTCTAGCTTCTTTCTGGAGGCTCATAATATACCTTAACCTAGGGAAGGCTCTGAGAATTCCTTCAGCAAAGATGCTAGCTTAACTTTTGTTAGCTGTTCCTTTCCCAAGCTGATTGAACCCTAGCATTCTTTGTTAAATGTTGTAACCTAGTAACCCCTGACAGTAACTGTGCTTGGTAATATTCATACCAGTGTTAACCTCTTCTCTAATGCATTCCCTCTGGTGAACTCGAGAGAGCAGTCCCTTCTTTCGAATGCAGTCTGAATAAGTTGAAATCCCAGAATTTGGTGGACGCCTGCCAATGGTGATCTCTGCTGTATCATGTATTGATCCTGATGTTGATGGCTGGTGTCAAATACAGTAAAGAAACAAAAAACACAAGGATGATGGTGATGTCACAAAGGTAGCTGTCAGTCACCAGCTTGGGAGCCAAAATTCCAAAGTTGTCAATTACTTTCTCCTCTAAGTTACTCTCATTAATTGTTTATTTATCTGAACAAACTTTCTTGGTTTTCTGTTTGTTTTCTTGACCCAAGAAACCTCAGTGATGTGGAAAATTGTGTGTTAGTAATTTTAAAGTGTCATTATCTAGCAATAAGACCAAAAAATATCTCAACTGATTTTGTCATCTTGTTTTTCCAAATGTTCCCTAGATCTCTGTCACCTGCAGAAATAAAGATACAAATTACCTGCATGATGATTATGGCTTTGCATGCTCTAGCACAGTACCCATGCTTATCTGTGTACATGAGGACACACACACACACACACACATACACACACGCACATTACTATTATTTGCCAATAAGGAGGCCTGATCTTTTTGCTTGCTTTTCATTGCTCTTTTCTCTCTGAAATGCCCTTTCCTCTGTCAAAATCTCAGCTTCAAGGGACATATACTTCCTGCTGCTAATAGCTTTTCTTGATACCTACAATTAGAATTATTCCCAACTGTATTCTTTTTACTTTTTATAAAGCCTTTCATATAGTTTACTGTGGGTGAAAATGAGCTTTGTATGAATCAGTCCTCTTTACCGAATGTCAGTGCCTTGAAAGTAGAGAATGTTTTGCTAACCTTGATAACCCTTCTAATCAATCAATCCATCAACAAATATTTGAGTGCCTACTCTGAGCCAGGCACAAAGGCTTTCACACAGTAGGGGTTCTATCCATGTTTATAGAGTCAAAACATAACCCCTAGAAGTGGAAATAGGTTCTCTGATGCAAAGCCTTAGGAGATGACTCATGTCACCACTATTAACATGATTGATGAGTCCACAGGCTAAGTGCTGTTGTGGCCACCCTAGGTGTGACAATGCTTTGAGAATCCTTGGATTGCCAGAGAAGTATCCAAGACAAGTGAGTGGTTCTGCTGACAATGCTGGCCAACTCTAAGTGAACCAAAATGCTAGGTGGCATTTGTCATTATTTTTAGACGTTTCTAGCTCAGCCTAGATAAGTCCCCAACAGGCTAGCTCCTGGCTTGTTTCTGCACTGGTCTGTTTACACTGGCACCACTACAGCAAAAGGGTAAGGAAGATAAGGCCTCCTAATTTGACCCTTATTGTTTTTCTCTTTATTTATGGACTTGCTGACCCCAATTTAATGATAATAATGGCCGTAGTGGTTCATAGCCTATAACATAACATCTCAATGAATTCTCAGAACAACTTTAAGGTAGTATTATTATTGTATTATTCATTTCGTAAGTTGAGATATCATAGCACAGAGAGTGAAAGTGCTCTAAAGCTATCATCAAGGAAAACCAGAACAATTAGTAGGCCAGTCACTTTGTGTATGAATTTTATGGAATTTTTCTGCCTCAGATCGGGGGCAGGGGCTAGTGTTGTGGCATAGCAGGTATAACTGCTGCCTGAGACACAGGTATCCTGTATGGGCGCTGGATTATGTCCTGGATGCTCCACTTCTGATCCAGCTTCCTGGTAATGCCCTGAGAAAAGCAGCAGAAGAGGGCCCAAATGTTTGAGTCCCTGTACCCATGTGGAAGACCTGGATGAAGCTCTTGGCTCTTGGATTCAGCCTTGCCCAGCATGGGCCATTGAAGCCATCAGGAGAGTAAACTAGAGAATGGAAGAGCTCTCTCTCCCCCTCTCCTTTTTTTGGAATTAAAAGATAAATTTATTTTGGTGCAAAAATTTTTGAATTCTATATATAGTTACTTTTTTATAATACTTATTTTCTGTTTTTTCAAGAAAACTTTTATTTAATAAATATAAATTTTGAAAGTACAACTTTTGTATTATAGTGGTTTTTCCACCCATAACCACCCTCCCACCTGCAAACCATCTCATCTCTTGCTCCCTCTCCCATCCAATTGTTCATTAAGATTCATTTTTAATTATCTTTATATACAGAAGATCAACTTAGTATACACTAAGTAAAGATTTCAACAGATTGCACCCACACAGACACACAAAGTATAAAGTACTGTTTGAAGACTATTTTTACAATTTATTCACATAGCACAACACATTAAGGACAGAGATCCTACATGGGGAGCAGGAGTACAATGACTCCTGTTGTTGATTTAACAATTGACATTCTTATTTATGACATCAGTAATCACCCAACACACTTGTCATGAGCTGCCAAGGCTATGGAAGCCACCTGAGTTCACAAACTCTGACCTTATTTAGACAAGGCCGTAGTCAAAGTGGAAGTTCTCTCCTCCCTTCAGAGAAAGGTACCTCCTTCTTTAATGGCTCGTTCTTTCCACTGGGAGCTCACTCACAGAGATCTTTCATTTAGGTCATTTTTTGTCACAGTGTCATGGCTTTCCATGCCTGAGAAACTCTCATGGGCTTTAGAGCCAGATCCAAATGCCTTAAGGGCTGATTCTGAGAACAGAATGCTGCTTAGGCATTTGCCTTTCTATGAGTCTGCTGTTGGATCATTCTCTCCTTTTTAATTATATCAGTTATTATTAGCAGACACTGGTTTTGTTTATATGCTCCCTTCGACACTTAATCCTATATGATCAATTATGAACTGAAACTGATTACTTTAACTAGTAAGATGGCATTGCTACCAAACATCTTAATGGGATTTGGAGTCCCATGGCATGTTTCTAGCTTTACCACTGGGGCTAAGTCTGAGTGAGCATGTGCCAAACTGTACATCTCATTCCTCTCTTGTCCCATTCTTATTTTTAACAGAGGTCAATTTTAAGTTAAATTTAAACACATAAGAATAATTGTGTGTTGATTAAAGAGTTCAACCAATGGTATTACGTAGAACAAAAAAATACTAAAAGGAATAAAGTATTAAGTTGTACATCAACAGTCAGGACAAGGGCTGATCAAGTCACTATTTCTCATAGTGTCCATTTCACTTCAATAGGTTTCCTTTTTGGTGCTCGATTAGCTGTCACCAATCAGGGAGAACATATGATATTTGTCCCTTTGGGACTGGCTTAATTCACTCAGCATGATGTTTTCCAGATTCCTCCATTTTGTTGCAAATGACCAGATTTCATTGTTTATACTGCTGTAGAGTATTCTATAGAGTACATGTCCCATAACTTCTTTATCCAGTCTACTGTTGATGGGCATTTAGGTTGATTCCAGGTCTTAGCTATTGTGAACTGAACAGCAATAAACATCAAGGTGCAGACAGCTTTTTTTTGCCAAGTTAATTTCCATTGGCTAGATTCTGAGGAGTGGGATGGCTGGGTCGAGTGGTAAGGCTATATTCAGGTTTCTGAGGAATCTCCAGACTGACTTCCATAGTGGTTTAACCAGTTTGCATTCCAGCCAACAATGGATTAATGTGCCTTTTTTCCCTACAGCCTTGCCAGCATCTGTTGTTAGATTATTTCTGTAAGCCATTCTAACCAGGATGCAGTGAAATCTCACTGGGGTTTTGATTTGCATTTCCCTGATGGCTAGTGATCCTGAACATTTTTTCATGTGCCTGTTGGCCATTTGGATTTCCTCTTTGGAAAAATGTCTGTTGAGGTCCTTGGCCCATCTCTTAAGTTAGTTGTTTGTTTTGTTGTTGTGGAGTTTCTTGATCTCTTTGTAGATTCTGGTTTTTAACCCTTTATCTGTAGCATAGTTTGCAAATATTTTTCCCATTCTGTCAGTTGTCTCTTCAGTTTCCTGACTGTTTCTTTTGCAGTACAGAAACTTCTCAATTTGATGCAATCCCAATTGTTAATTTTGGCTTGACTGCCTGTGTCTCTGGGGTCTTTTCTAGGAAGTTTTTGCATGTGCGTATATCTTCCTTGTTTTCTCCAATGTTCTCTAATAATTTGATGGTGTTGGGTCGTAAATTTAGGTCTTTAATCCATGTTGAGTAGATATTTGTGTAAGGTGAAAGGTAGGGGTCTTGCTTCATGCTTCTGTGTGTGGAAATCCAGTTTTCCCTGTACCATTTATTGAATAGTTTGTCCTTGCTCCAGGAATTGGTTTTAAATCCTTGATGAAATATAAGTTGGCTGTAGATGTTTGGTTTGATTTCTGGTGTTTCTATTCTGTTCTCTTGGTCTATCCATCTGTTTCTATACCAGTACCATGCTGTTTTGATTAACTGCCCTGTAGTATGTCTTGAAACCGGATATTGTGATGCCTCTGGCTCAGTTTTTGTTGTGCAATATTGCTTTAACTATTCATGGTCCTCTGTGTCTCCATATGAATTTCAGCATCATTTTTTTTCCAGATCTGAGAGGAATGTCTTTGGTATTTTGATAGGTATTGCATTGAATCTATAAATTGCTTTTGGGAGCATGGACATTTTGCTGATATTGATTTTACGAATCCATGAACATGGAAGATTTTTCCATTTTTTTGGATCTTCTTCTATTTGTTTAAAGTTTTGTAATTCTCACTGTGGAGATCTTTAACATCCTTGGTTAAGTTTATTCCAAGGTATTTGATTTTTTTTTGGTAGCTTTTGTGAATGGGATTGATCTTAGGAGTTCTGTCTCAGCCTTGCATTGTCTCTGCATACAACGGCTGTTGATTTTTGTGCATTGATTTCATATCCTGCTACTTTGTCAAGCTCTTCTATGAATTCCAATAGTCTCTTATTGCCGTTCTTTGGATCCCCTAGATAAATAATCATATCGTCTGCAAAGAGGGATAGTTTGACTTCTTCCTTCCCAACTTGCATCCCTTTAATTTCTTTTTCTTGCCTAATGGCTCTGGCTAAAACTTCTAGTACTATATTGAATAGCAGTGGGGAGAGTGGGCATCCCTGTCTGGTATAAGATCTCAATGGAAATGCTTCCAACTTTTCCCCATCAATAGGATACTAGCCGTGGATTTTTCATAAATTGCCTTGATTGTGTTAAGGGATGTCCCTTCTATACCCAATTTGCTTAGAGTTTTCATCATGAAAGGGTGTTGTATTTTACCAAATCCTTTCTCTGCATCTATTGAAATAATCATATTTTTTTCTTCTTCATTTTATTAATGTGGTTGATTTGCAAATGTTAAACCATCCCTGCATACCAGGGATTAATCCCACTTGGTCTGGGTGTTTGATCTTTCTGATGTGTTGTTGAATGCTATTGCCCAGTATTTTATTGAGGATTTTTGCACCTGTGTTTATCAGAGAAATTGGTCTGTAATTTTTCTCTTTCTGCTGCATCTTTTTCAGGTTTAGGAATTAAGGTAATGCTGGCTTTGTAGAAAGATTTTGGGAGGATTCCTTCTCTTTCAGTTGTTTTGAGTAGTTTGAGAAGAATTGGAGTTAGTTATTCTTTAAATGTCTGGTAGAAACATCAGAAGTCATCCAAACAGCAGACTCCTATAATGACTGTTACAGTAAATAACACTCTGACCTCAGAATCAACCCTTAATTCTTCCTGGTCAGGCCAAAAGGCCTGCAAGAGCACCTCATGCATGTAAAGACAAGACTCTGTGGAGAAAAATCCTATATGGAGGATCTCTGTGAGACCTCAGAGGAAAAGAAGGGTCATCAAATAAGAAGACACTCTTCCCTGAAGGGAGAAGAGAACATCCTCTTTGCTTTTGGCCATTTCCAATTACCGATGGAGTCTGTGGTCACAAAAGGCCTCCATAGCCCTGGCAGCCCATGACAAGAGCCTCGGGTGATCACTGACATCATAGAAAAGGGTGTTAATTGTTAAAGGAACAACAGTAGTCACTGTGCACTTGCTCCCCAGGTAGACCCCTGTTCCTATTGAATTGCAATATGAGAATCAACTACAAATTCTCTCCCCAAACTGTAATATATGTTGTGTGCGGGCATAGGGGCAAATTGTTGAAGTCTATGATTAGCATAGAGTTGTTCCTCTGTATATAGAGTCATAGTAAAAATGATCCATAATGAAGAAAGAGATGGGAGAGGGAATGGGAGGTGGGATGGGAGTGGGGTGGGAGGCATGGGTGAAAGAACCACTGTATTTCTAAAATTGTATCTATTTAAAAATGCATGCATTCATTAAATAAATAAATAAATAAATGTCCGGTAGAGTTCACCAGTGAATCCATCCGGACCTGGGCTTTAATTTTTGGGAGGGCCGTTATTATGGATTCATTTTCCGACTTGGTTATGGGTCTGTTTACATTTTCTGTGTCTTCATAGTTCAATTTAGGTAGGTTGTATGTGTCCAGGAATCTATCCATTTCTGATAGATTTTCCAGTTTGTTGGCATACAACTCTTTGTAGTAATTTCTGATGACTTTATTTCTGTGGTGTCTGTTTTTACATTCCCTTTTTCATCTCTAATTTTATTGATTTGGGTCTTCTCTCTTCTTTTTTTGGTTAGTTGGGCCAATGGTGTGTCAATTTTGTTTATTTTTTCAAAAACCCAGCTCCTCGTTTGGCTGATCTTTTAAAATTTTTTGCATTCAATTTTGTTGATTTCTTCTCTAATTTTAATTCTTTCTCTTCTACTACTACTTTTGGGTTTGGTTTGCTGCAGTTTTTCTAGATCCTTGAGATGCACTGAAAGCTCATTTATTTGGGGCCTTTCCAATTTCTTGATGTAGGCACCTATTGCTATAAACTTTCCTCTTAACACTGCTTTTGCTGTATCCCATAAGTTTTGATATGTGGTGCTGTTATCCACATTTACTTCCAGAAAGTTTCTGATTTCTCTTTTGATATCTTCTATGACCCCATTGTTCATACAGGAGCATGTTGTTCAGTCTTCATGTGTTTGCATACACTCTAGGGATTCCTGAGTTGCTAATTTCCAACTTCATTCCTTTATGGTCTGATAAGCTGCATGGTATGATTCTAATTCTTTTGAATTTGCTGAGACTTGCTTTATGGTCTAGTATTTGGTCAATCCTAGAGTAGGTTCCATGTACTGCTGAGAAGAATGTAAATTCTTTATGTGTAGGAGTGAAGTTTCTGTAGATATCTGTTAGGTCCATTTGGGCTATAGTGTCACTTAAATCTACTGTTTCTTCGTTGATCTTCTGTCCGGTTGATCTGTCCAATGCTTAAAGTGCAGTTTTTAAATCCCCCAGTCCTCTTGTATTGCAGTCTACATTGCCCTTTAAGTCCCTCAGCCTATCTTTTAAATAAACTGGTACCCTGTAATTAGGTGCATATACATTGATAATCCTGATATCTTCCTGTTGAATTGAACCCTTAATCATTATATAGTGCCCCTCTTTGTCTCTCTTAACAGTTTTTGTGTTAAAGTCTATTTTGTCTGATATTAAGATGGCTACACCCACTCTTTTTTCATTTCTATTGGCATGGAATATCTTTTTCCAACCCTTTAGTTTCAGTCTGCATGCATCTTTGTTGGAAAGATGTGTTTCTTTTCTTTTTTTTTATTTTTTGATAGGCAGAGTGGACAGTGAGAGAGAGACAGAGAGAAAGGTCTTCCTTTTGCCATTGGTTCACCCTCCAATGGCCGCCACGGTAGGTGCGCTGCGGCTGGCGCACCACGCTGATCCGATGGCAGGAGCCAGGTGCTTATCCTGGTCTCCCATGGGGTGCAGGGCCCAAGGACTTGGACCATCCTCCACTGCACTCCCTGGCCACAGCAGAGAGCTGGCCTGGAAGAGGGGCAACCGGGACAGAATCCAGTGCCCCAACCGGGACTAGAACCCGGTGTGCTGGCACCGCAAGGCAGAGGATTAGCCTAGTGAGCCACGGCGCCTGCGGAAAGATGTGTTTCTTGTAAGCAGCAAATAGATGGGTTTTGTTCCTTAATCCATTCAGCCAGTCTGTGTCTTTTAACTGGAGAGTTGAGGCCATTAATGTTCATTGTGACTATTGATAAGTATTGACTTAGCCCTGCCATTTTCCCAAAGATATTTCTAATATATGCTTTGAACTTCCTGTGATCTTTTACTGAGAGATTTTCTTCCTTTACCTTCTTTCGAATTGATGACCGTGTTTCTGTGTGTAACACATCTTTAATCATCTTTTGCATCTGCCTCTCTTTATCTGACTGTCTTTTCCTCTCTCTCTGTAACTCTGAATTTCTAAATAAATGAGTTTTTTTTTTTTAAAAAAAGCTAGCTGAAGTAAGGGCATGCTATATTCCTGGAGTTGTTGCAAGTGTTATTTTATTATATTTTGCTAATAATTAGAGTTCCCTCCATTTTCAAGATGAGTGCAATTAGGCTCAGAGGAATTCAACAACTTGTCTAAGGTAATACAATAGGTCAGTATATAAAGTCTATTTGACTTTCGGACCTGCCACTCATTCACTGCATAATAAGATTTTTTTTGAAGATGTATTTATTTACTTGAGAGAGAGAGAGAGAGGAAGAGAGAGAGAGAGAGAGATCTTTCATCCACTTGTTCACTCCCCAAATGGCTGCAATGGCTGGGGCTAAACCAGGCCGAAGCCGGGAGTTTCATCTGGGTCTCCCACATGGATGCAGAGGCCAAACACTAGAGCCATCATCCACTGATTTTCCAGGTGTATTAGCAAGGAGCTAGATCAGAAGTGGAGCAGTCGAGACTTAAACCAACACTCATATGGAATGCTGGTGCTGCAGGCAGCAGTTTAACCCACTGGGCTAAAGTATCAGTCGCAAGACCTTCTTTGAAATGCAGTGGACAGCCCAGGAGCTACTGCTTGAAAGGTTCATACACTTTTTGTGGAACTTCAGGGTGAATCATCTACATAGGATTATGTTAGTGACTCAGCCTCAGACTTTCTTATATTCTTCTGAATCTTTCATGATGTTCCTTAGGAGCAACTGCCACCTCATCTGTGAAGCCAATCTTAGATTCCTTACCATTACAGCCTGTGTCTTCCATGGTTTAGTCCAGAGGCAGAATTATTTCTTGTATTATTATTAGCATCTGGGAAAACACACACCTGTCTCAAGTTTCTCATCAATTCCTAGGCATAGTATGACAGTCCATAGCTCTAAATTTTTCTCATCTCCTCAGGCATAGCTCTATGCTTAGCTTTTTTCAGCTGCTCCTAATGGGAACAATCATTAAAGGGAAGGCAGCCTTTCTGCCTTTGGTGGTTCCTAAGGCCTAAGATCTTTCTTAGCTCATAACCCTTGTTTCCTTTATCTCTAGCACCTTGTCTCTTTCATCTGACAAATATTAACAATTTCTAGTCAAGGGGTGCATATTTGAGCCCCAACTGAATTTCTTACTTGATGTTTGACCTTTTTCCAGGTATTTACACTTTTAGGCCTCAGTGTTTGTAATCTGAAAAGAGTAAGAGTAGTAAGATGTCCAAGAGTCCTTGTAGCTCTGCCATTCTACATCTCAAACTTCAATGTCAGAGGACATTACTGCATGAAATCTGAAAATCTTTCTCATCCTCATTTGACTGCTTGAGAAGCTGATTTTACTGAAAGGACATAAACTCTTCCACTCTCCCACTACCTACCTGTACCAAAGTTCACAGATGGGTACCACAGGAGGAAATAATTCTCTTTATTTGAAGTGTTTATGACTCAATTGTTTTGAATTGTCTAAACTTGGCAGTGTCCTCCTTGAAAACTTGTCACTGCACTGACATAATGAATGCAAGGACTACATTCTGAAGTCCAAAATCAGGACACAAGGATGAGTTGGTAGAACCCTTGATAAGACTCTCTGGAAAATTTCAGAATGCATGTTCTCTGCTTTGTCTATGATCGACTTTGAAAATGCTGATAGTAGGGTGTGAACTGGAGAACCAGACCCAAGGACAGAGAACTTCATTATACGCGTAATATTGCAGCTGCCTTTTGCTGCCTTCTGTGAGTCTAAAAGGAAATATATGGCTTTGGGTTGGCCTAGTGGGAGAACTAAATAGGAAAGATGGCCTTTTTCATTGCATTGACATTTAGCAAATTCACCAAAGCACAAGTTAGTAACTGCAAACAACACCTTGGCAATGACAAACAGTGAATTTAATGCAGGCTCTGGCAACTCCAGAGAATACTCTGACTAAAACAAAAGCCTCTGGCTCAGAAGGGGGTCCTGCATGTCAAATAAAAGAGTGGTTCCCAAGCTTGTAGCAAAGCACAGAGGGAGAAAGAGATATGAAGGGTGGAGGACAAGGCTGTTTACTTGGAATTTATTATTCACTCTAAGCCCAGCAACCCCTGAGGTCTGGAGCTTGCTTTGAAAACACAAGTTGACTAAAAAGATCAGGATTCGATGGGAACTTTCACACTTGAACATTTGTCTGGCTTTTCAGAGAAGTGCTGAAATCAGTGGGGGTGGGGAGGGGTCTCTGGCACTTCTGTGATTGCAATCATGATCAAGCCCTAGCACTGCAGTTGTGTGGTGCAAAATACTGCCTCATATAAACTTTTCAAAACAAAGGTCCGTTAAAACACCTGTCCTTGTCCAGGGATAAGTCTTTCTAAAGCATTTCCAAGCTGAGGTATTAAACTTGATTTGGCTAGGCTATCCAGGCCTACAATAAGGTACCAAGATCACAATTTAAACAGAAATCAAAGTGATGGTGGTAAGGATTTAAACTTGGTTTGCTGAATTCTACATGAGCGGTATTTGCCCCAGATTCTTATATAGAAATAATCTGATCTTTACCCTTAGACGAGAGAATAGAAACAAATAATAATAACAAAAATCTTGTTTTCACATATCTGTTATTTCTTTTTTTAATTTTTAAATTTATATAAAGTGAATAAATTTCTTGTATTTCATATATGCAGATTTAAGCACGTAGTGATACTTTCCACCCTGCCCTCAATCCTACCCACGTTCCCACCCTCCCTCCTCCTTCCTATCTTATTGTTTATTTAAGATTTACAAGGTCATACTTTAACTTTATTTCATAATCACAAGCTTATGCAAAGACATAGGTCTTTGAGACTTTATCCAAAGAGACATTTGAAGCTAGAGTCAAGTTTCATTCAGTGTACAGGATTTGCATGTTCAGGCATATACTGTTAGGGAAATACGATTAGAAGCAAATTCTCCTCCAACCCAGAATACCAATCCACAAACAGAGGTGAAAGAAAACATTTTCTTTTAGAATGAATGAGCATTAAATCAGAATATAATGTGCATCATAGGCAATCTGTTAAGAGATTACAAAGATAGAAGTCTCTCCCTGTTATATAGCCAAGCAGATACATTGCATTATACACATTTTCTCATAATAAATAATAAGTAGTACTCACAGAAGAGACATAGCTGTATTTCTATTTTCTGGGTTTGCAAAAGACACGAATAGTGCTAAAGGTGGACGATCTCAAAAAGTTAATCTCATTCAAACATTTTATTTTACAGATAGGGCAACAGAAGTCACAGAGGACAAAGTATTGTCTGTGTCTCATAGCCAGTTAGCATCATAATTGAGAACAGAATCTAAGCCTTGGAAATCTCATCCTAGATTTTCTTTGACTCCTGTACATACCAAATGTCCACTGCGTCCTTGCAGCATTGTTCAATGAAATGAGTAGGGGGATTGTGGATTACATTTCTAGAAGAATTTGGGGGCAGGATTATCTCAATAAGTGTCGACTTTGCCAGTCTTCCTCCTTTCTAGGATTCCAGCTCCTACTGAAGGGCATTTCACACTCTTCATCTACACTGAATTTCTCCTTCCTGGCTGACTGCAGAAGTTCAGTTCTGTTTTCTTGATATACTTGCGGCCTAAATACCACTGCTATCATCATCCTTGCCCTAGTCCCATTCTCTTCTATGCATATGAAGTACAGATTAGATGTAAGCTCATAGACATGGCCTATTCATATTGAATCCTGAAGTCATCAAGTTTTTTTTTTTTTTATTTGAACATCATGACAAATTTTTCTGGACGAAGATCTCCCTCATTTCATTCTGTGATTTTTACTAGGCTCTAAATTTATTTTTAAAATAGGAATTGTAACCCTTCTCAGAAACATCTCTAAGTCTCCCACGAAAATAGAAGCTAGAATCTTATTTCTTTTCTTAAAGGCCAAAGCAAAATAAAATGATATATTATCATGTTTAGGAATGCATACAAAAATAAACTGCATCAAATATAAATTGATAGAAAACAACCCTATTCAAAGAAATTTGGGGATCCCTGTGGATGCTATTTGATTAAAAATATATACCTTTGAAAAAGTAAAGAAAATATATAGCAACTACAGTGAGCTTTTCCAGTTTCTATCAGTGCTTGAAGGTAGTGGAATTTTATATTGTGCCCTGAATTATTTAATAAAACACGTACATATAAAATTTACAGAAATGCAAATAACTAGTATTATTGAATACCTACTATGTTTCAGGTGCTATATTCTAGGTGCTTTGCAAATTCCATCCTGTATTCTCTTTTTGAGAAATTTAAGTATATATAGCTGTTGTTTTCTCCATTTCTCATAAAAGAAAGCTGAGGTTTTTATTGAAAGATAAAATGACCTTCTTAGTATCACATAGTAAGAACAAAGCTGGGATATAAGGACTTATACGTGGGGCACTAATCATTTCAAAACAACAATTATCTATTCATAAAGGAGAATTGTAAATGTTCTACAGAGTTAAGTGATTTATTCTACAATAATAACTCTAAAAGAGGAAAAATGGTTCTTTTTTAAGTGACTATTCAATCAGTGTTCTTTTTATCAGCACTTAAATAAGCCGATCTTAAAGACTCAGGATTTGTGATAAAGAGTCACAATTGGGGATAGAATTTCTTCTGCATTTCATTAAGGTCTGAACTTGAGAAAGCAACACACACATCCAGCTGCAATTCCCTTTTAGGAGATTATGCCTATTTTGATGAAGTAGTTGAAAGCTCACCCTATGCAAGTACACAAATCGTAACTGGCCTACATTGTACTCCTGTGCTTAGATGAGCAGATATGTAGTATTTGACTGTTACCTTGAATTCAAGCAACACTAATAGATAATACAAAATATTTTCAGAAATTCAGTTATATGCAGAATAGCAGGAAACAGTTTGGTATCAATATTTAATGCAAGTCTATTGATTTTTAAACTGGAGAACACTATCATAAGCACTTTCAAACCACGTTTGAATCATATTGAGTATTTGTACCCCCAATATTTCCAGAGAGAAGTTCAGGTTGCTCCAATAAACACCTCTTTGGAGGATAGTTCTGATACAGCAAAATAATTTGTAGGAAACCAAGCTCTCTAATAGATCATATGTTTACTAGGGAGAGATGGAATCAGTACTCTTTTGGAGAAGTGGTGGTCATGGATCCTAAAGATGTTAACAGGAGAACAGTAAGAGTGAGGTTGAGCGTGCTAACATGAATAGTCCCTATCCAAATATCCACCAGTCTGAGCAGCTTCACATTCAGCAAGAATGAAGCCTTGGATCATGGCCAGGTCCGGTGTGGTTTTTAAACATTCTCTAAGAATGGAGATGGATGCACTACACTTCCAGAATGTGTGATTTTGGTATATTCCAAGTGACATAATCATGCCATTGGAGTGGGGGCAGAAATCAAATTGACCTTGGGGCAAGAGGTCAGAGCATTTTGGTATGGCCAGTACTAGTAAGATAGTACGATTAGTAGTAAGCTGTCTTCCAGGGCTAGTAAAGGCTTTAATGAAGCAGTTCAAAGGAAAGGCTCAAAATTCTCTATGTGTAACTTCTATAGCTTTTTCCACAGCCTTGTTTTTCTTGTTTTTGGATGGCAATGTACACACACACACACACACACACACCGTTTTCTTTCTACTGAAGCCATCAAAGCTCCAGCACGCTGTCTTTAGTTATTTTAATTGTTTTTTTATTATGAGATTATCACTTTCTTCTGCTTCCTTTTTGTTCCTTCAAAGCCTCATTAACTGCATTTTTTTTGGATTTTCCTTTATTGTGCCAATTTCAGCTACTTAACTCCATTGTAAGTCCATATGAACTTCCCTGAGGTACAGAAAAGATGGTCAGCAGATGACATTTGTTAATATTCTAGTTCCTTCTTTAGAAAGACTGTGTGATAGCTGAAACTATTCCAAGATGGGAAGGACAACTTCAGTGGAAAGTGAGTTACCCATTACCAGAGGCATTCAAGCAAAGGCAAGAATTCATTTCTATATTTGATGTAAAATTGAACTTAGATAATGTTAAAGTCCCTTCTCCTATTTTTCTTTTAGGATTTTGTCCTTTTTTGGAGCCTACATAATGAAGTGAGTGCTTGACAGAGCATTGAAAAAGTAGAGGTTGGTCAGATAATAGGGAAGAACAGCAGAGATGTTGTAAAATTAACTCCTTGTGCAGTTGGAGAATCTATTTGAGCTTTCAGGGAAGGAATTGTGGGTACTGCCTTCATCTCTGCTGAAGACTTTACCTGCCTAACATGCTGGACCTGAGAGATGGGATGGAAACTAACATTTGTGAGTACTCTGCCAGGATGATTTTGTCTTGTGCATTTTTTAAGAAGTTTTTAAAATTTATTTGAAAGTCAGAGTTACAGAGAGTGAGAGACATTCCATCCACCATTTTATTCCACCAGATGGCCACAATGGCCAGGGCTGGGCCAAGCCAAAGCCAGGAGCCAGGAGATTCATACGGGTCACCCATGTGGTGGCAGGAGCCTAAGCATTTGGACCATATTCCGCTGCTTTTCCCAGGCCATTAGCAGGAAGCTGAATTGGAAGTGGAGCAGCTGGGACATGAACCAATGCCCATATGAGATCCAACATTGCAGACAGCAGCTTTACCTGCTACACCATGATGCTGGCCCCCTGGTGAATGGTTTTGAACTACTCTGACACTGCCAGGCTCTCAACTTTTATACTCAAGATATTATAGCAGGGAAGCCCGGATCCTGGAATTTCTTTCAGGTCTCCCACATGGGTGCAGGGGTCCAAGGACCTGGGCCTTCCCCTGCTGATTTCCCAGGCGCATTAGCAGGGAGTTGGATCGGAAGTGGAGCAGCCAGGACAAGAAAAAGCGTTCATAGAGGATGCTGGTTCTGCAGGCCATGGCCTAACTCACTGTACCACAGTGTCGGCCCAAGCAAACTTTTTGAACCACATATAAATCTGCCTCTGTTCAGGATGTTGAAAGTCGCAGGAGAGTGCCATTCTTGCCTAGCAAATAAAATTAGCTAGAGAATCTAATATATATATATATATATATATATATATATATATATATATATATATAATAGCAGGAAGTATGCTGTGTTCTGGGGCCAGAATGGCAAGCCAAAATAAGCCAAAATGTCATTGCTACTTCCCTTTGGGGACATACCATGTAGTGGGGAAAGTAGATGTTAACTAAGTGATTGTGAAAAATAACTACACAAAATCTCCAAGAGAGGTGGAGAACTGGAAAGAGGATATCAGCATGTAGAGGAATCTGACCTAGGCAGCATACTTATGAGTAAGTGATTATTCAGCTGAGATCCCAAGAAGGTGTCAGCCAGGCCATGGAGTGAAGAGAAATCTCAAGGTTGAGAGAGCAGTATGTATAAATGAACTGAGGGATGTGTAAAAAAACTCACAGCTTTTATTTTTAGTAGAAATCTTCATTATAACTGTACTTTAGTCATCTCTCCTTAAATGCTTGAAACCACAGATAGTACCAATTCCTAAATCTATCTGATTTTTCTATATGTATGTACCTACAATGAAGTTTAATTTATAAATTAAGCACAGTAAGAGATTAACAATAATAACTAATAATAAAATAGAAAAATTATAAAGGCATACTGTAATAAAATTGCATTACTATTCTTGTACTTTGGGGCCACTATTTAGTAAAATAATGGTTATTTGGATATAAATGGGTATTACTGCAGCAGTTTTTATAATTATCAGGATGACTACTAAGTGACTAATGGGCAGGTGGCTTATACAGTATGGATGCAATAGACGCAGGGTTTATTCACTGTGGCAAGACAAGCTGGATGGCACAACAAGCTGGATGGCACAAGTGTTCAACATACTACTCAGAAAAGTGTGCAATTTAAAACTTAAAACCTGCAAGTTGTTTATTTCTGGAAATGTTCGTTAAATATTTTCTGGCCACAACTGACCATGGGTAACTAAAACTTTAGAAAATGAAACCATGGATGAGCTGGTAACTACTCTCTATAAAACAGGCAAATCAGAGTTGTTCTATTTGAAACTGATGTAAAGCCTGGCCCATAACCATTTGACTCATCCTGTCTACATCTCCCTATCTTTCAGAGATAACCCCCAAGGACATATTTTCAAAGCACTAGTATGTGAGGGGGCTTGAAAAAGTTCATGAAAAATTCACATTGTATTTTAATTTTATTTCCCATAGTTTTTTGAAGCCCTCTGACAGAGGAAAATATGAGTATTGGAGTCAGACATGCTATGTTCAAATCCTGGCCTATTAAGTATGTGATTTTGAGCAATATACACAATTCGCCTTGAGTCTCAACTTCTTCATGTGCCAAAGAATACTAATACCTATATCAATATATAGATGTGGAGAGGAAATAAAATTATAGTTTTGTCAGGATTTAGTTCAGTTCCTGGTATAGATTCTTGATAAGTGTTTGTTCTCATTCCTTCCTCTGATTTTTTTCAAGCAAATCTTCAGTTCTCTCCTTTGACTACCTAAAACCCCACCCCTCATGTCAGTGAGGATTCTTAGTTACAAGTAATAGAAATGAACTCTTTGACTACATTAATCAGAAAGCAATTTGTAAAAATGTATTTGGGTAATCTTCAAATAATCAGAGATGGCTAATGAACTAAGTTTATGATTACACAGCCAAGAGTGATGGCTAAAATTCACCGAAGAAATGAACAAATGAGAAGAATATTGTTGCCACTGCCTTTGACAACACTGAAGATCATCACTGTTGTCTCTGGAACTAGGCTTCCTACATTTGTAAACATCTCCAGAGACATCCCTGTCTCATAACAGTGAGGCAGGAGTATTTGATGTGTGGTGCACAATTGACTTGCACAGACCCATAGGCTCTAGAGATAAGGAAAGTTGGTAATTTTATACAGTGGGCGATGGCAATGCTTATTATCAAGACTAGTAAGGTAAGGAAAAAAAAAGACTAGTAAGATGGGAGCAACTCTCCAAACACAGGGCATGGTGTCAAAGTTTTATCAGCATAGTGGATGATATGATACACTGCCTGAACTATTAGCCATAACTACTCACTTAACCCTCCCCCAGCACCTTTATACCACCATTCTATGTTTCCATGGATCCAACTGTTCTATGTACCTATGGAACCATACAATAGCTTTTTGTGTGTGTGCCTAGATTATTTCATCTATTTTGAAGCATGTATCACTACTTCATTCATTTTTCAGGAATGAATAATATTCTATTACATATCTGTATATATCACATTTTGTTTATCCTTTCATCCATTAATGTGCATTTGACTTGTTTCCACCTTTTGTCTATTGTGAACAATGCCACTATAAAAACTAGTGTAAAAATATATTTTTGAGTTCCTGCTTTTTATTACACAACACACACATCTTTGAGTTATTTTATTAATGGTTGTCCTTGATTTTACAATTAACATACTAATTTATAACAATCTTGTTTGGATTACTACCAGTTTAGTTTCATTAGCATATAAAAATTTTGCTCAATGTTGCACCATTCTCTCCCACTCCTTTGTGCAGTTTTTGTTATAAACATCAGATATTTACACATTGTGTGTCATAGAAATCACTTCTAATTATTGCCTTATGCAATTATTTAAAATTATGTATGATAAGAATGAAATACACATGTATAATTTTTATATTAATAGTATAGCTTCCTTGACTGATGCTCTTTAGTTCTTCATATGGATTCAAGTTACTGTCCAGGGTACTTTTATTTCAACCTAAAGACTCTTTAGTAGTTCTAGGAAGGCATGTCTACAAACCATGAATGTTGTTTTTGTTTCTCTGGGAATATGGTAATTTAGCATTAGTTTTTGAAGGACAGTTTTGCTGTTCAGATTTTATTTTTAGCTGAAAGGTCTTTTTTCGCTACTTTAAATATATCATCTCATTATATTTTGGTCCCCACATTTTAGGGTTTTAATCTTATCAAAAATCACTTGTAATGTGGTGAGTGATTTTTCTCTTGCTAATTTCAAGGATTTTCCTTTGACTTTGGGAATTGACAGATTAATTATCAGGTGTGTAGGTGTGAAGATTTTTGAGGTTATCTCACTTGGAGTTTATTGATGTTCTTAGATGTGTATATTACTATTTTTAATCAGATATGGGACATTTAGCTATAATTTCCTCATATGCTCTTTTTGCTTCTGTGTCCCTCTCCACATCTTCTAGAACTTCTGTTATGGACTTGTTGGTACATTTGATGGTATTATGGAGGTCTCTGAGGAATTTTTAATTTTTCTTAATTATTTTTTCTGTATCTCATACTAGATAATCTCAATTGACCTGTCTTCAAGTTCACTCATTATTTCTTCTGTGTGCTCAGATCTACTGTTGAGCCACTTTAGTAGAATTCTCACTTTGGTCAATGTGCTTTTCAACTTCAGAAATTTCAGAATTTCTAGTCAGTATCATTGTTGGGTGCTTCTTTAAAGTTAATTAAATTTGTAAAAATAAAAAAGTGAAATTAACTTCAAGATGCAATGACTTTGAACAGCCTTTGTTTCAACTGTTGAGGAAGTTTTTCCTTTTTTTTTTCTTTTGCGAAAATTGAACACTTTACTTAGTAAAGAGTTGGTTTTCTGGTATAAAGTTAATTGAAAATGGTTCTTAGTGGAGAATGGGAATTGGAATATGAGAGGGAGGAGGAGGAGAGGTGAGAGTGTGGGTGGGAAAGTGGGTATGGTGGGAAGAATCACTATATTCCTAAAGTTGTACTTATGAAATGCATAGAGTTTATATTCCTTAAAAAAGGTTTCTTTGGGAAAAAAATGAAGAAAGATCCTGATGAGACTTGAACTTGGATTGTTGGATTCGAAGTCCAGAGTGCTAACTATTACACCATGGAACCCAACAACAGAGGAAGAATATGTATCCATGGTTGTGATTAAACATCTCCTCCATAACACCCTGTAGTTGCTCCAATACAGAAGATTTAGAAAGGCTTCATTTGACCAAGCTGATAAGGAAAGTCTATGCTGTGATGCTGAAGAGGCAATGAGCAAAACATAACTTGGGCGACTCTCTTGCCTTCTGTTGGGAGCATAAATTGGATTTCAGGTGGCTGCTGGGGAAATTCCAGATTTCATGAGGTTTGAAGTTTACATAACTGGGGATGACCTCTTTAAGGTATTATCAACACACAATTAGATGTCTACTCCAAGACGTACATCTGAGGATCAGTTAGAGGTGAGACAGTGGTCTTTTTTTTAATTTTTTTATTTGACAGGTAGAGTTATAGATGGTGAGAGAGAGAGAGACAGAGAGAAAGGGCTTCCTTCCATTGGTTCACCCCCCAAAATGGCCGCTACGGCCAGCGCTGTGCCAATCCGAAGCCTGGAGCCAGGTGTTTCTTCCTGGTCTCCCACACGGGTGCAGGGGCCCAAGCCATCCTCCACTGCCGAGAGAGCTGGACTGGAAGTAGAGCAACCGGAACCAGAACCCGGCACCCATATGGGATGCCAGCACTGCAGGCGGAGGATTAACCAAGTGAGCCACAGCACCAGCCCCAAGAGACAGTGGTCTTAAGTAGCTTCCATTAAAAGAGTACACTTTTGCAAATGTTTCAGAACTATATGTCATATAGAGTGACCTCCCTCAAGGTCTTGGAGCTATACAATTGAAGACTCTTGATACCTCTAGTGAGACACATGATAAATACCACTCTGGGGTACAGTTTGGCAATATCTATCAAAATAACCTGTATCTCAGCAATTTGTCTTCTACAGAAATATAAAAAATAAAACTGTATTAACGTTATTAGTTCATTGCAATATTGGAAACTTGGAAATGTGACAGTGTATTTAATAGAAACACTATACATCCATTGAAAAGAATGAGATGAATATATATGCTCACAGGTAGGCATAGCAGTTCAAGGGAGGAGTCAGTTTTAAACAAATAAAACCTAGCAACTTGATGAATTTTAATGTATAACATAAAACAATAAAAATAAAAATAATTTGTCTTTATTGAGATTTTATATTTGGTAAAGCATAATTTTTATACGTTTCTTTATATTTTAAATCCTTTAGCTCTTTGAGTATATTTAAAATATCCAATTTGTCTAATAAGGCCAGTATCTGGGATCCCTAAGGATCAGTTACCCTTGTACGATTTATTCCTGCATATAGTGTGTACTTTCTTTTCTTTTGCTAATTGACACATAACAATTATACATATTTGTAGGGTATAGTATGACAATTTGAGACATGTATATAAGATGTAATAATATAGATATATAATAAATTTTTGTGAACTGCAGTTTCTGTTCTTTGCTGGGAAATATTAGAATTTATTTTTCTTATCTAATTGTATTTTTGTGCATCGTGTTTTCTTATTGAAAAGTTTACATTTTAAGTAGTGTGGGTACTCTGGATATTCCATTTTACCCTCCCTAAAGGGTTTGTTGCTGATTGTTGTTTAACATCATTTCTGGTCTTATTTCTTAAACTTTGTACTCGTTGTAATATGGAACTTAATCCATGTTTAATTTGGTCATCTAATGATTGTATAGAGGTTTTGTTAGCAGATCGTATCCAGTAAGTCTTTCTGTGTTTGATGAGAGACTATGCAGGGTTGGAACATGTTTTTAACGTGCAAGAATGAAGCTTATAAATCTGCCTTATTCTTCACTTGCAGATTGTTTGGGACTTCAGGATTTTCCTCAAGTAAGAACTTTGGGTCTTCTAAGATCAATCCTGAAAATATATATGGCCCTATGCATCTAATAGTTTTGTAGATTTCAAAGTTTTTTTTTAATTTGTTCAAAGTCCCTTATGGGAAATCTCATTCCCTGGCCTTTGCTTTGTTACACGCTTAGCCACATTTGCTTTTTCCTTTCTTCATTTTGTGGCCCTCGTCCTCCTTTTCCTTGTGCATGCTATTTTCATGCATTTCATATTCTACTACACTGTAAACTATCAAATAATGGTCTCAATGCATTCTCCAGAGAACTAGCACAGCATATATAGATTCCAGGAATTATTTTTGAGTTGAGTTTAATAGAATGGAACTGGTAAAGATGGGTAATGGAAGGCAGCGGCCTGAGCACGATGGTGGGGGCGACGGCGTTCATGGCCGAAGTGAGCTGGAAGGTCTTGCAGCGAAGGGCTCGGACCAAGTGCTCAGTTTTAAAATTGCTGTAGTTTAGCCTGCGACGCTTATGATTTGAGTCAACAATTTGAAATGGCCAGCTCACCTGATGCAGTCGTCTCCTCTCCACGCACTTTCTTAAGGTCTGGCTCAGTTTATGAACCTCTTAAAAGCATTAATCTTCCAAGACCAGATAATGAAACTCTATGGGATAAATCGTATCATTATTACAAAATTGCAAAGTCAACATTGCTGCAGTATCAGAGTCCCACCACAGGTCTCTTTCCCACTAAAACGTGCGGTGGTGATCAGACAGCCAAGATCCATGACAGCCTATACTGTGCTGCTGGGGCCTGGGCTTTGGCTCTTGCATACAGGCGCATTGATGATGACAAGGGAAGGACCCATGAGCTGGAGCATTCGGCTATAAAATGTATGAGAGGAATTCTCTACTGCTATATGCGACAGGCCGATAAGGTCCAGCAGTTTAAGCAGGATCCACGCCCAACAACGTGTCTTCACTCTCTTTTCAATGTGCATACAGGAGATGAATTACTGTCTTATGAGGAATATGGTCATCTTCAGATAAATGCAGTGTCCCTCTATCTCCTTTACCTTGTGGAAATGATTTCCTCAGGGCTCTAGATTACCTACAACACTGAGGAGGTCTATCATGTTTCTTGAGTATTCAGTCTTCATTGGTGTCTATAAAAGTCTTGTTCTGCACACTTACAGATTCTGACCTTTATTAAAAATAAAAAACTATGAAGAAAAAAAAACAGATGGGTAATTGTAGAGTAGCTCTTATTAAAACAATCTTCCCACAGAAAACAAGTATAAACCATGGAAAAAATATTAAAATCTGTTACCTGAAAACACTGAGAAGTGAAAAAGAAGGAGCTGGAAGAAGAGTTTATACATTCAGAAGAAGAAAATGGCACAAGGTTGGTTTCTCAAATTCTTGTGGCTTTACATTTAAGGACAAGAATGTTTACTCATATGATAAAGCTAGAATTCACATAGATAGGCAGTGGTCATAATACTTTATAAAGGACCACAGAGAAAATATTTTAGACTTCTGCATGATACACTGTTTTTTTTTTACATTTTCATTTCTTAATTTTTTAAGGTTTTTATTTAATGAATACAAATTTCATATGTACAGCTTTTAGGAATATAGTGTTTCTTTTCCCCATTACTGCCCTCCCACTCCCATCCCACATCCTACTCCCTCTTCCATACCATTTTTCATTAAGATTTTGTTTTAAATACAGAAGACCAACTCTATACTTAGTAGAGATTTCCACTATTTACACCCACACAGACACACAAAGTATGAAGTACTGTTTGAAGATTATTGCAGTTTCATTTTTCATGCTTGTTTGTTATACAGCTCTTTTTAAAAAACTTTTATTTAATACATATAATTTTCCAAAGTACAGTTTATGGATTACAATGGATTTTTCCCTGCCATAACTTCCCTCCCACCCGCACCCCTCCCATCTCCCACTCCCTTTCCCATTCCATTCACATCAAGATTCATTTTCAATTATATTTATATATAAAAGATCGATTTAGTATATATTAAGTAAAGATTTCATCAGTTTGCACCCACACAGAACATAAAGTGTAAAATACTGTTTGAGTATTAGTTATAGCATTACTTCACATTGGACAACACATTAAGGACAGAGATCCCACATAAGGAGTAAGTACACAATGATTCCTGTTGTTGACTTAACAATTTGACAATCTTGTTTATGGCGTCAAAAATCTCCCTAGGCTCTAGTCATGAGTTTCCAAGGCTATGGAAGCCTCTTGAGTTCGCTGATGTCATTTAGACAAGGTCATAGTCAAAGTGGAAGTTCTCTCCTCCCTTCAGAGAAAGGTACCTCCTTCTTTGATGGCCCCATTCTTTCCACTGGGATCTCACTCACAGAGATCTTTCATTTAGGTCCTCTTTTTTTTTTCCACAGAGTGTCTTGGCTTTCCATGCGTAAAATACTCTCATGGGCTCTTCAGCCAGATCCGAGTGCCTTAAGGGCTGATTCTGAGGCCAGAGTGCTGTTTAGGACATCTGCCATTCTATGAGTCTGCTGTGTATCCCGCTTCCCATGTTGGATCATTTTCTTACTTTTTAATTCTATCAGTTAGTATTAGCAGACACTAGTCTTGTTTGTGTGATCCCTTTGACTCTTAGACCTATCAGTGTGATCAATTGTGAATTGAAATTGATCACTTGGGCTCCGCTTCCCAGAGCTGTTTCTGGTGGTGGCTCCAGGTGGCTCCGCTTTGCCACTCTGTGAGCTTCGATTGTTAGAGTCGTTACCGAGTTCTCAGGACGACCAGACGCCTCACAGCTGGAAAATGTTTTTGCAGACATCAGAATATCATATTTTCACAACATATGACCATCTCTTCTTAAAACTAGAAGTGTTGAAGACAAGATCTGTCTCTTATGTGGCTTTATTTGGCTGGCACTCAGCACAGTGCTGGGCACACAACAGGATTCAGGATTTACCCAACAGTGATTGTCTCATGTTAAAAACCAAACTCCAAGGAGATGACCTTAGGAATCGAGACTTTCAGAAGTGATTAAGTTATGAGGGCAGAATCCTCATGAATAGCATTAGTGTCCTTAGAAAAGAGGCCCTAGAGCTTTTGTTCACCCCTTCGACCATGTAATGGCAGGAACATCATCTATGAATCAGAAAGCAGGCCCGAATCTACGGGCATCTTAATCAGACCTTCACTGCTGCGACATAAATTTCCATGTTTAAGCTGCCCAGTCTGTGGTATTTTGTTATGGTAGCCTGAACACACTAGATCACCAGCTCTAATCAAGCCTATGCTCCACCTCTGTGCTCTCCTGCACTAGTGACCAAAACATTTAAGACTCTGAAAACCATAATATTGAAACTGTTAGAGTTTATCTAATACCAGTTTATTGTGTTTATCTAATACCAGTTTTATTTAAGACCTAAGCACAAATTACAAATATTTTTTCAAAATATTCAATGCCCTTTAAAGCTATGTAATTGAGCATTATGAGTAATCACATAATATAGCTGAAATTCCTGTAACAAAGTGTACCAGTGAGGTTTAGACATAAAATTACTTTATATAACACATACATGGCCACATCAAATTTTGATATATCAAATAGGTACAATTTGAGCAAGATGGCGGAATAGGAAGGGAGCACACTGATAGTCTGGGAAGAGACAGTTTAATAAAAGTGGAGATACTGCAGGTTCAAGGAAGAGTAGGGGAAGAAACAGCAGAGGAAACTCTTCCAGAACTAGTGATTCACAGTGGACCTGTGTGGAGAGCGTGGGAGCCCACGGCTCAGGACACCAGCGGCAGACTCAACACACCAGCGCTGGAAAGCAAGGTGAGCCGAACCTCAATAGCCAGAGACACTGGCAGGGAAGCAGAAAGAGGAGACTAGAGCGAAAGAGGCTTGTAAACCCCATGGGGAAAAGTTCACCAGGCTAACTAGAAGAGAGAGAGAGAGAGAAAAAAAGTGACCGATACGGACATGAGTTTCTCTCTCTCTGCTCACCTCTCAAAGGTGAGAAGACAAACAGCAGGCGCCATTGTGGACATACATCATAAGCGGGGCGACCTCAGGTTGGCACCAGCCCTCAGCCTAACAGAAAAACCTGACTCTGGGGGGGTGTGAAATAACAGGAGATTGGGACATAGTGAATGTGTGTTGCTAAAGAACTGAGACTGTGAAAAAAGAGACGTGAGGGAGAGAACTCACAGAATTCACGTGAGTGCTCTCCAGAGACGCTACAATTCGGTAACCTTGGCAACCCAGTGGGAGACTGCAGGAGAATTGGAGCCCACACTGCGGGCACAGAGATTCCCTGTGTGATCCTTGGAAAAGAGCTTCCGATCTCTGGCTCCTGTGGGTATATCACTTGCATGCTAACCACCTCCAATTCTGTTCAGCTGTGTGGAATCACTTCCCTTTTGAATCAAAATAAAAAAGAAAGAGAGAGAGATATACCACGCCTAACCTGGGAGTGTCACCTTTGGCACACCTTCAACCCTGAGGAGCCAAACAGAGCTCTCAGGCCACACCCATCTCAAGCCTCTAAGGCTCCATCGAAAGCAGACAATCCACTTAATCTAGAGTCATAGTATCACAAGAAAAAACACCACAGTGAAGAAACCAAAGAATACTTCCAATATGCCAAACAACAAACGCAAAAACCAAGGTAACAAGAACAAGGAAGACACTATGACGCCCCCAAATGAAAAAGACACCCCAATTCAAGATTACGAAGATGATGAGCTAGAAGAAATGCAAGAAGCGGATCTCAAAAAATTGATAAGAACACTAAGAAGTACTCAAAAACAATTCTTGAACTACAGAAATTCTTAATGGACAGGATAGAAAATCTCTCATGAAAACGAAATATTAAGGAGGAATCAAAATGAAATGAAACAACTAGTAGAACATGAAACTGTCATAGTGACGAGAAATCATAATGAAATGAAGAACTCAATAGATCAAATGACAAACACATTAGAGAGCCTTAAAAACAGAATGGGTGAAGCAGAAGAGAGAATATCGGACTTAGAAGACAGAGTACAGGAAAGTATATAGTCCAACCAAAGAGAAGAAGAGGAAATTAGAAATCTAAAAAATATTGTTGGGATACACAGGATACTACTAAAAAAACTAACATTCAGGTTCTGGGAATTCCTGAAGGCATGGATAGGGAGAAAGGATTAGAAGGACTTTTTAGTGAGATATATATTGTATATTATATTATATCCAGAATATTATATCCTGCAAAGCTCTCATTTGTGAATGAAGGTGAAATAAAGACCTTTCACAGCAACAGAAATTGAAAGAATTTGTTGCCACTCGTCCAGCCCTGCAAACACGCAGAAACACAGAAACACAGTCAACAACATGAAAGAAGGTAAAGGAAGGAAACCACACAGAAAAGATCACAGGAAGCTCAAAGCATATATTAGAAAATATCTTTGGCAAATGGTAGGGCAAAGTTACTACTTATCGATAGTCACATTGAACGTTAATGACCTCAACTGTCCAGTTAAAAGACACCGATTGGCTGACTGGGTTAAGGAACAAAACCCATCTATTTGCTGCTTACAAGAAACACATTTTTCTAACAAAGATACATAGAGACTGAAAGTGAAAAGGCTGGAAAAATATATACCATGGCAACAGAAATGATAAAAGGGTGGGCATAGCCATCTTAATATCGGACAACATAAATTTTACCACAAAAACTATTAGGAGAGACAAAGAGGGGCACTATATAATGATTAAAGGATCGATTCAACAGGAAAATATAATAATTATCAATGTACATGCACCTAATTACAGGGCAACAGCTTATTTAAAAGATTTGTTAAGGGACTTAAATGGAGACTTAGACCCCATTACAATAGTACTGGGGGACTTCAATACTCCACTGTCAGGGATAGACATAACAACAGGACAGAAGAACAACGAGACAGTAGATTTAAATGACACTATATCTCAAATGGACCTAACAGATATCTACAGAACTTTTCATCCTACACAGAAAGCATTTACATTCTTCTCAGCAGTACACGGAACCTTCTTTAGGATTGACCGCATACTAGGCCATAAAGCAAGTCTCAGCAAATTCAAAAGAATTAGAATCATACCATGCAGCTTCTCAGACCACAGTGGAATGAAGTTGGAAATTAGCAACTCAGGAATCCCTAGAGCACGTGCAAACACATGGAGACTGAACAACATGCTCCTGAATGAACAATGGGTCATAGAAGAAATCAAAAGAGAAATCAGAAACTTTCTGAAAGTAAATGAGGATAACAGCGCCACATACTAAAACCTATGTGATACCTCAAAAGCAGTGTTAAGAGGAAGGTTTATATCAAAGGTGCCTACATCAAGAAATTGGAAAGGCACAAAATAAATGAGCTTTCAGTTCATCTCAAGGATCTAGAAAAACTGCAGCAAACCAGACCCGAAGCTAGTAGGAGAAGAGAAATAATTGAAATCAGAGAAGAAATCAACAGGATTGAATCCAAAAAAAAATTACAAAAAATCAGCCAAACGAGGAGCTGGTTTTTTGAAACCATAAACAAAATTGACACCCCATTGGCCCAACTAACTACAAAAAGGACAGAGAAGACCCAAATCAATAAAATCAGAGATGAAAAAGGAAACATAACAACAGACACCCTAGAAATAAAAAGAATCATCAGAAATTACTACAAGGACTTGTATGCCAGCAAACAGGGAAATCTATCAGAAATGGACAGATTCCTGGACACATACAACCTACCCAAATTGAACCAGGAAGACATAGAAAATCTAAACAGACCCATAACTGACACAGAAATTGAAACAGTAAAAAAGGCCCTCCCAACAAAGAAAAGCCCAGGACCAGATGGATTCACTGCTGAATTATACCATACATTTAAAGAAGAACTAACTCCAATTCTCCTCAAACTATTCAGAACAATCAAAAAAGAGGGAATCCTCCCAAATTCTTTCTATGAAGCCACTATCACCTTGATCGCTAAGCCAGAGAAAGATGCAGCATTAAAAGAAAATTGCAGAGCAACATCCTTGATGAACATAGATGCAAAAATCCTCAATTAAATTTTGGCCAATAGAATGCAACAACACATCAGAAAAATCATCCACCAATACCAGGTGGGATTTATCCCTGGTATGCAGGGATGGTTCAATGTTTGCAAATCAATGAATGTGATACACCACATTAACAGACTGCAGAAGAAAAACCATATGATTATCTCAATAAATGCAGCGAAGGCATTTGATAAAATTCAACACCCTTTTATGATAAAATCTCTAAGAAAATTGGGCATAGAAGGAACATTCCTCAATAGAATCAAAGCAATTTATGAAAAACCCACGTCCAGCATCCTATTGAATGGGGAAAAGTTGGAAGCATTTCCAATGAGACTTAAATCTACGAAACAACACCATCAAATTATTAGAGAACATTGGAGAAACCATGCAAGATATTGGCACCGGCAAAGACTTCTTGGAAAAGACCCAGGAGGCACAGGCAGTCAAAGCCCAAATTAACTACTGGGATTGCATCAAATTGAGAAGTATCTGTACTTCAAAAGAGACAGTCAGGAAAGTAAAGAGGCAACCAAGAGAATGGGGAAAAATATATGCAAACTATTCTACAGATAAAGCATTAATAACTAGAATCTACAATGAGATCAAGAAACTCCACAACAACAAAATAAACAACCCTCTTAAGAGATCGGCCAACCTCAGTAGACATTTTTCCAAAGAGGAAATCCAAATGGCCAACAGACACATGAAAAAATGTTCAAGATCACTAGCCATCAGGGAAATGCAAATCAAAACCACAATGAGGTTCCACCTCATCCCAGTGAGAATGTCTCACATTCAGAAATCTACCAACAATAGATGCTGGAGAGGATGTGGGGAAAAAGGGACACTAACACACTGTTGGTGGGAATGCAAACTGGGTAAGCCTCTATAGAAGTTGGAAAGTTGGAAGCATTTCCACTGAAATCTGGTACCAGACAGGGATGCCCACTCTCACCACTGCTATTCAATATAGTTCTGGAAGTTTTAGCCAGAGCTATTAGGCAAGAAAAAGAAATTAAAGGGATACAAATCGGGAAGGAAGAACTCAAACTATCCCTCTTTGCAGATGATATGATTCTTTATTTAGGGGACCCAAAGAACTCTACTAAGAGACTGCTGGAACTCATCGAAGAGTTTGGCAAAGTAGCAGGATATAAAATCAATCCACAAAAATCAACAGCCTTTGTATACACAGGCAATGCCACGGCTGAGGAAGAACTTCTAAAATCAATCCCATTCACAATAGCTACAAAATTAATCACATACCTTGGAGTAAACTTAACCAAGGAAATTAAAGATCTCTACGATAAAAACTACAAAACCTTAAAGAAAGAAATAGAAGAGGATACCAAAAAATGGAGAAATCTTCCATGCTCATGGATTGGAAGAATCAATATCATCAGAATGTCTATTCTCCCAAAAGCAATTTATACATTCAATGCAATACAAATCAAGATACCAAAGACCTTCTTCTCAGATCTGGAAAAATGATGCTGAAATTCATATGGAGACACAGAAGACCTCGAATAGCCAAAGCAATCCTGCACAACAAAAACAAAGCCGGAGGCATCACAATACCTGATTTCAGGACATACTACAGGGCAGTTGTTATCAAAACAGCATGGTACTGGTACAGAAACAGATGGATAGACCAATGGAACAGAATAGAAACACCAGAAATCAATCCAAGCATCTACAGCCAACTTATATTTGATCAAAGATCCAAATCTAATCCCTGGAATAAGGACAGTCTATTCAATAAATGGTGCTGGGAAAATTGGATTTCCACGTGCAGAAGCTTGAATCAAGAACCACTGCTATCACCTTACACAAAAATTCACTCAACATGGATTAAAGACTTAAATCTACGACCTGAAACCATCAAATTATTAAAGAGCATTGGAGAAACCCTGCAAGATATAGGCACAGGTAAAGACTTCTTGGAAAATACTCCAGCAGCACAAGCAGTCAAAACCAAAATTAACATTTGGGATTGCATCAAACTGAGAAGTTTCTGTACTTCAAAAGAAACAGTCAGGAAAGTGAAGAGGCAACCAACAGAATGGGAAGAAATATTTGCAAACTATACTACAGATAAAGGATTGATAACCAGAATCCACAAAGAAATCAAGAAAATCCACAACAACAAAACAAACAACCCACTTAAGAGATGGGCCAAGGACCTCAATAGACATTTTTCAAAGAGGAAATCCAAATGGCCAACAGACACATGAAAAAATGTTCAAGATCACTAGCAATCAGAGAAATGCAAATCAAAACCACAATGAGGTTTCACCTCACCCTGGTGAGAATGGCTCACATTCAGAAATCTACCAACAACAGATGCTGGAGAGGATGTGGTGAAAAAGGGACACTAACCCACTGTTGGTGGGAATGCAAGCTGGTTAGCCACTATGGAAGTCTGTCTGGAGATTCCTCAGAAACCTGAACATAACCCTACCATACAACCCAGCCATCCCACTCCTTGGAATTTACCCAAAGGAAATTAATTTGGCAAACAAAAAAGCCATCTGCACATTAATGTTTATTGCAGCTCAATTCACAATAGCTAAGACCTGGAACCAACCCAAATGCCCATCAACAGTAGACTGGATAAAGAAATTATGGGACATGTACTCCATAGAATACTATAAGGCACTAAGAAACAATGAAACCCGGTCACTTGCAACAAGATGGAGGAATCTGGAAAACATCATGCTGAGTGAATTAAGCCAGTCCCAAAGAGACAAATATCATTTGTTTTCCCTGATCGGTGACAACTAACTGAGCACCAAAGGGGAAACCTGTTAAGTGAAATGGACACTATAAGCAACAATGAACTGATCAGCTCGTGTCCTGACTTTAGATGTACAATGTAATACTTTATCCTTTTTAGGATTTGTTGTTGTTGTTGTTGTTCTAGTACTAGTGGTTGAACTCTGTAATTAACACACAATTATTCTTAGGTGTTTAAATTTTCACTGAAAAGTGATCTCTGTTAAATTTAAGAGTGGAACAAGAGAGGGAGGAGATGTACAATTTGGAAGATGCTCAATCTGACTTGCCGCAAATGGTGGAGTTAGAAATGTGCCAGGGGATTCCAACACAATCCCATCAAGGTGGCATGTACCAATGCCATCTCACTAGTCCAAGTGATCAATTTCAGCTCACAATTGATGGCTCTGATAGGTCGAAGAGTCAAAGGGATCACACAAACAAGACAAGTGTCTGCTAATACTAACTGATAGAATCAAAAAGGGAGAGAAAGATCCAACATGGGAAGTGGGATACACAGAAGACTCGTAGAATGGCAGATGTCCTAAGCAACACTCTGGCCTCAGAATCAACCCTCAAGGCATTCGGATCTGCCTGAAGAGCCCATGAGAGTATAGTAGGCATGGAAAGGCAAGATATCATGGAAAAAAAAAGACCTAAATGAAAGATCTCTGTGAGTGAGATCCCAGTGGAAAGAACGGGGCCATCAAAGAAGGAGGTACCTTTCTCTGAAGGGAGGAGAGAACTTCCACTTTGCCTATGACCCTATCGGAATAAGATTAAAGTCAGCGAACTCTAAAGGCTTCCATAGCCCTGGCAACTCATGACTAGAGCCTAGGGAGATTACTGACGCCATGAACAGGAGTGTCAAATTGTTAAGTCAGCAACAGAAGTCACTGTGTACTTACACCCCATGTGGGATCTGTCCTTAATGTGTTGTCTAATGTGAAGTGATGCTATAACTAGTACTGAAACAGTATTTTTATACTTTGTGTTTCTGTGTGGGTACAAACTGATGAGGTCTTCACTAATTATATACTGAAGTGATCTTATGTATATAAAGAGAATTGGAAATGAAAAAAACAACCTGGTTTTAAATTGGAAATGGCATAGAAAATTAATTAATTTTTTTTAAAAAAACTATTATGTAGTATCTCTGTCTTTAATGTGCTGTACATTGTTATTTAATGCTGTAATTGGTGCTCCAATGGTAGTTTTTTCACTTTGTGTTGCTATATGGGCAAACTGTTGAAATCTTTACCTAGTATGTACTAAACTGATCTTCTGTATATAAAGAGAGTTGAAAATGAAAAAAAAAATACCCTGGCCCAAAGAGCTGGCATTCCATATGGGCGCTGGGTTCTTGTCCCAGCTGCTCTTCTTCTGAATAAACTCTCTGCTATGGCCTGGGAAAGCAGTGGAAGATGGCCCAAGTCCTTCGGCCCCTGCACCTGCATGGGAGACCCAGAAGAAGCTCTTTGCTCCTGGCTTCAGATCAGTGCAGCTCTGGCTGTTGCAGCCAACGTTGGGGAGTGAACCATCAGATGGAAGACCTTTCTCTCTCTCTGCCTCTCTTCTCTCTGTGTAATTCTCTGACTTTTGAATAAATAAATAAATAAATAAAAATCTGTAAAAATAATCATGTGGAAACACAAGAGACCCCCAAATAGCTGAAGCAATTTTTATTGAAGGTTTTTATTTAATAAATACAAATTTTCATATGTACAGCTGTTAGCGATGCTAAACAACAAAAACCATGCCGGAGGCATCACAATACCACATTTCAAGACGTACTACATGGCAGTTATAATCAAAACAGCATGGTATTGACACAAGAAGACATGTAGACCAATTGAATAGAATAGAAACCCCCCAAATCATGCATGCATCTACTATAAACTAATCTTTGAGAAAGGAGCTAAAATCAATATCTGGAGAAAGGACAATCTCTTCAACAAATATTACTGGGAAAATTGGATCTCCACATGCACAAATAAGACCCCTACATTACACCCTAAAAAAATCAGCTCAAAATGGATCAAAGACCTAAATCAATGACCTGATACCATCGAGAAGAACATTAGGGAAACACTGCAAGACATTGGCTTCAGCAAAGACTTCTTGGAAAAGACGCCAGAAGCACAGGGAATCAAAGACAAAATAGCCAGATGGGATTACATCAAGCTAAGAAGCTTTTGTACTATAAAGGAAACACTCAGCAAAGTGAAGAGGTAATCGACAGAATGAGATAAAATATTTGCAAACTATGCATCTGATAAGGGATTAACATCCAGAATACATAAAGAGCTCAAGAAACTCAACAACAACAAAACAAACAATTGAATAAAAAATGGGCAAAGGACTTGAACAGGAATTTTTGAAAAGAGGAAATTCAAATGGCCAACAGACACATGAAAAAATGTTCAGGATCACTAGTCGTCGGAGAAATGCAAATCAAAACCACAATGAGGTTTTACCTCACCCCCGATAGAATGGCTATCACACAGAAATCAAAAAACAATAAACACTGTTGAGGATGTATGGAAAAAGGTACCCTAATACACTCTTGATCGGAATGTAAATTAATACAGCCATTGTGGAAGACAATATAAATATTCATCAGAAATCTGAAAATAGATCTACCATATGACCCAGCCATCCTCCTCCTGGGAATTTATCCAAATGAAATGAAATCAGAATATGAAAGATTTATTATATACCCCTGTTTATTGCAGCTCAATTCACAATAGCTAAGATATGGAATCAATCCTGATGTTCATCAACTGATGATTGGATAAAGAAAATGTCATATATATACACTATGCAATACTACCTACCCATAAGAAAAGAATGAAATCCTGTTTTTTTTTTTGTCACAAAATGGGTGCAACTAGAAATGATTGTACTTAGTTAAATAAGCAAGTCCCAAGCCGACAAATGCCATATGTTTTCCTTGATCTGTGGTAACTAACAGAGTACAAAATAGTGTAATGAGATGAGCAAAATTGACATTTTGATAACTGATTGTTTTTATACCTGGAGAATGCGTGTGAGTGAGGGTAGGGTGGGAAGTACCACTAAGCTCCTAAATCTGTACACATGAAATCCATGAAAAGTTTTTGCCTTATATAAGCAAAAATTATAAAAAAAAAATTCCCTGTTACATGCTCTTTTTGCATCCCAAATTTGTAGCATTTATTTCAAGTATAGTTTAGTAATTGCTGTACGAATTTTTTGATTAAAATGTCTTCCCCACTAGATTATAGGGCAATTTTATTCTGTTTTCCAATGACTGACTAGCTTCTAGCACAATTTCTAAGGCAGAGTGTGTGTTCAATAGTTACTGATTATATAAGTGAATGAATGTTGTTAGTATTTGTTGAGTGAATGAATATACAAACGAAGGAACCAATGAAATATGTAGTTGTCCTTAGGACATTGCGTGTGATTTATGCATGTGTGTTCTGAACAGATTAAGTCAAAACTGCAATCTTCTTAGTGGTAAAACCATCTGCTCTGACAAATCTATAGAAACTCACACAGCTACTTCAAAAATAATTATTATGACCCTACATTCTGTAGACAACACTTCATGTCTTTGATTTTCTCATTAACAGTTGAGAAAGTTCCCAATCCTGAGCTCCCACCAATGAAATTTTATTCCAAAGTTCTTTCATAAAATTTCCCCAAACCAGACATACATGTATCTTCTGCAACTACTGTGGAAAGCAACAGGGTTTAGGAACTCCACCCAGACCTTCTATCCTATAGATGATTGCTTAGTCATGTCCATGCAAAGATCTAAGAACCTCAAAAATCTCATCTTCTTTCCTACTCTGTGAAACAAATTCCCTCACTCAGATTTATGGTAAGTAAACCCAAAGTGTGATTTTTCCATTTTAAAGGTACTCAGGGAAAGGTTTGTGACTTAGTATGATCTTTTTCCACCTGTTTAACATTCTGAAATTTTATATTTTTTGCATTGCCAACATTTCCCCTATACCTTTTTGGTCTATTAAACACCAGTTTAATAAAGAAAAACAGACAAATCATTCTTCTGCTTGGCAGGAAGGAGTTGAAGCTGCTGGAAAGAGAAAATGGATGAAGTTGTAGGAGAGAAAACTTATGATAAACACCACACAAAGCTTCCTGGCAGTGAAGTCTATTAGCTATGGAATTGGAAAATGTTAGAAGTGTTATCCCTAGAGACAGTGGCTAAGGTCTGGGGTGAAAAACAAGATGTAAGTAGTATTCAAAACAAACTCATTTAGATAGCCATTAACCCATTTGCTTCACAGGATCTTTTGATCTCAAACGTGTAAGTGTTCCACAGCATCATCAAGAAAATTGAATATAGTACTTAGGACATGAGTTGCCCAATTTAAAAAAAATCCACAACTCACTGAAAATCATTTTTATAGTAAAATTTCTCCCAAGAGCCACAGGATCTTAGAATGCTAAAAGTAGAAAGATCTATCTAGGAATGGGTAGTCTACCCTGTCATTTTCTAGATGAGAAAATTTATACTTAGGAAAGGGAAGGGATTTGATTCATGGAAGATAGATAACTGGCAGAACTGAACACAGGACCCTGCACTCCAGCTGTATGTGTTGACTTACTAAATTAAAACCCTGTTCACACAGGCACATATTGGTACAATATAATGGGGATATTTTATTTTTATTTGTTAGACTCACTGAAACTGAAGTTATCTTGAAAAACAGACATTAAAACAGGAAAGAGACCATGGTCTCTGCAAACCCTTTCTTCATTAGACTTTAAATAATAACCCCTTTATTAGAAGGTCCTATTGACAGCTGATTACTGAGGTTTTTTATAGCCCAATCTTGTTTTGTTTTATTTCATCCTTGATTGCTTTCTGCTTCTCTCTCCAGCAGCCACTTCTTAACTGCTACCATTTTGTAAGCTTCCCTGCTGCTCTAAAACTGTCATTGTGACTGATTAATTTCATTAGCACAATGATGCACTTAAGAAAGACTAACTCTTATCTCTTGTTTTGTGATCTAGAGTACACAGCACAGACAGAATACTTATATCAGGAGAGACTTGCTTAGATGCCAGATGGGGAAAAAATTGAGAATATTTATATTTTTTAAGTAAAATGCTTGAGACTTCCTGAGTCCTTGAGGAACTTAGCTAAGGTGTTCATCTACACAATCAGTATCCTCTTGTTTTGCTAATGCTTTGCTTATCCTGGCATTTGACAAGATGGCTTCCAATCTAGCATAGGTCAAGTGAAGAAGAAAAAGGAAAGACACTAACATTTATTTAACATCCACTTTGTGCCTGGTACTATATTAGAATTTTTCCATGAAATTAAATAGTAGCCTTAAGGTGATAAATTCTGTGCTGCTTAGGAAAGTTTTTTTTTTTTAAATTCACACATATAATTGTGTGATATCATGTGGCAATTCAAGCCCAGGTTCCTACTCAAGGAAGTTAACAAACTCAATTAAAAGATGAATAAGGGAAATTGGATGAAAATCCAAAGTTTAGGAATGAGAGCACAATACAGAATGCACCTCCCAGTTGAAGTGAACATGTAAGAACATAAGTTTATGTTATGGCAGAAAATGCTCTGTAGCTATAGACTTGGGTTCTAGTCACAGCTCTGCTTAGTGATGTTGAATGAGGCCTTTTCTCTCCCTCTGTTTCCACATGAGTAAAGCTGTTTTGCAGAACCCCTTTACTAGACAAAGCGAAGTGGCTATGACATTATGAATGGGAAAAATGTTGTGATGATGGCAGTACTATGAGCTCATAAACCTGACTTCAATCAAGGCATCATTTCTTGTATATATTTTTTATTAAAAACTTTTATTTAATGAATATAAATTTCCAAAGTACAGCTTATGAATTACATTGGCTTCCCCCCTCCCATAACCTCCCTCCCACCTGCAACCCTCCGCTTTCCTGCTCCCTCTTCCCTTCCATTCACATCAAGATTCATTTTCAATTCTCTTTATATACAGAAGATCAGTTCAGTATATATTAAGTAAAGATTTCAACAGTTTGCCCCCATATAGCAACACAAAGTGAAAAAATACTGTTGGAGTACTAGTTTAGCATTAAATAAGAGTGTACAGCACATTAAAGACAGAGATCCTACATAATATTTTTAAAAAATTAATTAATTTTCTATGCAATATCCAATTTAACACCAGGTATTTTTTTTTCATTTCCAATTATCTTTATATACAGAAGATCGATTCTGCATATACTTAGTAAAGATTTCATCAGTTTGCACCCACACAGAAACGCAAAGTGTAAAAATACTGTTTCAGTACTAGTTGTAGCATCACTTCGCATTAGACAACACATTAAGGACAGATCCCACATGAGATGTAAGTACACAGTGACTCCTGTTGCTGACTTAACAATTTGACACTCTTGTTTATGGCGTCAGTAATCTCCCTAGGCTCTAGTCATGAGTTGTCAAGGATATGGAAGAATTAAGGGTTCGCCTACTTCGATCTTATTCTGATAGGGTCATAGTCAAAGTGGAAGTCCTCTCCTCCCTTCGGAGAAAGGTATCTGCTTCTTTGATGGCCCCGTTCTTCCCACTGGGATCTCACTCGCAGAGATCTTTCATTTACGTCTTCTTTTTTTTTTTCTTTTCCATGGTGTCTTGGCTTTGTATATTTTTTAGGCAGCGGGATTCTAAGAAGTATTTTGTGTTAACAAAGTTTTATATGGATATAAAAGTTTGAAAATGATTTGATCAAATTGTTTCTAAAATCTTTTCCAGTTCTATGTCCTTGAGTCTGTGATTTTTAATAATTTGACTGATGATCCCTGGCCTGCAAAAGGGAACTGAGATTCTAGGATATTTCCAATTTCATTTGTTTTTACTCTGTTGCCCTTGAAGACCCATTTTAAATTTACTTGACTTGCCTTTGTTGATTTCATAAAAGTGCATCCTCAACCAATATTGTTTGATTATGTCTCTCTTGAGAGAGAGGAAAAAGAAAACAGCACCCTTAATGAATAATCACATGGCTTTGGGGACACTATGTGTTTCTTAATTACAGATAGGAAAAATCCAATTGTTTCTAAAATTGTTTGAGAAGAAGAAATAGCTTTTCCAGACAGCAAGCCCTTAGGTGAAGGAACAGATTGAGACGTAAGGACTCATGACCAGAGTACCAAATTCAGGGTCTACTTAACCATTCATTTCTATATGAATATGAATTCCAAGTGTCCCTCTGAGATATCCTTCCTACTTTTCTGTAGAACAAACAGGTCAGAACAGAGAGTACTTCATTTGGTAGTATCATCACTAGCTGTGTTTCACAAAAAAAGGGGGGGGGCTGGAGTGTGTTTGCTCAAGAATTTCCACATGTTTCTAACCATTACAGACCTATCCAAGCTACCTTTCTCACTAGTCCTAAGGTGTTCATCACTTGTCTAGGAAAACCAGTTAGCAGTTCCAGTGCCTCTCTATCAACCCTGAATGCAAAATTATTTAAGAGAAATATTGTATTTTGAGATCTTGTGCTTTAATACTATCTTCCTAGAGAGATAGAAGACATTTACAAATGATTTTTCCATATTCCTGTATATATTAGGTAGATTTGGATGCTGTAGTAACAAATTAGCTTCTCTTAAATTAAGGTCGACTATTTTAATGGAATGCCCCAAGGTTTCAAATCTTAGTTTTTATTGCCTTTTTATCGCCTTATTTATTTTATTTTAAGAAACAGTCTGTCTTATTATAAAACAGTATGATAACATCAACATTACATAAAATCTTGAGGAAGAAGAAAATGTTAATTATAGCTACCCTTTCAGATCCATTTTCATTTTGTCCATTGTCTTCAAATAAATACTTATATACACTTCTATAGTTGCTTTAAATTTATGAATATGGCTTTACATGCTGCTATATTCATTCTATATTATATCACAGACATACTTTCTCTCATTCCTATCACCAGTTCTTATCTATACTATTAAAGCACTTTATTGATGTATGGTTGACATGTAAAATACATGTAAAAGTCTGTGCTTCTTTAATGTATAAAATTTGATGAGTTTTGGAATAGGCAGATATCCATGAAACTATTAACACCATCAAGGCCTTGGAAGAGTCAATTACCACCTGAAGTTTCTTTTCAATCATGAATAAACATCTAAATGTTCTGATATTTTGCTCATTATGAATTATGCTGCAATTAATGTTGGAGTTCAGGTATTTCTTCAAAAACCTGACTTAAATTCCTTTGGAAATAAAACCAGAAAGTTGGCTAGATCATATGGTAACTATTTTTAATTTTAAATTTGGGACACACACATGCACACACAGCGAGAAAGAGAGAATCTCGCAATTAGGGATTCATTCTCCAAGTGCCTGCAATAGCCGGGACTGGACCAGGAAGAAGCTGGGGAGTCATGAACTGAATCCCATACTCCCATTTTGGTGGCAGGCACCCAGTTATTGAGTCATCACTGTTGCCTCCCAGACCCAGTGTTGACAGGAAGCTAGAGTTAGGAACCAGAGATAGGAGTTTAACTCAGGCACTCTGATATGGGATACAGGCAGCTTAACCACTAGGCCAAATGTGTGCCCTATTTTTAATTTTTTGAGGAAACTCTATACAGCTTTCTGTAAGTGCTATCCCAATTTATAGTTCCAACAACAATACTCAAGAACTCCCTGTCCTTCAGATCCTCACAACACTTTTTTTAAATATTTTATTATTAATCAATCAAACAGATGGGAGGCAATATTTCATTGTAGTTTTGATTTGCATTTTCCTGATGATTAGTGAGATGCAGCAACTTTTATATAACTGTTGGTCATTTCTCCATCTTCTTTAAAGAAATGTCTGTTGAAGTCATTGGCCCATTTTTATTACAGTTATTCTTGCTATTTAGTAGTAGTTCTTTTTTTACATAAAAGATTTATTTGGTGGCAGCACTGTGGTGCAATGAATGAACCTACCAACTGCAGTGTCAGCATCCCATATGGGCACTGTTTTGAGTCCCAGCTGCTCCACTTCTGCTCCAGCTCCCTGCTAGTGCACCTGGGAAAGCAACAGAAGATGGTCCAAGTCCTTGAGCCTTGCATCGATGTGGGAGACTGGGAAGATTCTCTTGGCTTCTGGCTTCAGATTGGTCCAGCTGTTAAAAAGAAAAAAAGAAAAAAATATTTTTTAAATTTTAAAGTCATAGTTACAGAGAAGAGAGAGAGAGGGAGAGGCAGAGAGAGACAGATCCCCCATCTACTGGTTCGCTTTCCAAACAGTCACAATGTTCAAGCCTGGGCCAGGCCAAAGACAGGACAAGGAGTTTCCTCTGGGTCTCAATATTAACTCATTTGCAGATAAATATTTGAAAATATTTTATTCCATTCTATATAATGTATTTATATTTTGTTGATTATTAGCTTAGCAATGAAGTCCTTTTCTGATCTGTAGTAATTAATGGAGTATAAAAATGTAATGTAGTTGGGCAAAATTGACATTTTTAGATTTGTTTATTGTTTACAGCCCTTGTCTCTACTGTTGAAGAACAGTTTTTATTCTTACTATTTGTTGAATTCTTTAGTTAGTAGAAGGTTAAGCGTATGATTATAAAATAAACTGAAAGTTTGTCATTGTAAAAATTTAAAGAAAGAGTAAGAAAGGAAGAGGAAAGGGAGGAAGGGAGCATGGGAGCATAGGTGGGAGGTATGGTAGGGTGAAAAGTATCATTATGCTTCTAAATTTGTATATATGAAATACATGAAATTTATTCACTCTTTATAAATAAAAATTTGAAAAAAATATTTATTTGAAAGAAAAAGTGACAGAGAAAGAAGGAGAGACAGAGAGATAGAGATCTTCCACCCACTGGTTGGCTCAATGGCCAGAAAAGCCAAGACTGGGCCAGGCTGAAGCCAGGGGCCTGGAGCTACATTCAGTCTGCTGCGGTAGGTAACAGGGGCCCAAGCACTTGGGCCATTTTCTACTGCTTTCCCAGGTGCATTAGCTGGGAGCTTGATCAGGAGTGGAGCAGCTGGGACTCAAAACAGTGCCCATATGGATTGGACCTGGGGTTCATATGGGATGTTAGTGTAGCAGATAGTGGCTTAACCAACTATATCACAATGCTGGTCAAATACCTTTTTTAAAAGATTTATTATTTATTTGAAAGGCAGAGTTACAGACACACACACACAGATACACACACATACACACACACAGAAAGAGAGAGAGCGAGAGCGTGAGAGAGCCTCAAAGATCAAGACTGAGTCAGACCAAAGCCAGGATCCAGGAATTTCACCTGGGTCTCCCACCTGGGTGTAGGGGCCCAATAATTTGGGCCATCTTTTGCTGCTTTCTCAGGCCATCACCAGGGAGGTGGATTTGAGTGGAGCAGGTGAGACTGTACTGGCACTGATGAGGGATGTCAGCATTGCAGGTGGTGGGTTGAGCTACTGCGCCACTACACCAGTCCCCCCAAAACCTTTTAGTTTGCTATAATCCTGTTTGTTTATTTTTGATTGTGTTTTTGGTGTCATTTCAAAAAAATCATCTCAAACAGAAATGTCAAGGAGTTTATTCTCATATTTTTCCCAGGAGCTTTATTGTTTCAGGTCTTATATTTAAGTCTTTGATCCATTTTGAGATTATTTTTGTTTCTAATATAAGACAAGGATAAATCTCATTCTCTTGCATGTGGATATCCCCTTTTCCCAACACAGAAGGAGCTCTGAATCAGGTCATATAAAGAAAAATCCCTAGAATGGATCCTTTTCATCTACTTCCATGCAAGCATTCAGTGAGAATTCTCTTGGCTGAAACTTTTGGGGTGTTCTAAAGCTGTTTTGTCCCTTCCAGGGGCTGTAAGGATGCTGGTTTTCACAGTTGCCATACTTGTAAGGCTGTTGATTTTAAAGGCTGTTGGAGCTATGGAGAGAAGGATGGAACTGGAGCAAGATAAAACACTATAAAGTTGATATATTTTTCTTTACTGAGATTCAACTGAGCATTTCTGAAGAAATGCTCCTTGGATTATTGTAAACATTTATCATTATTCTCACAGTTCTGAAAAAGTCATCACTTACAGATTTTGCCAGCGTTTTCACTGTTTTGTGGAAGAGGGCCTTACTCTGGTAATTTGAAAATGAATCCTCCCATCTTGCTTTTTTTAAAATAAATTTTGAATTTCAAAATAGTTTTAAATTTATAAAACAAAAATTATGTAATAGTACGATTTCACATGTATCCCATACCCAGCTTCCCCTATCATTAACATTTATATTTGTATGATATATTAGTCAAAATTACTAAACCACACCCAGTTACTTCATTTTTTATCTTAATTCCCTCTATCACCTCCACCCTTCCCAACCTCTAGTAATCACCATTCTGTTCAGATACAGTTTTTTTTTTAAGTTTTAGTTCTCCCTTATGAGGGAGAATAAGCTACTTGTCTTTCTGTGTCTGGTGTGTTTCTTTTACCTGATATCCCTCAGTTGAATCCATTTTGCTGCAAATGATAGGATTTCATTCTTTTTTATGGCTTAGCAGAATTCCTCTGTGTATATATATGACATGTTCTTTATCCATTCATCTGAGTATAGATACCTTAGTTGATTTCACATTTTAGCTATTGTGATCAGTGCTGCTATAAACATGGTGGAGCAGGTATCTCTTTGTGTTCATGTCTTTGGATATATACCCAGTAGTGGGATTTCTGGATCACACTGAAGATCTTGTTTCTAAAGAGATCTCAATACTGTTTTCCATAGTGGCTGTACTAATATATGTTCTCACCAACAGTATATAAGAATTACTCTTTCTCCACGTCCTTGCCAGCATTTGTTACTTCTGTCTGATAATAGCCATTTTGACAGGGGTGAGGTGATATCTCACCATGGTTTTGAATTGTATTTCCCTGATTTCTAGTGATACTGGACAATTTCTTCATAAATTTGTTGCCCATTTATATTTCTTCTTTTGGAAATTGTCCTTTGTCCCTTTTTTAACTGGATTGGTTGTTTTTTTGTTGTTGAATTTTTGAGTTCCTGATATATTATTGATGTTACTCCTTTGTCAGATAAATAGCTTGCAAATATTTTCTCCATTTTTTTCATATGTCTCTTCATGCTATTGTTTCCTTTGCTGTGCAGAAGCATCTGAGTATAATATAATCTCATTTACCTAGTTTTCTTTTGTTCCCTGTGCTTTTGTGGTCTTATCCAAAAATAAAGCTGCCTATACCAATGTCTTGAATTTTCCCTATGTTTTCTTCTTACAATTTCATATATTTTTTATTAAACTTTTATTTAATGAATATAAATTTCCAAAGTACTTTTTTAAAGATTTTTTAATTTATATGAAAGGCAGGGTTACAGAGAGGCAGAGAGAGAGAGAGAGGGAGAGAGAAAGAGAAAGAGAGAGAGAGAGAGAGAGAGAGAGAGAGAGAGAAGAGAGAGAGTGTCTTCCATCCATTGGTTCACTCCACAATTGGCCTCAACAGCAGGAGCTGGGCAGATCAGAAGCCAGAAGCCAGGAGCTTCTTCCAGGTATCCCTGTGGGTGCAGGGGTCTAAGGACTTAGGCCATCTTCTATTGCTTTCCCAGGCCACAGCAGAGAGCTGCATTGGAAGCAGAGCAGCCGGGACTCGAACCAGTGCCCATATGGGATGCTGGCATTGCAGGTGTAGCTTTACTGGCTATGCCACAAAACCAGCCCTGTAATTTCATATTTTAAACCTTCCATTTAGGTCTTCAATTCATTGAGTTTTCTATATGGTGAGAGGTACGGATCTAATTTCATTTGTCTCCAATTTTACCAGCACCATTTGTTGAAAATCCCATCCTTTCTTTAACATATGTTATTTTTACTGAATATAGAATTTTAGCTTGTCAGCTTTTATTATTTAAAAACGTGCACCACTGTATTCTTACTTGCACTGTTTCTTTGCTTTCATGACTTCCTTGTTGCTCTGTAACAAGGTCTTTGTTTACCACAAGTGATAATTGTACATATTTGTGGGGCACAGTGTGATATTTTGATAAATGTATATAACATGGATTGATCAAATCAGGCTAATTAACTTTTATATCATTTCAAACATTTATAATTTCTTCATAGTAGGGGTATTCACAATCATCTTTTCTAGCTATTTTGAAGTGCACAGTAAACTGTTGTTTAATTTAACTCCCCTACTGTGCTATAGAACACTAAAATATATTTCTCCTATCTAACTTTATTTTGATACCTGTTATCCATCTTTTCTCCAACCCTTTCCACCCTCTGTTTCACATCCTGTGATGGGAAGAGGCTTTGAGATTTGTTCTTTATCATGGGTTTTGAGCAATTTAATTATTTCATTCCTTGATGTAATTTCCTTCACATTCCTTGTATCTATGGTTCATTAAGCTTATTGGATCTGTTGATTCATATTTTTCATCAAATTTGGAAACACTGTGGCCATTTCTTTTCAGATATTATTCCTTATCTTCTTATCTCTCCTCTCCTAGAATTCCCATTATTCATACATTATGCTACTAAAGGTAAATCCACACTCATCACCCCTTTTAAGTTTTTATATTATATTCAAAAGTCTTATTTCTTTTCATTTTATTTTAAAGTAGGAGATATAGAGATATAGATAGATAGAGAGATATCTTCCATCTGCTTGTTTATCCCCCCCCCCCCCCCCGCAGCGCCCACACAGCCAGGGTTGGGCTATGACAAAGCCATGAACTGGGAACTCAGTGCAGGTGTCCCACATTGGTGCAGGGACCAAAGTATTGGAGTCATCACCTTCTGCTTACCAATGTGTATATTAATAGGAAGCTTAAATAAGAAGTGAAGCCAGAGCTTGAACCCAGGCATTTTGATAAGGGATGACAATATCTCAAGTGGTATGTTAAGACTACACCCAACACCCACCCCTTTTCAGTTTTTAAGCAGTTTTTCAACTGTTTAATTTTAGATAGTTTCTATTTCTGTCATTAATCCCACTCAGTTTTGTTTTTCAAGCCAGACATTGTAGTTTTTATCCATGGAGGTTAGATTTTAGTCTCTTTTAATTGCTCACATCTGTACCTAGTTTTTTTTTTTTTTTAACACAAGGGACAGTTATAAATGTTTTAGTATTCTTGTCTGCCATTTTTTTCAACAGCTGGGTAAGTATTGATTTAAATGGATTAATGATCCTTTCAGTTATGCATAATTTCTTGTTGCTTTGTATTTTTGGTAATCTTCAACGGGATGGCAGAGATTAATTTGCATTGTTAAATGGTGTTATTTTTCTATTCCTATAACTCATCTTTTTAAAAAGATTTATTCATTTATTTCAAAGGTAGAGTAACACAGAGAAAGAAGCACAGAGAGAGAGAAAGACAGAGAGAGAGAGAGATGTATGAGATCGACTGATCTGGTTTGTGGGAATGGGCACAATTAACATCCTATGTGATCTTCAGATGCTGCTCCCTTTAATCCAATCAGATGGTTCTTTTATGCTATGGACTGAATGGTGTCATCCCAAAATTTATACGCTGAAACCTTCAAATTAGCGTATTTGGATGTAGTTCTTTAGGTATCTGTTAAGGTTAAACAAGGTCATAAGGGGTGATGTCCTAATCCAATAAAATTGATGGATTTATATAAGAAAGAGATCTTTCTTTCCCTCTCTTATTGTATATGCACTGAAGAAAGATTTTGTGAGGATACAGTGAAAGGTAACTGTCCGAAAGCCAGGAAGGGAGCATTTCCAGAAATTGACCCTTCCAGACCTTGATCAGGGACTTCTAGTTTCTGCGAAAAATGGTCTGTTGTTTGAGTTGCCCAGTCTATGGCAATTTGTCATGATAGTCCTAGCTGACCAATACATCTCCCTGGCTTTTGATAGTTTCCTAACATGCATGCTCTATTGAATACTTGGGACCTTTTGTAATCTCTAGAGTTCTTTGAATAGCTCTGTCTTCTTCAGCATGCTACCATGAGAATTTGATTGTTATGGACTCCTTGGACTCTCAATTCTGTTTCCTCAACTCAAGGACTTTTCTAGGCCTTGCCCTGCCTGTGTATTTCTCTTTTCTACTCCATGGCTTGAAAACTCTCTCAAGAGAGTAAGTTAGGGTTATTATGGGGCTCAACTTACTCATTAACCTTCTCTCCCAATGTCCTTTTTTGCTTGGCCTTTCCACTGTCTTGAATACCATCGTTTTGTATATTTTCTCTGAAGGTTTTATTTATTTGTCTATTTTGATTGCATTATGGGACTGCTAAGTCTGGTCTTTGTTACTCCATCTTGGCAAGAAGAAGATATCTTGTATTCCATGAAGTTATGATTAATTTACATTTGCATTTCATTTTCACTTGATCCTATTGCCAAATACTAGAGAACAAATGACTGCATTTGCAATGCAGCTTTTCTAGGCTCAGGTTTTTCTATTCCTCTCTAGCTCTTCTACCATTTAGTTATTAATTCTTCCTCACAGATGCTAAACTTTTCCATACATCTCTGAGGTTTTGCATCAGCTGCCCCTGTTAACACCTTCCCATATTTATCATTTTGGTAAAGCTTACTTATTTCTCAGGCTTTCTGTCAGGTAAGTTAAAAAATCCCTCAGTCATGCCTGTAGAAAGATTCAATGTTGTTATTAATGTTACCATTGTTAACAAGAGAAGTAGCTACCATTTATTAGCCACTTATTATATGAAGGAACTTCAAAAAGTTTCAAGCCAAATGCAGTTAAAAGTTAATGTGTCTCTCATATCTCAAACACTAATACTCACTACTGCACTCTAATATAAGCCCCAGAATTACACATTTTATATATAGAATACTTTTTTATCTTTTATTTATGAATATAAATTTCCAAAGTACAGCTTATGGGTTACAATGGCTTCCCCCCTCCCACAACTTCCCCCACACGCAACCATCCCCTTTCCCGCTCCCTCTCCCCTTCCATTCACATCAAGATTCATTTTCAATACTATTTATATACAGAGAATCAGTTTAGTATATATAAAGATTTCAACAGTTTGCCCTCACATAGCAACACAAAATGAAAAAATACTGTTGGAGTACTAGTTATAGCATTAAATAACAGTGTACAGCACATTAATGACAGAGATCCTACATGATATTTTAAAAAAATGATTAATTATCTATGTAATTTCCAATTTAACACCAAGGTTTTTTTTTTCCCATTTCCAGTTATCTTTATATACAGGAGACCGATTCAGTATATACTAAGTAAAGATTTCATCAGTTTGCACCCACACATAACCACAAAGTGTAAAAATACTGTTTCAGTACTAGCTATATCATTACTTCACCTTGGACAACCCATTAAAGACAGATCCCACATGGGACGTAAGTACACAGTGACTCCTGATGTTGTTTTAACAATTTAACACTCTTGTTTATGGCGTCAGTAATCTCCCTAGGCTCTAGCCATGAGTTGCTGAGGCTTATGGAAGCGTTTAGGGTTCACCGACTTCGATCTTATTCCGACAGGGTCATAGTCAAAGTGGAAGTTCTCTCCTCCCTTTAGAGCAAGGTACCTCCTACCTTGATGGCCCCGTTATTTCCACTGGGATTCACTCGCTGAGATCCTTCATTTAGGTCTTCTTATTCTTCTTTTTTTTTCCAGAGTGTCTTGGCTTTCCATGCCTACAATACTCTCATGGGCACTTCAGCCAGATCCGAATGCCTTAAGGGCTGATTCTGAGGCCAGAGTGCTATTTAGGACATCCGTCATTCTATGAGTCTGCTGTGTCTCCCCCTTCCCATTTTGGATCCTTCTCTAAGTTTTTGGTTTTATCAGTTAGTATTCGCAGACACTAGTCTTGTTTGTGTGATCCCTTTGACTCTTAGATCTATCAGTGTGATCAACTGTGAACTGAAATTGATCACCTGGACTAGTGAGATGGCATTGGTACATGCCACCTTGATGGGATTGTATTGGAATCCCCTGGCACGTTTCTAACTCCACCATTTGGGGCAAGTCCAATTGAGCATGTCCCCAATTGTACATCTCCTCCCTCTCTTTTCCTCATTCTTATATTTAATGAGGATAACTTTTCAGTTAAGATTTAAACACCTAAGAATATTTGTGTGTTAATTACAGAGTTCAACCACTAGTACTATAACAAAAAAAATCTAAAAAATGGATAAAGTATTACATTGTACATCAACAGTCAGCAGAAGAGTTGATCAAAACACTGTTTCTCATAGCATCCATTTCACTTCCACGGGTTTCCCCTTTGGTGCTCAGTTAGTTGTCACTGATCAGGGAAAACAAATGATATTTGTCTCGGTGGGACTGGCTTAATTCACTCAGCATGATGTTTTCCAGATTCCTCCATCTTGTTGCAAATGACCGGTTTTCATTGTTTTTGACTGCTGTATAGTATTCTATAGAGTACATGTCCCATAATTTCTTTATCCAGTCTACTGTTGATGGGCATTTGGGTTGGTTCCAGGTCTTAGCTATTGTGAATTGAGCTGCAATAAACATTAATGTGCAGATGGCTTTTTTGTTTCCCAATTTAATTTCCTTTGGGTAAATTCCAAGCAGTTGGATGGCTGGGTTGAATGGTAGGGTTATATTCAGGTTTCTGAGGAATCTCCAGACTGACTTCCATAGTGGCTTAACCAGTTTGCATTCCCACCAACAGTGGGTTAGTGTCCCTTTTTCCCCACATCCTCTCCAGCATCTATTGTTGGTAGATTTCTGAATGTGAGCCATTCTCACCGGGGTGAGGAGAAACCTCATTGTGGTTTTGATTTGCATTTCCCTGATGGCTAGTGATCTTGAACATTTTTTCATGTGTCTGTTGGCCATTTGGATTTCCTCTTTGGAAAGATGTCTGTTGAGTTCTTTGGCCCATCTCTTAAGAGGGTTGTTTGTTTTGATGTTGTAGAGTTTCTTGATTTCTTTGTAGATTCTGGTTATCAACCCTTTATCTGTTGCATCGTTTGCAAATATTTTTTCCCATTCTGTCGGTTTCCTATTCACTTTCCTGACTATTTTTGCAGTACAGAAACTTCTCAATTTGATGCAATTCCAATAGTTCATTTTGGCTTTGACTGCCTGTGCTCCTGGGGTATTTTCCAGGAAGTCTTCACCTGTGCCTATATCTTGCAGGATTTCTCCAATGCTCTCTAATAATTTGATGGTGTCAGGTCGTAGATTTAAGACTTTAATCCATGTTGAGTGGATTTTTGTGTGAGGTGAAAGGTAGAGATATTGCTTCATGATTCCGCACATGGAAATCCAGTTTTCCCAGCACCATTTATTGAATAGACTGTCCTTACTCCAGGGATTGGTTTTGGATCCTTGATCAAAAATGAGTTGGCTATTGATGTTTGGGTTTATTTCTGTTGTTTGTATTCTGTTCCATTGGTCTATCCATCTGTTTTTGTACCAGTACCATGCTGTTTTGATAACAACTGCCCTGTAGTATGTCCTAAAATCTGGTATTGTGATGCCGCCAGCTTTGTTGTTGTTGTACAAGATTGCTTTAGCTATTCGAGGTCTCCTGCATCTCCATATGAATTTCAGCATCATTTTTCCAGATGTGAGAAGAATGTCTTCGGTATCTTGATTGGTATTGCATTGAATGTATAAATTTCTTTTGGGAGAATGGACATTTTGATGATATTGATTCCTCCAATCCATGAGCATGGAAGTTTCCTCCATTTTTTGGTATCCTCTTCTATTTCTTTCTTTAAGGTTTTGTAATTTTCATCGTAGAGATCTTTAACGTCCTTGGTTAAGTTTATTCCAAGGTATTTGATTGTTTTTTGAAGCTATTGAGAATGGGATTGAACTTAGAAGTTCTTTCTCAGCCGTGGCATTGTCTGTGTATACAAAGGCTGTTGATTTTTGTGCATTGATTTTATATCCTGCTACTTTGCCAAACTCTTCGATGAGTTCCAGCAGTCTCTTAGTAGAGTTCTTTGGGTCCCCTAAATAAAGAATCATATCATCTGCAAAGAGGGATAGTTTGAGTTCTTCCTTCCCAATTGGTATCCCTTTAATTTCTTTTTCTTGCCTATTAGCTCTGGGTAAGAACTCCAGAATTATATTGAAGAGCAGTGGTGAGAGTGGGCATCCCCATCTGGTACCAGATCTCAGTGGAAATGCTTCCAACTTTTCCCCATTCAATAGGCTACTGGCCATGGGTTTTTCATAAATTGATTTGATTGTATTGAGGAATGTTCCTTCTATACCCAGTTTGCTTAGGGTTTTCATCATGAAAGGGTGTTGTATTTTATCAAATGCTTTCTCTGTGTCTATTGAGAGAATCATATGGTTTTTCTTCTGTAGTCTGTTAATGTGGTGTATCATGTTGATTGTTTTGCGGATGTTGAACCATCCCTGCATACCAGGGATAAATCCCACTTGGTGTTGTTGGATGATCTTCTAATGTGATGTTGCATTCTATTGGCCAGAATTTTATTGAGTATTTTGCATCTATGTTCATCAGGGATATTGGTCTGTAATTCTCTTTCAATGCTTCATCTTTTTCCAGCTTAGGGATTAGGGTGATGCTGGCTTCATTGAAAGAATTTGGGATGATTCCCTCTTTCTCAATTGTTCTGAATAGTTTGAGAAGATTTGGTGTTAGTTCTTCTATAAATGTCTGGTAGAATTCAGCAGTAAATTTTTCTGGCCCTGGGCTTTTCTTTGTTGGGGGGGCCTTTATTACTGTTTCAATTTCTGTCTCAGTTATGCATCTGTTTATGTTTTCTAGGTCTTCCTGGTTCAATTTCGGTAGATTGTATGTGTCCAGGAATCTATCCATTTCTGACAGATTTCCCTGTTTGCTGGCATACTAGTCCTTGTAGTAATTTCTGATTATTCTTTTTATTTCTGTGATGTTTGTTGTTACGTTTCCCTTTTCATCTCTGATTGTATTGATTTGGGTCTTTTCTCTCCTTTTTGTAGTTAGTTGGGCCAATGGGGTATTAATTTTGTTTATTTTTTAAAAAAACAGCTCCTCATTTGGCTGATTTTTTGTAATTTTTTTTTGGATTCAATCCTGTTGATTTCTTCTCTGATTTTAATTATTTCTCTTCTCCTACCAGCTTTGGGTCTGGTTTGCTGCTGATTTTCTAGATCCTTGAGATGAACTGAAAGCTCATCTATTTGGTGCCTTTCCAATTTCTTGATGTCGGCACCTATTTATGTAAACATTCCTCTGAAAACTGCTTTTGCTGTATACCATATGTTTTCGTATGATTTGCTGTTATCCTCATTTACTTTCAGAAAGTGTTTGATTTCTCTTTTAAGTTCTTCTTATGACCCATTGTTCATTCAGGAGCTTGTTGTTCAGTCTCCATGTGTTTGCACGTGCTCTAGGGATTCCCGAGTTGCTAATTTCCAACTTCATTCCTTTATGGTCTGAGAAGCTGCATGGTATGATTCTAATTCTTTTGAATTTGCTGAGACTTGCTTTATGGCCTAGTATGTGGTCAATCCTAGAGAAGGTTCCATGTACTGCTGAGAAGAATGTAAATGCTCTCGGTGTAGGATGAAAAGTTCTTTAGATATCTGTTAGGTCCATTTGAGCTATAGTGTTGTTTAAATCTACTGTCTCCTTGTTGGTCTTCTGTCCTGATGATCTGTCTATCTCTGAGAGTGGAGTATTGAAGTCCCCCAGTACTATTGTATTAGGATCTAAGTTTCCCTTTAATTCCCTTAACAAGTCTTTTAAATAAACTGGTGCCCTGTAATTAGATGCATCTACATTGATAATCTTTATATCTTCCTGTTGAATGGATCCCTTAACCATTATGTAGTGCCCTTCTTTGTCTCTCCTAATAGTTTTATTGGTAAAATTTATGTTATCTGATAGTAAGATGACTACTTCTGCCCTTTTTTCATTTCTGTTGGCAAGGTATATCTTTTTCCAAACTTTCACTTTCAGTCTGTGGGCATCTTTGTTAGAAATATGTGGTTCTTGCTATGAGATTATTATTTAAGTTCTTATTTTGGCTATGCTATTACAAAAAAATGTTAGCCATCTCTTTTATAAGGTCTAGAGATTAAATTGTGTGTCCTACAGATTCCTTCATAATAGAATTAGTTTCGTACCTTGAAGAGAATAGAGAAATGAAAGAACAAGTTGTGCTTAGAATAGAGAAATGAGGGAGCAAGTCCTAGATTGCTTGCTGACAATAGCAATATCACATGAATACTTAGCCAACAGTTTCAACAATTAGATAACAACTTAAGAAAACATTTACCAGAAGGTCCAATGCCTTCTATAAATTTTAAGAATCATGTATTTGAAAACACCTCATAAATATCTAACATGGTGTAGTTTGTTTAGCCAGTAAACTTAAGCACAACCATATAAAATGTTTTTGGTTTCTTTCTACCAACAAGTATAAAACATATGATGCAGAGATTCAGGTCACATGAATCAAAATATATCTTTGATTAATTTTAGCAGCTTAAATTTATGGACAATCTTATCTATAAGCCATTTGAAATAAAACTCAATAAAATTTCCCCATGTGGACATACAATATGTACACACATATAACATAGCATAATAGACCAAAATAGCAATTTTAATAATAGCTTTTAAAATCTTTAAATCTTTTTGTAGATTGCTAATTGATTTGAATTGCTTTTTGTTTTTAGTAACCTCAGTTAACCATACTTTCTCTCTGTTGGTACTGTTAATACATTATTGGCTTCATCTGTTTACAGAGCCATCCCAAAGTACTGAATACAATAGAAGTGGCTGGAAAAAGTCTATAGGAACCTATAGGAGGATAGCTAAACACAGAACCAACAATACTTTAGTTTTATGAGCAGCAAATCATATATAACTGTGGATGACAAAAGACTTTAAGTTGCCATGTTTAAAATTATAAACTCATCAACCAACAAGAGGCACTTGCTTACTTCACAGTATTTTTGAAAGCACCTGTAGGATTTTACAAGTATTTCACCCTTTAGGCTTCTGGGGCTTTCTCATTAAGATAACTATCATGTCTAGTAACACAAGATCATTAGATTTTTTAATTCTCAAACATTTGTATTAATAGCATTTTCCATTATAGAAACTTAAAGTCTGGTACCACATCACATCTTGACAGTACTTCTAATATAATCCAAATAGCCTGATTAGTTGGTGTCTCTATAAGATGAGAGACATAGGTCCTTCGATTTTTTTCAGTTGGGCCCAAACTGGAAAAACCAAAGTCCAGGATGTACTGGAAATTTTAGAGACCAGATTGTTTGAAACTTTGATTTTTTGAATGCCTGTCAAGAATGCCAAGAAGGCTCAAAATCCAAAATATCTGGTTGAAATAAGATTCCTTAAAATCATGACATAACATAGACCAAATTTCATCATTGTTACAAGGTGATTATTCAAATCTTTGAAAATAAGCACATATTTAAATAACCCATAGCTCTTAATAAAAATTCAGCTGTTTTTGAATAATTAGAATTTAACAGACATCAAGAGAACATAATAGATTACTTTAATACATTGCTTCAACAGAGCATTAGAGTTTAATTCTATGTCAAAGAGAATTGGAGCTTCCTGTGATCTTTTGCTGTGAGGTTTCCTTCCTTTACCTTCTTTCATATTGGTGACCGTGTTTCTGTGTTTCTGTGTGTAACACATCTTTAAGCATCTTTTGCAGGGCAGGACGAGTGGCGACAAATTCTTTCAGTTTCTGTTTGCTATGAAAAGATTCACTTCGCCATCAGCGAAGTATACAGTAAGTAGAAAAAACCTCCTTTCAGACCAAAGTGAAAGAAAGTTTTAAAGTGAGAATATAATTTTCCTCATGGGCATTGTCTACCTTAGATAAACTACTACAGAACATGCCTGTGACTATAGACTTGTAGTTCAGGCCACCGAAGATTAGAGATGGGACAGGGGCACTCCCTTGACTTGCATCCTCTGGTCTGCTTTAACACAAACCAGGAAGAAAAGAAAGCTAGGCATCAGAAGCAATGGGTGGCAGGCCTATTAATGGCTGATCTGTACAGTGATCTGCCCTCAAGGAGACCCAACAGGCCAGTCCACTGCAGTGGCTTTCAATGTGGTAAGCCTGGGTTTCAGCAGAAGTCAGCTTGTGAAGAGCCCTGGCAGCTCTGCCAAGAGTGGGATCACTGGAAATTGACCTGCCCTGGAGTCGAAGGATGCCCAGGTCAGAGCCACAGATCTTATTGGCTCTAAGCTAAAAAGCCCTTCACTCAGCCCAACTTCAAAGTGACCACTGCACCTGAGGGGATGGTCAAGTAGGGTCAGCAACATTGCAGGCAGAACTGCAAATTTCTTGTTAGAGATGCCCCCTGCCTTTACCTGGCCAGCTCTCCTCCCAGGCCAGCCAAGTAATGAAAGTCAACAGAGTGCCTTCCCCTAGGAGGTTCACACCTCCCTTAGGATATACCCCATGTGAAGAGATAGGTCTGGGCCTCTGTGACTCCTGATGTTGTTTTAACAATTTAACACTCTTGTTTATGGCGTCAGTAATCTCCCTAGGCTCTAGCCATGAGTTGCCGAGGCTATGGAAGCCATTAGGGTTCGCCGTCTTCGATCCCATTCCCACAAGGCCATAGTCAAAGTGGGAGTTCTCTCCTCCCTTCAGAGAAAGGCACCTCCTACTTTGATGGCCCCGTTCTTTCCACTGGGATCACACTCGCTGAGATCCTTCATTTAGGTCTTCTTCATATTTTTTTTCCCCAGCGTGTTATGGCTTTCCATGCCTAAAATACTCTCATAGGTTCTTCAGCCAGATCCAAATGCCTTAAGGGCTGATTCTGAGGCCAGAGTGCTATTTGGGACATCTGTTATTCTATGAGTCTGCTGTGTCTCCCCCTTCCCATGTTGGATCCTTCTCTCCCCTTTTTTTTTAATTAGTTAGTATTAGCAGACATTAATCTTGCTTGTGTGATCACTTTGACTCTTAGGCCTATCAGTGTGATCAGTTGTGAGCTGAAATTGATCACCTGGGCTGGTGAGATGGCATTGGTACATGCCACCTTGATGGGATTGTATTGGAATCCCCTGGCACTTTTCCAACTCCATCATTTGGGGCAAATCAATTGAGCACGTTCCCTATTATACATCTCCTCCCTCTCCTTTTTGCATTCTTATATTTAACCGGGATCACTTTTCAGTTAAGATTTAGAAACCTCAGAATAACTGTGTGTTAATTACAGGGTTTATAAAAAAATACTCAAATGGATAAAGTGTTACATTGTACATCGACAGTGAGCACCATAGCTGATCAAGTCACTATTTCTCATAGTGTCCATTACACTTCCACAGGATACCTTTGGTGCTCAGTTAGTTGTCGCCGATCAGGGGAAAAAAATGATATTTGTTTCTTTGGCACTGGCTTAATTCATTAGCAGGATGCTTTCCAGATTGCTCAATCTTGTTGCAAATGACTGGCTTTCATTGTTTTTGACTGCTGTATAGTATTCCATAGAGTACATGTCCCATAGTTTCTTTATCCAGTCTACTGTTGATGGGCATTTGGGTTGGTTCCAGGTCTTAGCTATTGTGAATTGAGCTGCAATAAACATTAATGTGCAGATGGCTTTTTTGTTTGCCAATTTAATTTCCTTTGGGTAAATTCCAAGCAGTGGGATGGCTGGGTTGAATGGTAGGGTTATATTCAGGTTTCTGAGGAATCTCCACACTGACTTCCATAGTGGCTTAACCAGTTTGCATTCCCACCAACAGTGGGTTAGTGTCCCTTTTTCCCCACATCCTCTCCAGCATCTATTGTTGGTTGATTTCTGAATGTGGGCCATTCTAACCGGGGTGAGGTGAAACCTCATAGTGGTTTTGATTTGCATTTCCCTGATGGCTAGTGATCTTGAACATTTTTTCATGTGTCTGTTAGCCATTTGGATTTCCTCTTTGGAAAGATGTCTGTTGAGGTCATTGGCCCATCTCTTAAGTGGGTTGTTTGTTTGATGTTGTGGAGTTTCTTGATTTCTTTGTAGCTTCTGGTTATCAACCCTTTATCTGTAGTATAGTTTGCAAATATTTTTTCCCATTCTGTCGGTTTCCTATTCACTTTCCTGACTGCTTCTTTTGTAGTACAGAAACTTCTCAGTTTGATGCAATCCCAATAGTTCATTTTGGCTTTGACTGCCTGTGCTCCTGGGGTATTTTCCAAGAAGTCTTTACCTGTGCCTATATCTTGCAGGGTTTCTCCAATGCTCTCTAATAATTTGATGGTGTCTGGTCATAGATTTAAGTCTTTAATCCATGTTGAGTGAATTTTTGTGTAAGGTGAAATGTAGGGATCTTGCTTCATGATTCTGCACATGGAAATCCAGTTTTCCCAGCACCATTTATTGAATAGACTGTCCTTACTCCAGGGATTGGTTTTGGATCCTTGATCAAATTTGAGTTGGCTGTTGATGTTTGGGTTGATTTCTGGTATTTCTATTCTGTTCCATTGGTCTATCCATCTGTTTCTGTACCAGTACCATGCTGTTTTGATAACTACTGCCCTGTAGTATGTCCTAAAATCTGGTATTGTGATGCCTCCGGCTTTGTTTTTGTTGTACAAGATTGCTTTAGGTATTTTTAGCTATTCGAGGTCTTCTGTGTCTCCATATGAATTTCAGCATCACTTTTTCCAGATCTGAGAAGAATGTCTTTGGTATTTTGATTGGTATTGCATTGAATGTATAAATTGCTTTTGGGAGAATGGACATTTTGATGATGTTGATTCTTGCAATCCATGAGCATGGAAGATTTCTCCATTTTTTGGTATCCTCTTCTATTTCTTTCTTTAAGGTTTTGTAATTTTCATCGTAGATATCTTTAACGTCCTTGGTTAAGTTTATTACAAGGTATTTGATTGTTTTTGTAGCTATTGAGAATGGGATTGAACTTAGAAGTTCTTTCTCAGCCGTGGCATTGCCTGTGTATACAAAGGCTGTTGATTTTTGTGCATTGATTTTATATCCTGCTACTTTGCCAAACTCTTCGATGAGTTCCAGCAGTCTCTTAGTAGAGTTCTTTGGGTCCCCTAAATAAAGAATCATATCGTCTGCAAAGAGGGATAGTTTGAGTTCTTCCTTCCCAATTTGTATCCCTTTAATTTCTTTTTCTTGCCTATTAGCTCTGGCTAAGACTTCCAGAACTATATTGAAGAGCAGTGGTGAGAGTGGGCATCCATGTCTGGTACCAGATCTCAGTGGAAATGCTTCAACTTTTCCCCATTCAATAGGCTACTGGCCATGGGTTTTTCATAAATTGCTTTGATTGTATTGAAGAATGTTCCTTTTATACCCAGTTTGCTTAGGGTTTTCATCATGAAAGGGTGTTGTATTTTATCAAATGCTTTCTCTGCATCTATTGAGAGAATCATATGGTTTTTCTTCTGTAGTCTGTTAATGTGGTGTATCACGTTGATTGTTTTGCGAACATTGAACCATCCCTGCATACCAGGGATAAATCCTACTTGGTCTGGGTGGATGATCTTTCTAATGTGATGTTGCATTCTATTGGGCAGAATTTTATTGAGGATTTTTGCATCTATGTTCATCAGGGATATTTGTCTGTAATTCTCTTTCAATGCTGCATTTTTTTCTGGCTTAGGAATTAAGGTGATGCTGGCTTCATAGAAAGAGTTTGGGAGGATTCCCTCTTTTTCGATTGCCCTGAATAGTTTGAGAAGAATTGGAGTTAGTTCTTCTCTAAATGTCTGGTAGAATTCAGCCGTGAATCCATCTGGTCCTGGGCTTTTCTTTGTTGGGAGGGCCTTTATTACTGTTTCAATTTCTGTCTCAGTTATGGGTCTGTTTAGGTTTTCTATGTCTTCCTGGTTCAATTTAGGTAGGTTGTATGTGTCCAGGAATCTATCCATTTCTGATTGATTTCCCTGTTTGCTGGCATACAGGTCCTTGTAGTAATTTCTGATGATTCTTTTTATTTCTGTGGTGTCTGTTATGTTTCCTTTTTCATCTCTAATTGTATTGGTTTGGGTCTTTCCTCTTCTTTTTTTCGTGTGTAGGGCCAATGTGGTATCCATTTTGTTTATTTTTTCAAAAAACCAGCTCCTTGTTTCACTGATTTTTTGTAATGTTTTTTTTTTTGATTCAATCCTGTTGATTTCTTCTTTGATTTTAATTATTTATCTTCTCCTACTGGCTTTGGGTCTGGTTTGCTGCTGATTTTCTGGATCCTTGAGATGACTTGAAAGTTAATCTATTTGGTGCCTTTCCAATTTCTTGATGTAGGCACCTATTGTTATAAATTTTCCTCTTAGCACTGCTTTTGCTGTATCCCATAGTTTTTGGTATGATGTGCTGTTATCCTCATTTACTTCCAGTAAATTTTTGTTTTCTCTTTTAATTTCTTCTATGACCCATTGTTCATTCAGGAGCATGTTGTTCAATCTCCATGTGTTTGTACGTGCTCTAGGGATTCCCGAGTTGCTAATTTCCAACTTCATTCCTTTATGGTCTGAGAAGCTGCATGGTATGATTCTAATTCTTTTGAATTTGCTGAGACTTGCTTTATGGCCTAGTATGTGGTCAATCCTAGAGAAGGTTCCATGTACTGCTGGGAAGAATGTAAATGCTTTTGGTGTAGGTTGAAATGTTCTGTAGATATCTTTTATGTCCATTTGAGTTATTGTGTTGTTTAAATCTACTGTCTCCTTGTTGTTCTTCTGTGCTGTTGATCTGTCTATCCCTGACAGTGGAGTATTGAAGTCCCCCAGTACTATTGTATTAGGATCTAAGTCTCCCTTTAATTCCCTTAACAAGTCTTTTAAATAAACTGGTGCCCTGTAATTAGGTGCATATACACTGATAATTGTTATATCTTCCTGTTGAATGGATCCCTTAATCATTATATAGTGCCCCTCTTGTCTCACCTGATAGTTTTTGTGGTAAAATTTATGTTATCTGATATTAAGATGGCTACGCCCACTCTTTTTTTTTCATTTCTGTTGGCATGGTATATCTTTTTCCATCCTTTCACTTTCAGTCTGTGTGCATCTTTGTTAGAAAGATGTGTTTCTTGTAAGCAGCAAAAAGATGTGTTTTGTTCCTTAACCCAATCAGCCACTCGGTGTCTTTTAACTGGACAGTTCAGGCCATTAACGTTTAATGTGACTATCAATAATAAGTGGTAACTTTGCCCTACCATTTTCAAAAGATATTTTCTAATATATGTTTTGAGTTTCCTGTGATCTTTTGCTGTGAGGTTTCCTTCCTTTACCTTCTTTCATATTGATGACCGTGTTTCTGTGTTTCTCCATGCATCACATCTTTAAGCATCTTTTGCAGGGCTGGATGACTGGTGACGAATTCTTTCAATTTCTGTTTTCTGTGAAAGGTCTTTATTCCACCTTCATTCACAAATGAGAGCTTTGCAGGATATAATATTCTGGACCGGCAGTTTTTCTCTCTTAGTACCTGGGCTATATCTCGCCATTCCCTCCTCGCTTGTAGTGTTTCTGATGAGAAGTCAGCTGTGGGTTTTATTGGGGATCCTCTGGGAGTCATCTGAAATTTCTCTCTTGCTCATTTTAAGATCTTTTCTTTATGTTTCACTGTGCTGAGTTTAATTACAATATGTCGTGGTGAGGATCTCTTTTGATCCTGTTTATTAGGGGTTCTATGAGCTTCCTGTACTAGGATTTCTCTGTCCTTCTCCAAACCTGGGAAATTTTCTGCTAGTAACTCACTAAAAAGGCCTTCTAATCCTTTCTCCCTCTCCATGCCTTCAGGAACTTCTAGAACCCATCTGTTGATGGATACATAAGTACTTTCCATGTTTTAGTTATTTTGAATAGTACTGCAATAATTATGAAAGTGTAGATATCTCTTTGACATAGCAATTTGCCTTTGCATTTATATCCAGTAGTGGGTTTGCTAGATCACATGGTAGTTCTTTTTACTTTTTTTAGAAAGCTTTTATTTAATGAATGCAAATTTCATAGTTACAACTTTAGAAATAGAGTGGTTCTTCCCCCAATACTCGTCTTCCCACCCCTACTCCCATCCCACCTCCTACTCCCTCTCCCATCGCATTATTCATTAGGATTCATTTTAATTATTAATTACAGAAGACCAACTCTATACTAAGTAAAGATATCAATAATTTGCATTCAAACACAAAAACAAAGTACAATGTACTGTTTGAGAACAAGTTTTTCAGTTAATTCTCATAGTACAACTCATTAAGGACAGTGGTCCTACATGCAGAGTAATTGCACAGTGACTCCTGTTGTTAATTTAACAATTAACACTCTTATTTATGAAGTCAGTGATCACTCAACACTCTTGCCATGAGCTGCCAAGGTTATGGAAGCCTTTTGAGCCCACAAGCTCTATCAGCATTTAAACATGGCCATAAGTAAATTTGAAAGTTCTCTCCTCCCTGCAGAGAAATGCACATCCTTCTTTGATGGCCCCTTCTTTCCACTGGGGTCTCACTCACAGAGGTCCTTCATGTAGGACTTTTTTTGCCACTGTGTCCCGGCTTTCCATGTCTGAAATGTTCTCATGGGCTTATCAGCCATCCCCGAGTGGCTTAAGGGCTGAATCTGAGGTCAGAGTGCTGTTTAGAGCATTTGTCATTCTAAGAGTCTGCTGTGTGGACTATTTCCCATGTTAGATCATTCTTTCCTTTTTAATTCTATCTATTGCTATTACCAGACACTTGATCTTATTTATGTGATCCCTTTGACACTTAATCTTATCTATTTGTTCAGTTAAACACTTAGAGTGAACACTTTAACATGTAACATGGTATTATTGCCACCCAGCATAATGGAATTTGGAGTCCCATAGCAAGATTTTAGCTTTTACCCTTAGTGGTAAGTCTGTATGAATGCATAACTGTTCAGATCCTCCCTCTCTTGTTCCCACTCTTATTTTTTACTGGGATCTGTTTTATTTTTTTAAAATATTTATTTATTTACTTGAAAGAGTTACACACAGAGAGAAGGAGAGGCAGAGAGAGAGAGAGAGAGAGAGAGAGAGAGAGAGAGAGAGAAAGGTCTTCCATCTGCTGGTTCACTACCCAGTTGGCCACAATGGCTGGAGCTATGCCAATCCAAAGCAAGGAGCCAGGAGCTTCCCCAAGGTCTCCCATGCGGGTGCAAGGGCCCAAGGACTTAACCCGTCTTCTACTTATTTCCCAGGCCATAGCAGACAGCTGGATCAGAAGTGGAGCAGCCAGGACTCGAACTGGCAGCCATATGGGATGCTGGCTCTGTAGGTGGCGTCTTTACCTGCTACACCACATTGGCAGCCCACAGGATCTATTTTCAGTTTACTTTATACAACTATGATTAATTTTATGTTAAATAAAGAGTTCAACCAGTGGTATTAAGTAGGATAAAAGCAAAAAAAGAATAAAAGAATAAAATAGAATAACAAATCATCTCTCGATAGTCAAGACAAGGGCTGATCAAGCCATTGCTTCTCATAGTGTCAAATTCACTTCTAAAGGTTTCCTTTTAGGTGCTTGGTTAGTTATCAAAGAACAGGAAGAACATATGATGTTTGCCCCTTTGGGACTGGCTTGTTTCTCTCAGCATGATGTTTTCTAAATTCATCCATTTTGCTGCAAATGACCAGATTTCATTTTTTTAACCACTGTGTAGTATTCCAAAGAGTATATATCCCATAATTTATTTATTCAGTCTTCCATTGACATGTGTTTAGGTTGATTCCATATTTTAGTGATTGTGAATTGAGCTTCAATAAACATGGGGGTGCAGCTAACTCTTTTATGATTTCATTTTCCTGGGGTAAATTCCGAGGAGTGGGATGGCTATTATAGGACTATATTCAGATTTCTGAGGTATTTACAAAGTGTCTTCCATAGTGGTTTTACCAGTTTGCATTCCCACCAACAGTGGATTAGTGTAGAATTTTTCCTACATCCTCCCCAGCATTTGTTTGTTGATTTATGTATGAAAGCCATTTTAACTGGGATGAGGTAAAACCTCACTGTGGTTTTCATTTGCAATTCCCTGATGGCTAGTGATCCTGAACATTTTTTCATGTGTCTGTTGGCCATTTGGATTTCCTCTTTTGAGAAATGTCCGTTTATATCCTTTGACCATTTCTTTTTTTTTACTTATTAGTGTTTCTGTTTTTTTAATTAAACTTTTATTTAATGAATGTAAATTTCCAAAGTACAGCTTATGGGTTACAATGGCTTCCCCCTCCCAAAATTTCCCTCCCACCTACAACCCTCCCCTTTCCTGCTCCCTCTCCCTTTCCAATCACATCATGATTCATTTTCAATTCTCTTTATATACAGAAGATCAGTTTAGTATATATTAGGTAACGATTTCAACAGTTTGCCCCCATAGAGTAACACAAAGTGAAAAAAATATTGTTGGAGTACTAGTTATAGTATTAAATAAGAGTGTACAGCACATTAAAGACAGAGATCTTACATAATATATTTTTTTAAAAAAAATAATTAATTTTCTATGCCATTTCCAATTTAACACCAGGTTGTTTTTTTTTTTTCATTTTCACTTATCTTTATATACAGAAGATCGATTCAGTATATAATTAGTAAAGATCTCATCAGTTTGTACCCACGCAGAAACACAAAGTGTAAAAATACTGTTTCAGTACTAGTTACAGCATCACTGCACATTAGACAACACATTAGGGACAGATCCCACATGGGATGTAAGTACACAGTGACTTCTGTTGCTGACTTAACAATTTGACACTCCTGTTCATGGCATCAGTAATCTCCCTAGGCTCTAGTCATGAGTTGCCAGGGTTATGGAAACCTTTAGAGTTCGCTGACTTTGATCTTATTCCGATAGGGTCACAGTCAAAGTGGAAGTTCTCTCCTCCCTTCAGAGAAAGGTACCTCCTTCTTTGATGGCCCTGTTCTTTCCACTGGGATCTCACTCACAGAGATCTTTCATTTAGGTCTTCTTCTTTTTTTCTTTTCCATGGTATCGTGGCTTTCCATGCCTACAATACTCTCATGGGCTCTTCAGCCAGATCCGAATGCCTTAAGGGCTGATTCTGAGGCCAGAGTGTTGTTTAGGACGTCTGCCATTCTATGAGTCTGCTGTGTATCCCGCTTCCCATGTTGGATCCTTCTCTCCCTTTTTGATTCTATCAGTTAGTATTCACAGACACTAGTCTTGTTTGTGTGATCCCTTTGACTCTTAGACCTATCCGAGCCATCAATTGTGAGCTGGAATTGATCACTTGGACTAGTGCGATGGCATTGGTACATGCCAGCATGATGGGATTGTATTGGAATCCCCTGGCACATTTCTAACTCCACCATTTGTGGCAAGTCTGATTGTGCATGTCCCAAATTGTACATCTCCTCTTCTCTTTTTCTACTTTTAAATTTACAGGGATCACCTTTCAGTTAAAATTTAAATACCTAATAGTAATTGTGTGTAAATTACAGAGTTCAACCACTAGTACTAGAACAACAACAACAAAAACAACAGCAAATACTAAAAAGGATAAAGTATTACATTGTACATCTAGAGCCAGGACAAGAGCTGATGAGTTCATTGTTTCTTATAGTGTCCGTTTCACTTCAACAGGTTTTCCCTTTGGTGCTCAGTTGTCGCCGATCAGGGAAAACAAATGAAATTTGTCTCTTTGGGACTGGCTTAATTCACTCAGCATGATGTTTTCCAGATTCCTCCATCTTGTTGCAAATGACTGGGTTTCGTTGTTTCTTACTGCTGTATAGTATTCTATGGAGTACATGTCCCATAATTTCTTTATCCAGTCTACTGTTGATGGGCATTTGGGTTGGTTCCAGGTCTTAGCTATTGTGAATTGAGCTGCAGTAAACATTAATGTGCAGATGGCTTTTTTGTTTGCCGAATTAATTTCCTTTGGGTAAATTCCAAGGAGTGGGATGGCTGGGTTGTATGGTAGGGTTATATTCAGGTTTCTGAGGAATCTCCACACTGACTTCCATAGTGGCTTAACCAGTTTGCATTCCCACCAACAGTGGGTTAGTGTCTTTTTCCCCACATCCTCTCCAGCATCTGTTGTTGGTAGATTTCTGATTGTGAGCCATTCTCACCGGGGTGAGGTGGAACCTCATTGTGGTTTTGATTTGCATTTCTATGATGGCTAGTGATCTTGAACATTTTTTCATGTGTCTGTTGGCCATTTGGATTTCTTCTTTCGAAAAATGTCTATTGAGGTCCTTGGCCCATCGCTTAAGTGGGTTGTTTGTTTTGTTGTGGATTTTCTTGATTTCTTTGTGGATTCTGGTTATCAACCCTTTATCTGTAGTATAGTTTGCAAATATTTTTCCCATTCTGTTGGTTGCCTCTTCACTTTACTGACTGTTTATTTTGAAGTACAGAAACTTCTCAATTTGATGCAATCCCAAATGTTAATTTTGGTTTTGACTGCCTGTGCTCCTGGGGTCTTTTCCAAGAAGTCTTTGCCTGTGCCTATATCTTGCAGGGTTTCTCCAATGCTCTCTAATAATTTGATGGTTTCAGGTCGTAGATTTAAGTCTTTAATCCATGTTGAGTGGATTTTTGTGTAAGGTGAAAGGTAGGGATCTTGCTTCATGATTCTGCACATGGAAATCCAATTTTCCCAGCACCATTTCTTGAATAGACTGTCCTTATTCCAGGGATTGGATTTGGATCTTTGGTCAAATATAAGTTGGCTGTAGATGCTTGGATTGATTTCTGGTGTTTCTATTCTGTTCCATTGGTCTATTCATCTGTTTTTGTACCAGTACCATGCTGTTTTGATAACAGCTGCCCTGTAGTATGTCCTGAAATCTGGTATTGTGATGCCACCGGCTTTGTTTTTGTTGTACAAGATTGCTTTAGCTATCGAGGTCTCCTGTGTCTCCATATGAATTTCAGCATTATTTTTCCAGATCTGAGAAAATGTCTTCAGTATCTTGATTGGTATTGCATTGAATGTATAAATTGCTTTTGGGAGAATAGACATTTTGATGCTATCGATTCTTCCAATCCATGAGCATGGAAGATTTCTCCATTTTTTGGTATCCTCTTCTATTTCTTTCTTTAAGGTTTTGTAGTTTTCATCGTAGAGATCTTTAATGTCCTTGGTTAAGTTTACTCCAAGGTATTTAATTGTTTTTGTAGCTATTGTGAATGGGATTGATCTTAGAAGTTCTTCATCATCTGTGGCATTGCCTGTGTATACAAAGGCTGTTGATTTTTGTGGATTGATTTTATATCCTGCTACTTTGCCAAACTCTTCGATGAGTTCCAGCAGTCTCTTAGTAGAGTTCTTTGGGTCCCCTAAATAAAGAATCATATCGTCTGCAAAGAGGGATAGTTTGAGTTCTTCCTTCCCAATTGGTATCCCTTTAATTTCTTTTTCTTGCCTAATAGCTCTGGCCAAAACTTCCAGAACTATATTGAAGAGCAGTTGTGAGAGTGGGCATCCGTGTCTGGTACCAGATCTCAGTGGAAATGCTTCAACTTTTCCCCATTCAATAGGATGTTGGCCGTGGGCTTTTCATATATTGCTTTGATTGTATTGAGGAATGTTCCTTCCATACCCAGTTTGCTTAGAGTTTTCATCATGAAGTGGTGTTGAATTTTATCAAATGCTTTCTCTGCGTCTATTGAGAGAATCATATGGTTTTTCTTCTGCAGTCTGTTAATGTAGTGTATCACGTTGATTGTTTTGCGAATGTTGAACCATCCCTGCATACCAGGGATAAATCCCACTTGGTCTGGGTGGATGATCTTTCTGAAGTGTTGTTGCATTCTATTGGCCAGAATTTTATTGAGTATTTTTGCATCTATGTTCATCAGGGATATTGGTCTGTAATTCTCTTTCAATGTTGCATCTTTTTCTGGCTTAGGAATTAAGGTTATGGTGGTTTCATAGAAAGAATTTGGGAGGATTCCCTCTTTTTCGATTGCTCTGAATAGTTTGAGAAGAATTGGAGTTTGTTCTTCTCTAAATGTCTGGTAGAACTCAGCAATGAATCCATCTGGCCCTGGGCTTTTCTTTGTTGGGAGGGCCTTTATTACTGTTTAAATTTCTGTCTCAGTTATTGGTCTGTTTAGGTTTTCTATGTCTTCCTGGCTCAATTTAGGTAGGTTGTATGTGTCCAGGAATCTATCCATTTCTGATAGATTTCCCTGTTTGCTGGCATATAAGTCCTTGTAGTAATTTCTGATTATTCTTTTTATTTCTGTGGTGTCTGTTGTTACATTTCCCTTTTCATTTCTGATTTTCTTGATTTGGGTCTTTTCTCTTCTTTTTTTAGTTAGTTGGGCCAATGGGGTGTCAATTTTGTTTATTTTTTCAAAAAAAAAGCATTATGGCCTAGTATGTGGTCAATCCTAGATAAGGTTCCATGTACTGCTGAGAAGAATGTAAAGTCTTTAGATGTAGGATGAAATGTTCTGTAGATATCTGTTAGATCCATTTGGGCTATAGTGTCATTTAAACCTACTGTCTCCTTGTTGGTCTTCTGTCCTGTTGATCTGTCTATCTCTGAGAGTGGAGTATTGAAGTCCCCCAGTACTATTGTATTGGGGTCTAAGTCTCCCTTTAAGTCCCTTAACAAGTCTTTTAAATAAGCTGGTGCCCTGTGATTAGGTGCATATACACTGATAATCATTATATCTTCCTGTTGAATGAATCCCTTAATCATTAAATGGTGCCCCTCTTTGTCTCTCCTAACAGTTTTTGTGGTAAAGTTTATGTTGTCCGATATTAAGATGGCTACGCCCACTCTTTTTTTCATTTCTGTTGGCATGGTATATCTTTTTCCATCCTTTCACTTTCAGCCTGTATGGATCATTGTTGGAAAGATGAGTTTCTTGTAAGCAGCAAAAAGATGTGTTTTGTTCCTTAACCCAATCAGCCAATCGGTGTCTTTTAACTGGACAGTTCAAGCCATTAACATTCACTGTGACTATTGAGAAGTAGTAACTTTGCCCTGCCATTTGCCAAAGATATTTTCTAATATATGGTTTGAGATTCCTGTGATCTTTCATATTGGTGACCGTGTTTCTGTGTTTCTGTTTGTAACACATCTTTAAGCATCTTTTGCAGGGCTGGACGAGTGGCGACAAATTCTTTCAGCTTCTGTTTGCTGTGAAAGGTCTTTATTTCACCTTCATTCACAAATGAGAGTTTTGCAGGATATAGTATTCTGGGCTGGCAGTTTTTCTCTCTTAGTACCTGGGCTATATCTCGCCATTCTCTCCTAGCTTGTAGGGTTTCTGATGAGAAGTCAGCTGTGAGTCTAATTGGAGATCCTCTGAGAGTAATCTGACGTTTCTCTCTTGCACCTTTTAGAATCTTTTCTTTATGTTTCACTGTGGTGAGTTTGATTACGACGTGTCGTGGTGAGGATCTCTTTTGGTCATGTTTATTAGGGGTTCTATGAGCTTCCTGTACTAGGATGTCTCTGTCCTTCTCCAAACCTGGGAAATTTTCTGCTAGTAACTCACTAAAAAGGCCTTCTAATCCTTTCTCCCTCTCTATGCCTTCAGGAACTCCTAGAACCCGAATGTTGTGTTTTTTAATAGTATCCTGTAGATTCCTGACAGTATTTTTTAGATTTCTGATTTCTTCTTCTTTTCTTTGATTTGACTGTTTCCTTTCCTGTTCTCTGTCTTCTAATTCTGATATTCTCTCTTCTGCTTCACCCATTCTGTTTTTAAGGCTCTCTAATGTGTTTGTCATTTGATCTATTGAGTTCTTCATTTCATTATGGTTTCTTGTCACTATCACAGTTTCATGTTCTACTAGTTGTTTCGTTTCATTTTGATTCCTCCTTAATATTTCATTTTCACGAGAGAGATTTTCTATCTTGTCCATTAAGGATTTCTGTAGTTCAAGAATTTGTTTTTGAGAACTTCTTAATGTTCTTCTCAGTTTTTTGAGATCCGCTTCTTGCATTTCCTCTATATCTTCATCTTCATAATCTTGGATTGGGGTGTCTTTATCATTTGGAGGCATCATAGTGTCTTCCTTGCTCTTGTTACCTTGGCTTCTACGTTTGTTGTTTGGCATGTTGGAGATAATTTATGTGTTTTTTTTGTTTGTTTGCTGTGGTGTTTTTTTTTTCGTTATACTATGCCTCTAAGTGGGCTGTCTGCTTTGATGGATCCTTAGAGGCTGTGATGGGTGTGGCCAGAGAGCTCTGCTTGATTCTTCAGGTTTAAGGCTGTGCAAAAAGTGACTCACTTTGCTCCTTGCTGGATCTCTCTCTCTCTCTCTCTCTCTCTCTCTCTCTCTCTCTCTCTCTCTCTTTTTGACTCAGTTGGGAAGTAATTCTGAATGGCTGAGTGGACCATTTCTTGAATAGGTTGTTTTTTCATTGTTGAGTATTTTTTATCACTTTATATATTCTTGTTATTAATCCTTTATCAGTTTCATGGTTTGCAAATAATTTCTCCCAATCTGTCAGTTGCCCCTTCACTTTCTTTACTGTTTCTTTTGCTGTACAGAAGCTTCTCAATTTGATGTAATCCCGTTTGTTAATTTTGACTTTTATTGCCTGTGCCTCTCAGGTATGTTCCAGGAAATCTTAGCCTGTGCCAATGTCTTGCAGTATTTCCCTAATACTCTCTAGTAATTTGATGATATCGGGACATAGATTTAGGTCTTTAATCCATTTTGAATGGATTTTTGTGTAAGGTGTAAGGTAGGGGTCCTGCTCTATATTTATGCATGTGGAAATCCAGTTTTCCCAGCGCCATTTGTCAAAGGGACTGTCCTTGCTCCAGGGATTGGTTTTAGCTCCTTTGACAAGTATAAGTTGGTTGTAGGTGCTTGGATTGATTTCTGGTGTTTCTATTCTGCTTCATTGATCTATCCATCTGTTTTTGTAGCAGTACCAGGCTGTTTATTTATAACTGCCTTATTGTATGTCTTGAAATCTGGTATTGTGGTGCTTCCAGCTTTGTTTTTGTTGTATAAGATTGCCTTAGCTATTAGAGATCTCCTGGTTTTCTAAATGAATTTTGCCATCATTTTTTCTAGATCTAAGAAGAATGTCTCAATTGGCATTGCATTGAATCTGTAAACTATTTTTAGAAGAATGGACATTTTGATGATATTGACTCTTCCAATCCATGAACATGGAAATCTTTCCCATTTTTTGTGTCTTATTCTATTTCCATCTTTAATGTTTTGTAATTCTCATTGTAGAGATCTGTGACATCCTTGGTTAAATTTATTCCAAGGTATTTTCTTTTTTTGTAGCTATTGTGAGTGAAATTAATCTTAGAAGATCTTTCTCAGCCATGACATTGTCTGCATATACAAATGCTGTTGTTTTTTGTGTGTTGATTTTATATCTTGCTATTTTACCAAACTCTTCTATGAGTTCCAGTAGTCTTCTAGTGGAGGCTTTTGGGTTTCCTATATATAGAATCATATTATCTGAAAATAGGGATAGTTTGACTTCACCTTTACCTATTTGAATCCCTTTGATTTCTTCTTCTTGCCTGATTGCTCTGGATAAAACTTCCAGGACTATATTGAATAGCAATGGTGAAAGTGGGCATCCTTGGCTGGTTCTGGATCTCAGTGGGAATACTTCCAGCTTTTCCGTATTCAATAGGACGATGGGCGTGGGTTTGTCATAAATTTCCTTGATTGTGTTGTGGAATGTTCTTTCTAAACACAATTTGCTTAGAGTTTTCATCATGATATGGTGTTGTATTTTGTTGAATGCTTTCTCTGCATCTATTGAAATAATCATTTGGTTTTTGTTCTTTGATTTGTTAATGTGGAGTATCACATTGATTGATTTGCAAATGTTAAACTATCCCTGCATACCAGGGATAAATCTCACTTGGTCCTTGGTCCGGGTGAGTGATCTTTCTGACATGTTATTGGATTCAATAGTCCATAAATTTGTTGAGGATTTTTGTGTCTATGTTCATCAGGGAAATTGGTCTGTAGTTCTCTATCTTAACAAGGTTTAGGAATTAAGGTGATTCTATCTTCAGAGAAGGAGTTTGGGAGAATTCCCTCCCTTTCAATTGTTTTGAATAGCTTGAAAAGAATTGGAGTTAGTTCTTCTTTAAATATCTGGTAGAATTCAGCAGTGAAGCCATCTGCTCCTGGGCTTTTCTTTATTTGGAAGATCTTTATTACTGATTCAATTTCTGTCTTGGTTATGGGTCTGTTTAGGTTTCTATGTCTTCAAGATTCATTTTAGGTAGTTTGTAAGTTTCTAGGAATCTATCCGTTTCTTCTAGACTTCCTGATTTGTTGGCATTCAGTTCTTTGTTGTAATTTCTGATGGTACTTTTTATTTCTGTGGTGTCTGTTATTACATTTCCTTTTTCATCTCTAATTATTTTGATTTGGATCTTCTCTCTCCTTTTCTCAGTTAGTTGGGCCAATGGTGTGTTAATTTTATTTATTTATTTTTTCAAAAAACCAGTTCTTTGTTTTGCTGATCTTTTGTTGATTTATTCTCCAATTTTAATTATTTTTTCTTCTACTATCTTTGGGTTTGGTTTACTGCTGTTTTTCTAGATCTTTGAGGTGCGTAGATAGTTCATTCATTTTGTGCCTTTCCAGTTTCCTGATGTCACCAACTGGTATAAACTTTCCTCTTAACACTGCTTTTGCTGTATCCCATAAATTTTGGTACGTTGCATTGTCATCTTCATTTGTTTCCAGAAAGTTTTTTTGATTTCTCTTTTGATTTCTTCTATGAGCCCCTATTCATTCAAGAGCATGTTTTTCATTCTCCATGTGTTTGCATATGATGTAGACATTCTTGAGTTGTTTATTTCCAGCTTCATGGCATTGTGGTATGAGAAAATCCATGGTATGATTTTGATTTTTTTGTATTTGCTGAAACTTGCTTTATGGCCTAGCATGTTTTCAATTCTAGAGAAAGTTCCATGCCTTGGAGAGAAAAATGTGTACTTTGTGGCTGTAGTGTGGAAGGTTCTGTAGATATCTGCTAGGTCTATTTGGTCTATGGTGTTGTTTAACTCTGTTGTTTCTTTGTTGATTTTCTATCTGGTTGATCTTTCCATTGCTGAACGTGGGGTATTGAAGTCCCCCATTACTATTGTATCTGGGTCTATATATCCCTTTAAATCATTTAGCATTTATTTTGAATAGCCAGGTGCCCTGTAATTAAGTGCATATACATTTATGAATAGTCACCTCTTCTTGATGAGGACTGTGTGTTGAATACTGACATGGGAACCATGGCTTGAACAAGTCTCAGTGGTCCTTGCAAGAGAAAGGGGATGTATAAACACATAGAGTAGATTGGACAAAATGAGACAAAGCTAAGAGGGAGAGGAGGGTTCAGAAAAACACATCATAAGGAGATTTATTTACCTGAGGCAAAAAATGGTTTGAGCAAACTAGCAACACGGAGGAAATGAAAAGGTTTCCAAAAATCAGAATTTGAGCAAAGCAGAGCAGATAAGAGTAAGAACAAAAGGCTGAAAAGAGATGCTCAAATGACCTTTTGTATGGTCAGGACAGAAATTGACCTAATGCCTTGTGTACGATTTTTCTACTGCTATTGTAACAAATGACTACAGATAGTGTTTTTTAATATTTTAAAAAAAGACTTTATTTATTTGATTGAGAAATGGAGTTACAGACACAGAGAGGGAAATATGGAAAGGTCTTCCGTGGCTGCAACAGCTGGACCTAGGCTGATCCTATGCTGGGAGCCAGGGGTTTCTTCCTGGTCTCCCATATGAGTTCAGGGAACCAAGCACTTGGGCCATCTTCTACTGCTTTTCCAGGCCATAGCAGAGAGCTGGGTGGGAAGAGGAGCAACCAGTCATGAACCAGTACCCATATGGGATAGTAGGCAGAGGCTTAGCCTACTATGCCACAGTGTCAGCCCCTTATCTGTCTTTTTAAATTATTAAAATTAATGTATTTCTTAACATTGCCACCTAGTAATTGTATATATTTATGGGCAGTGATATGTAAAACAGCAAAAATTTATTATTCGTACAGTTTGGAATGTTAGATCCCTAAATAGGTCTCACTGGACTAGAATCAAGGTATTGGGCTGAGCTGTGTCCTTCTGGAGGCTCTGAAAAAGAAGCAATTTTCTTGCCTTTTACAGATTCTAGAGACTGCCAACATTCCTTTCTTCAATGGTCCTCTTCCTCCATTTTCAACTTTAACAATATTGGGTCAAGCCCATCTCATGCTGTCATTTCAATGGTTCTCCATTTGATTGCCCTTCTTCATGTATAAGTTACACTGGCCCCATCTGGATAATCCACAATAATCTATCCAGTTGAGTAACAACCTTAATTCCATCTACAAAAATCATTCTTTTTTGCCATGTAACCTAACACAGTCATAAATTCCAGGAATTAGAAGGCAAATATCTGGGAAGGAGGCTCATTGTGCTACCCATCACACCTTGCCTACCCAATGCAACATGAGGATATGCTGGTGAACTCCAATCAGGGAGAGAAAAATAAGAAAGTATTTTCATTCTCATGAAGGCTGCTCATGCTGGGCAGAGGCTCCTACAGTTCCGTGGGGCTGGCCCTGAGGCATCTCTGAAGAACTAAGCAGCAAAAATTGGTTGATGGAATTCTGAGACCAGCAACCTATGTGCTTGCTCAGGGAGTACAGGTGGATGGCTACATAATGTTCAGTAAGTCTCACAGTTATATCGCTTCAGAGCCAGAGATCTTGTCGGAGGCCACCCGACAAACCACACGGCGACACGCAGCACTCAGTCAATTCATCACCACGTTTATTGCCTCATCGCGTTCCAGGCCAAAGTAGGGGGCCCGGCGAGAGGGACTGAAGGCAGTCTCCCTGAAGAAACTCTTCAGCCTCCAGCCCCGAGCACACAGAAAGACAAGGTTATATACCCCAGACCCCATACAGATAACATTCATTGTGTGCAATCATGCATAGCACAGGAACAGAGCAAGTTTACAAAGTAGCAATGGTCAGGGTACAAGCTCTGCAGATAGAGCAAAGAACATCATAGACCTTCATCAGAAGTCACATCCTGCCTGCAGGAATGTGGGATGAAAAATCTTGTGCCTTCGGCCATCAGGACAATAAGTGCAGGAAACAGGATTAGATAAGGGACAGCCTCAGCCTGCTGCATCTCATGTCGGGCCAGGGCCACTGGCCCCGACATCTCCCCCTTCTTGTTTGTACAAGAATGGCCTGGTGTTTATGGTAACCGGTGTCTACACTGTCCAGAGGGCCACGGGAGAGGGCCCATCCCCCACAAGTCCCTCGTGTTAAATGCTGAACGGAGTGGACTCGTGCCTGTCTTAGGTGCCCTGCAGCGCTTACTCTGCTTACCCGTCATCAAGGATACAGGAGGCATGTCCTGCCCTCTGTCTTAGGTTGCTAGAGAAGCCTGCAAGTGCTTACCCGTCATTGACTACCGGTCCACCCTAAGAGCAGTGTAGGAGCAAGAGGTCAATGAGGCAGTTAGGAAGAGAGAGACCGAGGCTTCCACGGCATATCACATACTGCAGCCCCCTGTTTTAGAGTGTCCTAGAGGGTATGTACTGTCCTTTTGATAGCCTCTCTGTCTGCGCACATTGGAACGGTGGGAACGTTTGGTTGTTTTACTTCACATTAGTCTACAGGCAGAGCTAGGCAGGCAGGCAGAAGACAGCGGTTGTGGAGGCCGGCTCCCCACAGCTCCTTTTTTTACTTTAGGACCAGCGCCTGTCTTAGGCGCCCCTGAGCAGAGTGGCAGCTTACCCGTCTTTGCCAGAGGGTCGACTTGCATGAGCAGTCTCAGCCCTCCGCTGTCTTAGGTTGCATGCCATCCCTCAAGGCACTTACCCGTCTCTGGCTACTGGTCCAAGAAACCAAGAAACACCTGCTGTATTGCAAGGGAGGGGGGTTTTGTAGCGATGACTTCGAATGGGGACCAAATATCTGTGTCCAGTTGTGTTAAGAACCCAAATCTCTTGCCGTAGTTCATGCAGCAAACGAGTGAAATTACTATTCCAGGTATGGTTTAAGGTGGCACCTAAAGAGCGAGACAAATTAGCAAGACGAGTATAGTTATGCCAGGGAAACGGAGTAGCGCAAAGCACGACAGATTGAACCAAGCAGGGGGTTCCCCACATCCCCGTCTAAGATTCAGTTCTTCCTGGAGAACGTTGACCCGTTGGTTTAGTAATAAGATTCCTGAATGGATATGCTGATCCACTGCCACTCGGAGCGTTCTTGTTTGATCATTCTTCTGGAGCATGGGAATAGGTGACCTTTTTTCCTTTTAGGAATTTCACAAGCCAGAATAGTGAACTGATCAGCTCTTGTCCTGACTCTAGATGTACAATGTAATACTTTATCCTTTTTAGTATTTGTTGTTGTTGTTGTTGTTGTTCTAGTACTAGTGGTTGAACTCTGTAATTAACACACAATTATTCTTAGGTGTTTAAATATTAACTCAAAGGTGATCCCTGTTAAATTTCAGAGTGGAAAAAGAGAGGGAGGAGATGTACAATTTGGGACATGCACAATCAGACTTGCCCCAAATGATGGAGTTAGAAATGTGCCAGGGGATTCCAATACAAACCCATCATGCTGGCATGTACCAATGCCATCTCACTAGTCCAAGTGATCAATTTCAGTTCACATTTGATGGCTCGGATAGGTTTAAGAATCAAAGGGATCACACAAACAAGACAAGTGTCTGCGAATACTAACTGATAGAATCAAAAAGGGAGAGAAAGGTCCAACATGGGAAATGGGATACACAGCAGACTCATAGAATGGCAGGCGTCCTAAACAACACTCTGGCCTCAGAATCAGCCCTTAAGGCATTCGGATCTGGCTGAAGAGCCCATGAGAGTAATGTAGGCATGGAAAGCCAAGATACCATGGAAAAGAAAAAAAAGAAGACCTAAATGAAAGATCTCTGTGAGTGAGATCCCAGTGGAAAGAACGGGGCCATCAAAGAAGGAGGTACCTTTCTCTGAAGGGAGGAGAGAACTTCCACTTTGACTAGGACCCTATCGGAATAAGATCAAAGTCAGTGAACTCTAAAGGCTTCCATAGCCCTGGCAACTCATGACTAGAGCCTAGGGAGATTACTGACGCCATGAACAAGAGTGTCACATTGTTAAGTCAGCAACAGAAGTCACTGTGTACTTACATCCCATGTGGGATCTGTCCCTAATGTGTTGTCTAATGTGCAGTGATGCTATAACTAGTACTGAAACAGTATTTTTACACTTTGTGTTTCTGCGTGGGTACAAACTGATGAGATCTATACTAATTATATACTGAATCGATCTTCTGTATATAAAGATAATTGGAAATGCAAAAAAAAAGAAAACCTGGTGTTAAATTGGAAATGGCATAGAAAATTAATTAATTTTTAAAAAAATATATTATGTAAGATCTCTGTCTTTAATGTGCTGTACACTCTTATTTAATGCTATAACTAGTACTCCAACAATATTTTTTTTCACTTTGTGTTACTATATGGGGGCAAACTGTTGAAATCGTTACCTAATATATACTAAACTGATCTTCTGTATATAAAGAGAATTGAAAATGAATCATGATGTGATTGGAAGGGGAGAGGGAGCGGGAAAGGGGAGGGTTGTGGGTGGGAGGGAAGTTTTGGGAGGGGGAAGCCATTGTAACCCATAAGCTGTACTTTGGAAATTTACATTCATTAAATAAAAGTTTAATTAAAAAAATTTAAAAAAAATAAATTTCATAACATCCACATCGTCTTTATTTGTGTATATGTGTCTCTTTTTTATTTTCAATTAACTTTATTTAATTATTTTTCCCAAAGAAACATTTTACAAACTTCATGCATTTCATAAGTACAACTTAAGGAATGCAGTGATTCTTCTCACCATACCTGCCCTCCCACCGACTCTCCCACCCTTCTTCCCCCTCCTTCTCCCATTCCCAGTCTCACAGAATAACATTTTATTTTTTTTTATTTTTTATTTCATAAATGTGAATTTACAAAGTGCAACTTTTGTATTGTTGTGGCTTCCCGCCCCCAACCTTCCTCCCTCCCGTGGCCCTCCCCTCTCCCTCTCCCATCCCGCCCTTTATGGAGTTTCATTTTCAATTACCTTCATATACTGAAGACCAACTTAGTATATACTAAGCAAGGATTTCAACAGGCTGCATTCACAGACATAGAGAAATGGCAGGCTAAATGAGGAGAGGACCATGAATTTGTCTGACCTATATGAAGTCTTAGGCAAAGAGATACTCTGCTCTTGGTTTTACTTTTAGTTTTAGCATTTTTAAATACATTGACATTTTAATTAGAACCTGAAATGTTAACTTATGCTCAGAACTAGCACATTATAGGAATGAAGATGAAAGAAGATTGCCACAAACAGAAATGACTCTTTTTTGTCCTTTAAAGGTAAACAAAACGAAGTAAGAAAGACAAACTACCATTTGAATTAACCAGTACATAAGAAACACTAGGAATGGCATAGGAAAATTATATAAATTATATAAATCAGCTATGGTTTGATCAGAGAAACAGAACCACTATGAGTAATGCAAAATAATTAATTTATTACAGGAATTCCACTTTATGCTATAGTGGGATCTGGTTAAACAGATCTATGTGAGGATATTGCTTCTGCATATACTGTTGGGCATGAAAGTCATCAGAGCTGGCAACTAAAAAGGAAAGACAGACACAAAGCGTGTATGTGGTGGGGATTAGGGACAACATAGATCCCATGAGGTTAAGCTGAATATATGAGAATAAAGTGGAGCCATCAGGAACACAACAAGAAACCACAAGAGCAAAAGAACTTACAAAGACAAACTGGAATCCAGGAAGACAAATTGGAACACGTATCTGTTTTGATCAATGCTAACTTCACTGATGTGAATGCCCCACATGATCTTCCCAACATGAGCACATCTCATTGTCTATAAAGTACCTTGAAAAAAAAGAAATATTGTATGGAATATTATGAAGGGTAAGAGAACACAGACAGTGGTTATGGGGATACTATTACAGAGAGGAATTATGAATCCATATCCAGAGCAAGAGTCTATTACAGTATAAGCATACACTGCCATTTCCATCAACATAAGTAGTCCACTGTAGTCAATCTACCACCAGGAAACTAGATGATACACCCTGGGGAGAGGGGCCATATGAGGAGGTAACTGTTTTTTCTGCTTCTAGCAGGTTTGTGATTCAGCAGTGGCTGTAACAAGATAAGCCTTGGTGGACAGACATTCATGCTGCTCAGCCCACTTGCTCATTCCCCACCCTGCTTGTTTAGCTACTTTATTCATAATTGTATTGGGCAATGGAAGGAGTGATGGAGGATATAAGCTATCCTTCTGAGTTCCAAAAAATCTGATAAAATGTCCCATTTTCTTATTAAGATAGCTCTCTGCTGTGGTCATTCTTTGATGGACAATCACATGGGTCACAAATATCATTATACTCTGCATATTCACAAAAGTCTATTCACATACTTCATCCTGAGATCTCTGTGTCATGAGTTTTCCAACCTAACATTTTTTTCAAGCCCCTGGAAATCCAGCCAACCATTAGCAAAGTTCCTGAATCAATGTATATCTGTGCCTCCAGCCATTCCTCCTTTTAGATGCAATGAAAAATTAGGTACACTGTTCAAAGCTTTCTCTACTGGGAAGATTTCCTGTCACAATTTTTGCCTTGAGTCATGTAGGGTTGTTCATCTGTCAACTTTTGGGTGGTACCTGTAACAGTACAAATATTTTCTTTTATTCTTCTTCAGATCAAATCTCAAATCATAGGGAACTTCCCATGAGATCAGATATGCAATCAGGGATAGAGAGAAAGTAATGCAGCAAAAATAAGGGTGATGGACATCTGGGTCATTTGCTCATGGAACACACTTTTGCCTCTAGGACATGACAGAGTCTGGGCTAATGTGTAACTTCTACCTGATGACTGAGTAGTACTGTGCAGGCCCAAATTTGTATCTCAATTAGTCAGCCAACACCCAATTTGTGAGATGCAGCTTCGGTCAAATGGCAACTTCAAGGCCTCCACTAGGGTTCAATAGCCAGTGAAAATCTGTTTATCAAAAGGAGAATACCTGAAGAGGATGTCATATCTCTTCTCTCAATTCAATATGTCTATGTTGTGATTCACCAATGGAAGCACAACAAAAGCTCTTTACACCACCTTTTTCTGCTCTTGAAACTTCCAGTGCCATCATGAATGCTGGTTCATGCAGCTTAAGTGGCTTGACAGCTTGCATAGGAGTATGTGTCTTTTTCCAAGCCCACTCAAAGCTGGCATGTGTTTTAGTCACTCAGTAGATAGCTTGGATACAACTGAGGACAAAAATGAAGATCCAAATAATTTAAAAAATCCAATAAATCCCATTCTGCCTGGTGCCTTGGTGATAAAGGAATATGTTGGTTTGCTACATCAATGAAGCCACATCTGGAAAAGTTGCTACAAGGCCACTTCAGAAAGCTTGTGGAAAAAATTAAATTAAAAGACAATCTTATTTTGGTGAAATAATTTTTTGAATTCCATTTTAAAAAGTTCACAGATAGGCCAGCGCCGCGGCTCAATAGGATAATACTCCTCCTGCGGTGCCGGCACACCAGGTTCTACTCCCGGTCAGGGCACCGGATTCTGTCCCAGTTGGCCCTCTTCCAGGCCAGCTCTCTGCTGTGGCCAGGGAGTGCAGTGGAGGATGGCCCAAGTGTTTGGGCCCTGCACCCCATGGGAGACCAGGAGAAGCACCTGGCTCCTGCCTTCGGATCAGCGCGGTGTTCCAGCCGCAGCGCGGCGGCCATTGGAGGGTGAACCAACAGCAAAAGGAAGACCTTTCTCTCTGTCTCTCTCTCTCACTGCCCACTCTGCCTGTCAAAAAAAGAAGTTCACAGATAAGGCGCCGGCGCCATGGCTCACTTGGATAATCCTCCACCTGCAGCGCCGACATCCCATATGGGCGCCAGGTTCTAGTCCCGGTTGCTCCTCTTCCAGTCCAGCTCTCTGCTGTGGCCCAGGAGGGCAGTGGAGGATGGCCCAAGTGCTTGGGCCCCTGCACCCGCATGGGAGACCAGGAGGAAGAACCTGGCTCCTGGGTTTGGATTGGCGCGGCACCGTCTGTAGTGGCCATTTGGGGAGTGAACCAACGGAAGGAAGACCTTCCTCTCTGTCTCTCTCTCTCACTGTCTGTAACTCTACCTATCAAATAAATAAATAAATAAATAATAAAAAGTTCACAGATAATACATATTATGAAAAAAATCATTCATGAATTTAAATATTTTTCTGTACCCAAATAAATTTATTTTCCAGGAACTTTTTGAAGAAGCCTCATACATTTGGAGTTATACCTTGATTAAGTTGATGATAATTCACTTACTTTCATTCTTCATGCTTACTGTGTCTTCTGCACAAGCTAAACAGTAGATATGGATAGGATATGGTAAGTTAAGGCAGTTTTAGTGGCTTCCACTTCATTTTTCTTACTCTAATATTCCCCACCCCAGACAAGGAAACCAAGAAGGGAATTCTGTCTATGCAACTATGCATTTGGAGCTTGAAAAATCACCATAATGTGCGTTTGAGGACTCACTCTCCCAATGTGAGGTAGATGTTAGACTTCTATCATTTATCTGACCTACATATACCTTACTGGTTGATCACAGTGGCATTTTGGGTATCCTGTATTAGGGTCAATTCATAGCCAGTGCCAAGGAATCCCTGTAGACCACACATCTCTTTCCTTCACCTGGGAGCAACCAATCAACCCACTAGACTCCTTTGTTTTTTCACCAAAATGTTCTGTGACAGCAAATACTTGTCAAAATATTGTCTTTTATTACATATGTGTACAGATAATGACTTAAGTAACTGTTTTGCCACCATGCACTCTTGGACAAGAGTGTGTATTACCATTGAGAAAATGATAATCAGTGCAGAGAATAAATCAGTTCTGATAATCAGTTACATATAACGTAAGGAGAATAAAAAGAATCTCTCCTTAAGGCTTTGTGATTCCTTTGGAACATTTTCTGGTACCTAATTCAATATCAATTAACATGTAACCAGAACAACATGGAAGATATGGCATAAGAAATTTATCCCTTGGCAGCTCATGACAAGAGGCTTGAGTGATCACTGATATCATAAATAAGAGTGTTAATTGTTAAATTAACAACAGAAGTCACTGTGCACTTACTCCCCATGTAGGACCTCTGTCCTTAATGAGTTGTACTACGAGAATTAACTGCAAAACTTGTTCTCAAACAGTACTTTTTGTGTTGTGTGGGTCTGTGGGTGTGAACTGTTGAAATATTTACTTAATATAGATTTTGTCTTCTATATGTAAAGTTAATTAAAAGTGAATATTAATGAAGAATGGGATGGGAGAGGGATTAGGAGGTGAGACAAGAGTGGGGGTGGGAGGGTGGTTACGGGAGCAAGAACCACTATATTCCTAAAGTTCTATCTATGAAATTTGCATTCATTAAATAAAAGCTTTAAAAAGGAAATTTATCATAAAAATTAATGTTATATAATTGAGAATTGGGGAAGTTCAGAATATGCTATTTCAGGATATACCACTATGGCATATAGATTATTAAGATGAAAGTAAATGAAAATCAACAAATGTGGAAGAAGCTTTTTTGGGACTTCTCTTATCCGAGAAAAGCAGAAATTTCTGAGAATTGAGGAACACTATAAATAACCTGTCCTAGAGAAGATCTATGGCCATGAAAAACATGGAAAGTCATTGTTGAGACTGACCAGCACAAACAAACTTTATTCCATTAGCTTCTCCAATGTATTTACCGTCCCATAGTTAACTGAACTGGGAAGCCTAAAATCCCTTCCTTTGTGTACTCTATGAACATATTGTTCACTTCTAAGATGCTAGATAAACCCAACTTCTAACAATTCCATTTAAGCTTTTCATCTCTGAGGATTCTCCTATGTGATTTGCTCTGCACACACTAATAAACTGTTTTCCTATTCTTAATCTATATTTTGTCAGTCTAATTTGCTGGATCCCAAGCCAGAGAATGGGAGACTGATGACAGAAAAGTTTTTCCATCCTTCACAAGCTCAGTATTAGCAGTCTAAAAAGTATATTCCTTATAAATCTAATGATGGTGTGAAGTCAGCAGAGCCAGCAGTCAGAGATGGAAATAGGATGCGGAGTGAGGGATAGCATGGCTAAACTGGAGCCTATGAGGACAAACTAAAACCTGTTTTTCCCTCCTTCATCTTCTATGTTGGTTATGAGAGATACCTGCAGGATTAACTGTTTCCTTGGATAAAGGTGCAGGTACACCTGGCTCGGGATTTAGTGAAGATGAAGACAAAATCCTGCAGGAGCTGGAGGAGCTGTATTCCTTGATACTGCCCTCACACCAAACCCAGATCAATGACAACGTGAGTGAGCTGCCAAAGTACCTGGTTCCATAACAGATTTCAAAACACAAAAATGATTGGTTACTGATTCACATATGTGTTCTCTATCTCATGCGAATTTCTCTGTGGAAAAGCCTAACTCCAAACTCTCCAGGAAGAAGAATTTTTGGATAAGTAATTTAAGACACAGCTAAAGTAAGTACCAGGCAACCACAATAAACATCTATCCAACAAACAAATAATGTTCCTCCTACAATAAGGCTCTGTTCTAAGAGTGAAGGTTATAGATATATGTGAACCTGATCTTGAGAAAGTTCTTAGTCTAAAGACAGGGGAAGGCAATTATGTCATCTAGCAATTATAATGTAGCAAACTGTGCACTGAGAAAATTATCATCTATAATTTATAGGAGAGGCCCAATAAATATTTGCTAAACTAGCATAAACCATAGCAGTATAGAAAATATTAAATATTGTGAGAATTCTGTCTAGGAGGACCTAAGCAATGGAGTATTGAATGAAGTAGTTCCTGAACCAGCACTTCAACATTAAATCAAAGTTAACCAAATGACAAAAAAAGAGAAAAATTAGAATAAAGGCATGGGAACAAAATAACTTAACATGTTTGGAAAACAAATATACCATTGGTAGGGTAGGAGAGTTGGCAAAGTAGTTAGATCAAATAATGAAGGACATAAGTTTCATATTAGGGAGTTTGGACTTATAGGCAATGAAACGCCATTTCAGGGTTTCAAACAGGGGAGTAACATGAATAAAACCATACTACACTTTAGGAAAATGTATTAGAGTATAAGACCAGGAAAGGAGGCAATTTTATGAGTCATTGAAGAAATAATGACAATTTGTAATAATGCAGTGGGACTATAAAAGGGATTAAATATTCAAGCGATACTGAAGGGACAAAATTGGCATCAAAGCAAGAAGAAAATCAGATTTGAAGTTGGGGTGATAGATAATTAATTGATCATCATTTGAAGTTGGAGATTCCTGTGGATTTGTTGTTGATGCACATTATACACAGTTGCATATATGAGTCTAGAACTCAGGAGAGAGTCTCAGATGGAAATAGAGGTTTTAGGATGAAACCTCTTGGTGAAAGTTGAACCCATAGGAGTAAATTATATATCACTCTGTACAAATCCCTGTGTGAAAATAAGAGGATAGAATCCTGTAGGTCAATGCTAAAGACTTAGGTAGAAGAAGACTAAGAAATTAAGAAGACTTAGGGGTAGTGGCCAGAAAGACAGAGAGAAAATCAGAAAAGCAAATCAAAATCTCAATGAAGTTTTAACACACCACAGTTAGAATGCCTCTCATACAGATACCAACAAAGAATAAATGCTAGCAAGAATGTAGGGGAAAAGGTCCTCTAATCCACTGATGGTGAGATTGTATACAAGTACAGCCATTGTGGAGGACAGTATTGAGATTCCTCAGAATGCTGAAAATAGATCTACCCTATTTCTCAGCCATCCCACTCCTGGGAATTTACCAAAATGGAATGAAATCAGCATAGGAAAGAGTTATCTGTACCTGCATGTTCATTGAAGCTCAATTCACAATAGCTAATATATGCAATCAAAGTAGATGTCCATCAATTGATGAATCGATAAAGAAAATGTGATATATATATATATATATATATATATATATATATACACACACACACACACACATTATGGTGTACTATGCAGCTATAAAGAAGAATGAAATCCTGGGGGCTGGCACCATGGCCACTTGGTTAATCTTCTGCCTGCAGTGCCAGCATCCCATATGGGCATTGGGTTCTAGTCCCGGCTGCTCCTCTTCCAATCCAGCTCTCTGCTGTGGCCCAGGAAGGCACCCGTATGGGAGACCAGGAGGAAGCACCTGGCTCCTGGCTTTGGATCGGCACAGAGCTGGCCGTAGCAGCCATTTGGGGAGTGAACCAACAGAAGAAAGACCTTTCTCTCTGTCTTTCTCTCACTGTCTAACTCTTCCTGTCAAATAAAAAAAAAGAATGAAATTTTATCTTTTGCAATGAATTGGATAGAACTGGAAGCCATTATACTTAGTTAATTAAACTAGTCCCAGAAAGACAAATGCCATATGTTTTCTCTGATCTGTGGTAACTAATAGAGTGCTAAAAATATATTGTATTGGAGTGAAATGGACTTTCTGAGATTTAGTGATTGTTTACAGCCCTTGTCTCTACTGTTGAGGATCAGTGATTTTTTTTTCTGTGTACTGTTTGTTGAACTCTTTACTTAGTGCAGGGTTAGTCTTATGAGTATGTAGTAAACTGAAAGTAAATCATTGTAAAAATTAAGAAAAGGAATAGGAGAGAAAGGGTGGGGTTGTGTGCAGTAGGGAGGTAGGGTGGGGAGTATCACTATGTTCCTGATTGTGTATATATGAAATACATGAAATTTGAATACCTTGAATACAATTTTAAAAAGGAAAAAAAAAAGAAATAAAAAAGGAAAGGGGCAATGGTGCTGAACTGAGAAGGCCTTCAAAGAAAAGTATAAGGGTTGGGTGTGCAGAAGCTTTCTATAGACAGAGCCAAAATTACTTTCAAAGAAGCACTAGGAAATCAAAACCTGGGCAGTACCCAAGCAGAAGGAAATTATCATTGAGAAAACGTTTTGCTTCACTAAGAGTTTCTTCGCAGGCTTCCTTTAAACTAATAATGTCTTTAGTGCATTCAAATTTTGATATATTTTATTTTTACTTAATGATTTAAAAAACATTTATTGGGTGAAGCAAAATGCATTTATGTTTATAAATAGAGAATTTTATTGAGGTAGTGAGCACAGATCTGAACAATAGTTAGTAAGCCACTTACCACCTCCTATCCTAAACATTCATACTCCCAAGAAGCAATGGTCTTATTAAATTATTCCTAAGCCTATATAAAGAGGACAATGTATTTCCTAAGTGTTTAGTTTATGATGACTCATTGCTTCTAGGATATTTTCATGCAGACATTTTTAGATAGTGCACCTTATTTTTGCCTTCAACTGGATTATTTTTAAACTATTATAACATGTTTGTGGCTGGGGATAATATTTCATGAAGATTCTTTAAAGTTGAGTTGTTGAGGGTTATGCTGTGCAGCATATTTGAGAAAAAGGACATTGTTTTATAAAGTATAGGGTCTCTCTGTTTCACCAAATGGAGTATTTAGATACAATGCGCTTAACATGTAGCTCTATCAATTTGTTTCTTCTGAAGTTTGTGAATGGATACCACAATCATCGCTCCAGTTCTATTTTGGGCAATGATTATATGGTTTACAGAGCACAGACAAGAACATATCATTGTCTAACTCTACATAGTATCATTCAAAATATAGTCTATGAGGATGGTACCACTGGAAGTATTTGGTACACAGTCCAGCATCCTAGCTACCAGGAAGATTATCAATAGATAACTTCAGTGAAAATTTTTGTGGATTAAATAAGAAATATTATGGAATATTTACAGACTGTCTTAGCATGTATCCAAGAACTCATTTATGTGTAACATCCATTTTAATAGTCCCTAAAATCTTTTAGACTGGATTAACAGCAACAAAAAAAATTCTAGGCAAAAAGATTTTTTCAGGAAATAAATTTATTCAGGGGAGTAGCAGTCTTTGTGTCCCACTAAGGTATCTGTCCTAATGAGATTTAGAACTATTTTTTAATATTTAGGGACACTCTTTTTTTTTCCTAGTTACTAGATTTTTAAAATTTTTTTAACTTTTATTTAATGAATATAAATTTCCAGTGTACACCTTATGGATTACAATGGCTTCCCCCTCCCATAACTTCCCTCCCACCCGCAACCCTCCCCTCTCCTGATCCCTCTCCCCTTCCATTCACATCAAGATTCATTTTCAATTCTCTTCATATTCAGAAGATCAATTTAGTATGCATTAAGTAAAGATTTCAACAATTTGCACCCACATAGAAACACAAAGTAAAACATACTGTTTGAGTACTAGCTATAGCATTAAATCAAAATGGACAGCACATTAAGGACAGAGATCCCACATGAGGAGCAAGTGCACAGTGACTCCTGTTGTTGAGCCAACAAATTGACACTCTAGTTTATGGTGCCAGTAACCACCCTAGGCTCTCGTCATGAGTTGCCAAGGCTATGGAAGCCTTTTGAGTTCGCCAACTCTGGTCATATTTAGACAAGGTCATAAAAGACAGAGTGAGGATAGTAACCAATGATCCTAAGAGTGGCATTAACCAGGTCTGAACAATTATACAGCATGAAGTGGGGAAGAGGACCATCAGTACACACAGGTTGGGAGTAGAGCCATTGGTGGTAGAGTAGAGGTTATGATTACAAAGGAATGAGGCCCAAGTGCCCTAGACAGGGTCTAGAACAAAGGACAGAGTCATTATTAGAGGAGCTAAGAAAGGTGCTGTCTAAGCTACAATTAAGTTTTCTGATTGAGAGGCAAATAGAACCTGAAAGAAGGGGCTTGATAATAATCTGGTGGGCTTTAGGCCTTGTAAATTCAGAGGCCCAGACCCATCTATATCTTCACATGGGGTATATCCTAAGGGAGGTGTGAACCTCCTAGGGGAAGGCACTTCGTTGACTTTCATTACTTAGCTGGTAAATGTTTTCTTAAGTTGTTATCTAATGGTTGAAACTGTTTGTTAAGTATTCATGTGATATTGCTATTGTCAGCAAGCAATCTAAGACTTGCTCCCTCATTTCTCTATTCTAAGCCCAACTTGTTCTTTCATTTCTCTATTCTCTTCAAGGTAGGAAACTAATTCAATTATGAAGGAATCTGTAGGATGCACAATTTAATCTTTAGACCTTATAAAAGAGATGGCTAACATTTTTCTGTAATAGCATAGCCAAAATAAGAACTTAAATAATAATCTCATAGCTAGATTCACTTCACCATCAGTGAAGTAAACAGGAAGTAGATAAAACCTCCCTTTCAGACCAAAGGGAAAGAAAGTTTTAAAGTGAGAATATAATTTTCCTCATGGGCATTGTCTACCTTAGAAAAACTACTACAGAACATGCCTGTGACTGTAGACTTGTAGTTCAGGCCACCGAAGATTAGAGATGGGACTTGGGCACTCCCTTGTCTTGCATCCTCTGGTCTGCTTTAACAGAAACCAGGAGGAAAAGAAAGCTCGGCATCAGAAGCAATGGGTGGCAGGCCTATTAATGGCTGATCTATACAGTGATCTGCCCTCAAGGAGACCCAACAGGCCAGTCCACTGCAGTGGCTTTCAATGTGGTAAGCCTGGGTTTCAGCAGAGGTCAACTTGTGAAGAGCCCTGGCAGCTCTGCCAAGAGTGGGATCACTGGAAATGGACTTGACCTGGAGTCGAAGGATGCCCAGGTCAGAGCCACAGATCTTATTGGCTCTAAGCTGAAAAGCCCTTCAGTCAGCCCAACTTCCAAAGTGACCACTGCAGCTGAGGGGATGGTCAAGTAGGGTCAGCGACATTGCAGGCAGAACTGTAAATTTCTTGTTAGAGATGCCATCTGCCTTTACCTGACCAGCTCTCCTCCCAGGCCAGCTAAGTAATGAAAGTCAACAGAGTGCCTTACCCTAGGAGCTTCACACCTCCCTTATAATATTTAGGGACACTCTTATAATTACTAAGGAATTAGAATGTCAGAAATCCAATCCATCTGCACATGAACACATAATTATAGACCAAAATGTAACATGATTCTGTGAGTTGTAAGTACAAATACCAGGCAACAAAGAAAAAAATATATCGTTAGTATCACTTGTAAAAAATAAGCCAAGAGAGGTCGGTGCCACGGCTCACTAGGCTAATCCTCCGCCTTGTGGCGCCAGCACACCGGGTTCTAGTCCCAGTCGGGGCACCGGATTCTGTTCCGGTTGCCCCTCTTCCAGTCCAGCACTCTGCTGTGGTCTGGGAGTGCAGTGGAGGATGGCCCCAGTCCTTGGGCCCTGCACCCGCATGGGAGACCAGGAGAAGCACCTGGCTCCTGGCTTCAGATGGGCACGATGTGCTGGCCACATCATGGTGGCCATTGGAGGGTGAACCAATGGTAAAAGGAAGACCTTTCTCTGTCTCTCTCTTTCTCTCACTGTCCACTCTGCCTGTCCAAAGAAAAAAATAAATCAAGAGAAGATACTCTGGCAAGTAGCTCTCAGTTTTCCAGGATTTGTGGTAGAAATAGCAATTTAGATACCAAAAAATGGAAAAATCTTCCATGCTCATGGGTTGTAAGAATCAATATCATCAAAATGTCCATTCTCCTAAAAGCAATTTATAAATTCAACGCGATACCAATCAAAACACCAAAGACATTCATCTCAGATCTGGAAAAAATTATGCTGAAATTCATATGGAGACACAGGAGACATGGAACCCTACCATTCAACCCTGCCATCCCACTCCTTGGAATTTACCCAAAGGAAATTAAATTGGCAAACAAAAAAGCAGTCTGCACATTAATGTTTATTGCAGCTCAATTCCCACTAGCCAAGACCAGGAATCAACCTAAATGCCCCTCAACAGTAGACTGGATAAAGAAATTATGGGATATGTACTCTATAGAATACTATACAGCAGTAAAAAACAATGAAATCCGGTCATTTGCAACAAAATGGAGGAATCTGGAACACATCATGCTGAGTGAAATAAGCCAGTCCCAAAGGGTCAAATATCATATGTTCTCCCTGATCAGTGACAACTAACCGAGCACCAAAGGGGAAACCTGTTGAAGTGAAATGGACACTATGAGAAACAATGACGTGATCAGCCTTTGTCCTGACTGTTGAGGAACAACTTACTACTTTATTCCTTTTAGTATTTTTTTGTTCTACTTAATATCATTGGTTGAACTCTTTAATTAAGACACAATTATTCTTAGGTGTTTAAATTTAACTGCAAAGTGATCCCTGTTAACTATAAGAGTGGGAATAAGAGAGGGAGGAGATGTACAGTCGGCACATGCTCAATTGGACTTGCCCCAAACGGTAGAGTTAGAAACATACCAGGGGATTCCAATTCAATCCCATCTAGGTGGCATGTACCAATGCCATCTCACTAGTCAAAGTGATCAATTTCAGTTCACAATTGATCATACTGGTAGGATTAAGACTAAAAGGGATGATCACATAAACAAGACTAATGTCTGCTAATACTAACTAATAGAATTAAAAAGGAGAAAACGATCCAACATGGGAAGGGGGAGACACAGCAGACTCATAGAATGACGGATGTCCTAAATAGCACTCTGGCCTCAGAATCAGCCCTTAGGCATTCAGATCTGGCTAAAAATCACATGAGAGTATTTCAGGCATGGAAAGCCAAGACACTCTGGAAAAAAAAACACATAAATGAAAGATCTATGCAAGTGAAATCCCAGAGGAAAGAATGGGCCATCAAAGAAGGAGGTACCTTTCTCTGAAGGGAGGAGAGAACTTCCACTTTGACTATGACCTTGTCTAAATAAGATCGAAGTCAGCGAACTCAAAAGGCCTCCATAGATTTGGCAACACATGACAAGAGCCTTGAGTGATTACTGACATCATAAATAAGAATTTCAATTGTTAAATCAACAACAGGAGTCACTGTGCACTTACTCCCCATTTAGGATCTCTGTCCTTAATGTATTGTACTATGTGAATTAATGGTATAACTAGTACTCAAACAGTACTTTTTTTAAACTTTTATTTAGTAAATATATATTTCCAAAGTACAGTTTATGGATTACAATGGTTTTTCCCCCGTAACTTCCTTGCCACTCACAACCCTCCCATCTCCCTCTGCCTCTCCCATTCCATTCACATCAAGATTCATTTTCAATTCTCTTTATATACAGAAGATCGATTTAGGATATATTAAGATTTCATCAGTTTGCACCCATACAGAAACACAAAGTGTAAAAATGCTGTTTAATACTAGTTATAGCATCTCTTCACATTAGACAACACATTAAGGACAGAGATCCTACATGAGAAGCAAGTACACAGTGACTCCTGTTGTTGACTTAACAATTTGACACTCTTGTTTATGGCGTCAGTAATCTCCCTAGGCTCTAGTCATGAGTTGCCAAGACTATGGAAGCATTTTGAGTTTGCTGACTTCGATCTTATTTAGACAAGGTCACAGTCAAAGTGGAAGTTCTCTCCTCCCTTCAGAGAAACGTACCCTCTTCTTTGATGGCCCGTTCTTCCCATTGGGATCTCACTCACAGAGACCTTTCATTTAGGTGTTTTTTTTGCCATAGTGTCTTGGCTTTCCACGCCTGAAATACTCTCATGTGATTTTTAGCAGATCGGAGTGCCTTAAGGGCTGATTCTGAGGCCAGAGTGCTCTTTATGACGTCTTCCATTCTATGAGTATCCTGCTTCCCATGTTGGATCGTTCTCTCCATTTTTATTCTATCAGTTAGTATTAGCAGACACTAGTCTTGTTTACATTGTCCCTTTGCCTCTTAGACCTATTAGTATGATCAATTGTGAACTGAACTGATCACTTTGACTAGTGAGATGGCATTGGCACATGCCACCTTGATAGGATTGACTTGGAATCCCCTGGCACATTTCTAACTCTACCGTTTGGGGCAAGTCCGATTGAGCATGTCCCAAATTGTACATCTCTTCCCTCTCTTATTCCCACTCTAATATTTAACAGGGATCACTTTTCAGTTAAATTTAAACACCTAAGAATAACTGTGTACTCAAGCAGTTCTTTACACTTTGTGTTTCTGTGTGGGTGACAACTGTGGAAATCTTTACTTAATATATATTAAATTTATCTTCTGTATATGAAGAGAATTGAAAATGAATTTTGATGTTAATGGGATAGGAGAAGGAGCTGTAGATGGGAGTGTTGTGGTTGGAGGGAAGTTATGGGGGATGGGAAGCTGCTGTAATCCAAAAGCTATACTTTGGAAATTTATATTTATTAAATAAATGTTTAAAACTGAAATAGCCATTTAGTAGGAAAAAATCATTCTTGTAAAATTCTAAGTACTCAAATAAGCTACTGTTATACTCTGTTAATCAAATTTACTAAAGTAGCCACAAGTAAATACACACTTTCATTGGTAAATGTAAAATAACCTAGATATTGCAAGCAAGGGGTTATTGCTGATACCTATGGAAGAAGGAAGAGATAAATCTCCCTTCTTTGGATCTGTGTTTTCTTTCCACTGGAGAAAACAATTCCTTCTATGAGGCAGCTCAGGGCTTTTTATTCCTGGTAGCTTTCACTGATGCTTCCATCCTCCATGCAGTAAGGAGCCTTTCCTCTGCACCCTCACTATACCCTATGATTGTCTCCACCATCATACACTCTGCATGTGATGGAGTTACATTATCTTCTTTATCACAACTGGGAACTCCTTTGGCTACTTAGCACTTCCATCTTACTCCCCTACCATTAAAATCAGCACAGTTTCTTACATGAATGTAAATGCAAAGTACTTATCAAAATTATATAAGAGATTTATAGGTTTCCCAAATTTTGAGTTTATGCACCACAGATAGAAATGGAGCCATAAGTTAATGGATTCTTCTGCTTAAATAAGGGCTATTTCTGTAGTAAAACTGCCCAGAACAATAGTATCTAAATACCTGAGTTGATTTAGAAGAGAGTGGGCCATGTCCAGAGATTGAACTTTTTTAGATACACAGAAATTGAGAACTGTAGCATTTATTGACCAAATAGATTAACTCTAACAATCAAACAATAAATGGTTGTGTCAGCACACTTAGACACAAAGTCATAAGGATAACAAGTAAACTTTATTGTTATTGTCGAACAAGATTAAACAAATATAATGACAAAACAAAAATCTACCCCACAATTTATATAAAAACATAGTAGAAAGCTCCAGAAGGCCTGTGAAGGCATTTAAAAAGTAAAGTTTAAGAAAAAATATTATATAAGAACCACACCTAAGGGACTCTGAAAACAAATGTACAACTTCATTTTTTATTTTTTATTTTTTTAAACTTTTATTTAATGAATATAAATTTCCAGTGTACACCTTATGGATTACAATGGCTTCCCCCTCCCATAACTTCCCTCCCACCCACAACCCTCCCCTCTCCCGCTCCCTCTCCCCTTCCATTTGCATCAAGATTCATTTTCAATTCTCTTCATATTCAGAAGATCAATTTAGTATAAAGATTTCAACAATTTGCACCCACATAGAAACACAAAGTGAAACATACTGTTTGAGTACTAGTTATAGCATTAAATCAAAATGTACAGTACATCAAGGACAGAGATCCCACATGAGGAGCAAGTGCACAGTGGCTCCTGTTGTTGAGCCAACAAATTGACACTCTAGTTTATGGTGCCAGTAACCAGCCTAGGCTGTCGTCATGAGTTGCCAAGGCTATGGAAGCCTTCCAAGTTTGCTGACACTGATCATATTTAGACAAGGTCATAAAAGACAGAGCGAAGATAGTAACCAATGATCCTAAGAGTGGCATTTACCAGGTTTGAACAATTATACAGCATTAAGTGGGGAAGAGGACCATCAGTACACACAGGTTGGGAGTAGAGCCATTGGTGGTAGAGTAGAGGTTATGATTACAAAGGAATGAGACTCAAGTACACTATACAGGGTCTAGAACAAAGGACAGACATTATTAGAGGAGCTAAAAAAGGTGCTGTCTAAGCTACAATTAAGTTTTCTGATTGAGAGGCAAATAGAACCTGATAGAAGGGGCTTGATAATAATCTGGTGGGCTTTAGGCCTTGTGAGTTAAGAGACCCTAACGTATCTATATCTTCACATGGAGTATATCCTAAGGGAGGCGTGAACCTCCTAGGGGAAGGCACTCTGTTGACTTGCATTACTTGGCTGGCCTGGGAGGAGAGCTGGCCAGGTATAGGCAGGTGGCATCTCTAACAAGAAATTTACAGTTCTGCCTGCAATGTCGCTGACCCTACTTGACCATCCCCTCAGCTGCAGTGGTCACTTTGGAAGTTGGGCTGACTGAAGGGCTTTTCAGCTTAGAGCCAATAAGATCTGTGGCTCTGACCTGGGCATCCTTCGACTCCAGGTCAAGTCCATTTCCAGTGATCCAACTCTTGGCAGAGCTGCCGGGGCTCTTCACAAGCTGACTTCTGCTGAAGCCCAGGCTTACCACATTGAAAGCCACTGCAGTGGACTGGCCTGTTGGGTCTCCTTGAGGGCAGATCACTGTACAGATCAGCCATTAATAGGCCTGCTACCCATTGCTTCTGATGCCTAGGTTTCTTTTCCTCCTGGTTTGTGTTAAAGCAGACCAGAGGATGCAAGTCAAGGGAGTGCCCGTGTCCCATCTCTAATCTTCGGTGGCCTGAACTACAAGTCTATAGTCACAGGCATGTTCTGTAGTAGTTTTTCTAAGGTAGACATGCCCATGAGGAAAATTATATTCTCACTTTAAAACTTTCTTTCCCTTTGGTCTGAAAGGGAGGTTTTTCCTACTTACTGTACACTTCGCTGATGGCAAAGTGAATCTAGCTAGGAGATTATTATTTAAGTTCTTATTTTGGCTATGCTATTACAGAAAAATGTTAGCCATCTCTTTTATAAGGTCTAAAGAGTAAATTGTGCGTCCTACAGATTCCTTCATAATTGAATTAGTTTCCTACCTTGAAGAGAATAGAGAAATGAAAGAACAAGTTGTGCTTAGAATAGAGAAATGAGGGAGCAAGTCCTAGATTGCTTGCTGACAATAGCAATATCACATGAATACTTAGAAAACAGTTTCAACCATTGGATAACAACTTAAGAAAACATTTACCAGAAGGTCCAATGCCTTCTATAAATTTTAAGAACCATGTATTTGAAAACACCTCTTAAATATCTAACATGGTGTAGTTTGTTTAGCCAGTAAACTTAAGCACAACCATATAAAATGTTTTTGGTTTCTTTCTACCAACAAGTTTAAAATATATGATACACAGATTCAGGTCCCACAAATTAAAATGTATCTTTGATTGATTTTAGCAGCTTAAATTTATGGACAATCTTATCTATAAGCCATTTAAAATAAAACTCTTAATAAAATTTCCCCATGTGGACATACAATATGTACACACATATAACATAGCATAATAGACCAATATAACAATTTTAATAATAGCTTTTAAAATCTTTAACTTTTTTTGTAGATTGCCAATTGATTTGAATTGCTTTTTGTTTTTAGTAACCTCAGTTAACCATACTTTCTCTCAGTTGGTACTGTTAATACATTATTGGCTTCATCTGTTTACAGAGCCATCCCAAAGTACTGAATACAATAGAAGTGGCTGGAAAAAGTCCCTAGGAACCTGTAGGAGGACAGCTAAACACAGAACCAACAACACTTTAGTTTTATGAGCAGCAAATCATATATAACTGTGGATGACAAAAGACTTTAAGTCGCCATGTTTAAAATTATAAACTCATCAACCAACAAGAGGCACTTGCTTACTTCACAGTATTTTTGAAAGCACCTGTAGGATTTTACAAGTATTTAACCCTTTAGGCTTCTGGGGTTTTCTCATTAAGATAACTATCATGTCTAGTAACACAAGATCATTAGACTTTTTAATCCTCAAACATTTGTATTAATAGCATTTTCCATTATAGAAACTTAAAGTTTGGTACCACATCACATCTTGACAGTACTTCTAATATAATCCAAATAGCCTGATTAGTTGGTGTCTCTATAAGATGAGAGACATAGGTCCTTCGATTTTTTCAGTTGGGCCCAAACTGGAAAAGCCAAAGTCCAGGATTTACTGGAAATTTTAGAGTCCAGATTGTTTGAAACTTTGATTTTTTGAATGCCTGTCAAGAATGCCAAGAAGGCTCAAAATCCAAAATATCTGGTTGAAATAAGATTCCTTAAAATCATGACATAACATAGACCAAATTTCATCATTGTTACAAGGTGATTATTCAAATCTTTGAAAATAAGCACATATTTAAATAACCCATAGCTCTTAATAAAAATTCAGCTGTTTCTGAACAATTAGAATTTAACAGACATCAAGAGAACATAATAGATTACTTTAATACATTGCTTTAACAGAACATCAGAGTTTAATTCTATGTCAAAGAGAAATTGAGCTTCCTGTGATCTTTTGCTGTGAGGTTTCCTTCTTGCATATTGGTGACCGTGTTTCTGTGTTTCTGTGTGTAACACATCTTTAAGCATCTTTTGCAGGGCTGGGTGAGTGGTGACAAATTCTTTCAATTTCTGTTTGCTATGAAAGTCTTTATTTCACCTTCATTCACAAATGAGAGCTTTGCAGGATATAATATTCTGGGCTGGCAGTTTTTCTCTCTTAGTACCTGGGCTATATCTCGCCATTCTCTCCTAGCTTGTAGGGTTTCTGATGAGAAGTCTGCTGTGAGTCTAATTGGAGATCCTCTGAGAGTAATCTGACCTTTCTCTCTTGCACCTTTTAGAATCTTTTCTTTATGTTTCACTGTGGTGAGTTTGATTACGACGTGTCGTGGTGAGGATCTCTTTTGGTCATGTTTATTAGGGGTTCTATAAGCTTCCTGTACTAAGATGCTTTTGTTCTTCTCCAAAGCTGGGAAAATTTCTGCTAGTATCTCACTGAAAATGCCTTCTAATCCTTTCTCCCTCTCCATGCCTTCAGGAACTCCTAGAACCCGAATGTTGTGTTTTTTAATAGTATCCTGTAGATTCCCGACAATATTTTTTAGATTTCTGATTTCTTCTTCTTTGGTTTGCCTGTTTCCTTTCCTGTTCTCTGTCTTCTAAGTCTGATATTCTCTCTACTGCTTCGCCCATTCTGTTTTTAAGGCTCTCTAATGTGTTTGTCATTTGATCTATTGAATTCTTCATTTCATTATGATTTCTCATCACTATCACAGTTTATTGTTCCACTAGTTGTTTCATTTCATTTTGATTCCTCCTTAATATTTCATTTTCACGAGAGAGATTTTCTATATTGTCCATTAAGGATTTCTGTAGTTCAAGAATTTGTTTTTGAGAACTTCTTAATGTTCTTATCAATTTTTTGAGATCTGCTTCTTGCATTTCTTCTATCTCATCGTCTTCATAATCTTGAATTGGGGTGTCTTTTTCATTTGGGGGCGTCATAGTTTCTTCCTTGTTCTTGTTACCTCGGTTTTTGCGATTGTTTGGCATTGTGGAGATATTCTTTGATTTCTTCACTGTGGTGTTTTTTCTTGTTACACTATGTCTCTATATTAAGTGGACTGTCTGCTTTCAGTGGAGCCTTAGAGGCTTGAGATGAGTGTGGACTGAGAGCTGTGTTTAGTTCCTCAATGTTGAGGGTGTGTCAAAGATGACACTCCCAGGTTAGGCATGGTAAATCTCTCTCTCTTTCTTTCTTTCTTTCTTTCTTTCTTTCTTTCTTTCTTTCTTTCTTTCTTTCTTTCTTTCTTTCTTTCTTTCTTTCTTCAAACGGGAAGTAATTCCGCACAGCTGAACGTAATTGGAGGTAGTTAGCAGGCAAATGATATACCCACAGGAGCCAGAGATCGGAAGCTCTTTCCCAAGGACCACACAGGGAATCTGTGCTGCCCTCATTGTGGGCTCCAATTCTCCTGCAGTCTCCCACTGGGTTGCCAAGTTAGATCCTAATCTCCTGTTATTTCACCCCTCCCCCCAGAGTCAGGTTTTTCTGCTAGGCTCAGGGCCAGTGCAGACCTGAGGTCATCCTGCTTATGACGTATGTCCAAATTGGCTCTTTGTCTTGCTCGCCTTTGAGAGGTGAGCGGAGAGAGAGAAACTTGTGTCCGTATCGTTCACTTTTTTTTTTTCATCTCTCTCTTCTAGTTAGCCTGGTGAACTTTTCCCCACGGGGTTTCAAGCCTCGTTCCCTCTAGACTCCTCTTTCTGCTTGCCCGCTGGTGTTTAGGGCTATTGAGGTTCGGCTCACCTCGCGTTCCAGCGCTGGTGTGTTGATTCTGCCGCTGGTGTCCAGAACTTGGGCTCCCACGCTCTCCACGCAGGTCCACTGTGAATCACTAGTTCCGGAAGAGTTTCCTCTGCTGTTTCTTCCCCTACTCTTCCTTGACCCTGCAGTATCTCCACTTTTATTAACCTGTGTCTTGCCGAACTATCAATGTGCTCCCTTCCTATTCCGCCATCTTGCCACTCTCCTCCAACTTCAGTTTTCAAAAATCACATGTACTCTATAGAATTCTATACAGCAGTCAAAAAGAATGAAACCCAGTCATTTGCAACAAGATGGAGGAATCTGGAAAACATCATGCTGAGTGAATTAAGCCAGTCCCAAAGAGAAAAATATCATTTGTTTTCCCTGATCGGTGACAACTAACTCAGCACCAAAGGGGAAACCTGTTGAAGTGAAATGGACAGTATAAGAAACAATGACCTGATCAGCTCTTGTCCTGACTGTTGATGTACAGTGTAATACTTTATCCTTTTTAGCATTTTGTTGTTGTTGTTCTAGTACTAGTGGTTGAACTGTGTAACTAACACACAATTATGCTTAGGTGTTTAAATTTTAACTGAAAAGTGATCCTTGTTAAATATAAGAGTGGGAAAAAGAGAGGGAGAAGATGTACAATTTGGGCATGCTCAATCGGACTTGCCCCAAATGGTGGAGTTAGAAACGTGCCAGGGGATTCCAATACAATCCCATCAAGCTGGCATGTACCAATGCCATCTCACTAGTCCAAGTGATCAATTTCAGTTCACAATTGATCACACTGATAGGTCTAAGAGGCAAAGGGATCACACAAACAAGACTAGTGTCTGCTAATACTAACTGATAGAATCAAAAAGGGAGAGAACCATCCAACATGGGAAGCAGGATACACAGCAGACTCATAGAATGGCAGATGTCCTAAATAGCACTCTGGCCTCAGAATCAGCCCTTAAGGCATTTGGATCTGGCTTAAGAGCCCATGAGAGTATTTCAGGCATGGAACGCCAAGACACTCTGAAAAAAAAAAAAAAAGAAGACCTAAATGAAAGATCTCTGCGAGTGAGATCCCAGTGGAAAGAACGAGGCCATCAAAGAAGAGGGTACGTTTCTCTGAAGTGAGGAGAGAACTTCCACTTTGACTATGACCCTGTTGGATAATATCGAAGTTGGCGAACCCTAAAGGCTTCCATAGCCTTGGCAACCCATGACTAGAGCCTAGGGAGATTACTGACGCCATAAACAAGAGTGTCAAATTGTTAAGTCAACAACAGGAGTCACTGTGTACTTACATCTCATGTGGGATCCGTCCTTAATGTGTTGTCTAACGTGAAGTGATGCTATAACTAGTACTAAAACAGCATTTGTACACTTTGTGTTTCTGTGTGGGTGCAAACTGATGAAATCTTTATTTAGTATATACTCAATCGATGTTCTGTATATAAAGATAATTGAAAATGTAAAAAAACCTGGTGTTAAATTGGATATTGCATAGAAAATTAATTAATTTTTAAAAATTATCATGTAGGATCTCTGTCTTTAATGTGCTGTATACTGTTATTTAATGTTATAACTAATACTCCAACAGTATTTTTTCACTTTGTATTGCTATGTGGGGGCAAACTGTTGAAATCTTTACTTAATATATACTGAACTGATCTTCTGTATATAAAGAGAATTGAAAATGAATCTTGATGTGATTGGAAGGGGAGAGGGAGCGGGAAAGGGGAGGGTTGTGGGTGGGAGGGAAGTTAATGGGGGGGGGGGGAAGCCATTGTAACCCATAAGCTGTACTTTGGAAATTTATATTCATTAAATAAAAGTTAAAAAAATAAAAAATAAATAAAAAACCAAGTCTTTCCTAAAAGCATAGTTTAAGAAAAGGAAGATCACATGTGATAAAGGTAACTGGAGAGATAGGGATAAGATCAATCATCATTTTTATATATAAAAACATCAAACTACTCATGAGTTAAGTTGTAGACACAAGTAAATTTGCAAACAAGGAAAACATCTATATAGAGTTATTTACAAAAATAATCTATTTTAATAAATCTATTAAATAGTTAATAATGGATACCAAAAAGATGATAAATTTATCAATTAAAAATCCATTTAACAGTTTACATATTCCTTTAAATTATCTCCATAAAAACCTATAAATATACAAATCGTATTCCCAAACCCAAAAGAATCTTTCTGAACAAATGGACTAGACGTAGACAAATTCAAGATCCAAATAAGTTCTAAAATATTTTAAAAATCATATATCTTGCAATAGTAAATGAAACAACAAAATGACAATTATATACAATTGTGTAAGTTTCAAAAAGCTCAATGAGTGAGCAATGATGCCATATTAATTAAATAAGGCACTGTTTACTAATATATATTTTATAAAATACCTATTTTGTTAGATAAAGGATTTGAATAACAAATATTGGAACCAAAAATAAAATTATAGTTATACTTATAATATCTTAATTTTGTCCATATGTCTACAATTGTACTTACAGAAATATCCTCCAGAAAAGTCAGTTATTTGGTATAGCAAGGCACACAGGACCAGATTTTGAAAAACATGCTTTTTCCTTGGTTCTAAAGCTACTTTAAATATCCTGGAGTCTTAAGATGACTTTCAATATATAATAAATTACTTTTTAATATTTTTCTTATATAAAGCATATCCATAATACTTAAATATTTAACAGTAAATATGTAAATGAGTGATGCTAAACCCTGTTTTCTTTTTAAAAAAACTAATTCAGTCGAATGACTATGCAATGACATTTTAAAAGTCCAATAATTTGATATCTAAGAGCATACAGCATGATTCTAAGTGTATGGAGCTCAACATCAATTAGTTTCCTTTCAGATTCTATTTTCTTAGACTTTAGTTTAAACATCAAACTCTTTCATTCCATGAACTTCTGTAACATTCAACATAAAATGATGTAAACATTTACATTTTATATCTCTAAACTACATATTTCAACTTAACAGAAGCTTATAACCTCTCTAAAATCAATTATAAAATAATTGATAACATCACTGTGTTACTGTATCTACTTTTCTTCCCAAATACCATATTCTTAATTTTTAATAGAACTATCAGTTGGCACTCTTCACCCACACATCTTCACATTGAACAAAGTTGTTGGTAAATAACAAACTTATAAGAATCAAAGAATTTAAATAGTCAAGGAGACAACATGATACAAGCTTGATAAAATAAGGCCTTTAAAAGTCATCAAAACATCAGGACATCATCTGTATACAAGACATGATCTAGGCCAAAGGTCTACTTTCTGAAATATTCCTTTGTGATTTAAAAATTAGAAAGTACACAGCTCAATCTCTATTAACAAACATTTCAAACCTACTAGCAAAGCACAATATAAATTATGCTTCCTAATAAAATTTTGCTTTGAAAATTTACTTCAGACTATTTGGTTTTTGCCCATATCCACAATTCAATTACATTATTATAATCTGTGTTGAAAATCTTGAAAATCGTGTTATTCTAGACTCTGGAAAATGTATTATTACTGTAACTAAAATGTTTAATATCCAATAGTTTACTTGAATAATTTTTGAAGTGTTAAAATATGAGCAAATTAAACCTGAATTAACAACTGCAAATACACACTTTATGTAAAACATAAGTACACAAAAATATTTTAATATAAGCAGAATGTATTTAGTCCTAAATTCTATGATTTACAAATTTAGATTTCACTAAGTAACAGTTAATAGGATGTATGTCTATTATTGTACATGTTGTCATGGCCTCAAATCATCATGCTGAAAGTATGGAAAAATTATTTTAAAAATATTCTGGAAGGCAGTAACTGAAAATCTTGTTTGACATTCAAAAATATGCTTACAATTTTGTTATTACTAGAAAATTACTTTTAAATATTTTGAAATAGTAAGCACTTTTAAAGTTTGGATGGAATTGATTAGGTCTGTAACCTGTAGTGACTACTGGCATTTACAAAGTATTGCTGCCAGTCCAACCAGGCAAGAGAACATGACAGTTCCTAACATAGTATTTTTTAGCCAAATTCTAGATAACAAAAGCAACTAGAACTATATAAAAATATTTATTTATTATAGCTTTTACATCTATTATAACAGATTTTTAAAAATATATAAAGCATGAATGAAAAAATAAACTAAAATACTTCTTATGCTCAACAGGTAATTCTGTCTACAGTCAATAATTAAATTAAACCCATATTCCAATTTCAGAAAGCATTTTTGTTCACCAATTTACCGATTTATAAAATATTCTCTCCCCTTGAGTAAATTTATTAAATAACTGACGTAATTTGCATCCTCAACTCCAGTGTTAAAAAGAAAAAAAAAATCCACTATTTTAAAGCAAAATGATGGCTCCTTCCCAGCAGCTCTCATGGGGACACAGAAAGGAAAATCAAGAGTCAGCTACCTCTCCCAGTCATGTATTCAGAGTATTACTGGGGTCAATGGGTTTTATCAGAGGTCTAAAACTTCTGTCCAGCCTTAAATTTAAAGTCATAGAGTCATGTAAAATAATCTAATATAGCAACTGGAAATGTCTCTAAGAAAAGTCATTATGGTCTCCGTCTACTGACATGTGTACTACTATTCTTTTAGTTGTTATATCAATAATTGTATATTAAAGAAAGTTTTGACAGAGCAATGAATAAGATATTCTTGTAAAGACTTTCTAATGGTATACAGTATATATAATTCAAAATTCTCCAAATGGAGATATTAGACAGTAACTTTATGTTGGATTACTAAATGAATATTTAATCCCTTTAAATTAAAACTTTAATAGCAATTAATACAAATGAATTTAAACCAATATTAAGGATCCACCTGACTTACAGAAAAGAAATGGAAGGAGGGGGAAACTCCATTAGCACAAAAGTCAATGGTTACTACCACAAGAGCAACCAGATTACTTTCAGTTGTCTCTAAGTACTAAACGGTCTAAAGATGTATATATGGAGAAGTAGACGCATTTCTACACTAAATATGAATTTGATTATCTAACAAATAAGACCTAGAATGTGACTTAATCAATTTTATGTAGTTCAACAGGTAGAATTTAGTAATCCTTGTTTAGTAACATTTTGTGTAAATATAAAAATCTCAGATATGTGAAATATTTTCTTCAAATCAGACTTCCATTTTTCACAGCATTATACATAATTAGAATTTTCAAACTTTAAATATTCCATGTGATTTTATATATCTGTACATAAAGAATAAGATTAAAAATTTTAGTAAGATTAAATAGAGTTTGTAAAAATAGATTTAGGACATTTGAGTGCTCTTGCAAAGAGTGCATAGGACATTTCTGCAGCAATCAAAAAGGTAAAATCTTTCTAACTCAGATTTCAAGTTTCCTCCCATATTTGTTTTCATTCTAATCCCTGGAAATACTTTCAAGTTTTGATTTCTAGATATAAAATACTTTGTTACATATATAGTACACACATTTTATCTTTAAACCTGTGTATTCTCAAACCATTTTAAAAACCTGATCAGATTTAGTATGATGATACTTCACAGAATCTGTAGAAGTCCTCTGTGCAAGATTAATGTTGCGATTTCTAGTGCACCATCTTGACAAACCAGTTAATGACAGTTTTGGGCTATGCTTTAGTGAGATTTCCTTCAGTCTTGGGATCATAACCATATAAGAAAGTAGCTTTTATTACAAGGATGGCTCCAAGGAAAAAGACACTCGTTGGCACAAAATCTTGTAGCCAAAAATTGGATATCAGTGTTGACAATATTATAGACAAAGACGTTGCGAATCCTTTTAAAATATTATCCACATACCTAATAACAGCAGCCACTACATGGCCTCCAATTGGTTATATCCCTGAAAAAATCCATTCTTGGATACCAATTCTCCATCATATATATAGCCATTAATCCAAATATACTCCAAAAGAAACCAAGCTGAATGTTTCTTATCCATACTGATTGTTTAGTTTCTTTTTTTTTTTTTTTTGACAGGCAGAGTGGACAGTGAGAGAGAGAGAGACAGAGAGAAAGGTCTTCCATTGCCATTGGTTCACTCTCCAATGGCCGCCGCGGTTGGCGCGCTGCGGCCGGCGCACCGCGCTGATCCGATGGCAGGAGCCAGGTGCCTATCCTGGTCTCCCATGGGGTGCAGGGCCCAAGCATTTGAGCCATCCTCCACTGCACTCCCTGGCCACAGCAGAGAGCTGGCCTGGAAGAGGGGCAGCCAGGACAGAACCGGCGCCCCGACCGGGACTAGAACCCGGTGTGCCGGCGCCGCAAGGCGGAGGATTAGCCTAGTGAGCCGCGGCGCCGGCCTGTTTAGTTTCTTTTAATATTTTCTCAAAATAAACACCAGCAAAGCCACTTGAAAAACATGCTGTGAGAACTGCCATGAGACCTACAAACTGAGAGCCAGCCGAAAGTTCCTTAGAATCAAGTTCTTGAGAATCTGAGGGCCAGTGAACAAAAGCAACTCCTGTCATCAAAATTAATAGGGAAAGCCACTGGTACACACCTAATTTTTTACTAAGCATAGACACAGAATATAATGCTGTTGTAAGGATTTTCAACTGATATGTGACCTGATAAGTAGCTGCATCTAGACCTGACAGAGCCACATAGAGTAAATTATTCTGAAGAGTATATATCCATGTTGGAATAGCAAGTTTAAGTGTTTCCATGGGTTTATTAAGAATCTCATCGTGTCGTACTCGGCTCAGTGCTCTTAGACTACACTTGTTGTCTTTGTAAACTAATAAAATACAGGCCATTACCTTCCAAAGTTCAGCAATAACCACTGCTGTGGAAGATAGATAACATGGTCCCTCCTCTCTCAAAGTCCTAGAATAACGCATAGTTAGAACCAAACTAGTAGTCTGAAAGACCAATATTCCCAAGGAAAGGTATTTCAGGTTGGCAGACATTGTTTTATCTTCAGTTGCCTCCTGTGCAGCTCCTCTGGCTGCGCTCACTGTGGGCTGTGGCTCAGCAATGCTGAGAGACCCAGGCTGCCCAGCTGGGCTGGGTCTGCCATGACCGCTGACCTGCAGCGCCGCCAGCTCCCACTGCCATCGCTGTTGTCAGCTTGGTGCAGCCCAGGCGTTCGTATTTGTCTTTTTGAGACTTACTTATTTCACTAAGTATAATGGTTTCCAGGTGCATCCATTGTGTTGCAAAATACAGGATTTCATTTCTTTTTTTTATATAGCTAAGTAATAATCCATAGTGTATATATATCACATTTTCCTTATCCATTAATCAGTTGGTGGACATATGGGTTGATTCCATATATTAGCTGTTGTGAATTGAGCTGCAATGAACATGGGGGTACACATAACTCTTTCATATGCTGATTTCATTTCATTTGGGTAAATTTCCAACAGTCAGATGGCTGGATCATATGATAGATATATTTTCAGATTTCTGACAATCTCTATACTGTCTTCCCCCAACGGTTGTACTAGTTTATATTCCCACCAACAGTGGATTAGAGAACCCTTTTCTACCACATCCTCACTAGTATTACTTTTTTTTATTTCCGTATGAGAGCCATTCTAACTGGGATGTGGTGAAACCTCACTGTGGTTTTTGTTGTCATTTCCTCGATGGTTAATGACCCTGAGCATATTTTCACGTGTCTCTTGGCCATTTTATTTTCTTTTGTTGAAAAATAACTATAAAAGTCCTCTGCCCATTTCTTAACTGGATGGTTTGTTTTCTTGTTGTTGAGTTTCTTGAGCTCTTCATAGATTTTGGATATTAATCCTTCATCAGTTATATAGTTTTCACATATTTCTGCCATTCTGTTGGTTGCTTCTTCACTTTGTATGCATATCCATTTAAATTCTAACATCATTTATTGTAAAACCTGTCTTTCGCAACTTTGTCAAAAATTAGATGAATATATCTTTGTGGGCCCTGTCGCTGGACATTCTATTCTCCTCTACTGACTTGTATATGTATCTTTTCATCAATACTATGTTGTCCTGATTATTTTAACTTCAGAATAAGGCTTGACACTCTGGCCTCAGAATCAGCCCTTAAGGCATTCAGATCCGGCTGAAAAGCCCATGAGAGTATTTCAGGCATGGAAAGCCAAGACACTCTGGCAAAAAAAAAATGACCTAAATGAAAGATCTCCATGAGTGAGATCCCAGTGGAAAGAACAGGCCATCAAAGAAGGAGGTACCTTTCTCTGAAGGGAGGAGAGAACTTCCACTTTGACTATGACCTTGTCTAAATATGATTAGAGTCAGTGAACTTGGAAGGCTTCCATAGCTTTGGCAACTCATGACTAGAGCCTAGAAAGATTACTGATGCCATAAACAAGAGTGTCAAATTGTTAGGTCAACAATAGGAGTCACTGTGTACTTACTCCTCATGTAGGATCTCTGTCCTTAATGTGCTGTACATTGTGATTTAATGCTATAACTAGTACTCCACCAGTATTTTTCACTTTGTGTTTCTATGTGGGTGCAAACTGTTGAAATCTTTACTTAATGTATACTAAACTGATCTTCTGTATATAAAGAGAATTGAAAATGAATCTTGATGTGAATGGAAGGGGAGAGAGAGCGGGAATGGGGAGGGTTGCGGGTGTGAGGGAAGTCATGGGGGGGGGAGCCATTGTAATCCATAAGCTGTACTTTGGAAATTTATATTCATTAAATAAAAGTTAAAAAAAAGAATAAGGGTTGAAATCAGGTGGGGTAATTTTCCAACTTTCTTCTTTTAATTAAACACTGTCTTAGCTCTTTGTGTATCTTTACTCTTATAAATCCATTATAGAATCTGTGCCTTGAGGATAGTTTGAACTCAGTAAGAGTTTGATTATTTAATAATGACAGTTCCCATTCATTTAGTGTTTTCTAAATACCAGGAACATAAATCACTTCATTTGCACATTGTATCTGTGTGGTAGGAACTGTTTTTAATCTTCATTATACACATATGGCCCAGTATCTTGAACAAATGCCTGCAACTTGCAGGCAATTGATGAAATTTTGGCCAAGGTGGAGCAAACTGACATAAGGCAATTTAGTAGTTCAGCAGCTGTCAAGTTGTTTGGGAAATAGTGGAGGCCTCATGACCCTTATACCCAGTGGTATTTTACAGGCATATAGAAGCATTAATTACTAAGTAAGCCCACATTGTCCTGCCACCTGTTCCTGAGGTCTTGGTAAAATCCCACTGTGTCCTGGGCACTATGCCAGTTAGTAATTTATTACCTCTCCAAGCCCACCTTTCGTTATTTACTTTATGATACTGGTATTTGACCCTAGAGACTCCACTTCTTCTGCACCACCCAGCTCCATGTCAAGCTCCACCAACATAGTGCACTGGAGGAAGACTGCAAGGAGAGAAGTCAAAGAAAAGACATTTTCTTGTTCCTATGTGCAGTTTGCCCCATGGCTGCCAGCATATCAGTATATGTAGAGTCCCATCAGCTTTCTTAGTTCAGCAGTGAGCTTCCTTCGGCAAACTTTCATCAGCAGAGCAGCAGGCTGCTTTTGAACTTCAGAAGCAGGTGCCCTGTGGCAAGCTGCTTTGTCACTACACTGGCTGCTCTCAGAATTCCCCAGTACATGCCCTCACTAAGTGTCTTGATTATCACAGAAGCACAATGTGATCTGGGGGCAGCCACCACCTCTCCTGAGAAATCCAAATCTCTACCTTGCAGACAATTAGAAATTCTTTGTTCCCTTTTCTCTCAGCCCCAGGCCTGGAAGTCGCTTTCAGTATTTGCCCCTTCTTCATGCCTTGGAGTTCCCTTTTACAAACCCTTTTAACAGTTAAATGTTATTTACATAATTAATAATTCTTTATATTAAATGTTCAACTTACCAGTGCTAATTCTCTCTTGAGTGAAACTCCAAGCAATGTATCACGTTGCTTGTACAAAATGACTTTCCTGAGGCCAACTCAATGACATCCTGACAGCAAGAACAGCCAACTTACAGTCAGGTCATGCAGGAATCCTCTCGTAGTGAGAATCAACTACATGGGGTTGGTTCAGTAGTTAGGATGATATCTTTGAGGGCTTATTACTCCTTTTTCCCAAGAAGGAATTAACTTGTAGAAGATTTCTGTTAAAACACACATTTTGAGCAGCAACTGTTTTGTTGATGATATCTTTCTAATACCTTTTCTGCTAATTAATAGTCTGCATTATAGGTTTAGAGAACATCATCTGAAGTACTTGCTCCAAGCCACTTTGAAGTGTAGACTACTGGTTTAGACTCTCAAATTCTGAAATGCTTACTAAGTAGTTATGGAGTGTAGATTCTTGATCAGGAAACTTTATATGTTAGCTAAAAGCCCATACATATAGAGTTAGTGCTATGTTATATACTCCTATGAATCAACCTCTTTCTACCAAAATACTTTAAGGTAAATCACCATTACAAGCTTCCTATTTAACACTATGCTTGACAGCATATGGGACATCACAATGACTTGTTTTATCCATATTGGTTGAGAACATAGCTCAGTTCTACATAATTCCTTATCTGTAGCAGGAATCCACAAATCATACCCATTGGTAAATCCAGACTACTAAAAAATCTAAGTTTTTATTGTGTCACAGTCATGTTCGTTCATTTACATATTGCAAGAGTGGTCTTCAGAAAGTTCATGGAAAATTCATGTTATGAAAGATCTCTCCATGGATTTAAAAAGAAAATCTTTTTGCACCAAAACAAACTTATTTTTAAATTCCATCTTCCATGGAATTTTTGAAGTTCTCTTGCATATTGTATTTATGTTAAAATGGTAGAGTTGAGTTGTGGCAGTCATTAAATCTAAAATATTTATTATTTGGATCTTTATTTCTTAAATTTATTTTTATTCTATTTATTTGAAAGGCAGAGATACAGAGCGAGGGAGGGAGGGAGGGAGGGAGGGAGAGAGAGAGAGAGAAAGAAAGAAGAAAGGAAGAAAGAAAGAAAGAAAGAAAGAAAGAAAGAAAGAAAGAAAGAAAGAAAGAAAGAAAGAAAGAAAGAAAGATCTTCCATTCATTGATTCACTCACCAGTGGCCACAATGGCTGGGGATAGGCCAAGCTGAATATAGGAGCCAGGAGCTTCTTCTGGGTCTTACCCTTAGGTGGCAGGGGCCCAAGGACCCGGTCCATCTTCCGCTGTCCCCCCAGGCACAGTAGCAGGGAGCTCGATTGGAAATGGAGCAGCTGGGACACAAATCAGTGTCCATATGGGATGCCAGAACTGCAGGCAATGGTTTAACCTTCTATGCCACAGTGGATCCTTATTGGAGTGTTTTTGTCAAGTCTGGTCATGTTTAAAGAAAGATCTCTATTATTATTGCAATGCACTGAAAGCCACAAGCTTTATTCATTGAAAATTCAAAACAATAAGAGTGAAACCATATAGTTTCCATTATAAATAAGTAATTATAATGATTTGAATAGGTAAGACAGAGTCTTTTGGAAAAGTCTTAGAGATATCTATTCTCATGCCTTCCTTTTCAAAATTGGAAATTCATGCTCAAACAGGGCTTATGGAAAGGTAGTAGTATTCCACTTACTGACTTACACTTAGTACATTTCTCCTCCCACCACACATTTCATCTCAAATTGGAGTACTTATCTCCTGAAGATACGTGAAACCACAGAATATATATGGTATATCTTCCCCCTCCCCAGATCTCCTAGTTTTGTAACTTCAGAAAGTTACTTAACTTCTCTGTGTCTTAGTTTATCATCTGTAAAAGAAGTTGTTAAATTTGTTCAAATAAGTGCTTAAAATAGTGCTTGCCAGTGGCCACCTTGGCATGGCCTTCTCATTCCACTACACCTGGTAAAGAATAAACACTCATTAAATATTAGCTATTATCATTAGTGATCTCAAAGTATTAGTATTATTATTACTTTTATCATTCCCAATTTTACTTGAAGATTTGGGAGTAAAAGACATTAAAAATTTATAACACATATGAACTTGCTGATGAAACTGTAAGATCTGTGAGAATTTAAAAGATAAAAACATGAAATCTCAAAGTGATAAATTAAAATCTATACCCTCCACAGGAAATTGGTTGAGAAATTTGGAGAAATTCTGTGCTTTACATCTTGTCTCCCATTCCTATCCAACCTCAATTCCTCTGACTCCAATATCTGTGTGACTCCTGCCTCACTAAAGGGGCTTCTTGACTGGGAAATCTGCATTTCCCTCTGGATCTGCGTGGGGAGAATCTTTCTATAACTGTTAAAATGAGATTACGGAAAAATTGTGACTGTTGTTTTCCAATAAATTTGCATAATGAAAGAACTCAGCTAGAATTTTTCACTTTAACTAAGGAAGTATTCAGAACCATCCCATTCTTCTGATGCTAGTTTCTCAATTATACACTGGTAGGAAAACACAGGTTGAATGAGAAAAACCCCTTGGGCTTATTGTACTAACATGATGTAGGGTGAGTTGCCTTGTTACTGCTTCTTCCAAAATTTCTTGTTAATATGATTAATATGGCCAGAGCTGTCAACTTGCATTTTCACTAAATGAAAAACAAGCCTAACCTTGTACCTATGAGGCTAACAGCTTGAGAGGTAGATGAAATCAAATTAGGATCTCATTAAATTTGAATATACTATAGGTTTTTAAATTAGAAACTCAAAATAACATTGTATTAACATAACTAAGTTTGCCATTTGATTAACTATGCAACTAGTTGATCAGTTTTTAGAAATATCTAGACATAGCCTTTAAAGCTGGAGCAAATTGGTCCAAAAATGTTATGATTCACACTCTAGGAAGGATATAAGTTAGGGAAGATACTGGTATTGCAGAAATCCTTAAATGAAACACTTCCAGGAAATACTTGGATAAAGCATCCAGATAATTCATTGTGAGATAGTGAATCTAAGCACAAACCAAATAGATGTTTGAGATTGTGGAGAACAGCTTATCATTTCCCAGAGATTCACTCTGTGCTAGGTGATAAGCTAAAAGCTAAGAGTGCAATACCAAATAGATAAAATCTTTGTCTTGACAGGGCTTATAGTTGAAACGAGGAGAAAACAAGCAAATAAGCGATTTTGTAGTTCAATCTGGGCAGTAATAATATACATATTGCCCCCAGGATTGTATAGGAGCACACAAATGAGGTATGACTAATGAAGCTGGGAGGTAAAAAGGGAAGGCTTCTTGGAGGAGACACTCCTTCAACTAAATTTTAAAGAATAAATTGCTGTTATATAGATGTGGTAGGCTGTTTTTGAGTAACAAAGATCTCTTCAATACCATACCATTTTGTATATGAAATGCTATTCTTGCTAGGGAAAGTATAGGCAGATTTGCATTGAGGACAAAAAAAATCAATGACAAAGAAGGGATGGATCTCAAAAAATGAAACAGAGTTACTACATGAACCTGCACATCTGCTTCTGGGTATATAACAAAAGGAACTGAAAGCAAAAACCCAAAGAGATATTTGTATACCCATATATATGGCAATGTTATTCATAATAGCCAAAATATAGAAACAATCAAAACATCCACTGATGAATGGATGGATGAATAAAATGTGTCATAATGCATACAGTGGAATATTATTCAGTCCTAAAAATGATGGAAATTCTGACACATCCTACAGCATGAATGAACCTTGAGGACATAATGCTAAAGGAAATAAGGCAGATGCAAAAGAATAAATGTTGGATGATTCCACTTGTATAAGCTTCCTAGATTAGTTAAATGCATAGAGAAAGAAAGTAGAATAGAAACTACCAGAGATAGGGATAAGGAAAATTAGGAGTTTAATGGTTGTAGTTTCAGTTTGGGGAAGATAGAGTTCTGGAAATGGGTAGAGGTAATCACAAAATTGTGGATGTATGTCAGGCCACTGAAATGTTAAAAATAGTTAAAATGGTAAATTTTATATTATGTATAGCTTATCACAATAAAAAGAGGACTTGGAGATCCCAAGTTCTTCTCCCTTTTGAGATATAATTTTTTAGGACAACTTTAGTGTTTGAGATAATATGGTCCCAGTGGAGATCAGTGGGCAGGAACAAAAAACAAGTCTCTTAAAGAAAAAGAAATCATAGGAGAATGAAAAATGTGGAAAAGCAGTAGAGGCTCAGCATTAGATTTTACATTCCCATATGAGAAGAGAGGCTGCTTATAGCATAATGTTTGGTAGGCAGAAAACTGCTCCTGGCCATGCCTCCCATGGACTCCATGCATGCTTTTGCATTAATGGTTACTTGAGAGTGTGAGAGTATAAAACATAAAGTCCAGACCATGCTTTCAGACATTGAAAACTATTTCTGGTCCTAACCTAGTGGGGGGAGATTTTCTTTTTCTATTTTCATTTCCCAAAACATGGAAAGTTATTTTAAAAGTAGCAGTAAGGCCACTACAGCAATGAATAGAGAAAAGGTTGATATGTAGGAGGGTTTACTTTCAACAATGTGACTATGACAGACATTTGTCTGTTCTATAAGTTCTTTAGAAGAGCTGAAGTTGACTTTCAGAAAGAACTTTGGTGATAGCAGTGCTGATAATTTAATGATAGTAGTGGAATTCTCAGGTTAGAACAGTAGTCCCTGGCATAATGGCACAGTTCAGCAGGCCTTCTTAAAACAAGCAAGACCTGGTGGCACTGGTAGCATGGTCCATTATCAACAAGGCCTACCCGGTTTGCAGACTAAGAGGCCAGGTGGGAGCTACCAGAAATTAGGAGTGGGATCATCCCAGTTGGAATGACTCTGGGGTAGAGAAAAGGGGGTACTCATGGTGACAAAATGGGTACTTGTAAGTCATTTTAGCTTTTAAAGTTAAAAGTATTAGATCCTAGCTGTTTATGCAGCACATATCTGTTACTAAAAAAAAAAAGAGATGAGAAAGGAGTTCTAGGCAGAAAAGGCAACATTTATGAAGACATCTGTAAAATTATTGGATCATCCCAACAATCTCATAATGTCTGCATTATTTTCCCTCTTGTGCTGATGAGTGAATTGAGATTCATCAAGATTAAGTAATTGTCTGGGATCAAATGTCCAGGGAATTTGCAAAATAAGAATTCCTATTCCTCAGATATATTGAACTCCAAGGACTGTACTTGCACCACTACAGTGTGTGCCATCCAGATATATCTGTGTAATGGACCCAATAACCAAGTATATCAACATTTTATTTTTTTACCAAGCAATTTTGTCAGTGTGTAGTCATAAAGAAAGGTAAATTCTCTGAGGGTCGGACAAACATACCAAGGCTACTAACAAGGCTTCCAAGTCCATCCAATCACGTGCTATTCAGGTCGCAAAACACTAAAGGCCAATGATCGTTACTGTTCATAAAATCAGTAGAAGATGCCTGGTAATTTATAAATCACCATTAACTTTCTTATGGCCTAGTTAAAAAAAAATCACAGAACTCAATTTGGCCCATGGGTGTTATCCAATAAATATGTTAATTGAATTGAATGAAAATAAATCCAAGCCTATTAGCACTATGTCTATATACAACACTATTTTGAAAGTATTTGCATTTTCTCTTTTTAAATTTTTTATTTAAATAAGGTGAACAAATTTCATATATTTCATATATAAAGATTTGTGAGCATAGTGATACTTCCCACCCTACTCTTTCTGTCATTCATGTTCCCATCCACCCTACCCCTTCCTTTTTTATTTTTTTTAAATTTACAAGTATTTGCATTTTAAAAATCACAGTTAATGAAAAAGAAAAACTGGTTTACTAGACTTCAAGTTGAGGAATTTTTCCTCCTTTAGCAGGTGATTCCTTTATTCTATTGTTTGTATTTGTGTGTGGGGGGGGGCTGTTGGCTAAGCAAACAGAAGACAGGAGGCTATAACTAGATAAAATAGTTTGCCTATGTCATTGATGAGAATGATTTCCATATGTTGCTCATGTAATGTTTCTAGGAACATTTTATTCAGGACAACTGTCTTTGCTTTACTTCAGGTTGTATTATTAAAAGATAATGATATATTTTGTAAAATACAACCAATAAACCATTATCACAACCAAAAATGTACTGATAATTTGTTCAGCTCACCAATATCCAGTTAGGGTTTATATCCAACCAAATGTAATCAAAGTTTTCCTTTATGTCAGTTTGTTTGCACACTCCTTTGGAGTCCTGTTCTAACCCTTATGAGTTCAGCTACAATGATATATATTGAAGTGGAGAGTTTAAATCATCAGAAAATCTCCATATGGATTCTGTGTGATCTAAAAACCAAAAGGGAGTGGTGCACAAGGAATTTTAGGGCAGTGAAACCACTCTGTCTGATACTATAATGAAAGGACACATGCCATTATACATTCGTCCAAATCCATAGAATGAACCCCAGTGTAAATTATGGACTGTGAGTAATAATGATGTGTCCATAGAGATTCCTCAATTGTTCATAAATATTCCACTCTGCTGGAGGTGTCGATAATGGGTCCAGTTATGCATGTGATAAGGCAGGGGATTATGGGAAATCTTTGTATCTTCCTTTCACTTTTACTGATAATTTAAACTGCTCTAAAATATTTAAAATCAAACTGAGAAATGATTTATACCTTCAAAGAGGCTTTAGCCTTTCCTTTCACTGAGAACAAGAGCAACCTGGGGAACATGGAGCCTCTAGGTTCTCTGGACATCTGTTGGTACAGTTGGACCAGTGGGTGGGAGCACAGCTCTGGTGGTTATTCTGGAATACAGGATAGGTTTGCCAAACTTAGCAAAAAGAATACAAGACACTTCAGTTAAATTGGAATTTCAGATAAACAGCAAGCAATATTTTAGTATATATTTGTCCTGAATATTTCATAAGACATATGTATACCAAAAATAGTCATTATTTGTTTGAAATTCCAATTTAACTAACTTCTATTTGACAACTCTAGGACAGGTGGAACAATAGATTCAGCACAAGAGAAGAAAGTATTAGAAGAAATCATTAGGCCATGGTTTCTTGAACAACTGAAGTTTCCTGGAGGAGCTAAAGGGCATGGGAGAAATGAAGAAGACAGTAGATTTTAAAGAGGTTTTGGAATGATGAGTTATAGCCCTTTTAATGCTTTTTGAAATATTCAAGTAAAACTCAAAATTACTTTTTGAAGTGAATTTGGTTGCTGAACTAGTTTCTTAGAATGTGACACCACTAAGAAGTGGAATCACAATTTGAAATGTGATTTTTTTTTTTCCTGTACAAACAGGCTTCCTCATTGTGGTTAGAGGAGTTGAAGTAGGCAGGCATACAGGTTGGAGTTGATCGGATTTGTGAACTGGAAGACCACGCCCCTGTGTGACCTCATGCTCCTACCTGATGCCTTTGCCATGCCCTTGTGTGGCCTCATTCCCCTACCTGGCTGTACTGGGGTGCCCACCAGCCAATCAAGTTAATTGACCACTCCCCTTTGGAGTGGGTTAAAAGCCTGGGGCACAGTGTGCCGGCCCTGGCCCTGCTCTTTCTCCCTGACTTCTTGCTAGGAAGGAGCTTGCTGTAGCCCCACGCCTCCAGGGCGCGTGGCCTTCGGGCCATGTGCTCTAGGCTTCCTGGCCTAGATGCTCATCTACGTGGCTGGTTCCTGGTGCTCAGTATGAACCCCCATTCGCTTCTCTCTCCTAAATAAAGCTCTCTCCTATGCACCTTTCTTACTAAATAAAAGCTTAAAACGTACCATGCTGCCTTGTTTATCTGTGCCGGTATTTAGAAATCTTCTCTAAATATTAGGCAAGAACCCTCTTGGGCTTATTAATATTGGGGATTTAGTAATAAGCCCGTGGTGAAATCGTAAGGCACCCCAAATTCCGGTAGTACATGTGGCACCCCAGCTAGCATTTCTATGGAACTTTAAGGGGCCACATTTTAGTGTGAATTTTAGGGGGTCTTGTCCGATTTCAGAGTGGTCTTGTTTTCTTTCTAGAATCATGGTAGAGGAAGAAAGATAATATTGTAATATTTGATTAGGCACTCTGAATATTCTCATTCTGTTCAGCTCATTCCACATTTCTAGTCCCTGCCAAAAACTTGGAATGTCTTCACAGTCTATTTGTTCAGCGCCAAGCAGGAGTCTATTTGTTCAGTGTCAAGCAGGAAACTTTCCATTTCTCCTATTATGAACATTGAACTTAGTAGCTAGTACAAAAGTAGCAAGAATGACACCTACGTAAGAGCTCACTAGCAGGATAAGGCAGGGGCTAGAAGAATTATTTGTCCAAGGTCAGAAATTTACAAATAGACTCAAATATCAGCTTTTGACATAATTCAAAAAAAGATCAGACTTATAAATGTTGTATTACAAATTTAAAAGCATCCCAAATTTTGTAAATATGCTTTGTCACTTCTAATTTTTATTATACTTGGAGCCTCAAAAAATGGAAGCACAAAAAATAAAGTGTCTTAAGACTCCTGTCCTCTGAAAGCCCTACCCATTGGTAATGAATAAGATTAAATGTCATCCCTAAATCTTTATGTACATAGTACTCCACAGTTTGCAAAAGTCTTAGGTTTAACTCTTCATTTGAATAACAATCCACAGTTCACAAAGCCTTTTCACATTTGGTTTCATATCTCATTTGGTTCCCACAACAATTCAATTGGATTTACAGCACAGATATACAGATTAAAAAGTTAAGACATTTGCTTTTCATTATATAGTTAGTAGGTGACAGAATTAAGACAATGACTCAGTTATTTACTTCCTAGTTGCTTTTCCCATGATACCAGATTGACTCAAGTTACAGAATAGGAAATACAAAACAGCATATGACATACATATTCCAACTTGCAGCTCCACTTGATAATTTCATGTTAGTTAATTGTAGCTTATTATTGCCCTTGTTTTTAAAACTCCTTTCTCCACCAGAGGGCCATTCCAAAAAAAAAATCATGGAAAGGAAATTCAACACAGGAAAATAATTTGCTAGCTTCTTTGCTATTCCTCTTTTGAACATATATTTTTCAGACTTTCACTTCATTATGAAATATCAAGCCAATTGCTCAATGTCATTGGAAATGAAAAAGTTCATCATTTTTTCTGGCCCAGCTATCTTCAAAATGATTGGAAGCAAGAATGATGCAGGAATTGAATAAACTTATCTAGGGAATGCACCTGTTTTTCATATTTTAATGTCACTAAAAGTGAAAGACAACCTCACCAGTGAAATGAGTGTTTTTCTAGAACAAACTTTTTAGTTTTTTTACAGAAGTTTAAGGGAATAAAAATTAATATAAAATTTTCTTGAGGAAATGATGGAAGTTTTCCAAAGAGCTGATTTTTCCCTTTAAATTTCTTTATGAATTTGCATTTCAATCTGAATTCCCATTGAAGTGTTAAAAAAAATAGTGAGTGAGGATTCCAGCTCATGGCACTGAGACTCTGGTTCACAGAAGTTTCAGAAAATCATCTGTCACTTCCAGGGAAGATAGTTTCTTAGAAGCTAGTACATAAACCCAGAATTAGAATTCTCTGAGTCATTATCCACTGACTTAAGGCTAAACTCTTTGGGCAGAGAGGATAAACTACATTTTCTATTTAATTTCCAATTGGTGGAAAGAGGGTTAGGGTAGTGAAGGGCTGCCATAGAAAAAATCAACACTAATACTAGTTGACAGGAGTGGAGGAAATGTAACAGAGGTTGATTATTTTCAGTGTGGGATTAAGCCACAACTGAATTGCAAATTGTAACTGTATATATTTATTAAAATATTTTATTTGGAAGATAAAAATGTATATTTACCATGTACAATATCATTTTTAAAAATTATTCTTATATATTTGAGAAGGGGTGAGATGGGGGAGGGAAGGAGAGAGGGAGGGAGGAGAGAGAGAGAGAGAGAGAGAGCTCTCAATCACTGGTTCACTCTCCAAATACCCACAATGGTCAGGGCTTGACTGATACCAAACCTGGGAGCCACTGTTTCAACCTAGGTCTCCTGCAAGTGTGTTAGGAACCAATTTACTTGAGCAATCACCACTGCCTCCCCAAAGTCTGCACTGATGGGAAGCTAGAGTCACCAGCTAAAGTTGGGAACTGAATCCAGGTACTCAGAGTCAATGTGGAATGCAGGGATCTTAACAGCTAGGCTAAATGTCTGCTCCCATATTCAATTATATATATATATATATACAGTATAAATTGATACTAATTAACATGTGATTTATCTCAAAGAGTTGTTATTTTTGTAGTGAGAACACAAATCTCTCAGGATTTTTCAAAATTATAATATGTTGTTATTAACAATAGTCACCATGTTCTCTAAATCAAATTGAACTTATTCCCCATATCTAACTGAAATTTGGTAACACTCAGTTAACATCTTCCCATTAATATCACAGTGGGGAGGGGAGAAAGACCCTTATTAAATCTCTGTCTACCAGTAAAGGCAATATTAGTCTTGACTAGTTCTGGTGGTAGATTAATATGCCTTCATTTCTTAGAAAAGGCTTATTCTTTACATGCATCCCTAACTTAAAATTTGGCTTTATGGGTTGATAACCAGAATCTACAAAGAAATCAAGAAAATCCACAACAACAGAACAAACAACCCACTTATGAGATGGGCCAAGGACCTCAATAGACATTTTTCGAAAGAAGAAATCCAAATGGCCAACAGACACATGAAAAAATGTTCAAGATCACTAGCCATCAGAGAAATGCAAATCAAAACCACAATGAGGTTTCACCTCACCCCCGTGAGAATGGCTCACATTCAGAAATCAACCAACAATAGATGCTGGAGAGGATGTGGGGAAAAAGGGACACTAACCCACTGTTGGTGGGAATGCAAACTGGTTAAGCCACTATGGAAGTCAGTCTGGAGATTCCTCAGAAACCTGAACATAACCCTACCATACAACCCAGCCATCCCACTCCTTGGAATTTACCCAAAGGAAATTAATTTGGCAAACAAAAAAGCCATCTGCACATTAATGTTTATTGCAGCTCAATTCACAATAGCTAAGACCTGGAACCAACCCAAATGCCCATCAACAGTAGACTGGATAAAGAAATTATGGGACATGTACTCCATAGAATACTATACAGCACTAAGAAACAATGAAACCCAGTCATTTGCAGCAAGATGGAGGAATCTGGAAAACATCATGCTGAGTGAATTAAGCCAGTCCCAAAGAGACAAATATCATTTGTTTTCCCTGATCGGCGACAACTGAGCACCAAAGGGGAAACCTGTTGAAGTGAAATGGACACTATAAGAAACAATGACCTGATCAGCTCTTGTCCTGACTGTTGATGTACAGTGTAATACTTTATCCTTTTTAGTATTTGCTGTTGTTTTTGTTGTTGTTGTTCTAGTACTAGTGGTTGAACTCTGTAATTAACACACAATAATTCTTAGGTGTTTAATTTTTTTTAACTTTTATTTAATGAATATAAATTTCCAGTGTACAGCTTATGGATTACAATGGCTTCCCCCTCCCATAACTTCCCTCCACCCGCAACCCTCCCCTCTCCCGCTCCCTCTCCCCTTCCATTTACATCAAGATTCATTTTCAATTCTCTTTATATACAGAAGATCAATTTAGTATAAAGATTTCAACAATTTGCACCCACATAGAAACACAAAGTGAAACATACTGTTTGAGTACTAATTATAGCATTAAATCACAATGTACAGCACATTAAGGACAGATATCCCACATGAGGAGCAAGTGCACAGTGGCTCCTGTTGTTGACCCAACAAAATTGACACTCTAGTTTATGGCGCCAGTAACCATCCTAGGCTGTCGTCATGAGTTGCCAAGGCTATGGAAGCCTTCCAAGTTTGCCGATTCTGATCATATTTAGACATGGTCATAAAAGGCAGAGTGAAGATAGTAACCAATGATCCTAAGAGTGGCATTTACCAGGTTTGAACAATTATACAGCATGAAGTGGGGAAGAGGACCATCAGTACACACAGGTTGGGAGTAGAGCCATTGGTGGTAGAGTAGAGGTTATGATTACAAAGGAATGAGGCCCAAGTGCACTAGACAGGGTCTAGAACAAAGGACAGAGTCATTATTAGAGGCGCTAAGAAAGGTGCTGTCTAAGCTACAATTAAGTTTTCTGATTGAGAGGCAAATAGAACCTGACAGAAGGGGCTTGATAATAATCTGGTGGGCTTTAGGCCTTGTGAGTTAAGAGGCCCAGACCTATCTATCTCTTCACATGGGGTATATCCTAAGGGAGGTGTGAACCTCCTAGGGGAAGGCACTCTGTTGACTTTCATCACTTGGCTGGCCTGGGAGGAGAGCTGGCCAGGTAAAGGCAGGGGGCATCTCTAACAAGAAATTTACAGTTCTGCCTGCAATGTTGATGACCCTACTTGACCATCCCCTCAGCTGCAGTGGTCACTTTGGAAGTTGGGCTGAGTGAAGGGCTTTTCAGCTTAGAGCCAATGAGATCTGTGGCTCTGACCTGGGCATCCTTCGACTCCAGGTCAAGTCCATTTCCAGTGATCCAACTCTTGGCAGAGCTGCCTGGGCTCTTCAAAAGCTGACTTCTGCTGAAGCCCAGGCTTACCACATTGAAAGCCACTGCAGTGGACTGGCCTGTTGGGTCTCCTTGAGGGCAGATCACTGTACAGATCAGCCATTAATAGGCCTGCCACCCATTGCTTCTGATGCCGAGCTTCTTTTCCTCCTGGTTTCTGTTAAAGCAGACCAGAGGATGCAAGTCAAGGGAGTGCCCGTGTCCCATCTCTAATCTTCGGTGGCCTGAACTACAAGTCTATAGTCACAGGCATGTTCTGTAGTAGTTTTTCTAAGGTAGACAATGCCCATGAAGAAAATTATATTCTCACTTTAAAACTTTCTTTCCCTTTGGTCTGAAAGGGAGGTTTTTTCTACTTACTGTATACTTCGCTGATGGCAAAGTGAATCTAGCTAGGAGATTATTATTTAAGTTTGGCTATGCTATTACAGAAAAATGTTAGCCATCTCTTTTATAAGGTCTAAAGATTAAATTGTGCGTCCTACAGATTCCTTTATAATAGAATTAGTTTCCTACCTTGAAGAGAATAGAGAAATGAAAGAACAAGTTGGGCTTCAAATAGAGAAATGAGGGAGCAAGTCCTAGATCGCTTGCTGACAATAGCAATATCACAGGAATACTTAGCAAACCGTTTCAACCATTAGATAACAACTCAAGAAAACATTTACCAGAAGGTCCAATGCCTTCTATAAATTTTAAGAACCATGTATTTGAAAACACCTAATAAATATCTAACATGTTTAAATTTTAACTCAAAGGTGATCCCTGTTAAATTTAAGAGTGGAAAAAGAGAGGGAGGAGATGTACAATTTGGGACATGCACAATCAGACTTGCCCCAAATGATGGAGTTAGCAATGTGCCAGGAGATTCCAATACAATTCCATCAAGGTGGCATGTACCAATGCCATCTCACTAGTCCAAGTGATCAATTTCAGCTCACATTCGATGGCTCCGATAGGTCTAAGTATCAAAGGTATCACACAAAGAAGACTAGGGTCTGCTAATAATCATTGATAGAATTAAAAAGGGAGAGAAAGATCAAACATGGGAAGCGGGATACACAGCTGACTCATAGAATGGCAGACGTCCTAAACAACACTCTGGCCTCAGAATCAGCCCTTAAGGCATTCGGATCTGGCTGAAGAGCCCATGAGAGTATTGTAGGCATGGAAAGCCAAGATACCATGGAAAAGAAAAAAAGAAGAAGACCTAAATGAAAGATCTCTGCGAGTGAGATCCCAGTGGAAAGAACAGGGCCATCAAAGAAGGAGGTACCTTTCTCTGAAGGGAGGAGAGAACCTCCACTTTGACTATGACCCTATCAGAATAAGATCAAAGTCAGCGAACTCTAAAGGCTTCCATAGCCCTGGCAACTCATGACTAGAGCCTAGGGAGATTACTGACGCCATAAACAAGAGTGTCAAATTGTTAAATCAACAACAGGAGTCACTGTGTACTTATTCTCATGTGGGATCTGTCCTTAATGTGTTGTCCAATGTGAAGTGATGCTATAACTAGTACTAAAACAGTATTTTTACATTTTGTGTTTCTGCGTGGGTGCAAACTGATGAAATCGTTACTTAGTATATAGTGAATCGATGTTCTGTATATAAAGATAATTGGAAATGAAAAAAAAAACTTGGTGTTAAATTGGAAATGGCATAGAAAATTAATCAATTTTTAAAAAATATCATGTAGGATCTCTGTCTTTAATGTGCTGTACACTGTTATTTAATGCTATAACTAGTACTCCAACAGTATTTTTTTTCACTTTGTGTTGCTATATGGGGGCAAAGTGTTGAAATCTTTACCTAATATATACTAAACTGATCTTCTGTATATAAAGAGAATTGAAAATGAATCTTGATGTGAATGGAAGGGGAGAGAGAGTGGGAAAAGGGAGGGTTGCGGGTGGGAGGGAAGTTTTGGGAGGGGGAAGCCATTGTAACCCATAAGCTGTACTTTGGAATTTTATATTCATTAAATAAAAGTTTAATTAAAAAAATTTGGCTTTATGTTTTAAACATTTCATTGACTTCTTTTGAATTATTTTATTTCTATGAAAGACAGAGTTACAGAGAGAGGTTGAGCCTGAGAGAGGTCTTCCATTCTGTTGGTTCACTCCCCAAATGACTGCAACGCTAGAGCTGAGCTGATCTGAAGCCAGGAGCCAGGGGCTTCTTCCAGGTCTCCCACACAGGTGCAGGGGCCCAAGGACTTGGACCATCTTTTACTGTTTTCCCAGGCTATAACAGAGAGCTGGATTGGAAAAGGAGCAGCCGAGACTCGAACTGGTACCCATGTGGGATGCTGGTGCTGCAGGCTGGGGCTTTAACCCACTGCGCCACAGCACCAGCCCCAAAATTTGGCTTTAGTCCTATATTGAAATATCCATTTAGTCATTAGGATGTTACCAAGGAAGGAAACAAGATATAATACTCTTTTCCTCATTAGTAAAAGGATGATAGTGTCTAATATATCATGTATAAAGGAGGAAATTGGATTCTATTCTTAATCCATTGTTAATGACTTAACTTCACAAAAATACTTAGTCTTCATTATACCTTCTTTGGCATTAATTGTGGAAGCAATGGGGTAAGTCTTCCTGTACGAACCAATTATCCAACATGACACCTCTTAATTCTGTAATTCATTGATCCTTCTGAAGTTGAAAATTTGAAACCAAATTTGGCATTGAACAGTTAACCTAATTATAATTGTCTTAGCTTAATGGCAGTAATGAATAGCTTTGAAATCTTCAAGAATAGAATATGCAACACTATATAACTAGTTATAGATGTTTAACAGACTTTGAGAACTTAGTCAAGTGATACCTCTGTTTTATATTTCCAATATTTATAGAGTACCTACTATGTGTCAGACACTGATATGACTATCTCAATACATATGAGGGTACTTAAAAAAAGTACATGGAAATAAAATTTAAAAATAAATTTATGTTGTGAAAAGATTTTGAAATTCATGCATACAATGGATCTTAATAAAGTTCATGGAAAATATTTATTAAGAAAAAACTGGGAGCCAACATTGTGGTATAGCAGGTTAAGCCTCCCAATGCTAGCATCCCATATGGGCACTGGTTTGAGACCTGGCTGCTCCACTTCCAATCCAGCTCTCTGCTAATGTGCTTGGGAAAGAAGCGAAAGATGTCTCAAGTCCTTGGGCCTCTGTACCCACTTGGGAGACCCAGAAGAAGCTCCCAGCTCCTGGCTTTGGCCTGCTCCAGCCCTAGCTGTTGGGCCCATTTGCTGTCTCTCTGTCTCTGTATCTGTCTCTCTCTCTCTCTCTCTCTCTCTGTGTGTGTGTTTGTGTCCTCCTTTTTTTGTAACTCTGCCTTTCAAATAAGTAAAAACTATTTAAAAAAAAAAAACCTTTGTATAGATTCCATTTTTTTTTTGCAGAAAAATCATCTTCCCTTTTAGTTTAGTTTCCACAGCTTTTTGAAGTACTCTTATAGAAGTTTGGTAGTAGGGAGAAGAATGAAAAGTACTTGCTTAAATTTAGCTAAACAAACCATGTGAAAAAAGAGTAAGAAGTCACATTTTGTCAAACAGTAGATTGATTTGCCAACCACTAGTTGCAGTCAATCAGGTATTATTTGATAATATTAGAATGACTGTATGCAACAAATTGAGTTATAATCACTGATAGCATGGGGCCTGCACTGTGGTGTAGCAGGTAAAGCTGCTGCCTGCAGTGACAGCATGCCATATGGGCACTGGTTTGAGTCCCGGCTGCTCCACTTCTGATCCAACTCTCTGCTATGGCCTGCGAAAGCAGTGGAAGATGGCACAAATCCTTGGGCCCCTACACCCATGTGGGAGACCTGAAAGAGGCTGTTGGCTCCTGGCATTGGATCAGCGCAGCTCCGGCCATTGTGGTCAATTGGGGAGTGAACCAGCAGATGGAAGACCTTTCTCTCTCTCTCTGCCTCTCCTTTTCTCGCTGTGTAACTCTGACTTCCAAATAAATAAATAAATCTTTAAAAAAATAAAAAGTGTCGTGTGCTAATTGGGGAAATAAATCACTGACACTCCGACAGAAGGCTAACTAGTTTTACTCAGCTATTGACAACTTTATTTATGGTTCTTTTTTTCTGCCATAATCTCAAATAGTTATAAATGTTTTTGTGATGAGAACATTTAAAATTCTGTCTTTACACTGTGGAAAAAAAATGACCTAAATGAAAGATCTCTGTGAGTGAGATCCCAGCTAAGGAATGGACCATCAAAGAAGGAGGTAACTTTCTCTTTTTTTTAAAGCTTTTATTTAATGAATATAAATTTCCAAAGTACAGCTTATGGGTTACAATGGCTTCCTCCCCCCATAACTTCCCTCCCACCCGCAACCCTCCCTTTTCCCACTCTCTCTCCCCTTCCATTCACATCAAGATTCATTTTCAATTCTCTTTATATACAGAAGATCAGTTTAGTATATATTAGGTAACGATTTCAACACTTTGCCCCCATATAGCAACACAAAGTGAAAAAAAATACTGTTGGAGTACTAGTTATAGCATTAAATAACAGTGTACAGCACATTAAAGACAGAGATCCTACATGATATTTTTTAAAAATTGATTAATTTTCTATGCCATTTCCAATTAAACACCAAGTTTTTTTTTCATTTCCAATTATCTTTATATACAGAACATCGATTCACTATATACTAAGTAACGATTTCATCAGTTTGCACCCACACAGACACACAAAGTGTAAAAATACTGTTTTAGTACTAGTTATAGCATCACTTCACAATGGACAACACATTAAGGACAGATCCCACATGAGAATAAGTACACAGTGACTCCTGTTGTTGATTTAACAATTTGACACTCTTGTTTATGGCGTCAGTAATCTCCCTAGGCTCTAGTCATGAGTTGCCAGGGTTATGGAAGCCTTTAGGTTTCGCCGAATTCGATCTTATTCCAATAGGGTCATAGTCAAAGTGGAAGTCTCTCCTCCCTTCAGAGAAAAGTACCTTCTTCTTTGATGGCCTCGTTCTTTCCACTGGGATCTCACTCGCAGAGATCTTTCATTTAGGTCTTCTTTTTTTTTTTTTAACTGAGCACCAAATGGAAAACCTGTTGAAGTGAAATGGACACTATAAGAAACAATGACCTGATCAGCTCTTGTCCTGACTGTTGATGTACAATGTAATACTTTATCCTTTTTAGTATTTTGTTGTTGTTGTTGTTCTAGTTCTAGTGGTTGAACTCTGTAATTAACACACAATTATTCTTAGGTGTTTAAATTTTAACTGAAAAGTGATCCCTGTTAAATGTAAGAGTGGAAAAAGAGAGGGAGGAGATGTACAATTTGGGACATGCTCAATCGGACTTGCCCCAAATGGTGGAGTTAGAAACGTGCCAGGGGATTCCAATACAATCCCATCAAGCTGGCATGTACCAATGCCATCTCACTAGTCCAAGTGATCAATTTCAGTTCACAATTGATCACACTGATAGGTCTAAGAGTCAAAGGGATCACACAAACAAGACTAGTGTCTGCTAATACTAACTGATAAAATCAAAAAGGGAGAGAACGATCCAACATGGGAAATGGGATACACCGCAGATCATAGAATGGCAGATGTCCTAAACACTACTCTGGCCTCAGAATCAGCCCTTAAGGCATTCGGATCTGGCTGAAGAGCCCATGAGAGTATTGTAGGCATGGAAAGCCAAGACATACTGGAAAAAAATAAATAAAATTAAATAAAATGAACCATAATTTTTTTATCCAGTCTACTGTTGATGGGCATTGGGGTTGGTTCCAGGTCTTAGCTATTGTGAATTGAGCTGCAATAAACATTAATGTGCAGACCCTTTTTTGTTTGCCAATTTAATTTCCTTTGGGTAAATTCCAAAGAGTGGGATGGCTGGGTTGTATGGTAGGGTTATATTCAGGTTTCTGAGGAATCTCCAGACTGACTTCCAAATGGCTTAACCAGTTTGCATTCCCACCAACAGTGGGTTAGTGTCCCTGTTTCCCCACATCCTCTCCAGCATCTATTGTTGGTAGATTTCTGAATGTGAGCCGTTCTAACCAGGGTGAGGTGAAACCAAAGGAGGTACCTTTCTCTGAAGGGAGGAGAGAACTTCCACTTTGACTATACCTTGTCTAAATAAGATCGAAGACGGCAAACTCAAGAGGTTTCCAAAGCCTTGGCATCGCATGTCAAGAGCCTCAAGTAATTACTGACATCATAAATAAGAATGTCAAGAGAGCGGCAAGATGGCGGAATAGGAAGGGAGCACACTATTAGTCTGGGGGAGAGACAGTTTAATATAAGTGGAGATACTGCAGGGTCAAGGAAGAGTAGGGGAAGAAACAGCAGAGGAAACTCTTCCGGAACTAGTGATTCACAGTGGACCTGCGTGGAGAGCGTGGGAGCCCAAGTTCGGGACACCAGCGGCAGACTCAACACACCAGCGCTGGAACGCGAGGTGAGCCGAACCTCAATAGCCCGAGACACCAGCGGGCAAGCAGAAAGAGGAGACCAGAGGGAACGAGGCTTGAAACTCCGTGGGGAAAAGTTCACCAGGCTAACTAGAAGAGAGAAAGAGGAAAAAAAAAATAGTGACCGATACGGACACGAGTTTCTCTCTCTCCAATCACCTCTCAAAGGCTAGCAAGACAAAGAGTAGGCGCCATTTTGGACATACGTCATAAGCAGGGCGACCTCAGGTCTGCACCAGCCCTGAGCTTAGCAGAAAAACCTGACTCTGGGGGGAGGGGTGAAATAACAGGTGATTAGCATCTAACTTGGCAACCCAGTGGGAGACTGCAGGAGAATTGGAGCCCACACCTAGGGCAGCACAGATTCCCTGTATGGTCCTTGGGAAAGAGCTTCCGATCTCTGGCTCTTGTGGGTATATCTTTTGCCTGCTAACTACCTCCAATTACGTTCAGCTGTGTGGAATTACTTCTCTTTTGAATCAAAAAAAGAAAGAAAGAGAGATTTACCACACCTAAACTGGGAGTGTCATCTTTGACACACCCTCAACATTGAGGAACCAAACACAGCTCTCAGTCCATACTCATCTCAAGCCTCTAAGACTCCACCGAAAGCAGACAGTCCACTTAATATAGAGCCATAGTGCAACAAGAAAAAACACCACAGTGAAGAAACCAAATATCTCCAACATGCCAAACAAACGCAAAAACCGAGGTAACAAGAACAAATAAGACACTATGACGCCCCCAAATGAAAAAGACACCCCAATTCAAGATTATGAAGACGATGAGATAGAAGAAATGCAAGAAGCGGATCTCAAAAAATTGATAACAACATTAAGAAGTTCTCAAAAACAAATTCTTGAACTACAGAAATCCTTAATGGACAAGATAGAAAATCTCTCTCGTGAAAATGAAATATTAAGAAGGAATCAAAATGAAATGAAACAACTAGTGGAACAAGAAACTGTGATAGTGACGAGAAATCATAATGAAATGAAGAATTCAATAGATCAAATGACAAACACATTAGAGAGCCTGAAAAACAGAATGGGCGAAGCAGAAGAGAGAATATCAGACTTAGAAGACAGAGAACAGGAAAGGAAACAGGCAAACCAAAGAAAAGAAGAAGAAATTAGAAATCTAAAAAATATTGTCGGGAATCTACAGGATACTATTAAAAAACCCAACATTCGGGTTCTAGGAGTTCCTGAAGGCATGGAGAGGGAGAAAGGATTAGAAGGCATTTTCAGTGAGATACTAGCAGAAAATTTTCCAGGTTTGGAGCAGGAAAGAGGCATCTTAGTACAGGAAGCTTATAGAACCCCTAATAAACATGACCAAAAGAGATCCTCACCACGACATGTTGTAATCAAACTAACCACAGTGAAACACAAAGAAAAGATCCTAAAATGTGCAAGAGAGAAACGTCAGATTACTCCTAGAGCATCTACAATTAGACTCACAGCAGACTTCTCATCAGAAACCCTACAAGCTAGGAGAGAATGGCGAGATATAGCCCAGGTACTAAGAGAGAAAAACTGCCAGCCCAGAATACTATATCCTGCAAAGCTCTCATTTGTGAATGAAGGTGACATTAAGACTTTTCATAGCAAACAGAAACTGAAAGAATTTGTTGCCACTCATCCTGCCCTGCAAAAGATGATTAAAGATGTGTTACACACAGAAACACAGAAACATGGTCACCAATATGAAAGAAGGTAAAGGAAGGAAACCTCACAGCAAAAGATCACAGGAAGCTCAATTTCTCTTTGACATAGAATTAAACTCTGATGCTCTGTTAAAGCAATGTGTTAAAGTAAGCTATTATGTTCTCTTGATGTCTGTTAAATTCTAATTGTTCAAAAACAGCTGAATTTTATTAAGAGCTATGGGTTATTTAAATATGTGCTTACTTTCAAAGATTTGAATAATCACCTTGTAACAATGATCAAATTTGGTCTATGTTATGTCATGATTTTAAGGAATCCTATTTCAACCAGATATTTTGGATTTTGAGCCTTCTTGGCATTCTTGACAGGCATTCAAAAAATCAAAGTTTCAAACAATCTGGTCTCTAAAATTTCCAGTAAATCCTGGACTTTGGTTTTTCCAGTTTGGGCACAACTGAAAAAATCGAAGGACCTATGTCTCTCATCTTATAGAGACACCAACTAATCAGGCTATTTGGATTATATTAGAAGGACTGTCAAGATGTGATGTGGTACCAGACTTTAAGTTTCTATAATGGAAAATGCTATTAATACAAATGTTTGAGAATTAAAAAGTCTAATGATCTTGTGTTACTAGACATGATAGTTCTCTTAATGAGAAAGCCCCAGAGGCCTAAAGGGTAAAATACTTGTAAAATCCTACAGGTGCTTTCAAAAATACTGTGAAGTAAGCAAGTGCCTCTTGTTGGTTGATGAGTTTATAATTTTAAACATGGCAACTTAAAGTCTTTTGTCATCCACAGCTATATATGATTTGCTGCTCATAAAACTAAAGCGTTGTTGGTTCTGTGTTTAGCTGTCCTCCTGTAGGTTCCTATAGACTTTTTCCAGCCACTTCTATTGTATTCAGTACTTTGGGATGGCTCTGGAAACAGATGAAGCCAATAATGTATTAACAGTACCAACTGAGAGAAAGTATGGTTAACTGAGGTTACTAAAAACAAAAAGCAATTCAAATCAATTGGCAATCTACAAAAAGAGTTAAAGATTTTAAAAGCTATTATTAAAATTGCTATGTTGGTTATTGGGTTATGTTCTATGTGTGTACATATTGTATGTCCACATGGGGAAATTTTATTAAGAGTTTTATTTTAAATGGCTTATAGATAAGATTGTCCATAAATTTAAGCTGCTAAAATTAATCAAAGATACATTTTAATAAATGTGACCTGAATCTGTGTATCATATGTTTTAAACTTGTTGGTAGAAAGAAACTAAAAACATTTTATATGATTGTGCTTAATTTTATTGGTTAAACAAACTACACCATGTTAGATATTTAAGAGGTGTATTCAAATACATGGTACTTAAAATTTATAGAAGGCATTGGACCTTCTGGTAAATGTTTTCTTAAGTTTTTATCTAATGGTTGAAACGGTTTGCTAAGTATTCCTGTGATATTGCTATTGTCAGCAAGCAATCTAGGACTTGCTCCCTCATTTCTCTATTCTAAGCACAACTTGTTCTTTCATTTCTCTATTCCCCTCAAGGTAGGAAACTAATTCTATTATAAAGGAATCTGTAGGACGCACAATTTAATCTTTAGCCCTTATAAAAGAGATGGCTAACATTTTTCTGTAATAGCATAGCCAAAATAAGAACTTAAATAATAATCTCCTAGCTAGATTCACTTTGCCATCAGCGAAGTATACAGTAAGTAGAAAAAACCTCCCTTTAAGACCAAAGGGAAAGAAAGTTTTAAAGTGAGAATATAATTTTCCTCATGGGCATGTCTACCTTAGAAAAACTACTACAGAACATGCCTGTGACTATAGACTTGTAGTTCAGGCCACCGAAGATTAGAGATGGGACACGGGCACTCCCTTGACTTGCATCCTCTGGTCTGCTTTAACAGAAACCAGGAGGAAAAGAAAGCTCGGCATCAGAAGCAATGGGTGGCAGGCCTATTAATGGCTGATCTGTACAGTGATCTGCCCTCAAGGAGACCCAACAGGCCAGTCCACTGCAGTGGCTTTCAATGTGGTAAGCCTGGGCTTCAGCAGAAGTCAGCTTGTGAAGAGCCCCGGCAGCTCTGCCAAGAGTTGGATCACTGGAAATGGACCTGCCCTGGAGTCGAAGGATGCCCAGGTCAGAGCCACAGATCTCATTGGCTCTAAGCTGAAAAGCCCTTCACTCAGCCCAACTTCCAAAGTGACCACTGCAGCTGAGGGGATGGTCAAGTAGGGTCATCAACATTGCAGGCAGAACTGTAAATTTCTTGTTAGAGATGCCCCCTGCCTTTACCTGGCCAGCTCTCCTCCCAGGCCAGCCAAGTGATGAAAGTCAACAGAGTGCCTTCCCCTAGGAGGTTCACACCTCCCTTAGGATATACCCCATGTGAAGAGATAGATAGGTCTGGGCCTCTTAACTCACAAGGCCTAAAGCCCACCAGATTATTATCAAGCCCCTTCTGTCAGGTTCTATTTGCGTCTCAGTCAGAAAACTTAATTGTAGCTTAGACAGCACCTTTCTTAGCTCCTCTAATAATGACTCTGTCCTTTGTTCTAACCCTGTCTAGCGTACTTGGGCCTCATTCCTTTGTAATCATAACCTCTACTCTACCACCAATGGCTCTACTCCCAACCTGTGTGTACTGATGGTCCTCTTCCCCACTTCATGCTGTATAATTGTTCAAACCTGGTAAATGCCACTCTTAGGATCATTGGTTGCTATCCTCACTCTGTCTTTTATGACCATGTCTAAATATGATCAGAGTCGGCAAACTTGGAAGGCTTTCATAGCCTTGGCAACTCATGACGACAGCCTAGGGTGGTTACTGGCGCCATAAACTAGAGTGTCAATTTGTTGGGTCAACAACAGGAGCCACTGTGCACTTGCTCCTCATGTGGGATCTCTGTCCTTAATGTGCTGTACATTGTGATTTAATGCTATAACTAGTACTCAAACAGTATGTTTCACTTTGTGTTTCTATGTGGGTGCAAACTGTTGAAATCTTTATACTAAATTGATTTTCTGTATATAAAGAGAATTGAAAATGAATCTTGATTTGAATGGAAGGGGAGAGGGAGCGGGAGAGGAGAGGGTTGCAGGTGGGAGGTAAGTTATGGGAGGGGGAAGCCATTGTAATCCATAAGCTGTACACTGAAAATTTATATTCATTAAATAAAAGTTAAAAAATAAATAAATAAATAAATAAGAATGTCAATTGTTAAATCAACAACAGGAGTCACTGTGCACCTGCTCCCCATGTAGGACCTCTGTCCTTAATGTTGTACTATGCGAATTAATGGTAAAACTACTACCCAAACAGTACTCTATACTTGTGTGTCTTTGTGGGTGCATTCTGTTGAAATCTTTACTTAGTATATACTAAGTTGATCTTCTGTATATAAAGATAATTGAAAATGAATCATTGAGGCCGTCGCCACATCTCACTAGGCTAATCCTCCGCCTTGCGGCGCCGGCACACCGGGTTCTAATCCCGGTTGGGGCACCGATCCTGTCCCAGTTGCCCCTCTTCCAGGCCAGCTCTCTGCTGTGGCCAGGGAGTGCAGTGGAGGATGGCCCAAGTGCTTGGGCCCTGCACCCAATGGGAGACCAGGAGAAGCACCTGGCTCCTGCCATCGGATCAGCACGGTGCGCCATCAGCAGCGCGCCTACCATGGCGGCCATTGGAGGGTGAACCAACGGCAAAAGGAAGACCTTTCTCTCTATCTCTCTCTTTCATAGTCCACACTGCCTCTCAAAAAATAAAAAAAAAAGAAAATGAATCATTGGGGTGGGCACTGTGGCACAGTGAGTTAACGCCCTGGCCTGAAGTGCCAGCATCCCATATGGGCACCAGTTTGAGATCCAGCTGCTCCACTTCTGATCCAGCTCTCTGCTATGGCCTGGAAAAGCAGTAGAAGATGGCCCAAGTTCTTGAGCCCATGCACCTGTGTGGGAGACCTAGAAGAAGCCCTGGCTCTCGGCTTCGGATTGCCACAGCTCCAGCTGTTGTTGTCAATTGGGGAGTGAACCATTGGATGGAAGACACCTCTCTCTCTCTCTCTCTCTCTCTTTCTGCTTCTCCTCTCTCTGTGTAACTCTGACTTTCAAATAAATAAATACATTTTTTAAAAAAAAGAAAAGAGAAAGAAAATTAATTATGATGAAGAATGGGATGGGAGAGTAAGTTGGAGATGGAATGGTTACACGTGGGAGGGAGGTTATGGGGGGAAAATCCGCTATAATTCAAAAATTGTACTTTGGAAATTTATATTTATTAAATAAAAGTTGAAAAAAAAATAAAAATTCTGTCTTTTAGGCATTTTGAAATATGCAATACACTATTATTAATTATTCTTCCTATCTAACTGTAACTTAGTAATAGTTCATCCACATCATCTTTTATTTCACTGCCCACATCCACCTAGCCTCTAGAAACCACCATTATAATTTCTTCTTTTAGGACTTTGACTTTAATAGATTCCACATATAAGTGAAATGATGTAGTAGTCATCTCTCTATGCTTGGCTTATTCTTCTTAGCATAATGACCTTCGTTTCTATCCATATTGTTGTGAATGAAAATACTGCATTCTTTGTAACAGCTGAGTAGTATTCCATTGTATATATATCCCATTTTCTTTATCCATTCATCAGTGGATGGATTCTTAGGTTGTTTCTATTTCTTGACTACTATGAATAATGCTGCAATAAACCTGGGGATGTATATGTCTCTTGACATATGAACAGAGTGATTTAATTTCCCTTGGATATATAGCTAGTAGTGGGTTTGCTGGATCATGTATTAATTCTATTTTTTATTTGTTGAAGAACTTCCATATTGTCTTCCACAATGACTGTACTAATTTACATTCACACTAACAGTATACAAGGATTCCCGTTATTCTCTCCATTCCTTCTGGTTCTTTAAATTCTCTCACAGACCAAACAGAATAAGAAAAAGAAAATTGACTGGATTACATGACATGGAATCAGTTAATTAAATTTTCCAATGATTTCTTGAGAACTTAAATAATACATGCATATTCCATCCTTTAAACTTTCTCTTTTTAAATTTTTTCCATTGACACATAATAGGACATACACTTATGATGCACATGGGGTAATGTTTGTCTCAACATAATGATGTTTGTTTTGGGCTAACATGCTTAATTACATTTGATTATTTTGAAAAAGTATTATTTTGCTACTGAAATACTGAAGCTCATTTATGCACATATGGGTATTTCTCCAAGTAAGCCAACACTGTTGTTGCATAGACTTTTTAGCTTGGCACTTTGTTAGGTGCTGCATACTGCAGAGGTTAAACATTATCAGTGCTTTACAATGACAACTTAAATGAAGTATCTGGGCCTCTATTTGTTATTATGTTTTTCTGATAATGGCGAGAGAGAAAAAGAGAAAAGAGGTCAGTCTCCATCTTTTCTAATAGAAAAAAGACATGTGATGAGACTTGGAAGTAGTTTTGCAAAATAACAACTTTTAATTCTTTCAATAAGGAAGGATTAGTCGACAATATTTGTCATGCTTCTTACTGGGATAAGCTCATTGGACTGGACCTTCGGGTTGAGTACCACAAAGGACATGGGATTCATCCAGGCTAGACAATAGTACCTTAGGTTGTGAAAGGGAATTAAAATATCATCTTCCTAACTTCATTTCTCAGATGGGAAAATTGAGATCCAAGGAGATCAAAAGCCTTATATAAGAAAATCCAACAAGTTAGTAGGAGAACTGAACAAAAACCCAAGTGTGTGATCCCTAAGCAACACTATTTGACCTAAAATACTATACCTATGGTGGTAAAACCCAGATAAGTCAGATCAATGTGCTGAGGTCTTTTGGCTTCTTGAATAAATGAGACCACATATCTGTGAGTTATCACCTCTGTATATTATTTGTTCTTTATGAGCTTCTCATATGTTCATTAGTTTGAACCATTCTACAATATATACAAAATTGAAAACAACATGCTGTGCACCATAAATACTTACATTTAAAAATATTTTTAAAAGATTTATATTATTTATATGAGAGGCAGAGTTAGAGAGAGTGAGTGAGAGCACAGGAGACATACAGAAAAGTATCTTCCATCTGCTAGTTCACCACCCAAATGGCAGCAAAGATCAGGACTGGGCCAGGCTGAAGCCAGGAGCCAGCAGCTTCATCTGGGTCTCCCACGTGGATGTGGGGCCCCATGCACTTGAGACATCTGCTGCTGTTTTCCCAGGCACATTAGCAGGGAGCTGAAATGGAAATGGAATAGCTGGGACAGGAAGCAGCACCCATATTGTATTCCAGCATTGCAGATATTAGCTTAACCTGACATATCACAATGCCAACCCTAAATGCAAACATTTTTGTTTGTCACCTAAAAAAGAGCTCCCCTTCTATAAGATCAACTTTTAAAAATTCCAGTTATGAGTGAGACCATGCAGTGTTTGTCTTTCTGTTCTTACCTCATAATTATGTACAAATATTATGGTATATATCAAATAGCAAATAAATGAATAGTTCGAATACAGAGTTAAGAAAAGAAGAACTCCCCACATACTCATGATTTTTACATGTAGAATGACTTCTACATGTTCTAGGTTAGGAAGTTAGTCGAATGAAAGAAATATTAGGGAATAATGAAAAGGTAACAAGCTCAATCTTTGAAAGAGAAATCTCTTCTATTCCTTTGGGTTATGGAATTGGGAATTTATCAACTTGGAAAAAAATGAATACTTGAGAATTCTTATGTTCTCAGTCTCTTCTGTCACATTCTATTTTCACAAGAAAAATTGAATCCTAGATTTCTAGATATTCCTTTGGATTACCCAAGAGCAAGTGTTAGTCTTGGTGCTCTTCTAGATGTGAGGAGACCAAGTTCTTCAAATTTCCAATCAAAGATTTCCAGCAACAAAGGAGAAATAAAATAACTCACTCTGATGAGCATCAGGTAAGTGCTCCTTCTCTGGGTAATTGGCTTCCTGGAAGGTGAACCAGCACTCATTTAGCAATTCAAGGCCAAGTGGGTCTTGGCCAAAGGGAAATGAAATGTAACACATTTAGTGCTAAATTAAAGACAGGATCCACAAGCTGAGAGCCTACATGAATCAGAGATATGAATCACAAAACCTGTTCTGTTTATGGCAAATTGACCCTGAAGACAAATAAAAAATCAATCATTAATTTTCACACTCTACTTTTGATAGACTTTTTCATTTGAAGGCAGTTGCTATTGTAATAACAATAATGACGCCTTATAATTTTACTTTGCAAAATGCTTTCCTGTCTTCTCCTCATAATTATTTCTCTAAGTTCAGAGAGGAAATGTCTAAAATTTTACAATTGATTCAAAAGGAGATGCAGAGAGATACTAACACTCTAATTCTATAGAGTGGTCTTATTTCAAACAGAATAGATGGCATTTATTAGAATTTAGGGTTCCTTTTATTGTTTTTGGGGGGTAATGCTGACTGAAAAACTGATACTTTCATTTTTTGAATTGTGATGTAAGAGGTTAAATGGAACTTTTGTGCTTATCAGGGACACTTAAGTTTAAGCAGTATCTAGGCCAGCACCGCGGCTCACTAGGCTAATCCTCCGCCTTGCGGCGCCGGCACACCGGGTTCTAGTCCCGGTCGGGGCACCGATCCTGTCCTGGTTGCCCCTCTTCCAGGCCAGCTCTCTGCTGTGGCCAGGGAGTGCAGTGGAGGATGGCCCAAGTGCTTGGGCCCTGCACCCCATGGGAGACCAGGAGAAGCACCTGGCTCCTGCCATCGGATCAGCGCGGTGCACCGGCTGCAGCGTGCTACCGCGGCGGCCATTGGAGGGTGAACCAACGGCAAAAGGAAGACCTTTCTCTCTGTCTCTCTCTCACTGTCCACTCTGCCTGTCAAAAAAAAAGTTTAAGCAGTATCTTGACTACCTCCAGGTCAGTTTGGCATAAGTACTAAACTCTGGAGATTAAAATTTAAGCAAGACCTTACCTATGCTTTTGAAAGACGAAGGGCATTTTCAGTAGGAGGAGTAACAGGTGCAGATACTCAGAGACACAAAGAGCATGCTATATTAGTTTGCTATAACAGATCAAAGAGCAACAGGGAATATAAAGAGTGGGAGAGTCACACAATATGAGCTCATGACCAGGTCATGCAGAGGCTTGCAGGTTATACTAAGGCACGGAAATCTCAAGCCTGAAAGTAAATGGGCATTACTAAAGATTTTTAACAGGGAGAGTAATACGAAGTGATTTCTTTGAAAGAAAGATCACTTTGGGAACCTGTGGATAATGAACTGAAGATAATTCAATATTGCAAGTTACAGTAATAATTCAGTGAAGAGATGGTGAAGACTTGGGCTATGGCTATAGCAATGGAGAGGAAGACAAAAGGATGGAATTATACATCTATTTAGTAAATAAAATCAGAAAATATTATTAATTGTACATGTGAGAGGTGAACAAAGGAGAGGTGTCAGTGTATCAAGGTGATACAGTGAATTGGTACCATGTCCAAATATCAATCCTTTATATTATTCTCAAATCTGCCCCTACCTCATTCTTGTCTATCTCAGTAAATGACAACTCTGTCTTTCCAGCTATTGAGCCCCAAACCATGACGTCATTCATTACGTCTCTCCCCTCATTCTCTAAATCCAATCTAGCAGTACATTCTCTTGGTTCTCACTTCAAAAAAATCCAAAAGTTGAGCATTTCTCACCAACTCCACTGCTCCCACCTGAGTCCAAACCATCATGCCTCATCTAGAATATTATGATAGCCTACTGATTGCTTTCCTTATTCCCACTCCAACCTCAGAGAGTATTCTCCAACAAATCACCTAGAGTGATTGATTTGACTCGAAGTACATCTAGTTGGAGCATTATTTCTAATTTCCAGTTTACTAAAATATACAAAGTACAAAGATAACTGGCCCAGGACTAGCACTGTGACCCAGTGGGTAAATCCTCCACCTGCAGTGATGGTATTCCATATGGGCGCCAGTTTGAGTCCCGGCTACTCCACTTCCGATCCAGCACTCTGCTATGGCCTGGGAAAGCAGTATAAGATGGTCCAAATCCCTGGGACCCTGCAACCACATGGGAGACCCGGAAGAAGCTCCTGGCTCCTAGCTTCAGATAGGTGTAGCTCTGGCCATTGTGGCCATTTGGGGAGTGAACCAGTAGATGGAAGACCTGTCTCCCTCTGCCTCTCTGTAACTCTGCCTTTTAAATAAATAAATAAATATTTGAAAAAAGATAATTGCCCCAGGATATTCCATAAGTTAGTTCCATAGGGAAAAAGAATGGGGGTGGAAAGCTATATACATTAAAAGGTATATGAGAAGCACAGCAATCAAATACAATTAATGATCCCCAACTTGATTCTGATTTAAACAAAACCACTATAAAATTATAGGGATGATTAGGGAAATATGAATAACAACTAAGGGTTAGAATTATTAGTTTCAATTGTTATGGTAATGCATATAAGGATTATATAGGAAAACATTTTATTTTTGAGAGCTATATACTGGAGTATTACTGGAAAAATATGACATCTATACTTTAAAATACTTTTACAAATAAAACGTACACGAGGCAGTATTGCATAATGTTGACATTTGTTAATTCTAGGTAATGGATATATGTATGCTTATAACATTCTTTCCATTCATATTTTAAGGTCTTTATAAGTCAAGAAAAGTAGATTTTATCTGACTATTCCACTTCTCAAAGTCCCTTCAGTGTTTTCCCATACCACCAAAATAAAACTCAACTTCTTTACCATGATCTGAATCTCACTGTCTCTCTGATCTCATCTTCTAGCATTCTTCCCCTCACTCACTCCATTGCAAGGACACATTTCTCCTTTCCAAGTATGGTTCTACTTCTAGGCCTTTAAATCCGATTTTCTAGCTGCCTGGATCACTCTTCTCTTAGAAATCCATGTAGCTTATAGCCTCAGTTTATTCACATTTTTATTTCCCTAATAAATGAAGGCTTTCTGGGCCATCTTTTTTATATAGCACCTATTCCATCAGCTCCTCTCCTCTCCTCTCTTCTCCTCTTCTCTTATCTTGTCTTCCTCTCTCTCTCTCTCTCCCTCCCTCCCTCCCTGCCCTTACCTTGACTTATTTTTCTTTATAACATTATCACTACCAGACATGCACTTATCTTTTTATTGTTTGCCTCTTCCTACCATCCCAGGGCACACTAGAATCTAAGTTCAACATAAACAACAGTCCCCCTGCCCTTTTTTGTTACTGTCTTTGGTCCATGAGCAATGATGGAATAAAGATTTTTTAAATAAAATGGTGAGTAGGAAAATCTGGATTGGTGGAAAGACTATGTTGATTAGAGAGCATGTTGAGTTTGAGAACTTGTTATATCTAAATGTAAATATCTTACTATATATTTAGCTTGTAGAAGTTGTGGTTTTAGATTTTTGTGGTGAGAAGATATAATAATCTTGTAACTGGTAGTTTCTATTTTTTTTTCCATTGAAGAAAAGGATATAATGTCGTCAAATAAAAATGACTCACAGATGAAAATTAAAATCATGGAAGTCGATGCTTTCTCATTCTATGTAAATAGAAGAGAGTCATAATGACAGCCTCTGTGAACAGTAATATTGAAGGGGCAGACAGACCAAGAGGTGGATATAGGAAAATCCCTAGACTATATGGTCAGAGATAAGGTAAGACAACCAGGAGAATCTGGGTATCATATAAAATAAGGGAAAAGAATTTTAAAAGGAGATCAAAGATCAAAAGTCCCAGCATTGGCCTTGTAAAATAAAGATAGGTGGTGTCTACATGAAGAAAATTGGGAGAGCGGCAAGATGGCGGAAAAGGCAGGGAGCACACTATTAGTCTGGGGGAGAGACAGTTTAATATAAGTGGAGATACTGCAGGGTCAAGGAAGAGTAGGGGAAGAAACAGCAGAGGAAACTCTTCCGGAACTAGTGATTCACTGTGGACCTGCGTGGAGAGCGTGGGAGCCCAAGTTTGGGACACCAGCGGCAGACTCAACACACCAGCGCTGGAACGCGAGGTGAGCCGAACCTCAATAGCCCGAGACACCAGCGGGCAAGCGGAAAGAGAAGGCTAGAGGGAACAAGGCTTGAAACTCCATGGGGAAAAATTCACCAGGCTAACTAGAAGAGAGAAAGAGGAAAAAAAAAGTGACCGATACGGACACAAGTTTCTCTCTCTCCGCTCACCTCTCAAAGGCGAGCAAGACAGAGCAGGCGCCATTTTGGACATACGTCATAAGCAGGGCGACCTCAGGTCTGCACCGGCCTAGAGCCTAGCAGAAAAACCTGACTCTGGGGGGAGGGGTGAAATAACTGGAGATTAGGATCTAACTTGGCAACCCAGTGGGAGACTGCAGGAGAATTGGAGCCCACACCTAGGGCAGCACAGATTCCTTGTGTGGTCCTTGGGAAAGAGCTTCCGATCTCTGGCTCTTGTGGGTATATCATTTGCCTGCTAACTACCTCCAATTACGTTCAGCTGTGCGGAATTACTTCCCTTTTGAATCAAAAAAAGAGAGATTTACCACACCTAAACTGGGAGTGTCATCTTTGAAACACCCTCAACACTGAGGAACCAAACACAGCTCTCAGTCCACACTCATCTCAAGCCTCTAAGGCTCCATCGAAAGCAGACAGTCCACTTAATATAGAGACATAGTGTAACAAGAAAAAACACCACAGTGAAGAAACCAAATATCTCCAACATGCCAAACAACAAACGCATAAACCAAGCTAACAAGAACAAGGAAGACACTATGACGCCCACAAATGAAAAAGACACCCCAATTCAAGATTATGAAGATGGTGAGATAGAAGAAATGCAAGAAGCGGATCTCAAAAAATTGATAAGAACATTAAGAAGTTCTCAAAAACAAATTCTTGAACTACAGAAATCCTTAATGGACAAGATAGAAAATCTCTCTCGTGAAAATGAAATATTAAGGAGGAATCAAAATGAAATGAAACAACTAGTGGAACAAGAAACTGTGATAGTGAAGAGAAATCATAATGAAATGAAGAATTCAATAGATCAAATGACAAACACATTAGAGAGCCTTAAAAACAGAATGGGCGAAGCAGAAGAGAGAATATCAGACTTAGAAGACAGAGAACAGGAAAGGAAACAGGTAAACCAAAGAAAAGAAGAAGAAATTAGAAATCTAAAAAATATTGTCGGGAATCTACAGGATACTATTAAAAAACCCAACATTTGGGTTCTAGGAGTTCCTGAAGGCATAGAGAGAGAGAAAGGATTAGAAGGCATTTTCAGTGACATACTAGCAGAAAATTTCCCAGGTTTGGAGCAGGAAAGAGGCATCTTAGTACAGGAAGCTTATAGAACCCCTAATAAACATGACCAAAAGAGATCCTCACCACGACATGTTGTAATCAAACTCACCACAGTGAAACACAAAGAAAAGATCCTAAAATGTGCAAGAGAGAAACGCCAGATTACTCTCAGAGGATCTCCAATTAGACTCACAGCAGACTTCTCATCAGAAACCCTACAAGCTAGAAGGGAATGGCGAGACATAGCCCAGGTACTAAGAGAGAAAAACTGCCAGCCCACAATACTATATCCTGCAAAGCTCTCATTTGTGAATGAAGGTGACATTAAGACTTTTCATAGCAAACAGAAACTGAAAGAATTTGTTGCCACTCATCCCGCCCTGCAAAAGATGCTTAAATATGTGTTACACACAGAAACACAGAAACATGGTTACCAATATGAAAGAAGGTAAAGGAAGGAAACCTCACAGCAAAAGATCACAGGAAGCTCAATTTCTCTTTGACATAGAATTAAACTCTGATGCTCTGTTAAAGCAATGTGTTAAAGTAAGCTATTATGTTCTCTTGATGTCTGTTAAATTCTAATTGTTCAAAAACAGCTGAATTTTTATTAAGAGCTATGGGTTATTTAAATATGTGCTTATTTTCAAAGATTTGAATAATCACCTTGTAACAATGATGAAATTTGGTCTATGTTATGTCATGATTTTAAGGAATCTTATTTCAACCAGATATTTTGGATTTTGAGCCTTCTTGGCATTCTTGACAGGCATTCAAAAAATCAAAGTTTCAAACAATCCGGTCTCTAAAATTTCCAGTAAATCCTGGACTTTGGTTTTTCCAGTATGGGCCCAACTGAAAAAATCGAAGGACCTATGTCTCTCATCTTATAGAGACACCAACTAATCAGGCTATTTGGATTATATGAGAAGGACTGTCAAGATGTGATGTGGTACCAGACTTTAAGTTTCTATAATGGAAAATGCTATTAATACAAATGTTTGAGAATTAAAAAGTCTAATGATCTTGTGTTACTAGACATGATAGTTATCTTAATGAGAAAGCCCCAGAGGCCTAAAGGGTTAAATACTTGTAAAATCCTACAGGTGCTTTCAAAAATACTGTGAAGTAAGCAAGTGCCTCTTGTTGGTTGATGAGTTTATAATTTTGGACATGGCAACTTAAAGTCTTTTGCCATCCACAGTTATATATGATGTGCTGCTCATAAAACTAAAGTATTGTTGGTTCTGTGTTTAGCTGTCCTCCTATAGGTTCCTATGGACTTTTTCCAGCCACTTTTATTGTATTCAGTACTTTGGGATGGCTCTGGAAACAGATGAAGCCAATAATGTATTAACAGTACCAACAGAGAGAAAGTATGGTTAACTGAGGTTACTAAAAACAAAAAGCAATTCAAATCAATTGGCAATCTACAAAAAGAGTTAAAGATTTTAAAAGCTATTATTAAAAATGCTATATTGGTCTATTATGCTATGTTATATGTGTGTACATATTGTATGTCCACATAGCAAATTTTATTAAGAGTTTTATTTTAAATGGCTTATAGATAAGATTGTCCATAAATTTAAGCTGCTAAAATCAATCTAAGATACTTTTTAATTTGTGTGACCTGAATCTGTGTATCATATGTTTTAAACGTGTTGGTAGAAAGAAACTAAAAACATTTTATATGTTTGTGCTTAAGTTTACTGGCTAAACAAACTACACCATGTTAGATATTTAAGAGGTGTTTTCAAATACATGATTCTTAAAATTTATAGAAGGCATTGGACCTTCTGGTAAATGTTTTCTTAAGTTGTTATCCAATGGTTGAAACTATTTGCTAAGTCTTCATGTGATATTGCTATTGTCAGCAAGCGATCTAGGACTTGCTCCCTCATTTCTCTATTCTAAGCCCAACTTGTTCTTTCATTTCTCTATTCCCCTCAAGGTAGGAAACTAATTCCATTATGAAGGAATCTGTAGGATGCACAATTTAATCTTTAGACTTTATAAAAGAGATGGCTAACATTTTTCTGTAATAGCATAGCCAAAATAAGAACTTAAATAATAATCTCCTAGCTAGATTCACTTCACCATCAGCGAAGTATACAGTAAGTAGAAAAAACCTCCCTTTCAGACCAAAGGGAAAGAAAGTTTTAAAGTGAGAATATAATTTTCCTCATGGGCATTGTCTAACTTAGAAAAAGTACTACAGAACATGCCTGTGATTGTAGACTTGTAGTTCAGGCCACCGAAGATTAGAGATGGGACACGGGCACTCCCTTGACTTGCATCCTCTGGTCTGCTTTAACAGAAACCAGGAAGAAAAGAAAGCTAGGCATCAGAAGCAATGGGTGGCAGGCCTATTAATGGCTGATCTGTACAGTGATCTGCCCTCAAGGAGACCCAACAGGCCAGTCCACTGCAGTGGCTTTCAATGTGGTAAGCCTGGGCTTCAGCAGAAGTCAGCTTGTGAAGAGCCCCGGCAGCTCTGCCAAGAGTGGGATCACTGGAAATGGACCTGCCCTGGAGTCGAAGGATGCCCAGGTCAGAGCCACAGATCTCATTGGCTCTAAGCTGAAAAGCCCTTCACTCAGCCCAACTTCCAAAGTGACCACTGCAGCTGAGGGGATGGTCAAGTAGGGTCATCAACATTGCAGGCAGAACTGTAAATTTCTTGTTAGAGATGCCCCCTGCCTTTACCTGGCCAGCTCTCCTCCCAGGCCAGCCAAGTAATGAAAGTCAACAGAGTGCCTTCCCCTAGGAGGTTCACACCTCCCTTAGGATATACCCCATGTGAAGAGATAGATAGGTCTGGGCCTCTTAACTTACAAGGCCTAAAGCCCACCAGATTATTATCAAGCACCTTCTGTCAGGTTCTATTTGCCTCTCAATCAGAAAAATTACTTGTAGCTTAGACAGCACCTTTCTTAGCGCCTCTAATAACGACTCTGTCCTTTGTTCTAGGCCCTGTCTAGTGCACTTGGGCCTCATTCCTTTGTAATCATAACCTCTACTCTACCACCAATGGCTCTACTCCCAACCTGTGTGTACTGATGGTCCTCTTCCCCACTTCATGCTGTATAATTGTTCAAACCTGGTAAATGCCACTCTTAGGATCATTGGTTACTATCTTCGCTCTGTCTTTTATGACCTTGTCTAACTATGATCAGAGTCGGCAAACTTAGAAGGCTTCCATAGCCTTGGCAACTCATGACGACAGCCTAGGATGGTTACTGGCACCATAAACTAGAGTGTCAATTTGTTGGGTCAACAACAGGAGCCACTGTGTACTTGCTCCTCATGTGGGATCTCTGTCCTTAATGTGCTGTACATTGTGATTTAATGCTATAACTAGTACTCAAACAGTATGTTTCACTTTGTGTTTCTATGTGGGTGCAAACTGTTGAAATCTTTATACTAAATTGATCTTCTGTATATAAAGAGAATTGAAAATGAATCTTGATGTGAATGGAAGAGGAGAGGGAGCGGGAGAGGGGAGGGTTGCGGATGGGAGGGAAGTTATGGGAGGGAGAAGCCATTGTAATCCATGAGCTGTACACTGGAAATTTATGTTCATTAAATAAAAGTTAAAAAAAAAGAAAATTGCTATATTGGTCTATTATGCTATGTTATATGTGTGTACATATTGTATGTCCACATAGGAAATTTTATTAAGAGTTTTATTTTAAATTGCTTATAGATAAGATTGTCCATAAATTTAAGCTGCTAAAATCAATCAAAGATACTTTTTAAATTGTGTGACCTGAATAAGTGTATCATATGTTTTAAACGTGTTGGTAGAAAGAAACTAAAAGCATTTTATATGGTTGTGATTAAGTTTACTGTTTAAACAAACTACACCATGTTAGATATTTAAGAGGTGTTTCCAAATACATGATTCTTAAAATTTATAAAAGGCATTGGACCTTCTGGTAAATGTTTTCTTAAGTTGTTATCTAATGATTGAAACTGTTTGCTAAGTCTTCATGTGATATTGCTATTGTCAGCAAGCGATCTAGGACTTGCTCCCTCATTTCTCTATTCTAAGCCCAACTTGTTCTTTCATTTCTCTATTCTCTTCAAGGTAGGAAACTAATTCCATTATGAAGGAATCTGTAGGACGCACAATTTAATCTTTAGACCTTATAAAAGTGATGGCTAACATTTTTCTGTAATAGCATAGCCAAAATAAGAACTTAAATAATAATCTCCTAGCTAGATTCACTTTGCCATCAGCGAAGTATACAGTAAGTAGAAAAAACCTCCCTTTCAGACCAAAGGGAAAGAAAGTTTTAAAGTGAGAATATAATTTTCCTCATGGGCATGTCTACCTTAGAAAATCTACTACAGAACATGCCTGTGACTATAGACTTGTAGTTCAGGCCACCGAAGATTAGAGATGGGACACGGGCACTCCCTTGACTTGCATCCTCTGGTCTGCTTTAACAGAAACCAGGAGGAAAAGAAAGCTCGGCATCAGAAGCAATGGGTGGCAGGCCTATTAATGGCTGATCTGTACAGTGATCTGCCCTCAAGGAGACCCAACAGGCCAGTCCACTGCAGTGGCTTTCAATGTGGTAAGCCTGGGCTTCAGCAGAAGTCAGCTTGTGAAGAGCCCCGGCAGCTCTGCCAAGAGTTGGATCACTGGAAATGGACCTGCCCTGGAGTCGAAGGATGCCCAGGTCAGAGCCACAGATCTCATTGGCTCTAAGCTGAAAAGCCCTTCACTCAGCCCAACTTCCAAAGTGAGCACTGCAGCTGAGGGGATGGTCAAGTAGGGTCATCAACATTGCAGGCAGAACTGTAAATTTCTTGTTAGAGATGCCCCCTGCCTTTACCTGGCCAGCTCTCCTCCCAGGCCAGCCAAGTAATGAAAGTCAACAGAGTGCCTTCCCCTAGGAGGTTCACACCTCCCTTAGGATATACCCCATGTGAAGAGATAGATAGGTCTGGGCCTCTTAACTTACAAGGCCTAAAGCCCACCAGATTATTATCAAGCCCCGTCTGTCAGGTTCTATTTGCCTCTCAATCAGAAAAATTACTTGTAACTTAGACAGCACCTTTCTTAGCTCCTCTAATAATGACTCTGTCCTTTGTTCTAGGCCCTGTCTAGTGCACTTGGGCCTCATTCCTTTGTAATCATAACCTCTACTCTACCACCAATGGCTCTACTCCCAACCTGTGTGTACTGATGGTCCTCTTCCCCACTTCATGCTGTATAATTGTTCAAACCTGGTAAATGCCACTCTTAGGATCATTGGTTACTATCTTCGCTCTGTCTTTTATGACCTTGTCTAACTATGATCAGAGTTGGCAAACTTAGAAGGCTTCCATAGCCTTGGCAACTCATGACGACAGCCTAGGATGGTTACTGGCACCATAAACTAGAGTGTCAATTTGTTGGGTCAACAACAGGAGCCACTGTGCACTTGCTCCTCATGTGGGATATCTGTCCTTAATGTGCTGTACTTTTTGATTTAATGCTAAAACTAGTACTCAAACAGTATGTTTCACTTTGTGATTCTATGTGGGTGCAAACTGTTGAAATCTTTATAGTAAATTGATCTTCTGTATATAAAGAGAATTGAAAATGAATCTTGATGCAAATGGAAGGGGAGAGGGAGCGGGAGAGGGGAGGGTTGTGGGTGGGAGGGAAGTTATGGGAGGGAGAAGCCATTGTAATCCATGAGCTGTACACTGGAAATTTATATTCATTGAATAAAAGTTAAAAAAAATTGAAGAGCAGTTAAGTGGAGTGTTAGAGGATTCATTTCAAGAAGGAAAGAGAGATATAGAAATAAATATCCAATGTAGCCACTTGTCAAAGGAATTTTATTGAGAAGGGAAGAAGAGAGACATTAACTCAGGCCGTGAAGCAGAATACAGTGCTAAGCCAGTGAATTTTGTTTAGGATTAGAAGACATTTGAACATAATTTACTGCTGAATGTGAAGAAACAACAGAGGCAAAGAAATTTAAAATCAAATACTGAGAGAAGACATACAAATTAGTAAATTTTAGGAAGAAACAAGTGTAGAGGCTGGTTCTAAATAGAAAGAAAGGATGGGTATGAAGAGAAATCTGTAAGTGTAATAATGGGAAGGTGAAGGATTTCACCCCAGTGATACCATATTGATGATACAGGAGTATTTGAAAGCAAAGGGATTGTAATTGTGTTATGAATTAAAGTAGAGAAGCAAAGATTTGAAATAAATATTGTGATAAACAGGGATGAACTAACAGTAGGTAAAGGGATTGACATGTGCTATGAAGGACATCCCACAATAAGAAATGTGGGATTTACAGAAGCATTCATCTGCAGAATTGTGTGAATTTTTTTTACCAGTGCTCAGTCCTCTAGTTATAAAATCGACGAAGGTTGAGGAAGGCGTTTGGCACAGAGATTGACCAACAATTTTGGATGTCTGCATCCCATATTGAAGTGCTTGGATTTGAGTCCTAGCTCTATTCTCCATTCTAGCTTCCTTCTAATATACCCCCTGGGAGGCAATAGGTGATAGGTCAAGTACTTGGGTCCCTGTCACTCATGTTAGAGACCTAGACTGAGTCAGTCCCTGGCTCCTGCATTTGGGCTGGCCAAGCCTGGGCTGTTGCAAGTATCTGGAGAGTAAACCAGCAGATGGATGATTCTCTCTCTCTCTCTCTCTCTCTCTTTCTCTCTCTCTCTCTCTCTCTCTTTCCCTCTCTGACTTTCAAAAAATAAAGATTTTCAAATCTTGTTTTTCTTTTGTTTCTTTTAAGAAGACAGACTGTGTACTGAGAATTTGTAGTACAATTGCAGGTGTAGCAGCAGGGGGCAGTATTGCATTGTGGCTAAAAGTGAAGGCTTTAATTCCAAACACGGCTTTGAATCCTGCTTCTGCTATTTACTAGGCGTCTGAGCTTGGCTAATTTATGCATCCTTTCAAATATTGAACTTCCTTATCTTTAAAATGGGAATAGTAACTACCTCATATTGTTGATAAAATTAGATGGAAGATTCACTGTAAATTGTGGGACACATAATAAGAGGGCAGGAGATTCCAAAATCCATGTAACTGACCAAGGGGATGAGAAAGCATTAGGAAGAAAGTGAGACTCTGAGGGGCTGGTACACTAGGAGTAAATGAAGGAGTCACAGGAACAATCTTTTCCTAAGACTGAAGAAAAGTTAGAAAGGAGTGAGAATTATATAAAAGATAATTCTTTGAGACTGGCATTGACATTTGAGATTTAAGAGACAGAACACATCTTGGTAATTACAAGATCTAGGGTGTGTTCTTGCAGGAACTGATTGAAGTAAAATGAATTTGAAGGGCGTAGAGTGGAGGAAAATGCAAGTCTGATATTAGCTGTTGGGTGGATCATTCACATGCCATTGAATTCTCCCAAGAACAATGACAGAAATGAGGTAGAGCAATATCAAAACCCTCAATGAACTGTTGGATGTGAATTAGTTTCCAGTGACTTCTACAACAAATTACAATGAATTTTGTAACCTAAAATTGCAGATATTTATTCCTTCTTAGTTCTGGAGGTCAAAAGTCTGAAATCAAAGTTTCAGTGAGGCTGTACTCCCTGTGAAAGCCTTAGGGGAAAATCATTCCTTCTTGAAGTTTATGGTGGCTCCAGACATTCTTTACTTGTGGCTACATTACTCCAATCTCTGCTTCAGATTTTACACAGCTTTTTTGCTTTCTTCCTGTTTCTGTATTCTGTAATCCCTTGTATTCTATAATCCATTGGATTTCGAGTCCACCTAGATAATCCAAGATAATCTCAATATGACATACTTAACTGCATCTGCAAATACTTTTTCTAAGTGAGGTTACATTCACAGATTCTGTGGATTAAGACATGGACATATCTTTTTTGTAGGTAACCATCCAACACACTAGTAGTAACATGACAGTTAAGACATGTATAGATATTTAATTACATTTCATCTTTCAGAGCCCATGGAACGTGCTGGAGTTGTTAAAGTTCAAATATTAAAAAATATAAAAACAAATTTATATTTTGACTACATTGGAATATAATTTAGCAAATATTCCCTAACTCCCATCACTGAATGCAATAAGCAGAGTGGCAATATTAAACTGCCTAGTCATTGGAGTTCATGAATCAGAAATATATTACATATAGCTATTATAATTTTAATTGATATTTGGGTCCAATGGATCCAATTATCTTGTGTTAGAGTACTTAAAATAGTTTCACATCCTTTTGTTATTTTCCAGTATAATCACACAGAAGTGAACAAATATGGCCTGTGAGAATTCCATGGTCAGGGTGAGGGATAAGTGAAGTGGTGAATAGAAGAGTAGAAGGAGTGGAAAAGTAGAAGTAAAGGAGTAGAAAAATAAAGACTGAGTTTGGGGATGGTATCTCAGTTTATATTAAATTCTCAACCAAGGTATACAACCTCAATATTTAGTTCTAAAATTGTAATTTAACAGGCAGATTCAGCTGGACCTTTGGAGATGGTTATCATTTTGTGGGAGGTCACCAGGATCTGATCTATCACTTTTGAGCCCCATTTTTCTGGAGTGTTGTAGATCATCTCAGAAGAAATGATCCATCTTATGTTACCTAGATGCTTAAACTTATTGACAAATCATATATTATACAAAACTAATTCAAATGAAAAGAAAAAGTTATAAGGAATTTTAAACATCCCTTTTGGACATAAACCCAATTTTCCATCCAGAAGTTGAGATCACAAGATCTAAAGTTGTCTTGATCAAGTTTGATTGAGCAAGGAGGTGGAAAGGTCATTGGTTTGGTGACAAACCAACAACATCTCCATTCCATGTGCTTCCAAAAGAGGTGTGGAGTGATGAAGACACTATCTCCTTGGACAGAACTGGAGATGCTGACAAGGGACAATTCCAGTTTTCCTTTCCCTGGCCTTTGAAATGATTGTCATCATCTTTCTATTTTAATAGATTTGTAGAACCTATTATAACTTCCAAGTTGACAGCTTGTTTTACATTGACTGCATTTAAGGTCAGTTGCTTCCTAGGAAGACATTTTAGTCTTATTACTAATATGTCACCCTGTTAGATGGGTCACTTCAGGGAAGATTTCCAATAGCCACCTACAACCACTCATAGCAAGTTTCAAATAGAAAATATTCCATTTCAATTCTTTTCTTGATTCATATGTATCTTTTATTCATGTCCACCTTGGTTTCACATTATTTTAACCATCCTGGAGGCTGTTCATAAACCAAATATATCTAATTGGGTTTTCTACTGCTCATTATGTGCCATTTTCCATAAAGATCATCATTTACCTATTTCTTTCAAATGTCCAAACATAAAACATCTAAGTTATAAAATAAAATGTAGACTAAGGAAAAGCCAAGTGTTCAGGTGAAACTTTACCGGATAAATTTCATTGGGAAAACATTTTGTGGACCATAGATCAATTAACACCAAATCATCAAATCATTAGAGATGGCCTCATATAACACCTTCATTCTGTACTTAATAAAACAAATACATAAAAGTTAAGCTCCTTTCTTAAGGTCATTCATCAAATTCAGTTCAGTTCAGAACATACAAGAGAGTGACTGAGACATTTAAGTTTATAGGGAGGGAACTTGTAACTCCCAACATCTCCTCAAATCAGTGCCATCTAATTTTATCTGTAAACTCAGTGATACTGAACATATGGTAATCAGAAAAAAATTCATCTTCATTCATGTTGAATATGGCAATTATTAATACACTCAAAGTCACCTTTAAAGGAGTCTAAAAGAAAGCAGGTGAAAGCGGTAGATGCATGCATTAACACGCATCACATATCCTCTTGTTGCTTAGGAAACGTGCACATATAAAATCACTTTAAAACCAGAAACCAGGGCTGGCATGATGGCATAGTGAGTTAAGCCTCTGCCTGCTGTGCTGGCATTCTATATGGGCGCTGGTTCAGGTCCTGGTTGCTCCTCTTCTGATCCAATTGGCTGCTGGTGGCCTGGGAAGAAAGCGGAGAATGGCCCAAGTGCTTGGGCCTAGGCACCTATGTGGGAGACCCAGAGGAGGCTCCTGCCTCCTGGCTTCAGATTGGACCAGCTCTGGCCATTGGGGCCATCTGAGAAATGAACCAGTGGGTGGAAGACCTCTCTCTCCCTCTCTCTGTCTCTAACTCTGCTTCTTGATTAAATAAATAAATCTTAGAAAACAAAAAGCAGAGGGGCCAGCGCTGTGGCATAGTGGGTAAAGCCGCTGCCTGCAGTGCCGGCATCCCACATGGACACTAGTTCGAGTCCCAGCTGCTCTACTTCCAATCCAACTCCCTACTATGGCCTGAGAAAGCAGTGGAAGATGGCCCAAGTGCGTGGGCCTCTGCACCTGTGTGGGAGACACAGAGGAAGCTCCTGGCTCCTGGCTTCAGATCAGCACAGCTCTGGCTGTTGTGGCCATTTGGGGAATTAACCAATGGATGGAAGACCTCTCTCTCTCTCTCTCTCTCTCTCTCTCTCTCTATGCCTCTCCTTCTCTCTCCATGTAACTCTGACTTGCAAATAAATGAATAAACCTTTTTAAAAAAGAGAACAAAAAGTAGAAACCAGGAGCATATGCATGGACTCCATGGACTTTTTGCACAGACAATATTTAGGAAAAAAGCATAAAGGTAGCCACATTGCTCCAGGGGTATAGAAAGCTTTGTTATGGTGTATATTGATAGAATCAGTCTTTAATACTGTGTGCTAAATGCCACAATCACCTATTTCACTGAAAGTATAAATCAAGACACTATTTCATTTCCTTCTAAATGAAAGATAGGAAAGGCTGCCCTTTTAATATGATTGCTTTCATCATGTATTACAGCCTTCTTGGGGCCAGCAGAGGGAGCTCAAAGACAAGTTGCGAAGCCATAGCAATTACTGCAGAAGAATGAGGACCTTCTCTGGGATGGGGGTGGGGGTGAATTCCTAAAGAAAATATATCACTAGAAAGAAAGCAGCAAACTAATTGACCAAAATGTGCAAAGATGACATAAATTAACCCAAGTTTTGGAATTTATTAAAAATACCACTTTTCAACACCCACATTTACCTCTCCCACTTCTTTCCATCTGCTGATTAAAATGAATTCAACAAGTTATACTTAATAACCATTTCCCAGACGAATCTAAGGGGTAGCCAAACAATTCTAGGAAATTTGTAGTTGATTTTTCTATCCATTGCTCAAAAATTATCATAGAATAGTTTCCACTATAGGATCTGCTTAACTAATTACAAATTAGTTTGATTTCATCACAGAGTGATGTGTCATACATCTTTTAACACTCATACACCTTTAATTCAGGAAGCTTTTCTTTCCCTGAGTGCACACTTAAACATGAGTTTGTTATACACAAATGCTATGACTATCTGTATATGAAAACTTACCTTGAACCATTGCTTTGTAACTCAGAGGATCTCCAATTAGATTCAAAGCAGATTTCTCATCAGAAACCCTACAAGCTAGAAGGGAATGGCGAGATATAGCCCAGGTACTAAGAGAGAAAAACTGCCAGCCCAGAATATTATATCCTACAAAGCTCTCATTTGTGAATGAAGGTGAAATAAAGACTTTTCATAGCAAACAGAAACTGAAAGAATTTGTCACCACTCACCCAGCCCTGCAAAAGATGCTTAAAGATGTGTTACACACAGAAACACAGAAACACGGTCATCAATATGAAAGAAGGTAAAGGAAGGAAACCTCACAGCAAAAGATCACAGGAAGTTCAAAGTATATATTAGAAAATATCTTTGGGAAATGGCAGGGCAAAGTTACTACTTATCAATAGTCACATTGAAAATTAATGGCCTCAACTGTCCAGTTAAAAGACACAGATTCACTGATTGGTTTAAGGAACATAACCCATCTATTTGCTGCTTACAAGAAACACATCTTTCTAACAAAGATGCATACAGAATAAAAGTGAAAGGCTGGAAAAAGATATACCATGCCAACAGAAATGAAAAAAGAGCGGGCATTGCCATCTTAATATCAGACAACATAAACTTTAACACAAAAACTGTTAAGAGAGACAAAGAGGGGCGCTATATAATGATTAAGGGATCCATTCAACAGGAAGATATAATGATTATCAATGTAGATGCACATAATTACAGGTCTCCGGTTTAGTTAAAAGATTTGTTAAGGGACTTAAAGGGAGACTTAGACTCCAATACAATAGTACTGGGGGACTTCAATACTCCACTCTCAGAAATAGACAGATCAACAGGACAGAAGTGCAACAAGGAGACAGCAGATTCAAATGACACTATAGCCCAAATGGATCTAACAGATATCTACAGAACTTTTCATCCTGTTGTTACATTCCCTTTTTAGTCTCTGATTTTATTGATTTGGGTCTTCTCCTTTTTTTAGTTAGTTGGGCCAATGGGGTGTCAATTTTGTTTATTTTTTTCAAAAAAAACAGCTCCTTGTTTGGCTGATTTTTTGAAATTTTTTTTGATTCAATTCTGCTGATTTCTTCTCTGATTTTAATTATTTCTCTTCTACTCATTTTGCATCTGGTTTGCTGCAGTTTTTCTAGATCTTTGAGATGCATTGAAAGCTCATTTATTTGGTGTCTTTCCAATTTCTTGATGTAGGCACCTATTGCTATAAACTTTCCTCTTAACACTGCTTTTGCTGTATCCCACAAGTTTTGATATGTTGTGTTGTTATCCTCATTTACTTCCATAAAGTTTTTGATTTCTCTTTTGATTTCTTCTATGACCCACTGTTCATTCAGGAACATGTTGTTCAGTCTCCATGTGTTTGCATATGATCTAGGGATTCCTGAGTTGCTAATTTCCTGCTCCATTCCATGGTGTCTGAGAAGATGCATGATAGGATTTTGATTCATTTGAATTTGCTGAGACTTGCTTTATGGCCTATAGTATGTGGTCAATCCTAGAAAAGGCTCCATGTATTGCTGAGAAGAATGTGTATTCTTTAAGTGTAGGATGAAAAGTTCTGTAGATATCTGTTAGATCCATTTAGACTATAGTGTGGATTAGATGCTGTTTTCTTGTTGATCTTCTGTCTGGTTGATCTGTCTGTTGTTGAAAGTGGAGTACAGAAGTCCCCCAATACTATTGTATTGGAGTCTAAGTCTCCCTTTTAGTCCCTTGACATATCTTTTAAATAAACTGGTGCCCTGTAATTACGTGCATATACGTTTGTAATAGTTACATCTTCCTTTTGAATTGATCCCTTAAACATTACATAGTGCCCTCTTCGTCTCTCTTAACAGTTTTTGTGTTAAAATTTATTTTGTCTGATATTAAGATGGCTATTCCAGCTCTTTTTTGGTTTCTGTTGGCATGGTATATCTTTTTCCAACCTTTCACTTTCAGTCTGCATGCATCTTTGTTGGAAAGATGTCTTGCTTGTAAGCAGCAAATAGATTGGTTTTGTTCCTTTATCCATTCCACTAGTCTGGGCCTGTTAACTGGACAGTTGAGTCCATCAACATTCAATGTGACTATTGATAAGTAATGACTTAGCCCTGCCATTTTCCCAAAGATTTTCTCATATATGCTTTGAACTTCCTGCGATCATTTACTGGGATATTTTCTTCCTTTACCTTCTTTCATATTGATGGTTGTGTTCCTGTGTTTCTGTGTGTAACACATCTTTAAGCATCTTTTGCAGGGCTGGGTGAGTGGTGACAAATTCTTTCAGTTTCTGTTTGCTATGAAAGGTCTTTATTTCACCTTCATTGACAAATGAGAGTTTTGCAGGATATAATATTCTGGGCTGGCAGTTTTTCTCTCTTAGTACCTGGGCTATATCTCGCCATTCCTTCCTAGCCTGTACGGTTTCTGATGAGAAGTCTGCTGTGAGTGTAACCGGAGATCCTCTGAGAGTCATCTGACATTTCTCTCTTGCACCTTTTAGAATCTTTTCTTTATGTTTCACTGTGGTGAGTTTGATTACAATGTGTCATGGTGAGGATCTCTTTTGGTCATGTTTATTGGGGGTTCTATGTGCTTCCTGTACTTGGATATCTCTTTCCTTCTCCAAACCCGGGAAGTGTTCTGCTAGTATCTCATTAAAAAGGCCTTCTAATCCTTTCTCTCTCTCCATGCCTTCAGGAACTCCTAGAACCCAAATGTTGGGTTTTTTAATAGTATCCTGTAGATTCCCAACAATATTTTTCAGATTTCTAATTTCCTCTTCTTTTCTTTGGTTTGACTGTATACTTTCCTGTGCTCTGTCTTCTAAGTCCGACATTCTCTCTTCTACCTCACTGATTCTGTTTTTAAGGCTCTCAAATAAATGTTTTTGATTTGTTCCAATAAATCTTCATTTAATTTTGTTTTCTCTTCAGTATCTCAATTTCATGTTCTACTAAATTCCTCATTCATTTTGATTCCTCCTTAAGATTTCATTTTCACAAGAGAGATTTTCTGTCCTGTCCTGTATGGATTTCTTTAGTTCATGCATTTGTTTTTGAGAACTTCTAAATGCTCTTATCATCAATTTTTTGAAATCCATATCTTGCATTTCTTCTATCTCATCATCTTCATAATCTTGTATTGGAGTGTCATGTTCATTTGGGAACATCATGATGTCTTCCTTGTTCTTGTTTCCTTGGTTTTTGCATTTGTTGTTTGGCATTGTGGAGATATTATTTGGTTTCTTCTTCTTCTCCTTCTCCTTCTCCTTCTCCTTCTCCTTCTCCTTCTCCTTCTCCTTCTTCTTCTTCTCTTCTTGCTGGGGTGGCTTTTTTGTTATATTATGACTAGATTAAGTGGACTGTCTGCTTTTGGTGAATCTCTAGAAGCTTGTGGTGGGTATGGCCAGAGAGCTCTATTCAGTTCTTCAGGGTTAAGGGTATGCCAAAGGTGACACACCCAGGTTTGGCATGGTAAATCTTTTTTTCTCTCTCTCTCTTTTTTTAACTTGGAAGGAAAGTAATTCCACTCATCTGAGCTCTTCTCCTTGATGGCAATCAGTGCCTGAGTGCTAGCCCCAGAGGCTGTAATATTCATTTTCTCTGTCCCAAGAACCACACAAAGGATCTGTGCAGTCCTCAGTGTAAGCTCAGATTCCCCTGCAATGTCTCCCACTGGATAGCCAAGGTTACTGAGTTTGTGGCGTCTCCCATGGAGACTACTCACGTCTCAGCCACACTGTGAGTTCTCCCACACACCCTTAATTTTTTTTTAACAGTCCTGGTTCATATGCTCCACACATTCACTAGGTCTTAGTCTCCTGTTATTACTCCCAACCAGAGTCAAGTTTTTCTGTTTGGCTGAGGGTGGGTTCAGCCCCAAGCTGTGCAGCTGTTACATATGTCCAAAATGGTAGCTGCTCTATCATCTCACACACCTTTGTAGGTGTGTGGAGAGAGAGAATCATGTCTGTACCGTACCTTTTGTTTTTTTCTCTCCTTTCGTTAGGTTGGTGTACTTTCCTCCATGGGGCTTCAAACTTCGTTCCCTCTAAGCTCTTCTTGCCGCTTTTCCACCAGTGTCTCAGGCTACTGTGGTTTTACCTCACCTCTCTTTCCAGTGCTGGTGCAGGGGAGAAGATTCTTGGCAGCTGGGCTCCTGAGTTGTGGGCACCGTGTCCTCCACGTAGATCCACCATGTCCCTCTAATGCCGGAAGATTTTCCTCTGCAGTTTTTCCCCTAACTCTTCCCTGAGACTTCAACTACCTCCATTTTTATTAAAGTATCTTTTCCTGGACTATCAATGAGCTCCCTCCCTATTCTGCTATCTTGGAGCCACTTCTTAATTCTCTATTTTGACCAGCATATTTGTTTTCATATTTGTACCCCAATGACAAAATAGTATTCTTTAATTATGCTATGCCTGGTGCTATTTATTTTGATTCTGTTTCCATCTTATTCAGCTTTCCATCTCTACCTCAGAATGAAGTGACACAAACCCTTATTTCAATATTTAAGTGCTGGAATATTTGGTGTGTCAGTCTGTTTAATAGATGTGAAGAGGGAGTGAGAGAGTACAACAGGTAACAGTCAGATGGCTGCATGAAAAAGAAGCATTATCCTGCATGCACAGACACAAAAATTAAAGCAGATCATTGTTTCCTGGCATGGAGAGAGTTGCCTAGCAAAGGGACCTAGCAAAGGTCAAGATCTGTGGATGTATCTGAGAAATCCAGGCACAGTGTCTTTATTGCTACTGTCAGGTTCTGCTAATTGATATTTGCCTTTGCTTCAACATTAAAAGGGTCGGTGTGTCTGAGAAAATCAAGTTGTCTAATGTCCAAAGGAAGTGATAAACTAGATAAAATGGACAGATAATTTGCAAAAGTTCATTTCTGAAGGGATAAAATTCTTTTTTTTTAACTTTTATTTAATGAATATAAATTTCCAGTATACAGCTTACGGATTACAATGGCTTCCCCTTCCCATAATTTCCCTCCCACCCGCAACCCTCCCCTCTCCCGCTCCATCTCCCTTTCCATTCACATCAAGATTCGTTTTCAATTCTATTTATATACAGAAGATCAATTTAGTATAAATACTTCAACAGTTTGCACCCACATAGAAACACAAAGTGAAACATACTGTTTGAGTACTAGTTATAGCATTAAATCAAAATGGACAGCACATTAAGGACAGAGATCCCACATGAGGAGCAAGTGCACAGTGGCTCCTGTTGTTGACCCAACAAATTGACACTCTAGTTTATGGCGCCAGTAACCACCCTAGGCTGTCGTCATGAGTTGCCAAGGCTATGGAAGCCTTCCAAGTTCCCCGACTCTGATCATATTTAGACAAGGTCATAAAAGACAGAGTGAGGATAGTAACCAATGATCCTAAGAGTGGCCTTAACCAGGTCTGAACAATTATACAGCATGAAGTGGGGAAGAGGACCATCAGTACACACAGGTTGGGAGTAGAGCCATTGGTGGTAGAGTAGAGGTTATGATTACAAAGGAATGAGGCCCAAGTGCACTAGACAGGGTCTAGAACAAAGGACAGAGTCATTATTAGAGGAGCTAAGAAAGGTGCTGTCTAAGCTACAAGTAATTTTTCTGATTGAGAGGCAAATAGAACCTGATAGAAGGGGCTTGATAATAATCTGTTGGGCTTTAGGCCTTGTAAGTTAAGAGGCCCAGACCTATCTATCTCTTCACATGGGGTATATCCTAAGGGAGGTGTGAACCTCCTAGGGGAAGGCACTCTGTTGACTTTCATTACTTGGCTGGCCTGGGAGGAGAGCTGGCCAGGTAAAGGCAGGGGGCATCTCTAACAAGAAATTTACAGTTCTGCCTGCAATGTTCCTGACCCTACTTGGCTGTCCCCTCAACTGCAGTGGTCACTTTGGAAGTTGGGCTGAGTGAAGGGCTTTTCAGCTTGGAGCCAATAAGATCTGTGGCTCTGACCTGGGCATCCTTCGATTCCAGGGCAGGTCCATTTCCAGTGATCCAACTCTTGGCAGAGCTGCCTGGGCTCTTCAAAAGCTGACTTCTGCTGAAGCCCAGGCTTACCACATTGAAAGCCACTGCAGTGGACTGGCCTGTTGGGTCTCCTTGAGGGCAGATCACTGTACAGATCAGCCATTAATAGGCCTGCCACCCATTGCTTCTGATGGCAAGCTTTCTTTTCCTCCTGGTTTCTGTTAAAGCAGACCAGAGGATGCAAGTCAAGGGAGTGCCCGTGTCCCATCTCTAATCTTCGGTGGCCTGAACTACAAGTCTATAGTCACAGGCATGTTCTGTAGTAATTTTTCTAAGGTAGACAATGCCCATGAGGAAAATTATATTCTCACTTTAAAACTTTCTTTCCCTTTGGTCTGAAAGGGAGGTTTTTTTTTTACTTACTGTATACTTCGCTGATGGCGATGTGAATCTAGCTATGAGATTATTAGTTAAGTTCTTATTTTGGCTATGCTATTACAGAAAAATGTTAGCCAGTAATTTAGCAAATCTTATGGGCTTTTCTATTCATGTAAGATTGCTATGAACATTAATGTACAAGTTTTGTGTAAAAACATGTTTTTGGTTCTCTGGAAGTATAATACTGAGAGTGTAATTGCTGGGTCTATGTTTTGAAAATGTGTCAAACTACTTCCCACATTGGCTGTACCATTTGACATTCCCATTAGCAGTGTAGAAGGGTTCCATTCTCTCCATCTGACAAGGAAAAATCATCTAGAATATATTAAAAAATTTATTATTTTACTATTATTATTATTATTATTACTATCACCATCTTATTTGAATGTGAAATGTCTAGAAAAGGAGCATCTACTCTAGAGAATAGCCAGAGAAATCTTCAAATATTGATTTTAATTTGCATTTCCCAGATTATTATTAATCTTGAATAATGTCATATTCTAATTGACCATTTTTACATTTTTTAGAAAAAAAATCTATTCAAATCCCTTGCACACTTTTAAAGGATCGTTTACATTTTTATTATTGAGTTAAGGGAGTTCTTTTTATATTCTAGATGTTTGATCCTTGTCAGATATATGATCTGCAAATATTTTATCTCCTTCTATGGGTTGAGCTTTTTAATTTATTAACAGTGTACTTTGAAGCAGAATTTTTAAAAACAATTGGCAAATTCCAATTTAAATTTTTAAAAATCAGTTGTCCTTTTGTTGTCATAGTTAAGAAACTGTTGTCCAACTGAGGTCAAAAGACTTACCAATATGTTTTCTTCTAGAATTTTAAAGTTTTGGCCCTGAGATTTTGGTCTTTGATATGTTTTTAGTTAATTTTGTTATTTGGTATATGATGGGTATCCAAATTCATTCTCTTAAATATGGATATCCGGTTTTCCCAGCACCATTTGTTGAGACTATTCTTCCTGAGGAGAATTGCATAGTCTCAGCATTCAGGACCTAATCACTTGACTATAAATGGATAGGCTTATTTTTTGGCTCTCAATTCTACTTTATTGATCTATATGCCAGTACCACACTGTTCTGATCATTATACTTTTGCAGTAAGTTTTGAAATCAAGAAATTTCAATCTCCCAAATTTTATCCTTTTTCAAGATTGTTTTAGTCATTTGAGACCTCTTGAATTTCGACAGAACTTTTTAGGTCAGCATGTCAATTTTGTATTATCCCCAACAGTGTGCAAGTGTTCTAATTTCTCCACACTCTCATCAGCTTTTGTTGCCTTTTGTTCTCTTGACAGTAGCAAATCTAACTGAAGTGAGGTGAAATCTCACTCTTTTGATTTGCATTTCATTGGTGATTATTTACATTGAGCATTTTGTCACATACCTGTTGGCCATCTGTATGACTCCAGTAATCAAAAAAGTATGTTTAAGTCTTTAGCCCATTTTAAAGTTCGATTATTAGCTGTTTTACTATTTTCACAAGTTACTTACAAATTTCAGAGATTAATCCTTTAGCAGATATGTGGGAACTTCAAAAACTACATGGAAAAAGGATTTAAAAGATAAATTTGGGGTGGATGTTTGACACAATGGTGCTTGAGATGCCTGAATCCCTAATTGGAGTGCCTTGGTTTATGTTTTGACTCTACTTATGTTTCCAGTTTCCTGATAAAGAGCACTCTGGGAGGGAGCAGATGATGGTTTAAATACCTGTGTACCTCCTACCCATATGGGAGACCCAAATTGCGTTCTAGGCTCTTGGCTTTGATCTTTCCAGCCAAAGCTGTTTTGGGCATTTGGGGAGTAAACCAGCCAGTATATGGATGATCTCTTTCTTTCTGTCTGTCTCTGTCTCTCTCCATTTCTCTGTCTTTCAAATAAACAAAAACAAATTAATAAAAATAAATACCAGATATATAACTGCTTTATAACAATTAAGTATATTTTGGTGCAAAAAAATTTGAAATCTGTACAAAATGTCTTCATAATATGCATTTTCCACAAAGAATTTGATGACCTTGCATATGCATGAATTTCAAATGATTTGCACCAAAATAAACTTATATTTTATTTTATTTATTTTTTATTTGACAAGTAGAGTTATAGACAGTGAGAGAGAGAGACAGAGAGCAAGGTCTTCCTTCCATTGGTTCACTCCCCAAATGGCTACCACAGCCGGAGCTGTGCCCATCCAAAACTAGGAGCTGGGTGTTTCTTCCTGGTCTCCCATGCGGGTGCAGAGGCCCAAGCACTTGGGCCATACTCCACAGCCCTCCCAGGCCACAGCAGAGAGTGGGACTGGAAGAGGAGCAACCGGGACTAAAACCCAGTGCCCATATGGGATGTCAGTGCCACAGGCGGAGGATTAACCAAGTTTGCCATGGCGCCAGCCCCATAAACTTATATTTTAAACCCATTTGCATAAGTATTTTGAAATACTCTCATGATTTGTAAATACTTTCTCCCATTCTATAGATTAACTTTTCATTCTATGGATTGTTTGGTTTGCTGTGCAGAACCTTTTTGGTTTTCAGAACTTTTTGGTGCCACTTTGTTTAATTTTGTTTTAGTCAGTGCTTTTGCTATCATATTGATTCAATCATTGCTAAGACCAATATAATGAAGCTTTCCTCTTCTGCTATATTCTAAGAATTTCACAGTTTCAGGTCTATGTTTGTCTTTATTTTGAGTTCAGTTTTGTGTATGGTAAAGACAGGGTCCAATTTCATTCTTTTGTATGTGGCTATCCTGTGTTCCCAGCAGTATTTTTTGAAAAGATTATCCTTCACCTATTGTGTATTCTTGGCACATTTAATGAAAACCAGCTGACTATGTATACTTGAATTTATTTTTTATTCTCTAAGCTACTGGATTGGTCTATATGTCTATCTTTGTGCCAGTAAACATACTGGCTTAATTGTAGTAGCTTTGAAATATACTTTGAAATCATGATCTGTGATGTTTCCAGCTTTGTTTTTTTTCAAATTCAATATTCATGGTATTTTATGGTTCTGTATGAATTGTAGAATTCTTCAATTGCTCTAAAAACTGCCAATGGGATATATTAGGGATTGCTTTGAGTAATAGGTAATTTTGGGTACTATGGACATTTTAACAATATTAAATTTTCCAGTCAATGAACATGAAATTTATTCCCTTTTGTTTGTGTCTTCTTTAAATTATTTCTTCAGTGTTTTGCAGTTCTCAATATACAAATCTTTAATGTATGTGTTTTTTTTCCCCTAAAGAGTTGATCTTTCTGCTATTGCAAAGGGAATTGTTTTATTTTCCTTCTCAGATAGTTTGTTAGTAGTTGCAGAAAAGTTACCAATTTCTGCATGTGAGTTTTGTATCATGTAACTTTACTGAATTTGTTTATTGGTTCTACAAGTATTTTTAATGGAGTCTTTAGGATTTTCTATGTGTTAGATTATGTCATCTGCACATAGGGACAAATTTGCCTATTCCTTTCCAATTTGGATGCATTTTATTTCTTTTGATTGTCTAGTTGCTCTGACTAGGGCTTGCACTAGTATGCTGACTAGAATTGGTGAAAGTGAGGAACCTTGTTTTGTTCCTGATCTTAGAGGGAAAAATTTTCAGTTTGAGTTTGCTTTCCAAAGTTCAAGTAGATAGATCAACTAAAGAAATCTGAGAATGAGATCCATTATGCTCTATCTTCTACTAGTAATAAGAATGTCAACACAGAATGTCAACTATGAGTTTTAAGACTGAAATGGGGGCCTGTGCCTTGGCTCACTTGGTTTATCTTCTCGTCTGAGGCACTGGCATCCCATATGGGCACAGGGTTCTAGTCCCGGTTGCTCCTCTTCCAGTCCAGCTCTCTGCTGTGGCCTGGGAAGGCAGTGGAGGATGGCCCAAGTGCTTGGGCGCTTGCACCCATGTGGGAGACCAGGAAGAATCACCTGCCTCCTGGCTTCGGATCAGCATAGCTCTGGCCATGGTGGCCATTTGGGGAGTGAACCAATGGAAAGAAGACCTTTGTCTCTGTCTCTCTCTCTCTCACTGTCTAACTCTATCTGTCAAATAAATTTAAAAAAAAAAGATTGAAATGAAGAGCAGTGCCTGTGGCCTTAAAATGCCACAAATCCAATGTACAAAATTTTTTTAAGATCATACTGCAAAAACACAAAACACAACTAATGAAGTATGAAAAGGACAAGTGAAATTTCATCAAACTAAAAAGCTTCTGCACAGCAAAGGAAACAATCAACAGGATGCATAGACAAAATATACAGTGGATAGAGAAAATATTTGCAAACTGCACATCTGACAAGGGATTAATACTCAGAATATACAAAGAACCCAGGAGCCAATGCTGTGGCACAATGGGTTAAGCTGCTGCCTGCAGCTGGCTTCTGCTCTGCTTCAGATCCAACTCCCTGTTGAAGTGCCTGGGAAAGCAGAGGAAGATAGACAAAGTACTTGAGTACCTGCTCCCATGTAGGAGAACCAGATGAAGTTCCTGGCTCCTATCTTCAACCTGGCTCAGCCATAGCTGTTGCAGCCTTTGGAGAATGAACCAGCACATGGAAGATCGAGCTCTCTCTCTCTCCCTCTCTCCCTCTCCCTCTCTCTCTCTAACTGTGCCTTTCAAATAAATAAATAAAACAAAAAAACTCAAACAATAGAATAACAATGTTAATTAATTGATGATACATTTAAAATTGATAGAGGCTCTAAACAAACATTTTATAAGAGATGATATGCAAAGAAAGAAAAGGAACATGAAAAATTGCTCAACATAAGTACTCATCAGGAAAACAAAAATCAAAACTACAATGATATATTACCTCACTCCAATTAGACTAGCTATTATCAAAAAGACAAGATATAGCAAGTATTGGTGAAGACATAGGGAAAAGGGCCTTTCAAACTGTTGATGGGAATGTAAATTACTACAGCTATTGTGTGAAACAGTAGAGAGTTTCCTCAAAACCTAAAAATTTGAAGTACCATATGATATAATTACTAGATAGGCATTCAAAGAGAATAAAATCAATTGATTGAAAAGACATATGCACTGTCATGTTTATAGAAGCAGTATTCAGGCTATGCAAACAATGGAAGGAACATAGTGTCTATCAACTGATGAATGCATAAAGAAAATGTGGTACATTTATATACTAGGATACTGTTTAGCTATAAAAATGTGAATTTTTTTTAAAGATTTATTTGAAAGGCACAATTACAGATGGGGTGGGGGGAGAGAGAGAGAGAAGAGAGAGAGAAGAAAGAGAATCTTCCACCCTCTGGTTCACTCCCCAAATGGCCACAATAGCCTGGGATGGGCCAGGCTAAAGCCAGGAGCCAGGTGCTTCATTCTGGTCCCCCACATAGGTGCAGGGTCCCAAGCACTTGAGCCATCTTCCACTGCTTTTCCAAATGCATTAGCAGGGAGCAGGACTGGAAATGGAGTATCTGGGTATCTAACCAGAGCCCATATGGGATGCTGTCACTGCAGGTGATAGCTTTACCCACTAGGTCAGAAAGCAGGTCCCCAATAATGAAATCATTATTTGCTACAACTTGGATGTAACTGTAGATTATTATGTTAAATTAAATGATCCAGGCACAGAAAGATGAAACTGTTAAGGTAACTAGGTAGATATTAGCCTATGTGTTTAAGGGGGGGAGGGGCGAAGAAAATGGGAATTTTTGTGTAGGTGGATGAGGTTAAAAAATGTAGAAGCAAGCCTTGGAAGTCAACCGTCATTTACGTATCAAAAGTCTAATTGTTCAATAACCTGATTGTATGCTTATCTGCCCTACACCAAGATGGCTACTCGGTTCATTATGTAGTTCTGGGATGAATTTTAGGAATTCCACACTTCACCTCAGAAGTCTTCCACCTAGGGAGACATACCAGAGATGGAAGAAGTTGAGGGCCCATACGTAAATGCATAAAAACTCCAGTCTGAATGCAGACTGGTCTCTTAGTTCTTTTCTGAGATGCCTGCCTGGTGTATCATGTATATTTCTTTTCATTAAACTTTACTTTAGTATTCAGTTGCCCTTTTGTGTCTGAGCATTCATACATCATCATCCATGAGACAACAAACTCTCATGGCTAGGACAACCACTTATTCCTGCTTCAATACAACATTATCTCTGTCACATGTAGAATATAAAATAGTTTATCTCAAATTGATAATAGAATGGTGGTTACCAGAGACTGGGGAGAGTAGTACAGTGGAGGAGATACAGCAAAGTTGATTAATAGTATTAAGTTCTATTTAATGTTTTAGTGCATGTTTTCTTACTTTAATGAAAATAGCTGAGAGGATATTCTCATCTAGGCAAAGGCTTATTTCAGCTTATAGTTTGGAGGTTACAGTTCAGGACTGGGCAGCCCCAAAGCTCAGTATCTAGAGGTTGTTTATGGCAGGTATGAAGGAGTGATCACATAGTGAGTCAGGAAAGGGAAAGCAGGTAGGCTGAACTTGAACTGAAAATAGCCAACACACTTATATGAAAACCACCCTCCTCTACTATTTTGGGATTTCCTCTGCAGCTCCACTCTCACAGCTTCATTATGCCTTGCTCCATGCAGGAGTTTCAGCCCCACAACTCTGCCTGACCTCCCAGGCTTTCATCTGAAATCTTGTCAGATGCTACCATGACCCTGTAACTCTTACATTCTGCATGCCTACAAAGTCTGCACCACGTGGATAATGCCCAGAGCTGCCAACAGCAGGAGGCATGCCTGGACCCAGCAAGCCAGAAACTGGAGCTTGTCCAGGGTAAGCAGGGTGCCCTGGGGCTCCTTCATGAAAGGACTATATCCTGGAAGATCTTTGAAACAAATTTGCACTTCTGTGCTTCTGTAATGGGAGAGGCAGCCACAAAGATCTATGGAATGCCTTCAGGGTATTTCTCCCATTGTCTTGCTAATTAACATAAGGCTTCTTTTTACCTGAACTAATCTCTTTAGTAAGCAGTTTCTCTATGGCATTTTCCTGCTCCAAACACATGGTTTTTTTTTATTGCTTCTCTGACCAAGCTACAGGTTTTCCAAATCTTTCTGCATTGCTTCTTTTTCCTCTGGATCTGCCTGTAAAATAAACTAAGAGCACTCATTACCACCCATGTTGTAGCCTTGAAGTAGGCAGGCATACAGGCTAAAATTGATTAAGTTTGTGAGCTGGAAGACCACACCTTCGCCACGCCCCTGTGTGACCTCATGCCCTACCTGATACCTTTACCATGCCCCTGTGTGACCTCATACCCTACCTGATTCCTTCACCATGCCCCCATGTGACATCAGGCTCTACCTGACCATACCTGAGCGCCCACCTGCCCACAAGCCACTCCCCTGTAGAAAGTACATAAAAAGGCAAGGAGTATCCCCAAAACCTCTCTGCCTCTGCTTTGCTGCCAGTGATAAGCGTTGGATAGCAGCTCAAGGCACTTGCTGCGCATGGCTTTTGGCCTGCTCTCTGCTTGGTATGGACACTACCCTGCTTTCCAGACTTTCCCCTCTCTCCAAACTGAACTAAAGCCCTCACTTTCCTAGATACCTTTTGCACTAAATAAAAGCTTAAAATGTACCATGCTGCCTCATTTATCTGTGCTGGTATTTAGAATTCTCTAAATATTAGGAAAGAACCCTCTTGGGCTTATTAATATTGGGGATTTATTAATAAGCACATGGTGAAATCGTATGGCACCCCAAATTCTGGTAGCATATGTGGCACCCCAGATAGCACTTCTGGGGAACTTTAAGGGGCCACATTTTTCTATAAATTTTAGGGGGTCATGTCTGATTTCAGCTTGAGCACTTTGGTTGTATTGAAATTTCTTGTACCAAAAAACCCAGTCCACAAGTTTTTTTTTTTTCAATTTTATTTAAGATATCTAAATTTCATGTATTTCTTAAATACAGATTCAGAAACACTGTGATACTTTCCACCCTAACCTCCCTCCTGTCCATGCTCCCACCCTTCCTCCTCCTCTTTCTCGTATTCCAATTCTTATTTTTTACAAAGATCTATCTTATTTATTTATTACCCAGAAGCCTTTTATTTAAGGCACACAAACTTCAAGCATTTCATAAATACAACTTTAGGCACATAGTGATTCTGCCCACCCTACTACCCCTCGCACCTACACTCTCACCTTTCTTCCTCCTCCCTCTCCTATTCCCAATTCTTATTTTTTACTAAGATCTATTTTTTTTGGACAGGCAGAGTGGATAGTGAGAGAGAGAGACAGAGAGAAAGGTCTTCCTTTGCCGTTGGTTCACCCTCAAATGGCTGCCACGGCTGGTGCATATCGCTGATCCAAAGCCAGGAGCCAGGTGCTTCTCCTGGTCTCCCATGCGGGTACAGGGCCCAAGGACTTGGGCCATCCTCCACTGCCTTCCCGAGCCATAGCAGAGAGCTGGCCTGGAAGAGGGGCAACCGGGATAGAATCTGGCGCCCCAACCAGGACTAGAACCTGGTGTGCCGGCGCCGCAAGGTGGAGGATTAGTCTGTTAAGCCATGGCGCCAGCCAATATCTATTTTTTAAAAAGATTTATTTATTTATTTGAAAAGCAGAGTTATAGAGGGGCAGGGGCAGAGGCAGAGAGAGAGAGAAGGGTCTTCCTTCTGCTGGTTCACTCCTCAAATGGCTGCAGAAGTCAGAGCTGGACTGATCCAAAGCCAGGAGCCTGGAGCTTCCTCCAGGTCTCCCACGTGGGTGCAGGGGCCCAAGAACTTGAGCCATCTTCTATTGCTTTCCAAAGCCATAGCAGAGAGCTGGATTGGAAGTGGAGCAACCAGGCCTCAAACCGGCACTCATATGTGATGCCAGCACTGCAGGCAGTGGCTTTACCTACTATGGCACAATCCTGGCTCCCTAAGATCTATCTTTACTTTGTACACATAAGATTAATTCTATACTAAGTAAAGTATACAACAAATAGTAAGAAAAAAAATAACTGTTCCTCAATAGTCAAAACAAGGTTATTCAAAGTCATCACATCTCAAAGTGTCAATTCCACTTCTATAGGTTACCTTTTAGTTGTTCTATTAGTTATCACAGATCAGGGGAACATATGGTATTTATCCTTTAGGGACTGGCTTATTTCACTAAGTATAATGTTTTGCAGTTTAATCCCTGGCAACTCATGACTGGAGCCTAGGGAGAACACTGACGCCATGAACAGGAGTGTCAAATGTTAAGTCAGCCACAGAAGTCACTGTGTACTTACAACCCATGTGGGATCTGTCCTTAACGTGTTGTCTAATGTGCAGTGATGCTATAACTAATACTGAAACAGTGTTTTTACACTTTGTGTTTCTGCGTGGGTACAAACCGATGAGATCTTTACTAAATATACACTGAATCGATCTTCTGTATATAAAGATAATTGGAAATGAAAAAAAAAAAAAACCCTGGTGTTAAATTGGAAATGGCATAGAAAGTTAATTAATTTTTAAAAAAATATTATGTAGGATCTCTGTCTTTAATGTGCTGTACACTCTTATTTAATGCTATAACTAGTACTCCAACAGTATTTTTTTTCACTTTGTGTTGCTATATGGGGGCAAACTGTTGAAATCGTTACCTAATATATACTAAACTGACCTTCTGTATATAAAGAGAATTGAAAATGAATCATGATGTGATTGGACGGGGAGAGGGAGCAGGAAAGGGGAGAGTTGTGGGTGGGAGGGAAGTTTTGGGAGGGGGAAGCCATTGTAACCCATAAGCTGTACTTTGGAAATTTATATTCATTAAATAAAAGTTTAATTAAAAAAATCCTTTTGTTTTTGCAAATGACAGGATTTCATTATTTTCAGTAACTTTATACTCTGATATTAACCCTACACTAAGTAGAGTTCAACAAATAATATGAAGAAAAAAAACATAGTTTCTCAACTGTCAAGACAAGGACTATTAAAAATCATCATATCTCAAGATGTCAATTACACTCCTATAGATTACCTTTTAGATACTCCCTTAATTACCAGATTAGGGAAAACATATGGTATTTGACTTTTAGGGACTGACTTATTTCACTACGTATAATGGTTTTAAGTTGCATCCATTTTGTTGCAAACAATAGGATTTCATTTTCTTTAACTGCTATGTATTATTCCGTAGTGTTTATATATCATCGTTTCTTTATCTATTCTTCAGTTGATGGTCTTCTGGATTTTGTGAATTGAGCTGCAATAAAAAATAAATGAGGATACAGATCACTCTTTCATATGCTAATTTCTTTTCATTTGGGTAAATTCCTAGGAGTGGGATGGCTGGGTCACATGATAGGTATATATTCAGATTTCTATCAACTATTGTTGAACTCTTTACTTAGTATAGAGTTAATCTTATGTGTATAAAGTTAATTGAAAATAGATCTTAGTAAAAAATAAGAATGAGAATAGGAGAGGGAGGATGAAAAAAGATGGGAGTATGGGTGGGAAGGTGGGTACTGTGAAAAGAATCACTACATTCCTAAAGCATGATGTTTGTATACATTAAATAAAATATTTCTGGCGAAAAATAAAAATAAATAATGGAAATTAAAAAAATAACAAAGCTACTCTAATTGTGGTGAGGTGAAACCTCACTGTGGTTTTGATTTGTATTTCCCTGCTGGCTAGTGATCCTGAACATTTTTTTATGTCTTTTGGCCATTTGAATTTCCTCTCTTGACAAATGCCTGTTCAAGTCTTTGCCCATTTCTTAACTGCCATCAGTATTAAGTTCAACTTCCCATAACATCTCAGGACAGGGACAAAACACAGCCATGCTCCTTATTGTAGCAAGGGTGGTCTTTAGTTCAATTCCCAATAGGATATTAATTTCCATCTGAAACCTCTCCAGGATGTATGTCCTTTACTGTCCACATTTCTACCACCATTGGGATTCTGAGTCCTCATCAGAATTGCTCCTACTATCCAACTTATAATATTTCAGTATTTTTCTAGCCTGTTCTTCCAAATTCTTCCAATCTTTCTCATCAAACTAATTCCAAAGGATCCTTCACATCTTGAGGTATAGTTAATAATACCAATCTGACACATCAGTATCAATTTTCTGTATTAAACCACTTTTCATTACTTTAACTAAAATATACAAGATGATCTTCTTAGGAAGAAGATGTTCATTTCAGTTTAGTTTGGACATTACAGTTCAAGATCAGGTGGACTCATTGTCCAGTGTCTGTGAAGATGGGTCATAGCAGGTGCAGATGTTTGATCACATGGTGAGCCAGGAAAGAGAGAGAGTATAGCTAGGCTGAACTTGAAATCAAAATAATCAACTGTGTCACATGAGAACCATCTTAATGGGCATGGCCCCAGTGACCTAAAGACCTCTCTCTGGCCCCATAGCTGCCAAAATTAGATCAAGTCTCTACCCTTAGTATTTTTTTATTTATTTTTGTATGCTATTTAAAAATAGAAATGTTTTAAATGTCACAAATCTTTCTGTTCTTATTGAGATTCAGTAATTTCTCTTGAATGAGTACTCTCTGGGTTGCAATGAGCTTCTCAATAATTTCCATAGTTCTTAAAAATTGATGCTGCCAGGTTCTGGCAGCTTTTTAATTTTTTTCATGGAGAATAAGGTTTTGGAGTTCCCTTTTTCTCCTTTTTTATCGATCACCCTTAAATTTTCATACAATAAATGATATAAAACATTAGAGACACAGCTTAGTATATTCATTGGAGACTAGTTAAAATATCTTCCTGTGGTGCCTTTGTCATATGAAGCTCACCTAACCTACATACAGATTCAACTTTAGCCATGGAAGTTGTGCCTCAGCCATGCTGTTCTTGGGCATCCTTCAGCCAATGATGGAACATGATAGGGACATTAAAGCCTGTCCATTTATCCCCACACTGGGATTCCTCTAGTGGGAAAATTTTGCTGTAAAGTTCTCTATTTCATTGAATAGGACATTGTGATATCTGAACCACAGTCCCATATTCTCCCTATCTGATCCTACTTTTCTTCCTTTTTCTTTCACAAGTATCATATGGGTATCATAGTCTAAAAGCTTTCCCTGCTTGCTTCTACTTCCTCTTCATTTTATCTTTCACAGGCATTATCTGCAACAAACCTTTGCACATATAACATTTTTCAGCCTCTATTTCTGAGAGAGAGAGAGAGAGACCAATTAACACAAAATTTAAGCCATATCCCCATGTTGACTGAATAAAAGAAAAAAAGAATTTTAAATTAAAAAAACTCCTCTTTTAAAATCTATTTTCTTTGGGGCCTGATATAATCCCAGTCTGTATGCCACTGTTATAGATACTAAAAGTCAACTTAGTTATGCTATAGCTTGAAGCGTGATGGAATATAAGTCTAAATATGCATTTATTAGTGCCAACTACTGCCATATACCAAATGTATACCTGACTATACTACAAATAACTAATACAAATTATTTTAGGAAATGTATAGTCTACAGCCAAATAATCTTTCACTTAACTGACCGTAGCCTGTGTGGTTTAGATCCACAATTACATCTATCTGACATCCATGTATCTGGACAAAAGTTAAAAAATTCATCCACATATTTGGTTTAATGAAGCTAAACACAAAGTTAAATGCAGAATTAGATCAACCTGTTAATTTGGGCCAAAGTACTAACTTGAGCTATTTAACTCATTGAATTATTGGTCTGTAAGAGTTAGAAAGAACCTAGAGATTATCAATGGGAATGTTTATTCTCTCATACTGCACAAAAGAAGTTGAGATCAAAAGGAAGCAAATGAATTTTCCAAGGTCACACAAAAAGCTAGTGGCTAAGACAGGATTGTACACTCTCATTTTTGTGGTTACCATATTTGATGTGTTAGTGATTCTAGCATATTCCTATTATTAGGGCAGTAAATTCCATAATGTACATTGAGCCAGAGTTCTTCATCCTTTTTCTGAGCTCACATGCAGCACAACCAAAAATCTATCTCAGAGATGATTCTTAGTATATGATAGAGTGGAAATCCTCTAGGGGTTGCACAATTTAGATTTTTTAACACCAAAGCAAGTGAAGGCCTCAAGCAATACCATCTGATTGTGCAATTTTGCTGTTATAGAGAAGTAATCAAATTCATCCTAGAGGCTCATCTGCTGGATGACACTCATTTCTTGATATTGAAACTCCCTAATAATTTTCAACATGATATGCTGGTAACTTCTTTTCCTGGTACTTTCTGATTTTATTTAAACTCTAAACTGGAAGTTTGAATCATGTTGGTTATTCACCTTCAATTTTCCAAAATATTACATAGTTAGGATTTCTGCTTTTAGGATTGTCAATTATCTGACAACATGTGTCAACCTTTAGAGGGACAAAAATTATTAAGTTACTTTTATAGAAGAAATAATGGCAGATGCAATAGAATCTAGTGCAGTTGGAACTACCTCTTCTGAAGCAACAGGTTGAAAGATAATTTTATCTTTTGGCAACATGTTGACTAGCACTTTTTCCTTAGACATTATTTAAACTCATGTTCCAACAAGGTATCGGAGAACACAGGCTGCATGAAGTGCCAAGCTATTGGCCAATTCTGGCTGCAGAATAATCTATGATAAATGAAAGGGTTTCACTTGACTTCTTTGTATTCTTTCCTTGTCAATTTTTGCTTTAATGGGATGGTCCTATTCTTTGGAACTGGAACTACCTTGAATTTGTGGGACTCAGGCACTTTGGCAGGGTGGGATAGGCAGAGATTGGTAATGCCTACACTAAAACAGAGCTATAAGAAGATGTAAAGACCTTACATATTTTATTTCCATATCTACCTTGGATGAGTATATGCCCTTTCTGGGGATGTAAAAGTAGGTATATTCCCATATCTCAAAATTCCCTACGGCACATTTATGATTAAGTTAATTTAAAGGACAGGTCACAAAGGGAAACTGTGTATGTCTCTGGTGGTAAGGTATTATGAAGGCAGCATTCACATCAGCATCTGAAGCTATGTATCAGATTTTGAGATTGTAATGAGATCCATGCCTAAATAAAACAGAAACGGCCCCTGAACGTGGAAAACATAGGATCTAGAGGGAAATAAAAGCAGATAAACAAGAAGTTAGATACTATGTAATAATGAGTCCTATGGGAGTGTCTAGAAAAGGAATTTAACACAGATTTGAGAGGCAAGGGAAGATTTCATAGAGAAAATAACATTTAAACTAAGGGATAAGAAAGTTAGAAATGAGGATGGACAGTTTGTTTCCAGTAACAGGAATAACATGTACAAAGCAGATTAAGAGAATAGAGACTGGAAAAAGTAATGTGCAGATGGAGAATGACATGTAAAGCAAAAAGTGATAAGGCTCTGAAGGCTGGCTGTTATTCTAAAGATGATAGTTTAGCATCATAATGTGTATACGTCTACTTTGATAACATACTATCCTCTGAGTATTCACCATACATACAACTCTGCACTAAGTTCTTTAGGAGTTAGAGTTTTTAATAACTATTATAACAAATATTTATTGAGCATTTAACTCTATGAAATAGATACTATTGTTATCCTATCTCCATTTTACTATGAGAAAACTGTTGAATAAGTGAGAGAAATATAGACAAGTAAGTACCATGAACAGTCATAAGAAGAAAATGTCCCATCACATGAATTGAGTGCTCAAAGAAGGTAGAAGATGTTGAGATAAAGAGACAAGACAGGATTTTAAAAGAGAAGTTAGAGTTGAATTTTCTGTCACCAACTATAGGCTTAGAATCAGGAGTGGGAAAGTTCTGACCTGCAAGCCATACAGGGCTGACAAAATCATTTGGTCTGGCTCTGCAAAGGCAACCACAGGTGGAGCTCAAAATTCAATAAATCTGTAACAGGCTGATTTTTATGTTGATAATGTTGTATGGCCCATGAGTGATGTTATAAATATCCAAATGGCCCTTGGCAGAAAATGTCCCTCATCCCTGGACCCCTTACCTAAGGGAGTGACTGATGCTGGAGAAAAGAGAGTAACAATTGAATCTTAGAAGATGCTCAGGGTTTACTAGAATGAAAAAGAGAAACCATAAAATGATACCAAAGAGGAAATACCACTCTTCTACCCATAAGTGAGTCACAGGAACCAGAATTATTCTTTAAGTTGGATCATAAATAAAACATAAAATAAACCTAAACCACAGGTATCTAAAGTTCTAAATTATGCACTTTTTCTTCTGGAAGTTCTCTGAATATAAATGGAATTAAAGGAATTAATACTTAAACTTTCTTCATTTCCTTCCACATAGTTGATGTACAGTTTGGACTTTCAAGAAGCCATGTTATTTTAGTGAACAATACTTATCATGAATCAGACAACTTAGGCTAATGATCTTTGATACCATGTACCAAAAACAAATAAAGAAAAGCCAACAAAATTATATTCCAAGTATGCTTCTTTAGCTTGATAAGTTTTAACTTGCAGATGAAAGAGCAATACTTTCCTTAAAGACATTGACAAAAATATACAAAAATATACCATATACCTAAAACACAGAAAGAAAGACCAACAAAATTATATTCCAAGTTTGCTTCTTTAGCTTGGTAAGCGTTAACTTGCAGATTGAAGAGCAGTACCTTCCTTAAAGACATTTACAAAAATATACTAAAAGCATATCATACACCTAAAACACAGGAAAAAAGGCCAACAAAATCATATTCCAAGTTTGCTTCTTTAGCTTGATAAGGTTTAACTTGCAGATCGAAAAGCAATACATTCCTTAAAGACATTTACAAAACATGGTATGCCAAACTTTTGATATAAGTTTAATGGCTGTGTCCCTATACACAAACCTATCTGAATATACTCAATAGTTTTACAAGGTAGAATGGAATATATTTCAACAAACTAAATTAATGGAATTTTTATTTTCAAATACTCAATTTGGTTTAATATAGACACAGAATTATAAACAGATTTTCATTGCAAGAAAGTTAAAGATACAGAATAGATGGAAACAAAGGAAGGCTAGAAGGTTGAGGCATTTCCTTGCTCTGTCTGACCTTCTACTTAGGTGGTCATTGGAAAAGGTCAGGTCTCTTTCTCTAAGCAAAAGTGAATCTGGGCCAGCACCGCTGCTCAACAGGCTAATCCGCCGCCTTGCGGCGCCAGCACACCAGGTTCTAGTCCTGATTGGGGCGCCGGATTCTGTCCCGGTTGCCCCTCTTCCAGGCCAGCTCTCTGCTGTGGCCGGGAGTGCAGTTGAGGATGGCCCAAATCCTTGGGCCCTGCACCCCATGGGCAGCCATTTGAGGGTGAACCAACGGCAAAGGAAGACCTTTCTCTCTCTCTTTCTCTCTCTCTCTCACTATCCACTCTGCCTGTCAAAAAAAAAAAAGTGAATATGATTTAAACGGCAATATTGGATTTTTCAGATCACTGAAGAATGGCAAACATTCTATTCAAATGATTTATTTCGTCATTGACTCCACTCTGTCTTCTAATTCTTATATAACTGAATAGCAAAAGAAAGCTCCTTAAATAATGAAACAAAGTTTACACACACACCTGGACTATTTATTTTTTCTTATCAGCTATAAATTTCACATTAACTCTAGCTAACCAGTTCTCAAAAATTCTCTACCAACTATAAGGAAGATTTTTGGGGAAGGGGAGGAAATTTTTGTTTCTTTTCTAGGTTCTTACTTAAATGGGAAGCATGTAGAGGAGATTTTTTTCTATGGAACCAGCACAAAAGGAAGATTAAGTGGAGGAAGGTGTCATAGATGTCTGATGTGCCCACCAGATTCCTGTATCAGGAATGAAGCACTTGTTCTACACAGAGGGTTGACTAACCAATGGCTCCAAGGTGAATTTTTATTTGGAAATCACTATCAGCCAAAGGGACTCACCATGTTCAAGGATATGCTTTCTCTCAAGCAATAGCCTTCATTCACTTGTAATGCTTGGCAATACAAATGCACAAAATCTGGGCAAACTTATGTTGGTTTAGGACTACTGCAAAAGGACAATCCTAGTTCCAGGCCACCATGCCCACCCACTCAGTAGGGCAAGCTGAGACCTCTGTTGCAGCTGATCTCACTAGAATCTCTCTCTGACAAATTCTGTTTCATCATTCCCACAAATGCTTATTTAGACAGAACTACCTAAGAAACTCCTGCATGCAAATTCCCATCTTGAAGTGTGTTTCTTAGGGAAGTTGGCCTAAGACATGAGGGTGGGGGAAGAAGAATTGTTACTAGCCAGTAGGAGAAAAGTGACACCAAGACATTGGATGTTCCTTTTTTTGTTGTTTTTAAAACAACTTGCATTTCTTTTAGCTTTTGAGTTTTCATATTTGTATATTTAGAACCTCTGGAAGGCACAGAGTTGTTTAGATGAATTTAAGTGACCTCACTGAAATACAGAAGCTGAGTTTTGAATTTCTGAAAAACAGTTCACTGCAAATAATTTTTTACTATTCATTTGACAAAGTCAGATTTCAACAAGTGTCAAATATCAACAAAAGCATATATTTCACTATTTTTACCTTATGCCAGCTGTTGATATAACAAGATGGTTTGACCTCTTACTTTTTTTTTCATTTTTTTAATTAAACTTTTATTTAATGAATATAAATTTCCAAAGTACAGCTTATGGGTTACAATGGCTTCCCCCTCCCAAAACTTCCCTCCTACCCGCAACCCTCCCCTTTCCCGCTCCCTCTCCACTTCCAATCACATCATGATTCATTTTCAATTCTCTTTATATACAGAAGGTCAGTTTAGTATATATTAGGTAACGATTTCAACACTTTGCCCCATATAGCAACACAAAGTGAAAAAAAAATACTGTCGGAGTACTAGGTATAGCATTAAATAAGAGTGTACAGCACATTAAAGACAGAGATCCTACATAATATTTTTTTTAAAAAAATTAATTAATTTTCTATGCCATTTCCAATTTAACACCAGGGTTTTTTTTTTTTCATTTCCAATTATCTTTATATACAAAAGATCGATTCAGTATATAATTAGTAAAGATCACATCAGTTTATACCCACGCAGAAACACAAAGTGTAAAAATACTGTTTTAGTACTAGTTATAGCATCACTGCACATTAGACAACACATTAAGGACAAATCCCACATGGGATGTAAGTACACAGTGACTCCTGTTGCTGACTTAACAATTTGACACTCCTGTTCATGGCGTCAGGAATCTCCCTAGACTCTAGTCATGAGTTGCCAGGGCTATGGAAGCCTTTAGAGTTCGCTGAATTTGATCTTATTCCGATAGGGTCATAGTCAAAGTGGAAGTTCTCTCCACCCTTCAGAGAAAGGTACCTCCTTCTTTGATGGCCCCGTTCTTTCCACTGGGATCTCACTCACAGAGATCTTTCATTTAGGTCTTCTTCTTCTTTTTTTTTTCTTTTCCATGGTGCCTTGGCTTTTCATGCCTACAATACTCTCATGGGCTCTTCAGCCAGATCCGACTGCCTTAAGGGCTGATTCTGAGGCCAGAGTGTTGTTTAGGACGCCTGCCATTCTATGAGTCTGCTGTGTATCCCATTTCCCATGTTGGATCTTTCTCTCCCTTTTTGATTCTATCAGTTAGTATTAGCAGACACTTGTCTTGTTTGTGCGATCCCTTTGATTCTTAGACCTATCAGAGCCATCGGTTGTGAACTGAAATTAATCACTTGGACTAGTGAGATGGCATTGGTACATGCCAGCTTGGTGGGATTGTATTGGAATCCCCTGGCACATTTCTAACTCCATCATTTGCGGCAAGTCAGATTGTGCATGTCCCAAATTGTACATCTCCTCCCTCACTTTTTCCACTCTTAAATTTAACAGGGATCACTTTTCAGTTAAAATTTAAACACCTAAAAATTGTGTGTTAATTACAGAGTTCAACCACTAGTACTAGAACAACAACAACAACAACAAATACTAAAAAGGATAAAGTATTACATTGTACATCTAGAGCCAGGACAAGAGCTGATCATGTCATAGTTTCTTATAGTGTCCATTTCACTTCCACAGGTTTCCCCTTTGGTGCTCAGTTGTCGCCGATCAGGGAAAACAAATGAAATTTGTCTCTTTAGGACTGGCTTAATTCACTCAGCATGATGTTTTCCAGATTCCTCCATCTTGTTGCAAAAGACTGGGTTTCATTGTTTCTTACTGCTGTATAGTATTCTATGGAGTACATGTCCCATAATTTCTTTATCCAGTCTACTGTTGATGGGCATTGGGGTTGGTTCCAGGTCTTAGCTATTGTGAATTGAGCTGCAATAAACATTAATGTGCAGATGGCTTTTTTATTAGCCAAATTAATTTCCTTTGGGTAAATTCCAAGGAGTGGGATGGCTGGGTTGTATGGTAGGGTTATGTTCAGGTTTCTGAGGAATCTCCAGACTGACTTCCATAGTGGCTTAACCAGCTTGCATTCCCACCAACAGTGGGTTAGTGTCCCTTTTTCCCCACATCCTCTCCAGCATCTGTTGTTGGTAGATTTCTGAATGTGAGCCATTCTCACTGGGTTGAGGTGATACCTCATTGTGGTTTTGATTTGCATTTCTCTGATGGCTAGTGATGTTGAACATTTTTTCAAGTGTCTGTTGGCCATTTGGATATCCTCTTTGGAAAAATGTCTATTGAGGTCCTTGGCCCATCTCTTAAGTGGGTTGTTTGTTTTGTTGTTGTGGATTTTCTTCATTTCTATGTAGATTCTGGTTATCAACCCTTTATCTGTAGTATAGTTTGCAAATATTTTTTTCCCATTCTGTCGATTGCCTCTTCACTTTCCTGACTGTTTCTTTTGAAGTACAGAAACTTCTCAATTTGATGCAATCCCAAATGTTAATTTTGGTTTTGACTGCCTGTGCTCCTGGGGTCTTTTCCAAGAAGTCTTTGCCTATACATATATCTTGCAGGGTTTCTCCAATGCTCTCTAATAATTTGATGGTTTCGGGTCGTAGATTTAAGTCTTTAATCCATGTTAAGTGAATTTTTGTGTAAGGTGAAAGGTATGGGTCTTGCTTCAAGCTTCTGCACGTGGAAATCCAATTTTCCCAGCTCCATTTATTGAATATGCTGTCCTTATTCCAGGGTTTAGTTTTGAATCTTTGATCAAATATAAGTTGGCTGTAGATGTTTGGATTGATTTCTGGTGTTTCTATTCTGTTCCATTGGTCTATCCTTCTGTTTCTGTACCAGTACCATGCTGTTTTGATAACCACTGCCCTGTAGCATGTCCTAAATTCCGGTATTGTGATGCCTCCGGCTTTGTTTTTGTTGTACAAGATTGCTTTGGCTATTCGAGGTCTTCTGTGTCTCCATATGAATTTCAGCATCATTATTTCCAGATCTGAGAAGAAGGTCTTTGGTATCTTGATTGGTATTGCATTGAATGTATAAATTGCTTTTGGGAGAATAGACATTTTGATGATATTGATACTTCCAATCCATGAGCATGGAAGATTTCTCCATTTTTTGGTATCCTCTTCTATTTCTTTCTTTAAGGTTTTGTAGTTTTCATCGTAGAGATCTTTAACATCCTTGGTTAAGTTTATTCCAAGGTATTTGATTGTTTTTGTAGCTATTGTGAATGGGATTGATCTTAGAAGTTCTTCCTCAGCCATAGCATTGCCTGTGTATACAAAGGCTGTTGATGTTTGTGCATTGATTTTATATCCTGCTACTTTGCCAAACTCTTCGATGAGTTCCAGTAGTCTCTTAGCAGAGTTCTTTGGGTCCCCTAACTACAGAATCATATCATCTGCAACGAGGGATAGTTTGAGTTCTTCCTTCCCAATTTGTATCCCTTTAATTTCTTTTTCTTGCCTAATAGCTCTGGCTAAGACTTCCAGAACTATATTGAAGAGCAGTGGTGAGAGTGGGCATCCCTGTCTGGTACCAGATCTCAGCGGAAATGCTTCCAACTTTTCCCCATTCAATAGGATGTTGGCCATGGGTTTTTCATATATTGCTTTGATTGTATTGAGGAATGTTACTTCCATACCCAGTTTGCTTAGAGTTTCCATCATGAAAGGGTGCTGTATTTTATCAAATGCTTTCTCTGCATCTATTGAGAGAATCATATGGTTTTTCTTCTGCAGTCTGTTAATGTGGTGTATCACGTTGATTGTTTTGCGAACGTTGAACCATCCCTGCATACCAGGGATAAATCCCACTTGGTCTTGGTGGATGATCTTTCTGATGTGTTGTTGCATTCTATTGGCCAGAATTTAATTGAGTATTTTTGCATCTATGTTCATCAGGGATATTGGTCTGTAATTCTCTTTCAATGCTGCATCTTTTTCCGGCTTAGGAATTAAGGTGATGCTGGCTTCATAGAAAGAGTTTGGGAGGATTCCCTCTTTTTCGATTGTTCTGAATAGTTTGAGAAGAATTGGAGTTATTTCTTCTCTAAATGTCTGGTAGAACTCAGCAGTGAATCCATCTGGCCCTGGGCTTTTCTTTGTTGGGAGGGCCTTTATTACTGTTTCAATTTCTGTGTCACTTATGGGTCTGTTTAGGTTTCCTATGTCTTCCTGGCTCAATTTAGGTAGGTTGTATGTGTCCAAGAATCTGCCCATTTCTGATAGATTTCCCTGTTTGCTGGCATACAAGTCCTTGTAGTAATTTCTGATGATTCTTTTTATTTCTGTGGTGTCTGTTGTTACATTTCCCTTTTCATCTCTGATCCTATTGATTTGGGCCTTTTCTCTTCTTTTTTTAGTGAGTTGGGCCAATGGGGTGTCAATTTTGTTTATTTTTTCAAAAAACCAGCTCCTTGTTTGGCTGATTTTTTGTAATTTTTTTTTTATTCAATCCTGTTGATTTCTTCTTTGATTTTAATTATTTCCCTTCTTCTACTGGGTTTGGGTCTGGTTTGTGGCAGTTTTTCTAGATCATTGAGATGTGTTGAAAGCTCATCTATTTGGTGCCTCTCCAATTTCTTGATGTAGGCACCTATTGATATAAACTTTCCTCTTAACACTGCTTTTGTTGTATCCCATAGGTTTTGGTATGTTGTGCTGTTATCCTCATTTACTTCCAGAAAATTTTTGATTTCTCTTTTAATTTCTTCTATGACCCCTTTTTCATTCAGGAGCATGTTGTTCAATCTCCATGTGTTTGCACGTGTTCTAGGGATTCCCGAGTTGCTAATTTCCAATTTCATTCCTTTGTGGTCTGAGAAGCTGCATGGTATGATTCTAATTCTTTTGAATTTGCTGAGACTTGCTTTATGGCCTAGTATGTGGTCAATCCTAGAGAAGGTTCCATGTACTGCTGAGAAGAATGTAAAGTCCTTAGATGTAGGATGAAATGTTCTGTAGATATCTGTTAGATCCATTTGGGCTATAGTGTCATTTAAATCTACTGTCTCCTTGTTGATCTTCTGTCCTGTTGATCTGTCTATCTCTGAGAGTAGAGTATTGAAGTCCCCCAGTACTATTGTATTGGGTTCTAAGTCTCCCTTTAAGTCCCTTAACAAGTCTTCTAAATAAGCTGGTGCCCTGTAATTAGGTGCATATACATTGATAATTGTTATATCTTCCTGTTGAATGGATCCCTTTATCATTATATAGTGCCCCTCTTTGTCTCTCCTAACAGTTTTTATGTTGTCCGATATTAAGATGGCTACGCCCGCTCTTTTTTCATTTCTGTTGGCAAGGTATATATTTTTCCAGCCTTTCACTTTCAGTCTGTATGGAACATTGTTGGAAAGATGAGTTTCTTGTAAGCAGCAAAAAGATGGGTTTTGTTCTTTAACCAAATCCGCCAATCGGTGTCTTTTAACTGGACAGTTCAAGCCATTAACATTCAATGTGACTATTGAGAAGGAGTAACTTTGCCCTGTCATTTGCCAAAGATTTTTTCTAATATATGGTTTGAGACTCCTGTGATCTTTTGCTGTGAGGATTCCTTCCTTTATCTTCTTTTATGTTGGTTACCGTGTTTCTGTGTTTCTGTATGTAAGACATCTTTAAGCATCTTTTGCAGGGCTGGATGAGTGGCGACATATTCTTTCAGTTTCTGTTTGCTGTGAAAGGTCTTTATTTCACCTTCATTCACAAATGAGAGTTTTGCAGGATATACTATTGTGGGCTGGCAGTTTTTCTCTCTTAGTACCTGGGCTATATCTCGCCATTCTCTCCTAGCTTGTAGGGTTTCTGATGAGAAGTCAGCTGTGAGTCTAATTGGAGATCCTCTCAGAGTAATCTGGCATTTCTCTCTTGCACATTTTAGGATCTTTTCTTTTATTTATTTATTTATTTTAACTTTTATTTAATGAATATAAATTTCCAGTGTACAGCTTATGGATTACAATGGCTTCCCCCTCCCATAACTTCCCTCCCACCCGCAACCCTCCCCTCTCCCGCTCCCTCTCCCCTTCCATTTGCATCAAGATTCATTTCCAATTCTCTTTATATACAGAAGATCAATTTACTATAAAGATTTCAACAGTTTGCACCCACATAGAATCACAAAGTGAAACATACTGTTTGAGTACTAGTTTTAGCATTAAATCAAAAAGTACAGCACATTAAGGACAGAGATCCCACATGAGGAGCAAGTGCACAGTGACTCCTGTTGTTGACCCAACAAATTGACACTCTAGATTATGGTGCTAGTAACCACTCTAGTCTGTCGTCATGAGTTGCCAAGGCTATGGAAGCCTTCCAAGTTTGCTGACTCTGATCATATTTATCCAGCGAAGGATCTTTTCTTTATGTTTCACTGTGGTGAGTTTGATTACGACGTGTCTTGGTGAGGATCTCTTTTGGTCATGTTTTTTAGGGGTTCTATGCGCTTCCTGTACTAGGATGTCTCTGTCCTTCCAAACCTGGGAAATTTTCTGCTAGTATCTCACTAAATAGGCCTTCTAATCCTTTCTCCCTCTCCATGCCTTCAGGAACTCCTAGAACCTGAATGTTGGGTTTTTTAATAGTATCCTGTAGATTCCTGACAGTATTTTTTAGATTTCTGCTTTCTCTTTCTTTTCTTTGATTTGCCTGTTTCCTTTCCTGTTCTCTGTCTTCTAATTCCGATATTCTCTCTTCTGCTTTACCCATTCTGTTTTTAAGGCTTTCTGATGCGTTTGTGATTTGATCTATTGAGTTCTTCATTTCATTGTGGTTTTTTGTCATTATCACAGTTTCATGTTCTACTAGTTGTTTCGTTTCATTTTGATTCCTCCTTAATATTTCATTTTCACGAGAGAGATTTTCTATCTTGTCCATTAAGGATTTCTGTAGTTCAAGAATTTGTTTTTGAGAACTTCTTAATGTTCTTATCAATTTTTTGAGATCTGCTTCTTGCAATTCCTCTTTCTCTTCATCTTCATAATCTTGCATTGGCGTGTCTTGTTCATTTGGAGGCATCATAATGTCTTCCTTGCTCTTGTTACCTCGGCTTCTACGTTTGTTGTTTGGCATGTTGGAGATAATTTATGTTTTTTTTTTTTTTGCTGTGGTGTTTTTTTTTTTTTCTCGTTATACTATGCCTCTAAGTGGGCTCTCTGCTTTGATGTATCCTTAGGGGCTGTGATGGGTGTGGCCAGAGAGTTCTGCTTGATTCTTCAGGTTTAAGGCTGTGCAATAAGCGACTCACCCTGATTATTCACTGCCTTGCTCCTAACTGGATCTCTCTCTCTCTCTCTCTCTCTCTCTCTTTTTTTTTTTGACTCAGTTGGGAAGTAATCCCGAATGGCTGAGTGAAATTGAGGGTAGTTGAAATCTGGCCTCTGTGAGTATTCATTTGATCTACCCCTGGGACCACTCAAAGAGTTTATGCAGCCCTCAATGTGTTCTCAAGATTCACCAAATTCCGAAGTTACTGAGTTTGTGGCTGTGCTTTTGATATGTAAAATGGCTCCTGCTCTTTGTTTTGCTGGTTGAGTGACAAGAGAGGCCTCTGCTTTTCCCCCCTAATGTCTCGGGTTTCTGCTGTCTTTGTCTTACCTCCCTCCCATTCCCACGCTGGCGAGGTTCTGCGGCTCCTCTACCGCAGTTGAGTTTCCACGCGGTGGGCTCCTTGTAGGTCCTCTGTGTTACATCCACTAGATCCAGAAGCGTTTCCTCTGCAGTTTTTTTCTTGAGTCTTTTCCTGAGGCTACAGTAATTCCACTTTTATGAAACTTTATTTTCCCAAACTACGGCGCACGTCCTCACTATCCAACATCTTGGCTCCACCCTGACCTCTTACTTTTAAAAACTCCCTTTCAGATGCATTTCTCAGAAATTTATTAAGGTCAGCTATTTTATCAATTAACATAAGGTGGGTCAATTGAATAAAGGCATAGCCTTTTGTATGTCTAATAAAGGAAACTTACTCAATTTAGATCTTCACTTTGCCTCTTTGCTTCACACTAGTTGTAGAAATAATGAAATGGGTCAACTACTTGAATAAAGGAAATTAAGAAGAAATCTTTCACATATCAGAGTAAACTTTATATAGCTTATCTCAATTTGCTTTCGTTTTTACACTTACAGTTATGTTCTAAATGTAGCAAACATTATTTAGAATTTAACAAACATCTAAACAACAAAATGAATTAAAAACCATGCAAGTTTTGATTAACAACAAAATAGGAGTGAACCTGTTACTCAGGACCTCTCACATCTGAGTAGCCCAGCTGAAGTGAAACAAGCAATAAAAATAAATAGAAGCAAACCATAAAACAGCTCACTATTAAAAAGAAAAAAAAACTCAAAAAAAGACAAATACAAAACTCTGGGGATCACACAAACTCCAATTTTATTAAAGTAATTTGATACAGTTGGGGGCAAAATCTAAAGACATCGAGCTATTGAAGTAAATTAATTTTTCCCAAGTTACGAATACATCAAAACCAAAGACCAATTCTTGGGGGTGGAGAAAGAAAATATCCTGAAGAAATAGGTGAAACCCAAACCAATGGCCCTCAAGCAGTCCACAGTTGTGGCTTTCCCCAGAATCAATGTCCAGGACTGGTAGACGGGAAAGCCACGATTACCAAAGAGTCAGAAAGGAGAGGGTGATATTGGTGGGGGTGACATTGAGGCAAATTTTGAGGAAAAAAAAACAGATAAAACCAAAGGAGAAAAAAAGGGGCTATTGAAGAGACATGGTGGCAGCTTTGGTCGCAGCTGCAATGGCAGTGGTGGCAGTGATGGCAACGGTTGATTTGGTGGTGTCCAGAAGAGGGGGACCTTTGTGGCCTTAGCACCATGGAATTGTAGTGCTCTCAGAGGTCCCAGGGCTGCCACAAGTAGACAAGTGTGAGCAGCTTCTTGTTGTATTCCTTCCAGGTAACAACAGCAGGTGAATCGGCCTGCATTACCTCCATGATTGTATGCAAGACATGCGACAGGGTCCTCAACTGAAGCTGCCCTCCCCATGACACTTCGCACATGATGTTGCAGTATCTCATGAAGTGGTTGTAGGTGCCATCATCGTTGATGTTGGAGTCACTGAAGAATGGCATGAAGTCATTAATGTGCCTCTGCATGTACTTGGAGGTGCGGTGACACCACTATTAATGGCCACCAAGGACATCAGCTGGTCTTGGATGGTGTGAAACATGCAGTGGCCATTGGCCAAGATATTCTTCATTTCCAAATTCTTGGTGTGCAGGATGGTGGCTAGCATCTCCTCCTCCTCATGATGCTCCATCTCCACCTAACTCATCCTCTCCTTATGCTCTCACTTGAGGGCTCCCTTTCTTTAGCACTTTTTCTGTTCCCATGAAATGTGGGGGTGGCTGGTTATTGAGATCCATCTTGGCCAGATATTATGCGACTGAGTTTCCATTGGTGTTGTCAGAGAGACTCTTTCGGAACTTCTCCAGCTCCTGCTGCTGCTTCTGCTCCATCTTGGCCTTGAGGCTGGCTACGTCTAGGAGCATCTTTCTTCTTGTAGTTCTTCAGGGCCACCTCCTTCATGACCTGGATGTGGGCCTGGATCTCTCTCTTCTTTTGATATTGGTGCCAAAGGATTTGCTGCTACTTGCTCTGTGAATCCTCCATGATGTTTAATGATAACTGGCAATTGAAGTTGGGCAGCAACTAGCAGCACTGGCCATGGCTCTAACAGTTTAAGCCTCTTAACATGGTATGGGTCTGCATCCTGTCCCAGCCATGGTGGTCTGTGTATGTGCCCTTCTCTCAAGGTAGTGATAAACAGTGTTCTCCCAATCTACCCCTTCCAGCCCAGGAGTTGCTTAGAATTTACCAGTACAGAGAAGATTTCTGATCATTTATGTTTTGGCACAGCTTGTATGTGCCCACTGGGATGAATGAAATGCCCTCCAATGTTTTAATTTAAGTGACTAATCAATCCAGCTAGTATGGTGGGCCCACTCAACTGTGTAGACAACTAGCAAAGTAAAGTGAATACAACTAGACTTGGGAATTCAAGAGTAATGACTACACACAGGTTATACATACATCTGAAACTTTCTTCTTCAGTAGAGTGAGTGCTCAAATAAAAGGCTAATGTACAGAGAAAAGGAATGTGTGAGTAGCAGTGGTGTGACACACATTATTGATTAATGCACAAGGTATTACCCTTACACTTAACAAGAGATCCAGGACAACCAATCAGGGACAGGAATATTCTGTGCCTCAGTTTGATCATTTTTAAAGCAAGGATATGTGACAAATTCATAATCAAAGATTCTGTTTTACAAAAGTCCCTATACCCACAATCAGCATATTGCCAATTGCATGACGTGAAACACTAAACTTATTAGACAAACTTCTTTTTATTAAGTAATTTATTTTCTTACATTTAAGTGATTAAATATACAGGGAGATGTCATTCAGAACTTCTGATGAATGTGGCATAACCAGTTAAGCCACATTAAACTTACAAATCTCCAGCCCAAAGCAAAGACACCTGATGTTCTAATTAGTTGATGCAGCTTCAATTTTAGAAGCTTCAAATGGAAAGCACTTACAGATACCTTTATATAGTATTACATCACACACACATACACACACATATGTTTTATGTCTCTCTCTCTCTCTCTCTCTCTCTCTCTATATATATATATATATATATATATATATATATATATCTTACCTATTGTGCTTGAGCTGTTCTGAACATGAGGGTACAGATATCTCTTTCATATGCTGATTTCATTTCCTCTAGGTAAATTCCCAGGAGTGGAATGACTGAGACATCCAGTACATATATTTTCAGATTCCTGAGGAGTCTCCATACTGTCTCCCATAATGGTTGTACTAGTTTACATTCCCACCAACAGTATATTATGGAACCTTCCTCCCATCATCCTCACCAGCATTTGTTATTTTATTGATTCTTGGATGATAACCATTTTTTAAAGATTTATTTTATTTTATTTATTTGAAAGAGTTTCAGAGAGAGGTAGAGACAGAGAGAGGTCTTCCATCCACTGGTTCACTCCCCAGATGGCCACAATGGCCAGAGCTGTGCCGATCTGCAGCCAGGAGTCAGGAGCTTCTTCTGGGCCATCTTCCACTGCTATCCCAGGCCATAGCAGAGAACTGGATCAGAAGAGGAGCAGCCAGGACTAGAACCGGTGTCCATATGGGATGCTGGCGCTTCAGGCCAGAGCGTTAACCTGTTGCAAAACAGCCCAGCCCTGGATGATAACCATTCTAACTGGGGTGAAGTAAAACTTCATTGTGGTTTTTAGTTGCATTTCCCTGATGGCTAGTTTTCTTGATCATCTTTTCAGGAATCTATTGGCCATTAGTATTTCATCATTTGAAAACACCTGTTCATATCGTTAGCCCATTTTTTAATTGGGTTGTTTGTTTTGTTGTTGAATTTCTTGAATTCATTATATATTCTGGATATTAATCCTTTATCACATGTGTAGTTTGAAATATTTTCACCCATTCTGTGGATTGCTTGTTAACTTTGTTGAAGGTTTCCTTTGCAGTACAGAAACTTCTTAGCTTGATGTAATCCCATTTGTCTATTTTTGCTTTTATTGCCTGTGTTTCTAGGGGCTTATTCAAGAAGTCTTTGCTTAGGCTGATGTCTTGAGTGTTTCCCCTATGATTTCCTCTAGTAATTTGGTTTCAGGTCTTAGGTTTAGATCCTTGATGCATTGTGAGCTGATTTTTGTATAGGGTGTAATATAGGGGTCTTGTTTCATACTTTCGCATGCAGAGATCCAATTTTCCCAACACCATGTGTTGAAAGGACTTTTTTTTTATCCAATGAGTGATTTTAGCTCTTATGTCAAAGATAATTTGGATTAATTTCTGGGGTTCCTAATCTGTTCCATTGGTCTATATTTAATTTTTGTGCCATTATAAGGGTATTTTGATTATAACTGCCCCTCTATTATCTCACTGAATAAGTCTTCTAAGCCATTCTGTTTCCCCATACCTTCAGGAACTGCTAAGACATGCATTTTGGTCATTTGATGGTATCCCATAGCTATTGAACACTGTTTTCTGTTCTTCTAATTTTTTCTTCTTATTATTCTTTTTTTGATATGACTGAGATAGTGGCAAAGATTTGTCTTCTAGCTTGGATATTCTTTCTTCTTCCTCACTGAGTCTTTTGTTAAGGCTTTCCACTATACTTTTTATTTGACATGTTTAATTCTTCATTTATGATTTTTAAATTTTTCTTCAATATCTCTGTCTCCTGGCAGAATTTCTCATCCATATCATGTACAGATGATTTTAAAAAAAAGATTAATTAATTTATTTGAATTTCAGAGCTACAGAGAGGGAGAGGCAGACGCAGAGGCAGAGGCAAAGACGGAAAGAGAGAGAGAGAGATCTTCCATCTGCTAGTTCACTCCCAAATGGCTGCAAAGGCTGATGCTGGGCTTATCTGTAACCAGGAGCCAGGAGCTTCTCCCAGGTCTCCCATGAGAGTGCAAGGGCCCAAGCACTTGGGCCATCTTCCACTACTTTCCCAGGCACATTAGCATGGAGCTGGATCATAAGTGGAGCAGCCAGGACTTGAACCTGTGCTCATATGCGATGCCAGCACTACAGGCAGTGGCTTTACCTGCTACACCACAGTGCCGGCCCCTACAGATGCTTTTTTAATTCATGTATTTGCCTCTCTGTGTTTTTGAGTAATCTCATGATTATTCTTTCAAATTCCTTTTCAGACATTTCCTCAATCTCATCATCTTCACAGTCTAATATTGAAGTATTTTGTTTTCCTTTTGGAGCATCACATTATTGTCTTCCTTGTTTGTATTGCTTGTATTTTGACTGTTGTTTTTATGCATCTGGGAAAAAACACTTATTGATATTTCCATTGAAGGCTTTGTTCTTTGAAATATGCCTCTATGGCTTAGTGTAATAGCTTCTCCTTCAGAAGCTATATAGAGGTAGGCTCTTGGTGGGGCCTGAGAGCTCTCGCCACAGCTCAGCGATGGAGTGAGAGTCCAGAGTGACATCCAAGTTGAACATGGTAGATTTCCTCCATTGTCAGTAGGGGATAGGGTATGATCATGCTGGCTGGCTTGTACATAATATCAGCCCCTTTCTCTCAAGGAAAAACAACTGCCCTGGGGTGCACTCACGGTGCCTGCACACCTGATCCACTGAAGTGCACAAACTACACAATGTATGAGCACAGAACCCTCTTCAATGGCCCTCACCAGCACTCAGGTAGCTCCAAGCTTCTGAAGTTGTAACCCAGTGATTGCCCAAAGGCCCAGCCATACCTCATGCCCTTCTCTGTTTCGTGCCCTATCCCAGAGTCACAGGATTCCTACAGTCACAGGGTGCATGGGATCCACTCCCTGTCCTGCAAATATCTCTATCCATGGAGAAATCCATCTTGTTCCTGGAGTTGATCGCTTGCCCAGTAGAGTTTGTTCAGGTAAGGGTTGGAGAGAAACATGTCCTCGCTTCATGGAAAAAAGTGGGCACACTACCCCCACTACAGGAGTTTATGGTGGTATCCTAATAGCTGCTGCATGATTATAAGGTCTTCACTGCTCCACAGTCTATCTTTTTTCTGCAAACTTTCCACTGAAAACTTCTTTCCAACTGTCCCCTAGGAACGTGGTTCCTCTCCTTTTCTGGTATCTTCCAGGGTCAAAATCAGCCCATCTTTCTCTTATTCAGCTAACTTGGATCTACCAACATTTTTAAATATTGTAGTTGGAAAGAAATCTGTCATAACAATCTAGAAGGTAATTGATATTAACAAAGTCACAAAGCTTTCCAGTCCACAGTGCCTGAAAATCTTGGGATCTATTATTTGAGCCACATAATCAACACATTCCAATGTATGAATCCTGCCAACAATGCCAATTCTTTGTGTATATAATTAACTCAATCATTTGAATTTTGTCTGCAAGTCCACTTGAATTCATGAGCTTCTGTTTATAAATGAAAAAAGAAATACCGTCTATTATTTATTCTGGTCAAAATATACTAGGGTACTCCAAAAAGTTCATGAAATTGAAATTAAAACATAAGTTTATTTTGGTTCAAAAAATTGAAATCTTTGCATAGTTTTTTCATAATGTGCTTTTCCATGAAGTTTTTGATGATCTCATATTTTGTACAGACATGGAACAACATTTGGTGCTAGCCTAACTGGAAAGTAATGGGATAGATCATCTGTGCTTATTGGCAGGACTGATGAATTTTACTGGCAGGCCTGAAGAGTTCCTAACCAATATGCAAAGTGTCTCCATTCCCAGACAAGATGGCTTTATCAGGCAGTAGCAGGGAGGCCTGCCTGAGAGGAAATGCAGAACCCCCCTTTAAGCTGCCTAGTTCTGCACTACAATACCAGCCAGAGTGTGGGAATTAAAATCTTTTTGACTCTAAATGACATTCCACTTTGGTGTGGGTAAAGTGGGAAGACTCCACATGTTGAAATAATGAAATGATGTATTAATTACTCTTGACAAATGACGGGGGGTGCCAAGGGACTGCAGAGGAGTGTCTTAGACTATTTTGAACACTCTTCTGAAGTGATAAAACATGCATAATATTAAAATAGGGCATATTTTGGGTTCCTCTGATTCCTGTTTGCCAGTCATCATAAAATGCTAATGGGCAAGGATCACTCAGTTTAGCAATGCATCCAAATCCATGTTCAAAGACCAATGCAGTCAGACCACAGATACAGCTCTGCCATTTTGGAAGTCACGCAGCATTAATAATATGTCTGATTAATTATTTGCTCCTATGCAAAATGCTTTTGGAGACTTTATAAGCAGTACTTTTATTAAGTTGCTTCCTGTCCTATCTGAGTGTTTCAACATTCTGGGAGATTGTATTGTTATTGAAATTCTATGAATTCAGTAATCTATGGATTTAAGATGATTTACAGCTAACAAAATTGTGATTCTCTGTGCTTGAAAAACATCCAGATCCCTTCTTATTTATGTGACACTTGGAGGGCAATCTTCTATACTTCGTTCTTAGGATTCAATCAGATAGCATTGGGGATCAGGTCCCTTTTTAATCTATCAGAATTTCAGCAGAGGAAAGGGAGCAACTGTGATGTACTGGAAGGCACAGTAGAGTGGGAATTAAGAGAGCTACTTTAGCAGTATAGCTAGATTGTTCTCCAACTGAAGGCAATCATCTTTCTAGCACTGGTTCAACATCCTTAATATGAAAATCTAAAGTCAGAAATACTCCAAACTCTGAAACATGTTGATCATCAGCATGATACCACAAGGGGAAATTATCACAACTAACCATAGGTAATAGGCCACAGTCAAAACACAGGTATGCTAAAGGTATGGGAAAGGAAGAAAACTCCTTTTCATTAAAAGTTCTACATGTATTACATTTTCCATAAATGCTTTAAAATATTTTCATTTGGTCTGCACAACTATCCTAAAAGGCAGATACTAGAGTAATTTCCATTTTGTAGAGCAGGGAACTGTGGTTTTGCGAACCTACCTAGATAATTCAAATAGTGCTTAACAGAGCCCTAAGAGTCTGTGAAGTTACCTCTATAACCCTCAAGGTAATGAGAGAATAGATACCTTGACCACCAGCTTCAACCAAATCTACTATATTTCTGCATGTGTATATATATTGGGCCTCTAGATAAATTTTCCTTGTATTCTAGATTGTGCCACTGAAAAGGCATTTGAAAATATTTTTGTAATCTTATATATCGTGTCTGTCATCAACATAACACGTGCCCCACTTAGAAGAAACCTGGACAATCTCTTATTCCTCACCTAATTAGTCATCCCCTACTGCCCTGTGGAAGTTTCCAATACTGCATACTGTCATAAATAAGAGAAAGCACCCTTTCTTGGCTGTGAAATCACTCAAAATTAGAATTCAGTTCCATTTTAGCATGCTTTGCCGTCCATTTCTGTCCAAGTTGATTCCTAAAGACAACATAATAAGAAAATTTCATAAAAAATGAGATTGAAATCCCCCCATCTGCACTAACATGTTTTATGATCAATAAGGCTTTTTTTTAAGTAATTGGATAAACAAAACTACACAGTGTTACAAGTCAGTATTGGCACCAAATCTAGGAATGTGACCAATAGCTACATCCTTATATTAACTCCTTTAAGCAGACAGCACACTCTGCCATCAGGGGCATCACTGACTTTCTGTCCTCAAAAACCCATCACAGGGGTCAGCGCTGTGGTGTAACTGGTAAAGCTGCCGCCTGCAGTGCCAGCATCCTATATGGGCTCCAGTTCAAGTCCCGGCTGCTCTACTTCCAATCCAGCTCTCTGCTATGGCCTGGGAAAGCAGTGGAAGATGACCTAAGTGCTTGGGCTCCTGCACCCATTTGGGAGACACAGAAGAAACTTCTGGCTCCTGGCTTCATATTGGTGCAGCTTCAACCATTGCAACAAATTGTGGAGTGAGCCAGTGGTTGGAAGACCTCTCTCTCCCTCTCTCTCTCCCTCTCAGCCTCCACCTCTCTGAAACTCTGCTTTTCAAATAAATAAAGAAATAAACAAATCTTTAAAAAAATCATCACAGCTCAGTGTTCTTCTGTCTTCTCCCTCTCCTAGGATTCTGAATCCTGGGTAAAGGAGTGAGGAATAAGAGCCTCCCAGCTGGACTGTAGCATTAACTCCTTAATATTGGTGTTTTGGAGTCTTCAGAGCAGTATGACAGCCATGTTTTCCCTCTTATTTCTCTAACAAATATTTGTTAATGAGAAATTTTGAAGGTAATATAGATGTTCACTCTATCTTGATTGTGATGATAGTTTCACAAGTGTATACCCATGTCAAAATGCATCAGATTGTATATTCGAAATATGGACAGTTTATTGTATATGAATTATACCTCAGTAAATCGCTTAAAATATTTATTGTATGCTTTCCTGCACCTAGGATCATACTTGATGCTGGGAATGCATAGATAAGTAAGACCTCACCATATACATCATGTTTAGTTGAATCATATAAAATTGCTATTTGTGTATGTGAAACGTGAACAAATGTTGGCAATGATTTAATCTAATGTAAGTTAATGATTACATGTGCTTGTACTGCCTCTGTAAGATAAGCCATGTGGATATTAATAGCATTTTTAGGTCCTGTCAAGATTACCTTGTACATACTGAACATAGAGTTAAACGCCAATGGATGTGGTGTTTGTTACAACTGGTGAAGAAACTGATTCAGAGGCTCTGGTAGGTTGCACTAAAATCTGCTAATTTGTGAACCAAGTGATAGAATTCAATGAGAGGAGCCATTCTCGTGATATTCCTACCAAAGATGCACAACCACAATCTGATAATGAGGAAACATCCAGAAAAAGATAAAAAAAAAAAACTGAAAGATGTACAAAATAGCTAACATGAAATATTCAAAGGTGTTAAGATCCTGAAAGTCAGAGAGACTGAGGAACTATGTAGAAGAACACTTGATAGACATAACAACTAAATACATGTGTATCGTATAGTTATGAGCATTTAATTATAAGCATGTTGTTGGGACAATTGAGGGATATTGGGTGGAATCCAAGGATTATATTATAGTTGTGCAGTAATTTTCATTTCCTTATTTTACTGGTCACATTATGGTTATAAAAGACAATCCACTTGTTGGTAGAAAATGCCCATTAAAGTATTTGAGCCAATGCTAGCATCCAGCTAGCAACTTATTCTCAAATTATTCAGGAGAAGAAAAAAGCTCTTTGTACTATATTTCAAACTTTTCTGTTAGTTTGATATTGCTTCAAAATATGAGTTGTCTTCAGAAAGTTCATGGGAGATGTGTACTATGGAAAAACTACGCATGGGTTTCAAATTTTTACACCAAAATAAACTTATCTTCAATTCTATTTTCCATTAACTTTTAAAAGTACCTTAGTATATATAATATATAATAAACATGCAGTATATATATAATGAGTAAGATGACTTTCCCAAGAGAAAGATAAGATTAAAATAAAGTTAGCAAGTTATCTTTTCTAAAAAAATCGCTAATGACTAGTTTCTGTGATTTCCTAGGGAGGCCCCTTAGATTTCTAGCTATCTGTATGCAGGATGTGCTTCCATCTGTTTGTCCAGAGAGGTGCAAATGGCAGAGGATGCTGTCCTTTTTAAGGGACCACACATAAAGAAGCAGAATAGGGAATACTCATCTTCTTTGGACTCTTTAGTCATATATGTGATCTTTGGTTCCATTATCTTGCTGTAAGTGGTAGAGAGCAGAAAGAAATAAAAATGTTACCCAATAAGAAACTCTAATTGACAAGTGGAGTAGACTTTTGCTTGTAAGAAACATCAGCATATGTATTTATGGCCAAATTTCTATGTTTTGATAAGCCCTATGCAAACCTAGAAAATCATTTATCCTGACTCTCTTGTTTATCCCCTCATAATCAGAATCAAGCTCTGGATTAGTAGTTGAAATGCACAGGGTATACTAACTGTAAATGCTTTTTCAGCAAGCATGGGTAGGGATTGTCCATGTTTTCAAAACCTAGCACAGTGGAAACAAAGTTTAGAACATTATCAATTCCCATCCTACACCTCAATCCCTGCCATAGCTGCTACTGCCACCACCCTTTCCATGACTACAACCTGCCACCCAAATTGTGGTAGCCTCTTTCTACAAAGCTCCACCTCATCCCATAGGCTGACCCATCTCTTTGTGTTCAGTCAATGTAGTTCCAAAGGCCAATGATGAAATCCCTCATACAGTTGCCTGTTCAGCACTTTGAATTACTGTTGCTGACATTTTTTGTGTATATCATGCCAGCCACTACACTATTGCTTTCCATGGTGTATTAATTTGAATCTCATAAAATTATCTTAGGGGAGGGTATTTGTTTTAAAAAAGATGTCTTTATTTATTTGAAAATCAGAGTTACAAAGAGAAGTGGAGAGCCACAGAGAGAGAAAGAGAAAGATCTTCCATTTGCTGGTTCACTCCCCATTTGGCCGCAAGAACCAGAGCTGGGCCAGACACAAGTCAGGAGCCTGAAACTCCATCTTGATCTCCCACTTGGATGGCAGGGGCCCAAATACTTGAGTCATGTTCCAATGCTTTCCCAGGCACATTAGGAGGAAGCTGTATTGGAAGTGGAGCAGCTGGAACTCAAACTGGGGCCCATATGAGATGCCAGCATTGCAGACAGTGGCTTAACCTGCTGCTCCAGAACACTGGCCCCAGGAGAGGGTATGTTTATTCTCAATTTTATAGATGAGGATGCTGGGATATGGAGAAGGAAAGACATTTGCTTAAGTTCACGAATCTCTTACATTGTCAATATGATATTTAACCCCCAAACCAAGCTCTGAACTATTTTGCTACACTGTGTCTGAGGCCATATGGTCTCATCAACTAAATTATATACAGATCCCAACACCTCAGTGTAGCTCAGATTGTCATCTGCAAGTGAGACCTTGGGAAAGTTACTTCAAGACTGTCAGCCTCAATGTTCTCATATGGCCTCAATGTCCTCATAGATGATGATGGGGCTGACACTGTAGCATAGCAGGTAAAGCCGCTGGCAGTGCTGACATCCCATGTGGGTGCCAGTTTGAATCCCAGGTGCTCCACTTCTGATCCAGCTCCCTGATAATGCACTTGGGAAACCAATGGAAGATGGCCCATATATTTGGGAACCTGCATCCATGTGAGAGACCTGAAAGAAGCTCCCGGCTCCTGGCTTCAGATCAGCTCAGATCCATCTGTTGTGGCCATTTGGGGAGTGAACCAGCAAATGGAAGATCTTCCTCTTTCTCTCCCTGTGGCTCTCTCTCTCTCTCTCTCTCCCCCTTTACCCCTCTCTCACTGTAACTCTGCCTTTCAAATAAAATAAATAAATCTAAAAAAAGAAAAAAAGAATTAAATGAATTTATATATATCAATAATTTGGAACAGCACCTGGCACATGATAAGAACTGAATACATGATGACTTTTATTATTACATAAATTTGAGTATATCACAGGAGTACTGTGTCCATTGAAACAGTACCCAGAAAACCATAGTCTATCAAGCTATAGTTATCCCATCAGGGAGATTACTATGTATTCTCAGTATCATAAAAACAGTTAATTTTGCTCTGGTCATAGATTGTATTCTATAAAAGTAGAGGAACTTTGTTTTTATTCATAAATACATTCTATCCACAACTGTGGAGAAACAACTATCTGTTTCAGCACTGTACTAAGTGTGAGAGCATAACAAAAGAACTAAGAAATAGTCACCCTGCCTTCAAGGAGCCAGCAGTCCAGTCAAGGAGACTACACAGAAGAAATAACAGTGAAGAATACCTGACAGCACATAATTAAGTGATATATAGTATGGTACTTGTTTCAAAAGATGTAAGAGTTAAGGAGAAAGAAAAAATGTGAATTGTAATCAATATTCACATCTGAACCAATTGAGAATATCCATTACTAAAGCATGCAGCAGAGTTGACTACTTGAGTGCTAGCCAATGTCAGAGTCAGCCTACCCTGGTGGACATTGACAAAAATGTAATCTAGCTATCACTTGTGCTTCTCACCAACTCGCCATCCTCTCAGGACTGTTTTCTACCCAGCCACTCTCATTATTTATTCCCTTGCCCTGTCTTTTTTTTTTTCTTCATAGTACTCTTCAGTACCTGATATGATCCAATATTTTTTTCTTGTTTTTTAGGATGCTTATGCCTGCTCATTTGTGCTTTATGTTAGTATGGAGTATCTTTTTCCATCCTTTTACTTTCTGTGTATCTTTGTTGGTTAGGTGCGTTTCTTGTAGGCAGTCAATAGGTGGGTCTTGTTTTTTAAACCACTCTGCGGGTCTGTATGTTTCTTTTTTTAACTTTCATTTAATAAATATGAATTTCCAAAGCACAACTCCTGAACTACAGCGGCCCTTCTGAGGCCAGAGTGCTGTTTAGGGCATATGCCATTCTATGAGACTGCAGCGTATCCTCGTATCCTCCCTCCCATGTAAGATCATTCTCTCCTTTTTAATTCTATCAGTTAGTATTAGCAGACACTAGTCTTATTTATGTGATCCCTTTGACAATCCTATCTTTTTAATCAATTATGAACTGAAACTGATCACTTTAACAAGCAGGATATCATCAGTACATGCCACCCCGATGGGACTGAATTAGAATCCTCTGGCACATTTTCAGCTCTACCATTAGGGGCAAGTCCGAGTGAGTATGTGCCACACTGTACATCACTTCCCTCTCTTATTCCCACACTTATATTTAACAAGGATGAATCTTCAGTTAAATTTAAATGACTAAAATAATTGTATATTAATTAAAGAGTTCAACCAATGGTATTAAGTAGAACAAAAAATGCTAAAAGGAATAAAATAGTAAGTTACTCCTCCACAATCAGCACAAGGGCTGATCAAGACATTGTTTCTCATAGTGTCCATTTCACTTCAACAGGTTTCCTTTTAGGTGCTCAGTTTGTTGTCACAGATCAGGGAGAACATATGATATTTGTCCCTTTGGGACTGGTTTAATTCACTCAGCATGATGTTTTTCAGATTCATCCATTTTGTTACAAATGAATGGATGTCATTGGTTTTTTTTTTAACTTTTATAAATATTAATTTCCAAAGTACAGTTTATGGATTACAATGGCTTCCCCCCCCCATAATTTCCCTCCCACTCACACCCTTCCCATCTCCCGCTCCCTCTCCCACTCCATTCACATCAAGGTTCATTTTCAATTATCTTTATATACAGAAGATCGATTTAGTATATATTAAGTAAAGATTTCATCAGTTTGTACCCACACAGAAACACAAAGTGTAAAATACTGTTTCAGTACTAGTTATAGCATTACTTCACATTGGACAACACATAAAGGACAGATCCCACATGAGGAGTAAGTACACAGTGACTCATGTTGTTGACTTAATAATTTGACACTCTTTTTATGGCGTCAGTAATCTCCCTAGGCTCTAGTCATGAGTTGCCAAGGAAGGCTATGGAAGCCTTTTGAGTTCGCTGACTTTGATCTTATTCCAACAGGGTCATAGTCAAAGTGGAAGTTCTCTCCTCCCTTCAGAGAAAGGTACCTCCTTCTATGATGGCCCCATTCTTTCCACTGGGATCTCACTCGCAGAGATCTTTGATTTAGGTTTTTTTTTTTTTTTTTTTTTTTTTTTTTTTTTTTTTTTTTTTTTTTGCCAGAGTGTCTTGGCTTTCCATGACTAAAAGACACTCATGGACTCTTCAGCCAAATCGGATGTCATTGTTTTTTACTGCTGTATAGTATACTATAGAGTACATATCCAATAATTTCTTTATCCAGTCTACTGTTGATGGGCATTTGGGTTGATTCCAGGTCTTAGCCAGTGTGAGTTGAGCTGTAATAAACGTTAAGGTGCAGACAGCTCTTGTATTTGCCAATTTAATTTCCTTTGGGTAAATTCCAAGGAGTGGGATGACTGGGTTGTATGGTAGGGTTATATTCAGGTTTCTGAGGAATCTCCAAACTGCCTTCCATAGTGGCTTTACCAGTTTGCATTCCCATCAACAGTGGGTTAGTGTCCCTGTTTCCCCACATCCTCGCCAGCATCTGTTGATGGTAGATTTCTGTATGTGAGCCATTCTCACCGGGGTGAGGTGAAACCTCATTGTGGTTTTGATTTGCATTTCCCTCATGGCTATTGATCCTGAACATTTTTTCATGTGTCTGTTGGCCATTTGGATTTCCTCTTTGGAAAAATGTCTCTTGAGGTCCTTGGCCCATTTCTTAAGTGGGTTGTTTGTTTTGTTGTTGTGGAGTTTCTTGCTTCTTTGTAGATTCTGGTTATTAATCCTTTATCAGTTGCATAGTTTGCAAATATTTTTCCCAATCTATCGGTTGCCTATTCAGTTTCCTGACTGTTTCTTTTGCAGTACAGAAACTTCTCAATTTGATGTAATCCCAATTATTAATGTTGGCTTTGACTTCCTGTGCTTCTGGGGTCTTTTCCAAGAAATATTTGCCTGTGCCTATTTCTTGCAGGGTTTCTCTGATGTTCTCTAATAATTTGATGGTGTCAGGTCATAGATTTAAGTCTTTAATCTATGTTGAGTGGATTTTTGTGTAAGGTGTAAGGTAGGGGTCTTGCTTCATGCTTCTGCATGTGGAAATCCAGTTTTTCCAGCACCGTTTGTAAAATAGACTGTACTTGCTCCAGGAATTGATTTTAGATCCTTGTTCAAATATAAATTGGCTGTAGATGTTTGAGTTGATTTCTTGTGTTTCTATTCTGTTCCATTGGTCTATCCACCTGTTTCTGTACCAGTATCATGTTGTTTTGATTATAACTGCCCTGTAGTATGTCCTGAAATCTGGTATTGTGATGTCTTTGGCTTTGTTTTTGTTGTACAAGATTACTTTAGCTATTTGAGTTCTCTTGTGCCTCCATATGAATTTGAATTTCAGCATCATGTTTTCCAGATCTGAGAGGAATGTCTTTGGTATTTTGATTGGTATCGCATTGAATCTATAAATTGCTTTTGGGAGAATGGACATTTTGAGGATATTGATTCTTCCAATCCATGAGCATGGAAGATCTTTCAATTTTTTGGTATCCTCTTCTATTTCTTTCTTTGAAATTTTGTAATTCTCATAGTTGAGATCTTTGACGTCGTTGGTTAGGTTTATTCCAACGTGTTTGATTGTTTTTGTAGCTATTGGGAATGGGATTGATCTTAGAAGTTGTTCCTCAGCCGTGGCATTGCCTGTGTATACAAAGGCTGTTGATGTTTGTGCATTGATTTTATATCCTGCTACTTTGCCAAACTCTTCGATGAGTTCCAATAGTCTATTAATAGGGTTCTTTGGATCCCCTAAATAAAGAATCATAGCATCTGCAAAGAAGGATCATTGGACTTCTTCCTTCCCAATTTGTATCCCTTTAATTTCTTTTTCTTGCCTGATGGCTCTGGCTAAAACTTCCAGAACTATATTGAATAGCAATGGTGAGAATGGGCATCCCTGTCTGGTACCAGATCTCAGTGGCGATGCTTCCAACTTTTCCCCATTCAATAGGATGCTGGCCGTGGGTTTTTCATAAATTGCTTTGATTGTATTGAGGAATATTCCTTCTATAACCAATATGCTTAGAGTTTTCATCATGAAAGGGTGTTGTATTTTATCAAATGCTTTCTCTGCATCTATTGAGATAATAATATGGTTTTTCTTCTTGAGTTTGTTGATGTTGTGTATCACATTGATTGATTTTTTAATGTTAAAAGTTGAAATCTGGAAAGGGGCACACAGGGAGAGTGCTATTGGGAGATGAAATCAGAGCTTGGGATGATTGTGAGAAAACCACCAGAAGCTGGAAGACTGGCATATATTACTCCCTCACAGTGCTCAGAAAGCAATGAACACTGCCAATTCATTGATTTCAGACATCTGGTCTCCAGAACTGTGAGGCTGTAAATGTTGGTTTGTTACACTGTCCAGTTTATGGTCTATGTTATAGCAGTTCTTGTACAACAGGGGTAGGCAAGAGGAGGGTAAAGGAAGAGAAAAGTCCTTATAGCTCCTAGTGGACATTCTTGCTGGTATTCCACCCCAGGTCTTCTACATCCACCCTCAACCCAGTCTAGCATTCTAGACCCAGGTTTCTTTTGGCAAGCTGTACTTGCGATTATCAGGTTGCTTTTTTTATGCGAATTTGAGTGGGCAAAGTGATGCCAAAATCACTAGTGAAACATTATTTCTGGGTGTGTTTGTGAGTTTGTGAGAGTGTTCCTAGAAGGGAGTAACATTTGAATTTGTGAACTGAGTAAAGTGGATAGCCTTTCTCAGTGCAGGTGGACATTATCCAGTCTATTGAGGAGGGTTTGAATAGAACCCCAAGGTGGAGGAAGGGCAAATTTACTCCCTTTATTTCAGCTTAAACATTCATCTTCTTCTGCCTGTGGATATTGGTGCTCCTGATTCTCATGCTGTGAAACTCCATCCTGTACTTACCACCATCAGGCCTTTGGACTCAGACTGAATTACACCAATATGGTTCTCCACCTTCCAGATGGCAGGTAGATTTTGAATTTTTGGCATCCTCCATAACCACATGAACTGATTCCTAAAATAAACACACACACACACACACACACACAGAGAGAGAGAGAGAGAGAGAGAGAGAGAGAGAGAGAATCTTTATATCTATTTCCTATTGGTTCTGCTTCTCTGGAAACCCCTAATATACTAATCAAGCCTTTCTGAAGGCACTAGTAATTTCCTAGGAGAGCAGAATTAGCTTCCTAATTGTGATTAGTTCTGATATCCAGGCCTACAAAGCAGACCATAGTACATTAGGATAGCCATTTAGAGGCCATTGTCCCTTAAAAAGAAACCTGCAGAGTGTTTTCAGATTCTGGTCTCACTAAAGTCAATCTTACCCTGAACTGTTGCAGATCTTGTGGATAAACTTCAGAAAAATCCCACGAAGGTAGATCTCTCACACTTCATTTGTTTGTGTCCCTATGTGATGGAACAAGTTTGAAACAAGACACTTAAGGGGAAGACACATCCCTAATCTCTGCAGTGCCTGCTGCAAGGTATTGATTCCATTGTTCCTTAACCCTCTGGCATTGGGGCTGATATTACATTATTGGTAATGAAAAGAAACCTGCCAGGAATTATAAATGGCTAGAAATCACTATTATGTGTCTTTTCACTGTAAAAATAGTGAGGACTCAAGACTGATTTCATAACGACGAGTAAGACAAAGTGTTTATACCAACTCCAGATCCAAAACCCATCCTCACAGAACTACTGAGATCTTCTAGCAAAGTGTTCTCTTTTTCCAAGTCCCAGAAATTTTTATTCTGGACATAATTTCCCTGTCATGACAAAAGGAAATTTTCTTCACGACTGGTATTAATGTTTTATTTCTCTAATACAGGGACCAGCAAACTTTTTGATGAAGGACCAGATGGTCAATACTTTAAGTTTTGGGGGCCACAGTCTGTCAAAATACTCATTGCTGCCATTTGTGTGTGGAAATGACCATAGAACACACATAAATGAACAGGTGTGGTTGTGTGCTAATTAAACATATTGGCAAAAATAGGCAGTGGCCTGATTTCACCTATGGATCATAGTTTGTGGAGCTCTGGTAGCCCATTTTATTGCCTATTGAAATAATGCTCCTATTTCCAAAGTTGTTGTGTCCAGATCTTTCCTGGAATATGTTATCTTAGGATGAACATTTTTTTGCACTGAATCATCAAATAAGAGAGAGAAATTAATAAATCTGTCTCATTATGTATTTTTATGGTTCTATATTGCCAACAGTGGACTAAAGTGATACCAACCTGTTACCCTTTAATTGCTTCCCCTAGAAAATATCAGCTAATGTATTTTGTGATGAGGAACAAAAAAATAGTATTGATAAAAGAGTACTGGAGTCTGTTTCTAGAGCTTGGCTTCTCTTTGCTTCTTGTCCCTAACAGGTCCAGTGAACCCTCACAGTCATTACATTTCTCTGGTATGACAACTCCTTCCATACCTACTTTATACAATTGTCATGAGAATAAACTGAGAAGACCAATCTAAAAAGTGCAAAAGAATATTGTACAAAGTTCAGTTGGAGCTAGATTAAACTTTATTGAAGAGGGATTATTGTCACAGATCTATTTCTCCAAGGAAGACAGGAAGATGAGAGAAATGTTTTTCTCCATAGATAAAAATGTTACAAGTAAAAGAGGGCATTGAATCCGCAACATGCAGAGATACCAGAACCAGGGAGAATTAGCTGGGGTCATTTCAAGCTTTTCTGTTGGATTGGTTTGTGATTGTGTCATTTATACCCAGATTGATTCCTTTCACTTTTATTTGTTTCCTGGCAAGTTTATTGGAAAGAGCAGGTGCTTATTATTGAATTCCCTTGTTTATTTTCCCCCAGATATATTAAATCAGTCTCAAGCAGTGAGAATTATCTGACACTGAAGCAAGTGATTTATTTATCTATAGTTATCTATTGCATCTAGCTTGATAGGCTTCATTTCTGTGTGTTAAAAACAGAGTCATTTAAAGTGTATTTTTACTGCAAAAAGAAAAGATAGTTATGTAGGGCAATGTGAACAAAATGAAAGGGAGAAGTTGTTTGACAAGTCTAAATATCATTGCTTTAAAAAAATATATCAAAACATATAGAGTCTGGATGTGAGCTAAGAAGCCAGGCTTTCATAAATACAGGGAATTCATGCTTGTTTTAAGCCTGGGTTGGAGGTGGATTTCGTGCAGGGGAAAGAGCAAAGGAGTCAAGAAGTTTGGTATGAGTCCAGGATCTGCCAGTAAATTGCTGTGTGATGTTAGCTAAATTACTCACTCTTGACCTTCGTGTCTTCATTTGTAATATGAAGGGATTTAATTTGATGTGCTTTGAGGCTCCTTCCTTCACCCATTTTCTACAAAATCAGAATTCTGCCACATGACACATAAACCAACAGTGCCTATTATGGATCTCATAGCTTTTTTGTTCAAGAGTCATTTTTGAGATACTTTTATGGGGGTTATGACAAACAAAGAGAGCTTCAGGCCCTTGACCTCTTGTATCCCAAGGAGTGGACAATCTCTCTCTTCCCATCTTTGAACTGGAGAAGCAGAAGGACTTTTATATTATTATTGTTCGATTGCTATTTTACCTCATTCTTTTAAAAGTCTTACCTGAATTTTGAGACAATCCTGTCCTGCTCTAGAAACATTTTGTTGTAGTAGTGAACATAAAATTTGGCTATGCATGTGGAAAATACTTTTGACTTAAAGATTACCAGAGGCTGGAATTTTTAGTTTGGGAACAAGAGTTGCCAAACTTTTCGACCTTGACCTCTCTAGAACTATGGGTAACCTCACAACCTTATCAAAACCCTTGAGTGCAACTGGCTATACCTGTAGGCTGGGTTAAGAGGGACAGGACTGGTAAACACATTTCCTGGAGAGGGGAGAAAGAGGCTTGAGAAGGCTCTTCAAAGTAAGAGACACATTATGAAGCTCTAAAAAGCATAGGATACAAAAGACATGTGCACAATAACACAGAAGTTTAGCCTCAAAAGGCTAAAATAATTATGAGAAATAAGTAGAGTGTGGGAATAAGGATAAGTCATGGACAGTCTTCTTACTTCGTGATAGATTAGCAGAGTCATACTAAGGCTACTGCAAAGTTGTAAAAGTTGAATATGCATTCATTGCCAGTTACTTGTTGAGTACCTAATTTGTACTAGGTCCTCTCTATAGTCTGGTGACACAGAGGTGATTAGAACTGACCTGTGTTCTCCATAAGCTCATGGTCCAATGGATTTAGATGAATAAACAGCTAATTATAATACATATACCTGAGCTTCATGAAGACAGTGTTGTAGTCTGCTTCATTCACTGCTGTTTCCACAGTTTAGTATATGATGTGGTACAAGAGGTTGTTGCAGGCCAGACAAAAGATTGTGGTGGCAGAGAGAGAGAGAGAGAGAGAGAGAGAGAGAGAGAGAGAGAGAGAAGAAAGTAAAGAAATCAAGGAACTATTTATTAAGGAGGGAGGCTAGGTCTTGGTAATTTGAATGGGTAAAAAGTCGGAGTAAAGAATCTGGTGCTGTTAGTTGTTGCCGATCAGGGAGAACATATGATATTTGTTCCTTCGGGACTGGCTTAATTTACTCAGCATAATGTTTTCCAGATTCCTCCATTTTGTTGCAAATGACCAGATTTCATTGCTTTTCACTGCTGTATAGTATTCTATAGAGTACATATCCCATAATTTCTTTATCCAGTCTACTGTTGATGGGCATTTAGGTTGATTCCAGGTCTTAGTTATTGTGAATTGAGCTGCAATAAACGTTAAGGTGCAGATGGCTTTTTTTGTTTCTTTGCCAATTTAATTTCCTTTGGGTAAACTCCAAGGAGTGGGATGACTGGGTTGCATGGTAGGGTTATATTCAGGTTTCTGAGGAATCTCCAGACTAACTTCCATAGTGGCTTTACCAGTTTGCATTCCCACCAACAGTAGGTTAGTGTCCCTGTTTCCCCACATCATCTCCAGCATTTGTTGTTGGTAGATTTCTGAATGTGAGCCATTCTCACCGGGGTGAGGTGAAACCTCATTGTGGTTTTGATTTGCATTTCCCTGATTGCTATTGATCTTGAACATTTTTCATGTGTCTGTTGGCCATTTGGATTTCCTCTTTGGAAAAATGTCTCTTGAGGTCCTTGGCCCATCTCTTAAGTGGGTTGTTTGTTTTGTTGTTGTGAGTTTCTTGCTTCTTTGTAGATTCTGGTTATTAATCCTTTATCAGTTGCATAGTTTGCAAATATTTTTTCCCAATCTATCGTTTGCCTCTTCAGTTTCCTGACTGTTTCTTTTGAAGTACAGAAACTTCTCAATTTGATGCAACCCCAAATGTTAATTTTGGCTTTGACTGCCTGTGCTTCTGGGGTCTTTTCCAATTTGCTGGTACCTATATCTTGCAGGGTTTCTCTGATGTTCTCTAATAATTTGATGGTGTCAGGTCATAGATTTAAGTCTTCAATCTATGTTGAGTGAATTTTTGTGTAAGGTGAAAGGTAGTGGTCTTGCTTAATGATTCTGCACGTGGAAATCCAATTTTCCCAGCATCATTTATTGAATAGACTGTACTTACTCCAGGGATTGGTTTTGGATCCTTGATCAAATGTATGTTGCCTGTAGATGTTGAAGTGAAATGGACACTATGAGAAACAGTGACTTGATCAGCTCTTGTGCTGACTGTTGATGTACAACTTAATACTTTATCCATTTTAGTATTTATTTTTGTTCTAGTACTATTGGTTGAACTCTGTAATTAACACAAAATTATTCTTAGGTGTTTAAATTTTAACTGAAAAGTGATCCCTGTTAAATATAAGAGTGGAAAAAGAGAGGGAGGAGATGTACAATTTGGGATATGCTCAATCGGACTTGCCCCAAATGGCAGAGTTAGAAACGTGCCAGGGGATCCCAATACAGTCCCATCAAGGTGGCATGTGCCAATGCCATCTCACTAGTCCAAGTGATCAATTTCAGTTCAAATTGATCACACTGATAGGTCTAAGAGTCAAAGGGATCACACAAACAAGACTAGTGTTTGCTAATACTAACTGATAAAATCAAAAAGGGAGAGAACGATCCAACATGAGAAGCGGGATACACAGCAGACTCATAGAATGGCAGATGTCCTCAATAGCACTCTGGCCTCAGAATCAGCCCTTAAGGCATTTGGATCTGGCTGAAGAGCCCATGAGAGTATTTTAGGCATGGAAAGCCAAGGCACTCTGGAAAAAAAATAACCTAAATGAAATATGTCTGCGAGTGAGATCCCAGTGGAATGAACGGGGCCATCAAAGAAGGAGGTACCTTTCTCTGAAGGGAGGAGAGAACTTCCACTTTGACTATGACCCTGTCAGAATAAGATCAAAGTCGGCAAACTCAAAAGGCTTTCATAGCCTTGGTAACTCATGACTAGAGCCTAGGGAGATTACTGATGCCATAAACAAGAGTGTCAAATTGTCAAGTCAACAACATGAGTCACTGTGTACTTACTCCTCATGTAGGATCTCTGTCCTTAATGTGTTGTCCAATGTGAAGTAATGCTATAACTAGTACCTAAACAGTATTTTTACACCTTGTGTTTTTGTGTGGGTGCAAATTGATGAAATCTTTACTTAATATATTCTAAATCAATCTTCTGTATATAAAGAGAATTGAAAATGAATCTTGATGTGAATGGAGTGGGAGAAGAAGCGGGAGATGGGAGGGGTGCGAGTGGGAGGGAAATTATGGGGGGGGGAAGCCATTGTAATCCATAAACTGTACTTTGGAAATTAATATTTACTAAATAAAAGTTAAAAAAAAGAATCTGGCATGGACTTCAGTTTTCTTTGGCACAACTGGGTGGATGGTAATTCTATTCACTGAGAAATGAGAATCTGAATTTTGAATTAAGTATAGAAAATAAAGAGTAAGGGATGGGAGCCTGGTAAGGCAGAACTTACTGTGAATATCCGGAAGTAGACAAAGGAGATGAATGTTGTACTCATCTATCTGTTTCCTGAGGAAAGAAGAAATGTGATTCTTTTTGAGGCATAAAATAAACTTGGAACTATTTGCAGTGTGATACAGTGACAATAAACCAGATGTATGTGCAGTAAGTAGAATCTAGTCACTGCATCTTAAAGAGTTTTTTTATTCAAGGCTACCAGAGAAACTGAAAATTAAAAAGGAAAATACAGGAGTTATAGCCTCAAAATCTATGTATAAGCTCCTGTGAAATCTTCAGCTGCCCCCATCAACTGCATGGGCATAGGAGGCAGCTTCAAAGAGTAGAGCAGGAAGCAACAGTGCACAAGCAACATCTTTAAGAATTCTAATGCCTGAGCAATACCCTCAGGTTTCTAAAATGATAAAAAGGGAAAATCTATGTGGAGATGTTTTACCTAATGTCATTTCCACATTTAAGCTTACAGATAGGGGTGTAGGGTTTGCCTTTGATCTACAAAGGCTACCTCATCTGGGACTTTCTGAAAGTTTTGAGATTATGAATGTCTTAAAGGCTTCTTTTTAGCTTCATTATGACACTTTAAGTTCAGGCAGAATGGAGCCACATCCCCAAACATTATATCAGGTAGTAAGATGAAAATTGAGCACATTACCAGTGATAGGTTCATCTATCTGGAATTTCTTCTTGATGGTTTCCTTGGGGAACATAAGTTTAGGATTTTTTTAGATGAACTAGCTCTACAACAGTGCTTAGTGTCTATTTTTGTGTATGTGGAATTGGGAAATTTTGTTGGCATATTTTGGCCTAGAAGTTTTCGTGATAGAAGTTAAATTGGGAATTTTGTGTAAAGGCAACTGTCATTAGGGAGTTAACTGTAAAAGAAGTACTGGGAGGAGAGGCCGGAGAAATCTGTTTCAGTATTATCTGTGTTGTTAACTAGCTACATGAGGCTAAGCAAGTCTCTTATCTTATATAGAACTCATTTTCCCCAGTTGTAAAATAAGACTAAATGGGCTCTATCTTTTTCAGCTATAAGATTAGGAAAATGAACTGGGAAGAGAATTACTCTGCTATAACTACTCAGAGCTTCTGAAATGAACTGAGAGTAAATAAATTCTCTGGTCAACAGCTCAGGTGCAAGGCTCTTTGAAAAGGCAGTAACTTGTAGATGAAAAGATAATTACAGCAGCTTATTATTTTCATTAATCATGTTCCTAGCCTAGAAATTAATCTGATGCCTTTTTTCCCTATGGAGCTGGTCTGAGGAACCAATTTACAGTTCTGAGAAGAAAAGAGCTTTATGTTCTTTTGAGAGCACACAAATTGGCCTTCGTTTAGCCCAAGAGTGCTGGCTTGGAGACCTCTACTAAATAGAGATGGTAGCTGTAGATTGGGATGGCAGTAATTGAAGGTTTCCATATTAAGAGGTAGATGAGGACTACGGAATTCCCCCCACTCTTATCATCCCCAAGCCATCTTTCCCCTTATCCCAAATAGAAAAGTGGAAATCTGGGCAAACATTTGGGGTTGTCACAATGGCTTAGGACCAGAGTGCCGCTAAGAATTAATATCCAGGGGCCTGCAATGCATGAGACCTAATGCCTTCATCACAAAATGCAAACAGAGTCTTATTAAGGACACTTGCAGTCTGTGCACACTTAGAAAAATATAAGGTTATGGTTTGATATTATCTCCTCTGTCTCCTCAGGAGAAAGCACAAGAGGAAGGGACATTAGAGACCTCAGTTCCAATCCTAATTCATTATGTAAACTTAGACAAGACTTCCTCTCTGGATTTCAGTTACCTAGTCCACAAAATAGTAGTTTAACTGAGGATGTTGTTGCTGACTATTTCAATTAGCTCTTTGGGACCTGATTCTTTCAAAGTATGGTCCAGGGACCACATGGACAGCAGTGTATTAGGAACTTGGATTCCTGAACTCTACCACAGACCTGCTAAATCACAATTTTTGAAGGCATGGCCCTGTGATCTAAATTCACTATCTACAGCCTCGATGATTCTGAAGTATGAGAAGCTTGAGAACCTTGCTTCTCAGTAGAGGATTGTACTCGATCAGCTAGCACTTACAGAGCCTAAAGACATGGCTTCCATCTGCAGCTCAGAGCTACAGCAGCATTTGTGTAATGGCTGACAGACCTGTCTCCACAGCAGCCCAATCACTGTGTTCAAAGGGCTTTGTGGGATCCCTGCCAGATTGCTTGGATACATGTCCAAGGAGAGAGAGAGACTCAGCTCATCCTGGGCTGAGCCCTGGTAGAGGTGAGAGGTGCTCTCGGAGGGAGCAGCCTGGTTTTTTTATACCGCAGAATTTACTTCTCTGACAGCTGCCCACCCAACACCTGCCTTCTCAAGCAGCTGCCCCTGTCAGAGTTTCAAGCTCAAGTTCCACGTTCAGTCACTGCTAACTAACGTTCTTCTTTCCTCAGTCTAAGCACTGTCTCTGTCACCTGTCTCCTCACACAACTCCAGCAGGGTCTCCTCCATCCCGGGATAGAGGAGAGAGCTGGAGGCAGATCTAGTGTGTGGAACTCACCCAGAGTGTATTGATGGGGTCTCGCCATTGGTTCATACAGTGCTTTGTTCTTCCATCCAAGAATCCTGAGTTGAAAATGTCCCTCCTTGTTCACAGCCCAAAGGCAGACCTGTGGAGCTCACCTATGGCTAGTTTAGTGGCAGGTAGATCTTTAATCTGGGAAAAAATGAATAAAGAAAATGTCAGACAGATTGATTTTACTCATTGTGGGAAAGATGTGGATGTTGTATTACAGGGGAGCTTTAGAGATTTATTACCTGGCATTTTAGCTGACCTTCAGGCCGACAGGCCATTGGTAACCACACTTCCAAATAATGCATAAAATGTTGGCCAGTTTCCTCAGGGAATCTCAGGGATTGTGAGTCCTTTCATTAGAATGGAAGAAGGGCAGAAGTTAGTTGCCAAACATAAGCTTGGGTTTCAATTCAGGGCATACTTTCTCTCCTATGGAAAGCAATATTTCTGCGTTTAATTTGCCTAGTCACTGAATACAAGATGGACGGGAGGCTATAAATAAAATTGAAAATATCCACATATCTCTTCTGTGTTTTCCTTCTATGGCCTCTCATCAAGAGGAAAAGCCAGTGTTAAAGTAGCATTTACAGTTTCTGGCTGAGAGCACAAATTTCTGCTCAGAGTAAATGTCAAAGAATGCATATGTCCATCAGTCAATAGTTTGATGTGAAGATTTAATTACAAATAAATAATTTTTGACAGTAAAAAAAATTCAAAGCAGGCCAAAAGAGAATGCGTCATCAGTGAGGTAGGGCCCATTTTCTACCTGTTGGAAAGCTTGCTAGTTATTAATCCACCCTGACAGGAAGAAAGCAGTTTTGTACTTGACAGAATTGATAAATGTGGTTAACAGTGGCCCTACATTTTAAAATCAATATGGAATTTTTTTGGAGCAAACCTGGATCAAGCCAGCATACCAAATACAGTGGCTAACAACCAGTGTGCAGACTAATTTTTTTTTTGCCAGGCAGAGTTACACAGCGAGAGGGAGATTCAGAAAGAGGGTTATAGACAGTGAGACAGAGAGAAAGGTCTTCCTTCCATTGGTTCACTCCCCTAATGGCCGCCATGGCCAGCCCTGCGCCGATCCGAAGCCAGAAGCTGGGTGATTCCTCCTGGTCTCCCATGCGGTGCAGGGCCCAAGCACTTGGGCCATCCTCCTCTGCTCTTCTAGGCCACAGCAGAGAGCTGGACTGGAAAAGGAGCAACCAGGACTAGTACCCGGCACCCCAACCGGGACTAGAACCTGAGGTGCCAGCAAGCGGAGGATTAGCCAAGTGAGCCACGGTGCCGGCCTAGACTAATTGTTTAAATGACTTCCAGGGGGCAAATAATACTTGTAAGAGGGAAGATAGAGGGAGACAATGCTGCAATAGGGGATTCTCCAGAAGACTACATTTAGACTCTGTCTATACCATTGGCTTTCCTGCATGTCTGCCTACTGAATTCACACTCAAACAGCACTAATGGCTCTCCTGAGTCTCCAGCTTGCTATTCCATACTTCAGATTTACACTTGCTAGGCTCAATAATTGCACTAGCCAATTCTTTATACCATATATAAACAGCTATAGATTCTGTTTATCTGGAAAACCCAACTAGTATAGTCACACACTTTCTTTTATTGCATTGTTTCAAAAGTTTTGCAAGATTCCAATACTGCTTTCCATATTTAACAGACAAAATGATAAGGTATAGAGAGGACTAAGTAGCTTGTGTAAGATCACATAGTTACTTTGTACATTTTCCCTCCACCTGATTGATTCAAAATGCCTGTTTAAAGTGTTAGTTTTGGGAGCCAGTGTTGTGGCATAGCAGTTAAGCCACAACTTGCAACACCAGCATCTCATATGAGCACTGTCCAGAGTCCTGGCCACTCCACTTCCAATCCAGTTCCATGCTAATGCTCCTGGTAAAGCAATGGAAGACGGCCTAAATGCCTGGGTCCCTGCCACCTATGTGTTAGATCCAGATGAAGCTCTTGGATCTTTGCTTCAGCCTGGCCCAGAGACCTAGCCATTGCGATGCTTTAGGGAGTGAAACAGTGAATGGAAGATCTTTCTGTAACTCTGACTTTTAAATAAGTAAATAAATCTTTTCTTAAAAAAATAAACACATGCAAACAGAGGCCTGAGAATGAGAGCATATTTCAGTGTTCTAGATGTACAATGTAATACTTTATCCTTTTTAGTATTTGTTGTTGTTGTTGTTGTTCTAGTACTAGTGGTTGAACTCTGTAATTAACACACAATTATTCCTAGGTGTTTAAATTTTAACTGAAAAGTGATCCCTGTTAAATTTAAGAGTGGAAAAAGAGAGGGAGGAGATGTACAATTTGGGACATGCTCAATCAGACTTGCCACAAATGGTAGAGTTAGAAATGTGCCAGGGGATTCCAATACAATCCCACCAAGCTGGCATGTACCAATGCCATCTCACTAGTCCAAGTGATCAATTTAAGTTCACAATTGATGGCTCTGATAGGTCTAAGAATCAAAGGGATCACACAAACAAGACAAGTGTCTGCTAATACTAACTGATAGAATCAAAAAGGGAGAGAAAGATCCAACATGGGAAATGGGATACACAGCAGACTCATAGAATGGCAGGCGTCCTAAACAACACTCTGGCCTCAGAATCAGCCCTTAAGGCATTCGGATCTGGCTGAAGAGCCCATGAGAGTATTGTAGGCATGGAAAGCCAAGACACCATGGAAAAGAAAAAAAAAAGAAGAAGAAGACCTAAATGAAAGATCTCTGTGAGTGAGATCCCAGTGGAAAGAATGGAGCCATCAAAGAATGAGGTACCTTTCTCTGAAGCGAGGAGAGAACTTCCACTTTGACTAGGACCCTATCAGAATAAGATCAAAGTCAGCGAACTCTAAAGGCTTCCATAGCCTTGGCAACTCATGACTAGAGCCTAGGGAGATTCCTGACGCCATGAACAGGAGTGTCAAATTGTTAAGTCAGCAACAGAGGTCATTGTGTACTTACATCCCATGTGGGATCTGTCCTTAATGTGTTGTCTAATGTGCAGTGATGCTATAACTAGTACTGAAACAGTATTTTTACACTTTGTGTTTCTGCGTGGGTACAAACCGATGAGATCTTTACTAAATATATACTGAATCGATCTTCTGTATATAAAGATAATTGGAAATGAAAAAAAAAAAACCCTGGTGTTAAATTGGAAATGACATAGAAAATTAATTAATTTTTAAAAAAATATTATGTAGGATCTCTGTCTTTAATGTGCTGTACACTGTGATTTAATGCTATAACTAGTACTCCAACAGTATTTTTTTTCACCTTGTGTTGCTATATGGGGGTAAACTGTTGAAATCGTTACCTAATGTATACTAAACTGATCTTCTGTATATAAAGAGAATTGAAAATGAATCATGATGTGATTGGAAGTGGAGAGGGAACGGGAAAGGGGAGGGTTGTGGGTGGGAGGGAAGTTATGGGAGGGGGGAAGCCATTGTAACCCATAAGCAGTACTTTGGAAATTTATATTCATTAAATAAAAGTTTAATTAAAAAAAAGCGAGCTCCTGATTCAGTATGCACTTCTCCCATCTAAAAACTTGCTCTACATAGCAAATGTAGATTTTCAGCAAATCCTTTTTTTCTCCTACGATGAAATTTTGAATTTCAAAAATTCTTTCCCATTTCTTCTTAAGTACTGGGGGTCCTGGGTTAAGTTCAACTCCCTATGTCTCTACTAAATGAGAAGGGCATTGTGTGACACTGTATAGCAAAGTGGAGTCCTGGAGCATAGAGCAAAAGGATGGACAGAGGTGGACCTAGTTGAAGAGTGGGCTGGTCTCAGATATTCTGGAAAAGGATTATTTTTCATCCAAACTTTATGAAGAACCTATACAGGGGCCAGCATTGTGGTATAGCAGGTAAAGCCGCTGCCTGTAGTGTCAGCATCCCATATGGGCACTGGTCTGAGTCCCAGCTGCTCCATTTCTGATCAAGCTCTCTGCTATGCCTTGGGAAACCAGTGGAAGGTGATCAAAGTGCTTGGACCCCTGCACCCATGTGGGAAACCTGGAAGAAGCTCCTGGCTCCTGGCTTTGGATTGGCACAGCTCCTGCTCTTGTGGCCATCGGGGCGGCGGGGGGGGGGGGGGGTGAACCAGCAGATGGAAGTCCTCTCTCTCTCTCTCTTTCTCTCTCTCTACTTCTCTGTAACTCTGCCTTCAAATAAATGCATAAATCTTAAAAAAAAAGAACCTATGCTGTCCCAATCATTGGTAACCCAAAGGCAAATAAAACATGCTACTTTCTTCAAGGATTTTATAATCTACCATATTAGGGGTCTTCAGAAATTTCATGGAAAATGCATACCATCTTTTAATTCCCTTTTCCACATTTTTTGGAAGTATTCTTGTCAAACGGAAGGCAGAGAATTCCTCCAACCTGTGGGACAAATTGTTATTAATTACTATGTGCCAAGCCCATTTGCTATGTGCTGGACATCAGGTAGTTGGTAAATCCATGTGCTATAAGCTCCTACCTGTAATGAGGCTGCCAGTCTACTGAGCCATTACATCTACCCTCAAAATCACCAGAATGGAGAGGTAGCCCTGGAGCACCTGACCTAACCCCCAGCCTCTGATCTCTTTGAGTATAGCTATTTTGCAATGATGTGCTCTATCTCTTTTTTTACATACTGAGTCCACCCTTTTTCAGAACATAACCCTGTTACTGGGGAGAGATTACTATATTTTCGTGTATACAGGGCCCAATACTTCTGGGGGAAAACAAGACAGACAGGCACTGTGTTTAGACATGCAAGTCTCCTCAGCCAGGAAATGAGGCAGCCAGAGGGTGCAGTGATGACCATGCATCTTCCCTAGCCCAACCCAAGAACAAACAATCTTCTCTGAATATTAAAGACCTGGGAACAATTTAGAGGGAAATTCTGTACTTGCTTTCTCTCCCCTACTATATTTGGTGAAAGGCAATTCTGATGTTCACAGAGGCTCTGACTAAGTAGATATTACAGTCACATTTTTCAAAGGGCCTGACATGGCTTTTTATCCTCCACAGCATATAATACCTGTCAAACATTTTAGATTAAAATGTGTATGAAAAGCATAGCCTCACTCAGCACTTCTTTTGCTCTACAGGGCAGGGACTGGGATAAAAATCATCCTGGAAGTTTAGACTCCATACTGAGGCTTCCCTTTCAGCTATATCCTTTCACCTCTTTGTATTAAGCATCTACTACGTTCAGGAACAGCAAATCAGAAATGGCATTGGCTTTGGAGTTGGCCATGCCACTTACCTGCTGTTGACCTTGAGAAGTCAGTTCACTTCTCTGAGCCTCAATTTCCTCATGTTGATGCTAGGAATAATAATCGATCCCCAAATAGGATTGTGATGAGAATCAAATGAGGTCACATATTATAAGAGATCTGACACATACAAGAAATTCAAGTGATAGGTGTCCATAGCCTGCTTACCTTCAATCTTGACCCTGAGAGGCATCCTGAGAACAGAATTGTCAACATATATGCCTGTATTTTAGACTAGACTTCCTTCCTACTTCTATATTCACTTCATATAACCAGGAAATTATAGAATTCCTCCAGACCTTCCTTTGGGTATTAACTGCTTCAGTCTGGACTCCATTTTGCTGCCAATTAGGAGGTAAGGCATCCATGCAGTTCCAGTACAATCCAATTAAATTTAGCACATTTTGTCATCATTGTGAATCTGTATAATTTAACTGATGCAAATCCTCTGAAAATGAGAAAGTTTCATGTTTCATATGAAAACAAATCTCCAGTAATTAGCATCCTCTTGCCATCAGCGTGTTGGCCAAATGGCTTCGGTCAGGAATTGGCAGACCTCCAAAGTCTTGGTCTTTTGGGAGTTCAGGCCTCTCAGTAGGCTGGAAGAAAATGATTTAGGCAAAAGGGAGAACTCTGCACTTCTCATATCATACCATAGGGCTTTACTACTACTCAGCATCCTCTGTGCAAAAAGCCCCAAACCATCTCCTCTTTGTTCAACCTTATTTGGTTCATCTATTAAACTTGTATGTCTATCACTAATATAGTGGATGGTTTGGGAAATTCTTCTCCTTGTCTGAAACTTGTCTGAAATTGAATCATCTGGAGTAGAGGGAAGAAGAATTCTGGAAACTATTATATTTTTTTTTCAGGTATTAGATTTCTTTTTTTTAAATTAAACTTTTATTTAATGAATATAAATTTCCAAAGTACTGCTTATGGGTTACAATGGCTTCCCCCTCCCAAAACTTCCCTCCCACCTGCAACCCTCCCCTTTCCCGCTCCCTCTCCCCTTCCAATCACATCTTGATTCATTTTCAATTCTCTTTATATGCAGAAGATCAGTTTAGTATATATTAGGTAACAATTTCAAGAGTTTGCCCCCATATAGCAACACATAGTGAAAAAAAAATACTGTTGGAGTACTAGTTATAGCATTAAATCACAGTGTACAGCACATTAAAGACAGAGATCCTAAAAATGTTTTTTTTTTAAATTAATTAATTTTCTATGCCATTTCCAATTTAACACCAGGGTTTTTATTTTTTTTTTCATTTCCAATTATCTTTATATACAGAAGATCGATTCAGTATATAATTAGTAAAGAACACATCAGTTTGTACCCACGCAGAAACACAAAGAGTAAAAATACTGTTTTAGTACTAATTATAGCATCACTGCACATTAGATAATACATTAAGGACAGATCCCACATGGGATGTAAGTACACAGTGACTCCTGATGCTGACTTAACAATTTGACACTCCTGTTCATGGCGTCAGTAATCTCCCTAGGCTCTAGTCTTCTTCTTTTTTTTTTCTTTTCCATGGTGTCTTGGCTTTCCATGCCTACAATACTCTCATGGGCTCTTCCGCCAGATCCGACTGCCTTAAGGGCTGATTCTGAGGCCAGAGTGTTGTTTAGGACGCCTGCCATTCTATGAGTCTGCTGTGTATCCCATTTCCCATGTTGGATCTTTCTCTCCCTTTTTGATTCTATCAGTTAGTATTAGCAGACACTTGTCTTGTTTGTGTGATCCCTTTGATTCTTAGACCTATCAGAGCCATCGGTTGTGAACTGATTATTTTTCTAATATATGGTTTGAGACTCCTGTGATCTTTTGCTGTGAGGTTTCCTTCCTTTACCTTCCTTCATATTGGTTACCGTGTTTCTGTGTTTCTGTATGTGACACATCTTTAAGCATCTTTTGCAGGGCTGGACGAGTGGCGACAAATTCTTTCAGTTGCTGTTTGCTGTGAAAGATCTTTATTTCACCTTCATTCACAAATGAGAGCTTTGCAGGATATAATATTGTGGGCTGGCAGTTTTTCTCTCTTAGTACCTGGGCTATATCTCGCCATTCTCTCCTAGCTTATAGGGTTTCTGATGAGAAGTCAGCTGTGAGTCTAATTGGAGATCCTCTGAGAGTAATCTGGCGTTTCTCTTTTTTTTGACTTTATGAAGAACCTATACAGGGGCCCTGGTACATTTCTAACTCCATCATTTGGGGCAAGTCAGATTGTGCATGTCCCAAATTGTACATCTCCCTCTCTTTTTCCACTCTTAAATTTAACAGGGATCACTTTTTAGTTAAAATTTAAACACCTAAGAATAATTGTATGTTAATTACAGAGTTCAACCACTAGTACTAGAACAACAACAACAACAAAAACAACAAATACTAAAAAGGATAAAGTATTACATTGTACATCTAGAGCCAGGAGAAGAGCTAATCAGGTCATAGTTTCTTATAGTGTCCATTTCACTTCCACAGGTTTCCCCTTTGGTGCTCAGTTGTCGCCGATCAGGGAAAACAAATGAAATTTGTCTCTTTGGGACTGGCTTAATTCACTCAGCATGATGTTTTCCAGATTCCTCCATCTTGTTACAAATGACTGGGTTTCATTGTTTCTTACTGCTGTATAGTATTCTATGGAGTACATGTCCCATAATTTCTTTATCCAGTCTACTGTTGATGGGCATTTGGGTTGGTTCCAGGTCTTAGCTATTGTGAATTGAGCTGCAATAAACATTAATGTGCAGATGGCTTTTTTATTAGCCAAATTAATTTCCTTTGGGTAAATTCCAAGGAGTGGGATGGCTGGGTTGTATGGTAGGGTTATGTTCAGGTTTCTGAGGAATCTCCAGACTGACTTCCATAGTGGCTTAACCAGCTTGCATTCCCACCAACAGTGGGTTAGTGTCCCTTTTTCCCCACATCCTCTCCAGCATCTGTTGTTGGTAGATTTCTGAATGTGAGCCATTCTCACTGGGTTGAGGTGATACCTCATTGTGGTTTTGATTTGCATTTCTCTGATTGCTAGTGATCTTGAACATTTTTTCATGTGTCTGTTGGCCATTTGGATTTCTTCTTTTGAAAAATGTCTATTGAGGTCCTTGGCCCATCTCTTAAGTGGGTTGTTTGTTCTGTTGTTGTGGATTTTCTTGATTTCTTTGTAGATTCTGGTTATCAACCCTTTATCTGTAGTATAGTTTGCAAATACTTTTTCCCATTCTGTCGGTTGCCTCTTCACTTTCCTGACTGTTTCTTTTGCAGTACAGAAACTTCTCAATTTGATGCAATCACAAATGTTAATTTTGGTTTTGACTGCCTGTGCTGCTGGAGTATTTTCCAAGAAGTCTTTGCCTGTACCTATATCTTGCAGGGGTTCTCCAATGATCTCTAATAATTTGATGGTTTCGGGTCATAGATTTAAGTCTTTATTCCATGTTGAGTGAATTTTTGTGTAAGGTGAAAGGTATGGGTCTTGCTTCAAGCTTCTGCACATGGAAATCCAATTTTCCCAGCACCATTTATTGAAGAGCCTGTCCTTATTCCAGGGATTAGTTTTGAATCTTTGATCAAATATAAGTTGGCTGTAGATGTTTGGATTGATTTCTGGTGTTTCTATTCTGTTCCATTGGTCTATCCTTCTGTTTCTGTACCAGTACCATGCTGTTTTGATAACAACTGCCCTGTAGTATGTCCTGAAATCTGGTATTGTGATGCCTCCGGCTTTGTTTTTGTTGTACAAGATTGCTTTGACTATTCGAGGTCTTCTGTGTCTCCATATGAATTTCAGCATCATTATTTCCAGATCAGAGAAGAAGGTCTTTGGTATCTTGATTGGTATTGCATTGAATGTATAAATTGCTTTTGGGAGAATAGACATTTTGATGATATTGATTCTTCCAATCCATGAGCATGGAAGATTTCTCCATTTTTTGGTATCCTCTTCTATTTCTTTCTTTAAGGTTTTGTAGTTTTCATCGTAGAGATGTTTAACATCCTTGGTTAAGTTTATTCCAAGGTATTTGATTGTTTTTGTAGCTATTGTGAATGATCTTAGAAGTTCTTCCTCAGCCGTGGCATTGCCTGTGTATACAAAGGCTGTTGATTTTTGTGCATTGATTTTATATCCTGCTACTTTGCCAAACTCTTCGATGAGTTCCAGTAGTCTCTTAGCAGAGTTCTTTGGGGCCCCTAACTAGAGAATCATATCATCTGCAACGAGGGATAGTTTGAGTTCTTCCTTCCCAATTTGTATCCCTTTAATTTCTTTTTCTTGCCTAATAGCTCTGGCTAAGACTTCCAGAACTATATTGAAGAGCAGTGGTGAGAGTGGGCATCCCTGTCTGGTACCAGATCTCAGCGGAAATGCTTCCAACTTTTCCCCATTCAATAGGATGTTGGCCGTTGGTTTTTCATATATTGCTTTGATTGTATTGAGGAATGTTCCTTCCATACCCAGTTTGCTTACAGTTTCCATCATGAAAGGGTGTTGTATTTTATCAAATGCTTTCTCTGCGTCTATTGAGAGATTCATATGGTTTTTCTTCTGCAGTCTGTTAATGTGGTGTATCACGTTGATTGTTTTGTGAACGTTGAACCATCCCTGCATACCAGGGATAAATCCCACTTGGTCTTGGTGGATGATCTTTCTGATGTGTTGTTGCATTCTATTGGCCAGAATTTTATTGAGTATTTTTGCATCTATGTTCATCAGGGATATTGGTCTGTAATTCTCTTTCAATGCTGCATCTTTTTCCGGCTTAGGAATTAAGGCGATGGTGGCTTCATAGAAAGAGTTTGGGAGGATTCCCTCTTTTTCGATTGTTCTGAATAGTTTGAGAAGAATTGGAGTTAATTCTTCTCTAAATGTCTGGTAGAACTCAGCAGTGAATCCATCTGGCCCTGGGCTTTTCTTTGTTGGGATGGCCTTTATTACTGTTTCAATTTCTGTGTCAGTTATGGGTCTGTTTAGGTTTTCTATGTCTTCCTGGCTCAATTTAGGTAGGTTGTATGTGTCCAAGAATCTGCCCATTTCTGATAGATTTCCCTGTTTGCTGGCATACAAGTCCTTGTAGTAATTTCTGATGATTCTTTTTATTTCTGTGGTGTCTGTTGTTACATTTCCCTTTTCATCTCTGATCCTATTGATTTGGGTCTTTTCTCTTCTTTTTTTAGTGAGTTGGGCCAATGGGGTGTCAATTTTGTTTATTTTTTCAAAAAACCAGCTCCTCGTTTGGCTGATTTTTTGTAATGTTTTTTTTGGATTCAATCCTGTTGATTTCTTCTTTGATTTTAATTATTTCCCTTCTCCTACTGGGTTTGAGTTTGGTTTGCTGCAGATTTTCTAGATCTTTGAGATGACTTGAAAGCTCATCTAATTGGTGCCTTTCCAATTTCTTGATGTAGGCTCCTATTGATATAAACTTTCCTCTTAACACTGCTATTGTTGTATCCCAGAGGTTTTGTTATGTTGTGCTGTTATCCTCATTTACTTCCAGAAAATCTTTGATTTCTCTTTTAATTTCTTCTGTGTCCCATTGTTCATTCAGGAGCATGTTGTTCAACCTCCATGGGGATTCCCGAGTTGCTAATTTCCAATTTCATTCCTTTGTGGTCTGAGAAGCTGCATGGTATGATTCCAATTCTTTTGAATTTGCTGAGACTTGCTTTATGGCCTAGTATGTGGTCAATCCTAGAGAAGGTTCCATGTACTGCTGAGAAGAATGTAAAGTCCTTATATGTACGATGAAATGTTCTGTAGATATCTGTTAGATCCATTTAAATCTACTGTCTCCTTTTTGATCTTCTGTCCTGTTGATCTGTCTATCTCTGAGAGTGGAGTATTGAAGTCCCCCAGTACTATTGTATTGGGGTCTAAGTCTCCCTTTAAGTCCCCTAACAAGTCTTTTAAATAAGCTGGTGCCCTGTAATTAGGTGCATATACATCGATAATCGTTATATCTTCCTGTTGAATGGGTCCCTTAATCATTATATTGTGCCCCTCTTTGTCTCTCCTAACAGATTTTGTGGTAAAGTTTATGTTGTGCAATATTAAGATGGCTACGCCCGCTCTTTTTTCATTTCTGTGGCATGGTATATCTTTTTCCAGCCTTTCACTTTCAGCCTGTATGGATCATTGTTTGAAAGATGGGTTTCTTGTAAGCAGCAAAAAGATGGGTTTTGTTCTTTAACCAAATCCGCCAATCCAATCGGTGTCTTTTAACTGGACAGTTCAGGCCATTAACATTCAATGTGACTATTGAGAAGGAGTAACTTTGCCCTGTCATTTGCCAAAGATTTTTTCTAATATATGGTTTGAGACTCCTGTGATCTTTTGCTGTGAGGTTTCCTTCCTTTACCTTCCTTCATATTGGTTACCGTGTTTCTGTGTTTCTGTATGTAACACATCTTTAAGCATCTTTTGCAGGGCTGGACGAGTGGCGACAAATTCTTTCAGTTGCTGTTTGCTGTGAAAGATCTTTATTTCACCTTCATTCACAAATGAGAGCTTTGCAGGATATAATATTGTGGGCTGGCAGTTTTTCTCTCTTAGTACCTGGGCTATATCTCGCCATTCTCTCCTAGCTTGTAGGGTTTCTGATGAGAAGTCAGCTGTGAGTCTAATTGGAGATCCTCTGAGAGTAATCTGGCGTTTCTCTTTTTTTTTGACTCAGTTGGGAAGTAATCCCGAATGGCTGAGTGAAATTGAGGGTAGTTGAAATCTGGCCTCTGTGAGTATTCGTTTGATCTACCCCTGGGACCACACAAAAAGTTTATGCAGCCCTCAATGTGTTCTCAAGATTCACAGAATTCTGAAGTTACTGAGTTTGTGGCTGTGCTTTAGATATGTAAAATGGCACTCTTTGTTTTGCTGGTTGATTGTCTTCATCTCCACTGACAGCCCCAAACACCAAAACACTCTGTTTAAGTTACTTAAACAAAAGCAACAACAGGCTTTATTTGCAGGCTATCAAGGCACTTGAGGATTCAATGGGGAGCCAGAGACCTAGGCTAGAGGTAGACAAGAACTAGGGCAGAAATTATTTGGGCTCAGGGTGCTGCTGCTTACATGAGTGAATCTCAATCATGTATCTTTTATACTTGTATCATGCTGCTTAAGATTGAATGTTGTGGGATTTAGAGTCCAGTTTTCTGCATTTAGATCAACTTAATAGACTGTTAGATAATCTTGGTAGACTGGGGTATTTGGAGCAAGAATAGAAAAGAAGGAACTTACTGGACCCAGTTTGACTGATAGCCTCTGCAACTGAAAATAACATAATTAAAGTTAAATTACAATTTAAAATAATGTAACAATTGAATTACTGATGTGTTATCAAAAATAATGCATAGACTGAAAAGATGAAGAGTTCCAACCTTCTCTTTTACATCTCCTTACCACCTTTCTACAGTTATGTCAGCTTCTTTTCTTTTTATATTGTCAAGGTTAATAAGATTTATGGTTTCTTCTATGATCATGCTTACATTTTCTATGCCTTTTCCATACATTGACTTTTAAAAAAATGTTTATTTACAATTGTACTCTTTTTAAAGGTCCATTTATTTATTTGAAAGGCAGAGTTACAGAGGGGTAGAGGGCAGAGAGAGGTCTTCCATCTGCTGGTTTGCACCCCAAATGGCTGCAATGGTCGGAGCTGCACTGATCTGAGGCCAGGAGCTTCCTCCAGGTCTTCCCACGCAGGTGCAGGGGCCCAAGCACTTGGGCCATCTTCTACTGCTTTCCCAGGTCATAGCAGAGAGCCGGATCAGAAGTGGAGCAGCCGGGACTTGAAGTGGCACCCATATGGGATTCCGGCACTGCAAGTGGAGCTTTAACCTACTGAGCCACAGTGCTGACCCCTATATTGACTTTTAAACCTCATTTCTAATTTTTCAGTAAAGTCTTTAATATTTATTACCAGTTTTCTTTCCTAGATATCTTAAATGTGTTATTCATTTATTTCTGACATAAATTCTGATGATATTCTAATTTTTTCTTCTTTGTGGATGGCACGGCCCTTTTTATTTTCTAGATGCCCAAAGGATTTATCTTTTCCTTTAAAGTTCACTAATTTTACTAAGATGTGTGTTTAAGGTTGCTGGTTTGGGGTCATTATTCTCTGGTATGCAATATGAATTTCCTTTTTTTAGATTTATTTATTTTCAAGCTCAAGTTACAGAGAGACAGGGAGAGAGAGAGAGAGAGACAGAGACAGAGAAAGAGACAGAGAAAGAGAGATCTTCATTTCACTGAGATGGATGCAATGGAAAGCACTAGGCCAGGCTGAAGTCAGGAGCCATAAGCCATAAGCCTCACCTGAATCTACCACATTGGTGGCATGGGCCCAGATACTTGGGATATCTTCCGTTGCTTTTCCCAGGCCATTATCAGGAACTGGATGTGAAGTGGAACAGGCAGGACGTGAATCAGTGCCCATGTAGGATGTCAGCATCACAGGTGGTAGCTTTACACCCTACGCTACAACACTGGCCCCAGTATACATTTTCAATACGTGGCTTCAAAAATATTGTTATGCAAAAGATGTTTTTTAATTTTAGTTTTCAATAACAGTATTCTGTTTCTTTGGCCTTCTTCAGGAAACCTGATTATATGTTGAATATTCTTTGCCAGTGGTCCATATTTATAATTTTCTCTAAAACTCATTTTATTGGGGCCAGCAAGGTGGCATAGTGGATAAAGCCACTGCCTGCAGTGCCAGCATTCCATATGAGCGCTGGTTCGAGTCCCAGCTGCTCCACTTCCAATCCAGCTCCCTGCTATGGCCTGGAAAAGCAGTAAAAGTTGGCCCAAGTCCTTGGGCCCCTGCACCTGTTGCACGGGAGACCTGGAGGAGGCTCATGTCTCCTGGCTTCAAATCAGCAAAGCTCCGGCCATTGCGGCAACCTGGGGAGTAAACCAGCGGATGGAAGACCCCCTCTCTCTCTGCCTCTCCTACTCTCTCTGTGTTATTTATCAAGTAGATAAATAAATCTTTTTTAAAAACCTCATTTTATCTCCATTTCTTTCTAATTTTTTAAAAATTACTTTTTATGTTCCATTTTAAAGACACTGTTGTGTTTGTTCACTCCTATATTCATTCTAGTCAGTAATTGTTTTTCAAATGATCCTTTCATTCATTATTATTTAAGTTCTGTCACCTTTGGTGATATTTTAAATTCTGATGTATGTTGTTCTCTCACGCAATTTCATTTAAAAATATCTTGTAGCTCATCTGAAATCATAAGTTGTGATTCTGATAATTTCTGGCATGTTTTCATCACTTGTGAGATGTTATGATTCTTATCTTCATTTTTTCTTATAACTTTGTATGAGATTTGGCCTTGAAACCTTGGCTGTTCGACTTTATGTGAAATTAATTTTATGTTTGACATAGTGTTCACAAATACGGTGACTGGCTTTTGAGTTTCCCTGGCTTTCTCCTCTCCTTTATCTTGTTCTGGAACCCTCTCTTTATATTTTTGTTGCCCATTTCTCAATTTTCATTACCTTACCACTAACTTATCCTCAATGTGAGTTTCATGGAAAGCCTTTGCCAATAAATTTTGAGAGTTCATAGGGGCTCAACTGCTTTAGTCCTTTTTAGTAGTCCTTTCAAATTTTTAGACATGTAATTTTATCTACAGAGGTCATTTGTGTTTGTGTGTGCATGTGTGTGTGTGTTTCCAGAGAGTCCTCCATCTACTCACTGTAACTCAAATTCTAAACCAGCCATGTTTCAGGCATATGGTGTTATCTTATATTTTTTTCCCACCACTCTTCTAAGCTAGGTATAAGGTTTTCTTCTTTTATAATTTATTCTTTTATTTTGATGAATTACATCCACAGTTAATATCCCCAGAAATGTTATTTAGGAAGGTACTCCTTCTGAACTCGTATATGTTTTAAAACATCTTTATTCTGTTATGAGGTTTGACTAAAAGCATCATGGTGAGGTAAAGTGCTATTTTTCCTTAAACTTTGTACAACTTGCCCTTTGTATCACCAGATTCTGCATTCACATATTCAACCAAAGGAGGATGCAGAATATTTTTTAAAAGATGTCGTCTGTGCTGTACATGTGCAGACTTTTTTCTTGTCACTATTCCTGAAACAACACAGTATAATAACTATCCCCATAGCATTTATATTGTTTTCGGCATTTTAAGTATTCTAGAAAAGATTTGAAGTACATTGGAGGATATACATAAATTATATGCGGACACTACACCATTTCATATAATAAACTTGAACTTACATAGATTTTAGTATCTGTAAAGGAAGGGCCTTGCAACCCATCTAGCATTGGTGGCCTGTGGTGACAATATGCAAGTCTTCATTGTATTCTATTTTACAATGCTCTTGAGAGGAAGTCTGATGGCACTCTATTACTCCTTTATAGGTTACCGGTAGATTTTTCATCTCTGAAAACCTTTAGGACTTTTCTTGTTATCCATGCTGCTGTTATGGTTTCTCAGTCATATGTGTGAGGCTCATTTTCCAGTCTTTCTTGAATATTAAATAAACCCTTTTCATCTGGAAACTTATGTCCTTCCATTCTAGAAAGTTACCATTTATTTTACTCAGGGACAATTTGCTTCCTTCCATTTTCTCTATTTACTTATTCTGAAATTCTTACTAGTCAGCTTATGAACATGTTGGTATGAATTTTTGAAATTTAACTTTATTGAAAGATCATTCAATTAAAACAATATACAATTATTTTAAGTGTACATTGAAAGGAATATTGATAATTCTATATGCCCGAGTAACCACCACAAAATCAAGATAAAGCATATTTTCATCATTACAAAACTGTTTTGCAAGCTTCCTCAGTTATACCCCACCTGCATCTCCAGTCAACAGCTGATCTGCATTCTATCTCTATAGATTAATTCAATCTGAGAATATCATAAATAGGATAACAGAATTTGTACTCTTTTGTATCTGGCCTCTTTGACTCAGCCTAATGTTTCTTGAGATACATCAATGTTGTTGCACATATCATGGTTCATTCTTATTGCTGAGTAACTTCTATTGTATGAATATACTACAATTTATCGGGATTGATTTATTATCTCAGAGTTTAACAGTTCAGAGTATATGCTCTGAAATTCATGAACTTCGCCCTCTGATATCACATTTGACATTATGTTTTATAAAAGGGGCTTTGAAGATGTTGTTAGGTTTACTAATCCACTAAGCATAAGGTAAAAAGAATATTCTGGGTTATCTGATGGGCCCAACGGAATCACACAAGCCCTCAAAAGCAGCAGAGAGTCAGGGAGACTTGAAGATTGAGAAGGATTCAGTATGTCTTTCTGGATTTGAAGATGAAGGGCACCATAGGCCAACAAGCATCTCAACCTCTAGAATGTGAAAATAGTCCCATGCTGACAGCTAACAAAGAAATGAAAACTTTGGTCTTACAACCTCAAATAACTGAATTCTGTTAATAATCTGCAGAAAGTGAATTGTTACTAGATCTTCCCAATCATAGTCCAACTGACCAACGACTTGATTTTGGCCTTTTGGAACCTTCAACAGTGGACCCAGTTGAGTCCTGTTGGACTTCTGGCCTTCAGAACTGTGAGAGAATACCTCACTGTTGTTTGGAGCTACTGAGTTTGTAATCATTTTGTTATAGTGGCAATAGAAGATTAATATTGAGCCAGACCGTCTGGATTAAAATTCTAGCCCCAAGATTTTGTAGCTATGTGATCTCAGGTTTCAGCATTTCTCAATTTCCTCATCTATAAAGTTGCATATTAGTGGGGCCAGTGTTGTAGCATAGCAAGTAAAGCCACTGCCTGTGATGCCGGTATCCCATATTAGCATCGATTCATGTTCCTGCTACTCCACTTCCAATGCAGCACCCTGATAATGGCCTGGGAAAGCAGCAGAAGATGGCCCATGTGCTTTGGGCCCTGCACTCATGTGGGAGACTCAGATGAAGTTCCTTTCCTGGCTGCTAGCTTTGGTCTGGCCATCCTGGTCATTGTAGCCACTTGAGGGGTGAACCAGTGGATGGAAGATCTCTCTGTCTCTGCCTCTCTCAGTAACTCTGACTTTCAAATAAATGAATAAATCTTTTAAAAAGTTGAAACTAGTAGTAGTATCTCTTAAAGTTTCTAATGAACATTATGTCACTTGATATATGTCAAACACTTGGAGAAATGCTGGGTATTGTTATTACAATCTTTATTTTTGCCTTCAGATTTCTGAGAAATTGTATAAACATGCTCTTCTAATCCTTTTACAGTATTTTGACAAAACTTTTAATTTTATAGTAATTTTCTATTGTCTGACCATTATTTGTCATGGCACTCTGAGTGTTTTTTTTTTTTTTCTTGAATTACATTGTCTACTTTTTTTTAAGATTTTATTTATTTATTTGAGAGGAAAAGTTACAGAGAGATGGAGAGACAGAGAAAAAGGTCTTCAATATGATGATTAACTCTCTAGATGGCTGCAATGGCTGGAGCTGAGCCAATCTGAAGCCAGGAGCCAAGAGCTTCTTCCGGGTCTCCCATGTGGATTCAAGGGTGCATGCACTTGGGCCATTTGCTACTGCTTTCCTAGGCCATAGCAGAGAGCTGGATCGGAAGAGGAGCAGCCAGGACTTGAACTGGAGCCTATATGGGATTACAGCACCATAGACAGAGGCTTAGCCCACTATGCCACAGCGCCAAACCTGCCCACTCTTAAAAAAAATAAGGAAATTCGATGAGAGCAGCAAGATGGTGGAATAGGAAGGGAGCAGTTTAATAAAAGTGGAGATACTACAGGTTCAGGGAAGAGTAGGGGAAGAAACAGCAGAGGAAACTCTTCCGGAACTAGTGATTCACAGTGGACCTGCGTGGAGAGCGTGGGAGCCCAAGTTCGGGACACCAGCGGCAGACTCAACACACCATCGCTGGAATGCGAGGTGAGCCGCACCTCAATAGCCCGAGACACCAGCGGGCAAGCGGAAAGAGGAGGCTAGAGGGAACGAGGCTTGAAACTCAGTGGGGAAAAGTTCACCAGGCTAACTAGAAGAGAGAGGGGGAAAAGAAAAGTGACCAATACAGACACGAGTTTCTTTCTCTCGGCTCACCTCTCAAAGGCTAGCAAGACAAAGATCAGGCGCCATTTTGGTAATACGTCATAAGCAGGGCGACCTCAGGTCTGCACCAGCCCTGAGCCTAGCAGAAAAACCTGACTCTGGGGGGAGGGGTGAAATAACAGGAGATTAGGATCTAACTTGGCAACCCAGTGGGAGACTGCAGGAGAATTGGAGCCCACACTGAGGGCAGCACAGATTCCCTGTGTGGTCCTTGGGAAAGTGCTTCCGATCTCTGGCTCCTGTGGGTATATCATTTGCCTGCTAACTACCTCCAATTACGTTCAGCTGTGCGGAATTACTTCCCTTTTGAATCAAAAAAAGAAAGAAAGAAAGAGAGATTTACCACACCTAACCTGGGAGTGTCATCTTTGACACACCCTCAACCCTGAGGAACCAAACAGAGCTCTCAGGCCCCACTCATCTCAAGCCTCTAAGGCTCCACCGAAAGCAGACAGTCCACTTAATATAGAGCCATAGTGCAACAAGAAAAAACACCACAGTGAAGAAACCAAATATCTCCAACATGCCAAACAACAAACGCAAAAACCGAGGTAACAAGAACAAATAAGACAATATGATGCCCCCAAATGAAAAAGACACCCCAATTCAAGATTATGAAGACGATGAGATAGAAGAAATGCAAGAAGCGGATCTCAAAAAATTGATAAGAACAATAAGAAGTTCTCAAAAACAAATTCTTGAACTACAGAAATCCTTAATGGACAAGATAGAAAATCTCTCTTGTGAAAATGAAATATTAAGTGGAATCAAAATGAAATGAAACAACTACTAGAACAAGAAACTGTGATAGTGATGAGAAATCATAATGAAATGAAGAATTCAATAGATCAAATGACAAACACATTAGAGAGCCTTAAAAACAGAATGGGCGAAGCAGTAGAGAGAATATCAGACTTAGAAGACAGAGCACAGGAAAGGAAACAGGCAAACCAAAGAAAAGAAGAGGAAATTAGAAATCTAAAAAATATTGTCGGGAATCTACAGGATACTATTAAAAAACCTAACATTTGGGTTCTAGGAGTTCCTGAAGGCATGGAGAGGGAGAAAGAATTAGAAGGCATTTTCAGTGACATACTAGCAGAAAATTTCCAAGGCTTGGAGAAGGACAGAGGCACCTTAGTACAGGAAGCTTATAGAACCCCTAATACACATGACCAAAAGAGATCCTCACCACGGCATGTTGTAATCAAACTCACCACAGTGAAACAAAAAGAAAAGATCCTAAAAGGTGCAAGAGAGCAACGCCAGATTACTCTCAGAGGATCTCCAATTAGACTCACAACAGACTTCTCATCAGAAACCCTACAAGCTAGGAGAGAATGGCGAGACATAGCCCAGGTACTAAGAGAGAAAAACTGCCAGCCCACAATATTATATCCTGCAAAGCTCTCATTTGTGAATGAAGGTGAAATTAAGACTTTTCATAGCAAACAGAAACTGAAAGAATTTGTTGCCACTCGTCCAGCCCTGCAAAAGATGCTTAAAGATGTGTTACACACAGAAACACAGAAACATGGTCATCAATATGAAAGAAGGTAAAGGAAGGAAACCTCACAGCAAAAGATCACAGGAAGCTCAATTTCTCTTTGACATAGAATTAAACTCTGATTCTCTGTTAAAGCAATGTGTTAAAGTAATCTATTATGTTCTCTTGATGTCTGTTAAATTCTAATTGTTCAAAAACAGCTGAATTTTTATTAAGAGCTATGGGTTATTTAAATATGTGCTTATTTTCAAAATTTGAATAATCACCTTGTAACAATGATCACATTTTTTGGTCTGTGTTATGTCATGATTTTAAGGAATCTTATTTCAACCAGATATTTTGGATTTTGAGCCTTCTTGGCATTCTTGACAGGCATTCAAAAAATCAAAGTTTCAAACAATCTGGACTCTAAAATTTCCAGTAAATCCTGGACTTTGGTTTTTCCAGTTTGGGCCCAACTGAAAAAAATCGAAGGACCTATGTCTCTCATCTTATAGAGACACCAACTAATCAGGATATTTGGATTATATTAGAAGTACTGTCAAGATGTGACGTGGCACTAAATTTTAAGTTTCTGTAATGGAAAATGCTATTAATACAAAGGTTTGAGAATTAAAAAGTCTAATGATCTTGTGTTACTAGACATGATAGTTCTCTTAATGAGAAAGCCCCAGAGGACTAAAGTGTTAAATACTTGTAAAATCCTAAAGGTGCTTTCAAAAATACTGTGAAGTAAGCAAGTGCCTCTTGTTGGTTGATGAGTTTATAATTTTGGACATGGCAACTTAAAGTCTTTTGCCATCCACAGTTATATATGATTTGCTGCTCATAAAACTAAAGCGTTGTTGGTTCTGTGTTTAGCTGTCCTCCTAGAGGTTCCTAGGGACTTTTTCCAGCCACTTCTATTGTATTCAGTACTTTGGGATGGCTCTGTAAACAGATGAAGCCAATAATGTATTTTTTTTCTTTTTTTTTAACTTTTATTTAATGAATATAAATTCCCAGTGTACAGCTTATGGATTACAATGGCTTCCCCCCCCCATAACTTCCCTCCCACCCGCAACCCTCCCCCCTCCCGCTCCCTCTCCCCTTCCATTTGCATCAAGATTCATTTTCAATTCTCTTTATATACAGAAGATCAATTTAGTATAAAGATTTCAACAGTTTGCACCCACATAGAAACACAAAGTGAAACATACTGTTTGAGTACTAGTTATCGCATTAAATCACAATGTACAGCACATTAAGGACAGAGATCCCACATGAGGAGCAAGTGCACAGTGGCTCCTGTTGTTGACCCAACAAATTGACACTCTAGTTTATGGCGCCAGTAACCATCTTAGGCTGTCGTCATGAGTTGCCAAGGCTATGGAAGCCTTCCAAGTTTTCCGACTCTGATCATATTTAGACAAGGTCATAAAAGACAGAGTGAGGATAGTAACCAATGATCCTAAGAGTGGCATTTACCAGGTTTGAACAATTATACAGCATTAAGTGGGGAAGAGGACCATCAGTACACACATGTTGGGAGTAGAGCCATTGGTGGTAGAGTAGAGGTTATGATTACAAAGGAATGAGGCCCAAGTGCACTAGACAGGGCCTAGAACAAAGGACAGAGTCATTATTAGAGGAGCTAAGAAAGGTGCTGTCTAAGCTACAATTAAGTTTTCTGATTGAGAGGCAAATAGAACCTGACAGAAGGGGCTTGATAATAATCTGGTGGGCTTTAGGCCTTGTAAATTCAGAGGCCCAGACCTATCTATCTCTTCACATGGGGTATATCCTAAGGGAGGTGTGAACCTCCTAGGGGAAGGCATCTTGTTGACTTTCATTACTTGGCTGGCCTGGGAGGAGAGCTGGCCAGGTAAAGGCAGGTGGCATCTCTAACAAGAAATTTACAGTTCTGCCTGCAATGTTGCTGACCCTACTTGGCCATCCCCTCAGCTGCAGTGGTCCCTTTGGAAGTTGGGCTGAGTGAAGGGCTTTTCAGCTTAGAGCCAATAAGATCTGTGGCTCTGACCTGGGCATCCTTCGACTCCAGGGCAGGTCCATTTCCAGTGATCCAACTCTTGGCAGAGCTGCCAGGGCTCTTCACAAGCTGACTTCTGGTGAAGCCCAGGCTTACCACATTGAAAGCCACTGCAGTGGACTGGCCTGTTGGGTCTGCTTGAGGGCAGATCACTGTACAGATCAGCCATTAATAGGCCTGCCACCCATTGCTTCTGATGCCGAGCTTTCTTTTCCTCCTGGTTTGTGTTAAAGCAGACCAGAGGATGCAAGTCAAGGGAGTGCCCGTGTCCCATCTCTAATCTTCGGTGGCCTGAACTACAAGTCTATAGTCACAGGCATGTTCTGTAGTAGTTTTTCTAAGGTAGACAATGTCCATGAGGAAAATTATATTCTCACTTAAAAACTTTCTTTCCCTTTGGTCTGAAAGGGAGGTTTTTTCTACTTACTGTATACTTCGCTGATGGCGAAGTGAATCTAGCTATGAGATTATTATTTGAGTTCTTATTTTGGCTATGCTATTGCAGAAAAATGTTAGCCATCTCTTTTATAAGGTCTAAAGATTAAATTGTGCATCCTACAGATTCCTTCATAATAGAATTAGTTTCCTACCTTGAAGAGAATAGAGAAATGAAAGAACAAGTTGGGCTTAGAATAGAGAAATGAGGGAGCAAGTCCTAGATCGCTTGCTGACAATAGCAATATCACATGAATACTTAGGAAACAGTTTCAACCATTAGATAACAACTTAAGAAAACATTTACCAGAAGGTCCAATGCCTTCTATAAATTTTAAGAATCATGTATTTGAAAACACCTCTTAAATATCTAACATGGTGTAGTTTGTTTAACCAGTAAACTTAAGCACAACCATCTAAAATGTTTTTAGTTTCTTTCTACCAACAAGTCTAAAACATATGATACACAGATTCAGGTCCCACAAATTAAAATGTTTCTTTGATTGATTTTAGCAGCTTAAATTTATGGACAATCTTATCTATAAGCCATTTAAAATAAAACTCTTAATAAAATTTTCCCATGTGGACATACAATATGTACACACATATAATATAGCATAATAGACCAATATAGCAATTTTAATAATAGCTTTTAAAATCTTTAACTCTTTTTGTAGATTGCCAATTGATTTGAATTGCTTTTTGTTTTTAGTAACCTCAGTTAACCATACTTTCTCCCAGTTGGTACTGTTAATACATTATTGGCTTCATCTGTTTACAGAGCCATCCCAAAGTACTGAATACAATAAAAGTGGCTGTAAAAAGTCCATAGGAACCTATAGGAGGACAGCTAAACACAGAACCAACAACGCTTTAGTTTTATGAGCAGCAGATCATATATAACTGTGGATGACAAAAGACTTTAAGTCGCCATGTTTAAAATTATAAACTCATCAACCAACAAGAGGCACTTGCTTACTTCACAGTATTTTTGAAAGCACCTGTAGGATTTTACAAGTATTTAACCCTTTAAGCCTCTGGGGCTTTCTCATTAAGATAACTATCGTGTCTAGTAACACAAGATCATTAGACTTTTTAATTCTCAAACATTTGTATTAATAGCATTTTCCATTATAGAAACTTAAAGTCTGGTACCACATCACATCTTGACAGTACTTCTAATATACTCCAAATAGACTGATTAGTTGGTGTCTCTATAAGATGAGAGACATAGGTCCTTCGATTTTTTCAGTTGGGCCCAAACTGGAAAAACCAAAGTCCAGGATTTACTGGAAATTTTAGAGACCAGATTGTTTGAAACTTTGATTTTTTGAATGCCTGTCAAGAATGCCAAGAAGGCTCAAAATCCAAAATATCTGGTTGAAATAAGATTCCTTAAAATCATGACATAACATAGACCAAATTTGATCATTGTTACAAGGTGATTATTCAAATTTTTGAAAAAAGCACATATTTAAATAACCCATAGCTCTTAATAAAAATTCAGCTGTTTTTGAACAATTAGAATTTAACAGACATCAAGAGAACATAATAGATTACTTTAACACATTGCTTTAACAGTGCATCAGAGTTTAATTCTATGTCAAAGAGAAATTGAGCTTCCTGTGATCTTTTGCTGTGAGGTTTCCTTCCTTTACCTTCTTTCATATTGATGACCATGTTTCTGTGTTTCTGTGTGTAAGACATCTTTAAGCATCTTTTGCAGGGCAGGATGAGTGGCAACAAATTCTTTCAGTTTCTGTTTGCTATGAAAAGTTTTAATTTCACCTTCATTCACAAATGAGAGCTTTGCAGGATATAGTATTCTGGGCTGGCAGTTTTTCTCTCTTAGTACCTGGGCTATGTCTCGCCATTCCCTTCTAGCTTGTAGGGTTTCTGATGAGACGTCTGCTGTGAGTCTAATTGGAGATCCTCTAAGAGTGATCTGACGTTTCTCTCTTGCACCTTTTAGGATCTTTTCTTTATGTTTCACTGTGGTGAGTTTGATTACAACATGTCGTGGTGAGGATCTCTTTTGGTCATGTTTATTAGGGGTTCTATAAGCTTCCTGTACTAAGATGCCTCTGTCCTTCTCCAAACCTGGGAAATTTTCTGCTAGTATCTCACTGAAAATGCCTTCTAATCCTTTCTCCTTCTCCATGCCTTCAGGAACTCCTAGAACCCGAATGTTGGGTTTTTTAATAGTATCCTGTAGATTCCCGACAATATTTTTTAGATTTCTAATTTCTTCTTCTTTTCTTTGGTTTGCCTGTTTCCTTTCCTGTTCTCTGTCTTCTAAGTCTGATATTCTCTCTTCTGCTTCACCCATTCTGTTTTTAAGGCTCTCTAATGTGTTTGTCATTTGATCTATTGAACTCTTCATTTCATTATGATTTCTAGTCACTATCAGAGTTTCTTGTTCCAGTAGTTGTTTCATTTCATTTTGATTCCTCCTTAATATTTCACTTTCAAGAGAGAGATTTTCTATCTTGTCCATGAAGGATTTCTGTAGTTCAAGAATTTGTTTTTGAGAACTTCTGAATGTTCTTATCAATTTTTTGAGATCCGCTTCTTGCATTTCTTCTATCTCATCATCTTCATAATCTTGAATTGGGGTGTCTTTTTCATTTGGGGGCGTCATAGTTTCTTCCTTGTTCTTGTTAGCTTGGTTTTTGCGTTTGTTGTTTGGCATGTTGGAGATATTTGGTTTCTTCACTGTGGTGTTTTTTCTTGTTACACTATGGCTCTATATTAAGTGGACTGTCTGGTTTCAGTGGAGCCTTAGAGGCTTGAGATGAGTGTGGACTGAGAGCTGTGTTTGGTTCCTCAGGGTTGAGGGTGTGTCAAGGATGACACTCCCAGGTTAGGTGTGGTAAATCTCTCTTTCTTTTTTTGATTTAAAAGGGAAGTAATTCCTCACAGCTGAACGTAATTGGAGGTAGTTAGCAGGCAAATGATATACCCACAGGAGCCAGAGATCGGAAGCTCTTTCCCGAGGGCCACACAGGGAATCTCTTTTGCCCTCAGTGTGGGCTCCAATTCTCCTGCAGTCTCCCACTGGGTTGCCAAGTTAGATGCTAATCTCCAGTTATTTCACCCCTCCCCCCAGAGTCAGGTTTTTCTGCTAGGCTCAGGGCTGGTGCAGACCTGAGGTCGCCCTGCTTATGACGTATGTCCAAAATGGCGCCTGCTCTGTCTTGCTCGCCTTTGAGAGGTGAGCGGAGAGAGAGAAACTTGTGTCCGTATCAGTCACTTTTTTTATTTTTTTTTCTCTCTCTTCTAGTTAGCCTGGTGAACTTTTCCCCACGGAGTTTCAAGCCTCGTTCCCTCTAGCCTCCTCTTTCCGCTTGCCTGCTGGTATCTCGGGCTATGGAGGTTCGGCTCACCTCGCGTTCCAGCGCTGGTGCGTTGAGTCTGCTGCTGGTGTCCCGAACTTGGGCTCCCACGCTCTCCACGCAGGTCCACTGTGAATCACTAGTTCCGGAAGAGTTTCCTCTGCTGTTTCATCCACTACTCTTCCTTGACCCTGCAGTATCTCCACTTATATTGAACTTTCTCTCCCCCCGGACTAAGTGTGCTTCCTGCCTATTCCGCCATCTTGCCGCCTCTTTGAAGCCAATAATGTATTAACAGTACCAACTGAGAGAAAGTATGGTTAACTGAGGTTACTAAAAACAAAAAGCAATTCAAATCAATTGGCAATCTACAAAAAGAGTTAAAGATTTTAAAAGCTATTATTAAAATTGCTATATTGGTCTATTGTTTTATGTTATATGTGTGTACATATTTATGTGCACATAGGAAAATTTTATTAAGAGGTTTATTTCAATTGGCTTATAGATAAGATTTTGCATAAATTTAAGCTGCTAAAATTAATCAAAGATACATTTTAATTTGTGTGACCTGAATCTCTGCATCATATGTTTTATACTTGCTGGTAGACAGAAACTAAAAACATTTTAGATGGTTGTGCTTAAGTTTACTGGTTAAATAAACTACACCATGTTAGATATTTAAGAGGTGTTTTCAAATACATGATTCTTAAAATTTATAGAAGGCATTGGACTTTATGGTAAATGTTTTCTTAAGTTGTTATGTAATGGTTGAAACTGTTTGCTAAGTATTCATGTAATATTGCTATTGTCAGCAAGCGATCTAGGACTTGCTCCCTCATTTCTCTATTCTAAGCCCAACTTGTTCTTTCATTTCTCTATTCCCCTCAAGGTAGGAAACTAATTCTATTATAAAGGAATCTGTAGGACGCACAATTTAATCTTTAGACCTTATAAAAGAGATGGCTAACATATTTCTGTAATAGCATAGCCAAAATAAGAGCTTAAATAATAATCTCATAGCTAGATTCACTTCGCCATCAGCAAAGTAAACAGTAAGTAGAACAAACCTCCCTTGCAGACCAAAGGGAAAGAACGTTTTTAAGTGAGAATATAATTTTCCTCATGGGCATGTCTACCTTAGAAAAACTACTACAGAACATGCCTGTGACTATAGACTTGTAGTTCAGGCCACCGAAGATTAGAGATGGGACACGGGCACTCCCTTGACTTGCATCCTCTGGTCTGCTTTAACACAAACCAGGAGGAAAAGAAAGCTAGGCATCAGAAGCAATGGGTGGCAGGCCTATTAATGGCTGATCTTTACAGTGATCTGCCCTCAAGGAGACCCAACAGGCCAGTCCACTGCAGTGGCTTTCAATGTGGTAAGCCTGGGCTTCAGCAGAAGTCAACTTGTGAAGAGCCCTGGCAGCTCTGCCAAGAGTTGGATCACTGGAAATGGACCTGCCCTGGAGTCGAAGGATGCCCAGGTCAGAGCCACAGATCTTATTGGCTCTGAGCTGAAAAGCCCTTCACTCAGCCCAACTTCCAATGTGACCACTGCAGCTGAGGGGATGGCCAAGTAGGGTCAGCAACATTGCAGGCAGAACTGTAAATTTCTTGTTAGAGATGCCCCCTGCCTTTACCTGGCCAGCTCTCTTCCCAGGCCATCCAAGTAATGCAAGTCAACAGAGTGCCTTCCCCTAGGAGGTTCACACCTCCCTTAGGATGTACCTCATGTGAAGAGATAGATAGGTCTGCGCCTCTTAACTTACCAGGCCTAAATCCCAACAGATTATTACCAGGCCCCTTTTATCAGGTTCTATTTGCCTCTCAATCAGAAAACTTAATTGTAGCTTAGACAGCACCTTTCTTAGCTCCTCTAATAATGACTCTGTCCTTTGTTCTAGACCCTGTCTAGCACACTTGGGCCTCATTCCTTCGTAATCATAACCTCTACTCTACCTCCAATGGCTCTACTCCCAACATGTGTGTACTGATGGTCCTCTTCCCCACTTAATGCTGTATAATTTTTTCAGACCTGGTTAATGCCACTCTTAGGACCATTGGTTACTATCCTCACCCTGTCTTTTATGACCTTGTCTAAATATGATCAGAGTTGGCTTACTTGGAAGGCTTCCATAGCCTTGGAAACTCATGACGACAGCCTAGGATGGTTACTGGTGCCATAAACTAGTGTGTCAATTTGTTGGGTCAACAACAGGAGTCACTGTGCACTTGCTCCTCATGTGGGATCTCTGTCCTTAATGTGCTGTACATTTTGATTTAATGCTATAACTAGTACTCAAACAGTATGTTTCACTTTGTGTTTCTATGTGGGTGCAAACTATTGAAATCTTTTCTTAATGCATACTCAATTGATCTTCTGTATATAAAGAGAATTGAAAATGAATCTTGATGTGAATGCCAGGGGAGATGGTTCGGGAGAGGGGAGGGTTGCGGGTGGGAGGGAAGTTATGGGAGGGGGAAGCCATTGTAATCCATAAGGTGTACATTGGAAATTTATATTCATTAAATAAAAGTTAAAAAAATAAGGAAATCAGTCTTTCTCATTCCTGTTGTATGCCTTTTTCAATATCCAGTGATATGTTGATTTTGCATCTGTATTAAAAATTAATCAATTAGACACTCTCAGCATATGGGATTTGGCATTTATTTCATTACTGACTTTGCCTTCAGCAACTGAACAGAGCATTATTGCATTGATATTAGGAAGTTGTCTCTTTGGCTGGCGCTGTGGCATAGTCTATTAAGCCTCCGCCTGTGCCGACCAATGCTGACATCCCATATGGGTGCAGGTTCAAGACCTTGCTGCTCCACTTTCAGTCCAGCTCCCTGCTAATGTGCCTGGGAAAGCAGCAGATGATGGCCCAAGTCCTTGGGCCCCTGCACCCACGTGGGAGACCCAGATGAAGCTCCTAGCTCTTGGCTTCAGCCAGGCCTAGCCATTTCCATTATTTGGGAAGTGAATTAGTAGATGGAAGATGTTGCCTCTCCTCTCTCTCTCCTCTCCCTCCCCTCCCCTCCCCACCTCTCCCCCTCCTCCTCTCCTTCCCCTCTCCCTCTCCCTCTCCCTCTTTGTATTTCTTCCTTTCAAAAAAACAAATATCTTTGAAAAAAGGAGGTGTCTCTTGGCATGTCCCATTCCAGTGTCTTTCTGTGGTACTAGAAAACAGGTCAGTTTCCTCTTAAGATGCAGATGACTCTGCACAAATTCTAGGCTGTGTTTTTCTTTGTCCTACAACAACATTTACCACTTTCCATCCACTATATCTTCCAGAAATTTGTTGCCATCTCTCATCCAGTGATGGCCCTTTGTTAGTCTTGTTGCTGAAACAGAAGCCCCATATCTGCCTCAATTCCTCTTAATATGTAGCCTTTTCTTTACCTTCCCTGAGAAAAATAAAAAGATTTTTGACTTGATGCTCTCAACCTTCAGCCCTTATTCTTCTAAATTTGTACCCACACTCCTACTCACCTCCTATTCTCAGAAGAACAGATGTCTCTTATTTGTCCAAGGGTAATCTGCTACCTCCATGTCCTGTTCTTTTGATTATGAAAAAATTGGTACTTGATGAGTCTTTTAACTTTTGCATATTGTCTCAGAAAACATACAAAAATAAACTGTGAAAGTAAATGGCCCACCAGCTAAATGACACAAATGTCTTAACTGATCAACTCAAAGGAACCTGTTATCCTCTGACAGATTGTTCATGTCTCTTGCCTATTTCAACCTGAAAAAAACCTCAAACATATTTTCCAAACAATAATGACATTTATTGGACTAACAAACCATTGCAATGCTAATACACATGGAACAGTAAACAAGGGCCATATTCAGAGGTTGAGGCAAGGGGAAATATTTAAAGACAAAAGTGAGAAGGATTACATCAGATATTCTGAAATAATTTTCATTGGTCACAATGACCAATAATCAGGGTGATGTTATTCCAAGGCTGAGCAGACTGAAGTTTTTATATAAGTACCTTTTCTGTAAGATTAAGATGCCCTCAGTATAAACTTGTGGTTCTGCAGAGTATTTTGTGATAGTTTCTATCTGGTAATCATGCCTAAGATCTTTTCCTTCATGATATTTCAGGTTTATATATTTTTTGTGAATACAAATTTTACATATTATGGGTTACAAGGTGACATTTCAATACATGTATATAATATGTACTGATATAATTAAGGTGATCATCATTTCCCCTTCTTTGACATTACTTTATGATTGAGCCTTGGAGTACCTTTCATCTAAAGCTCATATAGTATATACTAGTCACCCCATGTATTCCCTTCCTTGATGTAACTGATTTGTTACCTGTTATAGAAACTCCCTCTATCTCCCCTGACCCATTACTCCCAGCCTCTAGTAATTACACTATTCTGTGTTCAGATGGAGTTTCTTAACTTACACATATGAGTACGAACTTACCGTATTTGTCTTTCTGTGCTGGCTTCTTTCATGTAATATAATGTTCTCTAGTTGTATCCAATTTTTTTTTTTTGCAGCTTTATCCACTATGACAATGGTGGCCCTGATGATTCGTTCTTTTTGCTTTTTAAAGTTTTTTCTTTTTTTTATTAAACTTTTATTTAATGAATACAAATTTCCAAAGTACAGCTTATGGGTTACAATGGCTTCCCCCTCCCAAAACTTCCCTCCCAACTGCAACCCTCCCCTTTTGCAATTTCATCCTTTTCTGTGGTGGAATAATATTCCAATGTGTGTATATGTCATTTATTTATCCATTCATATATTTATTGATGGACACTTTGGTTGATTCCATATCTTTGTTATTGTGAACAGTGCTGCTACAAACATGGTGGAACAGATATCTCCTTGGTATAATAATATCATGTCTTCTGGATATTTACTCAGCAGTGGGGGTGCTGGATCATATGGTAGTTCTGTTTATAATTTTTTTAAAATAATACCCATATTGTTTTCCATACTGGCTGTACTATTTTACATTCCCACCAGAAGTATATAAAAATTCCCCTTTCAAGGACCACAAGTTAAGTTGCCACCGGCAACACTGGTATCCCATATCCAAGTGCTGGTTCCTCTGCTCTGCTTTCCATCCAGATCCCTGCTAATGTGCCTGAGAAAGCAGCAGATGATGGCACAAGTTTTTGGACCCCTGCCACCGATGTAGGAGACCCAGATAGAGTTCTGGGTTCCTAGCTTAAGACTGGTCCAGCCCTGGCCATTGTGGCCACTTGGAAGTGAACTAGTGAATGGAGGATCTCTCTCTCTCTCTCTCTCTCTCTCTCTCTCTCATTTTTTGTCACTTCACCTTTCAAATCAGTCTTTAAAAAATTGTTCCACTTTCTCCATATTCTCACCAGCATCCATTACTTTGTCTCTTTTTGATAATAGCTAAGAGGTGTGAGCTGCTATCTCCTTGTGTTTTGATTTGCAATTCCCTGATTGTTAAGTGGACAAAAGCTAGTCCATCTTGATTCTGACAACTTTCATATGCCTTTTCCATGTCTATATGTATTTCTAGGTGCAGTCAAACACAAAGGAGACTCAAAATTTCCAGGCCTACCATTAAAATTATATGAAAAATAAAGAGCTTTCTACTACTCCAGTTTTGGTCTTCTATCTTAGATCTGCAGTTTCCTCACATGGTTACACTTAGAATGTCTCCTCATCACCACCTCTCTTTGTTACTCAATATTTGCAGATTTTTTGAAGTAATTTTGTGAAGAATAGAATAAATCAATATACAAAGTAAGAATGTTTCAACATAGATGAGAAATCAACAGCATTAAAATATTCAGAAGAGCATGGAACACAGAAAAAATAGTATCAAATTTGATGAGGTATCATTTGAGATCTCAGTGAGGATAGCTTCCAGAATTTTTTAAAGTTAATTTTGTTTATTTTTAAAAAAGATTTATTTGAAAGGCAGAGTTAGAGAGAGAGAGAGAGAGAGAGAGAGAGAGAGAGAGATCTTCCATCTACTGGCTCATTCCCCAGATGGCTGCCACAGCTTGAGCTGGGCCTATCTGAAGCTAGGACCCAGGAGCTTCTTCCAGGTCTCCCTCATGGGTGCAGGGGCCCAAGCACTTGTGGTATCTTCTGCTGTTTCAGGCCATTAGCAGGGAGCTGCATTGGAAGTGGAGTGTTCAAGACTGGAATTGGTACCTATATGAGATGTCAGCGCCATAAGTGGTGGCTTTACCCACTACATCACAGCTCCAGCCCCTATTGTTATTTATTTTAAATGCAGTGACAGAGAAAGAGAGAAAGAGAGAAAGAGAGAAAGAGAGAGAGAGAGAGAGAGAGAGAGAGAGATGACAAGCCCATCTGCTAGTTCATTCCCCAAATGCTCACAATATCCAAAGCTGGGCCAGGCTGAAGCCAGGAGCCAGGAACTCCATCTGAGTCTCCCACATTGGAGACAGCAACCCAAGCACTTAAATCATCGTCTGCTGGTTCCCAGGGTGTGCATTAGCAAGAAGCTGGATTGGAATTTGGAACTGCCAATGGGCCTCAACTTCAGGTACTCTGATACAGGATGTCGGTGTTCCATGTGGTAGCTCAATTCACTGTACCACAACACCTACCCACTACAAATTTTTTTTTAAATATACCTATCAAAAGGCCATGATGCTAGAGACTGAGAAGTACATGACATGCGAAGATGAGAAAGGGAGTGGAAGGAGGTATAAGTAAATATAAAGTGATCTGTGAATGTGAAATGATTGGAGCATGTTTGTGGGCAGAGTAAAAAAAGTCAGTACAGAGAGAGATAGGTTATATATGAAAGAATATTTAAAAGACGGGGGGATAATAATCTGTTCCTATGTTAAATTTGATGTCCCCCATTAATGTATATATTCTTCTGTTTTTGTGTCCACACTCTCTCAAAATGTTTCAGTTTTTCATAGTTTTTAATCCCTACCTACTTGCTAACAAACTCCGCATCTCCAGCTCCATGTCACATCCCACTCATGGGTTAATATCAACACTTTGGATTATTTGTTTTAGATGGATCTCTTGTCAGCCATCACAATCAGTGAGTCTCACACTATGTGAAGGTACTTCAAAAAGTTCATGGAAAATGCATATTATCAAAACACTATGCATGTATTTCAAAAATTTTTGCATCAAAATAAATTTATCTTTCACATTCCATTTCAAAGAACATTTTTTAAAGATTTACTTTATTCATTTGAAAGACAGAGTTACAGAGAGAGGTAGAGACAGAGAGAGAGGTCTTCCATCCTCTGGTTCACTCCCCAGATGGCTGCAATGGCCAGAGTTGTGCAAATCCGAAGGCAGGAGCCAGGAGCTTCTTCCAGGTCTCCCACATGGGTTGCAAGGGCCCAAGGACTTGTGCCATCATCTGCTACTTCCCAGGTGCATTAGCAGGGAACTGGATTGAAAATGGAGCAACCGGGACTCAAAACAGTGCCCATATGGATGCCCGCATTGCAAGCACTGGCTTCACCCGCTATGCCACACCATCAGCCCCTCCAAGAACATTGTGAAGTACTTTCCTGCTTTCTATGCCACAAAGTCTATCCTTTCCCTTGACTTCTCTCCTGTTTTCTGTGAAGCATTCATTTTCTAGTTGTCACTGAAAGAAATGCTGGCATTGCTTTTGTTTCATTTGTTTTCTTCTTTCTCTATATCCAGTCACACACAAAACCCTGTTAGTTTCCCTTCACAATGATTCTTTAAAATATGCTATTATTTCATCTTCCTCCCACTGCTTCTTTCCTATAACAATCTTTCACATGAACCATTGGTACCTCTAATTCTAGTCTCACATTACTTCATTTTATTTTCCATATAACCATCAGTGCCTTCTTTCTTTTCCTTCTTTGGTGCAAGATTTTTTAAATAAATTTTTTAAATTTTAAAATAATTTTTCATAACATACTCTTAAAACATTAATTTTTATTAACAATATTTGCACATATTAATTTCATCCACCAAACTAACCACTTCTGTTATTTTCAATACCTTCAGTATAGGTAAAAGTCAATTATTCATCCTGGCAATGAAGGCCACCTGAAATCATGTCTCTGCCTTCCGTTAACTTTTTTATCATTTGGAGAGGGATAGGAAGAGGGAGAAGCATTCTCATCCATTGCTTCATTTCCCAAATGCCTTCAATGGCCAGTTCTGGGCCAGACTTAAGTCAGGATCTGGGAACTCAATCCAGATCTTCCATATGAGTGGCAGGGACCATGCTGCCTCAGACTTCCAGTTTCCAGAAGATAGGAAATAAATTTTTGTTGTTTATGAGTCATTTAGTCTACTCTACTTTGTTAAAATAGCCCAAACTGATTAAAACAATGATCTAGTTATCTTTCAGAATCCCATAATACTAAGACCTAAGATGTCCTTAAATATTTTGTCTATCCCAATCTACTCACTGCTCAGAAAATGAAGCCAAGTGAGAAGTGTGCTGTAATGGTGACACAGGGAACTAATGACTCAGAGGTCAGTCTAGAATCTAGATATCCAGACATTTCGAGGTTAGATATTAACCATGCCACATCTAGTTCCCTTATAATTTTTGTCATACGGTTCTTATACATTGTTACCTTAGAGTATTTTAAAAATTATGTATTTTCACTTTATTTCAAAGGCAGAAACAGAGGAAGAGGCAAAGAGAGAGAGAAAGAGCCAGAGAGAGAGAGCGAGAGAGAAAGAGCAAGAGAGTGAGAGAGCAAGAGAGCGAGCGAGCGAGCGAGCGAGAGCTCTCCAATCCACTAGTTCACTCGCTAAGTGCCCAGAACAGACAAGACTGGGCCAGGCTGAAGTCAGAGCACTCAATCCAGGTCTCCTATGTGTCTGGCATGGACCAAAGTACTTGATCTATCATCTTCTACCAACCAGGTTGTGCATTTACAGTAAGCTGGATTAAAAGTGGAATATCCGGGACTTGAACCAAGCACATTTGGGATGCAGGCATCCCAAATGGCAACTTAACCGCTGTATCAATCACCTGCCCCAACTACCTTAGAATATAGATAGGTGATTATTTTCACACCCCTATTTAGTACTGAGTTACAGGATAGCAGGTGATATTTGTTCTTCTTCTTTGAATTTCCCACAGCATATGATCCATTGCTTTAGACAGAATAGGCTGTTGGCAAATATGCATTGATTAATCAAGATATGCTATATCACAACCTGATATAAATAATTAATTTCTACTGTTTCATTAGCATATTCTATCAATTAACATTACTAATGGTCTTAAATACCTGATCAATCACAATGATAAAGTGTGATGTTCCAATTAGGCAGGTAAACTTGAATATCTAATGTATAGTTCATAAAATCTTTCAGTAACAAAGCTAGATGTTTCCTTGAAGTTTATCTCAGATAGTAGTCCCCTTCATTCTCCCATATTTATTGATGGGAAAATTGAGAATCACAGAGTGAAAAGACTTGCCCAAGTGTATAGTAAATAAATGGCATACCCATAACCAGAGGCTAAATCTCCAAATTACTGAACCGAAGTTTTCTATAACCCGAGAGAGCAAGTTACGTACTCCAAGGCTTACACAATTAACACCTGGGATTTGGAGTCTCATTGACCTATCTCTGCCACTTGAAAAGTTAATTAACCTAAGTGATCCTCAATTTCTTAATTTGCAGAAATAATCCCGCTTGGAGAGCTCGAAGGCCAACCAAGGAGACAATAATATAGGCTGTGGTACTGCAGGCACCATCCTCCTCATCTGTACCTAATGCATTGGATGGAAAAGATCCAGCCCCTGGCTTAGGCATAAGGTCATTCATGACTCTGAAGAAACCTAGAGGAAGCCATGCCCCATCATACTCACAGATATTCCCTATATTTTGCCTATAGGTGTGAGATCAGAGTGCTTCTGTGCATACGTGGTGTACAGACAAACTTGAGAACTGTTTGAAGGCTAGCTAATTACATCTTGTGAGGCACCAAGGAGTTGGCACTGAAGTAACAGGACATTAGCCTCAGGAGCTGACGTTCCTCCATGAAAGGTCCATTACAAACCTGTCAACAATGTCAACTTAAAGCCACTGAGTGGAGGGTGGACATCTTGTCCCCAAAGTACTCAATTGGAATTGCTTAGTGCTAGGACAGCTAGAGGGACTCTGAATACTGACCAAATATTGCCAACCAAAATAAGCACCATAAAAGGCTGATAAGAGTTTTCCAAAAATAACTGACACCAAACCCTTGAGTAGCTGTGGCTACAAGGACAGAGCAGCTGGAGAAAAAACTTCAGGTAGAGTTTAGACAGAGCAGGGATGGACACCAGAGACAGTTAAGAAAAGTCATGGGAAGTCCTGTCTGGTGGGAAGCATGGGAGGCAAGAGAATGGAATCCATAGCATGAAATCCAGAATTAATAATGTGAAGCCAAAGTTAAAGGTTCAATATCTAAATAAGTGATAGAAGGAAACTGTCATTTACTGAGAACCTATTATATCTAACAAATTACAAACAAAGCTCATGATTTAAAAGCAATATCCATTTGTTTTCTTACCGTTCTGTGGGCCAGAAATCTGAAAATAGTTTAATGGGGGTCCTTTAACAGGGACTCACAGCCTACAACCAAGATGTCAATAATGCTGCTGCCTCAGCTGAAGCTTGGGGTCCTCTTCAAGTTTAAACTGGTGTCAGGAGAATTCATCACCTTACATCTTGCTTATGCACATTCAATAGGACAGACACTTCTGTATCTTGTCTCGATACTCTTATTTTATTTTAAAATTACTTTTTGAAAGGATATTAATATCACATAATATGGGATTCATGATGGGGAACAGAGAGAGGAAATCAGGATGTGTCATTATGTAGCAGGTATAATTTAGTAAAGAAACACTTATAACTGCATACCAAATAATATGACATTCATGCATTTTTATTCTCTCTCTCTCTCTCTCTCTCTCTCTCTCTCTCTCCATATATATACTTCCACATAGGAGAGACAACGTGGAATTTTGCCTTTCTATGTCTGGTTTATTTCACTTAGCATAATGATTTCCAGTTATTAGATTTTTAAATTTATTTATTTTCATTTTATTTGAAAGGCAGAGAGACTATGCGTTCTGATATGGGAAGTGGGCATCCTAAGTGTTGTTTTAAACACAGCACCAAATACTCACCCCTCTATGTTCCCTCTTAAAAGGCTCATTTGATTATATCAAAGCCACCAAGAGTAATGAACGGGGCCATCAAAGAAGCAGGTACCTTTCTCCGAAGGGAGGAGAGAACTTCCACTTTGACTATGACCCTATCGGAATAAGATCAAAGTCAGCAAACTCTAAAGGCTTCCATAGCCATGGCAACTCATGACTAGAGCCTAGGGAGATTACTGACGCCATGAACAGGAGTGTCAAATTGTTAAGTCAGCAACAGGAGTCACTGTGTACTTACATCCCATGTGGGATCTGTCCTTAACATGTTGTCTAATGTGAAGTGATGCTATAACTAGTACTGAAACAGTATTTTTTATACTTTGTGTTTCTGTGTGGGTACAAACTGATGAGGTCTTCACTAATTATATACTGAATCGATCTACTGTATATAAAGAGAATTGGAAATGAAAAAAAAAAAACAACCTGGTGTAAATTGGAAATGGCATAGAAAATTAATTAATTTTAAAAAAAAACTATTATGTAGGATCTCTGTCTTTAATGTGCTGTACATTGTTATTTAATGCTATAATTAGTACTCCAATGGTAGTTTTTTTCACTTTATGTTGCTATATGGGCAAACTGTTGAAATCTTTACCTAATATGTACTAAACTAATCTTCTGTATATAAAGAGAATTGAAAATGAATCTTTATGTGAATGGAAGGGGAAAGGGAGCGGGAAAGGGGAGGGTTGCGGGTGGGAGGGAAGTTATGGGAGGGGGGAAGCCATTGTAACCCATAAGCTGTACTTTGGAAATTTATATTCATTAAATAAAAGTTTTTTTTTTTTAAAAAGGGGAGATTTGAAAAAGTTATATATACAGATTGAGAGGCAGAGATAGATCTTTTATACTCTGGCTCACTCCCCAGATGGCTGCAACAGCTGAGACCAAGCCAGGCTGAAGCCAGGAGCTAGATGTCAGGGGCCCAAGCACTTGGACCATCTACTGATTTTCCCAGGCACGTTAGCATGGAGGTGGATCAGAATTGGAGCATCTGGGACTGAAACCGATGTTGCAGGCAGCAGTTTAACCTGTTATACCACATTGAGGGACCCTAATCTCCCCATTGACTAACTCAAAGTCAAAGTGATAAGGAATTTAAATTACATGTCCAAAGTCTCTTCATCTTTATCATATAGCATAACCTTTATAGTATTCACAGATTCTGTCCATATTCAAAGGAAGGTATTATATTCTAGAAGGTAGAATATTGGAAGTCATCTTAGAATTATGCCTACTATTGTCTGCCTTCTGGCCTACAATGACTCAAATCCCTTTTAAGTGCAAAATATATTCACAATGCTCCCCAAGTCTCTGCCCATCATAGCCTCAGCTCAAAGTCTCATCATCCAAACTTTAACTTCATCATCTCTTCAGCTCCAAAGCCAAATTCTCATCTAAACTTCATCAGCTAAAAGATCAAAATCTCATTATTTAAATTATCCATATTAGGTACAGATGAGGCCTTCTCTCGATCTGCTAAGCTCTTTATATTCATTATTATATTTAATTCTCAAGGCAATCCTGTGAATAAATTTTCATCAATCCCATTTTATAGATAAGGAAAACGAGGCACTAAAAAGTTAACTATGTTTCCTATGGTCATTTAGACATTAAGTTTCATAACCTGGGTATGTAGAAGTTTGTTAACTATACTTATTATCTCCACAGAACCAGATTCTGAGACCATCTTGGCAAGTTAGGGGCCTTGAATAATCATCCACATCCCTGGTAGCTAAGCTTTGGAGCCCAATAATATTCTCACACTGGAGAGCTAACAAGCAGGCAGTATTATTAACATCCTAAAATGCAGAAATTTCCCTTGGGTATATTCTCATAATAGAGGTGGCAATTAGGCTAGGGCAAGAGTAAGAATGAATGTGAGGGATGAAAAAAGCCTCAGTAACTCCAAATACATCACACAAGAAGAAAAAGAGAAAAAGTGGAGGATACGTGGATGCTAAAGGCCTTTTTACTCTTTCAGACTCAGTTTCTTCCTTAGCAAAATGAAGATGTGTTTGAATACTGGATAATCTCTAGGTAATTTTCAATAACCTATAATTCTAAAAGGGGAACAATCAACAATGCAGAAAAATGTCAGCATTTGGCATCTGATAGAGAAGAGACATGGTCATTTGAATTCCATGACATTGTCTGTTCTTAAACAGATAATGCCTAGGTATGTGAACATAGCATTGACCTCAGAATATTGCTTGTGCCCTACAAAACACTTCAAGGGAAAAGCCTACAGCAAAGCTGATATTTAAGACATTGATAACCCTTATTCAGGCCACTGTGTTTCTGAATAGCAGAGATCTTAGGAGTGGTGGGCAAGGTAAATGAAACCTCAGGAGAAATGGATGTTTCTTGGAGTACCCTGATAGAGGATGATCAGGAGCCTTGAGAGCCTGAGTAGATGAGAGAGAGTTCTTCAAGAATGTAAGGGATATGTCATGCTCTCTTCATTCTCCCTGGTTCAAGTAAGCATTCAGGTCTTGCAATTTCCTCCCCTCCAAACACAAAACCCTACATTTTTTTTTCCATTCATCCTATAAATACTGATTACAAAACAAGTGTACTTCAAAAAGCTTGTGGAAAATGCATGTTATGAAGAAAAATCTATGCATGGATTTCAAATATTTTTGCACCATAATAAACTTATCTTTTAACTCAGTTTCCCACGAAATTTGTGAAGTCCCCTCATACTAACATATGTCTTGAAGTCTGTCCTTTCACTTGGCTTCTCTCTTTCCTTCTGTGAAACATTCATTTCCAGTTGTCATTGAGAAAGATGCTGGTGTTGTTATTGCCTCATTTCTTTACCATCTTCCCTATATCCAGTCTTACATTAGACCCTGTTAATCCCCCTTCATAATTATTCTAAACAATATCCCACACTTGTCTTCCTCCCCTCGGCCCTGCCCCACAACAGTCTCTAGGTGGCAGGGGCTCATTCTTTATCCATTTTATCTATATCTATCTATCTATCTATCTATCTATCTATCTATCTATCTCTATCTCTATCTCTCTATCTCCATTGATCTTCCATAAAGTATCTGAGATAATTATTCTTTCTTCAGTGCTCAGATCTATGGTCACTTTTTCCATGAAACTCTCTGGTGAGTGGTGCTTGTTGCCTTTCCACTTCGTCTCCCTTCTCTCTACTCCCCTCTTCTCCCATCCACTCACCTTCCCTTCCCTTCTCTTTTTAGCTCTTTCTGTAGCTTACTCGTATAATGCTTGCGACCATCTGTATTATGCTCCAGTCAGTGTGCATAAGTATGATTTCCCCTGGTAGTTGTGAGAAACTGAATTCACAGCAGGCACTCAATGCTCCAATGTTCCTGATGCTGCCATTGATGGCATGATTCAGAATAATAATCACTGTCATTACTGCCCTAGGTAGTGTGCTTAACCTTTGTCATGCATTATCTTATCTAATGTTCACAATATTTCTCCAGACTAAATTGGACTATTAATATACTATAGTTTCTGCAAGAATCCAGTTCTGCCTAACTCTCAAATCTGTTAAACCACTGTGCTAATCCACCTTACAGAGTAGCCTGTCATCCTTTAGTGGTTACTACAAATGTAGTAGTTTTGGTTAGAAGCTAGAGCTTCCCAGCTGTGTTTAGTTCACGAAAACTCTATGGTGAATCTGTATTATTTAAGCCCACACTAATTACTGATTTGGGTATGAAAGATGAAGAGTAGAGAAAAGTAAGATCAAACAACCCTGAAGGGTAGCAAGACAATATACCAATTCAGGGGCAATGATGACCCCCCAGGGTCACCCAAGTCATGGGGATATGATGAATAAGAATCGTGAGGTAAGAGAAAATAACCAGAGACAAAATGATTACATTTGGCCCCGCCACATGTTTAGGCTTGCCAAGTGCTAGCTTCGAGATTGTTTTCATGGGAGAGCAGAAAAGGGACAACCCTTAACCAATTTGCTTAGTTTCATTGACTATCAATAGAAGGCAAGATGTACTCAGATCCTTAAAACCAGTGCCACATATTCTTTTATCTACAGAAGCCAGCCAAGGCCAACACTGGATTTTTCGAAGACAGTGGCACCTCTGTGCCCTTTTGCACTGATAGTCTCCAGTTGACATTTGAAGGCTTTTATGAGGTCTCTAAAACAGAAATGAATTTTGATTGAAAATGCAGAAAACATTAGGGGCCGGCACCGTGGTTCACTTGGTTAATCCTCGGCCTACGGAGCCGGCATCTCATATGGGCGCCGAGTTCTAGTCCCAGTTGCTCCTCTTCCAGTCCAACTCTCTGCTGTGGCCCGGGAGGGCAGTGGAGGATGGCCCAAGTGCTTGGGCGGCTGCACCCACATGGGAGACCAGGAAGAAGCACCTGGCTCCTGGCTTCAGATAGGCGCAGTGTAGGCTGTAGCGGCCATTTGGAGGGTGAACCAAAGGAAGGAAGACCTTTCTCTCTGTCTCTCTCACTGTCTATAACTCTACCTGTCAAAATAAAAAAAAAAAGAAAATGCAGAAAGCATTAGAAAGTAAATATACCATTTCTTAACAAAAATCGCAGAACAGCTTTTTGAGCAAACACCACAGTTACTCTTCCATCTGAGCACATGTTTTTCTTCTACAAGAAAATTAGTTATTTCTCTCTGTATTTATAGTCAGTAACTGTAAACTTGGGGCTTCATAAAATTCATTTATAAGTATTTTTTTAAAGCTGCATATCAGATACAAACTAGTTTTTCTCCTGGTTTTCTTAATAGTTTATTTTCCATTCATTTTCTTTGCTCATATTTTATATTAACATTTTAATTTGTCTCTAGGACAGTTTTTAATAAATCATTTAGTGGTGTTCAGCTTGCATATCCCAGCATTCTATGTGCTCATACACTCAGATCTTGAACCACCCAAGATCGTTGTTAAATCCCAGATACTTTGAAGGTGGCAAGAAGCACTCTTTTTAAGTGCATTTTATACAGTACAAACAGATGAACTCCATGTAATACATTGTTAGTATGTAAAGATGTATGTTAACAGATTTGTGCAAATGAATATAAAATCAAATGTTGCCAAGCATTGGCTAAACCTTGGGGAAAGCAATGCTTCCATTTGTCAGAGATGCTGAAAGAGGACATGTGATCTTTATCAGGGTCCTTAGAAGATCACATTCTCCAGGGCATAAAAATAGAACGGTAGAAAGAAAAAGAAGTACTGTTCTTTCAATTTGTTTTGCTGGGTTTACACAGGCAAAAGCAAACTGAACTCCTGGAGGAAGGGCAAGAGGTGATATTACTGCAAAGAATGAGGATGTTCAGCTGTGATATACTCAAGACACACTGTTCTGAAATAGGCAAAGTGCCTGAGAAGGTAGTCACACTCATATCCATTACATAGTGTAGGTACCCGGAAACCAGATACAGACATTTCTTTGAAGTTGGAACAAAAGAGCTGTCCTGAGCACACTAAACAGGCTTGGAGCTGAGGGGAGTTACAGAAGAAGAATGATGCCCATATGGAAGGCTGACATCCTGGAAGACAGGTAGGTCAAGGTGTTTGTCAGCTGGTTCCACATCTTGCCAGAGTGTTGTATTCTGGAATTGGAGACCATGGTTAAATTGTTAAAAGCACAGGCTTTGGGGTCATATAAACCTAGGTTTAAATTCTTGTCTAGGCTGGTGCCGCAGCTCACTTTGTTAATCCTCCGCCTGTGGCGCTGGTACCCCAAGTTCTAGTCCTGGTTGGGGCACCGGATTCTCTCCCGGCCACTCCTCTTCCAGTCCAGCTCTCTGCTGTGGCCCAGGAAGGCAGTGGAAGATGGCCCAAGTGTTTGGGCCCTGCACCCTCATGGGAGATCAGGAGGAAGCACCCGGCTCCTGGCTTCGGATCAGCGCAGCTCACTGGCCGTAGCGGCCATTTGGGGGGTGAACCAACGGAAGGAAGACCTTTCTCTCTGTCTCTCTCTCTCGCACTGTCTAACTGTACCTGTCAAAAAAAAATTCTTGTCTAGATACTTAGAGTATGTCTCTGGGCAAGTTTACTAACACTTTCTGATTCTCCAGTACATCATCTTAAACTAAGCATAATGATAACAGTTATCTCTTAGGGTTGTAATGAGGATTGAAATAGTTACTATAAAGTGCTTAGAATGATGACTACTAGGCCAGAATGAGTGTTTAATGAAGATTAGAATTTGAAGAAAGGACAGGAAAGAATGAATCGAGAACTAGAGGAATGAGCGATCTAGATACCAGGCAGATCAGTGTTTGATCTCAGAGCTTTGATTCAGTTTCTAGAACCTTGTAATTTGATCAGAGCAAGATATTTTATGCTGAGGTATCAGAAATGTTTAACTAGTACTACTGACATACCTATCTTGTTGTTTTGGAGTAATTTTCTTGGCTTATGGTTTTGGAGTGGGAAGTCAGTTCATCCATCTATGGAGAGAATGCCAAGGAGGAAGAGAACTATACAGTCCACAGTCTTTGCAGGAGCAGTCAAAATATTGTCAGAGAGGAGAATCCAAGATGGCGGAATAGGAAGGGAGCACATTGATATTCTTCAGCAAGACACAGGTTAATAAAAGTGGAGATACTGCAGGGTCAAGGAAGAGTAGGGGAAGAAACAACAGAGGAAACTCTACCGGAACTAGTGATTCACAGTGGACCTGCGTGGAGAGCGTGGGAGCCCAAGTTCGGGACACCAGCAGCAGACTCAACGCACCAGCGCTGGAACGCGAGGTGAGCCGAACCTCCATAGCCCGAGACACCAGCGGGCAAGCGGAAAGAGGAGGCTAGAGGGAACGAGGCTTGAAACTCCGTGGGGAAAAGTTCACCAGGCTAACTAGAAGAGAGAGAGGGGGAAAAAAAAAAGTGACCGAAACGGACACGAGTTTCTCACTCTCCGCTCACCCCTCAAGGGCGAGCAAGACAAAGAGCAGGCGCCATTTTGGACATACGTCATAAGCAGGGCGACCTCAGGTCTGCACCGGCCCTGAGCCTAGCAGAAAAACCTGACTCTGGGGGGAGGGGTGAAATAACTGGAGATTAGCATCTAACTTGGCAACCCAGTGGGAGACTGCAGGAGAATTGGAGCCCACACCGAGGGCAGCAGAGATTCCCTGTGTGGTCCTTGGGAAAGAGCTTCCAATCTCTGGCTCCTGTGGGTATATCATTTGCCTGCTAACTACCTCCAATTACATTCAGCTGTGTGGAATTACTTCCCTTTTGAATCAACAAAAGAAAGAGACATTTACCACACCTAACCTGGGAGTGTCATCTTGACACACCCTCAACCCTGAGGAACCAAACACAGCTCTCAGTCCACACCCATCTCAAGCCTCTAAGGCTCCACTAAAAGCAGACAGTCCACTTAATCTAGAGTCATAGTATAACAAGAAAAAAAAAAAACACCACAGTGAAGAAACCAAATATCTCCAACATGCCATACAACAAACGCAAAAACCGAGGTAACAAGAACAAGGAAGACACTATGACGCCCCCAAATGAAAAAGACACCCCAACTCAAGATTATGAAGATGAGGTGATCGAAGAAATGCAAGAAGCGGATCTCAAAATATTGATAAGAACATTAAGAAGTTCTCAAAAACAAATTCTTGAACTACAGAAATCCTTAAAGGACAAGATAGAAAATCTCTCTCGTGAAAGTGAAATATTAAGGAGGAATCAAAATGAAATGAAACAACTAGTGGAAAAAGAAACGGTGATTGTGACGAGAAATCATAATGAAATGAAGAATTCAATAGATCAAATGACAAACACATTAGAGAGCCTTAAAAACAGAATGGGCGAAGCAGAAGAGAGAATATCAGACTTAGAAGACAGAGAACAGGAAAGGAAACAGGCAAACCAAAGAAAAGAAGAAGAAATTAGAAATCTAAAAAATATTGTCGGGAATCTACAGGATACTATTAAAAAATCTAACATTCGGGTTCTAGGAGTTCCTGAAGGCATGGAGAGGGAGAAAGGATTAGAAGGCATTTTCAGTGAGATACTAGCAGAAAATTTCCCAGGTTTGGAGAAGGACAGAGGCATCTTAGTACAGGAAGCTTATAGAACCCCTAATAAACATGACCAAAAGAGATCCTCACCACGACACGTCATAATCAAAATCACCACAGTGAAACATAAAGAAAAGCATCTAAAAGGTGCAAGAGAGAAACGTCAGATTACTCTCAGAGGATCTCCAATTAGACTCACAGCAGACTTCTCATCAGAAACCCTACAAGCTAGAAGGGAATGGCGAGACATAGCCCAGGTACTAAGAGAGAAAAACTGCCAGCCCAGAATATTATATCCTGCAAAGCTCTCATTTGTGAATGAAGGTGAAATTAAGACTTTTCATAGCAAACAGAAACTGAAAGAATATGTTGCCACTCATCCTGCCCTGCAAAAGATGCTTAAAGATGTGTTACACACAGAAACACAGACACATGGTCACCAATATGAAAGAAGGTAAAGGAAGGAAACCTCACAGCAAAAGATCACAGGAAGCTCAATTTCTCTTTGACATAGAATTAAACTCTGATGCACTGTTAGAGCAATGTGTTAAAGTAATCTATTATGTTCTCTTGATGTCTGTTAAATTCTAATTGTTCAAAAACAGCTGAATTTTTATTAAGAGCTAAGGGTTATTTAAATATGTGCTTATTTTCAAAGACTTGAATAATCACCTTGTAACAATGATCAAATTTGGACTATGTTATGTCATGATTTTAAGGAATCTTAGTTCAACCAGATATTTTGGATTTTGATATTGGTCTATTATGCTATGTTATATGTGCGTACATATTGTATGTCCACATGGGGAAATTTTATTAAGAGTTTTATTTTAAATGGCTTTTAGATAAGATTGTCCATAAATTTAAGCTGCTAAAATCAATCAAAGATACATTTTAATTTGTGGGACCTGAATCTGTGTATCATGTTTTAAACTTGTTGGTAGAAAGAAACTAAAAACATTTTAATGGTTGTGCTTAAATTTACTGGTTAAAGAAACTACACCATCTTAGATATTTAAGAGGTGTTTTCAAATACATGATTCTTAAAATTTATAGAAGGCATTGGACCTTCTGGTAAATGTTTTATTAAGTGCTTATCTGAGGGTTGAAACGGTTTGCTAAGTATTCATGTAATATTGCTATTTTCAGCAAGTGATCTAGGACTTGCTCCCTCATTTCTCTATTCTAAGCCCAACTTGTTCTTTCATTTCTCTATTCTCTTCAAGGTAGGGAATTAATTCTATTATGAAGGAATCTGTAGGACGCACAATTTAATCTTTAGACCTTATAAGAGATGGCTAACATTTTTCTGTAATAGCATAGCCAAAATAAGAGCTTAAATAATAATCTCATAGCTAGATTCACATCGCCATCAGCGAAGTATACAGTAAGTAGAAAAAAAAAAAAACCTCCCTTTCAGACCAAAGGGAAAGAAAGTTTTAAAGTGAGAATATAATTTTCCTCATGGGCATTGTCTACCTTAGAAAAACTACTACAGAACATGCCTGTGACTATAGACTTGTAGTTCAGGCCACCGAAGATTAGAGATGGGACATGGGCACTCCCTTGACTTGCATCCTCTGGTCTGCTTTAACACAAACCAGGAGGAAAAGAAAGCTTGCCATCAGAAGCAATGGGTGGCAGGCCTATTAATGGCTGATCTGTACGGTGATCTGCCCTCAAGGAGACCCAACAGGCCAGTCCACTGCAGTGGCTTTCAATGTGGTAAGCCTGGGCTTCAGCAGAAGTCAGCTTGTGAAGAGCCCTGGCAGCTCTGCCAAGAGTTGGGTCACTGGAAATGGACCTGCCCTGGAATCGAAGGATGCCCAGGTCAGAGCCACAGATCTTATTGGCTCCAAGCTGAAAAGCCGTTCACTCAGCCCAACTTCCAAAGTGACCACTGCAGCTGAGGGGATGGTCAAGTAGGGTCAGCAACATTGCAGGCAGAACTGTAAATTTCTTGTTAGAGATGCCCCCTGCCTTTACCTGGCCAGCTCTCCTCCCAGGCCAGCCAAGTAATGAAAGTCAACAGAGTGCCTTCCCCTAGGAGGTTCACACCTCCCTTAGGATATACCCCATGTGAAGAGATAGATAGGTCTGGGCCTCTTAACTTACAAGGCCTAAAGCCCACCAGATTATTATCAAGCCCCTTCTATCAGGTTCTATTTGCCTCTCAATCAGAAAACTTAATTGTAGCTTAGACAGCACCTTTCTTAGCTCCTCTAATAATGACTCTGTCCTTTGTTCTAGACCCTGTCTAGTACACTTGGGCCTCATTCCTTTGTAATCATAACCTCTACTCTACCACCAATGGCTCTACTCCCAACCTGTGTGTACTGATGGTCCTCTTCCCCACTTAATGCTGTATAATTGTTCAGACCTGGTAAATGCCACTCTTAGGATCATTGGTTACTATCCTCACCCTGTCTTTTATGACCTTGTCTAAATATGATCAGAGTCGGGGAACTTGGAAGGCTTCCATAGCCTTGGCAACTCATGACGACAGCCTAGGACGGTTACTGGCGCCATAAACTAGAGTGTCAATTTGTTGGGTCAACAACAGGAGCCACTGTGCGCTTGCTCCTGATGTGGGATCTCTGTCCTTAATGTACTGTACATTTTGATTTAATGCTATAACTAGTACTCAAACAGTATGTTTCACTTTGTGTTTCTATGTGGGTGCAAACTGTTGAAATCTTTACTTAATATATACTAAATTGATCTTCTTTATATAAAGAGAATTGAAAATTAATTTTAATGTGAATGGAAGGGGAGAGGGAGCGGGAGAGGGGAGGGTTGCGGGTGGGAGGGAAATTATGGGAAAGGGAAGCCATTGTAATCCATAAGCTGAACATTGGAAATTTATATTCATTAAATAAAAGTTTTTAAAAATAAAAAAAAAGAAATTATAGACAAAAAAAAATATTGTCAGAGATACTTAGATCCATTTGTGTTTCTCATTTTCAAATCACCTAATTCTAAACCATTATGAATTTTTGCCGGGATTATTGCAACGGCTTCCTAATTGACATTCCTGTTTTCACATTTGCTCCCTTTGCCCAACATTATCTCAAAATGCAAACAGTTATGCTGCCAAGCAATGATTCTCAGCCCGTAACATGCATTAGAATAAATTGACACAGGCAAGCACTTGGCATACTTGTTAAGATGCCACTTGGGATGCTCTTATCCCAATATCAGAGTGCTAGTGTTTGAGTCCCAATTCCTCTTTTTGCAATTCTATATTCCTGATGAAATGATTCCTGGGAGGCAACAAATAGTTATTGAAGTAGTTTGGTCACTGCCAGCCATGTGGTAGACCTGGGTTGAGTTTAAGGTTCTTGGTTTTTTTCTCAGCTCAGCCTCTGCCATCATGGGCATTTGGGGAGTGAACCTGAACAAGCAAATGGGAGAACTTTTTTTTTCTCTCTCCCCCTCTCCCTCTCCCTCTCTCTGTTTCTCCCTCTCTCCTCCCATTTTTCCTTCTCTCCTCCATTTCAAATGTGTGTGTGTATGTGTGTTTAACAAATGAATTGACAAATTTCTAAAAATACCTATTCCAAAATGTCAAAACAAAATCTTTGGGATAACTTTTTACTCCATTGCTCATACACTTTGGTTTCTTTCTCTCTCAGTAAAAGCTGAGATTCTCACCAGGGTCTATGTGATTATGCAGTGCATGTTTTCTGATTTAATATCCTACCACTTTCCTCCTTTCCCATTACGCTCCAGACACACTGTCCTTCTTGATCTTTTTTGAAGGTGTCTACAAAGGTACTTCATACTTATGATCTTGGATTTGAAACACCCTCCCCTCTAGGCATGCAAAGTTCTCTCCTTCACTTTCTTCATGGGCTTACTTAGATAGGATTTCATCAGAGAGGCCTGCCATGACAAATGTAACATCCTACTATCTGGAGTAACAACCCAGTCACTCCCTATCCCTCTGCCATGCCTTATTATTTTTCATGTGCTATCGCTACCAGACATTATATTTTAGATCAATTTGCTTCTATTTCCTCCAGTGAAATATACAATTTATGAAAGGAGCTTATTTCTAACTATATGCTCAGCCCCCAGAGCACTGCCTAACACATAGTAGATGCTCAATAAATATTTGTTGTTAGTTGACTGAATTAATTAATAAGTGAGTGATTCTGTGTTTCTACATCACTAGGCTATGAGGATATTGAGAGAACCAGAACTAGTTTCCAGGCTGTAACAGTGCCTATTTAGCAGATGGCTCAGTGGAATTGGTATACAAAGTCGAAGCTCAAGACTGCATTAATTAACTGAAAATCTATTAATAATCATTATGTTCAAATGATTTTTGTTTCAATGGTTACAAGGAAGGATTTCTAGTCATCTTAAATCCTATTGCTGGTACACAATCTGATAGGTATTGCAACACCTTATCTGTAGTCTTGGAGTGGAAAGATTTCTGAGCTCACTCTGAAAATGCAGCAGATGGCTATGCAAATATGGTATCTGATAGTAATACCACATTTGCATAAGTACTGTATTTTCAAAGCAATTTATGCTTTACAAAAGATTAGACTAGAAATGGTACATTATGTGTTTTCGGTAAGCCTTTGAGTGTGATTCTCATTCAGGTAATAGGCTGGGTGGCTCTGAATTTCTCTGGTAAGCCCAGTAAAGACTTGGATTCAGGTAGATCCTGAAGTAGTATAAACCTTCCAGAAACTGGACATACCCCATTTGTCATCTCTGGGAAGTGACAGAATTTGTTCCTGTGGCTACTTTTCTGCATTATTTCCTCACTACCTATCCTGGCCCTGCTTTATGGTTCGCTGTCACAGAAGTAGACATGCCTTGAGCATTGCCATTTCAACAGCTGTGCTCCTGGAATCTTTCCTAAATAGAAAACTCAGTACTGTCATTTCTGCCTACTTGCATTCTAGCCACCATCCAGGGCCAGATCAAGCACTCGCATCTGGCAAGGTCTTCTCTATATATCCCAGATCAAACTGATAGCCCCTCTGCAGTTCAACAGGAGCCACCAACCATGCCATCAGTCAAGTCCTTTGACAGTTTCATCTCTAGGCATCATATTGGTTAGGAGCAAGACTCTTGTCAAGATACCTGCGCTTTGGCCAGTGCCGTGGCTCAACAGGCTAATCCTCCGCCTTGCGGCGCCGACACACTGGGTTCTAGTCCCGGTCGGGGTTCCGGATTCTGTCCCGGTTGCCCCTCTTCCAGGCCAGCTCTCTGCTATGGCCAGGGAGTGCAGTGGAAGATGGCCCAAGTGCTTGGGCCCTGCACCCCATGGGAGACCAGGAGAAGCACCTAGCTCCTGCCTTCAGATCAGCTCGGTGCGCCGGCCGCAGCATGCCGGCCGTGGCGGCCATTGCAGGGTGAACCAACAGCAAAGGAAGACCTTTCTCTCTGTCTCTCTCTCTCACTATCCACTCTGCCTGTCAAAAATAAAAATAAATAAATAAATAAATAAAGGATACCTGCGCTTCAATCGTGACTATGCCATTTCCTAGCTACATAACCTCAGGCAACTGACTTCACTTCTCAAATGATCACAATTCAGAGGTGAAACTAAAATCATCCTAGAATTAAAACTACTCCAGGGCTTGGCATTGTGGCACAGTGAGTTGAGCCACAACTTGCGATATCCACATCACATATAAGAGTGCTTGTCTAGAGTCCCAGCTATTTTACTCCCAATACCACTTCCAGAGTACCGTTCAACCACTTGGGTCCCTGTCACCCAATATGGGAGACCCAAATGGAATTCCTGGTTCCTGGCTTTGGCCTGCCCCAGACTCAGCTGTTGTGGGCATTTGCAGAGTGAACAGGTGGATGTAGGGTGTCTGTCTCTCCCTCTCTCTCTATCACTACCTTTCAAACAAATAAATCTTAAAGAAACAACTCCAATTGCATTTAAAATTTTTCAAAAAATCATAATCATAAAATATCAAGCTGATTCACAAGTGAAATAACTGACTGTTCAAATAAGTTCCTAATTAGAAGAAGAAAATAAAATATGGACCCAAACAAGATAACTTTCACAATATATATCAGTCAATATAAAATTAATGTCTACAAATCATCAGGAAAATGTGATACATAATGGGGAGAAAAATTATTTTTTTTAAGATTTATTTGAAAGGCAGAGTTACAGAGAGAGAAAGAGAGAGAGACAGAGAGAGCGAAACCTTCCATTCACTGGTTCATTTTCCTGATGGCTGCAATGGCCAGGGCAGACCAGACTGAAGCCAGTAGTCAGGAGCTTCTTCCATGTCTCCCACGTGGGTGCTGGGGCCCAAGTACTCAGACCTTTTCAACTGCTTTCCCAGGCACATTGACAGGAAGCTGGATCAGAAGTGGAGCAGCTGGGGCTCAAACCAGTGCCCATATAGGATGCCATTGTTGCAGGTCGTGGCTGTAGTTTCTACAACACAACCATAGCCCTGAAAAATTAATTTAAAAATCAGACACAGATTATCCCTATTCCTGAGCACTTATCATCTGAGCACTTCTGTCAAAAAACAGTTGGCTGTAAGTATGTGGATTACTTTCTGGGCTCTCTCTTCTGTTCCAATGACCTTTGTAGCAGTTTTTATGCCAGTATCATGCTGTTTTGATTACTATAGCCTTGTAGTCTGCTTTTAAGTCAGGTATTGTGATGCTTCTAGCTTGATTGTTCTTGTTCAGGATTGCTTTGCCTATTCTGGGACTTTTGTGATCCCGCATGAATTTTAAGATTGCTTTTTCTTTCTTTTTTTAAAGGTTTTTTGTTTTTATTTTATATATAACTTTTCATAAGGAAAATGTTACAAATTCTGACTCTTTCATATTTATCAGCATATTCTTTTTTATTTTTTTTTGACAGGCAGAGTGGATAGTGAGAGAGAGAGAGACAGAGAGAAAGGTCTTCCTTTGCCATTGGTTCACCCTCCAATGGCCACCACGGCCGACGCGCTGTGGCCGGCGCACCATGCTGATCCGATGGCAGGAGCCAGGTGCTTCTCCTGGTCTCCCATGGGGTGCAGGGCCCAAGCACTTGGGCCATCCTCCACTGCCTTCCCTGGCCACAGCAGAGAGCTGGCCTGGAAGAGGGGCAACCGGGACAGAATCCGGCACCCCGACCGGGACTAGAACCCGGTGTGCCGGCGCTGCAAGGTGGAGGATTAGCCTACTGAGCCACGGTGCCGGCCCAGCATATTCTTTTTAAAATTTTATTTAAATTATACAAGTTTCAAGTATTTCATATATAGAGATTTAGGAACATAGTGATACTTCCTTCCCTACCCTCCCTCCTGTCCATGCTCCAACCCTTTCTCCTTCTCCCTCTCCCATTCCCACTCTTAATTTTTACAAAGATCTCTTTTCAGTTTACTTAATGACATATAGTTAACCCTACACTAAGTAAAAGAGTTCAAAAAATATTATAAAGGAAGAAAAAAATATTGTTGCTCAATGGAAGAGAGAGGCTATAAATAATCATTGACTCTCAAAATGTCTATTTCGTTCCAATACATTACATTTCAGGTACTCTATTAGTTACCTCAGATCAGGGAAAACATATAACTGTCTTAGATGTTCATCAACTGTTGACTGGATAAAGAAATTATGTTATATATACACTACTCAGCTGTAAAAAGAAATGAAATCTTGTCTTTTTTAATAAGATGAATGCAACTGGAAAACATACATAGTGAAATAAACCAGTCCCAAAGACATATTGCATTTTCTAATTCTGTACAGAATGTCATTGGTATTTTTTCCCCCACCTCAGTTCATTTTTTTTAAATTAAACTTTTATTTAATGAATATAAATTTCCAAAGTACAACTTATGGGTTACAATGTCATTGGTATTTTGATAGGGATCACATTGACTCTGTAGATTGCTTTAGGCAGTGTATACATTTGAATGATATTGATTCTTCCAATCCATGAGCAGGAACTATCTTTTCCTTTCTTTGTGTGTTTGATGATTTCTTTCATAAATGTTTGACAATTTATCATAAAACTTTTTCACTTCTTTGGTTAAATTTTTCCTAAAATTTGATTTTTTGTGCCTATCATGAATGGATTTTCTTTCTTGATTTGTCTTTCTATGAGTTCATCATTAGCATACAAAAAGCTACTGTTTATTTGTATGTTTATTTGTAACCTGCAACTTTACTGAAGTGGTTTCTCAATTCTCACAACTTTTTGGTGGAGTACTTAGGGAAAACATCAAGGGATGAAGCAAATGTATAACCACAGTCATAGATATAGTGGTAGGGGGGAGTCCTGAAAAATATTTGAACAAATAAATAACAAATATTGTCCAAATTTGATGAATCAAATTGCCAAAAACAAGAAATAAAAAATAAAATATTAAAAGCAATTAGAAAAATGACCTACATGAAAGACCTCAGTTGGTGAGACCCCAGTGGGAAGAAATGGTCATCAAAGAATGAGGCATTTTTCACTGAAGGGAGGAGAGAACTTCCACTTTGCTTATGGTCTTGTCTAAATACCGACAGAGTTGTGGATTCAAAAGGTTTCCATTGCCTAGGCAACTCATGTCAAGAGCCTCAGGTGATCACTGACCTCATACATAAAGAGTGTTAAATTAACAACAGGAGTTACTATGCACTAACTTCCCATGCAGGACCTCTGTCCTCAAAGAGTTGTATAATAATTATGTCTAAGTGCTCACAAAAGATGTATCATTCTTGGGTGCATCTTTAAAGTTAATTAAGTTTCTAAAAAAAAGTAAAATTAACTTCATGTTAAATTCACCTTTTCATATCTATAGGTTTAGACTCTTCATCAAATTTGGAATATATTTGTTATTTATTTGTTCAAATATTTTTCAGGACTCCCCTCTACCACTATATCTATGACAACACACTTCTGAGCAACCATCTGTCAAAGAGGAAATCACAGGGAAGGTTGAAAAATATTTAAACTGAATGAAAATACAAACATAAGTCTGGGGACCAGCACTGTGGCAGAATGGGTTAATCCTATATGGGCACTGGTTCTAGTCCAGGCTGCACCACTTCTGATCCAGCTCCCTGCTAATGTGCCTGGGAAATTAGCCAATGATGGCCCAAGTACTTGGGGTCTTGCACACATGTGGGAGTCTCAGATGAAACTCCTGGCTCCTGGGTTCAGCCTGTCCCAGCCCAGTCTGTTGTGGCCATTTGGGCAGTGAACCAGCAGATGAAAGATCTCTCTCCTCCCTCTCTCTCTGTCTCTCACTGTAACTCTGACTTTCAAATAAAATAAATAAATCATTCTTAAAAACACAATTTTTTAGTTTTCCACATATGAATAAGAACATGCAGTACTTGGATTTTCTGTGTCTGGCTTACTTCGATTAACATAATGTCCTGTAGTTTCATTTATTTTGTTACAGATGACAAGATATTATTTTTATGGCTGAATGAACTTCCATTGTGTGTATGTACAACTTTTTTTAATTTATTCATCTGTTGAACTTTAGTTGATGGACTATTGTGAATATTACATCAATGACTACGGCAGTAAATGTATCTCTTTGATGTGGTGACTACACTTCTTTCAGCTATCTACCTAGAAGTGAGATGGCTGGATCATTTTCAGAAGTTGATCTCAGGAGAGCGGCAAGATGACGGAATAGGAAGGGAGCACACTGATAGTCCGAGAAGAGACAGTTTAATATAAGTGGAGATACTGCAGGTTCAGGGAAGAGTAGGGAAAGAAACAGCAGAGGAAACTCTTCTGGAACTAGTGATTCACAGTGGACCTGCGTGGAGAGCGTGGGAGTCCAAGTTTGGGAACCAGCGACAGACTCAACACACCAGCGCTGGAACGTGAGGTGAGCCGAACCTCAATAGCCCGAGACACCAGTGGGCAAGCGGAAAGAGGAGACTAGAGGGAACGAGGCTCGATAAGAACATTAAGAAGTTCTCAAAAACAAATTCTTGAACTACAGAAATCCTTAATGGACAAGATAGAAAATCTCTCTTGTGAAAATGAAATATTAAGGAGGAATCAAAATGAAATGAAACAACTACATGAACAAGAAACTGTGATAATGACGAGAAATCATAATGAAATGAAGAATTCAATAGATCAAATGACAAACACATTAGAGAGCCTTAAAAACAGAATGGGCGAAGCAGAAGAGAGAATATCAGACTTAGAAGACAGAGCACAGGAAAGGAAACAGGCAAACCAAAGAAAAGAAGAGGAAATTAGAAATCTAAAAAATATTGTCGGGAATCTACAGGATACTATTAAAAAACCTAACATTCGGGTTCTAGGAGTTCCTGAAGGCATGGAGAGGGAGAAAGGATTAGAAGGCATTTTCAGTGACATACTAGCAGAAAATTTCCCAGGTTTGGAGAAGGAAAGAGGCATCTTAGTACAGGAAGCTTATAGAACCCCTAATAAACATGACCAAAAGAGATCCTCACCACGACATGTTGTAATCAAACTCACCACAGTGAAATATGAAGAAAAGATTCTAAAATGTGCAGGAGAGAAAGGTCAGATTACTCTCAGAGGATCTCCAATTAGACTCACAGCAGACTTCTCATCAGAAACCCTACAAGCTAGAAGGGAATGGCGAGACATAGCCCAGGTACTAAGAGAGAAAAACTGCCAGCCCAGAATATTATATCCTGCAAAGCTCTCATTTGTGAATGAAGGTGAAATAAAGACCTTTCACAGCAAACAGAAACTGAATTTTTTGCCACTCGTCCTGCCCTGCAAAAGATGCTTAAAGATGTGTTACACACAGAAACACAGAAACATGGTCACCAATATGAAACAAGGTAAAGGAAGGAAACCTCACAGCAAAAGATCACAGGAAGCTCAATTTCTCTTTGACATAGAATTAAAATCTGATTCTCTGTTAAAGCAATGTGTTAAAGTAATCTATTATGTTCTCTTGATGTCTGTTAAAATCTAATTGTTCAAAACCAGCTGAATCTTTTTTAAGAGCTATGGGTTATTTAAATATGTGCTTATTTTCAAAGATTTGAATAATCACCTTGTAACAATGATCACATTTTTTGGTCTGTGTTATGTCATGATTTTAAGGAATCTTATTTCAACCAGATATTTTGGATTTTGAGCCTTCTTGGCATTCTTGACAAGCATTCAAAAAATCAAAGTTTCAAACAATCTGGACTCTAAAATTTCCAGTAAATCTTGGACTTTGGTTTTTCCAGTTTGGGCCCAACTGAAAAAATCGAAGGACCTATGTCTCTCATCTTATAGAGACACCAACTAATCAGGCTATTTGGATTATATTAGAAGGACTGTCAAGATGTGATGTGGTACCAGACTTTAAGTTTCTATAATGGAAAATGCTATTAATACAAATGTTTGAGAATTAAAAAGTCTAATGATCTTGTGTTACTAGACATAATAGTTCTCTTAATGAGAAAGCCCCAGAGGCCTAAAGGGTTAAATACTTGTAAAATCCTACAGGTGCTTTCAAAAATACTGTGAAGTAAGCAAGTGCCTCTTGTTGGTTGATGAGTTTATAATTTTGGACAAGGCAACTTAAAGTCTTTTGCCATCCACAGTTATATATGATTTGCTGCTCATAAAACTAAAGCGTTGTTGGTTCTGTGTTTAGCTGTCCTCCTATAGGTTGCTATGGACTTTTTCCAGCCACTTCTGTTGTGTTCAGTACTTTGGGATGGCTCTGTAAACAGATGAAGCCAATAATGTATTAACAGTACCAACTGAGAGAAAGTATGGTTACCTGAGGTTACTAAAAAGAAAAAGCAATTCAAATCAATTGGCAATCTACAAAAAGAGTTAAAGATTTTAAAAGCTATTATTGAAATTGTTATATTGGTCTATTGTGTTATGTTATATGTGTGTACATATTGTATGTCCACATGGGAAAATTTTATTAAGAGTTTTATTTTAATTGGCTTATAGATAAGATTGTGCATAAATTTAAGCTGCTAAAATCAATCAAAGATACATTTTAATTTGTGTGACCTGAGTCTCTGCATCATATGTTTTATACTTGTTGGTAGAAAGAAACTAAAATCATTTTATATAGTTGTGCTTAAGTTTACTGGTTAAACAAACTATACCATGTTAGATATTTAAGAGGTGTTTTCAAATACATGATTCTTAAAATTTATAGAAGGCATTGGACCTTCTGGTAAATGTTTTCTTGAGTTGTTATCTAATGGTTGAATCTGTTTGCTAAGTATTCATATAATATTGCTATTGTCAGCAAGTGATCTAGGACTTGCTCCCTCATTTCTCTATTCTAAGCCCAACTTGTTCTTTCATTTCTCTATTCTCTTCAAGGTAGGAAACTAATTCTATTATGAAGGAATCTGTAGGATGCACAGTTTAATCTTTAGACCTTATAAAAGAGACGGCTAACATTTTTCTGTAATAGCATAGCCAAGATAAGAACTTAAATAATAATCTCATAGCTAGATTCACTTCGCCATCAGCAAAGTAAACAGTAAGTAGAACAAACCTCCCTTTCAGACCAAAGGGAAAGAAAGTTTTAAAGTGAGAATATAATTTTCCTCATGGGCATTGTCTACCTTAGAAAAACTACTGCAGAACATGCCTGTGACTATAGACTTGTAGTTCAGGCCACCGAAGATTAGAGATGGGACACGGGCACTCCCTTGACTTGCATCCTCTGGTCTGCTTTAACACAAACCAGGAAGAAAAGAAAGCTAGGCATCAGAAGCAATGGGTGGCAGGCCTATTAATGGCTGATCTGTACAGTGGTCTGCCCTCAAGGAGACCCAACAGGCCAGTCCACTGCAGTGGCTTTCAATGTGGTAAGCCTGGGCTTCAGCAGAAGTCAACTTGTGAAGAGCCCTGGCAGCTCTGTCAAGAGTTGGATCACTGGAAATGGACCTGCCCTGGAGTCGAAGGATGCCCAGGTCAGAGCCACAGATTTTATTGGCTCTGAGCTGAAAAGCCCTTCACTCAGCCCAACTTCCAATGTGACCACTGTAGCTGAGGGGATGGCCAAGTAGGGTCAGCAACATTGCAGGCAGAACTGTAAATTTCTTGTTAGAGATGCCCCCTGCCTTTACCTGGCCAGCTCTCTTCCCAGGCCATCCAAGTAATGCAAGTCAACAGAGTGCCTTCCCCTAGGAGGTTCACACCTCCCTTAGGATGTACCTCATGTGAAGAGATAGATAGGTCTGCGCCTCTTAACTTTCAAGGCCTAAAGCCCAACAGATTATTACCAAGCCCCTTCTATCAGGTTCTATTTGCCTCTCAATCAGAAAACTTAATTGTAGCTTAGACAGCACCTTTCTTAGCTCCTCTAATAATGACTCTGTCCTTTGTTCTAGACCCTGTCTAGGGCACTTGGGGCTCCTTCCCTCGTAATCATAACCTCTACTCTACCTCCAATGGCTCTACTCCCAACCTGTGTGTACTGATGGTCCTCTTCCCCACTTAATGCTGTATAATTTTTCAGACCTGGTTAATGGCACTCTTAGGATCATTGGTTACTATCCTCACCCTGTCTTTTATGAGCTTGTCTAAATATGATCAGAGTCGGTGAACTTGGAAGGCTTCCATAGCCTTGGCAACTCATGATGAGAGCCTAGGGTGGTTACTGGTGTCATAAACTAGAGTGTCAATTTGTTGGGTCAACAACAGGAGTCACTGTGCACTTGCTCCTCATGTGGGATCTCTGTCCTTAATGTGCTGTACATTGTGATTTAATGCTATAACTAGTACTCAAACAGTATGTTTCACTTTGTGTTTCTTGTGGGTGCAAACTATTGAAATCTTTACTTAATGTATACTAAATTGATCTTCTGTATATAAAGAGAATTGAAAATGAATCTTATGTGAATGGAAGGGGAGAGGGATCGGGAGAGGGGAGGGTTGTGGGTGGGAGGGAAGTTATGGGAGGGGGAAGCCATTGTAATCCATAAGCTGAACATTGGAAATTTATATTCATTAAATAAAAGTTTTAAAAAAAGAAGTTGATCTCAATGATCAAGAGAGTAGAATAGTGGTTGCTAGAGGCTAGGAAGAGTTTACTAGAATATTGGATAGTGGTTACCAAACACAGGTAGGAAGTATAAGTTCTGTTGTTCTACAGCATAGTATGGTGACTACAGTTCATGAAAACATATTGTATATTTAATGATTAACTAGAAGACAGGGGTTCAGAGGCTCTGGAGAAATGAGATAGAAATGCTAATTAACCTGATTTCATCATTACATATTGGATACATGTATTAATATCATACCATGCCCCTTAAATATGTACCATCATTATGGACCAATAAGAATTAAAGAAAAGTAAATCAAAACATATCACTGTTTGTAGGATGCAGTTATAACAGTGCCTAGAAGGAAAATTTTAGTATTGAATGTATACGTTAAAAAATAAAGCTACAAAATCAATAACCTGAGGTTCTATAATAAAAAAGAACTCAAAAACAGCAAATTAAATCCAAAATAGAAAAAAAGAAAATCATAAAGGCAAGGGGGAAGATAACAAAATAGAAAAACAGGCAACCTGTAGTGAAAATTAATGAAACTAAAAATTACTTCTAGTCAAATTTGTAAGATCATCACAAAACTCACCAAACACTAGAGTAAGGCAAAAGGTTTATTGGGGAAAACCCAGCAGACTGGAGGGAAGGGACAAAGAAGGAAAAAGAGAGAGAAGAATAGTGTAAAAGAGAGACAGAGAGGAGAGGAGCTGGCGAGGAGAGAAGATAGAAAGCAGAGAGGAGCCAAGAGAGAGGGAGAGGACAAAGTGGAGCGAGAGAGAGCAGAGAGACAGAGAGCGAGCGAGCGAGCAAAAGAGAGCCATGTGTTCAGGAACAGATCCTTTTAAAACTTTGCCTGAGGGTGAGCAGGGAAGCAAGAGCATTGAATCCCATTAGGATGGGGGTGGAGCTTGACAATGGCGGTTGGGCCATGTGGCCACTTGGCTTCCAGCAATGGCGGTGGGGGCTAGAGCCTAGGATGGTATCAGGGTGTAGATTGTGCCATAGATAAAACTGTGCCATTTTCCTAACAAGATTAATCATGAAAAGAGGAGAGTTCACAAATTCCCTATATGAGAAACAAATGCAAGCATTACCTTGGTAACTAAATAAGACAATACAAGAAAAGGAAACTCCAGACCAACATCTGCTTTCTATAGATGGCACCATACCTTCTCTTAATATGGGATAATGGTTAAAAATATACCAAAGTGAGTATATCATGAGCTAGAGCGCAATGAGCATTGTAGAATGATCCCTGAGAAGGTCTAATTGTTTGATGGCATTGAAGTCTTCTATACCCTCACTGATTTCAAGGAAGCACACGCTGTAAGTATCTAGGAGATCTTCCAATCAAGGAACTGGGGAATTGGACAATTATTTATGTCGGAATATGAGCTTACTTATTATTCTCTAACTTCTCAAAAGCAAAAAATATGCGGTCCATCTCTGTCTACCAAATGTTCAATGTAGTTTTCTCTAACAAATGAATACTTCATTGTGTAGATTAGTAAACATTTTCTATAAAGGACCAGACAACAATTATCCTAATGTTTGCTGACCACAAGGTCTCTGTTGCAATATCAACTCTGCCACTGCAGAGTGAAAGCAGCAATAGATGGTATGTAAGTGAGTGAGTCTAGGTGTGTTCCAATAAACCTTTATTTACAAAGACAGAAAGCCATATTTGCCCACATGCTATAATTTATAAGCTACTGATTTAAGGCATATTACATAATATGACCAAGATTGATCCTGATGGAAAAAGGACATAAGACCCAGCCATTCTCCCTCATTGCCCAAAGGAGATAAACACTGGAATGTATTCCTTGCCCTTGAAACTCCATTGGGTCTCACACCCTATTGCTTTCATACCTCACTCTGCATTATTTTCCAGATTCCCAAGGCCTTCCCCAGTTCCTAGAATTCCCCTCTGCTGCTGCCCCCTACATCCACTGTCCATGGAAATTGGGGCTTTCTGCCACATGCTCCATCTTGTACACACAGGCAGTTGGTCACCCACCTCTGCAGATTTATTTTCACTGAATAAATTCAGTCTGGCTGTAAATTCGTTCACTGCCTCCTCTCTGTTCTATGACTCTTTTCCTAACATTTTGGTGCCCCATGTGAGGCAGCACCAATTGCAACTCTTTTCCTAACAGATCCTGTGTGGAAAAGCTAGTAACAAAATTAAGAATAAGGGCCGGCGCCGTGGCTTAACGGGCTAATCCTCCGCCTTGCGGCGCTGGCACACCAGGTTCTAGTCCCGGTTGGGGCGCTGGATTCTATCCCAGTTGCCCCTCTTCCAGGCCAGCTCTCTGCTATGGCCAGGGAATGCAGTGGAGGATGGCCCAGGTCCTTGGGCCCTACACCCGCATGGGAGACCAGGAGAAGCACCTGGCTCCTGCCTTCGGATCAGCATGATGTGCCGGCTGCAGCGGCCATTGGAGGGTGAACCAACGGCAAAAAGGAAGACCTTTCTCTCTGTCTCTCTCTCTCTCTATCCACTCTGCCTGTCAAAAAAAATAAATAAAATAAAACAAAAGATTTATTAAAAAAATAAAAAATTAAGAATAAGATCTCAAAATTCTTAGCATTATTAGTGTTCATCCTAGTATTTTGTTATAATATCAAAATATTATAAAGAACCTGTATGTCAAACAATAGATTGATTTACTAAATTTTACAGTAGAAAAGCAACAGAAAATTATGCAACCATCCAAAAGGGTAAAAAAATTATGGTGTTTGAGATGCAAAAGTATTCTGGAAATATTAAGTACAAAATCAGAATAGAAAAGGTTTGCTTGTGTTATTTCCCTAGGCTCATAACTAGAATTCTTACTTCAAAACATTCATGTTATCCCACAGTTAGAATAATAATTTAAGAATTAAAATTTAAATGTGTCACTTCCATTTTACAAATCCATCCATGAAGGACTTCCATCATATTGTATTACACCACTTTATGTTATCTGGCCTTCATCTATCTCTTTAGTGTCATTTGTTATTATACCCTTCTTACTTATACCCTATACTCTAGCTAGTACTATCAACTCCATTTATGCTCCTGGATGCCTTTTACACCTCAAGATCTTTGCATTTTCCATTTTCTCTACCTGTCATATCTTTCTTCTCATCCTTCAGATCTCAGTTGAAACAGCACCTTTCCCATAAGCAGCTCTATGCCCATATATCAGCTTGAAGAAAGAACTTCACCATGCTACCCCCATCAGATTACAAGTTACTTTTCTTGAATGGAGAATTTTAAGATAGTTCTGTAGCCTTACATGTGTGAGGAGCGAAAGAAAGTGGGGATTTTTGTGTGGACAGATGAGGGAAGAAATATAGAAGCAAACCATGGCAGTATACAAGCATTTATACACCAAAAGGCTTGTCCTTGTTCAATTATATTGTTGAGCAGGCATTTTGTGTTGTAGAATGAGGGTATACATGTAGTAACAAACCAGAATTCATACATCGAAAATCTTGCCACTGATCAACAACTTAGTTGGGTGTGCCCCAGCCCTCTACCTGAGGGCAGCTTAGGGAAATCTCATCTGACCTGCACTCAGGGAGCTATTAAGCCTATTATGAATTTCTTGGTGGAATTTTTGGAATTCCATACATGGGAATCCCTCCACCCAGCAATATCCTAGAAAGAGTGTGTGGGGTGACAAATGGAGGATCCAACCCCAAATCTGTAAAAATTCCAGTTTGAATGCAGACTGGGCTCTCAGATTTTTCCTGAGATGCCTGCCTGATCTGTCAGGTGTACTCGCTTCATTATTTCTCTTCATTAAACCTGGCTAGCATGCTTACAGCTATAAAAACAAAATAAAACAGCAACAACAACAAACAGCACTCCATTCTTTCTTTCTCAAGTTATCTTTCTCTAATTACTTGTTTATTTTCTTTGGAGCTTTTTAAAAATCTTTTAATTATTCTGCTTGTTTATTGTCTGTCTTCTCAATTGGTGTGTAAGTTCCAAAAGAACAAATGATTTATCAGAGGATACTACAGGCACATTGGAGACACTGAGAACACATTTGTTGAATGAGCAAATGAATCCCATGCATAACAGAATGTAACATTTTAAACAAATTTATTTATTTATTTGAGGCAGAGTTACAAAGAAAACAGAGAGAGAGAGAGAGGTGGGGTGGGGCAGAGAAATCTTCCACCCACTGGTTCTCTCTCCAAATGGCTGCAACAGTCAGGGCTGGGCCAGGCCAAAACCAGGAGCCAGGAACTCCATCTGGGTCTGTCTCCCACATTGATGGCAGGGGCCCAAGTACTTGGGCCATGCTCTGCTGCTTGCCCAGGCTCGTTAGCAGAGAGCTGGATTGGAAGTGGAGCTGCTGGGACTCCAATTGATGCTTGTATGGGACGCTAGTGTCATAGGCAGTTTACTTAACCAGCTGTACCACAACAGCAGTTCCACAAAAGCACAGATTTTAAACTGTTAGAATATGCCAATAATAGCAGAGCTTTTCTTATCCCCTCTCCACTACCCCCCCCCATAGCACAAATGGTTTGTACTCAAATAACCTGTTCGTTAAAGCCTCAGTAATATTATACTCAATGTTTTAGTAGTTAAAATTACTTTACACATAGGATTCATTTAAATTATTTACTGCCCTAAAAAGATATTCATGTTTCTTAAGAAACTAGTGACCCATTTTTTTTTCCTTTTCACAGAAGGTAGCAGATGTTTTCAACTAACAAGCAATAAAAACACAAGATTTTCATTAAATTTTCAAAGCTTTTTTACCCTTATGAAAAAGAGCATCCATATTCACTGGAAGTCTAGCTAGTGGTACTTTCAATGGCTATTGCATCTGCTTTGCATGTATATCACCTCCATGTAGCCAGAAATATCTAACTTGAAGAGTCTCTTAAAACATATACTGCCCCATGCAGAAGTCTATACTTATACATTCAGCCAGGAACATATTTAATCCCTTCCTTTAACCCAGAACACATGCACACATAGGCAAATAAACGGGCATAGTTAATTAGCCCAGATAGGCAGTTTCTCAAATTGGCTCAAATGCCAGTTTTTTCTTATTTGCACCAATACTATCTTGAGTTCACATCATCCTTTATTCCTCAAATTCTCCCTCTGTGGAATAGAAGTTGTTTAATGGGTATAATTCTTGGACAATCGCAAATTTTTAAAGCCATCTTAATGCCACTTGTTGGAACATGGTCCTTGGCCAATGGATCTGACCTGGGAAACATTGCTCACTCTGATTGTTTTTGATGTAAAACAGTGACTGTCGGACCCATTGTCAGTTATAACTAGTTCAGTTTAAAAGAAATCTTTTGCTCAGTTCAAATGATGGCTGAATTTAGGCAACTAAACAGTGGCAAATGTTCAACATCCAACTCTGCAGAAAGTGAATGTACGTGTAGCATACATAGTTTATTTAAATTTTGCTGATAATGGACGTTTAGCATTTGAGTAACAAACAAAAAATACAATGTTCTTATTTAAAAATTATATGCATCCAATACTTTCTCACACAATGCTTTCGTTGATTTCTACTGACCTCTTGTATCCATAGACAACATATGGCTAAAATGTATCCAGGATTTGACAAATGGAGTCACACTCCAAACACTGAATTCCTTTCTCAAATGTGTTATGTGGACTATGTTAAATTGTCACTCTTATATAAATTATATCAATAAACTAAAACTTCTTTTACCTTCAACATTATTGATTATGATAGTGCTATCAGATTAGTTTTTTGTAAAAATTGTTGGAATTAGATCATTTTACCTCCTGTATTGTTTAATTAATGGCTATGTTTAAGAAGTGGTGCACAAAATACCTAATAGTTAAACAATTCATTTTCTTTAAAAAGATTTATTTTACTTGAAAGTCATGTTACACAGATAGAGAAGGAAAGGCAGAGAGAGAGAGACACACACACACACACAGAGAGAGAGAGAGGTCTTCCATTCGCTGGTTCACTCCCCAGTTGGCCACAACGGCCAGAGCTGTGCTCTGAAGCCACGAGCCAGGGGCTTTTTCTGGGTCTTCCACACAGGTGTAGGCCCAAGGACTTGGGCCATCTTCCACTGCTTTCCCAGGCCATAGCAGAGAGCTGGATCGGAAGTGGAGCAGCTGGGACTCGAACTGGCACCTATATGTGATACCAACACTGCAGGTGGTGGCTTTACCCGCCACGCCACAGTGCCGACCCCAAAATATTCATTTTCATAAGTTGGTAAAACCTGATTCCGTGTGTATTACTGAGAAAACTGACCTAACTGCTTTTTTTTAAAAAGATTTATTTATTTGAAAGTTAATGTAAGAGCAAGAGAGAGAGAGAAAGTAAAGAGTGATCTTTCATCTTCTGGTTCACTCCCCAGGTGGCCACAGCTCTGCGGCTGAGCCAGGTTTAAGCAAGAAGCCAGGAACTCCATCCAGGTCACCCAATGGGTGGCAGAAGCCCAAGTATTTGGGCCATCTTCTGCTGCCTTCCCAGGCACATTAGCAAGAAGGTGGATAGAAAACGAAACGGCCAGGACTCAAACTGGTGTTCTGATATGGCATGCTATTATCACATGTGGTAGCTTAATCCACTGTGCCACAACATCAGCTTCATAATCAATTCTTAAAATATATCTATGGAGGCCAATGCTGTGGTGCAGTGGGTTAAAACCCTGGTCTGCAGTGCCAGCATCCCATGTGGGTACCAGTTCTTGTCCTGGCTGCTGTTCCACTTCCAGTACAGCTCGCTGTTTATGCACCTGGGGAAGCAGCAGAGGATGGTCCAAATCCTTGGGCCCCTGCACCTTCCTGGAAGACCTAGAGGAAGCTCCTGGCTCCTGGTTTTGGATCGGCTTAGCGCTGGCCACTGTGGCCATTTGAGGAGTGAACCCGCTAATGGAAGACCTTGCTCTCTCTCTGCCTCTACTTCTCTCTGTAACTTTCTTCAAATAAATAAAACAAATCTTTAAAAAAATATATATCTATGGTACATGTGTATTTGTATCTGTGTATACTAATTTATGTGGTTTCATTCAGTTTCATTATTATCATTAAATATTCTGAATCTTTGTCAAAGTTTTCACTCTCAGATATCTTAGAAGTTAGAACACCCTAGCCAACTCTAGCAAAGATGTTCTAATATAATGCAGTCACTACATAGTTTTATGAAGTAAAATTGACCTTACCTTTAACCATCTGATTTCTTTCTACTCTTCTTATCTCCTTCACTCAGAATCCATTTTCTCCTTTCTGGTATGCAAAGTTCTCCAACAACGAATTCCTTATGTCCTTTCTAAGTTCAGAGGAAGTTCTTATTTCAGAAATGTTCCAAACACCAAAGGCAATAGAGAGAATTCCTTCTAGACAAAATGTTTATCAGAGAGTAAACTGGACAAAACAGATTTTCTCATGTTTGGTGAATATCCACTACCCTTATAACTAGTCTAGGTATTCTATTTATGAAGCTTTAGTGTATACACTTAATTAAAATAATAGACTCCTTAATAACAAGACAAGTGATCTTCAAGAAATGGTGACATTTTGTCATACAAAAAGCCTACAAATTGCTCATTAAAAATTAAATAATGAGACAGAGGTCTTCATTCATGGTTGGGAAATCAGTTTAGAGACAGGAAATGAAGGGGAGTAAATCAGGATTACTTTTTATGCGAAAATGAGACATTTTCTCTACTGTCCTTTTTTCACTTGGTCAGCTTATACTCACCCTTAAAGTCCTAGTATAACCATCACATTTTAGGGAAGTCTTCTCTTACGTCCCTGGGTCTTCTATGTATTAGGTCAAACCATATGAAATTTTAGGTTACAAAAGTGATAAAATAATGGCATTATAATATGCCCAACTTAATACTTCTATCATCATAACACCTATCACACTGGATTCTAGCCAACCTGTTTACTTGTTGGTGTTCCCTATTTAATTTTGATCTTTGTAACTTGTCATTCTAGATCTAGTTAGAAATCTTTAGTGATATTTATTGAATAAATGTATGAACCAACAAGCAGTATAATCTTCTCAGGGCAAAACATGACACCAGTAACTTTTTTTTATTAAAATATTGATTTAAAAATAAGTACCCTGGAAATTTTCAAATTTACATTTGACAGTAAGTTACCTCAGGTGACAAACTTCTAAGCCAATAGAGTATTTATTGTTTATTTTGTAAAAGTTAAAAATAGGTAGCTAAATTGAGGTGCTTCAAATGGGTAGTATAGACTTCACTGGGAAAAAATTGGTTGGAAATCAGTAAAATTAGAAAGGATGGCCTGCAAGGTATGGTTTTATCCAGAAAAGCATATTGGAACTCATAGTAGATGGTTCTCTATTAAGCATTGAAGTTATCAAAATGCCATATGTTACCAGTAAGAGTCAGATGCCTATGTAGTCATTTCATAGACTGAACAGTGTAGCAATTCTAAATTTATATTTTCCTTTAATTATCTTTAATTAATTATGAACCAATGCTTATTACCTTGTAATGTGTATATGAATCACGTGTTAAAATGTTAAATGTTAAAATGCAGATTCCAATTTTGTATGTCTTCTAAGATTCTGCATGTGTAATAAGCCCCCATGTTCTTGATATCTGGAACATGTTTTGAATAGCAAGGAAGCAGAGGATAGTAGAGAATGCAACTAGAGAAGCAGGAGAAGAGGGCTGCTTTACTCCTATTTCCTTGGTGTCTAATAGTTATTCAGACTCAGACTTAACAAAACTTTATTGATCACCTAATAAGGACATACAGTCTGGACATTATACTAAGATCTTGCATGTATTCTACCTTATTAGACCATATGGACTGCTTGTTACTATTGCATTTTCTTTCTTCTTCTTTTGGAAAAAGTTTATTTATTTTCACCTTCTTGAAAGGCAGAGAGAGAGAGAGAGAGAGAGAGAGAGAGAATATGAATCAATTTTCCATCTGCTGGTTTACTTTCCAAGTGCTCAGAACAGCCACAGATAGGGGGCCAGGCAAAAGCCAGGAGCCCAGAATTCCATTCATGTCTCCAACTTGGGAGGAGACACTCATTTCAGAAATGTTTCAAACACTTAGGCTATCATCTATTGCTACTGAGATGCATTAGCAAGCAGCTAGATTGGAAGCAGAACAAGAGGGATTCAAATGGGCTCTCCAATATGGAATGCCTGGCATTCCAAGTGATGGCTTTACACACTGCATCACAATGACAGCCATTGATTTTTCCATTTAAAAGTGACATTGAAATCTGGTCTTGGTATTGTCAGTAATTTTCATCTCTCATTTGCTTGGCAAACCTGTATTAAGATCTTAGTATGTTATATGCACAACACCAAACCCTGATTTGAAATTAAATTCAGACCCACAGGTTTTTAATGGGTAGAGACTGAAGCCATGTAAGTAATTTGTAAGTACAGAGTTTTGGATTTGTAACTCCTCAGAGTTAATAAAAAATGGAGAGAAGATAATATGTCTTAGGCGGAATTGGTCAAAAGTCCCTGCTATATGAGAACAAACTACATACTGAGCACAGGGCACAATATCTTGGGAATCAATGGCACTTAACCAGAATTAATTGACCACGTGTGTAATGGCATGCAAAATCGTTACTGAGATGGATAGTAATTAGGCTGCACTGATAAAGTCATTTACTCTAATGACAGTAATGATCCTTTTTTGGATAAATTCTGATAATGAGTAGTTTGAGAGACAAATCTGGTACCCTGTGCCATGAAGAGTGAGTTGAATCCATGGCAACTATTGACAAGAACTTGGGCTTCAGGGTGCTGCACAGAAAGACAGAGAAGTAGATTAGGGAGACCTATTAGGCCAGTTGAACTTTGGCATCCTTCATATTTGGGATCCAGTTATAGATGTTGCTGAAAGCATTTAAATTAGGTTCTGAACTTCTGCAATATCCCCCTTTCTACAGTTTCTACCAATTCTCCTGCATTGTCAGTCTCTTGAACTATCCTCCCTGCTCAGATTTAGAATAGAACAGTTTAACAGCCCATATTTACATTGGCCAATGGCACTTGTTTGAATTAGAAACACAGAGGTTCCTAGTAGGGTGTTATCACCACCAAGTCCCTCCCTATTCCTTTCCCAGGCCATAACCAGCTTTTTAAAAAAAAAACTTTATGGATATGAATATTTTAGGTCATGTCTGACCCAGTCAATGGATCATTTTTTTAAAGATTTTATTTAATGAATGCATTTTTCATAGGTACAACTTTAGGAATATAGTGGTTCTTTCCCCCATACCTGCCCACCCACCCCAACTCCCATCCCACCTCCTACTCCCTCTCCCATCCCTTTCTTCATTATGGTTCATTTCTAGTTTAACTTTGTATACAGTGGACCAACTCTACGCTAAATGCAGATTTCAACAGTTCGCATCCCCCACATACAACTTATAAGGCACAGTTTGAGAACAAATTTTTCAGTTAATTCTCATAGTACAACTCATTAAGGACAGAGATCCTACATGGGGACTAAGTGCACAGTAACTTCTGTTGTTCATTTAACAATTAACACTCTTATTTATGACATCAGTGATCACCTAGGCTCCTGCCATGAGCTCCCAAGGCTATGGAAGCCTTTTGTGACCACAGACTCCATCAGTATTTGGATGAGGCCATAAGCAAAGTGGAAGTTCTCTCTTCCCTTCAGAGAAAAGTACACAATGGATCATTTTTAAATGATATCTTCTTCCCCATTATTTCTAGAAAGGGGAATTTTAAGAAAACAATTGAGGAGAATTGGTGGATTCAACAACATAAAAATTAACTGACAGTGGGCATTTGGCCTACTGGTTAAGACACCATTTGACATGCCTACATCCCATATAGACTGCTTGTTTGATTCCTAACTCTGCACCTGATTCTGGCTTCCTGCTAATATACAGTCTAGGAGGCAGCAGGTGATGGCTCAATTACTTTGGTCTCTAACACCCATGTGAGAAACTTGGATTGAGTTCTTAGCTCTTGGCTTCATCCTGACCCAGCCCCTGTTATTGTGATCACTTAAAAAGTAAACTAGTTGATGGGAACTCTTAACTCACTCTCTCTCGCTCTTGCTCTCACTCTATTTTACTATAAAATTAAAAATTAAAGTATAAAGCAAATTCATCATGAAGAAAATTAAATTTTAACAAAAATAGGAAAAACTTTGGTAATACCCATGATAAAGTATAAGGCATTTTATTTTATATATTTCTTATATTTTATAAACACACATGTATGCATGTAAACACACATATATGGCTCTCAGAAATCAAAAAAAAGTAAATGTGCTATATTATAGAGAACAGGTAAATATTGTAAATCTACTAATTAAAAATTTTAAAGTACAAGAAATGAAATATTGTGAAAAGTGTTCAAATAATCAATAAGAAGGAAATAAAAACAAGGATAAGTTACTTTTTCATATAAATATGACTACAAGTTGACAATATACAGCTTTGAGAATGGTAAAGGGAAACAAATAAGATAAGTTACTATTTTTATATATCCTTAGTTGGACTGTGATGTGCTATAATCTTTCTGGAGGAAAATATACTATTTGTTAATAATAACTACCACAAAGTTGTGCTAATGCTCTGACTCAGTAACATTGTCAGTTGAAATTTATTCTCAAGGATAAATGTTGTGTGGGCATTTAGTGCAGTGATTAAGATGCCATTTGGGATGTGTACATTCTATATCAGAGTCCCTTGTTCAAGTCCTGGATCCTCTGCTTCCTTTTTTTTTTTTTTTTTGACAGAGTGGATAGTGAGAGAGAGAGAGAGACAGAGAGAAAGGTCTTCCTTTGCCATTGGTTCACCCTCCAATGGCCGCAGCGGCTGCGGCCAGCGCACAGCACTGATCCGAAGCCAGGAGCCAGGTGCTTCCTCCTGGTCTCCCATGGGGTGCAGGGCCCAAGCACTTGAGCCATCCTCCACTGCCTTCCCGGGCCATAGCAGAGAGCTGGACTGGAAAAGGGGCAACCAGGACAGAATCCGGCACCCTGACAGGGACTAGAACCTGGTGTGCCGGCACTGCAGGTGGAGGATTAGCCTATTGAGCCACGGCGCTGGCCAATCCTCTGCTTCTAATCCAACTTCCTGCTAATGTGCACCCTGGGAGTTAGCAGATAATGACTACTTGAGTCCCTGCCATGCAAGTGGGAGACCCAGATTGAGTTCTAGACTCTTGGCTTCAGCCTGGCCCAGCCATGCGTTTTGTGGGCATTTGGGGAGCGAACCAATAGAATGAAAGACCTCTGTCTACCTAGCTGTCTTCCTGTCTCTCTCTACCTTTGAAATCTCTGACTCTCTGCTCTTAAAATAAATAACAATAAATATATTAAGATAAGTAAATAAACATTCTGAAAAGAATAAATTGATTATAACCAGGAATGTGTAAAAATGAGTGATATGGATACCCGTTTCAGTATTATTAGTAATATTAAAGTGTGGGAAAACCTATATGTTCATAGGAAATTTAATAAGTACATTGTGGTATATGCATATAATAAAATTTTATTCAGTCATTAAAAACAATTCTGGTGTGAAGTATTGACATAAATATTTTTAAAATTGAAAAAATGAGTAAATCATGTATCAGAAAAGTTTTAAAAATTATAAATATAAGTAGGAAAAAATTCTTGGTTACATACCAAAATATTTATAATGACTGACTCTGGAAGAAAGATTAATTGATTTTCTGCTTTACTGTATGGTCTTCAATTCATGTTCTTACTATGGAATTAGAGAAAAGATGATAATTTAAAACAAGAAAAAATTTATCACAAATTCTACTTGGAGAAAAAGGGCTTTAGATATTCATGTTATGAAACATTGTTTGTGAAAGCTAGTAGAAGCTCTCATGAACTATTCAAAAATGAAATGGGAATTTTAAAAGTTTTTTTTAAAATTGGGTATAAATGACATAATAAACAGATATTAAGTGTATAACCATGAATTTTGATAATTGTATGCATATAATAAACTACCACTCAATCAAGATATAGCAAATTTATAAAACCATAGAAATATTCCTTTGTGTCCCTTCCAAAGCAATCCCCACCACTCAATTCCCACATTTTTGGATATCTATTATGACAGATTTGGGTTATTCACTATCTTTTATTGAGTTTTAAGGAGTTCTTTATATATAATGTGACTTCAAGAAATTTGTGGAAATAATGAATTAAAAGATAAGCTTATTTGGAGACAAATTTTTTGAAATCTACACGTATGTATTCATAATATGCATTTCTGTGAAAATTTTGAAGATCCTGTATATTCATGGATTTCGACAAATTTTTACATCAAAATCATTGTATCTTTTAATTGCAGTTTCCATGAACTTTTTGATTTACCTTTGTATTCTTGATATAAATCCCTTGCTGCTCAGCATAACATGGGAACTTGTTAGAATTTTGGAATTTCAGGACCCACACCAGCATAACTGGATACAAATCTACATTTTTAACAATATCTCATAAACATATAAAGTTTGAGGAGTACTTATCTATGCAAAAATGTAACATCTCACCTTTAGTCTTTACTGTAATCTTATTGTGAGTTTTTCTTCCCACATCAATGTTATAAAGTATGTAGTGATAAAATACTTCTTTAACCTCTGACATTTTTAACATTAGGGTAAAATAAGTTTTGCCAACATGTGGATGGGTAGATTTGCATGTTCAGTTGTTCTTAGTCATCAATATTTAGTTCAACTTCAGATACTCTACTGCAACCGGGGAGTTTAAGTGGAACAGCTGGATTAGTTTATATATTTTAGAAAACTGGTTTCCTTGCATCACTTGAGCAACCACTGAGTCAAGCAATGCCTTTTGTCTACCATTTGCTAGTTCCTGTGGTAATTCATTTTGTTCCTGCTCTGACAAAATTCCATTTAAAACTCAGAAACTTATTGGGCAATCAATTTTTTTCCTCTGAATTCTTAGTTATTTTCAGAGTGACTTAAGGATAAATACACATTTTTTCCATTAATTTGCCCACCTCTCTTTAAAACATGTCAGTGCAGGTGAATTAAGTAATGTGAACCATGGCCTGAATAGCAATTGTACTTTACTGAATTATACTCTACTGAATTATACTGACGTCTGCACTTAAAAACATTCAAATGGCTAGTGCTGTTGAGCCAGCTTTTTTTTTTTAAGACTAACTTGTTTATCTGAAAGGTAAAGCAACAGAGAAAGGGGGAGCAACACAGAGAGAAAGACTTTGCATCTGCTGGTTCACTCCCCAGTTGGCTGCAACAGCCAGGGGTGGCCAGGCTAAAGCCAGGAGCCAGGAACTCCATTTGTATCTCCCACACGGGTGGCAGGGGCCCAAGCACCTGAGCCATCCTCTGCTGCCTTCCCAGCCATATTAACAGGAAGCTGGATGGGAAGCTGAGTACTGGGATTTGAACCAGCATTCTAATCTGGAAATCCAAAATCACAAACAACAACCTGTGACACTGCAACATAGGACAGTTGTTCAACTGCTGTTTTTTACTAGGGCATTTGTTGATCATTATGGCAGACATGTGCTTGCACCCATATGTTCCACTTTACTATGAAAATGAGGGTTGAGGTAGGCTTGAATAATCCTCCAAGTCTTAAATAGGGCTATTCTATTTTCTGTAGGCAATGAAATCACTGACTAAGGAATATGCCCAGTGGGTTGTGGAAACCTAGACTACAGGCCAAGTTCTCCTTACTAGCTATGTGAGTCTGGTTAAATTAACTAGCCTCCTCTTGTCTCAGTTTCCCTCATACATGAAATGGCATAAGAAAAATGTGGAGATCAAATTCAATAATGCCAGAAAAACATTTTGACAATTTTATCTATAGTATGTTTTCATAAATCATGCTGTAATATGCAATTGTTCTTTTATAGGTTCTTTTTTTTAGGATTTTATTTATTTATTTGAAAGGTAGAATTACAGACAGAGAGGGGGAGAGTCAGAGAGAAAGGTCTTCTATCCGCTGGTTCACACCCAGATGGCTGCAACAGCCAGAGCTGGGCCATCCAAAGCCAGGAGCCAGGAGCTTCTTCCGGGTCTCCTATGTGGGTACAGGGGCCCAAGGACTTGGGCCATCTCCACCACTTTCCCAGGCCATAGCAGAGAGCTGGATTGAAAAAGGAGCATCTGAGACACCAACCAACACCCATATAGGATGCTGGCACTCCAGGCGGAGGCTTAGCCCACTGCACCACAGTGCCGGCCCCTCATAGGTTCTTTCCTAGATTCATGTGATCATTATAACCCATAACTTTTTCCATCCTGGAATCTAAGTTTGCCTTTCTTGTATGTGTGCATTTAAGTATTCATGCATGTATGTAGGTTTACACACATGAATAGATGAGTGATGTATTTGCATTTGGGCTACCAAAGAGAGACTTGAAAAGCTGTGGATAATTAGTGCTGATTAAAGCAGGCAAGTAACCATTAAAACAGGTTTCTTAACCATTGCAATTAGATGTTTGTTTTGAAGTATTTCACCAGTGACTATGAGCAGCAGTGCTCAGAGATAGGAGTTGTTTCCAATGTTCCTTTTCATTATGCCAGCTGAAGGTGAAGGATAGATTCAGGACTTGCCATCTCTGCCTGCTAAAAAATAAAATGTCACATCATTTTTTTAATGTGCTGTATCAGAAATCCTGGGAGATCTCTGGACACAAGGTTAGAAAGGTGATAATTAAGCCTGCACAGAATTTTCTTCTTGCTAGGAAAAGATTTTTTTTTTAAATGAGAGAGTCTGCTGGGTCAGATAATATTCCGCAAAAAGAAATGACTGGTAAAAGGCACAGAACGACTTTTCATTTTCTGATACCAGCTTTTGGAGCAGGGCTTATTTCTAAATTTTCTTAAGTTCGACTGATTTCCAGTTAGGACAGAAAGGTCTGTAGTAAACTGTTTTCATTTGGAGTAATGGGCAAGCATATAAATGCAGAAACACAGAATGGCAACCAGTTGTTTGTTTTCTTTTCTTTTTTTCTTTCTTTTTCTTTTTTTTTTTTGGACAGTGAAAAGTCAGAGACTAAAGTTCTTTATGGTGTGTCTCCTGAGTTAAGAAGCTAAAACCCTCTCCACCTATTTCTTTCTCTCTCTTCCCTTGGCAGCCTACATAAAGTGTGTTTCATGATGTACCTGCCTCTTGGGATTTTATTTGAGTGTAAATTCATGAGCTTCTACTGCAAAGGTAAGAGCTTCATAGGAAATCAGCTTAATAGCTAAAGGTTACTCTTAAATATTACATTGCACATTTATTTTTATGCCCACCTTGCAAAAATGCTTACCACAGAGGTGTGTGCCAGAAAGCACTATTGATTCAAGAGCCTTTGCTGCATCTTGGTGTATGCTCTCATTAGGCCAGCACCTACGATGTGAAGGACACTCTTTCCTGCAGCAGGAAATACATGAAAATGGCTGGGAAAATAGTGTGCTAGTGACATCACATCCTTGTTCCTGCTTCTCCATTACTGAGTACACACTCCCTTAGCCTTTGATCATGTTGTTTCTCAGAATTCTGAGGTCATCAGAGAGTAAGGCGATGTTTCCCAGCTTGAATTCTCTTAGCATTCTGCAGCTAGCCTGCTTTCCTTATCCCATCTCTCTCCTGCTATTCACATTTGCTTGTTGCTTTCTCATTTGGTGACTGGATATCTAGAAGGAAGTGCATCAGCTTCAGCATTTTTAACTTCCTTTTCTTTAAAAAAATGATATAGTAAAAAGAACTATAAGACAGACTTGTGTTTCACCCTAGGCTTGGATACTGTATCAGTTCATTCAGGCTGCTATAATAAAATGCCATAGACTGAGCAGTTTATAAACAACGGAAATGTATTGCTCACAGTTCTGAAGACTGAGAAGTCCAAGATTGGAATGCCGGAAGATACAGTGTCTGGTGAGAGTCTGCTTTCTGGTTCATCTTTCTACCATATTCCCATGATAGAAGTGGTGCAAGACCTCTCTGGGACTTTTGTAAGGTCACTAATCTCATTCATAAGGGCATGATATAATTACCTCTCAAAGGCCCTATCTCCTATACTATCATCTTGGGGGTTATGTTTCAACATATAATTTTGGGGGAACCAAACATTCATACTATAGCAGTCACTCATTAGCTCTGTGCTCCTGGTCTGGTGACTTTATGTCTCCAAACTTCATTTTTCTGATCTACAAAAGCAAGATAATAAGAGCTCACCTACAGTTAACAGAAGAATTAAAATAAATAATATGTCTAACATTTGAGATAGTGTCTGATACATTGTAGCCACTTTACAAATGTTAATCTTTAAGACTTAATATTTCTCCAAGCCTGAAGCAGTCCTCATTTCAATACAGGATATCTCAGAGGCCCCAGGTGCTTCTTGCTGCCCTGAATCACTCAAGGACAGTAGCATACATATACTACTTGTCTTTCTTTCCTGATCCTGCTCACAGACTTCCTGGTATTTCTTCCATCTCAAACATGACTCCCAAATTCCTCCTATATCAGTATTACAAGGTTTTAGACAAATTAAAAGTAGCTCCTGTTCTCACAATCATTGAGGACCTTTGACCTGTAGCATCTGACAATCTCGTCCTTAACCTGGAGGCTTTTCTAATGGAACTATTACCTTATATCTTGGTGACTTGTGAAAGCCTTGATTTTTTCTCACACCCACAGATTCTTGATTCTAGCTAAGCTGTGAGGAGGAAGGAGGAAAAGTTTATCACTTACACCAAATCTCTGAACAAACATCATAATGACTGGCCATGACCAAGATCCAGCTGCAAGGCAGGCAGAGACATTGGGCTTCATTTAATTCACTTCAAGGCTTTGTGAACTTGAACTTGGCTAAGATACTTAAGTCAATTTTAGCATCATGGTATCTCATGATTGAAAAAGCAGAGCTCTAAGCAGCAGTTGCCAGTTTTCTGGTATCTAATATTAGGGGACTCTCATGTTTGTTCTTCAGTATGGGCCATTTGGACCTAGATGATCTGAAGATTTCCAAGCCTTTACTCCAGAGCTGGGAGGAGGCTAAATAAATCATCAGCTTTGCTGAATTTCCTGATTGCATCTACATAAACCTAAAGCAAGTAGTAGAAAGAAGAACAACTCCAATAAAGTTAGCTCTTTGGAAGTCCACCCAAAATAGGTTAGGTAGGGATTACAGGAAGCTCCTCAGAGGTAGCATTATCAAAGCAATAATTTCAATATCATATAATCTTACAGAACAGAGTGGTATACTGGAAAACACATGAGTCTTCGGTCTAGCGGAACTACCTACCAAACCATTCCATGCAGTGCTAAAGCCCCAAACTCCAAGTTAGTTTTTCCTTTTATTTAGAATAGAATACTCTCCTATAACTATTTTATATATTTTGTCTTTATTACTACAATTTGTGTTACCACTTTCAGAAGACATAAAACAAAACTTCTTTTGCCTTCTTATCCCTAATGACATAGTTTGATCCTTATTTCAGCAGAGAGTGGGGCTAACAAGACAGGATACCAGCTCTGGGTCCTACAGCAGGCTTTCCACCACTCAGGTCCAGCTTCTGCATCAGACAAGTGCACAATGATATACGTTGACTGATTGGATTAAGAAATGAATGTAAAATGAAAATAATAATCACACTCAGCCTGAAGCAATCTTTTGGAGAATAAATGAAAAGATATATGCATTTAGCACCATGCCTGGCACATAGCAGTAAGGGGTTCAATAAATGTGAGTTCCTTCCCTCTTGTCTGCTTCCATTCCTTGGCATCCACATAGTCCCTCCACCTTCCAGGCAGCCTTGTTCCAACTGCTGTAGCAAATATTTCATTTCAGGCTGTCTTCCCTCAGCACCTCCAGAGACTGCCTCCCACGCAGCTGGTGTGCGCATTCAGATGGCAAGTGACTCAGGGACAGTGTCAACAGGGTGATGGAAACCGCGACAGCAGAAAAGGGTAGTCTGCAGGCAAAAATAACTACTGTGAGCCCAAGTGCCCATTGATCAAGCTGAGAAGAGGCACTTTGGAGGATTGGAGGTTTTGCTAAAACTGAATTTGCTCGAATATTTCAAGGTTCTTACTCATTTTAATACTTTTCCAAATTAGAGAAATCCAACAGGAAGCAAGGCTGATAATTTACACACAGTATTACAGGGCATACACTAGGTTTCAAATTTACTTGAGAGATGATTTGTGCTCAGTGATACCCTAAAGAAATGGGGGCTGTGGGAGTAGTGGCTCTGCCACTCAGGACCCTGTGACACAGCCCAGGTTGATGAAATGGTGTACTCTTTTTGGACTCATCCTCCTGTCAGCTTTCTGTGACATGGTTTTTCCCTATTCTCTTGCCTTTTTGAACATTTCTATGTCATATGTGATGTTCCCTCCTTCCTCTTCTTTGCCTTCTTGTCCTTCCTTTTGTAAACTCCTTTCTTTCGGGGTCATTGATCCCCACCCCCACTCCCACTACACCACGAGTTCTCCTGTGCCTTATGTGACCTACAATTTGATCTGCCAGATTATCCCAGTTGTCTCATTCATTCTCAAGAGTTTATAGCTAGAAAGTATAGCATTTGAAAAAATTCTCAAGGATTAGAAGTCCTGGAAAAGAGAATGAGCCTCGTAGATAGGTCGTGACGTTCCCTTCACAGGAAGTACAAAAGCAGAAGCTCAAAGGCTCATTGATGAAGGTGTTGGCAAGAGGGTTTTAGTATCTCATCAATTATCTTAAGAATTCTGGGATTCTCTTTACTTAGTATATACTAAGCTGATCTTCTGTATATGAAGATAATTGAAAATGAATCATGATGAAGAATGGGATGGGTGAGGGAGTGGGAGATGGGATGGTTGCAGATGGGAGGGAGGTTATGGGGGAAAAGCTGCTATAATTCAAAAGTTGTACTTTGGAAATTTATATTTATTAAATGAAAGTTGAAAAGAAAAAAATAATTCTGGGATTCTATAGTCGTAGCAACACTAACCCTCTCATTTTACTTGAGAAAATAAAGGCTATACATTAAAGGACATGCAGTACCTGAACAGGTTTCCTGACTCCTGAACTTTTCTCACTATCACCCACTGTCTCTTCAGACTTACCTCTGACCTCACTTGCTCTGAAAAGTTCTCTCTGATTAAATGCATTTCAGGCTGGGGTGCATTTTATTTCCTATTAAACATCTTTTGTTCCCAAACAAATCCTGTTACCACCAATGACTCTACTCACACACCCACAAGGACAGGCATTACCATTTTTATGAAGAAATTTCTTTGTGCCAAGGTGCTCAATGTACCATTGCTAATAAAAATAATCAAACTTGGTAGGAGTTACTAGCAAATTTGGCTAGTAACCTCACCCTTTCAAGTTATGTCCATGCCTCTGTTCTTGATTACTTATGGTTACTTAGTCAAGGAAACTTGATTCTTGGCTGGCACTGCTAAGTAAAACTTTATGCAAGATGAAGCAGAACAAGGAACGTAGTCAGAATCTTGCCTTCAGAAGACTTAGAATCTTCTTGGGAAGATAGCACACATGGCAGAATGTGAGTTGAGAACAATTACAAGTGACATACCAATTGGCCGGCGCCACGGCTCACTAGGCTAATCCTCCGCCTTGTGGCACCGGCACACCGGGTTCTAGTCCCGGTCGGGGCACCGATCCTGTCCTGGTTGCCCCTCTTCCAGGCCAGCTCTCTGCTGTGGCCAGGGAGTGCAGTGGAGGATGGCCCAAGTGCTTTGGGCCCTGCACCCCATGGGAGACCAGGAGAGGCGCCTGGCTCCTGCCATCGGATCAGCGCCGCAGCGCACCTACCGCGGCAGCCATTGGAGGGTGAACCAACGGCAAAAAGGAGGACCTTTTTCTCTGTCTCTCTCTCTCACTGTCCACTCTGCCTGTCAAAAAAAAAAAAAAGTTCCCACAAGTGACATACCAATAAACACATAATTGTATTCTTTAACCTAAAACTGTATGTAAAGGCTTAGGGCATGTTAAAATAAAAAAATCAGGGCTACTTTTCTATCAAATATCATTCTTCATAGTTTGTCTTCCATTGTCATAATCAACAAACATCAATGGATACTTTCTTTGTTGGCTTGGGAGAAGAGAAGACGTCTATGTCAGGTAGGGGATCTAGACTGTGTATGCATCAGGCTGCAAAAAGCAGCAAGTGTTCAGAGCTAAGAATGTTTAGATATGTAAAGTACAGAGGTGGTGAAACCACAGATCCAGAAGGTCTGAAGAGAAATGGAAGGCAAAGGTGTGTCAAAGCTGTGGAATCTATAGAGAAAGGAGGTTTAGTTTGCTAGAAAGTAATCATTGGAGCTAATCATTGAAGATAGAAGAGCCCAATTGTGTAAAGCTCAGATAATACATTAAATAAAGGACTTTCTATTTATTCTGTAGCCACTAGGGCACCACTGAAGATTTTTGAAAGGAAGAGGATACATTTTTTTAAAAGTATTTGCTTGACTTCCAGGCATGGGTTGTTAGTAATAGTGGTGGAAGAATGATCATGCAGATGTGCTTATGGAGCCACAGTCTCAACATGTGGATTTTTCAGGAAGAAATGGGTAAAACTGGAGTCCTTGTTTTGGTTTTGATATTTATGGAAAACAATGCACTCCATTTTTAAAGGCAAAAATCAAAGGATGGTGTTTACTTAAAATCAGAAGAGCAGTCTTTAATGATATGGGGTATTTGACCTCTTCTTCTAGTTTCATGTTTTAAAGAAATACAAGAACAAGGTGAATATTGATTTCTTCTTTTCATTACGCATGAGTAACAGGATCTCATATGCCAGTGAATATTCTTCTTTCTTTAAGACTAAATATGCTGAAAATACTACTTATTTCCTAAATAACAATTCTGCCACATTACAATGAACTTTAAAAATAAGCTTTTGTCCCAGATGATACAATCCCTTGTTATTTACCATACTCACTTTCAGATTTAGTCCTAATATATAATTTATTTTCCATAGCTATTATTACAGCACTTATGTAATTGCCATTAAAGCCTATGAATTAAACAAATGTGTTTTAATAGATACCAAACCACATTAAATAAGCCAAGATGTTTATTTTAATACAGTTAAAATAAAAATGTTTTGACACATTCTACTATAACTCCTCAAACTTTACCTACACTTGAAGGTGTGCAAAAGGTTAGAAGTCCCTCTAATATTTTGTAAGTCTGACATCCCAACAGCATACACTGTTGAAATTTTTTAGGATCATTATACTTTTAAGAGCAGATGAAGAGGGCTTTAAAATCTAGTCTCTAACAGTTGTGATATTTATTTAATTCTTTCTGTAATAATAGCAGCTGCCTTTACTGTATGCTTTCTGAATGCCAAACTCAATACCAACCGACTTAATACATTAATTATCCAATTAATTTCTTTATAACATCCAAATAGGATAACAATTATCCACATTTTGCATTGAAGAGAACCAATGCTAGAAAGATTAGTGACTTCTCCAAGATCACAAAGTTAGAGTGGGATTTCAAATTTAGAGCAGCCTCATTCTTGTATCTGAACTGTTAACTGACAATCTATGATTTCAGTTTAGAAGGTAAAAGCAATAATTAGTGTTCCTGTTATTTAGTGCCTCACCCTCCGCTCCCATGTAATTATTTTGTTTTGTTGTATTTCAGTGGTAGCAAGAACCCTACAGAACTCTTGATGGGATCAATCAATGTGGTATGAGCCACCCTGGAGCTGACATTAAATGCATAGATTCTGTGGGTATTAGGCACATTGGAAAGCTGTCCTGGCCAAGCGTTTGGAGGATTCCACCTAGCAGGAAATTGTTTCTTTCTCCCACGATATTGATTTCCAGTTCCCAGCTACTAGGAATCACTTGCATAAATTATATCTTCTCCAATTTCTGTATCACAATTCCATCACAATTCCTATTGTGGTTACAAGATGAGGCTTAGCATGTAATTAAACTCAGATTTTATTTCATCAGTCCTTTAACAAATACTCATTGAATACCTTGTATGCATCTGACATCATATTTGATCTATTTTTGTTACTCACTTGTATTCATGTGGATGTTTTTTGCTGCTTTCACTTGAAGTTCAGTTCTCTTTTTTTGCATTATTTGTTGCTTATTTTTTCTATTATATATTTGGGGAAATAGAATCTTTCTAAGCAGTCTTCTCTTTGACCTCTGGGCTAGTCCTTTCAAACATGTCAGGAGTGATTCTTCAGAAGCCCTCTGAGCTCTCACAGTCAGTGCTGTAAGTGGAACAGGGTCAGTTTCCTGGGCATAGAAACTGTGCATTCATTCAGGGCTTGAGCTTAGAAGAATCTCACACATTATTAAATGTTCTACTGTCACTGTCTTGAAATTCTAAATGACTTTTGACCAAGGTGCCTCACATTTTTATTTTGCACTTGGCTTCACAAATTATAAGGCTGGTCCTGCGTGGACCCATGGTCCTATTGCAGCCAGGGAAAGCTGTACTCTTTCAAATGGTCCTTCCTAGTATCATGTAAATCCTCCAAAATTGATTAAATAAGAGTGAGAAGTTGAGGGGCTGGCACTGTGGCGCAGCAGGTTAATGCCCTGGCCTGGAGCTCAGGTATCCCATATTACGCCGGTTCGAGACCTGGCTGCTCCACTTCGATCCAGCTCTCCGCTATGGCTTGGGAAAGCAGTAGAAGATGTCCCAAGTTCTTGGGCCCCTGCAACCATGTGTGAGACCTGGAAGAATCCCCTGGCTCTTGGCCTAGGATTGGCACAGCTCCAGCCATTGCGACCAATTGGGGAGTGAACCACCGGATGGAAGACCTCTCTCTCTCTCTGCCTCTCCTCTTTCTGTGTAACTCTTTCAAATAAATAATTTTTTTTAAAAAGAGTGAGAAGTTGAATGGTCAATTTACCTTCTTCAGTGGAGTCTTCTCTCCAGTGACCAGTTTTAAACATCTTTGAATTATCTAACATTTTTAAATTTTTTTCTGCAGTCAGTCATATTCCTGGTTTTAAGTGGTGGAGTCATAAAACTTGGACTTCATTCAGTTCTGTCACTTACTCATAAAGTGATGTTAGTCACTTAGTATCTTTCGGCCTCCATTTCCTATCCTTACAATGGCAATAATAGTGTCTACCTTACATACCTGTAAAAATGATTGTGAAACTTAAATCTTTGGAAACTGTCAAATGTTGTTCAAACTTTTCAATTCAGTATAATTGTTGATTCTTTCAAAAGTTTATGTACAATAAATTAAGTTTCTCTATTTGACAGAATAAGTAGTTTTGCTTATAAAACAAATAAACAGAAAACTGTATTAATTAAGAAATGAATAAAAAATAGATAAAAAAGGAAACATTCAGATCAAATAGAGCAAAAAAGAAACTTTCAGAGAATGTTTGAAATTTCTTGTGTTGAAATGTATTAGAGTAATTAAACAAAAGCCAAGATATTTTCAGGGTCATGCTGCATTTCTCATTATTTTAAATAACAATTAAGATCTCAGGATGATCATTTCCCAGTTATAAATCTATTGTCCTTCTGTCCATTGGCTTAACACTTCAAAAAGTAGAACTGGACATATTTGGAAGGAATTACACCTATTTTTCTATCAAATCCCTTGTACTCACCTTTCTCCTGTCTTTTTATTTGTTGACAGCTAATATTAAATTCTTGCTGTTATTTTTAGAGAAAAGGAAGAAATATATAAAATGGTATTTCTCCTGTATGTCAGAAGCTACTGCCAATCTCCCACTCCCTTTTCCTTTTCTAGTTTGCTGTGGACAATTATCCAGGTATTACATTTACTGAAAAAAATTAATCACAGGAGCCTGCACCTGCCAGAACTACCAGTCTCCTGTCCTGTCAGCTGGTATGAAATGAGAAGCCTATGCGTTTTTTGTTTGTTTGTCTTTTTTTTTTTTTTTTTGCAGGTTGTACTCTGAAGTAATTTTCCTCTTCTCATCTGTGGCTGTTCTAACAATTTTCTGGAAAGTTGGTTCATCTACTGATTTATATAGTGAGTTCATTTTTAGGCTCATTTGCCACATTTCGTGAATAACATGCATAATGTGCATTACTGATTTACAAGCTGGGCTTTGTTTCTATTTCTTTCAAGTCTAGAATTTGCTTCTTGGCTAAAAACATCATATTTCCAGGTTAGTAGACAACTAGATGGGCCATATGCTCCTCCAAAAATTTAGAGGGCTTGGTTGTCTCGTTACCAATTCTAGGGCTGCTTCATCCCAAGCAGCTCGTTTTGAAGGCAGGCAGCCTTGCCTAATTTGTGCATAAATGATTCCAGCACATAAAATGTCTGCACAACAGTACCATTAAGGTGGTCAAAAATATTAATCAACCATTTGTTGCCCTATTTTGTTTATCATATAAACATGGATACACATGTAAAATTTAGAGTTAGAAAGCAATTTTAAAGTTTCTTATATTTCATTTCATTTGGTCATATTAGTGAGTCATTCATAAATAAACCTTTATGTTCCTATGGCTTAGCCTGTGGTCTTAACATACATCCTATCTTAGCACTTTGGCTGTTTTTTTTTTTAATAGTGTCCTCTGAGATGTTTCACTAGATTTGTCAGATTTACTTCTCTGCACATCAAATGCCCCAAGGCAGACTGAAGTACTTTGAAAGGCATATATGTGCATAGCTTTAAGCAAAATATATCACCTTTCAGAACATTAATGCCAATAGGGAAACAAAATGGAATTACATCATTTATCTTCAAACTAGCAAAGGAGGACTATTTCTGATTGGCTGTGTTTGAGCCCCTGAGATGAAGGTTGCTAATGGCAGCAGGGCCAGAAGTATGTACAAGCGTTCATGGAGTAATTGTCTCCCCAACAGGAGGCAGGCTGTCCAAGATCAAGGGAAGAACATTGTGCATGTGAATAGTATGCTCTACCTTTGATGACTTGGACAGAAGACAGCTGGTTGTCATCTCTTGGCTTCCAATTATGTGTATGGTTTCTTCTGTAAATCTGATGGGTTGCTAGCCTTTAGTAAGGAGGTGATAGATAAAACACTGTGGAGAATAGTGGCTAAGAGCAGAAATTTTGTAGCCAAGTTGCCTGGGATCAAATTCTGGCTTTGTCGTTTACTAGTTGGGTGGCCTTTGGGAAGTTTCCTCATGCACGGAAAGAAGTCTGCTTCACATTACTGTAAGAATAAAATGAACTCATATATGTAAAAAAAAAATGAGCACAGTACTTGGCATACTGTGGATGCTGGGTAGTAGCTATTGTTATTATTAGTGATTTGTAAGCTAAAAAGATCTGTAATTGCTGATTAGTATGGTATTTTGTCCTGGAGTCTTAGAAAACCCAAAATATCAGGACTTTCAGTGCACCTCAGCCATACCAATACTGAATACTGAGCCACTGTGCTCTTCATTTAACTGAGCCATTGATGTTGAATGGAATACTCCTCTGCCTCTACCCTCACCGTACACACCATACACACTCTATAACTCCTCCACAGAACTTTTCCTAGGCCATATCCATAGACATAGAACACAAGTAGGCCCATACATCACACTTTGATATGTTATTCAAAACACACTCACACATACTCTGCATATACCCACAAACACATGGTCTCTCTCTTTCCCTTGCTTATTCCAAGAACATTAAATGCAATAATGACATTGACAACATGTAGGTTTAGAACAGTGATCCTGGCCCACATTGCACCCCATCAGGCCACTTCTTCCATAGTGCTATGTGCCTCGCCCATCCTAATTGAAGCAATATACTCTGGCTGGCCTTGTACAACCCCTGTCCAGCTGGCTGCTAGGGAAATCAACATGCCTCACATTAACTAAATGAGTGAGACTTTCATTACCTGAAGTTCAAAGCTCTTCTTTTCTGACTCTATATGGGTGCCAAATCACTGAAAGAGTCCCCTCCTGCATCACCATTACTACAATAACTGCTGCTGCAGAGGTCAGTGAAATATTATAGCATGAAACATGAGTGAGTTTTATTCCCTTGCCTGAGCCTCTCTGTTGCTTCTGCAGCCTGTGTAAGCTATGAGTTGTTCTAACAGACATGTCATTTTCTTCCATAGTTTGGGAGCTGGGCATTAGTAATTATGTCAGAAAAAAACATAGCATATCTGAAGCTTTAACTTATTTGAACAACCTGAATTCTCTGCAACACTGGTCCAGGTCTCAAGCCAGTGGCTGAGAACAGTAGGAAGTAGGAAAGGCTGGTACTTGGTGGAAATTCAATTTCAGAAAATAAGAACCCCCCTACCTCCTGCTGTCCTTTCCAGCTGCCTGCTTAGGCAGTGGCCATCCCTTCAGGCTTAGGCAGCGTTTATGAAGCACTCTCCAGTCTCAAATTTTCTTCCACTCTTTAAAAACTCTTTCTCCCCAGTGCCCTGTCAGTTGATGCATCAGAGCAATAACACAGACATCAAGGTGTTATAGGAAAAGCACCCAGCCTCCATCTGACCACAATCCTGCCATAAGAACTTGTGCAAGACATTTCTCCACTTCTCTCTGGATGTTTCTCCATTAGCTATGTGAGGGTTATAAGCCATGTTTTTGAACTTCCTCTTTGGTGGATTGCCTGAGATTTACCATTTGTGGTTTACTCATTTATTTTAAAAGCAGAAGAGGTTATGCCCTAGGTCTAAAACATCCCTCTAGTATGGGAAGTGCATTTGTCCCTAAAACCAACAGAAATTCATGGACCAGGGCATTGAGTAAGGAAGCATGGCTTAAAAGACATTACTACTTGTAACTGGAAAGCACTTCACCATATGTCACTTTCTACATCTGAAGATATTTGTATTCTGAAGCCAGGACCAAGAACCCAGGAATAGTATGGCAAAATGAGAAGGAAAAGACATTGCAGTGGGAGAACCAAACTCCTGTCCTTCTACGCCATATACTTCTTGGGTTACCAATTCACATCTCCCCTGAAGATCCTTGAAAGATCTATCTTTCAAAAGGCAGAGTTGGATTAGATGGTGGCTTTTCCAGTTATTATGGTTGGTTGTTATCCTTAAGAGTCTCACATAGAATATAATCTGTTCTAGAGGCACACACTCTGTCCCCAATTTTGTACATGTGTTTGGTCGCCAGGGCAAACAGGAAAGCAGATGTGTATGACAGACCTTAGTGCCGCCACCAGTCACCAGGTACACATTGATACTGATGTCAATGTCAGCAGGTCACCTTGGTGTCTGGACAACAGCATATTCATATTACTTCCTGACTTAAATAAAAACACCACCAAGTGTCTGACAGATGAAGAATGTGGGTCCTTCATGGCTGCATTATCTACTCCCACTATCAAGGAAACTGACAATCTGATCATATGAGCTGATAGATATGGTGGAGCTGTGTAAAATATGAAGCATAGTAGATATGAGAGCTATTATTAAAATAGTAAAACACTTATTTAGATAGAAGTACTGATGAAACACTGTGGTCAGTTCTTGCCATTTCTACTGAAATAAGTGATTAATTGTAGCATGTACCTAATCTCAGTAAGGTTACCCACTGTTGTATTTATAAGACCCTCCCAGCATGAATGGAAGGGAAAAAAATCAGCTATCAGCCTTTTGGTCCTACAACACTTAATTTAGTTTCAGTAGAACTTTTAGATCTTCCTTAATAAGAAAATGCCAGATTTTTCTAGGCTGTAATCTAGTTATCAAATACCTTGCTAAAGTGATTAAAATTGATTAAAATGAGGAAGAAATACTCTGTTAAAAAGGAAAGAAAAAAATTATTGGATTTCTATGCTTTGGGAAAGATTGAATTAACTTGATTTTCATTGGATAAAGGACACTTTAAAAGATTCTAATCGTATTCCAAGTCTGAACATGGTTTTTTGGAATGCCTCAGGACAAGTGTCACTGTCACTTTGTTTCATAAACACAGATATCTTTTAATGCATAGGTAATGAACTTTACAGAGGCTTTTTTTTTTGACAGGCAGAGTGGATAGTGAGAGAGAGAGAGACAGAGAGAAAGGTCTTCCTTTTTGCCGTTGGTTCACCCTCCAAAGGCCGCTGTGGCCGGCGCACAGCGCTGATCCCAAGGCAGGAGCCAGGTGCTTCTCCTGGTCTCCCATGCGGGTGCAGGGCCCAAGCACTTGGGCCATCCTCCACTGCCTTCCCTGGCCAAAGCAGAGAGCTGGCCTGGAAGAGGGGCAACCGGGATAGAATCCGGCGCCCCAACCGGAACCAGAACCTGGTGTGCCAGCGCCGCAAGGTGGAGGATTAGCCTGTTAAGCCATGACGCTGGCCTACAGAGGCTTTTTGAAGCATACTCACTTAAAACAGATATTTATTTACAACTACTTTTGCTGAATCAAAATATAAAGGGCTTAGTTCAATTTTTTAAAAAATTATTTATTTTACTTGAAAGTCAGAGTTACAGAAAGGCAGAGGCAGAGAGAGAGGAGTCTTCCATCCACTGCTTCACTTACAAAATGGCTGCAATGGCTGGAGCTGGGCCAATCCAAAGCCAGGATCCAGGAGCTTCTTCCAGGTCTCCCATGCCAGTGCAAGGGCCAAGGGCTTGGGCCATTTTCTACTGCTTTCCCAGGCCATAGCAGAGAGCTGGATCAGAAGTGGAGCAGCCAGGACTTGAACTGGCACCTATATGGGATGCTGGCACTCTGCAGGCAGCGGCTTTACGCACTACACAACCACAGTCCCGGCCCTGTTAGTTCAATTTGAAACACTTGCATTTTCCAATCTGAATACAGAGAATTATGACTGCACAGCTTCTCATTTTCATAACCAAGAGGTGGCAGTATTACATCCATTATGTATTCACTGCACCATGTATCATTTAACAATAAAAATTGAAATGTGCAAGTAAAACATGTAACAAATATCTCTGTCCTTTCTAAATGGCTGCATCAGTGATAGCCACTAAAAAGCATTCATTAAAGTGTGATGTTTACTTCTAAACAGCAATCACCCTCTCCCCTTCAAAATAATCAAAGCTAGGAAGCACAATTTATTACCTCTAGTGAGTTTATTGCAGCTCTGGGAATCTGTGTGCATCTCCTTCACTTGTTTTCTGGCAAACACTCACCTCCTTCCCCAACATACATTAAATTTTTTTTTTAAATCACAAGATGTCCCAAATTAACATGCTCTATATATTTACATAAAATAATTTAGAAAAAACTAAGTGAATGAATTGAATATAAACATCATCATATTAACTCAGTAGTGCTATTAAAAATAGACATTTGAAATCAAACCCTTTTTGTGATTGCTCAAGATTTCTTTGAGCACCTGCTAAGTTATGACGTGTAACTTGTGACTTGAGTTAAGGTCCAATTAAATTTTATCTAAACTACATAAATCTGTTCTCCTTTATTTGTGGTTTTCTGTTTCTAACTAGTCTTGGAGGTCAAAGCCAGTAATAGCCAAACCAAAGAAACTTGAAAACTTGCATATTTTCGATCACCAGCTTCTTATAAAACTACTAATATTGCGGCCGGCGCTGTGGCATGGTGAGTAGAGCTGCCGCCTGCAGTGCCAACACCCCATATGGGTGCCGGTTTAGGTCCCAGCTGCTCCACTTCTGATCCAGCTCTCTGATGTGGCTTGGGAAAGCAATGGAAGATGGCCCAAATCCTTGAGCCCCTGCACCAACGTGGGAGACCCAGAAGAAGCTCCTGGCTCCTGGCTTCAGATTGGCGCAGCTCAGACCATTGCGGCCATTTGGGAAGCGAACCAGCAGATAGAAGACTTTTCTCTCTCTGCTTCTACTTCTCTCTCTGTGTTTAACTCTGACTTTCAAATAAATAAATAAATAAATAAATAAATAAATAAATAAATCTTTTTAAAAAACTCAAATTTAAAAAGCAGTACCATAAATGTATCTGAGCAGTCAGGAATGAGTATTTGAAATAGAAATTCTTAGAAAAATATTTTAAACAGAAACTGAGTACTTTACATTTGATCACATAGAAATTTAGGTATTTCAAACTTTCTGTCACAGGAAGATAGGATGTTATTTTAAACCATGAAGTACATTTTGCATTATTTTTAAATACCCACTATCGCCAGTACTAAGCCGTGTGAGTGTTTGGAAATATTTTGTTGTTTAGATCTATGCTACTGATAAAAATCAGTACATAGTATAACTGTAGAGTGTGTTTGTTGTACAGTTCTAAACATTATCTAAAAAAATTTATAGGGCACTTAGATCATCAATATTTGACATAAGTCAAAATATTTCCAGTTCTCAATTTCCGCAAAAGTATGTTACAGTCTAGATACGATACTGATAGTTCTGACTAACTGTGGGCATTAGAATGTTTTAGATATATCATTTTAAAATTCTTATTGTATATTCTGTTTTAAATTATAAATTGTAATTGTAATGGGAAAGAACATTGAGTATTTTTAATATATGGCATAAATAGTAAACACTTTCTCAGTGTGCTTGGACTGAGTATGTAGTTTTGGAAAATTTACTTATGGACAGGATTCAAAGAATACATGTGAAGATTATGTAGGAGGATGATAAAGAAAAGTGGTGTTGTGCCAGTGGCCAATTGAATAGATCAAATATTCCTTTACAATAACTTCAAAGTGAGAAAGGATTTTAATTTCTGAAAAGGGCAGGGGATTAATTTAATTATTTGTGATCCTCATAAGAAATCTTTCCATTTCATCATTCGGTGGAATAATCTTAAGTCTAGAATTCACTTTTTTTTAAAAAGATTTATTTTGTTTATTTGAAAGACAGAGTTACAGAGAGGTAGAGACAGAGAGAGGTCTTCCATCTGCTGATTCACTCCCCAGTTGGCTGCAATGGCCGGAGCTGTGCTGATCTGAAGCCAGGATCCAGGAGTTAGGAGCTTCCTCCAGGTCTCCCATGTGGCTACAGGGGCCCAAGGACCTAGGCTGTCTTCTAAGTGGAGCAGCCAGGACTCTAACCGGCGCCCATATGGGATACCAGCACTGCAGGCGGCGGGTTCATCTGCTACGCCATAGCGCCAGCACCTAGAACACACCTTTAATATAATTTGATACATTAGGTTGTCATCTCCCACAATGTGGAAATAAAAATGTATTTTAAAGTTGCAATTCAGTGAACATTTGCTTCCTTTATATGTGGTTGTGTCTGAGATGTGATGTTTCATAAACCCTCACAATCCTCTGTGTACGAATAATCCGGTCACACACTCATGTTCTCTATTTTCACACCTTGTTAAGAGATTTATTCCAGAGAAAGATGTAGGCTTGTCAGCAAGAGCTGAAAACTGTAAGAATAGCATGAACATTTGATTACTCTTTGATTAGTCACAATATACCAAATACTTCGCTCAGAGATTTCTATGATAATCCCATGTAATCTTTACAATCATCACTTCAGGTAGGAACTGTTATTATCCCTATTTGACCAATTAGGAAACTGAGACTCAGATGTGACCTGACTTGTTCAAAGTCACATAGCTCCTAATTGCCAAGTACATGCAACAAAATTCCACATTGAGGAGGCAACACTACCACTAATGATAACACCCCCTATTTACTGAGTTGCATTATGTGTTAGACACTATGGTAAGCATTTTACAAGCATCAGTTCATTTAATTCTGACAACAACCCTATAAAGCTGAGCAAATGGAGATACAAAAATTGCATAACCTGCATAAGGGTATATAGCCGGTAACCTGAGAGTCAAATCTAGGACTCTCTAGACTCCAAAACTCTTAAGTATTTGGCTTTAAAATAGAACAAAGAGTGAAAGGTGACTCAGCTTATGAAAGCACAAACAATTCTGGAGCTGTCCAAAGATGTGAAATTGAATTTGGTGCTTTTGTTTTTTAACTCCCACCAAAAGCAGAGCCTGAGACTCTCTCCATAAACAAACTCGAATGTTTTCCTTTCACTCAATATAGCATTTAGCTTTTTCCTATGAAAAGGGGCTACTCCATGAGGACACATACTAATGCCAACCTTCTGATTCTGGAAAATTATTTTTTAAAGATTTATTTATTTATCTGAAAGGCAGAGTTACACACACACACACACACACACACAGAGAGAGAGAGAGAGAGAGAGAGAGAGAGAGAGAACCAGAGAGAGAGAGAGAGAGGTCTTCCATTTCATTGGTTCACTCCCCTATTAGCCACAACGGCTGGAGCTGTGCCGATTCCAAAGCCAGGAGCCAGGAGCGTCCTCCATGTCTCCCACGTGGATGCAGGGGCCCAAGGACTTGGACCATCTTCCACTGCTTTCCCAGGCCATAGCAGAGAGTTGGATCAGAAGTGAACCAGCCGGGTCTCGAACCGGTGCCCATATGGGATGCCAGCACTGCAGGCGGTGGTTTTATGCACTACACCACAGCGCCGGCCCCCTGGAAAATTATTAATGACATCAACTTGAAGATCTTACCCATCTAGATATTACTTTACAGATACAAGTGGTTCCTTGCCACCATTCATACCATCAAGATATCATGAAAAAAAAAAGATCCTTTTGGATCTTACAGACACTTTAGAGTGGTGCTGGTTGACGGACTTTCTGAATTCTGGCCTGGCCTATTTGTACTCAATGGGACAAATCACTAAGGACTAAGATCTGAGATCTGAAGCAAGGAGTCTAAAGTGGAGATGTTTCATACAGATTGATAAATATAGCAATTATTTGCAAATACTTTTCATTTTATGGATTATAGTGCAGACCCAGTACTATAGAGCATCCTGTTTCTCAGCAAAAAATAAAGGAGGGGGGTGCTTTGGGGCATAAACTGTACCATGGGGCAGAGCCATCTACAAAAGATCACAATTAAAGCAAACTTTCTTTCACTTTGTGCCAAAGATATGATTTATACCCCAGTCTCCAAGCTTAAAAAAAGCTCATGTGCAAAGATAGAGACATCTAAGCCTTGAATTATTAAAGTTGTCAGTCCCTATTTTTAAAAAGTCAACTTAACGTGCAGTCAGTCCTAGATTTCTGAGCCTCATTTTCATTTGCAGAAGGCAGCAGCTAGGATGTTGGCGTCATCTCTCTATTTCTTTATTAAGTAATGAACAATCTGAAAATGTGAATTATTTGTAATCTACCCAAACATAAAAAAGACATGAAATCCAATCACCATCAGTTCAAGTTTGGGTCCAGTGGCAGTCTTGTCTTTGGAAATCTAAATATTAAATCGCACCTATCAGCATATGCATTAGAATGCATTGCAAGCTTGTCTGTTGGGCTTTGCCTTCTATTGTCAAGCAAGTTCTGGTAAATATTATGAAAGAGCTTGGTGATGCAGTCTTATCTCAGAAGTTTTCTGTTCAAGCATTGTGGACGAATATGGGTAATTTCAACCAGAGTAAACACAATGGAAATAGGACTTTAAGAGAAAACTCTTTCTCAATGCCCCAGATTTCTCTTGTTTAAAGTAGGATAGCAGATTCACACATACCAAGGTATTTTGGGACTATTTATTATATGCTAAACAATAAGGTTGTCACAATGAACAAGAAAGAGCCTTTCCCTTCATGGAACTTATAGCTTATGTGGAGAGACAGCCAGTAAATACATAAATAAATAATATAATTTCAGAGAGTGGTGTGTTTTGAAACATAAAACATGAAAAATAAATCAGAATAAGAGAATATAGAGAGATGGAAAAGATAGGTGGACTAACTTTTAAATAGAATGTTCCAGGAGGATTTCTTTGAGGAGAGAACTTTTGAGCCAATGCAAGCATTTTGGGGAAAATCTTTCCAGGCAGAAGGAAACAGAAAGTAAAGAAAGACTCTAAGGTAGGTGTGCTGAATATATCCGAGTTACAGAGTGAAAGTTGGATCAGATAGAGAAAATTTGAGGGCAGTAGAAGTGTGGTAAGATCATAGAAGACTTTCTAGGTGATGGTAAGGACTATGGACTTTCTAAGTATAATGGGAAGCTGTTGGGATTTAATCACGGTTGTGGTTTAATTTAATTTATATTTATTAAATGCTGCTAATGCTGTGTGGTCAATAGAGTATAAGAGGGACAAGGATGCAAACAATCCATAAAAGAAATTATGTTAACATAAACCTTGATTGTCATCAGTAGAGGTGGTATGACTTAGTCAGATTTGGAACATATATTGGAGTTAGAGCCAACACGATTTCTTTATAGATTAGATATAATATTTGAAGGAAAAGGAGGTGCCAAGAATGATTAGGAGGTTTTAGGGCTGACAAGTAAAAGGTTCTAGTTGCAATTAAGTGAGATCAGAAAGACTGAGAGAACACAGTGTGGGAGAAGAATCAAATTCTTGTAGAAATATGAATTTTGATGTTGTTATGGACTGAAGTGGAAATGATAAGGTAGCAGTTGAATATACGTATCTAGAGCTTAAGAATAGTTATATATAGTGAGAGGGTCTTGGGCATTTTCAATGTTATAGTTTTGAAACTGTGGAAATAGGAAAGGTAAATCCCTATGGATAAAGGGTAGGTTGAGAAGAGTTACAAAGATTAAACCTGGATCACTCCAATACTAAGAGGTCAATTCAGTCAACACTACCATGTACTGAAAATGTAGATCAACTTACTTAACAAAAATATTAATAAACCATTTACTGTGTGAATATGTAGAAACACAATGTGACCTTGCCAGGTATTGGTATCAGAAATTGATTAGCATTTGTCATAGTCTAAATATTCATACATAAATTTGACAGTTTATAAGCACTTTTTATTATAATCCAGTAAGATCAATATTGTTATTACATAATTTCTTTCTGACTCATAGTAGAAATAGTTGTCTGTACTCATTGTCTTTTTTTCTTTACCTGTAGTTGTCTTCTCAACCAACCGGCTTCACTATAAGTCTTAATTAACCACCCTATCATGTTTCTCAGTAACTTCTATGTGGATAGATTTTTGTCCAAATTCAAGTTTCATTATATTTAATCTCTCAGCAAATTTGATGATTTATTACCCCCCCCCTTTAAAAACACCTTTTTCTTCTGCTTCTCCCAACATACTAGCTGTTCCTTCTTAGTTTCCCTTTTTGGCTCTACCTCATCTTGATTGAATCAGAGACCCAATAACATGGAACACAAACCTGTGTCAAAGTTCTAGAGAGTGGGTTGAATACAGTGCCATTGCTTTGAAAATAGATTAGAGGACAAACCACATCTTGATTTCTAATTTATTTATTTATTTATATTTTTTAAGGAATACAAATTTCTTAAGTAGAACTTTAGGAATATAGTGATTCTTCCCACCATACCCACCCTCCCACTCACACTCCCATCCCTCCTCCTCTTCCTTCTCCCCTTCCCAGTCCCATTCTTCATTAAGATTCATTTTCAATTAGCTTTGTGCACAGAAGACCAACTCCATACTAACTAAAGATTTCAACAATTTGCACACACACACACACACACTAAATTGTTTGAGAACGAATTTTACAGTTAACTCTAGTAATACAATGCATTGACGACAGAGATCCTGCATGAGAGTTAGTGCACAGTGACCCTCTTGCTAATTTAACAATCAACACTCTTATGTATGTCATCAGTGACCACCCAAAGCTCTTGACATGAGCTGCCTAGGCTATGGAAACTTTCTGAGTCCACAAACTCCGTCAGTGTTTGGACAAGGCCATAAGCAAAGTGGAATTTCTCTCCTCCCTTTAGAAAAAAAGTACATCCTTCTGTGATGGTCAATTCTTTCCACTGGTATCTCACAGAGATCCTTCATGTAGGACATTTTTTCCAAAGTGTCTTGGCTTTCCATTCCTGAAATGCTCTCGTGGGCTTTTCTGCCAAACCAGAAAGCCTTAAGGGCTGATTCTGAGGTCAGATTGCTATTTAAAGCAATTGTCATGCTGTGAGGACTGCTTCCCATGTTAGAGCATTCTCTCCTTTTTAATTCTATCAGTATTACCAGACATTTCATCTTATTTATATGATCACTTTAACACCTAATCCTATCTATATGTTCACTTTAACAAAATATGATCACTTTATCAATTAAGATGGCATTTTTACCACCACACTTAATGGGATTTGAAGTCCCATGACAACTTTTTAAACTGTATCCTTAGAAACAAGTCCGTAGGAATGTATGCAGAACTTTACAGCTTTACAGTTACAAGCTTTCTCCTCGTTCTCTTATTCTCACTCTTATTTTTTACTGAGATGTATTTTCAGTTGACTTTATACACATATGATTAATTCTATGTTAAAAGTTCAACAAATAGTATGAAGAAAAAAATGAAAAAACAACACCAAAAAAAAAATGAAACTGCTCCTCAACAGTCAAGACAAGGGCAGCTCAAATCATCCCTTCTTGAAGTGCCAATTTCACTTCTACAGATTTTGTTTTAGGTGCTCTATTAGTTCCTACAGATCAGGGAGAACATATGGCATTTGTCCCTTTGGGACTGGCTTATTTCACAAAGTATGATATTTTCTAGATTCATCCATTTTGTTGCAAATTGATTTTTTTAAGTGAAGCAATCATTGGGGTGGGCATTGTGGCACAGTAGGTTAAGCCACTGCTTGGGATGTCTGCATTCCATATTGGGGGGCCTGGGATTGAGCCCCATCCCTTCTTAATATATAGCATCCTGCTAATGCATCTGCAAGGTAATAGATGGTGGCCTATGTATTTGAGTTCCTACCATCTACGTGGGAGACCCAGATGGAGTTCCTGGCTCCTGGCTTTGGTGTGACCCAGCCCCAGCTGGTAGTGAACATTTAGAGTGAACCAGCAGATGGAAGGTCTTTCTCTCATTCTCTGTCTTTTTGCCTTTGAAATAAATAAATAAATGAGTAAACTAATCTTTAAAATGATACAATCATAGAAGGGTGAGGGAAGCAAAACTTGTGTTGGAATAGAACTTTCAAAATGATATTAAGGGAATTTACATATGATTTTCAATTTTTTTAAATTCAATGTGTTTAAGAAATTTTTAGATCCTGAATCTATACATTTAAAATTGGGTTGGTGGAAGAGTTTTCGCCAATAAAATACTGATAGCATTAACTAGTTCTAGAGGTTCTTCTCATCACCAGTATTCTGAGTATTACCAAATGATACTTATAGTAAAAGAGAAACCAAATTTTGACATAAGGCAAAAAAAGAGGGGAAGCAGCAGATTTCATGGGAAATGTGTATTAGGAAATATTAGTCATGGATTTCTAATGTACATTTATATGGGGGTACAGGACATTATTTTAATATATATACACAGTGCAAACCAGTCAAACCAAGCAACTAGCCTTACATTGACTCTTCTTCCCTTAGTGTTTGGAGTCTATCACCTCTTTGCTTTCAGTTCTTTATACAACATAGAATATGTTATTGTAAACTCTAGTAACCCCACTGTGCTATGGTACCTGTTACAAAATGCCCCCTGTTCTCCCTTCTCCCACCCTTCCCGGTCTCTAATAATCACTATCCTATCTTCAGATTGACTTTTGAATTTTTTAAGATTTGTTTACTTATTGAAAGAATTAGAGGAAAGAGAGAGGGAGAGGGAGAGGGAGAGGGAGAGGGAGAGGGATCCTCCATCCACTGGTTCACTCCCTGAATGGCTGAAACAACCAGGGATGCACCAGACTGAAGCCAGGAGCCAAAATCTTTTTCCTGGTCTCTCATGTAGGTGTAGGGGCGCAAGCACCTGGGCCACCCTCTGTTGCTTTCCAAGGCATATTAGCAGGGAGCTGGATTGGAAGTGGAGCATCCAGGAGTCAAATGAGTGATCATATGGGATGCTGGCATTGCAGGTGACGGCATTATCTGCTACACCACAATGCTGGCCACACAGGTTGACTTTTTAATAAAGCTTTATTTATACATTTATTTGACAGAATTCCCATCAATTTGTTCATTGCCCAAATGCTCACAACAGCTGGGACTGAATCAGACTAAATCCAGGAGGTGATAGTTAATCAAAGTCTCCCACATGGGTGGCAGGGACCCAAATACTTGACCCATCACCTGATTTCTCTTAGAGTGCACATTGGCAGGAAGCTGGATTAAAGAGCAGAGTAGGGACTCAAACCTAGAATTCTGATATGGTGTGTAGATGTTCCAAGCAGAGTCTTAAATGCTAGGCCAAATGTCCACCCTTAACTACTTTTTTATTTTCCACATATGTAAGTAATCATGCAGAATTTGTATTATGTAAACCCATGAGTTGGCAATCAATAGGATGACAATAAAGTTTGAAGAAAAATGAAGTGAAGTTCCCAAGTTTATTTTGGAATTCAATACTTTTTAAAAATTTATTCATTTATTTGAAAGACAGATTGGAGAGAGAGGGAGAGAGAGAGGGAGAGAGGGAGGGAGAGAGAGCGCAAGAGAGAGACAGAGAGAGAGAAACATTTATCTGCTGTTCACTCCCCAATATGCTGCATCAGCCTGGTCTGGGACAGGTCAAAGCCAGGATCTCCATCATAGTCTTTCACATAAGTGGCAGACTCAAGTATTTGGGACATCTCCTCCTGCCTTCCCAGGTGCATTAGCAGGGAGCTGGATGAGAAGTGAAACAGCCAGGACTTAACCTGGCACTCCAATATGGGATGCCTGTGTCAAAAGCAGTGGCTTATCCTGCTTTGCCACAACACCAGCCTCTGGGATTAAATCTTTTAATTTTTACTTTTCATTTACCTTTTTGAAGTATGCTTGTATTGACTACCATTTGAAGGGTTTACCTGGCAGGCTTCATAAATCAAAGAATCCCCAGTGTGCCAAGGAAAGAAAGAGATCATCTCTCTGGGTGCAAAGCCTATAATCATGACCCCAGCCACTTTGGTAAATAAAGGAAGCTCTCAGCTTGGAAAAGAGCAAGAGCTTACAATGTGGATTTTAGTCATACATGCACACATACACACACACACACACACTCACACACACACCCCATATACAACCTAACAGTTAAAAATCAACTCCAGACAGTGTTCTTCGTGGGAAAATAGCCAAGCCAACACATGCATAAATTGTTGGTTGACACAATTATTCCCAGAGTTGATTGTTTAAGTTAATTTATCAAAACTATTGTCTTGATGAGAGCTAGTAAGGAGAAAGAGAAACAAACACCATAGTATTGCATAATTATAACCACATTAACCATTTCTTTCTGTTTCTCATCACGATGCAAGGCTTACCGTATATCACTGTGCACTGACAGCTCTAACAGAAGGAAAAATAAAGCAAACAATTAGCCTAGTGTAAAAGATATAAAATAATTCACAATTCATGAATTGGCTGCTCATTCATACTTTCTGTGATTCTAACAGAGTTGATGGATACAACAGTGAGTGATTTTGCACAAATTTGATTTAATCTTTGAAAACAACATTTGACATCAGGATTATTTAAAATACGATTTCTTGTTGTAGTATGTATGTAGAACAGGCTTTTTCTGACAGAGGTAAATCTCATTGATAAACTCTGGTATAACCTTCCTAGGTAGGCCTGGAACAAGACTCAGGGCACCATTGTCACTACTGCAAAAGTGCCATACAATGGACTAAATGTTTGTGTCTTCCGTCAAATTCAGATGTTGAAGCCTGAATCTCTAATGTGAGGGCTGTTTCAAGGTGAGGTATTTAGGATGTGATTAGATTACAAGAGTGGAGCCTTAATCAATGGCATTTGTATCCCCTTTGAAAAGAAACACACGAGAAGTGATATCTTTCTCTCCCTCTCTCCCCTTCCCTCCCTGTTCTCTCTCCCCCAGTCTCTCTATGGCACCTGAATATTCAATGAATTGACAATTATCTGCAAATGAGGATATGGACCAACCCTTTAAGTCAAACATACCAGCACCTTGCTCTTGTACTTCAATGGCCTCTAGAATTAAAGAAATAAATTTCTATTATTTAAACCACTTAGATTATGTTATTCTGTTACAGTAGCCTGCACAGACTAAAACACATGCCTGATGTATACATTTTAATTGGGATACAGTTTCACAGATATGGGCATAATTTGAAGTACTCATAATTCCTAGTAGATTCCAACTCAAATTAGCTTATGGAAAACTGAGAACTGATTTTAAAAATTATTTTTATTAAAAATTTAGATTGAGATGCAATACTTGTACATTCTTATGGGCTACAGTACAATATTTAAACACATTTACACACCATAAAGTGATCAGACAAGGCAACTACAGTTTTCCATTTTCCTTCATTGTTCTTTATATTTGGAGCCTACCAGCTCTTCTTTTCCAGTTCTTTAGACAGCATAGTACGAACTAGTCAACTAAACTCTACAACTTGTTACTTTTATCTGAATGTCTTTTGGTATCTATTATCCAAATTCCCTACATCCCTTTCCCTCCACCCTTCCCAATATCTAATAATCACTAGCTTAAGTTCAAATCAACTATTTTTATTAACTTCTGCAAATGAGAAAGTACATGTGATATTTAAGTCTTTCTGGGTCTGGCTTATTTCCCTTTCCATCCATTTTTGTAGTAAATGTCAGGATTTAATTCTTCTCATGTCCAAATACCATTCCATTTTGTGTATATACCACATTTTAAAAATCACTCACCATCGACAGACACATAGGTTGATTTAATAACATGGCTATTGTGAATAGTGCTGCAGTGAAAATAGAAAAGTATCTCTTTCAAATGTAGAGTTCAATTCCTTCAGATACATATGCAGAAGTTGCATAACTAGATTATATGCGAGACCTATTTTGAGTTTTTTTTTTTTCTCGACAGGCAGAGTTAGACAGTGAGAGAGAGAGAGAGAGAGACAGAGGGAAAAGGTCTTCCTTTTTCCGTTGGTTCACCCCCCAAGTGGCCGCTACGGCCAGTGCATTGCAGCCAGCGTGCTGCTCCAATCCGAAGCCAGGAGCCAGGTATTTCCTCCTTGTCTCCCATGAGGGTGCAGGGCCCAAGGACCTGGGCTATCCTCCACTGCACTTCCCGGCCACAGCAGAGAGCTGGACTGGAAGAGGAGCAACCAGGACAGAATCCAGCGCCCCGACCGGGACTAGAACCCGGGTGCCAGCGCCGCAGGCGGAGGATTAGGCTAGTGAGCTCCGGCGCTGGCCTATTTTGAGTTTTTTGAAGAACCTCCAGATTGTTCTTAAATGGATGTACAAATTTGCCTTCTCATCAGCAGAGTATAAGGGTTGTCTTCTCTCCACCTTCTTATAGCATTTATTATTATTATTATTATTGCTTTTAAAATAGCCATTCCAGTTGGAGATCCTCTAAGGGTAATCTGATGTTTCTCTCTTGCACATCTTAGAATTTTTCTTTATGTTTCACTGTGGTGAGTTTGAGGATCTCCAATTAGACTCACAGCAGACTTCTCATCAGAAACCCTACAAGCTAGAAGGGAATGGCGAGACATAGCCCAGGTACTAAGAGAGAAAAACTGCTAGCCCAGAATATTATATCCTGCAAAGCTCTCATTTGTGAATGAAGGTGAAATAAAGACTTTTCATAGCAAACAGAAACTGAAAGAATTTGTTGCCACTCGTCCTGCCCTACAAAACATGCTTAAAGATGTGTTACACACAGAAACACAGAAACATGGTCATTAATATGAAAGAGGTAAAGGAAGGAAACCTCACAGCAAAAGATCACAGGAAGCTCAATTTCTTTTTGACATAGAATTAAACTCTGATTCTCTGTTAAAGCAATGTGTTAAAGTAATCTATTATGTTCTCTTGATTTCTGTTAAATTCTAATTGTTCTCTTGATGTCTGTTAAATTCTAATTGTTCAAAAACAGCTGAATTTTTATTAAGAGCTATGGGTTATTTAAATATGTGCTTATTTTCAAAGATTTGAATAATCACCTTGTAAGAGTGATGAACTTTGGTCTATGTTATGTCATGATTTTAAGGAATCTTATTTCAACCAGATATTTTGGATTTTGAGCCTTCTTGGCATTCTTGACAAGCATTCAAAAAATCAAAGTTTCAAACAATCTGGTCTCTAAAATTTCCAGTAAATCCTGGACTTAGGCTTTTCCAGTTTGGGCCCAACTGAAAAAAATCGAAGGACCTATGTCTCTCATCTTATAGAGACACCAACTACTCAGGCTATTTGGATTATAGTAGAAGTACTGTCAAGATGTGATGTGGTAACAAACTTTAAGTTTCTATAATGGAAAATGTTATTAATACAAAGGTTTGAGAATTAAAAAATCTAATGATCTTGTGTTACTGGACATGATAGTTATCTTAATGAGAAAGCCCCAGAGGACTAAAGGGTTCAATAATTGTAAAATCCTACAGGTGCTTTGAAAAATACTGTGAAGTAAGCAAGTGCCTCTTGTTGGTTGATGAGTTTATAATTTTAAACATGGCGACTTAAAGTCTTTTGTCATCCACAGTTATATATGATGTGCTGCTCATAAAACTAAAGCGTTGTTGGTTCTGTGTTTAGCTGTCCTCCTATAGGTTGCTATGGACTTTTTCCAGCTACTTTTATTGTGTTCAGTACTTTGGGATGGCTCTGGAAACAGATGAAGCCAATAATGTATTAACAGTACCAACTGAGAGAAAGTATGGTTAACTGAGGTTACTAAAAACAAAAAGCAATTCAAATCAATTGGCAATCTACAAAAAGAGTTAAAGATTTTAAAAGCTATTATTAAAATTGCTATATTGGTCTATTATGCTATGTTATATGTGTGTACATATTGTATGTCCACATGGGGAAATTTTATTAAGAGTTTTATTTTAAATGGCTTATAGATAAGATTGTCCATAAATTTAAGCCGCTAAAATCAATCAAAGATACATTTTAATTTGTGTGACCTGAATCTGTGTATCATATGTTTTAAACGTGTTGGTAGAAAGAAACGAAAAACATTTTAGATGGTTGTGCTTAAGTTTACTGGCTAAACAAACTACACCATGTTAGATATTTAAGAGGTGTTTTCAAATACATGATTCTTAAAATTTATAGAAGGCATTGGACCTTCTGGTAAACGTTTTCTTAAGTTGTTATCTAATGGTTGAAACTATTTGCTAAGTATTCATATAATATTGCTATTGTCAGCAAGCGATCTAGGACTTGCTCCCTCATTTCTCTATTCTAAGCCCAACTTGTTCTTTCATTTCTCTATTCTCTTCAAGGTAGGAAACTAATTCTATTATGAAGGAATCTGTAGGATGCACAGTTTAATCTTTAGACCTTATAAAAGAGATGGCTAACATTTTTCTGTAATAGCATAGCCAAAATAAGAGATTAAATAATAATCTCATAGCTAGATTTACTTCACCATCAGCGAAGTATACAGTAAGTAGAAAAAACCTCACTTTCAGACCAAAGGGAAAGAAAGTTTTAAAGTGAGAATATAATTTTCCTCATGGGCATTGTCTACCTTAGAAAAACTACTGCAGAACATGCCTGTGACTATAGACTTGTAGTTCAGGCCACCGAAGATTAGAGATGGGACTTGGGCACTCCCTTGACTTGCATCCTCTGGTCTGCTTTAACACAAACCAGGAGGAAAAGAAAGCTTGCCATCAGAAGCAATGGGTGGCAGGCCTATTAATGGCTGATCTGTACAGTGATCTGCCCTCAAGGAGACCCAACAGGCCAGTTCACTGCAGTGGCTTTCAATGTGGTAAGCCTGGGCTTCAGCAGAAGTCAGCTTGTGAAGAACCCTGGCAGCTCTGCCAAGAGTTGGATCACTGGAAATGGACCTACCCTGGAGTCGAAGGATGCCTAGGTCAGAGCCACAGATCTTATTGGCTCTAAGCTGAAAAGCCCTTCACTCAGCCCAACTTCCAATGTGACCACTGCAGCTGAGGGGATGGCCAAGTAGGGTCAGCAACATTGCAGGCAGAACTGTAAATTTCTTGTTAGAGATGCCCCCTGCCTTTACCTGGCCAGCTCTCCTCCCAGGCCAGCCAAGTAATGAAAGTCAACAGAGTGCCTTCCCCTAGGAGGTTCACACCTCCCTTAGGATATACCCCATGTGAAGAGATAGATAGGTCTGGGCCTCTGAATTTACAAGGCCTAAAGCCCACCAGATTATTATCAAGCCCCTTCTATCAGGTTCTATTTGCCTCTCAATCAGAAAACTTAATTGTAGCTTAGACAGCACCTTTCTTAGCTCCTCTAGTGATGACTCTGTCCTTTGTTCTAGGCCCTGTCTAGTGCACTTGGGCCTCATTCCTTTGTAATCATAACCTCTACTCTACCACCAATGGCTCTACTCCCAACCTGTGTGTACTGATGGTCCTCTTCCCCACTTCATGCTGTATAATTGTTCAAACCTGGTAAATGCCACTCTTAGGATCATTGGTTACTATCCTCACTCTGTCTTTTATGACCTTGTCTAAATATGATCCGAGTCGGCAAACTTGGAAGGCTTCCATAGCCTTGGCAACTCATGATGACAGCCTAGGATGGTTACTGGCGCCATAAACTAGAGTGTCAATTTGTTGGGTCAACAACAGGAGCCACTGTGCACTTGCTCCTCATGTGGGATCTCTGTCCTTAATGTGCTGTACATTGAGATTTAATGCGATAACTAGTACTCAAACAGTCTGTTTCACTTTGTGTTTCTATGTGTGTGCAAACTGTTGAAATCTTTATACTAAATTGATCTTCTGTATATAAAGAGAATTGAAAATGAATCTTGATGTGAATGGAAGGGGAGAGGGAGCGGGAGAGGGGAGGGTTGTGGGTGGGAGGGAAGCTATGGGAGGGGGAAGCCATTGTAATCCATAAGCTGTACACTGGAAATTTATATTCATTAAATAAAAGTTAAAAAAAAGTTAAAAAAAAGATATTTTATTTTTGGAGATTTTGTAAATACTATTGCTCTCATAATTTCTTTTTCATTGAGTTCTTTTGGTGTACAAAATGCTACTGATTTCTGGGACTTTACTGACTTATCAGTTCTAATAGTGCACAGGTGGAGTCTTAAGTTACTCTCTACATAGAATCATATCATCTCCAAATAGGAATAATTTCACTTCGTTATTTCATACTTATATGCTTTTTATTTCTTCCTTTTCCCTAAGTGATCTGAAGTTTTAAGTACTAGATTTAATAAGAGCAGTGAGAGTGGACAACTTTGTGTGGTTATAGATGTTAGATAAATGCATTCAGGTATTCCCTATTCATTATAATGTTGGCTGTATATTTATTACATTGATGAATATTCCTCCTATACCTAATTGTACAAAGTTTTTATAATGAATGGATGTTGAATTTTATGAAATTCTGATTATGTTAAGACTTGGGCCATCTTTTACTACTTTCCCAGGCCACAGCAGAGAGCTGGATTGGAAATGTAGCAGTCAGGGCTTGAACTGGAGCCCCTATGGGATGCCAGCACTGTAGGCGGCTTTACTCATTATGCCACAGCACTGGCCCCTGTTCTGCTTTTTTATGTAGGCACTCCATAACTATATATTTTCCTTTCCTTTTCAAAATCTGTACCACTTTGCTGTCTTTCTCATTTCTGTGATGCAGTGTTTTCTTGATTTTATTCTACTCTCTGTATTCTCTGTTATCTCCTTGGGTATGTGTATAATCAATCTTTTGAATTCTTTACAAGGCATTTTGTCAATTCTCTCTCTCTCTCTCATCCTTTTCCTCTCTCTATCCCTCTCTTTAGTTTGTTACTAAACCATCATTGTGTTCATTTGAGAGAATCATAAAGCCTTGGTTTATTATACTTCCTGTGTCAATATAGCTACTTGCATCTCTGGTTGACTACTTGTTTCTATTCCTTTTAATGTGTGACTTTGATGATAAAAGACATTTTCCTGAAGATGTCTCTTCAGATATCAATTTGGTAGGCTACTTTAGCTTTATTTTAAGTGGTATCCCATAGTATAGTCTCCCTGCATCTTCTTCCACAGCAATTGATGGTATTAGCAGTTTGGGAATGGGGTCCTCTCCTCAGGTCTGAGAGGGGAGCATGATTCTTAATGGTAGTCTGATGGATAAATTCTGGGGTTGAAGGCTGCTGGCCCTCAGTGTTGGAACACTGGTCTCTTGGGTAGCTATGTTGACAGGAGCATTGTTGAGGTTATGTTAGTAAGACACATTCAAAGTTCAGCAAGTGCATTTGAGTCCCAACAGTGCCAGCCCCAGGTTTCTATGCAATGTTCTGCCCTCCAAGACCAATACAGCAAGGGATAGTGTCAAAGCTCCATTTTCTATGGGCTGCCTGCTGCTGAGGTGGACTTGTGCATGAGACCATGGAAACCAACCACAGATTATGCTGGCTGGACTATAAATCCAATCAACTGCATCCACGAATCTCACTTGAAACCAGGGCATATTTGGGACTCTGGCCACAGGCAGTGGCCTCAGAATAGGGACTGTTAGTATCTGTCCTGTGATGATTTTACCAAATCAGAGATTCAGTCTTATGCACACTTTGGTACCATACTATCCAGTGGCTAGAGTCATTTCTCTTGGTGTCTACCCATGGTTGGGGTAGAGATGATGAAAGCAATCCCTTTGCTACTCAGGCTGACCCTAAATAAGAACACACCAGAATCTTGCCATTACAGGGCCCCACACTCTCTTGCAAATATATTTCATGCCCTCAAGAGGCTGGAGGTGATGCAAACTGAAACACTTGTCTTCTTGTCAGTGTATAGATTTCTACGTTATGCCAAAGGAGATCTTGAGTCTCTCTAAGTACTGGTCTAATGGAAAGGGGTCTCTTGTCTCTATCTGGTGTTGGGTCTCACTATATTGGGACTGGTGCTGAGGTTTAAGCCAAAGCCCTGAGCCTAATTCTTGGCCCTACTCCCCTGTGGTTGAAATCTTACTCCGTGCTGTTGGCTTGAGGTTGGGGAGAGGTAATGGAGGCAGTCTCAGTCACTCAGGCTGACACTAATCTATCTGGATTGCACTTGGGTCTCTGTCACCAGCCCCTGTGCAGAGTCAGGGTGCCTGATGATGCTGGTGGTGATACAGGCTGAAATGAGTCCATCCCACTGGAGCACTTGTCTCTGCCTGATGCTGGCGCTGAGTTGCTAAGAAAAATCTTAAGTTGACTTTTTCAGCCTACTCCACAGTGGCTGGATTCTTGCTCTGCTGTCTGCTGGAGGTTGGAGGGGTGGAGGCAGTCCTTTTGCCAAAAGCTCAGTTCACAGGTACTGCCAGGGGGTCAGAGGCTGTGAGGCCCCATCTAACTTGAGATTCTACTGTACCAGTCCTGGTACTGGGATTCAAGTATAAGGTTTGGATTTTATCTCCTTTTCCTCCCTTGAGTGGGAAGCATCTCTCTTCAATTTGTGCAACTTGGAGCTCGAAGAGGGGGTGATGTGGCAACTCTCTTGCTTTATTCAACAAATCTTTTTCTTATTGTTACACTGAAACCAGACACTGCGGTCTTTCACTTGGTTTCATTGGATTTTGTAAAGTTGAATTGATACATGAATTGATCAAATTGATGTTTTGAAAGGTGAATTGATACATGAATTCAAATTGATGTCTCTGTAGGGAGATTGCCAAAGCATCTTACTCGATTACCATCTTGCTCCACCTCTGAGATTTATTGATTTAGTTTACCAAGTATAGAAGAATGAAAGATATACGTGGTTGTTTCCAATGACTGGAGCGAGAAATTTATTAATCCCTGAATTTACTCTTTTTTTTCCATTTCCAGTCTGTTTCTCAATGTATATTACTTATATTCACTCAGATTAGCATTTAAAATACTAGGGATGAGATCCTATTGTCCCAGCTTGGGTCAGGATCCCACTTTTACATCAATGAATGGTCTCTTGAGCACTACCTCTGTGTAATATAAGATTACTTATGCCCCCACAAAGCTTGTAGAAATCCTGGAAATGTGTTTTTTGGATATACGCCAACCATGTGGTTTTACCTGGAATTAGTACTGAAGAAATAGTTACTACTTGCTTGAGGTTTGAAGCTGTTCATATCTCAATCTAGATTGAAAGAAAACCAAACACAATGAAACAAGAGGAAAAATTTGTAACCACATATGTGTATATTCATATATGTTCAATAAATAAAGGGGTTTCATTTTGCTGGACTCCTTTCTAGACATACAGATACCTGTGTCGGGGTTGGCAGAACCTCATTGATCAGCCATCAAGAAACAGAAACAGAATCTGAGTGAAATTATGTATTTTTATAGTTGGAAGACGTGGTTTGGACCTCTTGCTGAAGAAATTCCATATTACTTCCACTCAAGTCTATACCATGAAACCTATATATGGAGCTAGTTGGGTTGATAGACCAACATTTACCCAGGTAGCAACATGGAAGATGAATGCAAACCTTGGGTGAAGAGGATTCAGAGGGACAAAGAGGAGAGACTTCTAGACTTGCCTGTATAACATACGTCTTAGACCCTGACTGAGTTGTCCTTACCCATTATGAAAGCAAGGGTACAGAGAAAAACAAGTGCTCCAAAAGGAAGAGCAAGCAATAAACAGATGTATATCTGCACCAAATGACACTTTTTGCCTATCTTGTCAATCATATAAATAATTTTTCTTTCACACCTGAGAAAAAAGTGAAAAGTAGAGGAGGCTTTATAATGTCTCTGATTCTACTTTCTCCTAGAGAGTGAATCAAAATGCTTTGACAGGAACATGAGGACTAAGGAATAGGATGCTTATTCCCACAAAATATTTTACATACCCATAGCATAATATAATTGCATTTTTACTTTACAGTTTTTAAACTTTTTGTGTCATAATTTCTGTTATTTACATTGTCTTCCAAATTATAATGACTGTAGAGTGTCTCATCATTTTGAAGATGACTGTTTTGCTATATAATTTATAATTATTAAATATTTAGGTGGTTTGTCATTTTTCTGCTCTAGACTGTTTTAAATGGATAACCAATATATCAGTGATAGGGGAATATTCCAATATCACTACCAACTTTGAGAGCACTGTGGATGAACAGAAACATTTTGGTTTTGAGTGCATTAAAGACTATAAGAGTCACTTCATTAATGTTCTCTTTCATTTCTTTGATTGTTAAAGAAATATATTCTTGTTTACTACTAGAATTTCCATTTATAAGTAGTGCTTATCCATTATTCATTTATCTATTTTCTAAATGCTTTTCTCATCAATTTTTATATTTTAGATTATATAGGCATTAACCCTTTGTTATACTTACTTTCTTCTCATCTATTGATAGTTTTATTAGTTTTGTGTGCATTTGGAAGTTTAATTTTTATGGAATCCACATTACTCATTTTTGCTTGTAAATTCTTCAACAGCCTCAAAGCTAAGAATAGTATCAACCTGTTGCTTTGATACCTTTGTGGGGATAGAGTTAGTAAAAAATCATGTCACACTTCCGAAAATGTTTCATAAGAATCAAAGCAACATAGAACTAAGCCACAGTTTGTAAATCAATTAGTTAAGCCTCAAGTTTATTTTTTCCTTGTTCATGCTGAAAAAGACTTTTTCTCTTCAAGCAACCAAATATGGATCACAGCGGGAAGTATTAACTTCTAACACTTTCTGAAGAGCACAAACCTTCTGTTATTCCATTCACATAAAATACCAGTTGACAGATGGTACTTGCCAGAAAATAGGGAAGAAAGGCATTTGAACAGAGATTTATAAATTGAAAATTCTCTCAAGAGAAGTACCTTTCTATTTGGTTGGATATTTAAGAGACAATAACTCTAGGGCCAGAATAGGAAAATGGAAAGAAGACAAGGAAAAAGGGAAATTTGAAACTAAGGCTTATTTGATTTTTAACTATCTTTGTGACTTTCATTCCTCTGAGCTATCTGATAGTTTTAATAAGGGGATTAGAATAATTTATTAAATCTATGTTCTGGTAGTATTCTGAATTTTCCATCCACCCATCTATTCAATAAATATGTCTTGAGCCCATAACTATGTGGCAGACACTCCACATGTTATTAGAAATTCAATGTGAAATAAGAAACAGTCCCTACCTTCACTGACCTTTAATAGTGAAGAGGAACACATAGGTAACACACTTAAATTCCTTGTGATCAATTCTATAGTGATGGTGGAGAGTTAGAACTATGCACTGGGTGCTAAGGGAACACAACTGAAGATCACCCTCTCTCCCACTCCCACTCCATCTTCATGCCTTCCTCAGCACAAGCTGGAATGTCAAGAAGAAGATTTCTGGGAGAGGGCACACTAAATTAAAACTTAAAAATAAGTGGGATTTAGCTAAACAGAGAAGAGGTATGGGCAGACAAGGAAATCTACAAAGAGGAATCAGTAGATGGGAAGGCTGAGTGACATCAAACAGTTGGAAGCATGTGGAGAAATAGAAGGTCTGATGGTACTAGAATTTGTAGTGTAAAGCAGAATAAATCAGTGATAAGACTAGAGAATAGGGTTCATCTCATGGAGGATTCCTTGCGTTAGGCTAAGGAATCTGAGATTTATTCTCTAAGAAATGGAAAGCCATTACAGAGTTTTAAGTATATTTATATCTTTGTCAGATTGGTATTATGGTAGAAGGATGCAGAGTGGATTGGAGGAAAGTACAGGTGGAGGCAGGATCAGGATAACACACTGAGAAGCTATTGTCACAAGCCAGGTGTGATTGCAAATTCTTAAAAAGAGAGTGATTGAATATGGTTGATCAGGTAGTTCATTGCACAGGAGTATGTGGCTAAGGAAGCCAAAGGAAGTTTGAAATCCAATCTGTGCTCCATTTTCCAAGTCTGTGCCTCAGTAAAAGGCTTAACCCTTTTGGAAAATGAGACACTGTTTTCTTTCTTTTTTTTATTAAACTTTTATTTAATGAATATAAATTTCCAAAGTACAGCTTATGGGTTACAATGGCTTCCCCCCTCCCATAACTTCCCTCCCACCCGCAACCCTCCCCTTTCCTGCTCCCTCTCCCCTTCCATTCACATCAAGATTCATTTTCAATTCTCTTTATATACAGAAGATCAGCTTAGTATATATTAAGTAAAGATTTAAACAGTTTGCCCCCATATAGCAACACAAAGTGAAAAAAATACTGTTGGAGTACTAGTTATAGCATTACATAACAGTGTACAGCACATTAAAGACAGAGATCCTACATGATATTTTTAAATATTAATTTTCTATGCCATTTCCAATTTAACACTAGGTTTTTTTTTTTCATTTCCAATTATCTTTATATACAGAAGAGACACTGTTTTCTAAAGGCTACATTGGTCCTGAAGGTGGATATTACATACATGGACACAAATTTGTGGAATATTTAGGAAGGGCGTAGGTAGTACTTTTAAAAATCACTGTTAGCGTCAACGAATTCAACTATTTGATATTTAAAAAAAGTATTAGGGGGCATTGATTGTTCCGTCACCGAATGTGCAATGCAGAAAGTCTTAACTATATAAAATTAAGTTCATTTATTTAAAACAAGTTCACCAAAGTTAACAGCAGTTGTTAGTTGGGACATTTCCACCAGCCTGTGTGGCACATGAGTGCCATCAGCTGAGATGGACTATGAAAGAGGTTGATAAGACCTGATATTGCCATAGTGCCCCATGATCTTCAGGCAAATTCACTTTCTTAGTTGTTTTTTACTTTAATACAAACATCCTAAGGAAGGCAGAGAAAATCGTCTTATTCCCTTAAATGAAGAGACCTAGGATCAGAAAAGTTAAGGGACTAGGCGTATTCTTACACATAGACACAAAATGAGAACACAGGTTCCTATGCTACTAGGCCAGTGTTCTTTCCTTCACACAAACATGCCCCCAAAACTACTCTGCCTATTGCAATATCATTGCTAAAATGAGAGACACTATAGATGAAATAGTCTGAGAGACGCTATAGATGAAAATTTATATATTTAATTTTTAGCAATCCTCATGTAGAAGTCATATTGATACTTAGAGTTAATTAGCAAAAACAGTTTGTTCAGCTAGAAAAAAAACTAAGTGTCAGTCTCATTAGACTGATGAAGCTATCTGAATTGGGGGAGGATCCTTTTCTCTGGCATTCATTATAGCATCTGTTCCTCTGGTTCCTGGGTGAGCTGTCAAAGGCTGGATAACAAATTAACCAACCCAAACCTCAGCAAAATAGATGAATGGATGCAACAACAAGTCCTAAGCATTTTATACATGCCAAGATCTACACTGAATGCTGGCTCAAGATCTTATTTCTGGGTTAACTATAGGACAAAGTGTCTGCTCTTTCGGGTCTTAAGGATTGGTGGGAAAGGCAAACAGTCAAGGGCAATGGACTGTGATGAGGACTTTAAAGGGAATGAGTCTAGTGTTCTAGATATTAGCTTACCAAGAAAGTAAGCTCTTATGTCACATTCTGTGATGGGGAGAATGAGGAAAATCATTACAGAAGAGCTATCATGATTAGCATCCTAAGGTAGAACTTAACATACCAAAGAGAACAAAGGCAAGTGGAGAAAGTATTATATCTGATAGCCAGAAAAGGAAGTGCAAAGGCCTAGCAAGAAAATGTATTTGAGTTGCAGTATTATTAGGGTTTTATGGAGGAAACAGAACCATATAAGATGTATATGTATATACAAGGATACTTAAAAAATTTAATGGAAAATGGAACAAATAGTTGCAAACTATGCAACTGATAAGGGATTAATACTCAGAATCTATAAAGAGCTCAAGAAACTCAAACAGAACAAAACACAGAATCCAGTTAAGAAATAGGCAAATGACTTGAGCAAGAATTTTTCAAAAGAGGAAATCCAAATGGCCAGCAGACACATGAAAAATGCTCAGGATCACTAACCATCAGGAAAATGCAAATCAAAACCACAATGAGGTTTTACCTCACCCCCATTAGAATAGCTTTCATACAGAAATCAACAAACAATAAATGTTGGTGAGGAATGGGGGGGTGAGTACTCTGATTCACTATTGGTGGGAACGTAAACTAGTACAGCTATTATGGAAGAAAATATGTATATTCCTCAGAAATCTGAAAAATAGGTCTACCACATGACTCAGCCATGTTTATTTAAATGGATTGGGAATTTATCCAAATGAAATGAAATCAGCATATGAAAGTTATCTGTACCCCCATGTTTATTGCAGCTCAGTGCACAATAGCTAAGATATGGGATCAACCCAGATGTCCGTCAACTGATGACTAGATAAAGAAAATGTGGTATATATATATATACACTATGGACTACTACTTAGCCATAAAATAAGAATGAAATCTTTTCTTTTACAATAAAATGGATGCAACTGAAACCATTATGCTTAGTGAAGTCAGGCCTCAAAAGACAAATACCATATGTTTTCCCTAATTTGTGATAACTAATAGAGTACCAAAATGTAATGTATATGAGTGATTGACATTTTGAGATTTGATTATTGTTTACAACCCTAATCTCTACTGTTGAGGAACAGTGTTTTTTGTTCTATATTTTGAATTCTTTACTTATTAGAGGGGTAAGCTTATGATTATAAAATAAACTAAAAGTATGTCATTGTAAAAATTAAAAAGAAAGAATAAGAATGGAAGGAGACAGGAGGGTGGGAAGTTATCATTACGCTCATAAATATCTCTCTCTATATATGCATATATATACACATATATATACACACAAATGAAATACCTGAAATTTGTTCAGATTTTATAAATAAAATAATTTAAAAATTTTTAAATGTAAGCATGTTTTTTATTAATATATATTTCTATGAACTTTTTGAAGAAAATGTTTTGTGCCAAAATAAACTTAGCTTTTAATTTTTGGTGAAATTTTTGAGGTACCCAAGTGTCTGAGTACGTGTGTAGGGGGACTGTATGTTTTAAAATAACATAAAGCTCTTTAGTCCAAAAATATTCCAATGAGTACCTGAACGGCAATTACCTGAAAAGTGTATGCATAGATTTGTGTTCATATATATAATATATATATATGAAATAATGTTAATTAGAGCAGAATACAGATATGCTGGCATATAGGCTCCCTACTAATGATCCTGATAAAGCAGCCTGGGTACCTGCCACCCATGTAGGAGACCCAGACGGGACTCCAGGCTCCCAGATTTGGCTTGGCCCAGCCCTGGCCATTGCTGCTATTGGAGGAGTGAACCAGTAGGTGGAAGATCTCACTGTCTTTCCCTTTATCTCTGTCTCTCCTTCTCTCTTTGTATCTCTGCCTTTCAAATAAAAATAAATAAATCTTCAAAAACAAACAAAAAAGCTACAGAGACATATGGGGTCCAATGGAAATGAATATAATTACATGAGAAAATAAGGATTGTATTTGAGTGCAGTGAAGAGCTACATAAGGCCCTGATATTTAACTTTACAGCAACTCATCTGACTACAGAGTAAAACTTGAGTAGGAAGGATAGAGCATGAAGGATTAGCAACTGGAAGACCAGGAAGGAGAAAAATTGCTGTGAGTTAAGCAACAGATGTTGTTATCCTGGACAAAGAAAATGGTTGTAGAGATGAAGAAAGTGGTTGGAATTCAGAGAAAATTTGGAGGTAGTAAGCCAATAATTGGTTATACCCAGCCTGATGCACTGCAGCCATCTGGGGAGTGAACCAGCAAATGCAATATTTCTCTTAGTCTCTCTCCTTCTCTCTGTAGCTCTAACATTCAAATAAAAATTATTTAAAAAGAAAAAGAGGAAGATGTAGTGTATAATCACACCAGGGTTTCAGTTTGGGGCACTGAGTAAATAGATATTTCACTTACTGAAATAAAGCAAAAGTAGGAGAAGGATGTTTTAAGGAATTATTAAGATGCCCTTTTATACATATTGAGTATTAGATATGCTGAACTTCTAGCTAGCATCATGAAGGAATATAGAGAGATATTTAACCTTATCCTTTCTAAAGCAGTGAAAAGTGTTTTTAGACTACTAGGATTCTATTACCATTTTTCTCTTCATCAGGCAAATATATTATAACTTCCTTTTTTGCTTTCTTAATTTTTAATTTTTTAAGGTGAACAAATTTCCTGTATTTCATATACAAAGATTAAGGAGCATAGTGATACTTCTCACCCTACACTCTGTCCTAGCCACACTCCCACCCTCTCTCATCCTTCTTTCTTAAGATTTCTTTTATTTATTTTGAAAGACACAGCTAGAGAGAGAGAGAGAGAGAGAGAGAGAGAGAGGTCTTCCATCCACTGGTTCATTCCCCAAATAGCCATAAAGGCCCAGAACTGAGCTGATCCAAAGCCAGGAACCAGGAGCTTCTTCTGTGTCTCCCACAGGGGTGTAGTAGGGCCCCAATGTTTTGGGCCATCATCTGCAGTTTTCCCAGGTGCATTGGCGGGAATCTGTATAAGAAGTGGAGTAGCTGGGACTCAAACCAGCATTGCCAGCTGGGGCTTTAAACCTACTGTACCACAATGCCTGCCCATTGTCCTTCTTTCTCATTATTTCTTATAATTTTTACAATGATTTACTTTGTTTATTTTATACTTATAAGATCAACTCTACACTAAGTAAAGAATTCAACAAATAGTAAGAAGAACAAAAAATCATTGTTCCTGAACAGTAGGGCTATAAATAATTATCAAATCTCAAAATGTTAATTTCACTCATATACATTATATTTTTGTACTCTATTAGCTACCACAGATCGTGAAAACATATGGTATGGGACTGCCTTATTCCCATGCTGGGACTGCCTTATTTCGCTAAGTATAATGGTTTTCAGTTATGTTCATTTTGTTGCAAAAGATAGGATTTCATTTTTTTTACAGCTGAGTAGTAGTCAATACTATACACATACCACAGTTACTTTGTCAATTCACTAGTTGATGGACATCTGGGTTGATTCCATATCTTAGCTATTGTGCAATGAGCTACAATAAACATGTAGGTACAGATAACTCTTTCATATGCTGATTTCATTTCATTTAGATAAATTCCAAGGCATGGGTTGGCTGGATCATGTGGTAGACCTGTTTTTCATATTTCTGAGGAATATAAATACTATTTTCCAAAATGGCTTACTAATTTATATTCCCACCAACTATAGATTAGGGGACCTTTCCCTCCCCTCTCCTTTCCAGCATTTATTGTTTGTTGATTTCTGTATGAGAGCTATTCTAACTGGGATGAGGAGAAACTTCCTTGTGGTTTTGATTTACATTTACCTGATGGCTAGTGATCCTTAGTATTTTTTCATGTGTCTGCTGGCCATTTGAATTTCCTCTTTTGAAAAACTCCTGTTCAAGTTATTTGCCTGTTTCTTAACTGGATTCTGTGTTTTGTTGTGTTTGAGTTTCTTGAGCTCTTTATGGATTCTGGATATTTATCTTTATCAGTTGCATAGTTTGCAAATATTTTCTCCCATGCTGTCAATTGCCTCTTCACTTTACTAAGTGTTGCCTTTGCAGCACAGAAGCGTCTCAGTTTGATTTAATCACATTTGTTTATTTTGGCTTTGATTGCCTGTACTTGGGGTTTTTCCAAAAAGTCTTTGCCCATTCCAATATCTTGCAGGTCTCCAGTGTTCTGCTCTAGTAAATTGAAGGTATCAGGACTTAGATTTAGATCCTGAACCACTTCAAGTTGAGTTTTGTGTAAGGTGTAAGATATTGGTCTTGTTTCATACTTCTGTATGCAGAGATCCAGTTTTCCTAGCACCAGTTGTTGAAGAGACTGTCTTTTGTACAGGGATTGATTTAAGCTCCTTGTCAAAGATTAGATGATTGTAGAAGCATGAGCTGATTTCTAGAATTTCTATTCTGTTCCATTGATTTACATGTCTTTATTATTTGCCACCATCAAGCTGTTTTGATTTTAACTACCCTGTAGTGTGTCTTAGAATTTGGTATTGTGGGGGACTGGTGCTGTGACATAGTGGCTAAAAAGCCATTGCCTGCAGAACCAACAACCAATATGGATGCTAGTTGGAGTTCTGGCTGCCCCACTTCCAATGCAGCTCTCTGTTATAGCTTGGAAAGCATTAGTAGATAGCCCAAGTCCTTGGACCCCTGAACCCACATGGGAGACCTGGAAGAACCTACTCGCTCCTGGCTTTAGATCATTGCAGCTCCAGCCATTGCAGCCATCTGTGTTATGAATCAATCTCTCTCTCTCTCTCCCTCTCTCCCTCTGCCTCTCTGTAACTCTGTCTTTCAAATAAATACATAAATCTTTAAAAAAATTTGTATTGTGATGTCTCTGGCTTTGTTTTTGTTGTTTAAGATAGCTTTTGGTATCTGTGATCTTTTATGTTTCCATATCGACTTTAGGTTCTTTTTTCTAGAGTGATATTTTGATTGGGATTGCATTGAATCTTTAATTTTCATTCTGTAGTATGTACATTTCGATGATATTAACTCTTTCAATCCATGAATATGGAAGATTTTTCCATCTTTTGTGTCTTCTATTTCTTTCTTTAATGTTTTATGATTTTTATTGTAGAGCTTTTTCACATTCTTTGTTAAATTTCTGAAGTATTTAAATTTTTTTATTCATTTAACCTTTAATTTCAGCATAGTTTTAATTTTACAAAACAAAAATCTTTAAGTAGGACAGAATGTGCCCTTATATTCCACATTCAACTTCTTCTGTTATTAACATCTAGATCAGTATCATACTAAACCATACCTAGCTTCCTCTTTTTTTAAAAAAATTAAGTTATACAAGTTTCATATATTTGATTGTTTATAGCCCTTGTCCCTTCCATTGAGGAATAATCTTTCACTTAGTTTGTTTTGTTTTATTTTCTTTTATTTTTTTTTCATAATATTTGCTGATCTCCTCTACTTATAGTAAGGTTTACTATATTATCACTAATTATACTGATAACAGATCATTGTAAAAATTCAGAATAGTATTTAATTTTTATGGCTATTGTGAATAGGACTGATCTTACAAGTTCTTTCTCAGCTGTGGCTTTGTACGTGTATACAAAGGCTACTGAAATTTTTGTGTTAATTTTATATCCTGCAACATTACCAAAATCGCATATAGGTTCCAATAATATCTTAGTAGAGTCTTTTGGTTCTCATGCATATGGAATTACATCACATGGATAATCTGACTTTCTCCTTTCTCATTTGTATCACTTTGATTTCTTTTTCTTGCCTAATGGCTGTGGCTAAATCTTCCATGACCAAATTGAATAGCAACAATGAATTAGACATCTTTGTCTCTTTCCAGATCTTAGTGCAAATGCTTCCAAGTTTTCTCCATTTAATATGATGCTGACTGTGGGTCTGTCATAAGTTGCCTTGATTATGTTGATGAATATTATTTTTTACCCAATATGCTTAAAGTTTTTATCAAGAAAGAATGTTGTACTTTATCAAATGCCTTCTCTGCATCTATTGAGATAATCATATGCTTTTTATTCCCCAGTTTACTAATTTGGTATATCATATTTATTGATTTGATTATATCGAACTGTCTTTGCACACCAGGGATAAATCACACTTGGCCCAGGTAAATGATCTTTCTGATGTCTTGTTGGATTTTATTATCTGGTATTTTGTTGACTTTTGCATCTATGTTCATCAGGGGTATTGGTCTATAGTTCTCTTTCTTGTGTCTTTTTCACTTTTGGAATGTAGGAGATCTAGGCATGGTAGAAGGTTTTTGGGAGGATTTCCTCCATTTCAGTTGCTTTGAATAACTTGATAAGAATTGGAATTAGTTCTTTTTAAATGTCTGGTAGAATTGAGCAGTGAAGCCATCCACTTCTGGGCTTTTCTTTGTTGGGATGGTATTTATTACTGATTTATTCTCCATCTTGGTTATTAGTCTGTTTTTGTTATCTATGGCTTCATGACTCAATTTTGGTAAATTGTATGTGTACAGCAATCTATATATTTTTCCAGATTTTCCAATTTGTTGGCATATAACTGTGTGTATTAATTCCCAATGATCATTTTTATTTCTGTGGCATCTGCTGTTACATCTCTTTTTCATCTCTAATTTTATTGATTTGGATCTTCTCCCTCACTTTTGGTTAGTTAGGCCAATAGAATATCAATTTTATTTTTTCAAAAAAAAACAGCTTTTCATTTCACTAATATTTTGTATGTTTGTTTCAGTTTTATTTATATCTTCCTTGATTTTAATTATTTCTTTTCTCCTATTAGTTTTGGTTTTGGTTTCTTGTTTTTCCAGGTCCTTGAGATGCATTGATAGCTCATTTATTTGATGCCTTTCCAATTTCTTGATGTATGCACCAATTGTTATAAATTTCCCTCTTAATACTGTTTTTGTTGTGTCTGATAATACAGCTTTTGCTGTATTAGATATGTTATATTATCATGTTCCTTTGTTTCTGGGAATTTTTGATTTTCCCTTTGATTTCCTCTATGAGCCACAGTTCATTCAGGAGTGTGTTGCTTAATCTCCATGTGTTTGTTTATTTTCTAGAGACTGTTAGGTTGTTACTTTCCAGCTTCATTCCACTGTGGTCAGAAAAGATATATGGTATGATTCCAATTTTTGAATTTGCTGAGACTTGCTTTATTGCCTGCATATGGTCTATTCCAGATAAACTGCTGTGCACTGATGTAAAGAATTTGTGTTCTTCAATTGTGGAATAATATACTCTGTAGGTGTCAGTTAGATCCATACTATTATTAGCTCTTTGTTTCTTTGTTGATTATCTGTAGTTAATATATCCATTGTTGATAGTGGTGTGTTGAAGCCCCCCATTACTATTTTATTGGAATCTATGTCTCCCTTCAGATTATTAACATTTGTTTGAATAGCCAGGTGACTTTGCATTGGGTGCATATACATTTACTACAGTCACATTTTTGTGTTGAATTGATCCTGTAGTCATTGCATATTGCCTTTCTTTATCTCTTTTTTTTCATTTTCAATTCTTTTTATATACAGATCAGTTTAGTATATATTAAGTAAAGATTTCAACAGTTTACACCCACATAGAAACACAAAGTGAAAAATACAGTTTGAATACTAGTTATAGCATTAAATCACAATGTACAGCATATTAAGGACAGAGATCCTACATGAGGAGTAAGTGCACAGTGACTCCTGTTGTTGACTTAACAAATTGACACTCTTGTTTATGGCATCAGTAATCACCCTAGGCTCTTGTCATGAGTTGCCAAGGCTATGGAAGCCTTTTGAGTTCACCAACACTGATCATATTTAGACAAGGTCGTAGTCAAAGTGGAAGTTCTCTCCTCCCTTCAGAGAAAGGTACCTCCTTTGATGACCTGTTCTTTCCACTGGGATCTCACTCGCGGAGATCTTTCATTTAGGTCATTTTTTTTTCAGAGTGTCTTGGCTTTCCATGCCTAAAATACTCTCATGGGCTTTTCAGCTGGATCTGAATGCCTTAAGGGCTGATTCTGAGGCCAGAGTGCTGTTTAGGACATCTGCCATTCTATGAGTCTTATCTCTTTTAACAGTTTTTGTGTAAAGTCTCTTTTGTCTGATATTAGGTTAGGTACACCTGGTCATGTTTGCTTTCCATTAGCATGGAATATCTTTTTCCATCCTTCTACTTTCATTGTGGGTTTATTTTTGTTGGTGAGGTGTGTTTCTTCTAGGCAGCAAATAGATGGTTCTCATTTTTTAAATCCATTCAGCTGGTCTGTATCTTTTAATTCAAGAATTCAGGTCATTTACATTCAACATTATTATTGATAAGTAATGACTTGACCCTGCCTTTTCTCCATAAATATTTCAATTGTTTGCTTTGGATTTCTTTTGTATTTTTACTAGGTTTTTGCTTTCACATTCTTTCATATTTATAAGTATCTTTCTTTGTTTCTCTGTTTAGCACATCCTTAAACATCATTTGTATGGCTGGATGAGTGATGGCACATTCTTTCTAGTTCTGTTTGTTATGGAAGGTTGGAAGGTTTTATTGTACCCCATTCATAAATGAGAGCTCTGCATGGTACAGTGTTCTGGGTTGACAGTTTTTTCCTTTTTCAACAATTATTTATTTATTTATTTATTTATTTAAAAGACAGAGTTATAGATAGAGAGAGGAAGAGACAGAGAGAGGTCTTCCATCCACTGATTCATTTCCCAAATGGCTGCAATGGCTGGAGCTGGACCAATCCAAAACAAGGAGCCAGGAGCCAGGAGCGAGGATTCTCTTCTGGGTCTCCCACATGTGTGCAGAGGAACAAGCTCTTAGGCCATCCTCTACTGTATTCCCAGGCCATGAGCAGAGAACTGGATTGGCAGATGAGCAGCCAGGACACAAACTGGTACCCATAGGGGATGCCAGCACTGCAAGTAATCGCTTAGCCTACTATGCCACAGTGAAGCCACTAAAGTTTTTTCTTTTAAGATTTTTACTACGTGACTCCATTCTCTCTTAGCCTATAGTGTTTCTGATTAGAAATCGGCTGTGAGTCTAATTGGCAATGCTCTGAGCATAATCTGACATTTTCCTTGTGTACATTTTAGAAAACATTCTGTATGTTTTCTGTTGAAATTTTGACTACAATATGTTGTAGTGAAGTTCTTTTCTGGTCATGTTTATTAGGAGTTCTACGTGCTTCTTGTACTTAGATGTGTCCTCTCCAAATTAAGGATGTTTTCTCTTATTATTTAATTGAATAGGCCTTCTAATCCAGTCTCCTTCCACACCTTCAGGAACTCCTGATATCTGTATGTTGGGTCCTTTGATAGTATCCCATAAATCTTGAACATTGTTTTTAATTTTTATTTCTTCTTCTTTTTTGTTGTTCTGAGATGTTTCCAAAAAATTATCTTCTAGCTCAGATATTCTTTCTTCTGCCTCACCAAGTCTGTTTTTAAGTCTTTACACTGCATTTTTTATTTGACATTTTGAATTCTTCACTTCTAATATTTGATTTCCCTTCAAAATCTCAATCTCATGGGAAAATTTTTCATCCATGTCATGTATGGATTTCTTTAATTCATGAGTTTACTTCTCATTGCTTTTGTGTAATCATGTGATCATTCTTTTGAATTCATTTTCAGGCATTTAATCAATTACTTTGTCTTCACATTCTAATATTCAAGTGTTTTTGTGTTCTTTGGAGGAGTCATATTGTCTTCCTTGTTCTTGTTTGTTAAATTTCTGGATTTATTTTTAGGCATTTGTGGAAATATTTGTTGTTTTTGTCCTCTGATGGATTTTAACTTTGAACTATACCTCTGCAGCTTAATGGAATGCCTGCTCTTTCAGTGAATACCAAGAGGTTTGTGCTGGGTGTAGCCATGGAGCTCTGGTCAGTGTCCAATGGTGGGGCAAGAATCCAGGGTGACACACCAATTGGGTGTGGGAGATCTCTATTTTCAGCAAGGGAGAGGATATTATTATGACTGTTGGCATGATCACAATCTTACCTTCTCTCTTCCAAGGTGATCACTGACCAGGTATAGCCCACAGTGGGTAACAAACTTCTACCCATGCTGGAACATGAACCGTACAAAGATTCTGTGTGGTCCTCAGTGTGAGCAGGGAACCTTCTACAATGACCACCTAGGCCATCAGGGAGTTCTGAGCCTCTGAAGCCAGACACAGTGATTTCCCAGAGACACAGCTACACCCTGCACCCTATCATGAAGTCACCAATTTACTCCAATCAAAAAATGCAAGGCTCCCATCATCATGGCATGTAGAGGATCCACTAAGCCCAATGAGCCTGCCATGTCCATGGACACAGCAGAGACATTCCAAGAGCCAGTTGCTTCTGAGTGCTCTGTGTTGGCAGTTTGAGCCACAGAGCCTGTGATAGTTTGAGAGGATGGGAGCATTTCACAGTCATATGTGGATGTCCAGCCCCCTGTCAACCCTCCCATCCACACTTAAATTCAGTGTATAACATGGCTTTTTCCCTCTGGTAAAATTTCTAGTCACAGGTGCAGCTAAGAGCCACTGCAGCCAGTACTGGTGTCAAAAATGGTGCCTTCTCCTTGCTAGTAGCCAAGCACCCATGTGGGGAGAAACAAATGTGTTTTTATTCTACTGGATTAGGCAAGTACCCTGACCCTAACTATGGCTCTAGGCTGGACTCAAAGACAGTGTGTTTCGCAAGGCTCTCCCATAGGCAATATCACCAGTGGCATGTGCTGCCTCAGGCTGCTCTCACTTCACTCTCCAAAGCTGGAATCTCCTCCAGCTCCTGGCTGTGGAGGTCATTGTTGCGCATCCTCACCTTCCATATTTCTCCCCAGTGTCCCTCTTCCTTCTGTATAATTTCCATTGCAAACTTCCCTTCAACTCTCCTCCCCTGGGAATACACTTCCTCTACATTTTTTTTCCCTGTAATTTTCCACTGGTCAGAATCAGCATGTTTTTTCCCTATTCAGCCATCTTGGCATCCTGCACCACTTCCTCTTAATATTTCCATAAACTAAAGATTGTCAGGGTTCCTCCACAGAGTTACTGCATATGTAATTTAAAATGACATGATGAAGTTGCACATAGTAGTAACCAAAAAACATTTTCCTTAACCTTGAGAATTTTAGATTAAGATGATATAATCAATTTGAAGGCACCATATTCCAAGCTATTTCTATTGTCTCCAGTGTCTTGGCAAATTACTTGACTTAGAATCATAAAAATTAAATTCAGAGGCCTCTGAATTTACAAGGCCTAAAGCCCACCAGATTATTATCAAGCCCCTTCTATCAGGTTCTATTTGCCTCTCAATCAGAAAACTTAATTGTAGCTTAGACAGCACCTTTCTTAGCTCCTCTAATAATGACTCTGTCCTTTGTTCTAGGTCCTGTCTAGTGCACTTGGGCCTCATTCCTTTGTAATCATAACCTCTACTCTACCACCAATGGCTCTACTCCCAACCTGTGTGTACTGATGGTCCTCTTCCCCACTTAATGCTGTATAATTGTTCAAACCTGGTAAATGCCACTCTTAGGATCATTGGTTACTATCCTCACTCTGTCTTTTATGACCTTGTCTAAATATGATCAGAGTCGGCAAACTTGGAAGGCTTCCATAGCCTTGGCAACTCATGACGACAGCCTAGGACGGTTACTGGCGCCATAAACTAGACTGTCAATTTGTTGGGTCAACAACAGGAGCCACTGTGCACTTGCTCCTCATGTGGGATCTCTGTCCTTAATGTGCTGTACATTGTGATTTAATGCTATAACTAGTACTCAAACAGTCTGTTTCACTTTGTGTTTCTATGTGGGTGCAAACTGTTGAAATCTTTATACTAAATTGATCTTCTGTATATAAAGAGAATTGAAAATGAATCTTGATGTGAAAAGAAGGGGAGAGGGAGTGGGAGAGGGGAGGGTTGCGGGTGGGAGGGAAGTTATGGGAGGGGGAAGCCATTGTAATCCATAAGCTGTACACTGGAAATTTATATTCATTAAATAAAAGTTAAAAAAAATTAATAGAAATAATAAGAAAGGAAGAAGTAGGCAATGTGTGAGTGAGGGAGTGATGGTGGGTAGGGTGGGAAATATAATTTTTCTCTTTAAACTCTGTATATAAAATACCTGAAATTTGTTCCCTTTATATAAATTTTAAAAATTATTATTATTGTTACATATTTATGTATTTTTATTTGAAAGGCAGAGAGGCAGAGAGAGAGAGAGAGAGAGAGAGAGATCTTCCATGCATTGGTTCACTCCCCAAATGGCCACAACAGCCACAGCAATGCCGATCAAAAGCCAGGAGCCAGGAAAATTCTTCAGGGTCTCCCACGCAGGTGCAGAGGCCCAAGGACTTGGACTGTCTTCCACTGCTTTCCCACGGCAGAGCAGAGAGCTGCATCGGAATCGGGACTCAAACTGGTGCCCTTACAGGATTCTGGTACTGCAGTCAGCAGCTTTACCCACTACACCACAGTGCCAGTCCCTAAAAAGGTATTTTAAAAAGCTATTTGACTCAGGTTATGTCAAATGGACTTCCAGGATTCTCGCCTATGTTGTTCTCTTGCATTTTTACCCTCATGGAATCCAGTGGGTTCCTTTTATTGTGTAAATAAGATAATGTTATTCCTTTGCTTTAACTTTCCCATAGCTGCTGAGTAAAAGCCAGTGCTGAATAATTCTTAGTAAAAGTCAAAGCTCTGCTAGGACTTGCATCATATAGCATCTGTTACCTGACTATTTCACTTGTCTTAGCCCATTCTCGCCCAAATTCCTCCTATTTTAGCTAAGGTGGTTTCCTTGGTATTCCACAAGTACACTAGGTATACCTCTTTTAGTGTCACCATATTTGCTTTTTTTCTTTTTCTGCCTAGAATGCTCTTTTGTCAAATGTCAATATAAATACCTTCAGTTTTAACTTTTATGCCACTTCTTTGAAGAAGCCCTCCCTGAAATAAAGTTTATGTAAACATGCCAAATTCAGTGCTCACCCCTTTCTCCTACTACATCCACCAGACAAGGAGAGTAACTTGGAATGCACAAATGAACAATTTTATTTTACAAAACATATCCTGAGTTAAGGCAGTGTGGTATGGCAGGAATCAGGAGTAAATACAGAAAGGACAATTGTGGATATAGGTGGCCTACTTCTGCCTAGTCTTTCCACTCACTTCTAATAACTTTTTCTTTTTCTAGCATTTCACTGTACAGGCATATTTCTAGTATTGCCTTCTGCTGTTTAAATGGAATATTTCTAGTTCTCCTAGCTCCAATTTCTCTGTCTCAGTTACCTAACTCTATAAGGAAGGAGCCCTGATTTGGCTTAATAAGGTAGAAGTCAGTGTCATAGTGATGGCTGGGGCTCTGGGACCTGCAGTTCCTCTTCTTTCTCCATGAGGCCCAGAATCTTATCATCTGTAGCCTCTTACTGCATTACATGTTTTTGTCTATTTCTAGCTCTTTTTCAAAAAGAATAGGGTATGAACTATCCTTCAAGAGAGAGAGAGATCTAAATTTTCTGTGGAGTGATGAATGGTTGTGTTGACTCAGAGACCATTTAGGGGGTGTCATAGGAGAGGACACCATCTGAAATCTAGCTCTTCCATTTTCCAACTCAGGAGTCTATGTCTTATTTCCCATTTGAGCACCTAGAATCAGATTTTTTTTTCATTTTCAATTCTCTTTATATACAAAGATCAGTTTAGTATAAATTAGGTAACGATTTCAACAGTTTGCCCCCATATAGCAACACAAAGTGAAAAAAAAATACTGTTGGAGTACTAGTTAAAGTATTAAATAAGAGTGTACAGCACATTAAAGGCAGAGATCCTACATAATATTTTTTAAAAAATTAATTAATTTTCTATGCCATTTCCAATTTAACACCAGGTTTTTTTTTTTTCATTTCCAATTATCTTTATATACAGGAGAACGATTCAGTATATAATTAGTAAAGACCTCATCAGTTTGTACCCACGCAGAAACACAAAGTGTAAAAATACTGTTTCAGTACTAGTTATAGCATCACTGCACATTAGACAACACATTAAGGACAAATCCCACATGGGATGTAAGTACACAGTGACTCCTGTTGCTGACTTAACAATTTGACACTCCTGTTCATGGCGCCAGTAATCTCCCTAGGCTCTAGTCATGAGTTGCCAGGGCTATGGAAGCCTTTAGGGTTCGCTGACTTTGATCTTATTCCGATAGGGTCCTAGTCAAAGTGGAAGTTCTCTCCTCCCTTCAGAGAAAGGTACCTCCTTCTTTGATGGCCCCGTTCTTTCCACTGGGATCTCACTCACAGAGATCTTTCATTTAGGTCTTCTTCTTTTTTTCTTTTCCATGGTATCTTGGCTTTCCATGCCTACAATGCTCTCATGGGCTCTTCAGCCAGATCCGAAAGCCTTAAGGGCTGATTCTGAGGCCAGAGTGTTGTTTAGGACATCTGCCATTCTATGAGTCTGCTGTGTATCCCACTACCCATGTTGGATACTTCTCTCCCTTTTTGATTCTATCAGTTAGTATTAGCAGACACTTGTCTTGTTTGTGTGATCCCTTTGTTTCTTAGACCTATCCAAGCCATCGAATGTGAACTGAAATTGATCACTTGGACTAGTGAGATGGCATTGGTACATGCCACCTTGATGGGATTATATTAGAATCCCCTGGCACATTACTAAGTCCATCATTTGGGGCAAGACTGATTGTGCATGTCCCAAACTGTGCATCTCCTCCCTCTTTTTCCCATCTCATATTTAACAGGGATCACTTTTCAGTTAAAATTAAAACACCTAAGAATAATTGTGTGTTAATTACAGAGTTCAACCACTAGTACTAGAACAACAACAACAACAACAAATACTAAAAAGGATAAAGTATTACATTGTACATCTAGAGTCAGGACAAAAGCTGATCAGGTCATTGTTTCTTATAGTGTCCATTTCACTTCAACAGGTTTCCCCTTTGGTGCTCAATTGTCGCCGATCAGGGAAAACAAATGATATTTGTCTGTTTGGGACTGGCTTAATTCACTCAGCATGATGCTTTCCAGATCCCTCCATCTTGTTGCAAATGACTGGGTTTCATTGTTCCTTACTGCTGTATAGTATTCTATAGAGTACATGTCCCATAATGTCTTTATCCAGTCTACTGTTGATGGGCATTTGGGTTGGTTCCAGGTCTTAGCTATTGTGAATTGGGCTGCAATAAACATTAATGTGCAGATGGCTTTTTTATTAGCCAAATTAATTTCCTTTGGGTAAATTCCAAGGAGTGGGATGGCTGGGTTGAATGGTAGGGTTATGTTCTGGTTTCTGAGGAATCTCCAGACTGACTTCCATAGCGGCCTAACCAGTTTGCATTCCCACCAACAGTGGGTTAGTGTCCCTTTTTCCCCACATCCTCTCCAGTATCTATTGTTGGTAGATTTCTGAATGTGAGCCATTCTCACCGGGGTGAGGTGAAACCTCATTGTTGTTTTGATTTGCATTTCTCTGATGGCTAGTGATGTTGAACATTTTTTCATGTGTCTGTTGGCCATTTGGATATCCTCTTTGGAAAAATGACTATTGAGGTCCTTGGCCCATCTCTTCAGTGGGTTGTTTGTTCTGTTGTTGTGGATTTTCTTGATTTCTATGTAGATTCTGGTTATCAACCCTTTATCTGTAGTATAGTTTGCAAATATTTTTTCCCATTCTGTCGGTTGCCTCTTCACTTTCCTGACTGTTTCTTTTGAAGAAGAGAAACTTCTCAATTTGATGAAATCCCAAATGTTAATTTTGGTTTTGACTGCCTGTGCTCCTGGGGTCTTTTCCAAGAAGTCTTTGCCTGTATCTATATCTTGCAGGGTTTCTCCAATGCTCTCTAATAATTTGCTGGATTCGGGTCATAGATTTAAGTCTTTAATCCACGTTGAGTGAATTTTTGTGTAAGGTGAAAGGTATGGGTCTTGCTTCAAGCTTCTGCACATGGAAATCCAATTTTCCCAGCACAATTTATTGAATAGACTGTCCTTATTCCAGGGATTACTTTTGGATCTTTGATCAAATATAAGTTGGCTGTAGATGTTTGGATTGATTTCTGGTGTTTCTATTATGTTCCATTGGTCTATCCATCTGTTTCTGTACCAGTACCATGCTGTTTTGATAACAACTGCCCTGTAGTATGCCCTGAATTCTGGGATTGTGATGCCTCCGGCTTTGTTTTTGTTGTACAAGATTGTTTTGGCTATTCGAGGTCTTCTGTGTCTCCATATGAATTTCAGCATCATTTTTTCCAGATCTTAGAAGAAGGTCTTTGGTATCTTGATTGGTATTGCATTGAATGTATAAATTGCTCTTGGGAGAATAGACATTTTGAAGATATTGATTCTTCCAATCCATGAGCATGGAAGATTTCTCCATTTTTTGGTATCCTCTTCTATTTCTTTCTTTAAGGTTTTGTAATTTTCATTGTACAGATCTTTAATGTCCTTGGTTAAGTTTATTCCAAGGTATTTGATTGTTTTTTTAGCTATTGTGAATGGGATTGATCTTAGAAGTTCTTCCTCAGCCGTGGCATTGCCTGTGTATACAAAGGCTCTTGATTTTTGTGCATTGATTTTATATCCTGCTACTTCCAGAAATATATTGAATAGCAGTGGTGAGAGTGGGCATCCTTGTCTGGTACCAGATTTCAGTGGAAATGCTTCCAACTTTTCCCCATTCAGTAGGATGTTGGCCATGGGTTTTTCATATATTGCTTTGATTGTATTGAGGAATGTTCCTTCCATACCCAGTTTGCTTAGAGTTTTCATCATGAAAGGGTGTTGTATTTTATCAAATGCTTTCTCTGCATCTATTGAGAGAATCATATGGTTTTTCTTCTGCAGTCTGTTAATGTAGTGTATTACGTTGATTGTTTTGTGGACGTTGAACCATCCTTGCATACCAGGGGTAAATCCCACTTGGTCTGGGCGGATGATCTTTCTGATGTGTTGTTGCATTCTATTGGCCAGAATTTTATTGAGGATTTTTGCATCTATGTTCATCAGGGATATTGGTCTGTAATTCTCTTTCAATGCTGCATCTTTCTGCGGCTTAGGAATTAAGGTGATGCTGGCTTCATAGAAAGAATTTGGAAGTTGGGCTGAGTGAAGGGCTTTTCAGCTTGGAGCCAATAAGATCTGTGGCTCTGACCTGGGCATCCTTCGATTCCAGGGCAGGTCCATTTCCAGTGATCCAACTCTTGGCAGAGCTGCCAGGGCTCTTCACAAGCTGACTTCTGCTGAAGCCCAGGCTTACCACATTGAAAGCCACTGCAGTGGACTGGCCTGTTGGGTCTCCTTGAGGGCAGATCACTGTACAGATCAGCCATTAATAGGCCTGCCACCCATTGCTTCTGATGCCGAGCTTTGTTTTCCTCCTGGTTTGTGTTAAAGCAGACCAGACGATACAAGTCAAGGGAGTGCCCGTGTCCCATCTCTAATCTTCGGTGGCCTGAACTACAAGTCTATAGTCACAGGCATGTTCTGTAGTAGTTTTTCTGAGGTAGACAATGCCCATGAGGAAAATTATATTCTCACTTTAAAACTTTCTTTCCCTTTGGTCTGAAAGGGAGGTTTTTTTTTCTACTTACTGTATACTTCGCTGATGGCGATGTGAATCTAGCTATGAGATTATTAGTTCTTATTTTGGCTATGCTATTACAGAAAAATGTTAGCCATCTCTTATAAGGTCTAAAGATTAAATTGTGCATCCTACAGATTCCTTCATAATAGAATTAGTTTCCTACCTTGAAGAGAATAGAGAAGTGAAAGAACAAGTTGGGCTTAGAATACAGAAATGAGGGAGCAAGTCCTAGATCACTTGCTGACAATAGCAATATTACATGAATACTTAGCAAACCGTTTCAACCCTTAGATAAGAACTTAATAAAACATTTACCAGAAGGTCCAATGCCTTCTATAAATTTTAAGAATCATGTATTTGAAAACACGTCTTAAATATCTAACATGGTGTAGTTTGTTTAACCAGTAAACTTAAGCACAACCATATGAAATGTTTTTAGTTTCTTTCTACCAACAAGTTTAAAACATATGATACACAGATTCAGGTCATACAAATTAAAATGTATCTTTGATTGATTTTAGCAGCTTAAATTTATGGACAATCTTATCTAAAAGCCATTTAAAATAAAACTCTTAATAAAATTTCCCCATGTGGACATACAATATGTACGCACATATAACATAGCATAATAGACCAATATCAAAATCCAAAATATCTGGTTGAACTAAGATTCCTTAAAATCATGACATAACATAGACCAAATCTGATCATTGTTACAAGGTGATTATTCAAGTCTTTGAAAATAAGCACATAGTTAAATAACCCATAGCTCTTCATCTCCTCCCTCTCTTTTTCCACTCTTAGATTTGGGGGAAGCCATTGTAATCCATAAGCTGTATAATGGAAATTTATATTCATTAAATAAAAGTTAAAAAAAAAAGAAAGAAAAGCAGTGGAGGATGACCCAAATGCTTGGGCCACTCAGCAATGTGGGAGACCCGGAGAAAGCTCCTGGCTTCCAACTGACCCAGCTCCAGGCACTGCAATAATTTAGGGAGTGAATAAACAGTTGGAAGACCTCTATCTCTGCCTCTGCTTCTCTCTGTGTGCAAATCTGCCTTTCAAATAAATAAATAAGCCTATTTTTTAAAAAAATAGATGAGGACTGGCGCTGCGGCTCAATAGGCTGGCTAATCCTCTGCCTTGCGGCGCTGGCACACCGGGTTCTAGTCCCAGTCGGGGCTCCAGATTCTGTCCCGGTTGCCCCTCTTCCAGACCAGCTCTCTGCTGTGGCCAGGGAGTGCAGTGGAGGATAGCCCAAGTCTTGGGCCCTGCACCCCATGGGAGACCTGGAGAAGCACCTGGCTCCTGCCTTCGGATAAGCACGGTGTGCCGACCACAGTGCACTAGCTGCAGCGGGCATTGGAGGGTGAACCAACGGCAAAGGAAGACCTTTCTCTCTGTCTGTCTCTCTCTCACTGTCCACACTGCCTGTCAAAAAAAAAAATAGATGAGACAACTTGCTCTACCAGATACCAATGATTATTATAAAGATATAATATTATGACGAAAGTGCTGATGGTACATGATAGCTGAGTAGACCAGTGGAAGGAAAAACACAGAAACAGATCAGTAAATAAAGAGACAGTGGTTTACAATAATAATGCCACTGCAGAGTGGTGGAAAATAATCTTTTCAGTAAATGGTATTGGATAGGTCAAATGAATACGCATGAAGAGAAAAACTGATCTATCATAGATAGAATCTATCCCAAGTGATTTGTAGGGATAGATGTTTAGCATAGGGGTTAAGACACCACTTGGGATGCTTGCACCCCATTTCAGAGTGCCTGGTTTGGGTCTTTGTTGCTCTGCTTCTGATGCAGCTTCCTTCTAATGCATACTTTAGAAAGCAAGTAGTGATGGGTCAAGAACCTGGGAATCTGAAACCCATACGGGAGACCCGAATTGAGTTTCTGGCTCCTGGCTTCAGTGTGGCTCCACTCCAGCGGTTTCAGGCATTTGGAAGGTACACTAGAGGATGGGAGATATCTCTCTGTTTCTTTCTCCCTGAGTTTTAAATAAATGTAAAGGATATTAATGTTAAAAAACAACAACAAAGAAATAAACAAGTGTTTTGCAGCTATATATATGAAAGCTGAATAATAAGAACATCAACAATAATAATGGAAAATAATATACAACAGTATTTTTAAGATCCTGGATTAGAAAACAGAATCAGCCCTTAAGGCATTCAGATCTGGCTGACGAGCTCATGAGAGTATTTCAGGCATGGAAAGCCAAGACACTCTGGCAAAAAAAAGAAAAACCTAAATGAAAGATCTCTGCGAGTGAGATCCCAGTGGAAAGAATGGGCCATCAAAGAAGGAGGTACCTTTCTCTGAAGGAAGGAGAGAACTTCCACTTTGACTATGAACCTGTCAAAGTCGGTGAACTCAAAAGGCTTCCATAGCTTTGTCAACTCATGACTAGAGCCTAGGGAGATTACTGACACCATAAACAAGAGTGTCAAATTGTTAAGTCAACAACAGTTAAGTCAGTTAAGTCAACTGTGTACTTGCTCCTCATGTAGGATCTCTGGCCTTAATGTGTTGTCCAATGTGAAGTAATGCTATAACTAGTACTGAAACAGAATTTTACACTTTGTGTGCCTGTGTGGGTGCAAACTGATGAAATGTTTACTTAATATATACTGAATCGATCTTCTGTATATAAAGATAATTGAAAATGAATCTTGATGTGAATGGAATGGGAGAGGGAGCGGGAGATGGGAGGGGAGAGGGTGGGAGGGAAGTTATGGGGGGAAAAAGCCATTGTAATCCATAAACTGTACTTTGTACTCTTATATTTACTAAATAAAAGTCTAAAAAACAAAACAAAAAAAAAAAGAATTTGGGAGGATTCCCTCTTTTTCGATTGTTCTGAATAGTTTGAGAAGAATTGGAGTTAGTTCTTCTCTAAATGTCTGGTAGAACTCAGCAGTGAATCCATCTGGTCCTGGGCTTTTCTTTGTTGGGAGCGCCTTTATTACTGTTTCAATTTATGTGTCAGTTATGGGTCTGTTTAGGTTTTCTATGTCTTCCTGGCTCAATTTAGGTAGGTTGTATGTTTCCAAGAATCTGTCCATTTCTGATAGATTTCCCTGTTTGCTGGCATACAAGTCCTTGTAGTAATTTCTGATGATTCTTTTTATTTCTGTGGTGTCTGTTGTTATGTTTCCTTTTTCATCTCTGATCCTATTGATTTGGGTCTTTTCTCTTCTTTTTTTAGTGAGTTGGGCCAATGGGGTGTCAATTTTGTTTATTTTTTCAAAAAACCAGCTCCTTGTTTGGCTGATTTTTTGTAATGTTTTTTTGGATTCAATCCTGTTGATTTCTTCTTTGATTTTAATTATTTCTCTTTTCCTACTGGGTTTGGGTTTGGTTTGCTGCAGATTTTCTAGATCCTTGAGATGACTTGAAAGCTCATCTATTTGGTGCCTTTCCAATTTCTTGATGTAGGCACCTATTGATATTAACTTTCCTCTTAACTCTGCTTTTGTTGTATCCCAGAGGTTTTGGTATGTTGTGCTGTTATTCTCATTTACTTCCAGAAAATTTTTGATTTCTCTTCTAATTTCTTCTATGACCCATTGTTCATTCAGGAGCATGTTGTTCAATCTCCATGTGTTTGCACGTGCTCTGGGGATTCCTGAGTTGCTAATTTCCAATTTCATTCCTTTGTGGTCGGAGAAGTTGCATGGTATGATTCTAATTCTTTTGAATTTGCTGAGACTTGCTTTATGGCCTAGTATGTGGTCAATCCTAGAGAAGGTTCCATGTACTGCTGAGAAGAATGTAAAGTCCTTAGATGTAGGATGAAATGTTCTGTAGATATCTGTTAGATCCATTTGGGCTATAGTGTCATTTAAATCTACTGTCTCCTTGTTGATCTTCTGTCCTGTTGATCTGTCTATCTCTGAGAGTGGAGTATTGAAGTCGCTATTGAAGTCCCCCAGAACTATTGTATTGGGGTCTAAGTCTCCCTTTAAGTCCCTTAACAAGTCTTTTAAATAAGCTGGTGCCCTGTGATTAGTTGCATATACATTGATAATCGTTATATCTTCCTGTTGAATGGATCCCTTAATCATTAAATAGTGCCCCTCTTTGTCTCTCCTGACAGTTTTTGTGGTAAAGTTTATGTTGTCTGATAATAAGATGGCTACGCCCGCTCTTTTTTCATTTCTGTTGGCATGGTATATGTTTTTCCAGCCTTTCACTTTCAGTCTGTATGCATAATTGTTGGGAAGATGAGTTTCTTGTAAACAGCAAAAATATGGGTTTTGTTCCTTAACCCAATCAGCCAATCGGTGTCTTTTAACTGGACAGTTCAAGCCATTAACATTCAATGTGACTATTGAGAAGGAGTAACTTTGCCCTGCCATTTGCCAAAGATATTTTCTAATATATGGTTTGAGATTCCTGTGATCTTTTGCTGTGGGGTTTCCGTCCTTTACCTTCTTTCATATTGATGACCGTGTTTCTGTGTTTCTGTATGTAATACATCTTTAAGCATCTTTTGCAGGGCTGGACGAGTGGCGACAAATTCTTTCAATTTCTGTTTGCTGTGCAAGGTCTTTATTTCGCCTTCATTCACAAATGAGAGCTTTGCAGGATATAATATTTGGGCAGGCAGTTTTTCTCTCAGATTTTTATTTCCTAGAGAATATGATTTTGTTTCTTTTCTGTCATGTTCCCTCTCATCAACTCTTTTCCCATGCTAGTCAAGGAAAATGGGGTCAGGGTGAGGGTTGAAGTAAATCAAAGGGACTGGTTTTCTTAGAATGTATCATTTGAGTTAGGTTCTATTCTTGTCGTGTTTCCTCATCCTCTGTATCTATAATGCCATGATTGTCCCTGAAGCATCAGGCTAACAAACACCACACGACTGAGAAAATTTTTACTATTGTTTCAAGGCAGTTGGAGTTGGCTTAGCAACTTGTCTATTATATTCAACAGACACATTCAAACTGTAAATAAGGTTTCATCATTAGCTCTTTCCATTTTAATTTCTCACATATGTACTGTATTTCTGCTTGCCAGAGTGACAGCTCACTATCATCGAGGAAACACAGGTATTGGAATAAAATTCCCAAGCAGAGAAATGGAAACTACACAAGAAATTCAATGTACATTCCGCTATGCTGCATCTTATCTTAGAAGAAGGAAGACCACATGCAGTTAGAGTTGGAAATCTAGGACAAGAAATGGGAATTCCAACTCCTGCAGCTCATTCGCTGTTTCAAACTAGTTAGTTACTTTATACTTCCACAGCTTTTCCAAGAGGCTCACACTACTGGGAGGACCCTCTTGGAGTGGACTTCCTCTACCTATCAATACCTGCTTTTCTTTCAAGACTCAAGTCAAGACCCACCTACTTTGAAAAACCCTCTAGTAATATTCAAAGACTGATTTTATTTTTCATGAACCTGTAACATTTTTTAAATTTTATTTTGGAAACACGTTTATAGAAGGTTACAAAGTTAGTATAGGTAATTTCTATAAATCATTCACTCAGCTTTCTCTGATGTTAACATCTTGCAGAATCATTGTAGTTTATTAAAACTAAGAAATTATCATTGTTTTCATACAACTTACTATATACCTTATTTGAATTTAATCAGTTTTTCTATTGATACACTTTTTCTGCTGCAGAATCCTATACTGTATCTAGCTGTCATGTTTCCTTAATCTTCTCCATTGTATTACAGTTTCTTAGTATTTCCTTGTTTTTCACAACTTTGATTCTTTTGAAGAACACTGGTCAAGAATTTTTTAGAATGTCATATTTTTCCACTGTAAAGTTACTATGTTTACCTTTTTATATTCTGTTCTTTACATCCTACATACTGCCCTCCCCAAAGAAGAGAAGAATCAAGTTCCATTTTCAGAGAGCTGAATATCAAAGAATTTTTAGATATTTATTAAAATAACCACAGTGACTAATAAATATTTGATTAGATATCCTGAGTCTGTGCATATATCCCATTTCTCCTGAAAGTTTTGCCATCAATATTTATCATTATAGTGGTTCAATAATGATTTTCTATTTATTTCATTAATTCCACATTTACAATTGGAATTTTTCCATGAGGAAGATTTTTCTTAAAAATCCATTTATTATCTTCATATGGACTCATTGGTATGTATTTTATATTTTATATTATAACATGATACTGTCATAATTTGTTTTCTTGATCATGTTTTCAAGTGTTACACATAGGGAGCTATTTTAGTTTAACTCCAAGGTCCTTTTGACATGACCCGTGACATATTATGATACTTTCTAAATATGAGTCCTCCTTTCCCAATGTGATATGAGTCCTGGAAGACAGATGTATTATATTTTCCATCTTTGTGTTCCTGAAACCTGAATACAGTGCTGGACATGCATAGTGGGTCCATGAATTAATTAGGGGAACAGAGAAATGGGAATGGAAGATTTATCACAGAAATAAAAGAAAAATATGTCACTTTACCGAAACACAAGAACATATGTGACTACAGGAAATTTGGACTCACAGATATTTGTAAGGAATTCATCATTTTCATTGGGAATTTACCTAACCTAGTTGTAGACTAATTTATAAATAGAATTGCTGCAGCCAAAGAAGGGGTAAGGATGAATGGGTGATCAGAGATAGGATGTCACACGTGTTGAAAATGTATATTGTGAAAAGCACTTGGAAGTAGTCAATATACCTTCCTTGAAAGTGGGGGTCTCAAAAGGTCTTTCTGACTGAGAAATCCTCACTGACACACCAGCCAGCCAGATTCCTTCCAGGATCAGGAGAGTAGTTGGCAAAGATTTTAGAGTAAAGCTATTCAGTCATATTGTTTGGCAAGATAATTTAATACTTAAAGATAATATCTCAATGTTTCTTACTTTCATTTTGGATCTGCATTTTTCAGAGAGAAAAAGCTAGCAAGTGGCAACATTTTAGAAAATCTCTAATTTTCATCCATTTTTGGTAAGGACAATGATACTCAGGTTTTTTTGGTAGAAAGACTAAAGTTCCTGAAGGCAAAACTGTATGAAACCTGGCCAGGATGTTCTTGGCATCAGCAAAGAGCTTACTGAGCTAGAAAAGGCTGTACTTTGGCTAACCCATAGCTCTCCTGGCCTCACAATGTGCAGAAGAGGAAGATGGCCATCATCTTTGGATGTGATGTGAAAAATTTTCTAGAACATTGTATAGTCGGCTGTGAAGTCAGCCAGACTGCTCTACCTCTTGTTATATAACCTTGAATAAATTACCTACCTTCCAACTTTCTCAGCCTCAGTTCTTTTATCTGAAAAGTGGTAATAAAATTACCACAAAGATAGTTGGTTTTAATGAGATCAGAGATATTAAGGCCCTAAAGAAGTGGCTGGTTCACAGTAGGTGATCAAAAGAATGACACCTATTTTGAAAGGTTTCCAAACCTCGTGTTCCTTAAGTGCTTCCTCTTGTGATCCAGTCTTCTTGTCTACCCTGTCATAAGTACTTGGTGCTGTCTTACTCCATCCCAAATGTGAGAACAATTTATCACCCTTCTTTCATACAGCCACCCCATCTCACCCTTTGGCCTGCAATCTTTCCTTCTGGTTTTGCTCATGTTTGTAGCTCTCCTGACAATGGCTCCAAAAAGGTTGCAACATGTTACCTGCAGCAAAATCTGCCCAGACCAACCTCTTTCTTGCATTTATTGCACTCTCATCAAACCATCTTGTGGCTCTCTTCACAACAAAGCATGTTCCCACAGCACATCCTAGCAACATGGGATGAGGTTTCTTGTGTTTTTCCCTGAGTAAACATTTTGCTTTCTGATCAAGTATCACAAGCTTCCCCCCTCAATGAAGTAAAGATGAGGGAAAATTTACTCCTCATCAGCCAGAATCCCATGAAAAAATTCCTCACACATGAGAATTTATCATCACTTGAAAGCCCTGGTGAGAATGCAGTGATTACTTCAGATTCCTTCACTTCTGAGTAACATGAATCTAAAAGCACAGAGTTCTAGTAGACATTTCATATTCCTCTGCCCAGTCAGACTGGCAGAGATGAATTTTTGTGTTATGAGCCTTTAGGTGAGACTCTGGCTTGCATAGCACATTACACCCTATAAGCTGACAATAAATAATACAAACATATCATAAATATCTATAAAATTATATGCCTGGGCCTCTTGCAGTGTAAGATATAAATCCTGTAATCAAGACCTAATTGACCATTTTTTAGGACACCAGTTTGCTGCCATAAATCTCCAGCCTCCAGGATTGTGATTTGATCTGTGCAGCTGAGAAGAAAGTTGGTAAGTGGGCAGGATATTTGTTTCTAGAAATTTGAGGAGAAACAATAAAAGAAAGAGCTGAAAATGATTCAGTGTGGTCAATGGGGCAAGAGAGAGATTACAGAGCTTAAATTGTGTTTTTCCAGGCATCAGGCGAGCTGTATCATTAAGGAAAACAGCACGTAACAAAAGGTGAAACAGAGGGTATCTCAAGACTCATCATTAAAATAATTTCACTGCCTTATATTTGTAAGCACTTAGTCAAGGATAGAAAGCTATAAGCTTCCTTACAGGATAGGTCTCCAGAATAGGAGGACAAGGTCAGCCAGTGTCACTCTGATTGGGATAATAAGAATTGAAAAGGAAATAGATGGGGTTAGCCATCTGTGGAAATCTTTTCAGAAGCAACCAACCCTAAGAGATGGCTTGAAAATGTGCTGCTAATGAAATGAAGGCAAGTTCCTAAAATTTCCTTGGGAAGATGCCAATCAAAATGTCATGCATTTAATATCTGCTGTAATCTCAGAATTGTTAATTTGATTGGGAGTCATAGGAGCTGGCATCATATAATTACTTGCTGAGTGACCTTGGGGAAGTTCTTTGACCTCTCTGAGACTCAATTTCTTCATCTGCAACATAGAAACAGCTTATACCTATGAGATAAAATTTCTGTGCTATGTGGAAGTGTTCATTGCAAACTATTTAGAAAATAAATGATAATAATCCTAGAATATTAGTTTCATGATGATGATGACGAGTATGTAAGTGAAAAAAAATCCCAGTAGACAAGGCTTTAGGAGAATTGTAGTGTGTATTCCTCTTAACTATGATTTTCACTAGAATTTTGTGCTTGGTTAGGCATATCTTAGGATGTATGCTACTGTTCCCTGCCTTCCTCCTTTAACACTGCCAGACATAATTGCCAATGATTTGTCATCCAAAGTTTTCACTTGTCTCAGAGTCATTCCTTCCACCTGAAGACAAATATCTCTCCTTTCCTTGCTGAGGTCTCTCCTTCCTTACTTCAAAGCACCTCCTACTTCTTGCCACCAACTTCATGTAATGGAGGTGGTAGAGAGAAATCATGGTGTGTTTCCCTATAATATGTTTCTCTTTTTTCCTACCACTTTTCTTTGGCTTATTGTTCCACAAATACATACACATGTAGAATAAGTCAAATTGAGGGGCTGGCACTGTGGCATAGTGGGTAAAGCCACCTCTTGCAGTGCCATCCATGAGGGTGCTGCTCCACTTCTGATCTAGCTCTCTGCTATGGTCTAGGAAAGCTGTAGAAGATGGCCCAAGTTCTTGGGCCCCTGCACCCAAGGGAGACCCGGTAGAAGCTCCTGGATCCTGCTTCAGATGGGCACAGCTCCGGCCATTTCGGTCATCTGGGAAGTGAGCTGGCAGATGGATGACCTCTCTCTCTCTGCCTCTCCGTAACTCTACCTTTCAAATAAATAAATAAAATCTTTAAAAATATTTAAAAAGAATAAGTCAAATTGAAAGAGTGTGGTGGGGCTGTCATGTAGCACCTAGATTAAGGTGCCACCTGCAAAACCAGATTCCCATAACAAGGAATCAGTTGGAGTCCCAGATGCTCTGCTTCTGGTTCTGCTGCCTACTAATGTACCTGGGGAAGCAGCAAAAGTTGGATGGAGTTCGTACCTCTTTGCTTGAGCCTGATCCATCCCTGGCTGTTGCCATTTGGGGAGTGAACGGTCTGGTGGAAGGTCTTCTCTCTCTGTCTCTGCTTTTCTCTCTTACGCTGCATTTCAAATAAATAAAATAAATATTTTTCAAAGGTAGATGCCATTCACTAGATAAATAATGTCAGCTTTTGATCTAAATTCCCTTTTGGGGAGAGATCACTTGGTTCATTTGTTTTGGGTCTCTCCTAGAATCTAACACCATGTTCCTAATTATATAGTGGCTTATGGTGCTATAGTCCTAGGAGACTAACAAGTTTCTATCCAATATGGTATTTTATCATGTGATTTTACAACTGATGTCAAGTCCATGTGCATTTTCTATCCATGCTTCCACTTCCACCAGCTGTTTTTGAAATCCTGCTCTAGAACTGCTTACTAGTCAAGATTGTATCAACTTTGCCAATGTATTGTTAAAAACATACTGTATTTTAATTGCTTTGGAAAACATTTGAGGCAGTCTTCTTCAATGAAAGGATCATTACATGAAGTTGTCAGGGGAATATGGGTTCAAATTATCAGACTACCATTAATTAATTATGTGATCTTGGACAAATAACTTTATCTATAGAACTTGAGTTTCCTCATCTGTGAACTTGAGATCACTGCTTCTCTGACTACCTCATGGAGCCATTGCAAGGTTTTCACAGAACCCTACATTTGTGTCTCCTATAGCATTGAATATGATGTGCTTTATTTTTATGCCTATCATTTTTATGATTATACTTCATGATTTATGTTTATGAATATATTTTATATTTTATTTTTTTTCATGCCTCCTCTGTGACAGCAGCAGTTTCCTGAGGACAGAACTCTCTGTATTCCAAGATTCTAGCAAAAAGCCTGGCACATAGAGGTGGTTAATGATATTTGTTCAAAGAAGGAGCACATGAATGAATAGGGTAATTATTGTAAAATTACCTTGATAATATAAAAATTATTCAAAATTGTTCCAAAATGTCTTTATAAGGCCAGCATTGTATCCATTTGCATTCTCATTTTATAGATAAAGTAACAGGGGTAAAGTGCATTGTCCAAAGTGATACAATGAGTTGGTGATGGAGAAAAGTGGAGCCCCGGTCTTTCTTTTTCTTTTAATTTTACCCCCAGTCTTTTGACTCCTAGTCCAGGTCGTTTTCCACTGTTGAAAACTGTCACTAGTATTTCTATCTGTATTGTTAATCTCATTGGCTGGAGTTTTCAGATATCTTACTATGCTTGTGGTACTCCTCAACGTGGCCTGGGCTAGGACTTTTCAGAAACATGATTGAGTGTAAAGGTGGTTAGTAGTGTGTAAGTGCCATCATGCAGCTTTATTTATTAATCAGTTTCCTTTTTCTTCTTTTTATTAAACTTTTATTTAATGAATATAAATTTCCAAAGTACAGCTTATGGATTACAATGGCTTCCCCTGTCCCATAACTTCCCTCCCACCCGCAACCCTCCCCTTTCCCGCGCCCTCTCCCCTTCCATTCACATCAAGATTCATTTTCAATTCTCTTTATACACAGAAAATAAGTTTAGTATATATTAAGTAAATATTTCAACAGTTTGCCCACACACAGCAACACAAAGTGAAAAAATACTGTTGGAGTACTAGTTATAGCATTAAATAACAGTGTACAGCACATTAAAGACAGAGATCCTACATGATACTTTCTTATTTTTATTTTTTTTTTAGTATTCCCAAGATGTAAACTTCTTTTTTTTTTAACTTTTATTTAATGAATATAAATTTCCAAAGTACAGCTTATGGGTTACAATGGCTTCCCCCCTCCCACAACCTCCCTCCCACCCGCAAACCTCCCCCCTCCCGCTCCCTTTCCCCTTCCATTCACATAAAGATTCATTTTCAATTCTCTTTATATACAGAAGATCAGTTTAGTACATATTAGGTAACGATTTCAACAGTTTGCCCATATAGCAACACAAAGTGAAAAAACTACCATTGGAGTACTAATTATAGCATTAAATAATAATGTACAGCACATTAAAGACAGAGATACTACATAATAGTTTTTTTTAAAAAATTAATTAATTTTCTATGCCATTTCCAATTTAACACCAGGTTGTTTATTTTCATTTCCAATTCTCTTTATATACAGAAGATCAATTCAGTATATAATTAGTAAAGACCTCATCAGTTTGTACACACACAGAAACACAAAGTATAAAAATACTGTTTCAGTACTAGTTATAACATCACTGCACATTAGACAACACATTAAGGACAGATCCCACATGGGGTGTAAGTACACAGTGACTCCTGTTGCTGACTTAACAATTTGACACTCCTGTTCATGGCGCCAGTAATCTCCCTAGGCTCTAGTCATGAGTTGCCAGTGCTATGGAAGCCTTTAGAGTTCGCTGACTTTGATCTTATTCCGATAGGGTCACAGTCAAAGTGGAAGTTCTCTCCTCCCTTCGGAGAAAGGTACCTCCTTCTTTGATGGCCCCGTTCTTTCCACTGGGATCTCACTCGCAGAGATCTTTCATTTAGGTCTTTTTTTTTTCCATGATATCTTGCCTTTCCATGCCTACTATACTCTCATGGGCTCTTCCGCCAGATCCGAATGCCTTGAGGGTTGATTCTGAGGCCAGAGTGTTGCTTAGGACATCTGCCATTCTACGAGTCTGCTGTGTATCCCGCTTCCCATGTTGGATCTTTCTCTCCCTTTTTGATTCTATCAGTTAGTATTAGCAGACACTTGTCTTGTTTGTGTGATCCCTTTGACTCTTAGACCTATCAGAGCCATCAATTGTGAGCTGAAGATAATCACTTTGACTAGTGAGATGGCATTGATACATGCCACCTTGATGGGATTGCATTGGAATCCCCTGGCACATTTCTAACTCCACCATTTGCGGCAAGTCAGATTGAGCATCTTCCAAATTGTACATCTCCTCCCTCACTTTTTCCACTCTTAAATTTAACAGGGATCACTTTTCAGTTAAAATTTAAACACCTAAAAATAATTGTGTGTTAATTACAGAGTTCAACCACTAGTACTAGAACAACAACAACAACAACAAATACTAAAAAGGATAAAGTATTACATTGTACATCAACAGTCAAGACAAGAGCTGATCAGTTCAATGTTTCTTATAGTGTCCATTTCACTTCAACAGGTTTCCCTTTTGGTGCTCAGTTAGTTGTCACCGATCAGGGAAAACAAATGATATTTTTCTCTTTGGGACTGGCTTAATTCACTCAGCATGATGTTTTCCAGATTCCTCCATCTTGTTGCAAATGACCAGGTTTCGTTGTTTCTTACTGCTGTATAGTATTCTATAGAGTACATGTCCCATAATGTCTTTATCCAGTCTACTGTTGATGGGCATTTGTGTTGGTTCCAGGTCTTAGCTATTGTGAATTGAGCTGCAATAAACATTAATGTGCAGATGGCTTTTTTATTAGCCCAATTAATTTCCTTTGGGTAAACTCCAAGGAGTGGGATGGCTGGGTAGAATGGTAGGGTTATGTTCAGGTTTATGAGGAATCTCCAGACAGACTTCCATAGTGGCTTAACCAGTTTGCATTCCCACCAACAGTGGGTTAGTGTCCCTTTTTCCCCACATCCTCTCCAGCATCTATCCTTGGTAGATTTCTGAATGTGAGCCATTCTCACCGGGGTGAGGTGAAACCTCATTGTGGTTTTGATATGCATTTCCCTGATGGCTAGTGATCTTGAACATTTTTTCATGTGTCTGTTGGCCATTTGGATTTCCTCTTTTGAAAAATGTCTATTGAGGTCCTTGGCCCATCTCTTAAGTGGGTTGTTTGTTTTGTTGTTGTGGATTTTCTTGATTTCTTTGTGGATTCTGGTTATCAATCCTTTATCTGTAGTATAGTTTGCAAATATTTTTTCCCATTCTGTCGGTTGCCTCTTCACTTTCCTGACTGTTTCTTTTGCAGTACAGAAACTTCTCAATTTCATGCAATCCCAAATGTTAATTTTGGTTTTGACTGCCTGTGCTGCTGGAGTCTTTTCCAAGAAGTCTTTGCCTGTGCCTATATCTTGCAGGGTTTCTCCAATGCTCTCTAATAATTTGATGGTTTCGGATCGTAGATTTAAGTCTTTAATCCATGTTGAGTGAATTTTTGTGTAAGGTGATAGGTATGGGTCTTGCTTCAAGATTCTGCACATGGAAATCCAATTTTCCCAGCACAATTTATTGAATAGACTGTCCTTATTCCAGGGATTAGATTTGGATCTTTGGTCAAATATAAGTTGGCTGTAGATGTTTGGATTGATTTCTGGTGTTTCTATTATGTTCCATTGGTCTATCCATCTGTTTCTGTACCAGTACCATGCTGTTTTGATAACAACTGCCCTGTAGTATGCCCTGAAATCTGATATTGTGATGCCTCCGGCTTTGTTTTTGTTGTACAAGATTGCTTTAGCTATTCGAGGTCTTCTGTGTCTCCATATGAATTTCAGCATCATTATTTCCAGATCTTAGAAGAAGGTCTTTGGTATCTTGATTGGTATTGCATTGAATGTATAAATTGCTTTTGGGAGAATATATATTTTGATGATATTGATTCTTCCAATCTATGAGCATGGAAGATTTCTCCATTTTTTGGTATCCTCTTCTATTTCTTTCTGTAAGGTTTTGTAGTTTTCATCGTAGAGATCTTTAACGTCTTTGGTTAAGTTTATTCCAAGGTATTTGATTGCTTTTGTAGCTATTGTGAATGGGATTGATTTTAGAAGTTCTTCCTCAGCCGTGGCATTGCCTGTGTATACAAAGGCTGTTGATTTTTGTGCATTGATTTTATATCCTGCTACTTTGCCAAACTCTTCGATGAGTTCCAGCAGTCTCTTAGTAGAGTTCTTTGGGTCCCCTAAATAAAGAATCATATCATCTGCAAAGAGGGATAGTTTGAGTTCTTCCTTCCCGATTTGTATTCCTTTAATTTCTTTTTCTTGCCTAATAGCTCTGGCTAAAACTTCCAGAACTATATTGAATAGCAGTGGTGAGAGTGGGCATCCCTGTCTGGTACCAGATTTCAGTGGAAATGCTTCCAACTTTTCCCCATTCAGTAGGATGTTGGCCATGGGTTTTTCATATATTGCTTTGATTGTATTGAGGAATGTTCCTTCCATACCCAGTTTGCTTAGAGTTTTCATCATGAAAGGGTGTTGTATTTTATCAAATGCTTTCTCTGCGTCTATTGAGAGAATCATATGGTTTTTCTTCTGCAGTTTGTTAATGTAGTGTATTACGTTGATTGTTTTGCGAATGTTGAACCATCCCTGCACACCGGGGATGAATCCCACTTGGTCTGGGTGGATGATCTTTCTGATATGTTGTTGCATTCTATTCGCCAGAATTTTATTGAGTATTTTTGCATCTATGTTCATCAGGGATATTGGTCTGCTATTCTCTTTCAATGTTGCATCTCTTTCTGTCTTAGGAATTAAGGTGATGGTGGCTTCATAGAAAGAGTTTGGGAGGATTCCCTCTTTTTCAATTGTTCTGAATAGTTTGAGAAGAATTGGAGTTAGTTCTTCTCTAAATGTCTGGTAGAACTCAGCAGTGAATCCATCTGGCCCTGGGCTTTTCTTTGTTGGGAGGGCCTTTATTACTGTTTCAATTTATGTGTCAGTTATGGGTCTGTTTAGGTTTTCTATGTCTTCCTGGCTCAATTTAGGTAGGTTGTATGTTTCCAAGAATCTGTCCATTTCTGATAGATTTCCCTGTTTGCTGGCATACAAGTCCTTGTAGTAATTTCTGATGATTCTTTTTATTTCTGCGGCATCTGTTGTTACGTTTCCCTTTTCATCTCTGATCCTATTGATTTGGGTCTTTTCTCTTCTTTTTTTAGTTAGTTGGGCCAATGGGGTGTCAATTTTGTTTATTTTTTCAAAAATCCAGCTCCTCGTTTGGCTGATTTTTTGTAATGTTTTATTGGATTCAATCCTGTTGATTTCTTCTCTGATTTTAATTATTTCTCTTTTCCTACTGGGTTTGGGTTTGGTTTGCTGCAGATTTTCTAGATCCTTGAGATGACTTGAAAGCTCATCTATTTGGTGCCTTTCCAATTTCTTGATGTAGGCACCTATTGATATTAACTTTCCTCTTAACTCTGCTTTTGTTGTATCCCAGAGGTTTTGGTATGTTGTGCTGTTATTCTCATTTACTTCCAGAAAATTTTTGATTTCTCTTCTAATTTCTTCTATGACCCATTGTTCATTCAGGAGCATGTTGTTCAATCTCCATGTGTTTGCACGTGCTCTGGGGATTCCTGAGTTGCTAATTTCCAATTTCATTCCTTTGTGGTCGGAGAAGCTGCATGGTATGATTCTAATTCTTTTGAATTTGCTGAGACTTGCTTTATGGCCTAGTATGTGGTCAATCCTAGAGAAGGTTCCATGTACTGCTGAGAAGAATGTAAAGTCCTTAGATGTAGGATGAAATGTTCTGTAGATATCTGTTAGATCCATTTGGGCTATAGTGTCATTTAAATCTACTGTCTCCTTGTTGATCTTCTGTCCTGATGATCTGTCTATCTCTGAGAGTAGAGTATTGAAGTCCCCCAGTACTATTGTATTGGGGTCTAAGTCTCCCTTTAAGTCCCTTAACAAGTCTTTTAAATAAGCTGGTGCCCTGTAATTAGGTGCATATACATTGATAATCGTTATATCTTCCTGTTGAATGGATCCCTTAATCATAATATAGTGCCCCTCTTTGTCTCTCCTAACAGTTTTGTGGTAAAGTTTATGTTGTCCGATATTAAGATGGCTACGCCCGCTCTTTTTTCATTTCTGTTGGCATGGTATATCTTTTTCCAGCCTTTCACTTTCAGCCTGTATGGATCATTGTTGGAAAGATGGGTTTCTTGTAAGCAGCAAAAAGATGGGTTTTGTTCCTTAACCCAATCAGCCAATCGGTGTCTTTTAATTGGACAGTTCAAGCCATTAACATTCAATGTGACTATTGAGAAGGAGTAACTTTGCCCTGCCATTTGCCAAAGATACTTTCTAATATATGGTTTGAGATTCCTGTGATCTTTTGCTGTGAGGTTTCATTCCTTTACCTTCTTTCATATTGGTGACCGTGTTTCTGTGTTTCTGTGTGTATCACATCTTTAAGCATCTTTTGCAGGGCTGGACGAGTGGCAACAAATTCTTTCAATTTCTGTTTGCTGTGCAAGGTCTTTATTTCACCTTCATTCACAAATGAGAGCTTTGCAGGATATAATATTCTGGGTTGGCAGTTTTTCTCTCTTAGTACCTGGGCTATGTCTCGCCATTCTCTCCTAGCTTGCAGGGTTTCTGAAGAGAAGTCAGCTGTGAGTCTAATTGGAGATCCTCTGAGAGTAATCTGACCTTTCTCTCCTGCACATTTTAGAATCTTTTCTTTATGTTTCACTGTGGTGAGTTTGATTACGACGTGTCGTGGTGAGGATCTCTTTTGATCATGTTTTTTAGGGGTTCTGTGAGCTTCCTGTACTAGGATGTCTCTGTCCTTCTCCAAACCTGGGAAATTTTCTGCTAGTATCTCACTAAAAAGGCCTTCTTATCCTTTCTCCCTCTCCATGCCTTCAGGAACTCCTAGAACCCGAATGTTGGGTTTTTTAATAGTATCCTGTAGATTCCCGACAATATTTTTTAGATTTCTAATTTCTTCTTCTTTTCTTTGGTTTGCCTGTTTCCTTTCCTGTTCTCTGTCTTCTAATTCCGATATTCTCTCTTCTGCTTCACCCATTCTGTTTTTAAGGCTTTCTAATGTGTTTGTCATTTGATCTATTGAATTCTTCATTTCATTATGGTTTCTCGTCACTATCTCTGTTTCATGTTCTACTAGTTGATTCATTTCATTTTGATTCCTCCTTAATATTTCATTTTCGCGAGAGAGGTTTTCTATCTTGTCCATTAAGGATTTCTGTAGTTCAAGAATTTGTTTTTGAGAGCTTCTTAATGATCTTACCAATTTTTTGAGATCCGCTTCTTGCATTTCTTCTATCTCATCATCTTCATAATCTTGGATTGGGGTGCCTTTTTCATTTGGGGGCATGAGAGTGACTTCCTTGCACTTGTTGCTTTGGTTTCTACGTTTGTTTGGCATCTTGGAGGTGTGGCCAAAGAGCTGTTTGGTTCTTCAGTGTTGCCTAGGCTGTGCTTCCAGCGCTGGGGCTCAAATTCTGTGGGTGGGCTTCTGTAGCTGGGTTTGCTGTTTTCCCAACTCTAGTGGCCCCCATGTCCGTGGCTCGATCAGTGTGGCTCGGGTCGGGTTGGCACGGCGTAGCTGGGCGCTGTTAGTTGCGGCTCAGGGCGGCTCTGTGTGGCTCGGCAGCTGGGCGCTGCTAGGTGCGGCTCAGGGCGGCTCTGTGCGGCTTGGCAGGGCTCGGCAGGGCTCGGCGGGGCTCGGCATGGCGCGGCGCAGCGCGGCGCGGCAGTGGGCCACCCCACACTCCTCGCAGGTCCTCCGTGTCACATCCACCAGATCCGGAAGAGTCTCCTCTGCAGTTTTTTCCTCTGAGTTTCTTCTTAAGGGTTCAGTAACTCCACCCTTGTTAAAATTTTTCTTCCCAAACTGCTGTGTGCGTCCTCACTCTTCCGCCATCTTGACTCCGCCCCCTATGATACTTTTTTAAAAATTAATTAATTTTCTATTCAATTTCCAATTTAACACCAGGTATTTTTTTTTCATTTCCAATTATCTTTATATACAGAAGATCAATTCAGTATATAATTAGTAAAGATTTCATCAGTTTGCACCCACACAGAAACACAAAGTCTAAAAATACTGTTTCAGTACTAGTTATAGCATCACTTCACATTAGACAACACATTAAGGACAGATCCCACATGGGATGTAAGTACACAGTGACTCCTGTTGTTGAAGTAACAATTTGACACTCCTGTTCATGGCGCCAGTAATCTCCCTAGGCTCTAGTCATGAGTTGTCAGGGCTATGGAAGCCTTTAGGGTTCGCTGAATTTGATCTTATTCCGATAGGGTCCTAGTCAAAGTGGAAGTTCTCTCCTCCCTTCGGAGAAAGGTACCTCCTTCTTTGATGGCCCCGTTCTTCCCACTGGGATCTCACTAACAGAGATCTTTCATTTAGGTCTTTTTTTCCCATGGTATCTTGGTTTTCCATGCCTACAATACTCTCATGGGCTCTTCAGCCAGATCCAAATGCCTTAAGGGCTGATTCTGAGGCCAGAGTGTTGTTTAGTACATCTGCCATTCTATGAGTCTGCTGTGTATCCCATTTCCCATGTTGGATATTTATCTCCCTTTTTGATTCTATCAGTTAGTATTAGCAGACACTAGTCTTGTTTGTGTGATCCCTTTGACTCTTAGACCTATCAGAGTCATCAATTTTGAACTGAGATTGATCACTTGGACTAGTGAGATGGCATTGGTACATGCCACCTTGATGGGATTGTATTGGAATCCCCTGGCACATTTCTAACACCACCATTAGGGGCAAGTCCGATTGAGCATGTCCCAAATTGCACATCTCCTCCCTCTTTTTCCCATCTCATATTTAACAGGGATCACTTTTCAGTTAAAATTAAAACACCTAAGAATAATTGTGTGTTAATTACAGAGTTCAACCACTAGTACTAGAACAACAACATCAACAACAAAAAATACTAAAAAGGATAAAGTATTACATTGTACATCAACAGTCAAGACAAGAGCTGATCAGGTCATTGTTTCTTATGGTGTCCATTTCGATTCATCAAGTTTCCCCTTTGGTGCTCAGTTAGTTGTCACCAATCAGGGAAAACAAATGATATTTTTCTCTTTGGGACTGGCTTAATTCACTCAGCATGATGTTTTCCAGATTCCTCCATCTTGTTGCAAATGACTGGGTTTTATTGTTTTTGACTGCTGTATAGTATTCTATAGAGGACATGTCCCATAATGTCTTTATCCAGTCTACTGTTGATGGGCATTTGGGTTGGTTCCAGGTCTTAGCTATTGTGAATAGAGCTGCAATAAACATTAATGTGCAGATGGCTTTTTTATTAGCCAAATTAATTTCCTTTGGGTAAATTCCAAGGAGTGGGATGGCTGGGTTGAATGGTAGGGTTATGTTCAGGTTTATGAGGAATCTCCAGACAGACTTCCATAGTGGCTTAACCAGTTTGCATTCCCACCAACAGTGGGTTAGTGTCCCTTTTTCCCCACATCCTCTCCAGCATCTATCCTTGGTAGATTTCTGAATGTGAGCCATTCTCACTGGGCTGAGGTGAAACCTCATTGTGGTTTTGATATGCATTTCCCTGATGGCTAGTGAT